>NC_136059.1:1606774950-1608189865 GCF_964261635.1 Lissotriton helveticus | reverse complement strand
AACGCCACCGTGGAGACAAAACACTCCGGCATACCCATGCGTCTCATTATTGATAGGAAAAAGGGCCATTCAAGGGAATCAAACGCCTTTTCTGCGTCCAAAAGCACGGCGGCCGCCGGAGTGCTGGGGTCCACCTGGTGAATCACTTCGAATAATGTACGCAAATTTAATGAGGTGGACCGGTGTGGCACGAACCCGGATTGGGCGGGGGATATGATGAATTCCATTAAGAGGGCGAGCCGTGTGGCCACTATTTTTGCCAAGATTTTATAGTCTGTATTCAACAGCGAAAGAGGTCTGTAGGAGCCACAGAGGGTCGGGTCCTTTCCGGGCTTCGGGAGCAATATGATTACTGCTTCCCTAAATGTGGGTGGCAGGATACCCGTCTCCAAAGCCTCAGCATAGACCTCTATTAGCACTGGAACCAGTTCTTCCTTGTAGGCCTTATAAAAATCGGCCGAGAAGCCATCTAAGCCTGGAGCAGCTGAGCCCCGTAGGGCGTCAATGGCCTCCACCACCGAGTCAACTGTTATTGGATGGGCGAGAAACTCCTGCATGTGTTTTTCCAAGAAGACCAATGCAATTTTGTCTAAGTAAGAGCATTGATCACGTAGGTCAGTGGCAATGGAAGAGGAATAGAGATCAGTATAGTATGACAAGAAGGTGTGGCAGATTTCAGGGGTGGTGTGTAGCAGTCTACCATGTGGGGCAGTAATTCCCGTTATGTATTGTGCTTGACGCGGAGGGCGGAGTAGGTGCGCAAGTAGCCTCCCGGGTCTGTCTCCCTCCCCGTATTGCCGCGCCGAGTGTTGCGTGGCTAGGAAGCGCAACTCCCTATCCGCCTCTTCCCGAAACTCTAACAGTAGTGTAAGACGACGCGTCTCGTGTGCCTCAGAGGGATGTTGGAGTAGGTCCTCTTCCACCGTTAGGATATCTGCCTCAATGCGAGTGAGTGTGGATCTGATAGAGCGCAGGACTCCCACATGTGTAGCAATGCATACCCCTCTGATAGTGGCCTTAAACCCCTCCCACAAGGTTACGTGTGTCTCTACTGACCCCGTGTTGAGCTCAAAGTAGTCAGTGATGGCAGTCCGGAGTGTTTCGGCGAACACCGTGTCAGCGAGGGCCTTACCGGGGAATCGCCACTGCCGTTCAAAGCCGCCCGGTCTGGGAATGCCCAGGCGTAATGCCACCGGGGAGTGGTCTGACAGCGTACGTGGGAGTGTAGTATGAGACGTCACCCACCCAGCCACCCCAGGGGAGAGTAGCCAGTAATCTAGTCTCGTCCAAGTGTTATGGAAGCTGGAATGGTGTTTGTATTCCGGGGTCCCCCCGTGTAGCCTAGCTTCGATGTCAATGAGGGAATAGTCATCGCAAATGTCAACTAGGACTGGTCTGGAGTGCTTCCTGGAGTCCGCTGCAGTTGAAGTCCCGTCTTGTGAGGGGTTAAGGAGTAAATTTAAATCCCCACCGACAAGCATCTGGCCTGTGGCTATTGTGAGTAATTTCGCCTGGAGGTCCTGGAAGAAGGCAGGGGTGTCAGTATTAGGGCCATACACGTTTACCAGGGTAACCGTCTGATGAAATAGGGTGCCCGTTACCACCAAGTATCGACCTTCCGGGTCCCCTATCGTGGAGTGCAGTATGAATGGTATTCGTTTATGCACCAATATGGCTACCCCCCTTGCATATCTGCTATAGTCAGAGAAGAAGCGGTGTGAACCCCAGCTCCTGGCCAGGAGCTGGGACCCTGCAGGGCTCAAGTGCGTTTCCTGCAGAAACACAATGTCAACGTTATGTCTGCCCAGGTAGTTAAAGACCTGCCTGCGTTTCCTCGTGTCATTTAGACCTCTGACATTCCATGACATCAGAGAGATCGGGGAGGAGTCAGCCTGCGTAGTCTGTCTAGCCATTAGTGTACGAGTTTACATTTCCAATCCAGAGTGTGCCAAAGTCAAATGTAATATGTAATGTGATGTGGTGTGTGCCTGCCAACTGAGTGCGGATTAACATTAAACAAAATGAAGTTCCCTCCCAACCCCCTCCCCCCACCCAGCCTCCAAACAACCCAGGGAGGCATATCCCCATAAAACATGCAGCGAACCAAACAAAGCATTGAGTTACAAAGCGCATTGTCAAACTGTAGTACAGCTGCAATAAGAAAAGAAGTAGTGAGTCAACAGTGGCATCTGCCATGGGGAGTGGCAACGCCACGCCGGTCGGGGGTATACAGAGCTGGAAAGTCAGAGCTTGTGTAACCGCAATGATCTGGGTGCATGTGAAGCAACGAAAGCGGACCTGCAGCCCCAAGTGTCCGGTCATGATCGTCAGCCATTGCCGGTCTCAGCAAATAGATCAACGCTGGCCTGCGAGGCATTTCTGACTGGAGAAGCCGGCGGTTGTGTAGCAGACCGGGTCGGGCTTACGTCTCGCCGCTTGTAACGTTGGCAAAATTCTTGGACTTCCGTCGGTGTCTCAAAGATGCGGGGCCTGCCATCAATGTCCACTTTAAGTCTAGCGGGGTAGAGCATTCCATATCGCAGGCCGAGATTTCTGAGCGTAGCTTTAACCCCAGTAAATTTCTTGCGCGCTTCCTGGACCGTGAAGGTGAAATCAGGAAAGAAGGATAGAGTGTTGCCTTGTCATGTCACCACACCACGATCTCGAGCCGCTCGGAGGACAGCGTCCCGATCCCTGAAGTTCATAAGGCGAGCAATGATCGGACGCGGCGGGAGACCTGTTCTGGGCCGGGGGCCTAGCGCTCTGTGGGCACACTCCACCACGAACCCCTGCGTGAAGGAGTCGCGGCCAAACAGGTCTATTAGCAACTGTTCAACAAAAGTGTCCATCCGGCCAGTTTGGGTCGTTTCTGCTAAGCCGGTAATGCGCACGTTGTTTCTTCTCCCCCGGGCCTCAAGGTCCTCGTTTTTAATGGCGACCTCTTTGAGGATCCTTTCCACTCTCTCCAATCTTTTCAGGGATTTCGTCGCGCCATCCTCCACATCAGAAATCCTGGACTCTACTAGGTCTAGCCGTCGGTCGTGCGCCTGAAATTTGGAGCCCATATCTGCCATGCGGCGTTCCAGCGTGTCAAATCGCCCATCCAGCGCTTTGAAATCAGCCCTCATCTCAGTCATCATGGCCGTCATGAGGGAAGTGGCATCCTCCGGGTCTTCACCTCCTGTCGCCTCCGTTTGGGCCTCTTGTGGGGGGTCAGCGAGGGGGAGGGAGGCTCCAGCAAAGTTCAGTTTGCGCTGATTAGGGTCACGTTTACCCATCGTGGCAGTGCAGCAGGGCCACCGGGTCTAGGCCTCCGTATCTTCTGCGCTGACACGTTACTTCACACCAGAGCACCCCAAAACGTCAGTGGGGCTGTAACAGGGCAAGAGTCTTGTACCCCCGGGGGGGCAGGTCGGGTCTCACCCCAGTCCGGGACCCCAAGCAGCAATGGGGAGCGCTCCACGTGCAGTGGGCCAGGTGATCGCGTGGCAGTCTGCTCGGGCACCTCTGTGGTCCGGCAGGTCCGGCGGGGTGCAGATCTTCCCCTCACTGGTGCTCCAGGGAGCAGGGAGAGGCCAGTAGCGCCGCAGGCTCGAAGCAGGGCAGCGCTGGCACCAGTAACGTCCAGCGCGACCCCCGGGCCAACCTTACAGCGACCCGCCCCCAGAGCCGAGCCCACGCCCCCGCCGCGGCCAAAATGGAGCTCCCGGCTTCAGCCCGCTACTCCAGGCCGCAAGGCCCAGATGCGTGTCCAGCGCGCAGCGCCGCACAGGGGGAGCCAGGTTCCAACAGGTCCGCCGCGGAGCCGAGCCCCCAGCCCCTAGAGCGCGGAAATCGCCGCGGCCGGGCCCCGCCAGCCGCCAGGGCGTTCCACGCGCAGCGCCCCCTACCTTCACCTCGCGACTCCGATGCCTCTCCCGCTTGACCCGGCCGCCGGTCGGGTCGCCGTATCTTCGGATCCGCTGCCGCCACCGCCCTCAAACTCGCACCCGTCGTGCTGCAAAGGATGGAGAACAGGATCGTAGGTTTGGGTGCCCGTTAGGATCGCGGGTTACTGCATTTTACAAGTGTCGGTTCCCCGAGTCGGCGGAGCTTCAACAAGAGGCGGCCATCTTGGTCTCCTCCTCGGCCACGCCCCTCCGATTTAAAGTTACAGTTGATATTTTTATGTGTTATGGGAAGTGTTTCCTTTTTGTGTGTTGTGTATTTTTGCTTCTGCCCACAGATCATTCATGGACTGTTCTGGGTGGTTTTTAAGGCTGACAAGACACGTGAGTTGGTTTGACAAAAGGTCATAGTTGTAAGAGGAAAAAGGTGAAATGTGCGCACTGAATGACTATAGGTAGGAAATGAGGGTAGAAAAGATTGGAACAGGGCCAGAATATTGGGTTTTGGGCTGCAGGTTCACTGTGCATAAAGTGCATGACATAGTGTTGTGCGTCACTGCTCATTTGCATGTGTTATTATGATTTATCTATGCTTTCTGTACTTGGTATGCAGCAAGTATACCTGATGGCTTGGCATGTGTGTTTTTATTTTTTGTATGTTTTTGTTTTTGTGTTGTTTTGTCAGTGCTATTTTTTGATACTGGTACAAGCTCCCCTGTGTTGTGAGGGGATGGTCATGACGATGCCCATCGCTACACAACAGTTGGTTGGACTTGTTCTGGTTACTAAATTTCACAGATATGCTATTTCATTCTGTGAACATGACAGACAACACTTCAACAGTGTATGTCTATTTGGCTATAATGGTATTGAAGAAAAATAAAAGAGTTATACAGGATTGAAAGTGTGTCACCTGCAGTTAGCCATGACTGCCCCTTCCCTTAAAGGACAGGCAGCCCTTGATTAAATACTACCTGATTGGACCCTAAGGAGGAATTATAAATCTATGGCTTTTGCAAAAGGTGACCTAAAATCTGTGCACTATTTTGGTTTTTGTGTATCACCTGTACTCATGGTGTTGTGTCACAAGCCTGACTATCACCTAAGTAATTTTTTTTGTTCTTCTATAGATCTTCCTTTTGCCACCTCTCCCCTAATCAATGTCGCATTGGGCCTACTTATGGGGGACTTTAGCTGTGTCCCAGTCCCATTTCCCTTTTCTTTATTCCTTTCAGCAGTCAGCCCTTTTATTATTGTTGGTGTATTGTTCAGGTCCACACTCCCAGATTGTAGCGATGTATTAGGGACCCCCATATTATGTATAATTCCCTTTTGTATGACCAGGCTGGTTTTCAAGAATTTTCTTCATGCCCACTTGGATGTTTTTTATAGCCTGACTGTCAGGGTAGTGATGGACTGGTTAAATGACCCAATAGGATCTTTTACTATAGTAGACAAGTTTTCCACCTCAATAGAGAATACCTTACGTTTATTTTTTAGAACATGACATAATTTCAATGCCTATTTTAGTTGGGTTTTTGTTCCTGCTGTTTTGATTTTTGGTAGGATCAGATGTGTACTAATCATGGAAATGCCAGAACTCTCTAGTTCTTGTCTTTTGTTTCCACATTTTTGATCATTAGCCTGTATTGCATCGTGCATGTGATGCCCCATTATTAAAGAGACGTATCTGTATGCCTCTGACAATCTATCATGCGATTATTCTTTTGAGAGGTTCTAGATAAGGAATGTAGGAACACACAGATGTAATCATTCAGAAAACAAAATGTTTACCCTATTAGGCAATGCAATATGAAGTCCAATGTAGCTAGCTACCCTTAGATGGCAGAGGATATGCTCTCACATTGTAGTTAGTGAGGACAATGAAGGGGTACCCAATTGAAGAGACTAGAAGTACTGCCTTTTTTATATTTTTTTTTATATCCTATGATCATGACAATGCATTCTAGACCAGAGTAATCCCATGGCATATGGCCACTCCCTCGAAGATTGCAGGCCACCTGCTTACAGTCGCATTGTTAAATACAATCAATTGTTTTTCCTTTAATTTGAAGATAACTAACAACTGTGTCACATTTCATACATCACTAGGTTCTGCAGGATCTTCCAGAGTAAAAGGAAGACGCATGATACCCTGCAGAACAGTGATGAAAATGAGTCCTAAACTCCCATCAGTGACAGCTACAAATGAGGGGCGAACGTCTTGAACCTACAGTCCCAGCACCCAGAAAGTGACAAGGCTGGATAGCGATTGCCAGTGCTTCATCAGTGGTATCTCCAAAGCATTGTGCTTGCTCCATCAGATGGTGTTGGACATCAGAGAATAAGGAGGAGCTGGTTTCCTGTTTATTGCTGAAAATGAGTTTCAGTGCAAAAGAGCGAAAGAGAAGGATCCCTGTTGTTGATGACAGGGCTGGTTTGAGGCTTCAGTTTCTTACCTGTCATGTGCTAGTAACCTCTGACAGCACGCGGTCCTATGACTCCCTTGGCCTGAGTTTTGGTCACCCCCCTTTTCCTTTGCTCCAACAGAAGGGCAGTGCACCGGAGGATCCAAGATTGGCAAAAGGCACTACATTTACGGTACCCATGTGGAAAGGAAATTAGAATGAAAGAGCAGCCCGAGCGCCTTCTGACACTGCATAACAAGTGTTGGAGCCTGATAGTGTTGCTGAACGTGAAAGCCTGTTGCTCTTTCCTGATTAACAGCACTTGGGTCCGCACAATATGATCTGCACCCATGACCACAGAAGAGCATGGTATCTGTAGTGCCTGCCGCAGAGGAGAGATATTGGTGCACTGCCTTGAGACATTGAGACTTTCAAGTGAGCTGTGAATGTTTGCCAGGAGGGCACTCCAACAGACACTAAGAAGCACCATCGTCATGGAAAGGCATGGTTCGAGAGGCCCCACGCGGAAGGAGGAAATGGAAGCAGATTTGATGGACAATAGAAGCCTACCAAAGAGGCTTAAAACGGACTTTGGGCAGAGTTGCACAAGCAATTACAGTCTAATAATTTAGAGCAAATGTTAGATATGTTCCAAAATGGTCCAACAAAAAAATGGATTTGTGTGACTGTTCTTACTGTTTTCTGACATCATTTAAGAGTAGTATTCTGTTTAATAGAACAGTATCAGGCCTGTATTCAGACAAAGAGTATCACCATTTCACCTGAAAGCATTGTTAATATCTAAGGCCCATTTGATACCACACAATGACTGACACAGATGGAATAGTGATAGTCTCTATTAGCTGTAGGGCCCATGGATTGCTTCCCATTCTGATTAGTAAAGGATGATCTGGTTTTGCCCCTATTCAAGTTATATGTGTGTAGGTTGAGAGATCTAATTATGGTAATATATATATATACATATATATATTTTATTAAACTCCAAGTTAAGTAATTAGGGAAAGGAAGATGTCCTGGAGTACAGTGCATGCAGATCGAGAGAGGTCCAGAAAATAATGGACATTTGATCTAGACACGTTTGATTGTTGCCTTGGCGTGGCAAATGGAGCGCCTGTTGAACTGCATTTTTAAAATTCCATTTTGTGTTGCCATGCTCTAGGCAACTTGTCTGAAAACTGTCCTCCACGTCCCCATTGAATCTTGCACAACCCCCTGCTCCTTGTGGTCGAGCCAATTCCAAGAAGCCTGCCTGTGTGCCTTCCCCCAGTTGTGCCAGAGACTCAGCCACATCCTGTCCATTGTTGGTAACTCAGCCTGTCACACCAGCTGCCCTGTGACCACCCCCAACTGAAAGAGGAAGCACGAGGTTAGGCCCTGAAACCACACCAACTAATAGAGGAAGCACAAGGATGTACACTGTGACCACACATTTCTGTGGTTCTGCCAATTCTGGGAACCAGCAGCAGATAGTTCCTGTTTTAAGAAATAGTTCCTGTTCTTGACTGTAAGACACCCTGCACCTGGCATCTTAGTTCATTGACCACACATTTCTGTGGTTCTGCCAATTCTGGGAACCAGCAGCAGATAGTTCCTGTTTTAAAAGATAGTTCCTGTTCTTGACTCTAAGCTGAGAGATAAACCCCCCCCCCCCGGATGAGGAAGGGCCTTCAACTGAAATGAGCACATTTCGACACATTGCATGCACTCTCACGAGACACAAGACACGCCCATACCTTGACACATCTTGTTGGAAATTACTGCTTATCACTTCCCTGTTTTTGCCTACTGACTGAATCTGTATAAATATTCTGCTGTGTGAATAAAGCATCAGACCACTCCTGAACCCGACTGGTGAAGGAGCTCTCCCTTAACTCGAGTTATTGAATAAATCCCTCTTTACTCGAATACCACAGACTCCTCTCTTTACTTAATTTAAAGTATTTACTAATATAGAAATTCAAAGATAAGGTAATAATAATTATTTACCACAGTTCCGTTAGAGCTGTCATTTCAGGATGCAGCCCTTTCTCTTCCGGATGCTAGGAAGTGGGAAGTCAAAAGGAATTTTAAAGCTATTCATAACGAGGTTCTCTCTCCCTATTTGAATAAATAGACGCCCGTTGAATTTCAGGACGCCAATTTTGCTGCTCTTGAACTCGTGAGTAATATTTCAGGGGCTTTGGATATCGTGGCCCCCTTTAAACAGCATTACTCTGCGAGAAAGAGTCCTTTGGCCCCCTGGTTCTCGGACACACTTAGGCTGCTGCAACAAGGGTGTCGTAAACAGGAGAGACTCTGGCGGGCTCAGTTGGATCCCTTGGAGAAGGAACAACACAAACTCCATTTAAAGGAATACAAGCTAGCCATTGTGGAGGAAAAGAGGGCCTATTTCTCCAAGATTACTGCTTCCCTCAACTCTCCCAGAGATCTTTTTAAAATCATAGACTCCTTATCCTCTCCCCAGGTAGCTGACCCTGTAGTGGAATCCCAAGAGTTGTGCAACAATATCTTGGTCTTTTTCCACTCAAAGATCGTGGATATCTATGGCACACTTGAATCCTTAAATTTTGGTATGGGACCTCCCACTATTCTTGCTCCTCCTAGAGTTGGGAGTTTGTCCGGCGGACACCCTCCGAGTCTCCTGTCCTTCCCCCTTCTTACTCCTGAGCTGATGATCCAGCTTCTGGACAACACCAAATCGGTCCCCCCTTTAGACCCCTGCCCGCTTAAAGTCCTAAAGGCCTGTCGGGAAGTGGTTATTCCCCCTCTCATGAATGTCATGAATCATGTGATCTCGGAGGGAGTGTTTCCCCTTTATGGAAGATGTCGGTTGTTAAACATCTTCCTAAAAAGTCAACATTGGATCCAGGGGTTCTGAAAAACTTCCGCCCCATTTCACTTCTTCCTGCCCCTGCATAGATGCTGGAATCTCACCTTAATCGGCACCTTAGTTCTTTCCTTGGGGACTCTGCCCTCCTGGATGTCTCCCAGCACGGCTTTAGGAGATCTCATAGCACTGAAACTGCCCTTACTGTAGTTGTCAATAACATCTGCTCCCAGGTCGATAAGGGCCATACTCCTCTCTTGGTCCTGCTAGACCTGACGGCGGCTTTTAATACCCTGTCTCCATCTATTTTGGTCGCCCGTCTCAGGGATATAGGGGTCGGAGGTCCTCCACATGAGTCTTCTGGCTTCCTTTCTTAATGAAAGGGAACAGAGAGTGAAGTTGGGCCCATTTCTATCTGCCCCTAAGCCTGTACATTGTGGGGTTCCCCAGGGCTCTTCATTGAGCCCTACATTGTTTAACATCTATGTGGCCCCACTTGCCAGGGTAGTTAGATCTTTTAGGCTGGAGGTACTGTCTTATGCTGATGACACTCAAATAATGGTCTCTCTCATGCAGACTGTGAAGGACTCTGCCCTGAATTTCAGGAACTGCATGGAGGCTGTGTCTCAGTGGATGGTACAGAACTTCCTGAAACTAAACGGGGAGAAACCAGAGGTGCTGATCTTTGGGGGCAGTCAGGATATCTGGTCAAATGATTGGTGGCCGCCCTCACTCGGGGATTGCCCTCCTCCCCACCAGTTTGCTAGGAACCTAGGGGTGCTAATGGACACTGCACTTTCCTTTGACCGTCAGGTCTGTAGGACTGTCTCCACCTTATGTGGCATCATCAGGGTTCTCAGAAAGATTGCCCACTATCTCTCCCCTGATGCCCGGAAACAGGCCACTGTGGCTTTAGTTTCCTCAAGACTGGACTATTGTAATGCCCTCTATGTGGGCATAAATAAGAGCCTTATCCATCATCTCCAAATGGTCCAGAACGCGGCGGCGAAGATGGTTCTAAACCTCCCTAGACTTGCCTTGGCCTCGTCAGCCCGGAGAAGCCTACACTGGCTTCCCATTCAGTCCAGGATCTCTTTTAAGATTCTCTGCCGTGCCCATGGGGGTCTTCATGGTACAGGTCCAGAGGGGATCAGGTCACTTGTTCACTCCTACTCCCCTAGCCGATCCCTTTGTTTTTCTAAAAAAATCTCCTTGAGGTTTCTAGGTTTGTAAGAGCGAAATGGGAAGGCAGAGCATTTTCCTCGGTTGTACCCAGGTTCTGGAACTCTCTCCCCCCCGAACTCTTAGGGCAACCTTCGCCTGCTCTGTTCCGCAAAGCACTGAAAACCTGGTTCTTCTCTGAAGTATATCTGTAATAGCCTACATCGGTGGATTACATATTAGATGACCTGCTTCGGCGCCTTGATGCCCTTGGGCTAAGTTGCACGATAAAAGATTCCCTTCATTCATTCATTCATTCATCATGTATGAGAGGAACCTAGTTTGAGGTATAGGAGACTCCCCCCATAGCCTACCTTTAGGTGACCAGCCTGACCTCGTCAGTGGCGGCTGCTCAACCCGCCACGTGGCTCCTCCCGAGGTCACCCGGTCCCCCTGCCGCCACCACCTGCTCGCTGCCTTGCCTCCGCTGTGCCCCTGACTGCGGGTGTGAGCTCTGCCGTCTTTCCTGCGTGGGTGAGCTCTGCCACCTTGCCTACGCTGTGCCCCTGACTGCGTCGTGTGTGCTTGCCTCCGCTGTGCCCTGTCTGCGTCCCTAGCGTGTCCGTGCTGTGTGTGTGTTCCCCGCTGCCCCCCTGACTCTGTGCCCCGGATTGTCCGCCGTTTTGCCCCCTGCCTTGGATGTACCTTAGCCCCCAGCCCCCACCCCGCTCCCTGCCGCTGCTCCCCCGCGGCCCGCCCCCTCGACATCTCGGCCCTCCCATTCGCCACCTCGCTCCCACCTCCCAGCCCCCCCACTCTCCATTTATGGCAGAGGTCACGCGTACGCGCAGCGTTCACGCGCAGCGGGCACGCCGATTGTGTGCTGAAGGCGCGCCAAAGGCAAGCCCGTCTGCGCCCGTCCGCACCTGGCCCGTGCCCAGCGCCAGGACCCCTGGCTCCCGCTGATGCAAGACGACCCGTCTGACCTACGACGCCGCCGCCCTCAACGCACTCAATGCCGGACGGTACCCCGCCTGCTGCCGGGCCACCCCGAAACGCTTCCACGGACCCTTCACCTGCAAAACCTGCAAGTTCACCTGCCTCCGAACCTGCACCGCACCCGCCAAGCCAAACACCAGCAGCAACCACCTGAAGTGCATCCTGCTCAACACCCGCTCCGTCCACAGACACGCCGTGGAACTCTGGAACCTCCTCAACACAACTTCACCAGACATCGCCTTCCTCACGGAAACCTGGATGAACATCTCCTCAGCCCCCGACATCGCCATCGCCATCCCGGACGGGTACAAGATCATCAGGTGGGACCGCGTCAACCAGACCGGAGGAGGCATCGCCATCATCCACAAGAACACCATCCGCATCACGACCGACTCCAACGACACCTTCTCCGCCGCCGAGCACCTCCACTTCCAGATACACACTGACCCAAAGACGACCCTCAGAGGCACCCTCGTCTACAGACCCCCGGGACCCCGCACACAATTCAGCGAAGACATCACGGACTTCATCAGCCCGCACGCCCTCCCCTCCGCCGACTACATCCTCCTAGGGGACCTCAACTTCCACCTGGAGAACAACAAGGACCGCAACACTGCCGCCCTGCTGGAAAACCTCGCCAACCTCGGACTCAAGCAACTGGTTAACACCCCCACCCACTACGCCGGCCACACGCTTTATCCCGTCTTCTCTTCCAGCAAGCACATCACCTTCAACCACGCCACCGGACTCCACTGGACCGACCACAGCTGCGTCCACTTCAGCTTCAGAAGAACCACGACCCACCACCACCCGCAACAGGCTCCTCACAGGAGCTGGAGCAAGATCACCGCCGACCAGCTCACCACCTCCCTCAGCCAGAACCCTCCCGCCAGCACAACGGACCCCAACGAAGCAGCCCGCAACTTCACACAGTGGCTGACCTCCTGCGCCGACGACCTCACACCACTGAAGAACCCTCCCAGCAGACGAAGAAGCAAGCAGGCCTCCTGGTTCACCGGCGAACTCCAGGACTCCAAGAAGAACTGCCGCACCCTCGAGAAAGCCTGGCTCCGTGACCAGACCACAGACAACATGACCGCCCTCAAACTAGCCACCCGCAAGCACAACCAGCTTATCCGCACCACCAAGAAGAAATCACTGAAGGAACGACTAGACAACAACGCCCACGACAGCAAGGAACTCTTCAGCATCGTAGGAGTTCTCCAACCCCAGCACCGGCAACAACGACATCACTCCTTCACAAGATCTCTGCGACTCTCTCGCCTCGTTCTTCCACCGCAAGATCGCCGACATCCACAACAGCTTCGGCGCACCATCCACGCACCCAACCGTCGAACCAACGCCCCCCACCGCCACCCTCCGCACCTGGACCACGGTGACCACCGAAGACCCAGCCTGCACGATGAACACCATCCACTCCGGATCTCCGACCGACCCCTGCCCCCACCACGTTTTCAACAAGGCCGACTCCACCATCGCACCCCAACTCCGGAACATCATCAACTGCTCCTTCAACACCGCCACCTTCCCGGAGAGCTGGAAGCAAGCCGAGCTCAGCGCCCTACTGAAGAAACCAACAGCGGACCCCACCGACCTCAAGAACTTCCGCCCCATCTCGCTCCTCCCTTTTCCTGCGAAAGTCATCGAGAAGATCGTCAACAGACAGCTGGCCGCCTTCCTTGAGACGAACGGATCCCTTGACCCCTCGCAGTCCGGTTTCAGAGCCAAACACAGCACCGAGACCGCCATGATCGCAGCCACCGGCGACATCCGAGCCCTGCTCGACAACGGGGAAACAGCGGCCATCATCCTCCTGGACCTCTTTGCAGCGTTCGACACTGTCTGCCACCGCACTCTAGTCCAACGCCTAAGCAACATCGGCATTCAAGAGAAGACACTGGAGTGGATCACCTCGTTCCTCGCCGGAAGAACACAGAGAGTTCGCCTTCCCCCGTTTTGATCCGAGGCCACCGAAGTCATCTGCGGCGTACCACAAGGATCTTCACTCAGCCCCACCCTCTTCAATGTCTACATGAGACCTCTTGCAGCCATCGCACGCCAACACAACCTCAACATCATCTCCTACGCCGACGACACCCAGCTGATCCTCTCCCTCACCAGGGACCCCGAAACCACCAGAACCAGCCTACACGAAGGGATGAAAGACGTCGCCGAGTGGATGAAGAACAGCCGCCTTAAACTGAACTCGGACAAGACGGAAGTCCTCATCCTGGGACCATCGCCTTCCGCCTGGGACGACTCCTGGTGGCCTCCCGCCCTGGGCACCGCTCCCAAGCCAACAGACCACGCACGCAACCTGGGCTTCATCCTGGACTCTTCCCTCTCGATGACGAGACAAGTCAACGCCGTCTCCTCATCGTGCTTCAACACCCTACGCATGCTCCGCAAGATCTTCCGATGGATCCCGACCGAAACCAGGAAGACGGTCACCCAGGCACTCGTCACCGGCCGACTGGACTACGGAAACACCCTCTACACCGGAACCACAGCCAAGCTACAGAGGAGACTCCAACGCATCCAGAACGCCTCCGCCCGACTCATCCTGGACATCCCCCGGTGCAGCCACATCTCCGGCCACCTGAGGGACCTGCACTGGTTCCCCATCAACAAGAGGATCACGTTCAGGCTCCTCACCCACGCACACAAGTCTCTCCACGACCTGGGCCCCAAGTACCTCAACGACCGACTGACCTTCTACACGCCCACCCGCCAGCTACGATCTACTAGCCTCGCCCTCGCCGCCGTACCACGCATCCGAAGTGCCACCGCCGGAGGCAGATCCTTCTCCTACCTGGCGGCCAAGACATAGAACTCCCTCCCCATCCACCTCCGACTGACCCAGGACCATCTCGCCTTCAGGAAACAACTCAAGACCTGGCTGTTCGAGCAGTAGCGGGCCCCTTCCCCAAGCGCCTTGAGACCCTCCCGGGTGAGTAGCACGCTATACAAATGCTATGATTGACTAATTGATTGAAGGGCAGTATAGAAGTGTTTTTATTAAACAAATACGAATCATTAGAAAAAGAAAGGAGAGAAAGATTTTTTCCTACTCTCATATGTAGCTCTTTCGTGAGGGTAGGGTAATGCAAATGGGGTTGAAAGATTTGAATGAGTCTGTTCTTTTATAATTAAAAGGAGAATGAGGCAGTGTGTTGGGTCATTAGTTTGAAAGTGCCAGGTTTTTATGGAGTAAAGTCACTAAATATGTTGAGCTATGGCGTAAGCCGCAACTTATAAATCTCGATATGAAGATATATTTGAATTTGTGTAGTAGATTGGGTTTTTTTAATGGTGAATATGAATTGTAAAAAATGTTTATATATTTATGTACTTTTATATTATAGATTGTTGGAACACCTCTATAACAAGCCCAAAGAAGGAGGTTGGACCTGTGTTAACCCTCCGAAACGCGTCGCTCTTGGGCCCACGTATAATATGTTCCTATGAAATTGATTGTGCATTATATTAGTTTTTGTCATTGATGATGGATTTATGTACTGTTATCTAGCTACATCAATCGTTTTGTTATATATTGTAATTTTTAGGCTGATTGTTTTTCATTTTTAATGTGTAATATTGATGTGATATTTTTTTATATTATTGTGTCTGATGCAAAACAATCTAATAAATTCCATTAGGAAAGAAACATTTTTTTAATAACAGTACATTGAGAACTATTTTTCTGGAAACTTATTAGACTGACCCTCTGTGAATTGAATATAAGTAGTGTGTGAGTGAAGTTTGGATGCTGCTTGGAAAGCTGGTATGCTACAAGAAAATCCCAAAGGAAATTATTTCTAGACTTTAACGACCTGACTATAACATACATATTTTTAATTGAGTAGACTTGTATTTTAAGATTAATGAAGGCTATGTTCAATCAATCACCCAGAACATCATTGAAAGATACTATGGACACTTTCTGAGGTGTTGTGACTAGTTACCTGGTGGGGGTCCAGAGGTGGAAGCAGCAAGAGGTGGTAGAACTTGAGACCCCTGTAAAAAATTGGAGGCCCAATATTTGGTACCTCCCATGCACATAGTCTTTCATAATTCCTTACATACCCATGCTCTATTGAAACAGATGCAATTGAGCTGGCTTCTCAGAGTGGAAGTTACCAGTAGGTCTATAAAGCAAGGAAGAACCCACACTGATGGTTCAAAAATAGGTCTTGATATCATGCAGTACTGTAACTAAGGGGAATACCACCAGTCTCCATGGAGTCTGAGATATGACAGGGGAGGAGAGGGACACTCCGGAAGAGAACATTACAGAAATTCAGCTGTAGAGCATCCCCACCCCCATAAAACACTGGGACCTAACAGATTTGCCAAAGAATTTTTCAAAAATATCTATGTCCAGGCTGCCGGGGCCGCCTCTCAGTGGAATCTCGAAGTCCGTACTTACTAAAAGTTTGTCTTTGGATCCTATATCCCAAGGCTTTTGGTCATTCATAAAATGGGTCGATCCCCAGATCGTTGTTCTTGTTATCACACTATCTCACTTCTGAACAATGAGAGTAACATTAGTTCGGTATTACTCTGACTTGGGCCTGATACATTCAGCCTCAAATTAATAAAATGATGGGCGATGTCATTGTTGTTACTAGGGCAATCTGTGATTTTTTTAAATGGTGGCCTAACGACAATTTCTCTATCAACTGCAAAATGACCCCTATCCCATCCCTTCATCCAGATTCAAGAGGATTAATTCAATCCTTGGAGGTCTCTTGTGCGAGCAAAACAGGCATGACTTTGCCTTCCAACATGTTATAAGGCCAAAATTGATGGGGTATCATTTTGGCAGACATTCACTCCTAGTCTAGGGTAGCACACATGGTGATTATAAATGAATTGTGTCTCGACTCTGGAGACCCTCCCTATGCATCGGAGAAATGGGCAATGAAATTAGTGCAGTTGCTACAATTGTCATATGGGAAGAGGCCTTGTGGTCCTATGCATCCTGCCACTCATCTGTTACTGCAGATATGGCATGATACTCTTAAGTCTCTGGCCTGGAGTCACAAACTTTAGTGGGCCGGTGTGCCCGGTTCAGTCAGGTGGTAGGGCTGTCAGGATTTCAGAGTTCGGACACAGTAGGAACTTCCAGACTGGGCGAGGTCATGTGAAGGAAAGTGATGAAGCCCCGTAGGTCCTACAGGAGGAGCCTGAATTGAATCACTATTAGAAATAGGGTTTCTGGTTGGCTAAGGTATACACCCAGGCAAGGCAGAACTCACCACTGTAGTCTGGGTAAGCTAGATACACAACTAAGATAACCTGTGCTCCCCCTCTCGTAGCTTGGCACAGAACAGTCAAGCTTATCTAAAGAAGCATATCTGTAAAGTATTTGTGACACACACAATAACAAAATGAATACACCGCAAAAGGACCCCAAACAGTTTATTGAAAATAGGTTATTGTATTATAAACATAACAAGATCAAAATTACAAAAATACAATTTATACTTTTCAAGTTATCACATTAAATTTCCACAGTAATCACAGAGTTAAACAAAACACGTTTGCAGTCATTAACACCTTCACTGCGGCGGCTATTCCGCCGCAGTGCTAACGGTTTTCGGAGGCCGCGCGGCGGCTGCATGCTCGTGACGGAGCCGCTCCGTCACGAGCCTCGGTTGAGCTGTGCTCGTGACGGAGCGGTTCCGTCACGGCCCGCCCCGCTCAATAGAACCCTCAGCGCAGGCGCGGAATTCGCGCCGCGCATGAGCGTTCTATCGAGCTGGGCGGGCCGTGACGGAACCGCTCCGTCATCAGCACAGCTCAACCGACGCTGATGACGGAGCGGTTCCGTCATCAGCGCCGAAGGGGTTAAGGTAAACCCCATGCTAGTAGCACATAACATTGTGTGGTTACTGAGAAGTATTATTTCCTTCCTGTTGCAGGGCAAAGCAGTGCACAAAATGGCACCAGAGGTACTTTGTGATACAGCCCCTCGGTTCCAGGAAAATTCAACAAAAGGCGAACCGCCTGCAAAGATGTGGGTCAATGACTGGAAGTTTGTGGGTCCAACTCCTCTGTACAGTACCTTTCAATCAATTTGTCAGCAGACCTCGTCAGTGGCCCTGCTTTGTCAGCAGATCTGGGTCACTAAAGCATGTGCGTCAATGTCTGATGAACCTTGTGTCATTGGACATGTCCCTGGTCACCCAGGCAACACATCGCAGTAGAGCAGTGCTGGAAGGTGCTGCAGCCACTGGGAGTGTGGCGATGATTTAGATCGGCACAAGTTTGAGCTTCATAGACAACGCCGGTTGTAGACAAGCAGAGCAACGTGTCCTTGGCAAAGACCATTGCTTTGATGGTCTTAGCTCTAAGATCAAGGCATTGATCGGCTCACAAGCTGATCTGTGTCAAAACCCACTTGCTGGACTCACCACTTGTGGAGTCCTATGGAAGGGAAAGGGGGTGAGATCTTTGATAATCCAGAGACCTCCTTAACAGGAGGCAAGTCATCAAGCCCTTAGAGAACACTTATAGTTCAGCACAAAGGTATACGGGAGGAGGCCAGCACAACCAGGCAAGTCGTAAAATGGCAGCCCTGCAAGCCAACACAGCAGAGCAGTTAGCAAAGTTAAAGTCCTTCCCCGCAGCACAGCAGTCCTTCTGGCATTGTGCAGATATAGAGCAAGCAGGTCTGGTACAGGTCCAATGAAGTGTCTTCCTAGCGGGGGTCAAAACCCACTACTTATACCCAAAAGTGTCTTTGATGTGGGGGTGACCTCAAATTACTTCTCTGAAGTGTTTAATTACCTTGCCAGCCTAGCGATGGGGGAGTAAATCGGCCTTATGTGTGAGGACAGGATACTACCTATTCCTGTGAATTGCTATCTCCTCCCTGTCTCTATGGCCCAAGAAGACCCATCAGTATGCAGATGACTGCAGATGCAGTTGAGTGTCCTGTGTTGTGGCTGTCTAGAGAGAATGCACACATGTAGCTGTCACCCAGCTCAGCTCAGCCCAGAAGTGTACTGGGGACTAGCTGTCTGGCAGACAGAACAGTAAGTGCAGAGAAATGTCCATGTTCTAAAATTGGTATTTCTAAAATAGTATAGTTCAATAATTGTCTTATATGCACTAATATTTATTAAAAGTGAAGTATAGAATCAATTACAATTAATTAAGCTATATTTTGTTACATATTAGTTGCAGTATTTTTAAATTTAAAATAGGCTATTAAAATGTGTTATAATAAAATAATATAATGCTTCTATTTTAATATTTGTATTAGTAAATTATATTTATGTATATTTGTAACTATTTAAAATTAATGTATTCAATTTAACAGTATTTCCCATGAGGTTTAATTTTAATTCCCTATATTTATGTTTATTTGTAACTATTTAAATAATTTAATTTAACAGTGTTTACTATAAGGTTTACTTTTAATTCCCTATCTCCATTATTTTCTATGGCTGGATGTTGCAGTACCAGCGGTTTGCTATGTGTGGTTCTAAACTTACTGTTGTTTCTAATTTTAGAGGTAACTCCCACCCTGATTTTGTGGATAAGCAAAAAGTATTAAACTTACTCAAATTATAAATTACTCAAAAGGGTAAGTTACCCTTTGTGAAACAGGCCATTTGTGTTTAGCAGAAAGCTAGAGAAAGGTGGTCTGTGCCCAGTGGCCATCTAAAGGACGGCTGAGCAATATCACCATGGAATTGAATGTCTGATGACACGAGGGCTCCTTTTATTTCAGAAAGGCAGGAGCTGGGATTGTGCTTTATTGTATACTTTATTTTTCATAACAGTCATCAAGTGTTAGGTGTCCAGCATTTAGGTGCAGCAGACAATAAGGGGGTTATTACGATATTGATTGGAAACTCATCTGACCGAATCAGTTTCGGAATCGTTTTCAACCGAATCGGATTCTGCGAGTCCGAGCGACCAATTACGATGCTACTGAACATCGTTCAATCAGACTCGCATTGACTTCAATGGGAGCCTGTGTTCCAAACGAGAACACAGGCTCCATTGAAAAAAGAGGAGGGTGGGGAAAAGCTTGCACCCTGTGACGGGCACACCATTGTGCCTGCCACACTATGCATGGCTGTAAAGAGGGGACCCATGGGTACCCCCTCGTGCCCCAACTGGAGGCCTACGGGTAAAGTAGGGCCATATACGGGGCCCCCAAATCAATTTCCGACAGCCTTCTTACTGTACTTCTTACATACTTCTGACTATGGACAAATCTCCTATATGCTTCTTTCATACTTCTTACATAGTTCTGACTATTGACAAACCTCTGTGCTCTGGTATGCTAGTTTGTTCCCATGAACAGTATAGGAAAGTAAGCCAGAGCATCTGAATGTATATTGTGGAAATCATACAGGAACTAAACATGTGATGGACTGGCCACCATGGGGTGATGCTTCATCACGTGCTGCATCAAATGGACTACAAAAGAAGAAACCCCAAAGGAGGAGGACCGCCATTATTTTTCTTTTCTTTGGAGCGAGGGTTGCTATACTTTTTACTCTTTGAGGGAAACAAGGCAACTCTTTCCTATGGGTCACAGACATAACGCAAAAAAATTCTCTGTAAGAGGACTGATTGCTTTTTCCATGATTATTATAATCATCGTTGAGTTCTAAATTCTGAACTGCTTTATGCTGATGCTGCTGCCCTTGAGCAGTTGGAATGGAATCCTTCTTTGTCGAACTACTTAATTTTGCAAATTTCCACTTTTTGCCCACTGTTATGGACTCGCCCTTAGAGGACTTTAAACTTGATCCTTTTTACCCCTTTTCTTGGAATTCTTTTGAATGCTGTTAAAGAGCTGACTATCTTTCTGCCTTTCTATGGTAGTTGGAATCTGTAACCTCAAACCATCCTCATTTGGATTTGAATGTCTGACTATGGAGGCGATCAAAATGTTGGGCGGACTTACCATCTCGTAAACAGGACCAACTGACCTCATTCTGACATTTCTCTATGGGAGCTTGCATTACAGCCATAAACCGGCCATAATACATGCTCCCATGGGGAAATGGGAGGTGCTGTTCATCCCTGCACCCCTTGGCAGGCATAAGTGCCCCCTCGACCACCAAAAGGAGGCCGCACACACAAGGGGGCCCTGCTGGGAGCTCCTAAACATGCTTTCCAAATGGTTTCCATCAAAATCCCAAGGTCGGAAAGTCTCGCCCTTTGGGATTACAAGCTGGTTTTGACTCCTTGAGCCCGTCCAAAGCCAGCCAAAATGACTAGCCGGTTTCAAGTCTGAACGGCTGATACATAATCAGTTGGTCTAAATTAAAGTTGACGATGGGAGTCAGACAGCCTCGGACTGAAGCTCGTAGGCTTTCCAACCTCCATCGTAATAGGCCCCTAAATGTGTAGCCTAGTACTACATGATGTAATATTCTTGACTGAAAAAGATTTTTCGTTTTAAATAATTTTGGTTCTATAATAGGATAACTAAATTGCTTAAATATGCCTCGTTCTTTTATTGTTTGCTTATGGTCTTTCATGAGACTGTTCTATATGCTCTAGTTAATTGTAGACAATCTTTTTTTTACCATTCAAAGATTGTCAAGTCAGTTTGAGAAGTAAACGAAAAAAATTGTTTTACTCGTACAAATGCACTTTTTGGGAAACAGGGTGGCTGGACAGCAATCAGCAGCTGTACGGCCCTGAAAAATGTTGATTAAAAATGTGCAAGGTGACAAGAGGGTTGAGGGAGCAACAAATGCATGGGGGAGGAATCTGGTGAAGGGAGAAGTAAAAACAGGGGGAAACAGAGGAACTTGAGATGGGGAGTGAAGGGAGGGAAAAAAAGCAAAGCAAGCCCTGTTGGGTGAAACATTGAATGAACTGGGGGGAGGACAAAGGGGAGCAACAGACCACATGCAGGGACAGATGTTTGAGGGGTGAAGCAGCTCCTACCGACAAGAGCAAGAACACACATGTGCTCTCATGGTGTGCTCTGATTGAGTAGTTTTCATAATGGGAGCAGTAGAAGGATACAAGTCTTCCATTCAAAAGGATGGTAAAGACACTATTGTTCAGAGGAGGAGTAAATACAACAAAAGAAAGGAAAGCCATTAAATAAAAAGCAAACAAATAAAAGCAACAAGAAAGCCAAGCAATGGTTGGGTAGAGAGATGTTAAAGTGAGAGTAGGGTAGGGCTAAACATCATGTGGCTAATTACCACAAAAGAATTAGAAAGCATGCTTATAAGGATGCACCAGTAATAGAATGAATCACATAAAGGGGCAGATTATTATGCCGGTTGGAAGAGCATCCAACTGAAATCATAGCATGAATGGGACCGACCCACAAGAGCTCGGAGGTCCCATCCATCGTATTAAGATGCGACTGTCAGCAAAGCGGTCGGACACATACCAATTACTGTTGGGGCATGTGCTGGAAATCAGAAAAGGACCACAGCACAACCCGCAATGGTATGTTTACAAACATCCATGCACCATGTGGCAGGCACCAAGCAGTGCCTGCATCACGATGCATCCATCTTTAGGGGGGGCACCAAAATGTACCCCCAGGCCTCGTAGCAGAGGCTGTGGAGGAACGGTCAGACCGCTATTGAAGGGCTGTCTAAAAGGGATATGGTAATCACCACGGTGGTGCCTGATCAGACAGGCACAGCTCTTATTGTAGAGAATTACATTCCGGCCGATGGTCAGACAGGCTCCTTGAACCCTTTGGAACTTTTGGTCAGTCCTTCTGCCCGGCCTCTGACCACCATGCATTTTAACAGCAAAACCAAAAGGCACACAAAACAGCAGACCAAGGTCAAGCACAATGGTTTCAAAAGTTCTCAATATTTGGTGGTGCAGCTGCTTCCAACACCCGCTGTTTTAAGAGTGTGAATTCAAACAATAGATAAAAACCAAAAGCGGAAGGTGCACTCAAATCAAAGTCAATAGAGCAAGAGATGTTTAGATGATTATTTCTTCTTTATTCAATTGAAAAGTATGTTTTCATTGTGCACAGGCACAGCCAACGCGTTTCGTTCCCAACGTGCCGTGGGAACTTCGTCAGGGCATCAATAGAAATTGCGACAAGTAAGGTGGCGGAAATGTCAATTAGCGACGTAATACGAATTTCTTAACCGATACATTAAGAGAAACCGTCATGAGTTCCATGGAATGTAGGTCCATCGTGTGGTATCATATAAGCCCAAAAATCGAGCAGGAACAATTGAGAACCGACTCAGTAAGAGTCGGAGCTCCGACTCGCTGTTACTCTGATACTCGGCGCCCTATCATAGGTGCCGTATTCCTGGCGCCTGCTGGGAACTGGTCACCTCTGGACTCTTGACCTTTGATTTAACCTGGGGACATCTATTATGCACCACTTACTTCGATGCGAGGTGCCGCAGTGGTGGCCTTTGTCATAAAGATCGACCTGAGATGGTGATCTATGAATAAAAATTTCTTTTATATTCCTTAACGATTGTATACATAATTCGGCTCGCACTTTGGGGTCACGCTTTTTCAGAATTTTATTTCCTTCTTACTGAGTCGGTTCTCGATTATTCCTGCTCGATTTTCGGGCTTATATGATACCACACGAAGGACCTACATTCCATGGAACTCATGACGGTTTCTCTTAAGGTATCGGTTAAGAAATTCGTATTACGTCGCTAATTGACATTTCCGCCACCTTAGTTGTCGCAATTTCTATCGATGCCCTGACGAAGTTCCCACGGCACGTAGGGAACGAAACGCGTTGGCTGTGCCTGTGCGCAATGAAAACATTCTTTTGAATTGAATAAAGAAGAAATAATCATCTAAACATCTCTTGCTCTATTGACTTTGATTTGAGTGCACCATGCATTTTAATGCAGCGGTCGGACTGCAGCAGCAGGTGGTGGTCATACCACAACCGACAGACCGCCGGTTCCAGTCAGACCAACATCATAATGAGGGTCCAAGTGTTTTGAGCTGTGTGTCATGTTGTTAGTAGACTATCATTTCACCTTTTTCAAATGAATAATATTATAAAGATCAAATTCTAGTTGTAGTCACACAGAGGTCAGATGCAGTCAATAACTTTGTATGGTCTCCATATAACTTACAGAATTTTTTTGCATCACATACACTGGGGAGTTTACTGATGCACAAGGATATAACTGCCCCCGGACACACAATCTAGCCAATTTAAGAACCTGGGATTAAATCCCAGAACTGTTAATTTAATATAAAACATTTAGCAACAACATAATATAATTAATGCTTATTCACAATCCTTTGTATTCAAAACGTCAGTTGGAAACACTTTGCAAATTCAATATAATACAAAATCTAAAGCTACAACAGCTAAATCAATTTGATATGGTATGTGATATTTTGAAATTCAATTCTATAAAACTCTGTAAGCCCAGAAACACACATTATAATTTCTCCCCAAAAACCGTTTTATTTATAATAACATGTTTATATAGAGTGCTTGATGCCTCAGAGATTATGGCTTGCATTGCTGTAATATTTATTCCATCAGCTAATCCTCGTCTAACAGAATAACTTATTTTTACTCAGTACTTATTCCCTGTCAGTTGAACATTTAATGCATGTTCTTTTTAAGGCTGGGCTTTGTGGCATTTTACTTGCTAGTAATTTGGCAAAGAGCTTCTGTTTTTGTATGGTGGCTATTATCTCATGACTACAAAATGTGTTCTATAATGTTCTCAGCAGATAACGCCATGATCGTCAAAGTAACCGCAACTGTTCAAAGAAGTGGAATTCTGGAAAGAAAATCTAACACATCACTTAAATAAATTGTTGTAGGAGTTCCTTGCGAAGGCTGAAGGAGCCATTGTTTCTCCGCGATAAAGGCGCATTGAAGGTCACTTCACAGTTTCTTAGTGACAGAATTTTATTTCTGAGAAAAATAAAACAGAACCATTATCAAAGCTCTCGTTTGCTTTTCAGGGCTGGTAGATAAGGTCAGGGTGAACAAAATGAATAAATAGCCAGTGCTGCTTTACTGAACCCGGTCTCTATCAGGAACCCCTAAAATTAAATATTGTTGGGGCACGAGGCCCAGGGATCCATACAAATTGTCCCCTCTCCCTCTCATGCTCACACCAGCTAGGAATCAGGAAGGCAGTTTCTTCAGATGCCTTTCAAATAACAGATACAGAGGCACAAGGAGACCAGGCTAAATGAAGCGGCACCCAGGAAGGGAAGTGGTGCCCAATAAGTGCAGTAGATACCTGGGCCTTTCTTAGGCATTTGCCATCGATATTCTTGTTTCAGATGCAAATTAACTTACTGCTGTGCCTAGGTCCTCCAGGTAGTGCCCTCTAGTGGATGGATGCTGGTCAGGGCTGGTTTTGGGTGGCACAACCTGTGCGGCCTCACTGGTCACTGACTTGAAGGGCGGTCACTGACCTGAGGGGGGGGGGGCACTTTATTTACAAATAACTTCTAATTTAAAAATCACCTGCTGCAGAGTTCCTTGTGCGTCCAGCTTTCAGGCAACAATAAAAATCTCAAGATAACTCTTATGATTAATGTTCCTGTTCAAAAGAGAGATAGGTGTTTTGTCTAATGGCAGATTTGACTCGCCATAAAGTAGTATAGAGGTGTAATATGCCTGCTGCAAAGACCGGATCTGTATTTTATCAATGCAGCGCTGCCTATCTATAGAGGTATGGCTGCTATGGGGGAGGCAGGGGGTTTGGGCACGGGGAGACATAATATGAAAATTAAAATTAAAATGACTTACCTGCCGTTCCGCTCCCGCATCTGGCTGCCTCGCTGCTTCTCTTGTCCAGCCCAAAGGGGATAGGCCTTCAATGCACAGGCTCCCCACCCAGTTAAGACTCTGCTCTTATGTGTCAGGATTGGTCTGAGCGGCCTGGTTTGTAGACTGTGCATTGCAGCCTGTGGCATTTCTCCAACCTGGCAGTGAAACACAGCTGAGTTGGAGAAACATAAGTGTGCATGTTGTTTGGACAGCCTAAAACAGCCAGCCAAACCGACATGCACACTTATAAGTGCACACTACACCTCCTCCCTGCCTTGCGTCTCCCGGCCCGCCCAATTTTCATTGCTCGGCTCAGATAGCATAAATAAAATGATAATAACGTATTGTTATTATCATTTTATTTATTATCTGCTGGCAATGGGCTGTCGGGCAACACTCCTCCTCCAATACCGAGGAGCCGCCCATATATTTTATGTGGTTAGCTGAGTGAATTAGTAAAGCCAGACTTTACCAACTCTTTAAAACAAATGAAAATTATGTGAGAGAGTGACAATGAAAAGATGAGAGGCATTTTTGTTGGGTGGTATTGAGGAAATATAAAGAGGAGGTCATGGAGAGGTGACACAAAGGTTTGTCGCACCTGTCGCCACCAGCGTTAAAACCGGCCCTGACACTGGTTATCTATCTCACTGAGCAGCTATAGTTAGCATTTTTAATAATATGTAGGTCGGGCCAAAAAAAACGTGGGGGATGCCCAAACATTAACATTCAAGGATGCTATTTTCACTTTACAATGTAATAATACATTTAGAGTCATTTACACGAAAACCTTCTGCATAAAAATACGTTTATTTGTACTTGAAACCTGTCATTTGGTATCCATCTCCACAGACAAATTATGTGCAGTTTCAGACAGAGTTCAACTACCTGTTTTCTTTAAACAAATTAGTCCAAAGATGTAACAACAATTCTTAACTAATTTGAACATAAGTGAGCAAAGAGACTGCCGAGAAAATGGCATAGAGAAGTGGGACTCCAAGTTGTTATTAAGCAAACTAAATATGTTACCTAATATAATGCTACACTGACCTAAAATGAGCAAATGCTGTTGCTCACAAACGTTACACTACAAGAACATGAAAATACAGTCACATAGAATTTGGGTACAAGATAATGCAAAATGAAATGTAAATAGTGAAAATGTACTAGCTTAAAAAAAAGCATCTAGTTCAAGTTTACAAATGTGACATTGAAGCCTGAGTGTATTCCTTCACTGGGAGGCCTGGTCTTTACATATCAGGCTTTTCAGAAACTATGTGCAAGTTTTCATATCTCCAAAAAGCAAAACAAAAATACACAAGATAGGAATGAATAAAGGTTGGCAAAGCAATAATTCTGGCATCTGTGCGTGTGTTTTTTATTTATGTTTTGTCCACAAGTGATAAACGCAAAACCATGTCAAAAATATATGGGATGAAGTGCCCCCTGCCAACCATCAAACATTTATTTCAAGTCATTGAGGATTCCCATGACTACATAAAGAAATGAGACCCACAGCTGAGTTCTTTTATATGGTTATGTAATTCCGAGTTGACTTGCAATATTCTTATTATGCACTGAAAGGGGTACTTTATTCCTTATAATACATAGTCATACCATCACCTTTCCCACAAACCGCTGAAATCCTCTGTCTTTATGACAGAGAGAGCATGTTTGAATGTTTGCAAACATGAAGGATGAAAATAGAATGTCTATTGCAAAACTAAACTAACCAAAAATGTTGTCAGATACTTGTTGCAAAAAGATATTAGATATACTTAAGTACAGGTTGATTTTTAAACAGAGGTGCAGTAAAAGCTTGCAGAAAGTTTCTAACTTTTGTAAAATTAGCCAAGGAGTGCAAAAAAGTTGTCAAATATCTCCTTTCAAGATGCAAATGGACAGCTAGAAAAACAGATCTGCCCTCATGTCTGTGTAACTGGTGACTGTGTGGATCACATGTCTCCAATTATATATAGAGGTTTAGTTGGCTAAGAGTGAATTTTGGGGGTGTTTTTCAGCCAGGAGGTTTAATGATATCAAATAGACAACAACAGTGAAGCCCGAGTCATCTATGATCGCACTCAGTACCCTTTTTTTTTTTTTCCAATATTTTTATTGAGTTTTGCCCCTCATTTTTCCAATAATACCAATATGTTTTAGCAGTACAGAAAATAAAAAAAAAATTGATAGAGACATTTCACAAAATTCAGGTACAAATACAAAATTCAAGTACAATCAAAATCAGACTTCATATATTTTGAGCCTCTACTTACTCCTATTCTTCCATTTCTCTATGGGTGACCAGATCCTACCCCCCAATGACCTTGCCCTTCTACCTTTCCTATCATAGATGGCCTTCTCTAAGTTGTATGTGGAGAGAAGCCTTGCTATCCATGTCTGAAATGTGGGTGCCGTCTTATCAAGCCAAGCCCTTGCAATAATAATCCTTAAAACTGCCGTAACCATAAACAAAAATTCTGGATGTTCATTGCTATCTCTTATATTCACCCCTAATATTATCAGTTCTTCCGACAATTTAATCTTTATCCCTAGCGAGACGTCCATAAATTCTTCGATTGCCAGTTTTAATGTATAAAGTTGTGGGCATTGTGCAAACATGTGTACAATGTTGGCACTACTTGAGTTACATCTTGGACATGTTATGCCCGTAGTGCCCCCCCACTGGGCAATTCTTGCAGGCGTATGATAGAGAGAATAAATCGTCTTGTAGTGCTGGGTTTGTAGCGTAGCTGAGCACAACACCGATCGTCCTAAATTTTGTGAGTTTTGTAAACCATCAGGGTGCGCCCCTACTTGTTCTACCCATTTCTTGGAGAATTTCTCTCTATCATCTGTTTTTAGTGCATAAAGTTCAGCGTAAATTTGTCTAATCTTTGCCCGTGTACTACGCTCCAAGTAGTCCATTATCCTACAATGAGACATCCCTACTGTCCCACCCTGTTTCTTATAAAAAGAACTTCTGACTTGTAAATATTTAAAAAAATTACATCCTGGAATATTAAACTTAGTTTGAATCTCTTGAAATAAAAGGAACACCCCTTCTGCATCCAACAGGTCCCCTAGTTTTTTAATCCCCTTACCATCCCATTCCTTCATGACTGTATCTCTGAAGATTTCTGCGGGGAGATCATTATTAGAGTGTAACCTAAGATATCTGTTATATCTCCCGATTCCTAGCTTTTTCCCAACAGCTTTCCAGATTTTATAGATTGCGCTCAAAGTCTTGAACCTAGTATGCTTGAAATATACATAATCCACTGTGTTCGCCAAGGCATTCCCTGCCTCCTTACCCAGAACTGCTTCATAAGCATTCACGCTGCCCGATCTCTCTCCGCCCTGGCTGCTATCGCCTAATAATCCTTGCGCGTATTGTAGAGCTGCTGCCCAGTAATATAGTCTAAAATCAGGTGCACCCCAACCCCCCTTCTCCCTCGGTAGTGTCAAGAAACGATACGCCCTTCGTGTCTTCCCCTGTGCCCATATAAACCTATTCAAAATTGCTTCTATTTTATTAAACCATCTGCCCTCAACATATAAAGGAATTGCTCTAAGGATATATAGAAGTTTCGGAAACGTGACCATTTTAATCATGTTAATTCGCCCCATTAGCGTCAGATGTAAATTATTGACTCTCTCTAAGTTTCTTTTAACTTTCCCTAAGAGTGGCTCTATGTTAATCTCTACGACTCTATCCAATTCTGCTGATACCCTGATCCCCAAATACGTTGCTTCCGGAACTACTCTGGAATCCTGGAAATTGGCCAACCTGTTCTGCACTATCTGCGTCTTTCCTCTATTTATAAGATACCCCGAAAAAGACCTGAAATGTTTTGCCTCTTGCTCTATTTCTATTAGGGCCCCCCTGGCTCTGATGTTATGATTGCTACGTCATCCGCATAGGCAAACAACTTATATTCCTGTTCGTGTAATCTGACTGGGGGGATCCTGTGATTACATGTCAGTCTTCTTAGCAACGGATCTAGGTATATGGCAAATAGTAGAGGTGAAGCTGGACATCCCTGCCTAGTCCCACGTCGGATCCGTACTGCCTCTGTGTATGATTTGTTAATACTTATCCTAGCCGTTGGTTGCTTATAAAGTGCCTGAACTGACTTTATATAGCCTTCACCTATCCCAGCCCATTCCAAAGCTTTCCACAGATAGTCCCAGGAGACCCTGTCGAAGGCCTTCTCAGCATCCAGAAAAATAGCCGCAACAGGGTCTCCGGGCACCTCAGTTGCGTCCAGGACGGTGATCATCTGTCTGGTATGCTGGGTGGTCCCCTTACCTGGTATAAAGCCATGCTGTTCTGGGGACACCAAACTCTCGATAACCCTACTAAGCCTTTTTGCTAGTGTTTTAGAGAATATTTTTGCATCTGCGTTTAATAGCGTTATTGGCCTATATGATCCTGGCTCTACTGGAGGCTTATCCTTTTTTAATATTACAAATATATCCGCCCCGGCCCAGGACTGTGGAACTACCCTTCCCCCCTGCGCCATACAGCATATTGACCAGATATCTGTACCCAGCACATCCCAAAAGGTCCTATAAAATTCTACCGGAATTTGATCTTGTCCTGTTGCTTTGCCAGAGGGGAGGCTAAATATTGCTTCTCTTACCTCCTGTAGTGTTAACTGAAGGTCCAATCTCTCCCTTTCTTCCGTACTTAACCCTCTATTTGGTGTTTGTGACAGATATTCTGTTATCCTTGGCATATCGTTACTTGCATCCTGCTCATATAGTGATTCGTAGAACCTCCTAAAGACTTCCTGCACTTCCTCCACCTTATTAACTATAGTCCCTGTACTGTCCTTAATTTCTTTTATTTCCCCTGCAGCTAATGTTTGTCTAGTTCTTATTGCCAATAAATGACCCACTCTTTCGTTGAACTCATAGCATTTCTCTTTTTTTGCTAATAAGTTCCCTGCTGCCTTTTGCGCCAATGTTGCTCTTATCTCCGCTTTCTGTAACTCTATATCCAATAAAATCTGTTCAATAGGTGCTTGTCTGCTTATTGCACCCACTAGACCTTCCTCTAAACTCGCCAGACTTCTAAGCCACTCCTCTATCCTCTCCCTTTCTTTCTTGTTTCTTAACATAGTATAACTTAGTGTCTCTCCCCTTACCCAAGCTTTAAAAGCATCCCACACCATATCCGCTGAGGCCGAATATCTATTTATATCCCAATATTGTGTAATCCAATCCTGCATTCTTTTCACGTACTCCTCCTCCTTTAGCAGCCCCCGATCACACTCAGTACCCTGAGGTGAAAAACATCTCCTAATCCACTTCTTACTCATCTATAATTTTATGTTATGTATGGCCCCCATAATCATCTGCCCCTGGTTTCAACTTTTATGTAGGGGCAGAGGAGTAATTGGGGACAATACATAACATTGCCTCTCATCCCTGGCCCAAATAAAAAAATATACCTGGCACACTATCACCCACCCTACCACTGTGTCTTCCCTTCTCTCCCATCCTGAAGCTGTGCTCCTTGTTCTCCAGATCTGCTCTGACAGGCTCTAAGAGAGGCATGTCAGAGCAACCTGGAATTCCTTTATGAATAGGAGCAGTGGGTAATAGCTTTTGTGAACAAGTGTTGCTATGTCATAGCAGAGAGTTGTCAGATTTATAAACTGAAATAAACAATAGTGACTCTCTATGAAAGCCATACATAGCAAAGAATTTAGAGATAGATTTTTCTATAGTGAATCCCATGTAGTATATAATTATAAATTAGTGGCCTAGCAGCTGGAACTGATGTCAACTGGAAGTGATATCCACTAGTTTTCTGGTCGCTGTCCTCATGTGATCAGGCAACATGGTATTACTCAGTGCAAGACAGCAAATGGATGAAGTTGACTGAACTATTGCCCCTTGCTGTAATCTGTAATGGGAGGGAGCAAAATGGGATGACAAATGAACAGACTAATGGACGGATGGACGAAAATGGCACACCAAAAGCCCCAACATCTGTATGTATACAGGTTTATTATATTGTTATTTTTGGATGTGAGGCTAATGAGATTCGTTGGCTGTCTCTTGATAGAACAAAAAAACAGAATAAAACACAAAAGGGAGAATGTTCTTGTTCTTCTCTCACCTAATAAGCCCCTGACCAGATACCATCTAGACAAGGTTGGACTGCGAAGCAAAACAAACCTGGCAATTTTTCAAATATTTTGGCTAAAAAGGTAGTACTCTAGGGAAACTATTCCAGCTATGCAGAATCAGCCACAATATCAAGGAGGATCGTTTCCCAATAGCAATTATTTAAGTACCTGCATGAGGCAAATGTATTTGTAAAGAAACTAGTGTTGTCTGCCATACGTCCTGCCAACAACCCTTTATTACACTGTGACTCTAGCTTCATTACACACCCTGCTCTCTAGCACAAGCACACAGACCCATGCTTTAACACACCCTGCTCTCCAACACACAGACACACAGACAGTACACAGACCCATGCTTTAGCACAGCCTGCTCTCTAGCACAAACACACAGACGGTACACAGACCCATGCTTTAACACAGCCTGCTCTCTAGCACACAACACATAGACCCATGGTTTAACACACCATGTTTTCTAGCACACAACACACAGATAGTACACCAGACCCATGGTTTAACAAAACCTGCTCTCTAGCAAACAAAATATAGACAGTGCACATACCCATGCTTTAACACACCATGCTCTCTAGCACACAGACAGTACACATACCCATGCTTTAACACACCATGCTCTCTAGCACACAGACAGTACACATACCCATGCTTTAACACACTATGCTCTCTAGCACACAGACAGTACACATAGCCATGCTTTAACACACCATGCTCTCTAGCACACAGACAGTAAACATACCCATGCTTTAACACACCATGCTCTCTAGCACACAGACAGTACACAGACCCATGTTTTAACACAGGTTGTTCTCTAGCACAGACACACTGAGTGCGTCCGTTCACAAGCCGGTGCAGCATTCACCTTGACCCCATCATTGCACTCCATGCGCCTCTGAAGCACACACATGTCTGTCACAAGGCCGTCACATGCTCCCTGCGCCCTCCAGTACAGAGACCACTGAGTGTACAAAGGTTGCCATTGTTCACTGCTCCAAGGCCCTGCGGTAGAACCAAGGCCAGAGGGAGGGGAAGCAGCATGGAGGAAAGTCCGGGCCCTGGTGTGGGAGCAGAGCAGAGTCCCTGTGGGGACACGTCATCCGCAGACCCCCCCCAAGGCCAGAGAGACAGGACAAGAGCTCATCCCTGTGGAGACTGGGAACGGAATGCCGATACTCTCACCCAGTGTGAGAGGAGTGAGGGAGGGAAATTACAACCCTGGTGTGAGAAGGGAGACTGAGGTCACAGTGCACCAAAGCCAGGGCGAGATAGAAGTAAGGATCTACCCTGGTGCGAGGGCGGCGACTGGGAAGCAACTCAGTCACAGTGCACCAAGGCCAGAGAGGGAGGGAGGGATGAGATAAGCAAACCTCAGCAGGTTGCTCACAGGTGCTCCTCAACAACTTGTAATTGTCAACAACGGCGCTTGACAGTCTGCCGCAAGGTAGCGATGTCTGACTACTTTATATAGGTTGACCACAACAACAGTTAATTAATAATTCAATCTACATTAAAAATGACTATTAAGTGCCGCCCAAACTATTCTTATAGCTTTGGGGGCCTGAAAAAGTTCATATTGTCAAACTTGTAGGAGTGAGATGCTTCGTAGTTTTGTTGTTACTATTATTGACAGGGATGGGACGGGCAATGGGTGGTGTGAGCTGCAGTGGCCTCCTGACGAGGGCCCTGGCACTTATATTTTTACAAATTAAGCACTGCTTCAGCCTTGGTGAGTGTTGGACTTGGCCCTTCTGGCAGGTTCACCCATGAACTTTTTGCTTTTAATGGTGACCTGGTGATGGTGATTTTTGGTTTCTGCGCACTTTCACTGTGTCCCAGTGGAAAGTGCGTGCGCACTCTGAGTGCATGTGGTGAGATAGGCCTGCCCTCCCATAGGAATGCATGGGGAATGTATGTGTCCCTGGTAGTTCCTTATGCGTGGGGTGTGCATGCTCGAGTCTGGTATGTGCGGACTCGTGTGATTGAATGCTGCGCAATGATGTGTACGGCATGAATGTGTCTAGTGTGGACGTGCCACTTCTAGATATGGGTGTGCGTGTGCAGTGAGTGTGCTGGCGTGTGATTGGCTGGAGCTGGCTGGTGAACCTGGCTCCAGGAGTCTGGATGGGTCTGCCCCGGTGGTGAGTGGAGAGATTAGCATGTGTGATGTGAGGGAGTGGTGCACCTGTTACCCGAATAGGGCTGGGCTTTCCCCACACAATGCTGGCTCCGCCCCCTGTGGTGCGTCTAATGTCCCTAGCCTGGCCAGTGAAAGGAAAGGGTGGTTGAGCACATCACAGTGCTCCCAAACCAGCTGCAACTGTTTTTTCCCCCACCCTGCACCCTGAGACAAAGGGATTTATAGTATAAAAAGGGGCTGTGTCCCCTTGCAATGGGTTCTCTTCCTGGATCCTTTTCCTGAGGGGGGCTGCTGCTGCTGGGCGCCAAGAGGACCGCCACTGGGGATTGCCTCCCTGCCTAGAAGGACCCTGTGAGCTGGCTCTGGGCCCATCCTTGCCCCCCAACACCTCCTGAAGGACTTTGTGCTGGTCGCTGGACTTTTGGGACCCTAGCGCCTGGAAGCGCTTGATTTTTGCCTCGCGCTTGAGAGCGCTTTATTCTGCCTAGCGCTGGGAGCGCTTTATTTGTCCTCATAGCGCCTGGGGGCGCTTTTCCTCTAGCGCAAGGAGCGCTTTATTTCTGACTAAGTACTGGTGCCTGTGTATCCTTCGCACCATTGTTCTAGCGGGTGCCCACCCCGCGTTGTTCGTCTATTATGCGAGGGAGCTGACCCCTCATGCGCAGAAATCCCTGCCGCCAGCCCGGGGATTGCCGAGGATACGCTGTGCCCACCTCCCTGCTCAGGGCCGCTCTGCCATTGGCGGCCCTCCGAGGCAGGAAGCCAGGCAAACTCTGGGAAGACATGGGCGGAGCCTGGTCGTGCTCAGGGTTCCACGGAGAGAGGAAGCCCGGAGCAGAGCGGAAGCTTGCTGGTTCCCCCGCGGGGCTCTCCCGAGGAAGAGAGCCCCACCCGCTGCCACTATCAGCACCCGGCCCCCAGAAGCAGGACCGGGTGAAGAGGAGGTCGCCGCCCTCGCAGAAGCAGAGCGCAGAAGAGATCCGGTGAGTGGTTGCCGGGTGCGTCAGAGAGAGGGGGGCGTCGGGGCACATTGCTGGTGCCTGCCCCCCCCCTTCCGCGGTGTTAGCCCCGAGAGGCTCAAGGCGCCACAGTTGTTTGGAGCCCAGAGAGGCTCTAGGGGCATCCTTTCTGCAGAGCCCAGTGGGGCTCAGGGGGCATTCTTTTCTTGCGGTAGAGCGGCCCCAGAAGGCAGCGGGCCGCTCCCACCTTGCCCCACACTGTTGTTCAGAGCCACGGAGGCTCTAGGGGGCATTTCGTAGTTTTAAAGTCCATCGGGGCTCCAAAGGGGACAGTCAGTGGTTCAGAGCCTGCGAGGCTCCAAGGTTGGCCCCATCATTGTCTCACACAGCTGCTCAGCACTTAGTGGGCAGCTGCTACGTTCAGGCCCCCCTGACATTGGGACACCGGGCGCCCTAGCCCTAGAGAGGCCAGTTGGCCTAGAGACTGTCACAGGTGGTGGATTATGTGAATTCTGCGCTATTGTGTTTTTCCTGCACCTCTGAATGTGTTTTTGATGCATCATGTGCCTTGTTCTTACACCGCTGAATGTATGTTTATGCATCATGTGTTTTCCTTCCCTACACCTCTGAATGTTAGGATGCATCATGTGTAAAAGGTTCCTATGCCTATACCCCTAAATGTATGGTGATACTTAGGTGGTTGTTTTTCTCCTAGTACAGGTGCTGCTAGTGAGGGCCTGGTTCCCTGTGTGACATTTTCCTAAGGTGGTTAGGGTCGCGTAGGTGGTACTTACTGGTTACTAGTGGTTACTGGTTGTGTGCTTTATGTTCTATTTTGTGCTAAAGTGATTATTATTCTATGTACCAAGTGCTAATTCTTTTGAAAGAAGGGGACCCCTATATAATATAGTTCTACTTGCTATACATAGGGAAAGAACAAGACATTTGGAAGAGGTCTATAGCCAAGTAGCAGAGATTCTTTTTTTGATTTCAATATTCTAGTGTTTAGGAATATCAACAAGTGTCGTCCAACTATAGTAAACCACTGCAAAAAGATAACTTGTTTGATATTCGATTTTATTGATGATTTATATTTTACATATGATAAGTGTTTATATATCTTTTTTTGATTTTTTGTATATTTCTCTTTTTTAGTCAGATTAGTAATTTATAAAGAACAATACAGTGTATACAGTGACTGATATTATACATAAAACTCGTGTATTTACATATTCAATAATGTCGTCCAACTATAGTAAACCACTGCAAAAAGATAACTTGTTTGATATTCGATTTTATTGATGATTTATATTTTACATATGATAAGTGTTTATATATCTTTTTTTGATTTTTTGTATATTTCTCTTTTTTAGTCAGATTAGTAATTTATAAAGAACAATACAGTGTATACAGTGACTGATATTATACATAAAACTCGTGTATTTACATATTCATTATTGAATATGTAAATACACGAGTTTTATGTATAATATCAGTCACTGTATACACTGTATTGTTCTTTATAAATTACTAATCTGACTAAAAAAGAGAAATATACAAAAAATCAAAAAAAGATATATAAACACTTATCATATGTAAAATATAAATCATCAATAAAATCGAATATCAAACAAGTTATCTTTTTGCAGTGGTTTACTATAGTTGGACGACACTTGTTGATATTCCTAAACACTAGAATATTGAAATCAAAAAAAGAATCTCTGCTACTTGGCTATAGACCTCTTCCAAATGCCAAGTGCTAATTCTACCAAGTACTAAGTCTAAAAGTGCATATTCCTGACAGTGGTCCATGTGGCCCTGTCTTGTACATATCCCCTTTAAATTCTGCCCGTGCCTGTTGGCACATTGTAAAGTGTGTGTTTTTATCTAATGTGTTTTGGTGTAATACAAAGGCTATTTTTATATATAACCTTGTGTGGAGTTTCCTTTGTGGTGGGCCTTGGGTGTTGTTGCTGGGAGCGCGCGCAAACACTTAACTCACATTGCCTCCGAGTTTAGCCTTACTGCTCGTGTCACTTTACCAAGGGGGTTGCAGGGGTTATCTTGGTGTGTAACTCCCTTGCCCTGACGTAGGAATGGTGGTCTCTGACTGACTTTGGCGCAAGCCCTCGCCAGCCATGGATCCCATTTCTAACAGTGAGAGACTGGTGGGGAAAGTACAGAGAGATGGGAGCCTCAGTCTTGGTGAGAGAGGGGTGACTGGGGGAGTGGGTAGAGAGGGAAGCTTTATCTCTGGTGAAGAGCGGAAACTGGAGGGCAGAGGGGCAGGGGGGCGGAGGAAAGCCTCAACCCTGGTGCGAAAGCTGTGACTAGAGTGCGGAGGTGAGCCTCAGTCTTGTTGCGAGAGCGGAGTCTAGTCGGGAATGGGTAGGGAGGGGAGCCCCAGTCCTTGTGAGAGAGCGGTGACGGGAGGGCTGAGGGACGCTTCAGTCCTTGTGTGAGAGCGGAGCCTGGAGGGCGGATGGCAGGTGGAGAAGAGCCTCAGCCCTGGTGCGAGAGCGGAGCCTGGGAAGCGAGCACCCATACCCCACCCCAGTGACAGCAGAGCCCAAGGGCTCAGCTGCTGGGAGAGCAGGCTTTACTGACCAGCCGACCGCTGACCTCTCCCCTGCAGGCCTTACTCCCCGAGGCAGTCTCAGGGGGACTGTTACTGCCACCTTCCAAACACCTGGGCTGCAGCTGGCACCCTGGAAACACAACACACATCTGGACGGCAGCCAGCACCCCTGAAACGCATCAAACACATCTGGACTGCAGCCAGCACTCTGGAAACACCTGTGATGCAGTCCGACCCAGTAAACATCTGTGCAGCAACTTGTACCCCAGAAACACATGTGCTGCAGTCTACACTCCTGAAACTTGTGCTGCAGTCTGCCTGGGGAAACATCTGTTCTGCAGCCCAACACCCGAAATAAATGTGCTGCAGCCTGAGCGAGAGAAACATCTGTTCTGCAGCCTGATCCCCTGAAACACAAGACACATATGGACTGCAGCCAGCACCCCAAAAACAAAAACACATCTGGACTGCTTCGGGCACTCTGGAAACACCTGGGATGCAGCCGACCTAGTAAACATCTGTGCAGCAACTGGCACGCCAGAAACACCTGTGATGCAGTCTGCACCTCTGAAACATGTGCTGCAGCCTGCATCAGGGAAACATCTGTACTGCAGCCTGAACCCCAGAAACATCTGTGTTGCAGCCTGAACCAGGGAAACATCTGTAGAGCAGCCTGATCCCCAGGCAGGCAGGGCAATCTCTCCCCCAATGCTTTTTAATTTTTATAGCACAGGAGCTGGCATTTCAAATGCAATATGTCTCACATTTGCTAGAGTTTAAGCTATTGGCATTGTAAATGACATTGCCTTTTAAACAACACATAAATAAAAGGCTTTGTAATTTACAATGCCAATAGCTCAAACTCTGGTAAATGTGAGACCAATTGCATTGCAAATGCTTAATTGTCACTTTCAGCTCTCTAGGTCGAACCAACGGTGATAATTATCACGAGCAGGTACCACCCTCAACAAAACAAAGGGGGACCGTTCAATCATCAATCACGATTGAGGTTAACTCAACTAAAACTTTTTATTTAAAAAAAAAATTCTGCTCCTGGTGAAACGCCAGGGATCTTTCTGACCACTTTAAGGCATAAAACATGTCTACCTTCTATTTACTAGGGGGCATTATTACCCCAGTAGTAACAACAACCTACAGGTTTTTTTATTCTGACAGGGGAACCAGCATTTTAAAAACGTTCAGGATATCCCTTAGGTCGTTTTAATATTCCATCTCACACTCAGCTTTCACTACCTCTCTTAGAACTCACACCCTCACTCATCAAACGGCGAAATAAAAAGATCTCCTGTAAAGTGACCGTCGGGGGACCCGTAGGGCATTGCAGCGCCGGTCCAATAAGGAGCACCGCCCAATGAGGAGAGGATGTAACCTTGCGGTTAGAGCTGTCGACCTCGAAGCTGAAGAACCGAGTCTGGACAACAGCGCTCAACACCCTGTAATTCTGGGCAAATCACTTAGGGCCCGATTCACAGAACTAACTAAAGACAAAATCCTAAATTTACTACCATTTATTCATTTTGGTATTCACAGACGGCACTTACTCATTTTGGTACTCACAGAAGGCACTTACTCCTTGATGAGTAAGTGCCTTCTGTGAATACCAAAATGAGTAAGTGCCTTCTGTGAATACCAAAATGGTAGAAAGTTTAGGATTTTGTTTTAAATTAGTTCTGTGAATCGGGCCCATGATCTTCCCATGCCTAACAAAAATGAACGTGTCCGTCTGTAACGAAACTGGTGCTCATGTAAAGCGCTCTGATACCCCATGTCTCGGGTCTAGTTCGCGCAATATAAAACTATTTGAAAAAAAATGATGAAGCATGACGATGACATCCCTTGGGATGTTTGAGGGCAACAAGAGACAATTTTTGACTGTCCCCTGTTGAACAGCAAAGTACTTAGTTAACTATTCTTCCCTCTTTTCTTGACAGACACTACTTGTGTCTCATTAGGAACAGTGGGCCATATTACCAAGATGTGCGTTAAAAAACGCACATCGCACATTTCCCTATCGCCGGCTATCGCCGGATTTTATCGCCGTGTTAGTGCGTCATTATCAACGCGCAACACGTAGGCGATATTAAATCCGGCGATAGGGAACATTAGCGTGTGAAAACAAGCGGTGTTGTCACGCGCTAATGTGTGCCTTGATAATATGGAGGGGTGGATACAGCTTTATGATCCACACCTCCATGTTATCAATGCCTAACACCTGATCAGAGCAGGCGTTGGGAGACCTGCGATAAACGAGTTTATCGCAGGTCTCCTTCTCTCCACGCCTGCCTTGGTAATAGAGTGTTACCACCTCCAACCACATTTTACATGTGGTTGGACGTGGGAACGCCCACTTTGCATGTCATTAGCGATGTTTCTCGCTGACATGCAAAGTGGGCTTGAGGCAGGCGTTAGCATGCCCTTGTTAATAGGGCGCTAGAAGTATCGCCGCTTTCTCGGCACAATTCGCTGAAAAAGCGGCGATACTTCACCTTGGTAATATGGCCCAGTAACCCTATTTTTGGATTAAACTCGAAAGGCAGCCTTATGGCACAGGTCAGCCTCGTAGGGAGGAGGCGTGCGCTGTAAGGGTTGTAAATAAGAAGTGGCAAGATGTTTGTATATTTTTACCGGAACTGCCCACACCTAATCTCGCCACAGCTTCTAAAGTTATTTCCGTCTAGCCCTGACACGATTGTTGGGAGCACCCAAACAGAGACATTATTCGTGCGCTGTCAATCTGCTTCATGTGCAGTTGATCTCAAGTGATGCTTCAAATCCCCTTCAGGAAAAACTCATAAATATGGACGGAGCTTTCACAGGAGGGCGTGACAGGAAACAATGGCCCTCAGATATTCTGTATCGAAATAGGCTTCGAAGATTTTGTTTTTATTCCTAACAAATCGCTGGGGTTTTCCTGGTATTACTGGCTTCGCCACTGCACGCCTCCCTGTCACACAGGATTATACCAAATATGACATGTAATGACGGCATAATCCATGGGCAAAAATGCTCACTATGAAAATGTCTTTGATTTGATCACAATAGCTACAACATGACACCATGAACAGTGCTCTGCAGACATCCCTATTGTGTTCTTCACCATCAAACACACCAGTTAACAGCTTTAAGCGGCTTGTATTCTTAAATCTCGTAGTATAAACAATGCAGTGGGCCGAATACCTTCCTTTGGCAGTACTCAAATGTTGCCTTTTAATGCTGACATCATTACTCGTAATCCTACATTCTTAACAGATTAAAGAGGCTTAGTTTAAACAGACATATTCTTTTTTTATCTGGCACGCGCATTTCTGCTGGCTCAGTACAAGTGCAGCTGTAGGCTCTGGCAGCTATAGATGTGGTAAGAAGTAAGATGATCTGATCAAAGTGGATTGCGACAGAGGTCAGAGACTTGAGCCCCCAAAGACTCGCAGTAAGAAACAGGATGCCATGTCAAAATACAAAATAAAATAAAAAGACAGAAAGAAGCACGCATCTAAAGTGGCTCATTATCACACTGCAGTAGTTTCTTGACGTTTTTCAACCATAGTCCTAAATACATTAAGTTTGACAATGTGAACATTAGTTACTGTGTTCTGGTTTTGATGTAAATTGTTTAAAGAAATAAAACCCAGTCAGTTTATCACGGTATTTAAACTTTAAAGCAAGGCCAAGTTGTAAATATTACAAACATTAATCCATGGTAATAAAATGAACGATATTTAGCTCTATGTCCGACAGCATTCAGGTTTGTTTTTGTAGGAGCTAGGGCAACTACATTTAAAGTCATCCTTAAAACCTAAAGTTTTACCTCGTGCAAAGGGGACTTCACTTTAGCTCAACAGTGAAATCGAAGCCAAAGTGGGCACCTACAGGTTCAGGTCGCTAATCAATACTGGCACTAGGAAGCAAAGATTCCAACAGCCAGTGGGTGGCATCGTTTTGCATAATCCCGCCCCTGTCCCAAGATACAATGATACACTTCAGAGAGGAAAAAGGCTGTGACATGCCCACTTAACTTGGCTTTGTGCTTCCTTTTAAACAACGACATCAACGCACCAAAAGGCAGGAAGTAGCAGAATTTGCATACCCATCCTATGACCCAATGACATCATATACAGAGACGGCATAAGATCTTTGAAATGGAATCCTCCAGGGAAGTGATGTCACATTATCTTGATCCTGATGACGTTACAATATGACACTGCTAAAGTTAAGAGTCTCCTAAGAGCATAATTATGTAATACTACATCAGTTATTGACAGAGATGCATGTCTATATCATGGATCATCCATTTTTTAAATTGATTGTTGACATGGTAGGAACAGTGCATATTTCTCCTTTTTATTGAATAAAATAAATGGTGTCTGACGAGGAGAATAAAGTGCCATAACAACTCCGGGACCCAAATTATTTATACCACACACACTCATGCTTTAGTGGTTCCCTAAGTGTATACCGCAGGAATACAAATGTACTGGTAAAGTACAGGGAGTCACACAAAAAATACATGTAAAAACTAATAATGATAGTGTTAGAAATGGGAGTCTCTCGTTGGCAGAGGTAGGTACCTTTGACCAAGTAGGGGCCCTTGCGTCTAGTCAGGGAAAGGGGGGTACACTCCTGGATAACCTCAGCTCACCCCCTTGGTAGCTTGGCACAAGCAGACAGGATTATCTCAGAGGCAGTATGTAAAGCATTTGTGAACACATACAGTAATACAGTGAAAACACTACAAATGGACACCACAGCAGTTTAGAAAAATAAGTAGTCTTTACTAGACAACACAAGACAAACAACAACAATTCATAATACTGTAATCAAAAATAAGTCTTTAAAATGGTAGAAAATAGCTTAGTTCAATGTAGATGGTAAATGCAACACTTTACTCTCAAAGTGCCTGAGATGCGTCACGCAATACAAACAAAAGGATTGCAGGGAAGTTGATGCGCCGTTCCTTACACTCAGGGGAGTGGATGCGTCGGTTCGTTACTGCAGAGCAGGGGAGGTGATGCGTCGCTTCTTTACTGTGTGGGAAGTAAATGCGTCATTTCTTACTGCGGCCCGGTGACAATGCGACAAGAAGGCACCTCAATGCAATCCGACAATCCAGTGCATTGCATCAAAATTGCATCTTTGATGCAATGTGACAATGTGGATGCGATGCGTGGACACCAAGCAGCCATGCGGCAACTCGGTGAACTGTTGAGCCCCGACAGGCCCCACAACAAGCTTCACCGGTGATGCGCCGACGACCTCTGTGGTGGTGACACGCTTCTCCGGTGATGCGACGCGCTTCGTCGGTGATGCGATGGCGAACAGCTGCGGTGGCAACATGCCTTTTTGGCAATGCGACGGCAACTGCTGGGGTGGCGACACGCTTCTTCCTTGATGCATCACGCTTCCAGCTCCCAGCGACATGCCGTCTCCAGAGGGCCCAAAACAACAGCAGGCACCTCTCTGCAGGCAGAATTCCCAGCAAGGAAATTCAGGGGGAGCTAGTGGTAACGTCTTGGTGTCCCTGTGACTTCAGACAGGAGGCAAGCTCAGTTTCAAGCCCTTGGAGATCTTCCTCAAGATGATAAAGTACACAAAGTTCCTTTTCATTTTCTTTGAATTGATTAATCTCTGAGGCCAACCCCAGACAGCAACCACCACTGGGGCAGTCTCCTCCTTCAGCTTCCTTGGTTTCTCTCCTTGGCAAAGGTCCGTCTTGATTCCCAGAAGTGATCTAAAGTTCTGGGGTCTGGGTACCAATATTAATACTGCAAAATCATTTTTTTCCTCTGAAGGCAGAGGGTGCCTGGACCCAGCCAAAACCAGTTCTGTCCTCCTCGGTGCAGCTTCCTGGCAGGAGGTGGAGACAGCATTGTTTGAGAGCAGACATGGCCCAGGTAGCTGAAAGGAAATCTCGGCCCCCTACTCTCTATTCAATACAGGTCCTTTCCAGCCCAGTCCTGACCCAGACTGCTGGAGCCAAACCAGCCCCCTGTCACTCACAAACCAAATATGGAATACACAAACCCAGCAGAGACAACTGGATGGTTAGGCAAGAAAATACCTACTTTCTAAAAGTGGTATTTTCAAACACAGAATGTAAAAATCACCCTCACTAAAAGATGTATTTTAACATTCTGAGTTCAGGCATACTAAACTCAAATTTCTACCTTTTTCCCTGGGTCAGTCAAGTCAAGTCAAGTCAGAAGATTTGTATAGCGCGCTACATACCCAGAGGGTCTCAAGGCGCTTGAAGAAGGGTGGGGAGTTACTTGTCGAATATCCACGTTTTGAGTTGCTTTCTGAATGCTAGGTGGTTCTGAGTAAGGCGAAGGTGAGTGGGAAGTGAGTTCCAAGTTTTAGCTGCTAGGTAGGAGAAGGATCTACCTCCCATGGTGGTTTTGTTGATGCGAGGTACAGTGGCAAGGGCTAGGTTGGAGGATCGTAGCTGGCGGGAGGGGGTGTAGAAGGATAGTCGTGTGTTGAGGCATTCGGGTCCGATTTCGTAGAGTGCCTTGTGTGCGTGGGTTAGGAGACGGAAAGTGATCCTCTTATTGACGGGAAGCCAGTGGAGGTTTTTCGGGTGATCAGAGATGTGTTCTTTACGCGGGATGTCTAATATGAGCCTGGCTGAGGCGTTCTGGATGCGTTGTAGTTTTTTCTGGAGTTTTGCGGTGGTGCCGGCGTAGAGGGTGTTTCCGTAGTCCAGTCGGCTCGTGACCAGAGCGTGGGTGACTGTTTTTCTAGTTTCGGTAGGGATCCAGCGAAATGTTTTTTTGAGCATGCGAAGAATGTTGAAGCAAGATGAAGAGACGGCGTTGACTTGTCTGTTCATCGAGAGTGAGGAATCCAGGATGATGCCCAGGTTCCGTGCGTGGTCCGTCGGGATGGGTGCTTTTCCAAGGGCCTCTGGCCACCAAGAGTCGTCCCAGGCGGAGGGGGAGGTACCTAAGATGAGGACTTCTGTTTTGTCTGAGTTCAATTTCAGACGGCTGTGCTTCATCCATTCGGCTACTTCTTTCATTCCTGCGTGTAGGTTGGTTTTGGCCGTGTTAGGGTCTCTGGTGAGTGATAGGATCAGTTGAGTGTCGTCGGCGTAGGAGATGATGTTGAGGTTATGTTGGCGTGCGATGGCCGCGAGGGGGCTCATGTAGACGTTGAAGAGGGTGGGGCTGAGTGAGGACCCTTGAGGTACGCCGCAGATGACTTCGGTAGCCTCTGACTTGAATGGTGGAAGGCGGACTCTCTGGGTTCTTCCGGAGAGGAACGAGGTGATCCATTCCAGTGCTTTTCCTTGGATTCCGATGTTTTTGAGGCGCTGTAGAAGGGTGCTATGGCACCCTTTGTCAGTTAGGATTATAAGATGTTATATTCAAACTGCCCATTCTGGCCTATGAGAACAGGTAGCCTTGCAATAGTGATAAATTAAAAATTGCTGAAATTCACAATCAGGACATGCCACACACATCAGGCCATGTCCTACCTTTTACATTCACTGCACCATGCACTTGTGCCTACCTTAGGGGTGACTAATATGTAGAAAAGGGAAGGTTTAGGGACTCTCAAGTGGGTGCACTTGCCAAGTCGACATGGCAGTCCCAGACTGCACACAGGCTCTGCAATGGCAGACCTGAGCCATATTTTACAAGCTGCTTCTGTGGGCGACACAACCAGTGCTGCAAGCCCACCAGCAGCATTAGATTTATGGGCCCTGGGCACACATGGTGCACTGTACTAGGGTCTGCCATGTAAATCAAATAAGCCAATCATGGAGTCACTAATCCATTACAACAATTTACAGTAGGGACCTTATGAACTTTAGCACTGATCAGAAGTGAAAAAGTGCCCAGAGGTATAAAACCACCAACAACAGGTCAGAAAACATATAGGAGGAAGGAAAAAACTTCAGGGATGACCCTGCAAAAGGGCCAAGTCCAACAGGTAGTACATTGGTGAAATGTGTATTCAAAGATTTGATTTTACATGCTTACATGCATTCACAATGCTAAAAAATGAAAATCAGCAAACTTGTTGTTTACACATTTTAAAATTCAAAACCTTCTGTTCTTGACATTGTCTTTGACACCACTGAGTCCAGTGGATACAAAAGAAGTGCCGGGGGTTGCTGAGGTAGGACACATGTTGAAGCTGGGAATGTGCCTAGCCTCATGCTCACACTCTGTAGCATGTTGGGCTTTTACCTCTGCAATATACTGACAAACAAGGGAAACCCTAAGATCACTAAGCACCAGGGTTGTCAATTAAAGATTAGGGAACAATGGTCCCTAATAACAACACAATGTCATGGAAATCAAATTGTCATTTTTTTGGGGGATTAAATAATCATATATGTTAACACATTTGCATCCAACAATATATCAATGCCAATGGGAGTCCCATGTAAGGGAACTCTCGTTAACCTTGGTTTGATCCATTCCTTTTGTGGGCACTAGTCCCAGCCAAACAAGTGGTATGGCATTTTTATTGACACAAGTGGGGTAACACTGGGTGGTTGGATTTGTGTGGATTCCTAGAGAATCCAGAAGTTTCCATCACAGCAATACACGGAAAATGTGTGATTTCAGGCATAGTTTGAGGTTTACACGGTATTGTGGGTAAGAAAACCTCATGGGATCCATGCAAGGCACACCACCCTGGAATTCCCTGGTTGTCTAGTTTTCATAAATGTCTGTGGTTTGTAGGTTTTCATGGCTGGCGGCTGAGCCCTGCCCCAATTCCCACAGTTACCCCTATCGCTGATCTCTCCATATAGTCCTTTTGGGTCTTTTGTGTCAAGGTCTCTTGGCCCACCCACATAAGTGAGGTACCCTTGTTATTGAAAGACTTGGGGAAATGCTGAGTGGTAGGAAACTTGGGGCTCGCCTCTGGTTCCTGACGTTTTACTCACAGACATGTGGGAAAAGTGTGTAGTCATAGTTTGCGGTTTACTTAGCATTGTATGTATGTATATGTATGTATAAACCATTTTATAGCGCGCTCTATTACTTGGGAGTATCCTGGTGCGGGGATTGTGGGTAATAAAACATTGTAGGAGCCAAGTGAAGCCCACCATCACGGACTCCTTTGCGTGATTAGTTTTCAGAACTGTCTGGATCTGGTAGGTCTTCCCAAGTGGCAGCCTACCCAAGCCCAACAAGCGCAGTCATTCAACATTGCATGTGAGATGATATTGGGAGTTAGCCACACTCTCCTGGCCCACATGTAAAAATAATGCCCAAAGGAATAAAATGTCCTCTCCTTTGCCATTGGGATGGGATTTCTTACACTTCAGAGGAGCAGAAAGACAGTTGAGGCTTTCGGAGTGATGGTGGGGTGGATGTTTGGATGGGCCAGACCCACCCCATTATTTTATTAAAAATATATATTCCTGCCATAGTGTGGGCTTTCTGGCCCAAGGTGCACACTGGGGCAAACCCCCTGTCTGCTCTGGGGGGGCAAAGACTGATGTGTTACTTATTTTGGGCGTGACCAATGCCAGAGTGCAACCCCCGCATCACTATCTTTTGCCACAAATGCAAAATCCCTGGTGTTTGTTGGATTTTCTCCCCGAGGGTCATAGTTGGGGCAATTTCCCCAATTGGGACAAACCTTCTACCTGCCCATGAGGGGGGCAGAAATACACTATTGCCTCTTCTGGAGATGGGGTATCATTAATTGCCAGGGGAGGCAGCATCCTCCATATGTTTGTTTTGGCTCTGTTTTGACATGCCTTGTATTTAGTGGGCCTTCTGCCCCCCTGCGGCAGATTGAGGGTGAATACCTCATCCACCCCCTGGAGGGGTGAGAAATTCTATTGGACCACAAGGTGTGGGAAAGAATTGGCTCATGCTTAGGAGGGTTGCTCCCCCAATAAAATATTGCATAAATCTAGTCCCAGGTGTGTAGTGGTCTTTCTGCCACCAGGTAATTGCCCAAATCCAGCCCTAAGGGGGCAGAAATGCAGTCTGCAGTCTGGCTTCTAGCTGAATTGAGGGCATGGCAATCCCCATGGTAGGCAGCCCAATTCCTAAATTCATTTTGAAAAACAATTACCTGGCAACTAGGGGCTGTCATTCCCCTGGGCCAGGGGCAGGTTGGGCAGGTTGTGGGCAATCATCCAACCCAATCTGCCCTCTGGGGGCAGAAATACCTTCACCAGGTTTTGTGGAGGGTGGGGGCAAGGCCATGGCCATAGTGGGCAGCCTCCACCCATATTTTTTTAAATATTAGATACTAGTGCCTATCAGAGTTTTGCCCCGGGGGGAAGATGAGGGGTAGTTACCCCATCCACCACCCAAGAGGGCAGCAGGACTGGATGGATTCATGTTGAGGTAGGGAATAACCATGCCAATTGTGGACAGCTCCTACCTCTATAATGTCCTGGTGTCTAGCGGGCTTTCTACTGCCTGGATGGGGCTTAACGACTGTTGCCATATTTTTTGGGCTGGGGATATGGCCCTGTCCATAGATGGCCATAGATGGCATCCCTCAGCCCTATATTTTTTTTTATTATAGACCATGGTGTCTAGCAGGCTTTCTGCCCCCCAGGGGGCACAACGTGGTAATTACCCCATCCACCCTCCAGAATGGGTAAAAAGACTATATTCTTTTGAGTGGGCATGGTTATACCCATGGTGGGCATCTCAGACCACTATAGTTTTAAAATAATTATATATATTTCCTGGTGTCTAATGGGCTTTCTGGCCATGAGGCGATTAAGGGTAACTGACCATATATGCCCCCAGGGGGTAAAAGACTGACATTTCTTAGGGATGTTGGGGGAGCAAAAGCCCTTGCCTAAGGGACGGCTCCCCTATCCCTGGTGGCTTGTGAGTGGATCCCAGCTTGGGGATCACCATCCTGTGGTGATCCCAAAGCACGGATACGCTCAAGTCAGGTACTATTGGAAAGGGGAGATTTCCCCCTTTGCAATGATACCTCTCCCAAAAGATAAGAGATATGCCCCTGAGCACTGATTCAGAAAAATAAAACAAGGCCATCGACTCATTTTACTTTCTCTTTCCTGCAATGACGTCAAGGCACTCTGCGTGCTGATCGTCATTACAGTAAATGAAAAAAAGAAGGCTGCTCTGTCAATGACCGACAGATGCACTTGGGAGGTCGTTCAGATGTAGACCTTTGACCGCAAACCGCACTTAAGAGGTTAAGGATAAACAACGAAAGGGGACTACTCTTTGATACTAAGAACCCAGAGAGACGGCCATCTTAGAGTTACAGACGGAAGGTTAGACAAAAAAGTTGCAGCAGTGTTTCTGGTATATATGGAGGAAGCAGGCAAAATCGAACAAAAGGGTATAGTTCAGAAAAGCAGTTGAAGATAACAAAAAATAAGGAATTAGTAGAGAGTCCGTTTTTGGTGCGGAAGTGCTAACATGACTGCGGAAACAACTTTATAATAAACGGTAAACAGCGAAAGAGGACTATATCATGGCCTCAGAACAGCTGCCATTTTAGAGATACAGGGGCAAGGTAGAGAAAACAATGTTTAGGCAGTAATTGTGGATCTCACCAGCCTGTGTCTAACTAGGAGGACTTTGTTAAAATTCATCAATGGCTTGACTATTAGTTGTCTGTTTACTCTGTTGGAAGATACCAGTGCTAGAATTAATGATTTCATCCTCTATTTCCCCAGGAGTTAATGGGGATAATGAATTAAACTCCCCAGCATGGGGAATAACATCTTGGACCCAGTATTACTGTGTTCTTTTGAGCAAGGTTTGCAACAGCAGGTGGTAAATTTGAGCAAGAAGGCCAAAGTAGGTTCTCTGTAGGAGGCCATCTGGTGCGAATGTTGATAAGGCAGGGCAGGCTCCTCTGCTTCTTGTGAGAGCACTGCATCATCCACTTGTTGCTCAGGATGAAGGTGACAGTGAGGTGGGACTCAGCCTGAGCGTTTACACACTGCTGGCCTCAACGTCCTGGTGGTCTTACCTGGTGAATTGTCACACAAAAATAAACAAGGCCAGATCTTCACACACCCATTAACCCCAGATATGTGAACAGTTGGTAACGTTGGCTGGAGCAGTATCCCCCTAGGTGACCACTCTGGCCAACTCATAATGAAGGTCTACGTCTGCAACCAGTTAGAAACAAGAGGAGTGTAAGAAGTAATGAAGAGGGACCAACCGTGTCAACCTTTGTTTACTAATAGTTGAGTTATTTTTCATTTATCAGTGATGCATTTAAGGTAAGAGGCAGACACATTTGTTTTATTCTAATGTACGCAGTACCAGGTGCCGCAAAATGAAAGTGTGTGGGGGGGGGGGGGGGGGATGGATGGGTGAGGTACTTGGAATTTAAGGGAAAATAATAATTAAAAAACGTACAATTTGCTGCTTCCAACGCTGACAAAAGCCTCAGTGCTTTTCTCCCAGCAGTCTCTGGGAAAGTACAGGCTCCACACCCAATTCAGGCCTAACACGACCAGCCAAACTGACATGCACACTTATAAGCACTCAACACTTCTCCATGTCATGTCCCGGCCCAACTCGCCCTACATGCAGGCCAGAGCCAGTCACAGAAAAATAAAATGATATTGCTTTAGTATCATTTTATTTTTCTGTGACTGACTCAGACGAGTGGGGCGACGCTCCTCCGCCATTGCGGAGAAGTCACCCCTGAATGTGCATGCATATATATTTTTAAGACACTGTTTCTCCCACTGCTTTTATTGAGCACATTTATCCGGGGCACAATAATGAAAAATGCAACAATGAACTGTACTAATACTTACGTGGAATTCATGATTTCACTGTTGGAAAATCAAGATAACATAGGAGTCCAGCAATAAAGTTAAGTTTTGTATTACTACGGTTTCGAATGATAAGCCAATTTAAACTGTTTGCGTCCATTTTTTGACTTTTTGGAACTAGATCTGAATGATCATTATAACACAATGAGTCAGGATTTTGGGGTGTTTTTCAAGTCACACGTGGCCCAAAAAATTGCCATCTGTTTCAGCAAAATTCTGAATGTAGGCACTTACTTGCTTACATTGATATCAAACTAAGGGCCTGATTAAGATGTCAGTCGGAGGCTGTTGCGGTCTCGGGACCGACTGGCCTCCAATCAGCGGTCCCGACACCACAATCACAATGCGACCGCACATTGTGCTGTCACATTCTCCCATTTCTCAATGGGAGCTTGTGCTGCGGCCATAAACTAGCCATAATACAAGTTCTCATAGAGAAATGTGGGATTGTATTAATCCCTGCACCGCATGGCAGGTACCTCAAGGTGCCTGCTACACTGTTCAGGGATTAACAGGGGGGGCACTGGAGTCCATAATTCCAAAGGCGGAAACACCATGCATTGAGATTACGGGCCGGTCTCCAAATGGCTGACGGGCTCCTTGAGCCCGTCGCAATCCAGCCGGAATGACCAGCCGGCTTCACTTTTGACCACCTTGATTGTAATTAGGCGGTTGCAGGCTTTCAGACACTCAACATAATAAGGCCCTTAGTGTGGTCTTTTCTCACCCTCTGTATTTCATGAAGTCAATGGTGAGTGTTGGTTAAAGGCACAGGGACATGTCAGTGATCATCATGGGTGCCTGAGGAACTTATCTTATTGTTTAATGCATGCTCAATCAAACTGTCCTGGTAGAGTGCTGACAAGTCTATATAAGACGCTATATTTATGATTGGGACTTAAATCCCAAAAATGCATGATCTTCACTGGTTTCTAACTGTATAGCAATGTTGCAGTTTGAAATTTGACAATATCATAATACAGTGGGACATGATTGTTAGACAGGGAGGTAGTCTGATTGGTTCTCCAGAATCCTTCCTTACTGCATGGTGATTTAACTAAATCTTTATTACCAAGGGGGCTATTCATTTTTTTGAGTTTGTATAACTATTGTGAAAGTGAGAGCATGAAATTACATGCGTCAGCAACCATATACACAGTATACCCCGCAAAAATCTGTAAGCCATTTTGAATCTTTCCATGGCTATTTTATCTTTAGAGCTTTAATTAAGAGTTGCTGGCAGTTTAGCATTACCACATTTGCACTACTGGCTAACCACGAAAAATATGTGAAATCGAAATAGTATTCCACTGCAGTGAAATCACACTGTAGAATCATGGTAGTGCTTCAGTGCTATGCATTTGACCGGTCTTACTGTGTATAAATATAAATAATGTGACACAATGTTCGTTATAACCATACGGAGACACAGGGAAATTTTAACCATCCCTCCATCCTATTCCCAATTCCTCCACACAGTGCCATGCATCCCAGCTATTGAAGAAATACCTGCCTTGCATAGCAACAGTGAAGGTTCATCTATTCGGATGATCACATTTAATCTGAAAAGAAGCATAACCACACTGACAATGCACTGAATGATTCTGCAAGCAGAGAAATGTTTAGATCTCCATATTGATTCGTGATTTTTTTGGACCAACAGTAATAAAATGAAAATAAGATTTCTAAAGTACTACTTTTACCCGGAGGTATGTAGGCACTGAGCCAGACTGAGAGACTGAATTTGTTTGTGGAAAAATGGAGAGAGGCTATTTAGTGAAAATCCAGGTTGTTAGGTTTTTCCTGAATTCTAATAAGTTTGCATTGTTCTTGAGTTCTGTGGGGAGCGAATTTCACAGTCTCACCCTGCAGGTTACGAACTCCCTTCCCCTGTGCCCCCCCAAGTTAACTCGCTTGAATTTAGGGATTACAAAGTTTCCAACAGAAGATTAACGTGCTGGGATGTAACGTTGGAAGCCCTGTCTCAAATATGCTGGGCCAAGGCCTTGAAATGCTTTAAAGGCTATACAAAGTGCTTTATATTGGAAACTTTTTCCGATGAGTAGCCAGCAGTTTGCGTGTGCCGGCTTTCTAGACTCTTCCTTCCTCTACCCCTCCCTTCATCATCTCATACCTCTTTTACTATTCCGATCTGCCAAACCAAGCCTTTCTAAACCCTTCCCTCGGACTCTCCCCCTCCACCTCCCTTTTACTCACCCCAAGCCGCCTCCTACTGCTATGCGCTCCAAAACACAAAAGATGATCTAACTCCTCCCCTCTTCTACCCCTTCGCTATTTTTCTCAATCCAAATAACCAACTCACATATCCACCACTCAAATGACTTTCATTATTCACTATACTAATACACCACTAACAGTGGGTTCCAGAGTAGCACGATACTCACCGAAAAGGCACTTCAACACCCCATCAGGGGTAGCAAGCGCTATATAGATGCAAACCTTTTTTCCCTTTTCTATCCCTCCACTATACTTCTCTATCAAAATAACTGACTAACATATCCACCAATCAAATTACTCTTCATATTTTCACTATACTAATTCACCAATAATCCTTTATGGGTTCCGAAATAGCGAGCTACTTGCCAAAAAAGTGCTTCAACACCCCATCAGGGTAGTAAGCGCTATATAAATGCAAACTTTTTTTCCCTCTTTTATCCCTCCACTATCCTTCTCAATCCGAATAACTGACTAACTAATTCAACACTAATCCTTTATGCGTTCCGGAGGAGCCTGCTACTCGCCGAAAAAGTGCTTTGATGCCTCGTCTGGGGTAGTAAGCGCTATATAATACAATACAATATTACTGGTCCACGGCTTGGGATGCAGATTTATGTTTGGGGATACCCTGAAGTAATCACGCTGCCGCGCTCTGCAGTGTCTGCAACTTGCCCAGAATTAATTTTTTAATGTTCTTGAAGAGGGCCTTTCCGTGATCCAATTTAGAGGTAATGAGAGTCATAACTACAGTTTTTTTCAAAGTCATTGGGACATAGGGCAGGACTTTTCTGAGGATTTTAAAGCTATAACAGCAGGAAGATGTAGTATGATGTATCTGAACAATACTAACAAAAAAGGGGGGGGTCCAAGGGAATATTTAACGACCTGCCTATGCTACAGCCCTTATAACTATACGAATACCAACTAAATAGTACCAAGGGGTCAAACTAAGAAAAGAAGAGGATGTGTGTCTGAATACAAAAGGCGAAATCAAACATCAGGCACTCTCCATAAGGTTAGAGATGTTCCCATCAGAATCCCAACCTGTACCGCCCCACATCATTTGGGAACAGTTGAAGTCACAAATAGGAAGGATTACCCAATGTAAGATTTGGCCAGACTTAGCCAAACCTATCTTTCGAGTCCCAATGTGTATGGAATGTTAAATCAGTATCAGGTGGTATCTGAAAAGCAGTGCTAAATAGTGAGAAAACAAAACGTGTTAAAGTGATCAGGTGTAAAATTGGGTACGTCGAGGAGAATAATTTTAATAGGCACCTCCCTTTCCCAACATTAAAAACAGTGCATGGGTAGTGTTAACAAATAACTGCCCAGATGTACGTAATGGTCGACATGTTTCTGCAGTTTACCTAGGGCCCATAGGTCACCTACTGCTTCATCAGGACCTAATATGCTACTGCTGAATTTAGTGAAAAATCAATGGTGAAATGTAAAATATTCATCACCTGTGGGACAGACAGCCCAGACTGACGTCCGGAGTACCGACGGACAGAGCGGTGCTCCGTTTTACCTGCGCTGTGGCCAGGTGAGGTGGAGCTACATTCTCCTAACGATTGGGAGAATTCCAGGTGATGAATATTTTACATTTCACCATTGATTTTTCACTAAATTCAGCAGTAGCATATTAGGTCCTGATGAAGCAGTAGGAAACCATACGTTTCTAAACCCTTCCCTCCGACTCTTCCCCCTCCACCTTCCTTTTACTCACCCCAAGTAACCTCCTACTGCTATGCGCTCCAAAACACAAAAGATGATCTAAATCCTTCCCTCTTCTACCCCTTTGCTATTTATCTCAATCCAAATAACCGACTAACATATCCACCACTCAAATTACTTTCATAATTCACTATAATGATTATGTTACGCTATTTTAGGATAATTATGTGTTTGTGTTCATTTAAATAGACATTTTTCAAAATGCATTACTGTAAAATTTTAATATTAGTTACAGTTTTGTTTGAAATTGAAATATTTTTTCATTATTAACATCATTTTAGAATTTATATAAAATAATTTTGTAAAATAAAAATATGTATTTAATACATATTTTAGTAAACATTTAATGCATATGTTTTCATTTTGTTTAAATAAAAGATAAATATTATTATCTTTAATGAAGTTGGATTTTTAGACCAATAGGATGGGGGGGGCGGGACAGATGTGGAGGAATATGTCTCTTGATTATCATTATTGTATTATTGTTTATATGATTGAGCATCAGTCCAAAATGCACTGTTCCTTAAAGCAATTTGGCTCACAGGTAGTGAGGGCGAACAAAAAAGTGAAGTCATGTCATTATCTTATTGCAACAACGCAATTGTTGAGATGTAAATGTATGTGCATGACAACTGTTACAGATATCCTTGATGCAGTGCTTAATAGAAACAAGTTTTAAAAAAAAGAAAAATAGACCAATAATAGGAGAATATTAAAGTATTAGTTTTACTTTTTTTGGTAACCAAATTGTATTGATTTTCAAACGTAAGAACACACAGTGAAACAAGTCTGCATTTCTATATAGTAAGCAGAAAAACATATGATACACATCCAGATCACACATCCAGCCAAAGGTACACCAACCACCTGCCCCAAGCCTTGCCATGTTTCCGAGGGAATACTCTTGCTTCATAAATTAGACTTTCCTGGTGGGTACACCAGTCTACACCCCTCCGGCACTCCACCAGTGAGGGGGCACTGGAGATTTCCACTCGCTGGCAATGTCTCTCTTGGCCACCAGTGTGGTCACCTGAAATAGGAATGCTCCATCCTCCACACCGCCAACCACCTAAAATAGACCCAACAGTGCAACCCTAGTGCTGAGGTGAATCAGGTGATCCAGAACCATGGAAAGCTCACTTCATATCCCCTACCAAAATAGGACTGGGCTCAGACAGGCCCAGACCAGGTGAAAGAATTCAGTCTGCAATAAGGATAACCACGTACATCGAGCCTGAGGAGCTTTACTGGCTAAATGCAGTCACTAGAGGGTGAAGTAAGTGAGGTGTAGGTAACTGAGTTGAACCATTCGATGACAAGCAGGGATGGTCAAATCTCTTGAAGTCATCAAAACCTCTATCAGTCATCATCATCAAGGTCTCCCACCTAAACCTCCAACCTCCAGCACGTGTCCAGAAAGCAGTCTGGAGTATTAAAGATTAGAGAGCGATACCTCCTTGATATAGAACCTTTGCCCAGTTTCACCATCAAGATCTTGGCATTGAGAGGTTTAAATTCTGGAATGTGTATGTGCCCTGGGTATGTGCTCTAACAGAGCTGCAGATACCAATAAAAATGTATATGGTAAAGCTGATATTGTTCCTGCATTTCTTGGAACAACATCAAGGCATCACCACACTAGGGCCTAGATGTATCAAGATTCCATTTTGCGATTCCTAAATAGCGATTTTTAAGGAATCACTATTTAGAAATCGCAAAATGGAATGTATGTTGGAAATCGCTATTTTTTAGCGATTTCTTAATCTTCCTTATTTGCGAATTCGCATTTTCCGAATTTGCAATTAAGGAATAATTTCCAATGCATTCCTATGGGCCAGGAGGCCCATAGGAATGATTGCGAAATAATTCTCAAATTGCGAATTCGCAATTTGCTAATCGCAATTTGAGAATTATTTCAAGGGTGCAGGGGTGTCTCAAAGACACCCTGCTGCACCCCTGAAATGTACATGTGTGTGCATGTGGCGCACATACATGCCCTATGGGCATGTATGTGCGTCACATGCCACCCTCACAAATGCCAAATAGGGCATTTTTAAAGGAAATCGCAAATTACCACCAACTACAAGTTGGTGGTAATTTGCGATTTCTTAACCAAAATTCGCAAACTTTAAAAGCTACTTACATCGCATTTAAGGAATCGCAAAATTTGCGATTCCTTAAATGCTTAAGCAAAATAAGGAATCGCAAATTTTAGCGATTCCTTATTTTGTGAATTTTTCATACATGTCAAAACATGCTAAAAAGCCTTTTGCAATTCGTAAAGGCCGAAATTCTGCGAATTTCGGCCTTTGCGAATCGCAAAAGGCTTGATACATCTAGGCCTAGATATCTTCCAGGTGGGTAATTCCTACTTTGACCCATTGTGCAAAGCCCTGGACGCCTGTCGTGTGAGTCAATCACGTTCCCTGCAACACCAGGGTCATTCCTGTGAGTTTGCAGTCCCACTTGATGAAATTAAGTTCTGACCTTGAGCAGAGTAGAGCCGTTCGAGTACAATCAGTGACTGTGTGTTTTGGCCCTCATAAAGCAGGCCCAGTTGGTTAAATTCTTCTTGATAGGTAGGGTCATCCCAGTCCCCATTAAACCAGTTCTTTATCTGTACAGGTTTAGCGGCCAGGTGGAAGCCTTATAGGTCCACCATCCCCATCCCCATCCCCACAACAAAGGGGTGCCTTCCTTTAACAAAGGCCACTCAGTGGCGTCCGCCTACCCAGAAAAGGGGGATTATTTTGATGCCTGTGTCTGAAACCATCATCTAGGAATTGGATGGAGAAAGTTCGCAAGGACATATAGGAAACGTGGGAGACGCATAATTTTAAACACTGCTGCATGTCCCAGGGGTTGACCCCACCACTGTAGGTCCCACCACTGTAGGTCCCCATTCAACATGATCATGAGGGGATGCAAGTTAACATACCACACCAGACCTGGTAGATGAGAAATGTAGATGCATAGGTATTTAAAGGGCTCAGTGAGATCCTAGGATACAAAGAATGTCCACCAGTGTCTCCTTTGACCGACACCAACATGGATTTAGTTTCAGTGATTTGAAGCCCGGAGGCCACCTTGTAAAGACAGAAAATCTCCAGGTATCAAGGGCCTGAGGATAATGGGTCTCCAAGGAATAGCAGAAGATCGTCCCCATATAAGGCGACATGCTCCTCCAAGCTCTCTCTTCCAAGGACCTACCTCAAACTCAGGCATCGAACTTGAGGCTCATTTGCTAAAGTGATTAAGAGGGGGAGAGAGTACAGCACTATTGGAGTACCCATACAAATCGGAAAAGGCAGTGAGAGGGTACCCTTAACCCAAATCTGGACAGTGGGTCTGGGATAGAGGAGGCCATAGGTTTATGGAAGAAGGGTCCAAATCCTGCCCTGTGCAGCACCACCTCCTACAATATCAAAAGCATTTTCAAAATCAATGCGGAGCAGTGCTCTGGGGCTGTTGATACAATGCACTTGGGATACAGCAAGTTGGATGCTACGGATACAGTGGCAGGTATGTCTGTGGGGCATAAAGCCACATTGGTCAGGGTGGATCGAATGGGGAAGGGCTAGACTCAGCCAGATAGTCCAAACCTTGGCAAACACCGTGAGACTGGCATTGATGAGAAAAAAAGGCCTATACAAGGAGCACTGGCCAGTGGACTGACCTGTCCTGTGTAGCACAATGATAGCAGCCGTGTCCAGATCTTAAGCAAATAAGCCACAGTCCACTGTCTCTGTGTATAGTGCCAGGAGATGGAGGAGCAGAAGGGACTGGAAGCGTTTAAGTAATTTGATGGGGAAGCCATCTGGGCCTGGCATCTTACTGGAGACCAGCTCCAACAGGGCTGCATTGATCTCCTCTGAAGTGACTGGTTGGTTAAGGTCATGGGATAGCGATAGGGGATCACAGGCAGTGGGATTCCCGCTAGTATCAGTGATTCAAGTTCCATCAAGAGGATGAGTTTTGCTGCCTATAGTGTGGGGGTAGTAATTTGCAAAATCCCGATCTACCTCTACGGTATGTTTACAGAGGTGGACCTCAGCATCTCGAATGATGGCATGATTCTGGTCATCATGTCTTTGGTTCCCAGCCAACAGAGAAGCTTGCCAGTTTTTTCTCCATGTTTGTACACACATTGGGTTGAAGCAATCCAACACTGTCTGGCTTTCTCTAATGGGATCTGCTTCAGTTGAGAACTTTCCAACACCAGTTGGCAGGTCAGGCCAGCCAATGGCTGCTGGTGAGCCCATCGCTCCAGGAAAATGATCTGGGCCTCTAGGTCAGTCACCTGAGCTAGTTTTTGTGTCTCCTTATCCCGGATGTAGCCCTTTATCAAACCTCGATGGGTAGGCTTGCTGGGTGCCCAAAGGATCCCAGCAGAGCCCCCAAGGACCTAATTTTTCCTCTACGATGTTGACACAGACCTAGTGTATTGGTCTGTTTTCATTTGAACCTGTGGTGGCAGAGGGGGTGTGTCACACCAGATAATACCACCAAAGGCCAGCGTCTATATTATAGTGGCCCGCTTACCCCGCAGGGCAGCACAAACAGCCACATCGCCAGAAGTAATCTGCAGCAGTACCTCAGCATGCCAGGGGAGGGTATGGGTGATTGGGGTGCACCATCTGTGTGGCCCCGTCTCCTCTGTACCCCCCCTACTATGGATATAAACATTTTCCCAGCATGCAGTAGGTAGGCAAAGGTCCCTACTTTGTGCCTGTTCAAGAATTTGGCATTGAGTCCCTTTGCAGTGCATTACCTCCAAGAACAGCCAACTCCCAGGTAGATTGCAGTGCCACCAGGGTGCAGAGTCTACCCGAGGAAGAATTCAGAGGGAGGGATAGGAATGCCTCCATCCTCAAAGCTGTTTTGTTTGTCCCCCAATGAAGCGTGAGACAGGTATGCTGTTGTGACCACCCTGGCCAAATAGGAGGGGGAGAAGCCCCTTCAGGCTTCGAGCCCGATTGCAAAGGGCCCCGACTTCATCCAGAAAGTCTGTGGCAGCATAGGGTTGTCTAGAGAGTCAAGGGGCACCTCACATCCCTCACCAGTCTCACTCGCTTCACCTCTGCCTAATTGCAGGGGGGAACTGCTGTGGCCCCAGATGGTCCCCTGCTCAGGGGCAGCAGTTGGCTAGGCCATGATAGGCCTGAAGTGGCAATGTTCAGGACCAACCACGACAGGCTTCATGGTGGTCGGCCAATCTGCCATCGCCCAATAGAAACAGTAATAATTAATGCAGCGCTTAGAGAATGGCCGCCATCTTGTCTGTGATGCAGCCCAGGGCAAAATCATGGTTGAGTTTGGCTTCACAGGTCAAATCTGCTCCTGGTGTCACCATCCCACCCCAAGCTGTGGGGTGACATTTCTGGTATCGCTGTCAGGCCAGGATGCTCATGAATCAACATAGGGTCAGTGGGAGCCGGATTAAAGTGCTGCTACCATCTTGACTGGCACACTTGTTTAACTTGATAGGTATTGTAATTGTAATGATAATTTTAGGTTTACGATTGAAAATTGTACATTTTAAAATAATTTTCAATTTTATGAATGTATAATAAATGTTATTTGTGAGTAGTTATATGTATGTGTTGTGGTATTTTGTAGGAACATGATATCATTTGAATAATGTATTTATGCTTTTATACACTTATAATTCATTTTAATTTATAGAAATTCTTTAAATTAAGTTTATAGGTTATTATATTCAGCTTTTTATGATATGTATATTGTTAGTAACCGTGTGTCAGAGAATTAAAATGCTGTGGTTGATAAATATTTAAATAGATTATTTGTATTTATTACTTTTTTATATAATTATATGTTTTTATGTTTGCAAATGTTGTTTATTTAATATGTTTTATGTTTTGATTTTCTATATTTTATGTTTGTTTTTTATATGATGTTATTGCTTTTATGTTTGTAAATGTTGTTCATTATTTGTGCTCTGTTTTATTTTCTATATTTCTATGTTCGTTTTTGGAATATATTTGTTAATTGTATACGTGTATTGCAAGTTATCTTTATTTTATTGAATTTTTATTATTATTTAGAATGTTGAAAAATGATGCATTATACTGTAAGAATATTAAAAGTTACTCCCATAGTGTCCAGTCCCTTCCCAAAATGGTTTTAAATGAAAGTAGAATATTAATTTTAAACACTTGACAGATGGCGGAGGCACAATTGCCTGAGTGAGCGCTCGCGCCCAATCGACCCCCACGTGCCAGTTTTACGGATTGCTTTTGACACGATGAAAAAATTAACCAGCCTGCTTTTTTGGAAAAATCCCCCCTTATCTCTTTTTCCGCAATAAAGAGATATGCTCTGGGACATTTATCAGTCCCGCTCATCCGACTTACTCTGTGTCTCCCCCGTGGTCTCCACTCTGCTGAGGTGGGCATGGCTCAGCTTCCTGTTCAGCTGCAATCCTGCCGAAGAACTCCAGAGGGGCCAAGGCGCATGCTAAAGTAGACTCTTCGGGGTCAGGGAGAGTCCTTGAGGAAAGACAGCGAATTGGGAGAAGATGCCGTGGCCTCTGAGAAGACGCGGGCCGCGGGATCATCTAAGAAAACTACTACCAGGATTTTTCTCCCTGCGAAAAAAGAAAAGAATCCACTTAGGGCGAGTTAATCTGGAAACATATTGGTTCCCACTACTGATACCAGGCAGAAAGAAGGGCTGCAGGGAGAGGCTGCCAGGACTGGGCAAAATAAGGAGGTGAGCTGGGTTAATAAGGAGGCTCCAGTACAAACTCTGCTTCTGGCTCTGCTGGTATTTAAGAGGGGGCATGGGAGGGATCTGATTTGAATGCTGTAACACCCTTATCTTCTCTGCCATCAGGGACAGATCCATCTGGGGAGCAAATTGGAGGGCAAAAAGAGCTTTCTTGGTAATCTTTCCCTCGCTCCTATATAATTTGTAGTACTGTAAGAATAAGACTGAGAAGAACACATTTTTGGTACTCTACTGTCTACCATGAAGATTTCAGGCTCAAGTAAACTAGTATTATAAATATTTACCATGTATGTTTGCTGAGGAGGCTTTCTTTTTCCTGCTCATGATCTAACAATTGAGTTTACGAAAGAATGGCCAAGTTTATGGACTGCCCCCCACCCAATGTTGTGTGCTGTGTCATTCATTTATACAGTATACCAGCAATTTTCCATGAGAGTGCAGCATGGTTGGAAAGAAAGTGTGAGGTCCCACTCCCATTGCATTTGCCAACCAACACCATATGTCTTGCATTGACCATTATTCCACCAATGGGTTGTCTGAAATTGTCAACCAACCAAAGGGATGGATGGGTGAAATGATGGTTGGAAGAAAGAGTGGATGTTGAGTGGTTGGATGATAAATTGGAAATTTTGGTGAAACACTGGATGAGAGGAAGTAAAGCTTAATCAAGGTGGCTTGGGCGAATTAGAATGAAAGGATGAATAAATATTTAGATTGCTTGGATGAATAAGCAAGGCAGCTCTTCTCATGGAGAGGTGCATGCTGCTCACCTACTTTGCTTACTTTGTTTATGTAGGGTTATCAAAGTTATGGTTCAAAGTGGGGGGTATATTTTACATTTGTATTCTACTCATTTGATTCACTGTATTTTTTAAGGAAGCCAGATGCATCGCACCCATTATTCGTCAACCCACTCTCCGCCAATGGCATTTTGCCACCTATGACCGAAGTGCAGTATGGGTCAATTTGTGACTGCAGTGTTGGCTGTGCAATGTGTGTCTGCTCCTGTTAATGCAGCATTTACAAAGTTTTCAATGCATTGCAAACCGAACACACAAGGTGTGTTTCCCTTCACCCCCTCTTTCAACTTTTAGTACTTCACTCCTTTATTTTTTCCCAAACTCTTCCATTCCAGCCTACCAAAAATTTTGAAAATCCATTATTGGCATGTTCCACATTACATTTTATAATAATGTGAAGTGGAGTGATTCCAGAATATACTTCATGGTTTTCCATACAGAATTATTTTACACCTTTTCAGATTTTGACTAGTACAGCGACTAAGTATGCCAAAGATGATGATTTGATAATCAGTGTACTGACCCCTGAATTCTATATCTAAAGCTATACCCTACCTGCCTAATCCCTCCACCCTACCCTGCAGTAGAGTACGTTAGGTTTGCTTTCCCTACTTACTGCCCAGTGAATTAAATTGTTGGAAATCATATGTGGTGGTGGGCGAGGCCAGTGAGTGAAGTGCATGGTTTGATGTCAAATTTAGCATATCGAATACACTGTGGTGAATGTTCCAAATACAATCTATACAGTCTATTCCTTTCCCTGTAGTGCAGTGCATCATTTTCCCCAGCGCCTAATTATGACAGACATGATAATATTTGCATTTCATACGTGAGGTGTGTGACATTGTATCTTATTTATTAATCATCTGCCTCTTTGGAGTAAGGGTAGAAAGAGAAATTCATTTGGAGAAAAGCAGATCATTGGAATTAAAAATAAATAATTGTCAACTACAGTTACCCTAGCAGCAGACAGTTGCAAAATACCCGGCGTGCTGGCTAGCAAGGGGTGTGGCTCCATTATTTTAGCACAACAGACCACAAGTACTCCATAGTACATAATGCCATACTCATTATGAGAGGTAATTTATTTTTCCACTCAACGTGTCTATTTATACTTACTTAAAATTCTTTAGCAGAAAAAAAAACTGTTTTTTACTCCGGTGTAATTCTGCCTTAATACTTTTCTGCCACACAGTCAGTGCTTTTTATGTAAACCATGTGTGGGTAAAACAAAATTGGCCATCTGACTCTCCCAATCATAATCACATGAAATCCCAATGGCCCTAGGGGACCAGCACTGTACTGCTACAGTGCCACCTACTAATATAAAACAATTGTTTGCATAGAGAATTATTTACAATTTTTTATTTTTTTTTTCCCAATATTGCTACTCCTGCTAGTTCAGATGTACCTCTCACCAGGCAGGAGATAGTGCGGCTTTGTGGTGGCAGTGACTGGACCGTATACAACAGGAATATTGGCAGCTGGTCGTTCTGGAAGACAAGGAGGATGAAATAGAGGCCTCTCAGCCGGGCCTTAATGCAATTGGTCCCCCTCAGCCTCCAGCCTCCATCCCATCACCGGCACTGCTGCTAGCTGAGTTCACCTGCTGCCACCCCTCCCATACTAACAACAGCAGGCCATTACTGCGCAAATCCTTAAGCGGCTGGACACTATAGAGAGCTGGCTCGCCATGATGGAGAAGAACCTGGACCAGCTATGTACCCAAATACACTGTCATACAAAGTTGGGCTGCTTCACTGTGGGCCAGAATGCACCTCACTTCCACCCAATTGCACCAGAGTCAGCCCGTGGTCACCTATGTCTTGCAATCCACCTCACTGTTACCTCTTTGCCTCACAAGGTGACTCCAACCAACCCCTCCCCTTGTGTTGTAAACTGGCCATGTGTGCGCTGTACTCACCATCACAGCTTGGGCTGCAGCATTTTAAATCCCACGTGAACCTCCATCTGCTGTCCCAATTTCAGATCTAGCCTCAAATGTTTAAGTGTGCTGCACCCATCCGGCTTCGACTGTTGGTAACACGTCGGAGTATTCCTGTTCATTGGGAAAAGAGTGACTATGCAGCTGAAGAATGTAAGTATAGCCCAATAGGCCCACCTCCCCCTTACACACTACACTCACAACTTAAGCCCTACTGAGCGTCATTGCTTGTGACTCACATTGACAAAACTATTCCTTCTGTTATACATACATATATAAATATATGTATATCAGAACTGGGGAGGTTCTTGCAGAAACATGTACAAAAAGAAAAGTACAGTGACCAACCCAAGTGTCAGAGGCTGAGAGAAACAAGTATGAGATGATGCACCATAATGAAGGTACAGTCCAGATGTTTGCCAGGTGGCAAAGTGCGCCATAGAAAGTGTGGTGTAACTCCTTTCAAGACGTCACATTTACAAAGTGTTGTCAATCAATTAGTGCTTATTAATTCCAACTGAACGGAGAAGCGAAATTTATTAGTACTAGAGTAACGCTGAATTACTAAATGCCTCCAATTCCGCCGGCAGGAGTTTAGAATTCCACCCACCTCTACTTGTGTGTCCTCTGAACATTTTAATCTTTCACTCAGTACTTATATAGTGCTGATTATCACCAGAGAGGGTATCCAGGTGCTGTGCTGTATGGTAGTCAAAGAGCCAGGTCTTGAGTCCCTTCCTGAAGTGAGTCTGTGAGGGTGAAGTACGTAGGTGGAGAGGAAGGGTGTTCCATGAAACTGATCCACCATTTGCTAATGACCTTGGGTTTGGAACTTCTTTGCCTTGCAAATTGCACTCAAGTATCACTATCATTACATCAATTAGTAGGAGTGTGGAGTGGCTCTACATTTAAGATTTCTACTAGTAGCATATAACCAAACATAACCAAACTATACCATGAGACTCATTTGTCAATACTGCTCATTTGCCTCATATGTATGTGATCTAAATGCATTACTTTTATAGTGCTTTATACTGTCAAGAAACATACAGGGTACTTTTTTGGGATAAATATGCATTTATTTTATAGGAACAGTATAAATTATTGTTATACAAAAATCAGCACTCAACACAGTGCTCAAACAGTGAACAGAAACACATATAATGGCATAAGGCAATACACTGAACAAGTTCCAGGGTTGCACAAATATTTCGAAGAACAAACATGGGTAGAAATTGTAATCTATTTATACGGTATCCCTTAGAGAAATCTGAACCTCCAGAGCAACCTAGGAAGGTGATGTGTTATGTGTTTTATATTAATTATTTTAAATTAATGTAAACACATAACTTTTACTTAAATGTACTAAATATTAATGGAATATTAAAATGTTTGGGAGGGCAGATTTACAATTTGTAAATAAAAAATAATATTTATAAATACAATAATATAGTTTTTTAAATAAATATTTAATCTAATCATTTAATTTAATGTGTAAGTGTGTCATACCATTTTATTTTATTTGTTCTAACTGAGCAATTATTTTAAATCATATTTATTTTCATGAAATAATGTTTTATATATTTTTTAATTAAATGTATTGTTTCTTATATTTTACAATACAGAGAGACCTACCCCAGTGGCAGAGATCTTTGTATAGTTGTGAAAAGTTACTAATTGTTACATTATACTTGCAAACTCTGTCTTAGATGTATCCACCCTCTGGTTTCTAGGGAGTAAATATGTGAGTGTGCACTTAGCTGTATAAATAGACTCGGAAATGGCAAATAGTGAAAAAGTGTAGATTTACACATAGGTGCAAGAGTAACTACCTTTGACTAAATCTCGGCGTGTAAATGTACCTTTGGGAAAAGGACACATTGTGTGTTGTGATTACTGGAGAGCTTAGAAAGAGGTTCAATACAAGCAGTGAGGGATATCTAAAAACTTTTTTAGAACCTCTTCAAAGTTGGCATTCAAGTCTGTGGAGTGGGCATTCACCCGCTATCCAGGATAAGGGACTTTGACCATGTAAAGAGCAGATTCGATTTCTAATCCTAAATTTACATTTCACCTAAATATGCTGGATATAAACTGTGCAATATAAGTCTGGACAGAGCCCACACACAAGGACATTTACTTGGGAAGGGTATTTCCTTGGCTTTTCCTTTAGAATCACTGCCACTCCTGCTGCTGTTTAGTAGGCAGTTCAAAATAGTGAAATCAGCCGGGAGATATGGTTTTCAATCATGGCCTCATCGTTTGGCTATAGTGTGTGCTCTTGGGGGAGAATGAATTCCTCTGCTCCCTGTTATGGCACGATTAGGAGCATTAGGAATAATTAAACTGAATGTAAAAGCTACTAGAGAGCGTGTGGTTAGAAAACAATTAAAAAAGTGATATGCTACAAATGCCTCGGAAAATACATAGCTACTCTGAACTGAAGCCAGCTTAATTGAAATAATAAACTCCAAGGGCATTTTCCCAGAACAGCCACCTAACATGATTTTCATTTACACGTTCAGGGCTGCTTAACGCAATGTGTCAACAATCCACATCAGTATCTCTAAAGGGGAAAGTGTTACTGAAGCTGTATTTTGCAGGGACTCTTCTGTGCTACAGGTCCTCCCACCCAGCCACCTACAGCCACCTTTACAGAGATTCATGTGTAAGGCTAGTAAGAATGCTATCAACATGTTTTTATTAAGTAACTATGATGTCACTACAGACAATGCTTGGGTCTCGGTCGGTGTCTACTGAACAGTATGGATTTCTCTTCTCATGTGCAGCCAGTACGTTTTTCACCATCATGCTTATAGGCTTCACTCCAGTACAGTAAATAGATTGTGTGCTGGTAATATCCTCTAGCCCATAGTCAGTCAAGCGACCAGCAGCCAACACATTGGAAAAATATCACTATAAGTGCAAGACAGCTAATACTACTACTGCTGCTCTACTACTAATTAAGTGTGTTGTGGGGCATGATCATTTTTACCAAATACGTTTTTCAGTGTGGTACTGTGTACTAAATATGCAGTTCTGTGCCTTCATTACTATGGACAGAATCATAAGCAATACAAGGTCACATAATGTTGCTTAACAGATTACTTGTTGCCATGCATACAGAAAAGTTCACTGATTTTGGAGACCTACTTGACCTACCTATCCATTTCTTGTAGCTAAAGGACGTCTCTCTGTAAGTTTCCCATCTTTCTCAGCTAGTCTTCAGTCAGGTAAGACTCTGGAAAGAGTTATGTTATTGCTGTGGAACTCGAACAGTTCCAACTGAGGAAGCTTGATTAACCTTGTAGGAAGCCATCTCATGCGCTTATAATTCTTCCACCGACTGTCGCGTCACTTTAGAAGTGGATCCTTGTGGTGGAGGGAGGTTTATCCCACTAACACCACTCCAGTTGACTACATGTGAGGATCAGATAATCATAAAGGTCCAACCTCAAGTAGTTAACTGTGAGTCCAGATATTGTTGGCATACACAGTGTTTGTTAAAATACCCCTCACACACCAAAAGGGCCCTTGGTGTCATGCTTCATCATCAGTGTCTTCCCGTTCCGCTGCGGGACGGGGCGTGCTACGGCTAGCGACTACGCTGGAGCACCTGAAATAATTGTGAGTGCTATGTGAGTTGGAGTGAGTGTAGGTAGGGTCAGGGGTGTTTGGAAAAGTGAATCTAAAATGATACCTGGCTTTGTGAAAGCAAAAAACTATTTATTAGTTACAAGCTGGTATCGTTACAAAAGGTGTAGCGGAGACTAATAAGCTTGACAATGAGCCTAATCTCCTAGTGGCGTCAACATGTTTCGAGGCAGAACGCCTCTTCGTCAGGACGGGGTCTGATCCATCTGTCACTCACTAATGTTGATTCACAGTATATGCAATGTGTATATACAGGTGAAGATAATCTATACATATGTGGTATGTATTAATTCCTAAAGTGTACAGTCCTATCAGTATTGCTGAATAGTGGGCCTGCAAGAAACCAGGAAGAGCACGTGAATGTTGTTAGCGCGAATCCCAAAGCGCAATAGGTCTCCTAAAATGGGAGAAAAAATATACAGTGGCATAGAAACATGTCCCTGATGGACCATGCCAATACTAGGTCCAGGGCTTTTGTTAAGGGATGAAGAGACACACTTACATGTTGTTAATAGACACAAAACACAACATAGACATACATGTAAAAAGATGGGGACACAGATTTCAGGTTGACAAATAGAGGCAAAACATTGCTAGATACATACTGTCACAAGCAGGGGTTAATGCCCCATGAGCCGATAGGGATGAGGGGTAAATGGAACTTCCATCTGTGGAGATTAAAAATAGCAAGGATTTGTGCCAGGAGTAGTGGAGATTATGGCACACATGACAATAATGAGTCCTCAGCACTCCCTATCTCGGCTATGCCGTACTTACTAGGCCACGAATAGTTCTCGCATCCTCCCTCGTCCTCGGCTTCCGTGTTGTGGCCGGTACGAAAGGGGATGCCCTTTATATACTGCTTTAAACTGGTCTGAATTGATTAATTACGTGCACCTGGGTTTGGTCAGCAGGGGAAGTAACCATGGTGACTGGCAATAACTAAGGCTGGGTTGACTTTAGGCGCCATCTTGGAATGGTGACTGGTGATAACAAAGGCTAGGTTGACTATAGGCGCCATCTTGGAATGGTGACTGGCGATAGATATGGCTAGGTTGGCTATGGGCGCCATCTTGGAATGGTGACTGGCGATAACTAAGGCTAGGTTGACTATAGGCGCCATCTTGGAATGGTGAAAAATGGGTGTACAATTCTACAAACTTGCCAAACAATGTGGGAAGTATGCTATGAGGTCCCTCTGTTTGTTAATGAGGCTATGTACGGTGGGTAATGTAAAAAGATAACCCATGGTTTGTGACTCCAAACACGGGGGTGATCAATAAAGGCTCAGTTGCGCAGATAGTTTGACATCGTTCTGTGTGTATGATTGGTAGTCTATAAATGATTACCCATGGTTTGTAGCTCCAAACTCAGGGGTGATCATTACAGGTTCAATTGCGCCCAGGGTATGTCATCGTTAAGTTCAGTGATGTGAGTGCCCAGACGGAACACCCATCGCTGTTCTTTTTCCAGAAGGTTCTTATCAGTTTTGAAGGACTCAACTACTGTCCAGTGTAGATCCTGCGTACTGTGTCCCATCAAGAGGTAATGGGTGGCCATTTTAGTAGTTGTTTTTTTGCAATGTACGTTGCTTCGGTGTTCACCTATGCGTACTTTGACGGGTCTAGAAGTCATTCCAATGTATTCTTTTGCACACGGGCAAGTAATGAGGTAGATCACATTACGACTATTGCAGTTTGTGAATGCCCAGGTAATACCTCCAGAAACATGGGACCAGCATGGGAAGCACATTTGCTCCTAGCCTGGCTGGTCTATATGTCCACCACCTAGAGATGACCAAAATCCTGCATGCACAGAACCCCTTCCACAATCATGTGATCACATGGAAAAGGTACATCGACGATGTGCTAGTGATCTGGAAGGGTGATATCCAATCAGTAAACAATTTCATGACCTGGTTGAACCTGCAAGATCCGTTTTTGAAATTTACACATACTGCATCCAATGAGAACCTGGTGTTCCTAGACTTAAACATTTACCCCAAACAGGGTAGACTTCACACATGTACGCACTTCAATCCAACTGCCAAGAACTGTCTTCTTCTCTACAACAGCTTCCATCCGAGACACCTACGGGATAATCTGCCCTACGGGCAATTCCTTCGCCTCAGGCGTAACTGCTCTGACATCACGGAGTTTAAGAACCAGGCAGTGGATCTAGAAAGGAAACTACTAAATAGAAATTATCCCACAACTATTGTCAAAAAAGGTTTCAAAAGAGCAAGGAATAACAATAGGGAGGCCCTTCTCGAGGAACAGTTCCTAAGGAACCAGAGACCCGCCCCATCTGCATAACAACTTTCAACTCAAATTCTAACAGAATCACTAAAATAGTGAACAAACATTGGAGGTTTCTTGACGGGGGTTCTTTGAATTTTCCAAAACCTATGTTCTCCCATAAAAGAGGGAGAAATCTTAGAGACATATTGGTCCACAGCAGACCTAGAACCCCTTTGGAAAACGGCTCACCCAAACTAGCGGATGTGGGTGGACACCATCCTTGTGGTACCTGCACCCACTGCGAACTGACCAGTAGGAGTAGGACGATCCATTTTTCTAACGAAACAAACTGGGAACAACGGGCATTCACGAACTGCAATAGTCGTAATGTGATCTACCTCATTACTTGCCTGTGTGCAAAAGAATACATTGGAATGACTTCTAGACCCGTCAAGGCACGCATAGGTGAACACCGTAGCAAAGTACGTTGCAAAAAAACAACTACTAAAATGGCCACCCATTACCTCTTGATGGGACACAGTACGCAGGACCTACACTGGACAGTGGTTGAGTCCTTCAAAACTGATAAGAACCTTCTGGAAAAAGAACAGCGATGGGTGTTCGGTCTGGGCACTCACATCACTGGACTTAACGATGACATACCCTGGGCGCAATTGAACCTGTAATGATCACCCCTGAGTTTAGAGCTACAAACCATGGGTCATCATTTATAGACTACCAATCATACACACAGAACGATGACAAACTATCTGCGCAACTGAGCCTTTATTGATCACCCCCGTGTTTGGAGTCACAAACCATGGGTTATCTTTTTACATTACCCACCGTACATAGCCTCATTAACAAACGGAGGGACCTCATAGCATACTTCCCACATTGTTTGGCAAGTTTGTAGAATTGTACACCCATTTTTCACCATTCCAAGATGGCGCCTATAGTCAACCTAGCCTTAGTTATCGCCAGTCACCATTCCAAGATGGCGCCCATAGTCAACCTAGCCGTAGCTCTCACCAGTCACCATTCCAAGATGGCGCCTATAGTCAACCTAGCCTTTGTTATCACCACTCACCATTCCAAGATGGCGCCTAAAGTCAACCCAGCCTTAGTTATTGCCAGTCACCATGGTGACTTCCCCTGCTGACCAAACCCAGGTGCACATAATTAATCAATTCAGACCAGTTTAAAGTAGTATATAAAGGGCGTCCCCTTTTGTACCGGCCACAACACGGAAGCCGAGGACGAGGGAGGATGCGAGAACTATTTGTGGCCTAGTAAGTACGGCATAGCCGAGATAGGGAGTGCTGGGGACTCATTATTGTCCTGTGTGCCATAATCTCCACTACTCCAGGCACAAATCCTTGCTATTTTTAATCTCCACAGATGGAAGTTCCATTTACCCCTCATCCCTATCGGCTCATGGGGCATTAACCCCTGCTAGTGACAGTATGTATGTAGCAATGTTTTGCCTCTATTTGTCAACCTGGAATCTGTGTCCCCATCTTTTCACATGTATGTCTATGTTGGGTTTTGTGTCTATTAACAACATGTAAGTGTGTCTCTTCATCCCTTAACAAAAACCCTGGACCTAGTATTGCCATGGTCCATCATGGACATGTTTCTATGCCACTGTATATTTTTTCTCCCATTATAGGAGACCTATTGCGCTTTGGGATTCGCGCTAACAACATTCACGTGCTCTTCCTGGTTTCTTGCAGGCCCAGTATTCAGCAATACTGATAGGATTGTACACTATAGGAATTAATACATACTACATAGGTATATATTATCTTTACCTGTATATACACATTGCACATACTGTGAATCAACATTAGTGAGTGACAGAGGGATCAGACCCCGTCCTGACGAAGAGGCGTTCTGCCTCGAAACATGTTGTCGCCACTAGGAGATTAAGCTCATTGTCAAGCTTATTAGTCTCCGCTACACCTTTTGTAACGATACCAGCTTGTGACTAATAAATAGTTTTTTGCTTTCACAAAGCCAGGTATCATTTTAGATTCACTTTTCCAAACACCCCTGACCCTACCTACACTCACTCCAACTCACATAGCACTCACAATTATTTAAGGTGCTCAAGCGTAGTCGCTAGTCATAGCACGCCCCGTCCCGTAGCGAAACGATAAGACCCCGATGATGAAGCATGACACCAAGGGCCCTTTTGGTGTGTGAGGGGTACTTTAACAAACACTGTGTATGCCAACAATATCTGGACTCACAGTTAACTACTTGAGGTTGGACCTTTATGATTATCTGACCATTTACTGGAGGAGGGTGCGTCCACCTTGGTGCTGATCAGCACCACCTCTTCACTCCCTAATTTTGATTTTTGTTGGTACATGTGAGGATCCACACAAGCAATAAAAATACTTTGCAACTCTTAGACTGCTGTGATTGTTCTCTTACGCTTCCAAATTATAATTGGTGCAAATTTTGTTTCATCTGTCTTCTTACTGGACAATTGTACATTATTTGCAAAGAAACAGACTGTTGACGTTAATGTGTATTTCAATAACACAAAAACTATTGAGACACATTAAGAGAGGACAATTCCATGCAACAGACCAGTATTCAATAGGTTGTTGTGGCAGGAGTTTGAGAAGCACAAGACTTTGTGTCAGATAAATGTTTTGTGGGTTTGGTGCTTCCAGAAATGAGTCTAGGTAAGCATGAAACTGTTGTGAGAATTTTAGAAGAATTGTCATTTTACAAGACCAGAGGTGATGTGTTGAGCCATGGCTGTTGTTTGTTAGCACACTTTCAGAAATGAATAAAAGCCCCAAGCTTCAAATTGCTCTACAAGTATTGCAGATACTGGAATGTTTAAATATTGACAAACATGAAGGTCAGCAAACTATTTCAAGACTATTACCTGCACTGAATACAACTGTAAATTAAAAATGCATATTAATGCAGCTGCATTCCTTGCTCATGCCAACTCTGCCTAAGTGGATGTGCCCATCTCCGATGTCTCACGAGACAAGATAATAATAATTAGGATGCTCAGTCCAAAAAGTTTAATTTCTTCGGACATTTGGAGATTGTCTATCTTGCTCATGAATTTAGAATCCTGCAAATGCTTATCCTTTGTTTTAGGAGAACATTTGAGCCTTTTCGAAAACCTGTAATCAAAATGCTATATATTTGTGTCTTGTTTTTTCTAAGGACCCTCAGTTCTTTTTATGATTCATGATCTCTCTCTGTTTGAATCTGTGATTCACAGAAGATCATTTTTCTTTTTGTTTAGAAACCTTCTCAGACTTTGATTGGAGTGTGCACAGACATCCATTAACAAATGAACCTCTACCTAACTGTAATCTTGAATATTGTGACGATCATCCATGTATCAGACATGACAAAGGCTCCTTGACTGCTCTTTCTGCTGCATGCACACTGTCTGACATGATTGAGATCGGTTCGTTGCTTAACATTCTGCTGCAGTTCCTGAATTTATTTGTTTTTAGACGGGCTTGCATCTAGCTCTCTCGAAAGTCTGTCTCTATGCTCACTGATTTCAAGTATGCTTTCAGGAATGTCCACTACTTTGGTCTTCTTGGATCCGGCAGGGATTCCTTCATGCACAGAGTGCGTCTTTTCAGTCTGGATTCTATGTTAAAAGTTAATTGTTTTTCTGATGAAACATCCGCTAAGGGAGAAATTCCAGTGCCCCGGTTCAACATGGGGTTTGCGCCTGTCAATCTCAATCAAGGCCTTAAGTGCAGAATATCTATTTAAAAAACAGCTTACCACCAAGAACTATAGCAAAATTGCTAACAAAGGAAGCAAAGATAATCTCAAGGGAGCAGGACCTAAGGGATCTAAAATCCAAACATCTTGGCAGCTGGACCCCGCACCTATACTCTCCTGGCTCCCTACCAGATTACTTGAGGTTGCCGCTCCAATATAATGGAGAGAGTGCCCTCATGATAATGCGTTTTGGCTTACTGCCCGTAAGAGCTTATTAGTATGGTTATAACAAAGGGGAAGTCAATGCACAATGCAGATGGTGTGACACAAGAGAAGAATCTTTAACAAACGTAATCTGCATATGTGAAGCTCTGAAACTCTTTAGGCTCTACTGGCTCTGACCAATCCTTCAAATCCTAAACGTAAGGACATGTGGCACTCCTGTCCTAACCTGTCTACAATGAGAATCATGACAACTATCTGGGCGCTTCATAACATGTATTATATCAGCAACAGGAAATCCAAAAATGCCCAAGATGGCCGTTGTAGGCTAGAAATAATGGAGCTATCTTGGTTCACTTAACATCCTGGGCATCCACGCATGACATCCCTGGATCATACCCCTCTGAGTCGTACCCTACCAGTAAGGAACTACGAAGCTGCTTGCGCTTTTAAGGCAGTTCATCGCTACTCTATCAATTAGAAAGTTGGCTTGAGGCAAAAAAATGATATATGTTTTATTATTGAAAGCAAAAGCACTTTTGGATTTAAATAGACTGTACTCATTGAGCTACCCTTTATCAGTATGGACATGCCTTTATCGCACTGTAGTGTCTCTCATCATGCTCAACTATTGTATGCTTTTATTCTACTTTTGTCTGTCCACCCTTTCTCTTTCTCAGCTCAGATGTAATGATTTCAAATAATTGAACCTCAATAAGCTTTAATCTTTAATGTTTTTCTGATTTATTTTTTAAAAGACACCTTATGTAGTATGTGAACCATAATATGGTTATGTTTGTCTAATTCAAACCTTGAGTTTTGCGCTTTGCTGAGGCTTGCTATGTTTTAGTGTGTTTGTTGTATTCTATTGTTATTTAAAATATGAACAAAAGAAATGAAGTGCGTTTTAAGAAAACTGTTTATGCTCCTAAATCACCATCCCTAAATGATATTGCCAAATATGCTGCTCAGCAGTTATATCAAGATGAATTCCCAAAATAAATGTTCTTGCCGATTATATTCCTAAAGGGATGCTGTAGTGTAGTTCCTATAGTCCCAATAGGCTCTGCGCATTGGAATAATATCTTCAGTAGTGTAGACGTAGGACTGAGGTTAACTAGGTCTCTACTGACTATATTAGACTTAAGTTTTTTGTGCCAGCTAGCTCAGAGTTCACTAGAAACTTTCTCGAATAGACGAGGAGGAGTTTAACCTCCCTGGATAGACAAGAAGGGATTTAGGGGCATATTACCAACCAATAGAGATAATATTTGTCTCTAACTTATTTAGAGACAAAAATTATCGCCGCACATCGGCGATTTTTATCGCAGATAAACCTTGCTATTAGCAAGGTTTATCGCAAATGCGATAAAAAACGGCCGCAATGCATGAATATCGCTGAAAAGTCAGCGATATTCATGCATTATCGAGCAAAAGCTCTTAGCCATGTTATCCACCTCCCATTGGATAACATGGCTAAGAACTGCTCCTGGGCAAGTGTTAGCTTTTGGAGATATTCGCGCTTAGCGCGAATATCTCCAAAAGTTGGTAATAGGAGATAGCGATGTTAGCGACTGTTTTCAGTCGCTAACATCTTGGCACGCCCACTTTGCATGTCATTAGTGATAAATATCACTGACATGCAAAGCGGGGCCCAAGATGGTCACTATCTCCTATTAGCTGTCGCTAACTGGTATTAGCGACAGCTTGGTAATAGGGAGATAATTTTATCTCCGCTTTCTTGGCTTTTAAAGCCAAAAATGCGGAGATAAAGCCCCTTGATAATATGCCCCGTAGTTTCTGCCAACCATAAAACATGACAACTTTGCTCTCCCTGAATAAGAGTGTATCTCTAGAGTCGTGTGAAAACAAAAGACAGCTATTTCACTCAGTCAAAGGTGCGTACTTAGTTTCACCAGATTGCAGAGAAAAAGAGAGACGGGCGTTTTCAATAAAAGGTGTTATTTATTGAGCAGTCTCTTTCCTCATACAAGAGAAATGAATTGCTACAATTGCAATACTTATAGTTAAGTAAAGTGCATACAGTAAAAGCAGGATTATGAAATTATACTGTAAAAGCATTGATATGGTTTCTTAGCCAGATGATACGTTAAAATGGATAAAATAGATACATACATATATACATTGACTAATCCGACTCAACTGGTGCTTCTAACTACGCCTACCCCGGTGTACCTGACCACCGTGTGTTTGGTTAAGGCAACGTTGGTATATTTATGCCTGAAAGGTGCCGGGTTTGACGTAAGGCTGGACATAAGACGTCAATAAAGATGTCACTAAGAACTGGTCGTTCTTACAGAGCTTTACAGGAGTTCTCGGACGAAATCAAAACAAAGCAGCGGGGATTTCCCAGGTTGCTGGAGGCTTGGATTTGTTTAAGAACTCGGTGTGCTTTCTAGAGGCTGGAGGAATAGGCTTGCTTAATGTGACAGCATGCACTATGACTGAATTATGAAAAGGGTTTCTATGCCGTTGTAGGGATATTATTGATTTATAACCGGACAAGGGCAAAGAATAGGAATATTGATTCAGGTACCTAGATAAACACACTACACCCACTCCACAAATTAATGTCCATAATTACTAAACTAAGCAATAGTAAACATATCTAACGGTGCATGTGTATACCGATCCACCCCAAAATACATTATTTTGCATCTGAAATGGCATAAGCGAAATACACGAAAAATTAGCATAGGTACAGTATTTCAAGCAGAGAAATCATTCAAAAAATAGGATGCATATATATCAGTGGAATGATTTTGCGAAAATTACACATGAAATGGCTCTTAATACAGAAAAGAAAAGTGCGAGACCATTTCATCACACATAAATTCAGATATTTGTAAATATGCTAGAGGCTGAGGTAATATATTGTCTCTAGAGTTCCTAAAAATAGAAGCTCTGCTCTCTAAGAATATTTCTACTATAAGCAGAGGATGAGTGCCCAAAAAGGTAAATATTTTGGAATCGGGAAAAAAAAATAGTTTCGTTTTTTAAGGGAAGAAGTCAAAACAGTTCCAAATATTTTTAGAAGCTTTTGTTTTTCAAAGCTGAAGGCCGAATTCAGAGTTCAGGGAACTCTGAGAGCTCGTTTGCTTAAAAGTTTATTCTTTTTGTTCATGGGAAAACATCATTTCAGACAGACTTTCAAAAAAGCAGTCTACCGCTTCAGGTGAAAGTTCGACTAAGTTGGAAAATGCCGCAACTGTGCAGTCGTGAGAATGATTGCTATCATCGATGTATTGATCAGCAGTGCTCATAGAAGGTCGTACCTGGTTGATGCTGCTCTCATCTTGCACTTCACTACCCTTCAATCGCAGTGGTGAAGTCTCAACGAATGCCGTCATCAGGATGGGTAACCGCTGGGGACAACACGATGCATGAGCCTTTACTGGACTTAGCAAAGTATCTGTATCCAAAGGTACTTCTGATTGTAGTGTGAGACAGATGTCTAACACGCATTCTTCTCCGCACAGCATACATCTTAACACAGGTAAGAAACAGTTCTGCCAGATGGGTCTGAATGAAAGAAAGCAGGTCATATTCAGGTCTCTTAGCCAGGCTAATCCAAGGACTTTAGTTATGCGGTCCCGATAGCGTATAGCTAGGATCGTTTCTTCCATTGTTGCTGGAGTCTTGTCTGTGACATGGCTTGCCATAACGAAGCAGGAGTATCAAAAATAAAATGCCTGCTACGAGTCCCAACAGGAGTGGAAGGCCGCCAAAGATTGAATGGACAAAATTAGGAAAGATGCCCAGGACTGCTTTGAAAGGTGTCAACAGTCCCGAAAAAATTGTCTTAAATACACTCGCGATACCATTCGTATCAGAAATGTTTAAGATTTCGTTTAGCATTTCTGCGAAGTGTAAGGGGCAATTTGTTGATAAAAGGTTATGTATCTCTGCCGTTGTCCTTGCAACTTGGAGATCATACGTTTCTTTTGATGACGTCAAGGGCACAGGCATCTGTAGAAGAACAGACTTCATTCTGCTTAAAGTATCAATTCAAATAGAAGAGATTTTCAAACTGGGCCAAATTATTCCCTCCCTGTCTGGAGTGTCGTTCGGATACAATACTAGCATACAGCAAGTGACCATGGACGAAAGGCTTACTAGATAAGCTTTTCCTGGCACCAAGCCACAACATCTGTGGTCCACTATTAGAATGTAGCTCCCGTTCGAAAGCCGTCTAAAGAATGGCTCTATTCGAGTTGCAGGTGTGCCAAGCTGGTGACATGAAAGGTTATTTGAAGTCCCCTCACAGGCCCCATGTAGATTTATACCCTGACACAGAAGTATACCACTTAGTGATTTTTCACAATTATCACCACTAAGAAATACATTCTGTCCTTTTTCACTATAACATGTGTGTGTGTAAGGTAATTTCCATGATGACTTAATGTATCCTTTACCCAACCTTTCATACTGGCCTGCCTGTATATACTTTTGGCAGTATCGAAATTGGAAAGTTGTTATCGGAATAGTTATGATTCTGTGTATTATCCATTCAATGACAGGTCGTTCTGACATTGTCAATGGTAATCTCTCAAGTTTTTCAATGCTCAGAATTGTATATTCTGCTCCTTTTTGTGCCAAGCTGATTTGTATATCAGTAAGGTTAAAGATAGAGAATAGTGACGTTGTGTTGATTAAACGCCAAGGCACGTAGCCTGAACGCAGATTTTGTAACGTCCAGCCAAGCTGTACAATAGAACACAATTGGGACTGACCATGTTGTAACATTAATAAGTCCTGCTCCATTATATCGATTGCAGATGATTCAATAGTGTCCAGTGAATATATTCTGGAAGACAGAGTCATTAACCCATTGTCCACTACAGAAAGTGATTTTTCCAAATTAATACGGTCAATTTCCCGTATTTTCTCTGCTGTTTTCAATTTGAGTTTCTTTCCAAGCTTCGTTATAAGCTGCATATATACAGGCCGCTATGAAACGTTTTTGACGCTGTTTGCGTGGTCCCATAATGAAATCACGCAAGTCAGCACCTTCTTTAAGTAAAGTTAAGTGTTGCTTAATTTCTGCCAGTGTGGATGTATGTAGCCATTCAAGGCAGAGTTTTCCTACACTGTATGTTGTTACTATCCCTGGATGTTGTCGCTGGGAGTATCTAGGGTCTGGCCTGGTCAATTTGAACCCCTGTATTTTGTTCAGGAATCTATCTTGACAGTTATTTGTGTCTGTGGGCCAGATCAACCATTTTTTCCAATCAGGATGTGTTCTGTTTTGGTTCAAAATATGGGATACGTCTATCTCAACCTCTGTAGTGCTATTACTGTCAGGTGTTGGCTTTGGAATAGACGGTTTGTTTAAGTCTTTAATTCTGGCTAGGCCAAGACAGGTTGTTTGTTGAATTGTGTCATTCAAAAATATAATTTGTTCTGGGATCATGCAGGCTCTGAATAATGAATCTATACCTTGCACTTGCCAATCTTTAGTACCCCAGATCGTTTTTGTTTCAATGTTATTTTTCCAAAAATCAAAACCAAATGTATTCATTTTTTCAAAAAATGTTTCTGAATAGATTAATTTTGTATTTGTCAGCATGGTTTTCATTCCTGTCTTATTCAACAGTTTGAAATAAAACGTTTCTGCTTCACTTGTGTTAAACCCTGAGAAGTATGGAAATTTCTCATAAAAGGTTTTTGAACTACCTTTTGGTGGAGTTGCACAATGTTCCCATTGATTATAATTTAAAACATTTCTAGGTTGAGCAGATTTATGCAAATAATGGTTACCATAGTGGTTGTAGCAGTACATCTGATCATAATTTGATGAACCTTGTAACTAATCATGTTCTGTAAATTTAGCTGACATAACTAAGTCTGAAATCATATCATTAATACTTTCAAAATCCCAATCATCAGAGAATGTACTCGGTTTTACAAAGTCACTTAATGAAACCTTAAATTGATGAGGATACTTCGAGAGCTCGACCGGGTCATATATATCATAATCTGTTTTGTCCCATGCTACCCCACCGGGTATCGGATTGGCTGTGAAGTTTACTGAAGAAAGTTCTCTTTTCTCGATGTGTGAAGACTTGTGTGGCTTTAGGACCAGGTTGATATTCTGGCTTGCTGTGTCCATTGTAACATATTTTCCCTCAATGAAGTGTCCCAAGCATAGCACCATGATGAGCCAAAGCAGGAGGAAAAGTACACCTAGCACCACCCAAAATTCAATCCCTGGGGAAATCAGATAGGTTTCTTGTAGTTTATGAAAGAGTTCTTTAGTTTTGTCTTTAAAAGTTTTTGTTGTTGTTGGCTGTTCCTCAGGTTCGCTCGGATCCTCAGAAAAGTAATCGAAATTGATGAAGTAGCCTGATGCAGTTCTGTCAATTATTGGAATTGCTTCTGGATTTTTCTTTGTTTCATTAGTATAGTCTGTGGCGACACCTACGGGCAATTCTTGAGGCTGCGACGTAATTGCAGCAACATTGATGACTTCAAATCCCAGGCAGGGGATTTGGAACAAAAACTACTGAATAGGAACTACCCGAGAACAGTTGTAAAGAAAGGCAAAAAGAGAGCCCGTAATAACAATCGCGAGGCCCTACTTGAAGATACAGAGAAAAAAGAACCGGACATGAGACCGATCTGTGTAACAACATATAACACTAACTCCAACCGCATTACCAAAATTGTAAATAAACATTGGAAAATTCTAAACTGCTGAAAACTTGACCTCCCAAAACCAATGTTTTCTCATAAGAGAGATAAAAACCTTAAAGATCTGTTGGTCCACACTAGACCTAAAAGTGTGGGGCTTACTGCACCTACCAGACTTTCGTCAGTTGGAGGCCACCATCCGTGTGGCTCCTGTGTATCCTGCCAGTACACGCGGAAAAGCCATGCCATCACATTCTCTAATCAGACCACATGGGAACAACGCCTGTTTACTAACTGTAATAGTCGTAACGTTGTCTATTTAATCACCTGCCCATGTGGGAAAGAGTATGTGGGCATGACCAGTAGACCAGTAAAAATTCGAATGGGGAACATCGCAGCAATATACGCTGCAAGAAAACCACCACGAAAATGTCTACACATTATCTGACCATGGGACACAGTGTCCAAGACCTGAAATGGACAATCATTGAGGCCTTCAACAGTGATCAAAACCTTCTTATGAAGGAACAACGCTGGGTGCACCGGCTGGGCACACATCACACAGGCCTGAATGATGACATACCCTGGTCCCAACTCAAACTGAACTAAGTGAGCAGCTAGTGGACCATCTTCTGACACCACATCCATTTTGCAATAACATCACCAGCAACATTTCTAGTATTTCCTGTTAAAAGCCTTCTAAACTTACCTAAAACCTTACCTTTTATCATACCCCAACTTAATATAAACATGAAACTTACAAATCCCTCAGCCCACCTCCCTTTCGCAATAGTCAGGGCCCCCACTGTCCACACAGTTGACTAACACGCCTACCGCGCATGCGCGACCACGGAACACTTCCACCGCGCATGCGCGCATGCGCGATCTGCGTTGGACACACTGCACTTGTGCATTGCCCGACAACAGACGGCTTCAACGGAGCCGGCGCTACCTACTTTTCTATCGGTCCCGTTATCTACCTGGGAATGAACAATCAGGCATAATGAACGCGAGCAATCGCCAATAAACATAATACCTCAGCCAGCCCTCGCCACATTTGACCATTTAACAATGGCCACCGCGCTTACCCTCCTGGCGACCCAGGTGTGCGAACACACGTGCACCAACCTGATAGTCAATAACCAATTAGGCAGAGCAATTAAACAATTAAATCTCACTATAAAAGCTTCCGCCCCAGCTCCTTTCCTCACAATCACGGAAGCCACGGACAGAGGAGGAAGCACCACGAGGCTGGAGGTTTAGTAAGTACGGCATAGCCGATCAAGGACAAGCGCCAGACTTTGGTGTGCTTTTATAGCATTTCTCCCTCATTGCAAAACAGCTATTGGAAACCAACAGACATTTTTGTCTTCTTCCCATTTTACTCCCAATTTACAGTTGGACCTCCAATTACCCGTCTGTCCAGTTTTGGCTCATGGGGCACTGTACCCCTCCTTGCCAAGTATGTATCAACCACCTTGCACATACTTTCCCTAGTTGTACCACTGGTGTGTGTGTTTGATTGTGTGCTATCTTCAGTTGAGATTACGTATACAGCAATATTTGGCTACTGATTCAATGATGAATTTTGTACCTCTCACAGGACATCCAGCAGCATCTGTATGTATTATATGTGTTAGTCTTTTCCCACTTTTCTCCACAGGTACCTTAGAGCAAAGCGCTTTGGGATCCACGCACTTTTAATTCCTGGCTCTTGTTTTTCAGGCATACACGCAAGTATACTAGTGTTAGCAAGGGCTGTGTATTTATATAAAATATATGTCAAATACACATTGATAGAAATAAGTACTTTACATTGTAGGGCACATACACGCACTGTGGAACAATATTTAGTGAGTGACAGGGGGATCTGACCCCGGTCCTGACGAAGGGGCATGGCGCCCCGAAACATGTTGACCTGCACAGGAAAGTTAGCCCACTAAGTAGCTTAATCTTTCCGACATCACCGTACTTTTTAATAATACCAGCCAGTGCCTATTAAATAATTTTTTCTTTTCACTAGGCCAGGTATTTTTTAACATCACTCTATCACCCCTGACCCTACTGACACTCACTCCCACTCACTCACATAGCACCTCCATCAAAAAGGTGCTCCGGCGTAGTCGCTTGTTGCAGCACTGCCCCGTTTGGCAGCCGAGCGGGAAGACCCCGATGATGAAGCATGACACCAAGGGCCCTTTTGGTGTGTGAGGGGTATTTTAACACATCTAGTGTATTCCAACACCAACAGGATACACACTAACCTTCTCGGAGGTGGACCTTTTTGATTACTAGTACCTTGACAAGAGGAGGACGTGCCCGCCTCGGTGCCAACCAGCACCACCTCTTCCTTCCCCCTTTTTGATTTCTTTAGATTACATCGTTGTAGACAGGTGTTTCTTGACGAATTGTTGCAATTTGGGTTTCAAGAGGCATAAGTTCCATGGCTTTGTTGCATAGTCCTTGTTGATTCACTGTAGGTTTATCAAATGTGATTAGTCTCTCAGTTTGAACCTCTTGATTTGTAGCAAACTTTGGTGTTCTGCTACTTCTTGGGAGTCCACTTGGCATACTACTTATTATTGGCCACATGATTGTGGTTTAACCAGGTCGATGGATACAACTCGGTTCTCCTTTTTACCAGCAAGGGGCGGTAGTACAACTGATCTTGTTCCGTTGACAGCTAAGACAGGTACTGCTTTTCTGTAAGAAGGCCCAAATTCCTTCTTCACCACGATTTTCTCTCTGACCAGATCCCCAATCTTTGGAATCCAGACAGGCCTTGCTGGGACAGGTGGTTTCTCTTCAGTGGCTGTTGGCTGTTGTTTTAACTTTATGTTGCTCAGGTCTTTTCTTGTTTCATTTAAGTCCTGTAAAATAGCCAAACGATCTTTGATATCAAAGCATTTTCTTTCTACCACTGAAGTCTGACTATCGAGGTCCTGGATATGCATTCTAGTCCCGAACAATAGTTCGTACGGACTGAAAACTTTTAGAGAATTTCTTGGCAGATTGTTAAGACTACGTTGAACACTTATTAAATGTTTGACCCACCCAACCCCCGAACCTAATACCTTAGCCGTTATATATTGCTTTATGTCTCGGTTTTTTCTTTCCACAATCCCGTTTCCCTCAGGATGGAAGGGACAAGAATACCGCAACGCAATGCCCATGCTGGTCATGGCCTCCTTATAAGCTCGAGAGCTAAAAGCAGGACCCTGGTCAGAATGTAGCATGCCAATTGCGTATGTGCCAATAAAGACTCGCATATATTTTATAACCGTTATGGGGTCAGCCGAGCGCTGGGGCCACATCCAAATGAATCTCGTGCAGGAGTCCACTGCGACCATGATGTATTTATAGTTGCCATCCCTTTGTAAGGGACCACAGTGGTCCAGGTAAACACACGCTAATGGTTTATCTGAGATCAGAAGGGGTGTCTGTGCTGGTCTTTTTACCGTCGAAACTTTCATTTTTTGGCATATTTCACAATCTAGAACATAGTTCCTAGTTTGTCTTCTCATTTGTGGCCACCAGTATCTCTGTTTTAATAATGATACTGTGGCCGAGACACCAGCATGTGCAGAGGCGAGCCCTTCGTGTGCCGCTATAATTAGTCCTAACCTATGTTCCATATTTGGAATTGCCCTATCCCCCACTCCAGGGATTCGAGCAAATGGAACGTTATTCCCATCAGTTATGTATGAGTACTTTACTGGAAAGCCTTTCGGGAGTGTATTTACCGCATTATTTACTGTAGCGCTGACAGCTTGTAATATCTCGCTGTCTATTTTTGTTTTTGACCGGGTGATGGCAGCTATGGAAGCCGTTTGCACAGCTGCCTTCGCGGCCTCATCAGCCAATGAATTCCACGCCATCACGTTGATAACTCAGTGTATGTATCACGTGAGTCTTTTGTAGTTCCTTTTGTAAAAGAACTACTTGTTCCCAAAGCGTTTTATGCTTGATTGTGCCACCCTTCGCATCTTTGAAAGCATTTAGAACCCAATTCTGCAAGTATTCATTATAAGACTGAACGCAATAATATGAATCGCACACTATGAGTGTGGGGAATTCGCGATCGGTATTTTCAAGCGCCATCTTAAAAGCCAGTAGTTCAGCTCGCTGAGCTGTACAATCTCCTAGAGACTGTGTTTTAGTGACCAGTGGTCTAAATTTTCCTTCGTGCCAACGACCTTTAACAATCGCGCACGCAGCACTGTAAGCTTGTTTACCTCCAACTGCGGGCTGTGCTGATCCGTCTGTATATATTATACAGCCGTAGTGTTCAAGAGGCAGGATTTCGGTCGGCAGAGGACATTCAAATTCATATTGGAGAAATTCTTGTGTTTTTAAATTAGGATCAAATTCGTAGACCACGTCTGTTGCAGCAAGAGAATTAACTCATTGGATCCATCTAGGATGTAGCGCTTTAGCATTTGGAATGCTTGCCTTTGTTACCGCTTCTAGAGCTGGTACTGGTGTAACGATGAATATTCGTTTACCTTGTGCTAGGGCTCTTTCTTTTGCTACTGCAGTCTGAACCGCAGTTAGAATTTTTTCCGTTGAGCTAAATTTCATTTCAGCCTTTGTGTACAAATGTGATTTGTATGCTATTGGTACAGTTTCTCCCTCATTAGAGGTTAGGTATGTGAATCCGCATCTTCCTGGGATGACTCGGATTACAAGGTTGCGTGTTATCGCGTGTTTGCAATTTTGTTTTAGCTAACATGTCTGTTTGCAATGATCTCAAAATTTCTGTGTGTTTTTGAGTCCAATTGATTGTTTTAAAATCTGGTTTTATTAGTTCATAGAGCGGTTTAACCCTCTCTGCATAATTTAGAATGTAAGTTCTTCCGAAATTCAAGAAACCTAGAATTGATTGTAAGTTTTTCAGCGTTCTTGGTGCTTGGATTACAGCACATTTCTCTAAGAAATTGTCTGCCAGGCTTTTGCCTTCACTTGATAATTCATATCCTAAAAACAGGACAGTTAGATGGGCAATTCGTGACTTTTTAAAGTTGAATTTGTAACCCTCTGCTGCGAACCCAAGTATTATGGTGTTCACTCTTTTCAAGTGAGTATCCAAGTCATCATCTGTTAGATAGATGTCATCGACATAAGATAATGCCTCATCATCATACATTTGTAGTAACTCTGTTACTCTTGCTGAGAATAATCCTGGGCTGTTCTTGAACCCCTGTGGGAGTCGACAGAATTTTCTGCGAGCCCATTATTGAGAAAGCGGTCAAATACCTGCTTTCAGGTGCTATGTTTTGACAAAAGAATCCATTAGAGATGTCTAATGTTGTTTTGTATTTTTTGCGCACGATGTTATTCATTAGTGCTGCACTATGTGAGTTTTGTACTGCTAAAGTTTTGCAACATGAGTTAAGGTGTCTGTAGTCCAAAACTAGACGATATGAATCGTCTGGCTTGGAGACAGGAAACAAAGGATTGTTCATTTGTGAGGTGCAAGTTTCAATCACCCCCTGGTATTCAAGTTGAGCTAAGATCTCCCTGACCTGTTTTTTTGCTTCTTGCTTAATTGGGTACTGCCTCTGTGCAGTTGGTTGACATTTTAACTGGATTTTGTGAGGAGGAGAGTCCTCATCCCATCCTACATGGTTTTTATATAATGCAGGAGCTTGGGCTACTGCCCACTTTCTTGCAAGTGTATATTTTTTATGAATTGGAATGTCATTTGAGAAGGCAGGCATAATCATTTCTTCGCCATGAGGGCACTCCCTGACAAACTCCGGTGGCCAGTCTTTTTCAGCTAAAAGGATGTCATAGCCTTTGGAGAGGTTATCCCAAAATAGACCCCTTATTTTCCTAGTCTTATCTCCCTCTATACGTAATGTTATTTCGTATATTTTATGAGGTTTGCTAACTCTGGTATCCGCAGTTTCCACTTGAATGTATTCATTCGTGTCCACTGTCTCCAGATGATTCATCAGGATCTTGCTAGCTATGCTCACTTCTGCTGCGCTGTCTAGCATTGTCTGAGCCCACTCTCCGTTTTTCAGTTGTGTCCTCAGGATCCTCGACATGTTTGATTATTTTAATACTGGCTACCTTCTTCTTTGGAAATTGTAATTTTTTACTTTGATGAGCAGGTTCTTTGTCTTTGGACTTGACGTGCTCTTCCCTGTGTTCTGACCGTCCTCTTCTTTCCGATTTCTGCGAGGAAGTCTGAAAAGATCGAGAGGGACGTGTATCAATATCTTGATATCTATCAGGTTTCTTCAAATTATCCCTATTTCTAAGGTTGTATCTTTTCTCAGAGGGCTCCCTCTGGGGAGACTTGTGTCCTTGGTCCGGAGATCTTTCTCTCCGCCGAGGAGACCTTCCTCTGGACTGGAATCTTTTTTCTTTGGGAGTGGATTGTTTATTTCCATCCCAGCTCTTTTTTGGAGTGTTTAGATTATTTTTAATAAATATCTTTTCAGGATTTTCAGTTAGTTGGGGTTTTACTGGTTTCCCACCCAAACTATCTTTTCCTAGCTCTTCACAGGATTTTTCTATGATTCTGGCAAGTTCAAATGGTTGTTCTGCTATATCTGTTTCTTTCAATTTCTGGTGGATCGCCACAGATGCTGCTTCCCCTTTTATGTTGGCTAATAATATAGCCGAGACCAGCTTGAAGTCTTTCAGTAATTTCATACCCAGAGTTAAAGCAGGTTCTGGACCGTATTCATTTTGAATCTGTCTTAGCACATCTGGTATTACCGCCATGGACGGAACACCATGTGTTTTTGTGTAAATGGAAGCAAAGACTGTGCCCCAAGTGTCACAGTCCTCCACATGTGGTGCGATCCTCATTGGAAGGCAGATAGTCAGAATTCTGTGTTTCTCAGTAGGGGTAGTATCCGGAAACACTGCCTCTATTTGAGTGATTTTTTGTGCTAACCAGAATGGAATTTGTTCCCGTTTTATGGGTACTTTACCCAGACATGACTGTATGTTCTGTGGTGTTATTTTATTTGTATTCCCCTGATGAGGGGTCAGATGTGGAATGTTAATAGCTGGTTGGACTGTTGAAGTCCGCATTACATATTGGACTAATTGTCTATGTATTTTAATCAGTTGTTTTAGTTGTGCTAAAAGTTCTGGTATTGACATTTTTTCGATGTCGGGATGTGCTGTGTAGCTGGCTAGAACCGGCCACGTTGCTCCTGGTCTACCTAGTGGACCGAGCCTGGTGATGTGATTATTATGTTTTAGGGCGCCTTTAAACCAGAGCAGGTGCTCTTGGTATTTTAGTGGGATTTCCACCTCTTCGAAAGGAGTGTAGTCATTCGGTGGTTCCTCTATTTTGTAATAGTGGAATTCATGTGTGACAGCGTTTGCTGCTGGAAAGTTTATCCATGAATAGAAAACCTCTGTCTGCCGATATTCATGTGCCTCAATTACAAATATGACTGTACCACCTCTCGATGTTAGTCCATTTTCTATAAGTTTAAGAGTTACAGTTTTTCTTATGTTGACCGGAATGAGTATTGCATCCGGGTCGGTTTGCAGGAGACTATTGTCATCCTCTAGGAGACGAGCTGCTATTCTAGCTGCCTCCCTATCTTCTTCACCGTCTGACATTTTACTGACAGGAAGGTTTTTTGTTGCAGATCAGGTTTTCAAGGAAACAAAGATTAGGTGCACAATATTTTGGAACACTGTATGCTTCAACGTTGAATAAACCAAAAACTATACATAGAAATCTCTTCCTACTAAGTTCCGGCGGATTTTAACCTTTGACCCACTCCAGACGTCTTTGGAGTATTTACGGGAGAAAGGGTCTGTGTGAAAAAGCACAACTGAGTTACTCTAACGTCTTGCGTTAGATTTATCGCCTTACCAAACGTTGGGCGCCATGTAGTGTAGTTCTTATAGTCCCAATAGGCTCTGCGCATTGGAATAATATCTTCAGTAGTGTAGACGTAGGCCTGAGGTTAACTAGGTCTCTACTGACTATATTAGACTTAAGTTTTTTGTGCCAGCTACCTCAGAGTTCACTAGAAACTTTCTTGAATAGACGAGGAGGAGTTTAACCTCCCTGGATAGATAAGAAGTGATTTAGTTTCTGACAACCATAAAACATGACAACTTAGCTTCCCTGAATAAGAGTGTATCTCTAGAGTCGTGTGAAAACAAAAGACAGCTATTTCACTCAGTCAAAGGTGCATACTTAGTTTCACCAGATTGCAGAGAAAAAGAGAGACGGGCGTTTTCAATAAAAGGTGTTATTTATTGAGCAGTCTCTTTCCTCATACAAGAGAAATGAATTGCTACAATTGCAATACTTATAGTTAAGTAAAGTGCATACAGTAAAAGCAGGATTATGAAATATTACTGTAAAAGCATTGATATGGTTTCTTAGCCATATGATACTTTAAAATGGATAAAATAGATACATACATATATACATTGACTAATCGTACTCAACTGGTGCTTCTAACTACGCCTACCCCGGTGTACCTGACCTAAGCCTAATACGTGGGAAGGAGTAAGTAAGTAGCAGTTTAAGTTAAGTTTGTTTTGCCAAGAATCTGACTCAAGAATTCTCTGTAAGGGTTTAGTCAGTTCAGTACCTGGGTATTAGAAGGCAGGAGGGCTGGTATCTCTCTCTCAGGACTCGGTATCCCAGCAACCCGCAAGGGTAGGCTGGAAACGCCGGAGGCTGGATTTCTCGGCAAGAGAAAAGACAGCGTCTTTCTCAGTGCGTCAGGGAGGAGGGGCAGTGTCCGTGGGCTCTCGCATCAGCTGGGCTCTTCGGAAGTAGATAGCTGCTCTGCTCCAGGATTACCACCGTGTGTTTGCTTAAGGCAACGTTGGTATATTTATACCTGAAAGGTGCCGGGTTTGACGTAAGGCTGGACATAAGACGTCAATAAAGATGTCACTAAGAACTGGTCGTTCTTACAGTGCTTTACAGGAGTTCTCAGACGAAATCAAAACAAAGCAGCGGGGATTTCCCAGGTTGCTGGAGGCTTGGATTTGTTTAAGAACTTGGTGTGCTTTCTAGGGGGCTGGAGGAATAGGCTTGCTTAATGTGACAGCATGCGCTATGACTGAATTATGAAAAGGGTTTCTATGCCGTGGTAGGGATATTATTGATTTATAACCGGACAAGGGCAAAGAATAGGAATATTGATTCAGGTACCTGGATAAACACACTACAATGCTTTGTCTCTCAATTCGGTAGTAACTTATTATGTGTCCATATTACTGAATGCTCTATGCCATCTTTGAATTTTACAAATATACATTTGTGCCAAACTGTTTGCATGATATCGAAAAGTATGATTGTTAAGAGAAGACTGGATAAGGGACTTGGATGGAGTTTGCTGGGACAGATAATAGAGAGTAGTTGCCCCTAATTTGCTGCTCTCTTCCTTTGCATAACTATATCATGGATTTACCCACTTGAGTGACAAGCACTTTTTTGTTTGTCCCTTCCATTGACCAGCAGTATTGCCATTCCTGTATCTCTTGCCAAATTCACAACACTGGAAAGGGTATCAAAAACAAATCCAGTGCTCTCCCACCAAAATGGATCGCTTTGGCCACATTTTAAATTTAATTCAAATGTTTCAGTGTTGTTCTAATGATTATGGTCTGTTTCTAGTATGTAGATTTTCATTGTGGAATGAAGGTATCCATTTGCCCAGCTAATGCCATCACTGTGACTAAAACGTTGCTTGTGGATTTTATACCATGGTTTGGTATGGCCCTTAGAACAGGGGGTAACAAGGGTATGCATTTTGTGGCATCTTTAGTTCAGAGACAGCACAAGGCTTTAGAAAATAAAGAATACTTCCATTGCCATTATCACTTCAAGTTTTCTGGGAACAGCGAAAGTTTATTAACACTATGAAAAACAGAATAGCTGAAATCTGTAGTGAAATTAAGCTAAAGTGGCCAGATGCTTTGCCCTCAGTACTCTAGTCAGTTCATGCCATGTCTAGCCACAAGAATAAACTTGGATCCAGATTTTCAAACACTTTGTGTTGGTTTGAATTACTGATCTAACACAAACCTTACACAAAGTGTTGTGGTAGGATTTACAATACAACACCAACCATGATATGCACTGAATGTGACCCACAGTAACACAACGCTGTGCAATGCACTGCCTTGCATTACCTGGGTCAAGTAGGTGTTCCATGAGAGGTCAATGGTTGTTCTGTTACAACCATCCATGGGTTTTGATACAAAGAATTATAGATAGAAAAGGCTCAAATGTTCTCATAAAACAAAGGAATTATGCATGTGCAGGATTGCAAACTGATGAGCAAGATAGACAATCTTCAAATGTAGGAAGAAATAAACTTTTTGGACTGAGTATGCTAATTCATTCTTGTCTCGTGAGTCATCGGAGATGGGCACATCCACTTAGGCAGAGTTGGCATGAGCAAGGAATGCAGCTGCATTAATATGCATTTTTAATTTACAGTTGTATTCAGTGCAGGTAATAGTCTTGAAATAGATTGACCTTCATGTTTGGCAATATTTAAACATTCGAGTATCTGCAATACTTGTTGAGCAATTTGAAGCCTGGGGATTTTATTAATTTCTGAAAGTGTGCTAACAAACCACAGCCATGGCTCAACATATCACCTCAGGTCTTGTAAAATGAAATTCTTCTAACATTCTCACAATAGTTTCATGTTTACCTAGACTCGTTTCTGGGAGCACCAAACCCACAAAATGTTTATCTGACACAAGGTCTGGTGCTTCTAAACCTCCTGCCACAACAACCTATTGAATACTTGTATTTTGCATGGAATTGTCCACTCTTAATGTGCCTCTATAGTTTCTGTGTTATTGAAATACACATTAACGTCAACAGGCTGTTTCTTTGCAAATAATGTACAATTGTCCAGTAAGAAGAAAGATGAAACAAAATATGCACCAATCACAACCTGGAAGCATAAAAGAACAAACACAGCAGTCTGAGAGTTGCAAAATATTTTTGTTGCTTGTGTGAATCCTCACATGTAGTCAAATAAAGTGCCAGGCTCATTGAGTGTGCCACTGTGGGTAAAGAGTCCTCTAGAAGGGAGTTTAGGGTGAGAGGAAATAGGATTAGTTATAGGTGAGATCACTTTCACTGTAACCCGTAAAGATATTCCTAACTTCCCAAACAGTCATTTGGCAGTGTAAACAATGTGAAATGCAACTGGCACAACCTGTTGGTAGTGAAAGATGCTTCTTGGTTTGAGGGTGTGAATTGGAGGCTGACATTGTCACATTGAAGCATAAGATACTCATGCACGAGCAACATTATTGTTCCTCATGTAAAGCACTCAGATTCCTTCGGGTCTAGCCAGCGCTATATAATAACTCATTAATTAAATATGTTCTCATTTAGTACTCTTTCTCTCTTTGTCTACTTCTCTATGTTTATGTTTATGTTTGGCATTTATAAAGCGCAACTTATACCCGAGGGCGTCTTGGCGCTGCTCCTATCCCCTCTCCCGTGAATCTCTCCCCTTGCCTGCTACTCTGCCTAGCCCCCTGTCCGTTGTGCCCTTTGACTAAGCACTCATTCTCCCCTTGTTGGGGAAAGATCCAATATTTATACTCTGGAGTCTCAGCGAATCCGCTGAGAGAGTCCACTGCGCCAAGGGAGCTACTCACAGCTGAGGTATGGTATGGCACCCCTTTGCCAAAGCACTCCCTCTCCCCTTTTTGGGGAAGGATCCAGTATGTAGGCCTTGGAGTCTCAGAGACCCCTCTGAGAGAGTCCACTGTGTAAAGGGAGCCTCTCGCAACAGAGTTAGGGAAGTGATACCACTTCCCCCGGGATCACAGCTTACTGGACTTTGGATGTTGCTTTGACTCGTCTACCGGTTTGTTTCCCCGTCGCCCTTCCCCTCCTCTCTCCATACGGTGTCTCTCACCCTCCCCTCCTCTTTCCCGCCTTCATTATCTGTCTACTTCCCCTGCTCCTACCCCCCTCCCCTGTATCTCTCCCCTTGCCTGCTTTTCCCCTTACGTATTTGTGCTTATTGTTTATCTCAACCTTCCAAGTAACAATGTTGCCATGCTCTAATAACTGTGTAACCTATGTAACGATTTAACCTGTAACTATGATCTGATTCTCATGTAAAGCGCTCTGATACCTCCGGGTCTAGCCAGCGCTATATAAAACCTTTAAAATAAATAAATAAATAAATAAATAACCTCTCTTCGACTGAATCCTGTTTATCGGAGATATTTAATTATTTTTTTAATAATAAACACTCTCAGACTTTGATTGCAGTGGGCACTGATTTTCTTTAACACAACAAAATATACCACATTAAAGCTCCAAAGTGATCAATCTTTTGACAGTGTGTTAAATTGCAATAACCACATGATTGCCAAGAATTATCTTATAGTCAGTGAAGTACCAAGGCCACTGTGAATTCCTAAATGAATTGATGTTGGGTCAGCAGAAAATGTTCAGCATTTTACTGGTAAAGACTATTATCGATCTCAGTATTTTGAAATAATAAATGTCATTTATCTTCAACTCAGTAAATATTTTGACCAGGAAAGAATGCAGACATATGGACAACGTGATCAGTTGCTTTAACTGGAAATTATTTGAAACTATTGCTTAACACAAAGGAATTAAACATTCACCCCTCTCAGCCCAATTAACCACATTATCAAGAAAGTACAAGAATTCATCTGTCAATGCTTCTGACAGAGAGAGATTTGAACAAGTGGAGAAGCTAATACTGATCATTTTATGTATGCCAGTATCTTCACGTGAGTCTGAAAGAAACTTCAGTAGCCTCCGATGACTGAACAACTAGCTGAGTTCATCAATGCCTCTGAAAGTCTAAATCGTGGTGCCATGTGAAATATATTTAAAGTAAAGACGGGTTATATATTTATATTAGAGATAGTAAAAGATGTTGCCTGCTGCACAGAATGGTAGAAAAAAACATTTGGCTTTTCACATCAATGTTATTGGGCCTGATTCACAGAATGAACTAAGACTCAATCCTAAACTTACTACTATTTTGGTATTCACAGAAAGCACTTACTACTTTTGACATTCACAGAATGAACTTACTACTTTTGGTATTCACAGAAGTTAGGATTTTGTCTTAAGTCTGTCTTAAGACAAACTTAAAACAAAATCCTAACTTCTGTGAATACCAAAAGTAGTAATTCATTCTGTGAATGCCAAAAGTAGTAAGTACATTCTGTGAATACCAAAATAGTAGTAAGTTTAGGATTGAGTCTTAAGTTCATTCTGTGAATCGGGCACCTTGACTTTTTTAAAGATTGAAGCAGTAAGGCCAGCACAGGTTGTGAAGAAGGAGTTGTGAACCCTCGATGAAGAATGTAATGGAAATGAGTACAAGGCAAACTTTACTATCACTATTAATTCTCCAAAAAAACACTTCCTCGATATCAATGTTTAACACAGGACCGTTTCATAACCAATATTTTTCGTAAACCTTCAGAAAGAAACACTTTACTGTTTCTAAACAGTTTTCACTTTCCTAGTGTGGCCAAGGGTCTTCCCTGCAGCCACATGTTGCATCTTATGGTGTCGGCGGCAGACAGATGCACAGACAACGTGCTGGGGATGAATTAACTTTATTCATACATCAGACCGGACTGGCCATAGCAGGCACTGGGCAATGGCCCGGTGCGCCGCACCATTGGGGGACGGTTTTAGGCCCCTGGGCTGCAAAATAGGCCCTGTACCAAAATCGGCCGAAAACCGGCCTCGGAAAGAGCTCGGTGGCACCTCCAACACCCCCAGTGGGGAGGGGGGGCCGACCGAGCACTTTGCCAGGGCCGTTTGTGGTTCCCTGTCCGGCCCTGTACATCAGAGAGGGGCAAGTGCGTCTGAAGCATTCCACAGCTGTTTCTGCACTAACGTGATCCCATCAGGCCCCATGGGGCCACGCGGGTGCTGACGTCAGTGTGCAGAGCTGGAGTGCAACACCACACATCTCCCCCTTTTTCCAATAGAGTGAAGAAGCTACAACAGCCCAGTAAACTTTGATAGTCCTGCCGCCAGGGCTGTGTGAGAAAACAGGGGAAAGGGGGAAAGTTGAAGTGGATAGGGTGTCCCAAAAGTAAAGTTACATTTTGAATTCTCTGTATTTAGTGGGTCGTACCACTAACCTTCCTGTACGGGTGCGGGTGCCTGAGTCCTGTCCCTTGTGTGTCTCTGCCCTTCCAGGTGTGATGCCTGTGTTGCTACGTTCTCTTTGTTCGGTTCCTGGGTTGTCTGTCGCACTGCTCTGTTGGGGTGCACTATGCTGAGTGTTGTCTGTAGAGGTGCTTGACACAGGGCGACCCCCTGTCCCCCCGTCAGAGCTATGTCCATCGGGGTTGTTGGATGGGCAGGTGTCCACTGTTCCTTCCTCATCTCCGTCATACCCGGGTTCTGGTGCATTACTGTCCTTGGCCCATCGGAGGACTTTGTTACATTTCGCCATGCGGCAGTGTGACCAAATCTTGCCATCACTTAGGAGGGCGGAACCCGAGTATAGTTCTTGAACTTGTAGGGGTTTGCTGTATTTGCTGTCTCCTTTCCTGCCCACTTGGCCCAGCTTCACCCTGACCGAGTCACCTGCTGCTTAGGATACTTCTCGGACTCCGTGTCCCCCGTCATAGGGTTATTTATAGATTTTCTGCGCTTTGGCCATGTTGCTTTTGACCACCGCGGGGGACCACTTGCTTTGGAGTGTCATGTTCATCCATGCGCGAATGTCCTTGGTGAAGGGTTACCTGCCCCTTAGGATCTTGAATGGGCTGTATCCCTTTCACAGTGGGCGTTATCCGGTAGGCCCAGATCGTGCTTTTGAGTTCTGTCTCCCAGTTCTTGCCTGCCTTGATTGCAGCTTGGACGGAGCCCATGATAACATGGTTGAAGCGTTCGGCAAGTCCGTTGCCCGCTGGGTAATACACCGGGGTGTGATGAAGTTTGATCCCGTTCCTCTGCATGAAGGCATTCCATTTGTCTGAGATGAATTGGGGTCCATTGTCGCAGGTGATTGCGCGCGGGATGCCTTCCCACAAGAAGACACTGGTAAGGAAGGCGATGATTCTGTCTGTGTCTGCCTTCTTGCATATCTCCGCTTCTGGCCACTTGGAGTACCTGTCTACGAGGACTATAACGTACTTGGGTTGGCCCCAGGCATCAAGAACTGGAACCAATATGTCTACTGACAGTTCTTCCGAAGGGTTGGAGGGGTGACAAACTCTCCCAGCGGGGGTTGTATGAGGGTGAGATATTTGTCTGCGTTGGAGCAGTGCTGGCATGACCGCACATGGCGTTCCAGAGAGGAGTCGATGGCTGGCCACCAGTATGACTGCTAATCCTCCTTTTGGATTTTACGATTCCCAAGTGGCCTTCATAAATTATGGTGAGGACGCGGTCACGTAGTGTCACCGGGGGTACCACCTTGTGTATAGTTGGGTCTGCTTCCTATGGTCACCCCCACTTTTTGCTGTGATTCTCTGGTTTTTCGACTTTAGTGTGGCTGTGGGCCTGCTAATCAGACCCACAGCCCAGCGGTTCTCTCTCTAAATTCATACCATGTACTTTAGGTACATACCAGATTGGTTGCTGGGTCACCATTGTGAGCCCTTGTAGAGGGTACCCTTGGTACCCAGGGCATCGGTGCACCATAAGCCTACCAAGGGCTGCAGCATGTATTGTGCCACCCCTGGTTTGCCTTCCAAACTGACACCACAGGTCTGTTCACACAGCCTGGATAAGGTGGTGTAATCACCCCTTACTTAGAAATAGTATTCCTATATCTACCGTTACATATAGACATATATACACCTATAAGCCACTCCTACGGTAGGCCTCGACAATCCTGGAAGCAGAGTGCTTGGTTTTATGTGAGAGGGTGCCCTAGCATGAGCTGAGCCCCTCTGCAGCTTTTGGAACCTTCTCCTTATAGCTGTTCTATGATATAGCCATCCCATATACTCTGAAGTGCATTATAATCCTTGTGGTTAATGCTAACTTTAGTTTGGCTTTATCAAAACATGTTGTGTAAGGTGTCAAACACTTTGGAATACTACCGGCGGCGGGGGTAGTATTCCACCCTTCTCGAGGGAAAAGACATGTAGTAACTGCTTTACCCGGTTAAAGTTAAACAGAGCCTCAGCATCACAAAATGGATGCTGCTGCCACAGACACAAGTCTGGCCTCCTGCTGCAGGGCGAAACACCGGCAGGGGAGGCCTGGACAATAGGTTTCCTGTCCAGGGAGGTGACAGCACCTCCCCAGACAGGGTTTTGTGTATTGGGGCAGGGAGGGCTGCATCAGCAGATGCTTTTTCAGACACTGCCTGGGGCACACAAGGTGCTCCTTGCATAGCCCAGTTCAAACCAGTTGCTGGGGCACTCCAGCCCTGCTCTGGCACGAAACTGGACAAAGGGAAAGGGGTGTAACCACCACCTTCTCTGGTCCACCCATAGGATGGACCTAGTCAGGTAATCCAGCCCCCATCCTTAGCATAAGTATAAGAGCTGTGTCCCTGGGACTTTAGATTATCCTGGATGAATCTTTGAAAGACATATCTTGGACCTTCAACATTCAATTCTGACTGGAAGATGGAAGACATCTCCCTTGTGGTCAAGAAGTGACCACCATGTGCAAACAGGCACCAACAGCAACTTTGCCAGTCTGCAGTTTCAAGGCTCCCATCGGAACCCAAAGACTCTGTGACTCAAGAACTAGACTTCCAGACTTCTCTGACCAGGACCCATATCCACAGCAAAGCTGAGACCCGTGGCGGACACGAGAAACATGGGACCGGACATCTTGGACATCCTGCATTTTGCTACGTGCACTCCTTTCCTGAAGCCTCAGTAAGTTATGCATTGCGGTACGAGAAGCCCCAGCCCCAAGCACTTTTTGCACTGAAGCCCAGGCTCCCACACTCTGCGAGTGTCCCATGGGCCTTGCCTTTGTATTTGAACTTGACATGTCTTCCTAGTCCTTTCCCCTTAGCTAGTGAGCCCTCTGAAGATGCCATCTTGAATCTAACTTGCTTTCCTGGTTGCGTAAGGCTGTTCCAGCATCCCTGAAAAGGAGAAGTGCCACAAACTTTGATGGTCTGCAACAGAGCCAATATTGACTTCCTTAATGGGTTGCAGTTGCCAAGGCTTGTTGGGTCCAATCCAGATACCAACACTGTAGTCATCTAGATCAATTTTGGTACAGCTCGAATCCAGTGCCTGGTCATCGTAGATGCCTCCTGGACCTCGTGGCTGAAGAGACAAACTCCCATTCTTCACCTTCAAGCACCCAACAACGCCTGGTTCCTTCCTTGTACCTTCCTGGTCACTGGGTAGTGACCCAGACTCTGTCCCCTCTGCTTTCAGGTTCTTCACATCACTGATCCACCCTTGGATCCACCCGGACACTTTTCCTCTTGTTGCCTGCAGCACTTCTTTGCAGCTCTCCATAGAAAACAACGACAAAACCCGACATGAAAGACACCTATGCACCCGGCTTCCCTGGATGAGTTAACATGAGTACTCTGGTTCTCCCATGGGTCTTGACTCTCTAAGTGTCCTAGTTTAAAAGGGTTCCATCCTAGTCCATCCGGAAGTGTCCTTAAATTGTATATTTGTAACTTCTTTGTTTCCCATAGAAAGTCAATCGCAACCCACGTCTGTGTTTAGACACTGCACTTTTCTCCCGTGGGCCTCCTACTTCCTAACCTTTGGTTGTTTAGTGTAGCCCCAGCGATTCCACAGGCCCCAGGCCTGCTTTCTAACTCTCACGTGGTACTTATACCACTTTCTTAGTATATGGTTTGTGAGGCCCCTAGGGCATAACGTATACTGTGCAACTTATTGTATATTAACTGTGTGACTTGTATTGTATTCTGACCTCTGACCTCATAAAGATTGCAGAGGGGTTGTGTTTAGATTAAATACATATATATTTGATATATACCTGGTGTGGTGTCCTTTCATTTGGTATTTAAGGGATTATATATGGTAAAACAACTTGCTTATTTAGCCTACTGAAGTCTTAGCCTGAAGACTGCTGGTTCATGCTACCACTAGGATAGCTTTCTATAAGGTTGATTTTACAACCACCATCAATAAGGGTCGATTAGACTGGTGCAAGGTGCCCACTAGAACATCATATGCCAGGCTAACTTCTCACACCTTGTCCCCACCGAGCAGGCATACAGAGTCATCACTGATAGAAAGTTCATCCTGTACTTCCCAGTACTTCTTAGCGTCTTCCGGAATGTGCTTCCTCTCCGGCCACCCCATTGTGACGAAGGTTTTGACTGCCACTAACGTGTGATCATTGTCATATGCAGATGTCCAGTCTTGGGCACTGATGCTACTCTTGTGGTCCTCCATGAATGCAACTTGGTAGTCATCCCATTCACTGGGTGCTGGTACTGTCTCCATAGCCACTGAGAGACTGAGGAAGTCTGCCTCCTTATTCTTTTGGCCCGGGAGATATTGTACATCATACACGAAATGAAGGAGTTTGAGGGACATCTTGGCGATACGCGGGGTGGTCGTGGCATGGCCGCTGGAGAATAAGACCTTTATCAGTGGTTTGTGGTCCGTGCGAAGGCTAAATCTGGAGCCCCATATGTATTGTCTAAATTTGCTCATGGCCCAGGTGACTGCTAGCATCTCTTTCTCAATTACGCTGAAAATTTCTTTGTTGGGCACCAGTGCTCGGGACGCGAAGCCGATCGTGGTTTCTGTGCCGTCTGTGGAGCATTGCGACAAGACAGCACCCAACCCCTTGTAACTTGCATCGGTGGTCAAGATGTCCATGGGGTGGAGTTGAGGTCCATAACGTCAGCGAATTCCGACTCCCAAACGGCCTTTTGTATGATGGTGAACGGGGAACCTGAGTCCGCCACCGTTTCTTCTTGGCGTGGCAGTCAATGCCCCATACCTGGTCCTCTATACATAGTATGCAGTCGTCATCCCGATGTCCTTCTCCTTCGTCCGGTTCAGATTCATCCATAACGCATTTAACTACAGTGCTGCTGAGTCTTCTCCTGCAGGCTTTGCCAAAGAGCCCCACTATGCCGCAGAAGGAGCACCTGACGCAATACGCTGGACACCGTTTATCATTGGCCATGTGGGCAGAGCTGGCGCATCTGTAGCACGAACCTTTCTTGTCTACCATGGTCGCACCTTGTACTGGCGGGGTACGTGTGCTTCACCTGGGATTGCGATAGGGCGTGGAAGCAGGCGATTTGTCTCTCGACCCAGCGGAGTCTCCAACTTTGCAGATTGCACGATTCGGCTCCACTTCTTTCTTGGCCACGGCAGCACAGCGCTTTGAGAGTTCGGCCTTTTTGACAATGGCTATGGAGAGGTGCTTCTCCGCTCACCCATAACTTTTCCTGGAAGTTGGTGCTTGTCATGTGCATTATGATTTGGTCCCTTATTAAGTCATCGTACAAGTGCCCAACCTTGCAGTTTATCGCCAGTTTCTTGAGTGTGGCCACGTAACCTTCCACAGTTTCCGTGTTGTTCTGTTTCCACTTGAAGAAGGTGTACCTATCAATAGCCGTGCAGATGACTGGCTGGTAGTGGGAGTCTAAGTCCTCTAACGCATGTTGGAACACATCCGTTTTCAGCGGGAGCCCTCCGTTTTTTTACCATGTTTTCATAAACACACAATCCTTCCGGTCCCGGTTGTGGAGTAGAATCCTCTTTCTGAGTGTGCTGGAGAACTCTTCCTCCCCCTTATTCTCCAACGCTGACAAGTAGTTTAGAAAGTAACCCTTCTAGTCTGCCCACTTCATTGCCGGTTCACCTGGTTTCGGGAGGAACGGCACTGGGTTTGTGAGGGAAAAGGTCTGGGCACACATGGTAATGGGTTGGGCGCTGCCCGGAGACGTGGATCCCCCTGGACGTGGGCACAGGCAGTGTGTGCTTTAAGGTTGCAGGAGGCGAGGAATGGAGGCGAGGATGGCCCTGGGCGTGGAGACAAGCAGTGTGGGATACATGCTCACAAACGGGTGGCTTGTGGGAGAAAATGCAATCACTGAGGTGCTGTGGCGAAATCTGCCGCAAACAAGTCTCTGGTGGGCTCAGGCATGCAGGACTTCATAGGTAACAGGAGGACGGTGCTGTGCATGCCCCTCTATGCTGACTGTGAGCCCCTGGCCATAGGAGGAGCTGGGCAGTGCTTAGTGGAGTCTGCTGGCGCCCCCTTCGGGTGGTTTCACATTGTGCTGCTTATTGGGGCAGTGCTTGGCTGAGGGCATGGGCGTGCCCGCTGCTTACCGCGTTATGTGTCAGCCTTGAGCAGCGATAGTGCAGCTTTGGTACTCTGCCGTGGGGTAACAGGGTGACATCACTCCCCTCGCTAATATCCGTGCCGGTAATGCGTGCTGATCCGGGAGTGCGGCCAGAGTCAGAATGCGGGATGGCGGCCGGAAAAGCAGGACAGATGAACAGACAACGTGCTGGGGATGAATTAACTTTATCCATACATTAGAAAGGGGCAAGTGTGTCGGTAGCATTCCAAAGCTGTTACTGCACTGACGCGATCCCGTCAGGCCCCACGAGGTCACGCGGGTCCTGACGTTCGTGTGCAGAGCTGAGGTGAAACACCACACATCTCTAGACAATTATCTCAGAAGGCATGAGTTATCAACAAGAAGAGGGGAAATTATTAGCACCGTTCACAAATGAATCACACAATAAGACATTACTACAGGTTGCAAGACAACGCACAGCACTAAAGCCCTCTTAAGTAGAAGGAAGTTGTATTAAAGATGTTATGACTTTTGCAAGTATATATTCTCCCTTTTCAGGAAACATTTAAAGAATTGATCAAAAACACTGAAAATCATTGTTATATAATTCACAAACAATATCCTCAGAATAGAGCTAAGCTCTTAAGCATTGGAAAAAAAATGCAACTGCCTTCCGACAACGGAGAAAATAAAGAAGATAAGTACACAATAATATTTGAATGAAACCAAGAAATGATGTCTTGTGTGCTACATTGTTAGTATTGTTCTTACAGATAAGGTGATATCATATTTTAATTTGTAAATGCCAATACCTACCAACCATCGCACTGCTACAAGTGTGACAATTCAGACTATTCAAGGCCCAAAACGCTATGTCTTGGGTGGCATGTATTAGTTATTTTATTGTTTGTTGAATTAATAAACCTCTACTGTTGGGTTCACCTCTTTAAAAAAAAAAACGGTGTCACCATGTGTACGCTGTCATAAGTATGGGTGTTGGCAATTAAGTGCCGGTGCCAAGCACCGGAAACCACCAGCTCAAATAGAGCACTGGAGCATATCACATACTGACAAAGAGTAAGGATGTTATACGGAAGATAATGAAACCTGGACTAAAGGTAGAAGGCTGGAATAACAAAAAGACAATGATAAAGTGAAGGCAAAAGAATAAAGTGAACTCTTGGGACTCACCAGTGCAGATGCAGTGCAAATGGTAACTTTTCATGGATAATTGAATATATTACTGATGCAACAGCTCCAATTGTAGAGATATTCTAGAGCTCTTTCAGATAAGTGTCACTATTAACAAATTGCTATATAAATACTATCAAGCATAAAGTGCTGATGAGTTATATTTTGAATATATAGCCATTGTTACTCTAACAGTCAGAAGGGTATTATCATCCTGAAAAATCAGAATCCCAAAATGCATAGGTCTTTTATGGAATGTCGTATTTGAATATTTTGTTTCTTAGCTGGTACAATATGGATTCAATTATTTACCAAAGACCTTTTAGGGTCTATGACCAATTCCTGGGAAAACCTACCTTGAGAACATGTGCTTACATTGGTGCACTGCAACTGATAAAATGGGTACTGTGAACAGGTGTGGGACGTTGGTCTCCGTGTTTTGCGGTGAAATAAATCAGTGTATTCAGTATAAACAAGGAGTAATTGTTTATGACAGGTTCTTAAATACAGGAGTGAAGACCTCAGAGCATTTTAATTCTTCCTTTTTCACCTCACACTTTGTTTGTTTGTGGACAAATTAATATTACTTGCAGTGCTTAATGGAAAAATGTAAGTGTCAGGGCTCAAGATATTCCTCTTCTACCGCACAACCCACAGCTCTTGCCACTGCTACTGAATAGCAATGCCAGGATTTACTACTTACTATCACACAAAATCAAGTGTGACATTGTGGACTATTGAAGGTTGTCCCAGGCTATAGGAGGACCTAGAAGTGCAAGTTGTATCATTTTTTAATACCTTGTATTCCAAAATATTGGTGCTGTGCTGAAATAAATAGAATGAGAGCGCCACCATGTGGTGTATCTCATAAACAAGTGCTGGTGTTTAAAATGAAGTGCCGGTGCTGAGCACTGGCAAATACCGGCCCAAATTAGGTACTGATCACTTGCCTACTAAAGGCTCCTTTAATTTTACTAATTTGTATGAACAATATTTGCACATAAAGAATAGCTTTCTTTTAGATTCTCCACAGATAATTTGCTTCTAAATTTACCCACAGATCAATTGTTAACCAATAGCTTTAGTGTTCTGGTAAGATCTTTTGACCAAACTATTGAGCAGGACCACTGGCTCTGGGGTGGAGCTGTCATTAGCGAAGAACATTCGTCGGCCTTGGGACCCATCGGTGTCAAGTGTCCTCTGCACCTGGTTATGACTATCTGTGATACCTATTAGGAGCAGCGTGGCCCCTTTCCTTGCTTGCATTAGAGCTTATAGGCCACTTACTACAGCCACTCTCTTGGCCATTATAGATTGTTAATCATAGATTTGAGATAAAGAAACCTCTAAATAACTCTATTAGAATCATTTGTAGGTCTGCGATGCAATGTTGCTCACAAATTCAAAATGAAGAAATTATTTTCTAATCATACTCCTAAGGGCTTCGGTTCAGCTCCTTAGGCCATTGAATTCTTTGTCTCACAAACCTTCAGCCATTGGCTTGAGACATTGTCAATCTCATCTTGGGTCAGCCCACAGGAGTGTTTTATTCTTCCCTCCTACCTTTAGGCAGTTTGAAGGTATCCGTTCTCTTCCATATAATGTTTTATGTCTTGTATGCTTTGTATGCACAAAGCAACCTTTTTTTAAAAATAGACTTGCAATGCTGAAGCCATTTTGGTATTGCTTATGTTCAGCACTGCACTTCGAGGGTCAAATATATTGGCTTTGTCAAACCTTCTTTAAATTAACATGTACACAGTTTGCCTGCTGTATAAAATAAGTAGCAGTGACAGCACAATGCATAGTTTTATATGCTAGCTCCGAGACCTAGGTCTCAGTCACTTGTTTCAATGAAATGAGATTTCATATTCCTTTTTCTCTGTATCTGGAAGGCATCCATAAATTTGAATCATCTGGGCGGGAGATGGTAGGCAATTTTTCTTTGTGTTTTCTGAACACTGTTGCTCTTTTGTTATTTTAAAGAGCAGTAAATCTCTGAAGTATAATTTTTCCTGCAAAGCTAAGAGCACAGAATGACCTTCAGTGTGGCGAAAAAGAAATACTATATTTATACAACCCACCTCCACAGGAGCTTCCATGGCGTGGTGATGAAAACATGTATAGTCTTTCTGTCAGCAACATTCAGACAGCATTCGGGAATCGTGTTAACTCCAAAGAAAGGAGCTGAGATTTTTTGCTCTCTTGCTACCAGTCAGCCAGAATAGGCATGCAGTTTTAACCACCTCATAGCGTATACATGTAGCATGCAAATTGTGTCTGCTATTCAACAGATGTACTGATTCACTTATATTTCCACTCATTTCGGTGTTGTAAGTCACAGCACTATTTCCAACAATATTTACGTTCAAAGCCAAAGGAAATAAAAAAATTGCTAATATATTCTAAGTAGTATTTTCAGCATGTTTAAGGTTTACTGGTCTATTGCACCGCCTTGGGAAACCTACAATATTTTTCTTGCCAACACTGACACACAGGGCCGGACTGGCAATTCCGGGCACCGGGCAATCCCCCGGTCGGCTGGATGGGGTGGGGGCCGGTTTGGTGACAGGGGGGGGCCGGTTTTGTTTCTGGGGCCGATTTGGACCCTGAGGCGTGACCGAGCAAACGAGCACAATCTGTATAAAATGCAGCTGCTGCTGGTGCTGCACGCACCGTCCGGGACCGTGTCCTTGAGGTCAGCCGATTTTGCTTTAATTATTAAAATTCCGCCTGTGACTGTCACCTCTGACCTGGGTTGGGTGATGGGCCAGGGTGCACCGCACCGTGATGCGCGGCGCACAGTGAGGTCACACGCCGCGGTATAGTTATTCACCCTTAGGGTGGAGCCTGGAGGGAGCGCAAGCGCATTGAGGGTCGGCGGGTCGGGCAATAAAAAGTGCGCATGGGAGAGATGACTGAAAGACAGGCTGGCATGGATGGAGTGGAGCCTGCCCCCGTGTCTCCCGCCCGGCGGCCGCAGCCAATGGTGAGTGACAGGCTATCCCCTGCATGATATTTATGGCCAGGCTGGGGGCTGGGGTGGGGGCGGATGCCGTGCGATCGGGCCCGGGCGCACATAGCGCCTGGGCTGGTAATTCGACTGCCGAGGGAGTTTACACAGGAAAGCAAACTGCTATTCGGGACAAGTGGTGTACAGGCCCACTTACAGAGGCAGCGCCACCATCATGTGTTATCTCGGCTGTTTATTTCTCAGGCGTGGGAGACACGTGATATGTTGTGTTGTTGTAGGGGCGACCGACCCTTCCACCGACAATGCTCCACCGTAGTTAGGTGCTGGGGGGGAGGAGGGGGGTTGTACAGGCAGCAGGAATGGCCTCTAGCAGGAGGCCCCTAACAATTGCTAACTTCGCAGCCTTCGCAACATTTCTAGAGCACTTGCAGGACTCATTCATTCCCCTCTGCGATCACCACCAGGAGGGTCCGTCCAGCAGTGTGGGAGGAGTCCGATGGGGGTGTCAAACCCGGTCCCAGCCACGCTCGCCCCGGTGCAGCTCTCCGAATAACAACATGTTTTAAATGTAGCGCTTCAATAGCACCTCTATCGCTCTATGTGCTGTAAACATTACTAGCAGCAACCAATTCAATGGTATTGAGTTTACCGACCATGAATTACTATTAATGCAAGCCGGTGTATCTGCAAGTGTTCGTACACGCCGATCTCCTTCATGTAAAATAATTGTACTTATTAATATTCATATTATTGTTATTAATGTTATTGCATTCATCATAAACTGCGCACCATATTGTAGTTGATGTTCTGTAGTTTGTCATGTACAACCCTGACAATCCTCCAGTGACACACTTTGCCAGTAAGTTTCATGTAAATTAGAAATTGGCATGTTATTTTTCAGTCCGCATGTCCTGCACTAACGTTTTATTATAATGCATTGGATATACAAGTCTCCTTTGCGCGCACCTTGGCGCAGACCCTGTTATTTAGAGAGATCTGGGAGGGGGGATGAGAATACTCTGAAATGGCAGCTTCACGCCTGGGTGGGGGTAGTTTATACATGGGAGGTGACTCAGGCGAGAAGGGTTTACTTTACAGACCCCCCCCATCAGATACCCTCCCCCCTTGCTAAATACAGTCGCCACTCGCCAGGCCACCACTGGTGACAGAAGCGGTGCCCGGAATAAGTGGCTATCCTGCGTGTGAGACGGAGAGGTCGACGCGTGTGTCCTGCAGGAATTCCATCCCAGCCCGCAATTAAAAACAAAAGCCATTAGGCCCCGGCCTACCCATGATAATCGGCAAGGAGGCTCCTGATCATTAATCACCAAAATACAGGGCCTGCCTGGAGTTTGCTGGAACTGGCATCGCAGCCGTGAAAGGGGTTCTTTGTATTTAAGACACGTGGCGCACTGTTGTTAACATACATTACGAATTGTTCTCGAGAACTAGAACAGGTAGACACAGACACACAACCAGATAAAGATACAGAGAGAAGAACAATAGAGCAGGGGGACACCAGTAGAGCAGAAAGATACAGGCACACAACTGAACTCAGATGCAGAGACAGGAACAGAGGTAAATGAACAGACCGAGACAGGTACACAACCCGACAAAGAGGAAGAGAGGGAGAAACTAGAACTTAAGAGACATGAGCAGAAAAACACACGCACAGAACCAGACAAAGAGAGAAACCCTAGAACCCATGGACATGAGGAGAGAGACACAAACACACCACTAGACAAAGATACACCATAGAGAGGAATGCTACAACCCAGAGGCACTGAGTGTAGGGGTGCTGCTGCAACCCCAAAATAACCACCTTGGAGTTTAGAAGTGAATTAGGAATAAAACGCCTTAACTTGTGTTTTTATTTTGTCACGTTTACTGGGAGTTCATAGACGGAGGTCAAACGCCAGGCCATGCATGCCTTTAGACAAATCAATGCTTATTCTTTTAACCTGGAGATTGGTGTTTTCTTTATTTTCTGCGTCAGCTGTTCGGAAACCAGAAAATAAGCACTTTTTGTAATTTAGAAGTGTGAAGGAAACAACAATTTTACTAGGATCAAAACAAAGTCACAAGACTTTACATGGGGATGCACACAACAAATATTTGTTGAAAACAGATTTCCACAAATATTATTGTTTGTGCTGTAGGTAGTTTCACAAGTAAAACTGGATACCTGTGCACATGTAATGCCCATCTCGATGGAAAAGGTGCTGTCTGTAAATGACTGTACTACTATACACTCCGTTAGTAGTATATTTGTGAGAGTGTGACCTAATACACATCAGGCTACACACCCCAACCTCAACCCTCTCCTGCCGAAGGGGCGTGGCTCATTTGTAACACCAACTGTTTGTGTGATGTTTGGATGTTTCACAACTCCTGTGACTTCAGTGCAGTTACCTTGATGGCGGCACACCCTCTCTGAAAAATGAACCAGCCCCATTGCTAGAACAGAGCGACACCAGCAGGAAAGAAAGGATAAGTCACACAACCAAACAAAGAGTAAGAGAATTGAACACTAGAACATAGAGACACAACCAGACACAGGTACAAAGAGAGAATCACTTGAACATAGGGACACTAGTAGAGAGGCACAGGCACACAACAAAGTCGTGATCAGCTCAGACTTTTAAATTAGCGGCAGGGCTGGACGAGAGAGCTGCTGCAGATTACAAGGTACAGAAACAAGTGCTGGTCGGAGGCAGAGCAGGAAAAGGATGAAAGCGAGAAGTGTATGGTTTAATGACCAAGGAGCAGGGCTTGAACCACCTGAACTGTCCTCGTTGTCCATGCTTTGCAGAAGTGTCTGCATTCCTAGGCATAAGGGTGACTCTGTCTGGGTGATGGGACCAGAGCCCTGGGGTCGGCCTGGAACCACGGCCTGCTGCCTCAATGTATTTGACAAGAAGGTAAACATTATGAAATTCATTATTTGTAATGACACAAGCTTTTTCCATGCATAAAAGTGTCAAATAAAAAGACAAGACATGTGACGTAGCAAGATATTGCAAAAATAGAAATGCAACGGGGAGAAAAAAAAACGTGGTAATAGAATTTTTTTTCTGCGTTGAACTTAAAGCGCAGGATCGGCAGCCTCGATTCTCTTCCTAGTAACTGGCTGTAGATATATACTGTATTGGCGTGCACATATATCACATTTCTAGCTATTCCGGAAAGGGTGGATTGTAGGTGAATGAGTTTCTGGTGAACTGTACTTCCGCCATTGCAGTCTCAAGCCTGAGTGATGACAGCCATCAGTGGCAGCAGCCTGAGAGATGCCACTTGTAGCCGATGCCTTTGTGGCCTAGATAACAGGTGTTCCTATCCCCAGGAGCAGACATAAGCCAGTGTCTGAAACAGCTCTCCAAGCATCGCTGCACACAAGGAGCATACGTTGATTCAGCACCTTCTGAGGAGCATTTTCAGGTCCTTCTTACATTGCACACAGGGATGACAAATCCTGGACATGTGTTGCTCCGCTTGGGAAGGGCTTAGCCCCTGTAATTGTTTTTATAGTGACACTATACGCCGTAACACAGTAAAAGCATTCATTCTGTTCACTAACAGACAAAATAACCGCTTCGGGTATTCCAGAAAGTCAAGTTGATCATCATACCTGAAACCCAAAGGCGGAGGAACAGCATCAGCCCCTGAATACAATACAGGAGTGCTACATTACCTGGTACTATATACTTGATAATGCACACACAGTCACACCTATCTTGCTCATCTGCTGAATACATGCATCTTAGTGCCTGTATTTGTACATTTTGCATCAAAGTCTACAGTGGTGGCTTTCTGAATACTTTTACCTTGGTCCCTCCCTGCTTGTGCCTCGCGGCGCCAATGGTGTTAGCTTGATACCACTGGCTCTGCAACTTATCTGGTCAGTCTGGGCAATGATCATATGGTGTGCAGAACAGGTAGCAGCTACCTCTTCTAAGCAGTGGTCAACCTGATGTCCTCTTGCAGCACCCACACTGGGTGGGACGCGGACTAGGGCTGCACAGTGATTCCTAGGAAACTGGCCTGAGATAACTCCTCTTAGTACCAAGAGAGCTCTGGAGCTTCAGACAGCCCTAGTCAGTGCAGCCTATAATTATAGATCTAGCGCGCAGTGACCACGCTGGTACTGATCCAACTTTCAGTTCATCCGGCGTGACATAGTGAAGAGCCTGGTGTTTGTAGTAGCTCCTTGGCAGCCACCACCTGTTGCTGTCATCTGGTGCTGCGGGGTTGCGCAGCAGGCAGCAGGGCGCCCACTGGGGCAGACACTGCTCAGCAGTGCTGGTAATCACTTTTATATGGGTTGAGCAAGCAGTTCTATAGTCCAGTCTAATACAGTGTCCTGGCTGGCTGTAATGTGTGCCTCACTCTCCTGATTTCTGGTGCTTTGCAGCAGTTGCAAGATCTTCTTAAAGTTTCTCGAAGCTCCAATGGGTGTAATGTCTGATATTTCTATGTTTCCCTCCTCTTCATTGCTTGATTTTTGTTTGCAAGAAAGTGTCACTCATAAAAGTTGAAATGTAACTCATAATTACACTGAAATTGTGAAAATGCCACACACAACATTCTGAAACCTTGGCAGCTATGTTAAACGAATCGTAAATACTGCTGCTAGTCTCCTCATTGGTATGTAGAAAATAGCCATTCCCTCCCTGAAGTAGCCATGCTGGCTCTGGCCGTGGAGCTGCATCATGTTTAAAACCATCATGCGTCACTTAAACGGACTTCAGAAACAACATCCCTGCACACCTAGACCTGAACGTGGCAATCTCAGGTGGACAGTGCACACAGGAAGCCAAAACATTGCCAAATTGGAGACCTGGAGACACTGGGCCAAAAGACTGGAACGCTGCCCTCTATAGCAGGGGTCTGGAGCAGCATCCAGACTTACCTAAAAACTGCTCAAATCCTGCGGTTCAGAAGAATTCGAAAAAGCCCTTGTTCACTAAATACTGCCACCTTACTTGTTGGTTACACATCTACAATGTGCCTTGGGCTCCTGACCTTTATTGCTCCATTGCTTCGCCAAACACATTCATGCTTTAGAAGTACTTCCACATCTATTTTGTAATCCTGAATTACGTAAATGATTCTTGTTTGGATTTAGATGCATGCAAATTTCTTTTGTGGGCATTCTAAATCTGCCATGGCTTTAGCTGTTTTCAACCCGCATTCTCCTATACGGTTACTAGGTGAGGGTAGCTTATCTTTCTCACTGAAATTTGTGTGAAGAAACCTTGCAGTCATTCTGCCCATGCTAACGTGTTGATGCTTGTTGGCAAAGCATGCACTGTCGCTGTGCTTTACTGGTCTTTTGCATTAAAAAAACAAAAAAAAATACTGCAGACCGTGATATGTACCTGCCTGAGGGGGAAGCTTGCACTGCTTCCTCCTATGTTCCCTTGCGCCCGTGTGTTAGGAAAATGCGCATGCTTGATGCACATCTCGTAATTGTGCTGTCTGCATTAGGGACTCATGTTTGAGAATGCAGCTATTAATGTAGTCTGTTTTGGGCTCGTATGGGCCTGTGTGCCAGTTCACTTTTACTTTGTTCTCGCAGATTCACTACTTGTGCCTATTTTTGGTGCTCTCTGAAAGAATGTCTATAAGTACATATGACTGGGTGGGTAACCTGGTGCTCTTTAAGGTCATCATCTACTATTTACTGTGCTTTGAAAGTTGATACAATTGAATATGTAATGAAAAAGGTGCTGTAAAATTCACCATTTTGGTCTGTCTTTTTCCAAAAATTTCGTGGGGGGAGACCCCCCCAAACCCCCCTAGTAGCAGTCGGGCTCGCTCGCTGCGCTCGCTCGCTACGCGCCGGGCGGGGGCTGGTCTGCCAAAATTTGCCTGGGCTGCTTTCAGTTCCCAGTCCGGCCCTGCTGACACATAATTAACACATTTAGGCGTCTTCCTTATGATTTCTTTAAGTGGGGTGCATAGATACATCTTTTAAAAGTCACTTATTTAAGTAAGGTTTGCTTGTGACTTTATGATAGCCCTGTATGTCTCGTGAAATGTGTTCATGTGAGATTCCCTGTATTTGTTTTAAGTAAGATCCAGAATTGGACCAGTACCTGAAAAAGCCCTTATTGCACCGGCAGGAGAGTAAGGGAACCCAACACATTCCAGGGTGGATTTTAAATGCTCCCTACATGTTTTGTTTTTAAATGGGGGTTACACGATTACCTTTTCAGCATGATAAGCGCTGGGAGGCTCTGGGTAGCCATGCGCTATATAAATACCGCTCAATATCAATAACAATATCAATATCAATATCAATGATTTTCAAAATATCATAACTAAAAGCACTAGGCTTTAGAGGCATGTCTGAAGGGAAAGAGGTGAACAATTCTAATTTAGGGTAATACAAAGTAACTAGAAGCATCATTTTTCTGCAGCCACACACTATGCATATGTTTTTAAAAAACTAGCATATCAAAGACTAAAGATTGTTTGACAAAAATGTCTTGTCCCAAAAATTGTTTGGAAAAATATCACCCCATTTTTTCGTAATTAATATTAAGGACTTGATATTTATGTCAGACAATATTTTTGTCAATGATATTCTGACGTACAACTACAAAGAGAGAATGCTGTTCCTTCAGTCCTGCTTTCCTGGCAGTATGGACTGAAGATCTTTCACCCCACCCAGACCTCATTGTCCTCTCACCAAACTTGGGTTTCCCCTATTGTTGCAAATGGGTTCTGCCCATTTAGTACATCCAAGCTTTTTCAGCTTTTTCATAACCCAGTTTTGGACCTAATTGTGGGTGAGTCTCCCTATTTGGTTTCATTCAAGTAATGTGATGGTAAATTAGACTGGTCATGTTTACAAGCAGTGTCCGCCTTTTAAGATAAGGGCCCTGCGATGCAGCTAGTGTAATGGGTACTCAGTTAGTTGCATGTGAACACATGTGAACACATGTGTACAAGTGTATGTGCACGGGTACATGCTTCATGTGACAGACTAAAGTCATATGCAGCCTGGTAGCTGCACAAAGGTAACCTTCTTGCAGCACTTTTAAACTGCAAATCTCACCTGACCTGTCAAAATAACCTCTTTGACAGGCCTAAACCTTCCTCTTAAATATAAATAAGATGAATAAGTCAACCCAATGTAGTCCTTATTGCCCATAAAGGCACGATTTTGATATATATGAGCATGTAGATAACCATGTCCTTACAGTGTAATATCGCCAAAAACTATTTTCACTGTAGCAAGGCTGACTGCTGCCATAGGGAATAATTGGACTACATTGTTACATTTATTAACTCCTAAATTTGGTTTGGTAGCAGCTAGAATAATTTCCTCTCACACTCTTTTGATTGTAGTTAAAGGTCCTCTTTAATGGTGAGATTGGCGTTTTCATTTTTCTTTTGAAATACCCCTTTTGGAAAGTTGGAATTTTGTCTGCCTAAATTTTCTTTGAGCTTCTAGCTCCCAGGGCTGGTGATTGCTCTCTCACTAGGAAATGTGGTTTGGAGCCAGACAGCACACAAAAGGGCCTGGGTATAAAAAGTAGTGGACCTTTCTGACAGGAATAATGGGGAGGAGTTGGGCCTTGCCCTGATTACACTTCAAGAGGTCTTTCCCCAACACACACAAAGAGACCTGAAACCAGCCTTTTGTATCACTAGCTGGCTCAGAGACAAATCCAGGTCGAACGTAAGATAAAGGCAGAACCCCCTTTTCATAAGCGAATTGATCATAAAATTGGTTCCCCAGAAAAGGAAGGAGAGCAAGATGCTGGACCCCGACTGCGACAGCGGTCTTACCATGGACAGCTGGAAGGGCAAGACCCATGAAGCAGCACTAATTAATGGACTGAGGACTCTGTCTAGGCTGAACCCAGGACTTGTGGGTCTCTCCAAGGGCCATTGCTGCTTATCCCCTTACACCACCTAAGGACCAGTTCTGGGAAGACCTGGAAGTCTGTGCCCCAGCAGGAATACAGGACACCAAGAACCAGGCAAAGGAGAAAGCTGACACAAGGAGCCAGAAAAATCAGGTACCTACAGTGGGTGCAATTGTGAATTGTGGAGACCTTCAGAAACTGCTCCTGCTGGCAGGAAATCAACAAGAGGAGCGAAATGAGCTCAAGATCATTGAAATCGGGCCAAGGGGGCCTGTGTTATAGCCTTTTAAAGTTTGTGACCTTTGATACTTTTGTGACTGGTGCTCAGGGACCTAGAATCAGTGCAAACTTAATTAAATATAAGACTCCAGGAAAGGTGCATGCATGGGGCCCCATACCCAAATGTCTGTGATGCCTGGGACCCCATGCCACGGCTAGTAGATGCAAGAATGGGGCCTGGGACGCCATCCCTGGGCCCTGAAGAAAAATGCTGGGTGCAGGGATCCAATCCTCAGGACCCCAAGACCAATGCATTTGAGAATGAGGCATTGGTCTCCTTTCTGGGAATCCGACCACCACAATCCCAATACCATGGCCACATGGAGGGGGAGGTAGAATGCAAGTTTTGCCTTCAGCACTAGTGTACAATAGAGCCAGCCAGGCAGGGACCTGGCTGGGAAGCAAGGGAGTTGCTTGCCCATGCTGCACCAACAAAATGAATATTGGGGGACGCTGGGTGGGATCGGACTCCCCAGCAAAAAAGAAAAAAGAATAATAAGAGACATGGGGCGTGAGACCGCGTACTGCAGCAGGGCCATGACCTAAGGCACTCATAAAATATTCACTACTTCACAGAGTGAGTGCCCCATATTGCCCAGCAGGGCTTTTTTTACATATCTTACTTGGCTCTTGCACACCGCATAATGGGCAGTGGCGCAGCTAACGGAAATTATGAGACTGCAGGGAATATAGCAGCCAATCCCAGAGTAACTTTACAAAAATTAATCCTATATCTCAAAATGCATGACCTGCGGAGACTTTTCATAATTATTTCAAACATTCCCAAGGCTGGAACCTTTGTTCTACTGCCTGTGAGTGCAGTGATCTCTAATGGTTAGTTCTATTGTTATATTGATGTGGTCTAAAGGTGTATAGTAAAGACTCAGACACATGTTATGCACATTTTGAATGCATTCCTTAAGGTATATTTTTGGCAGTGGATTTTGATAAACTTTGCAATATTTTATTAACAATGATGATTTCATTTAAACATTATTCGTAGTTTCAATGCTATAATGTTGATTTTTAACATGTAGGTCTTGGGCTTTTAATGTGATAATCCCTTAACAAAGCCAATTATTTTTGTAATGACCGGTTGAGAGAGTCAATAGACTTACCTTATATATTAATATGCTGACCTTAGCAAAGCCACTAAGCTTGCCTTACATTTAACCGTGGTGACCCGCATGACAAAGTGAATAGGCCTGCTTTATTTAAAGTACTAGTCACCTATATTGTGATGTTCTATCTGATATAGATAGGGGGTTACTGTGACTTTGGGAGTCATGACCTATTAGGGGTCAAATTGGATTTCAGAATGTCACTGAAGGTATTTCTAGCGGCCTAAGGTATATATTTCTAAATTAATTTACATTATTCAGTACTTAGGGGCCGATTAGGATGGCGGACGGACTTGCGTCCGTCCGCCACCCCAGAGGTGGAGGGACCGTCCGCAGGGGCAGCGGCGGTCCCTCCGTGCAAATTAGGATGTGACCGCCACCCTGGCGGTCACATCCTGTATGTTTTAACATTGCGACGGGTGCTGCTTGAAGCAGCACCCGCCGCAATGTTAAAACTGCATGTGTTACATTTACATGCACGAAGCGGCAGGCACCGCGCGGTGCCTGCCGCTTTGTGCATGTAAATGTTGGGGGGTACCATAGGTACCCCCCATGTGCACCCCCCAACCCCCGACACCCTGGGGGCCCGCAACGGGCCCCCAAAAGCCAAAGTCCACATGCTTTTCCACGGCGGAAAGGCCGCCGCGGAAAAGCATGTGTTCGTGCAATTCCTAATTTGGCTGACGGTGTCTTGCAGACACCATCACCAAATAGCCCTCCTCACACCGCGGATCAGCGGCGGACGGACCTGCCGTCCGCCGCTGGTCCAACCGCACTCCCACCGCCATCCTGATCTGGCAGTGGGTCTTCTATTTCACTGCGGCGGATAATCCGCATACTCCGGGCCGGCGGTGGCTTCCGCCGGCCCGGAGTATGCGGATTATCCGCAATCATAATGAGGCCCTATGTGTGTAATAAACATGCTTTTCATTTTTTTCAAATCACTGACTGGGAACTCATATATTGAGTGTTGTTATTGCATACAGGTGGAAACCGATTACTAGCTCACACCACCTCCTCTGAGTAGGCTTTGGACTGCTCTGCTTCACTATCCTGTAAAAGTCAAGTGCTACAATTGGGTGCTTAGATTTCAGAATGGAGCCAATTGTGGTCCTATAACTTGTGCTGGCCTCGCATCCTGCAAACTAATAATCCAATTTCTTAAACCTATGTTTCCTGTAACCAATGGAATCCTGCCCAAACTTTGATTCCATGTTCTAACAAAACCAGTTACCTTTATATATGTACAGTCAGCTGTGAGTGACCAATGGATTGTGTTGCTTTAAAATCATCTTTGGAATGTCACTTGTGTTCTATGTGTACACTAAATAATATTTGAGCCTCTTTTCGGCTGTACTTTATATGTAACTATAGTCATAGCACCTAATTGAGTCACAATAACACATTGCAGCAATCCCTTTTCGGAGCATTTTATATTGGTGCAATGGCTGCAACTTTATACAAAATATTACAAAACAAATCTTCAAGCTTAGTTAAGTAGTGGGTTGAAAGCTTGAAGAATTTTTTAAAAAATAAGGGACTATTTAGTGACCTTCACTTTAGTGCTTTGCCATGCAGCTTCAGTGCTCTTGAGAACCCATGAATGGCCAGGAGTGGTAGTGGGTAGACAGTTCCACATGCCCTGCTAGACCCGCATATTGTGTGAAGTGCGGCTTCCTATCCTGCACTGTCCGCAAGATTGCCAGCACATGTCTTGCCTGGCACGCCACCACCAACCTTCCTCACACAGCAGCGCTCAGCAGGAATCTACAGACCCCAAACCCACTATCTGTGCCCCCTCACAGGACATACATCAAAACAAAACCCTATCTTTGCAATTGTCGCGATTGGGTTTAACTTTACCTGTGCAAAGGCGTGGGAAGTCTGCAAACATTGTCCTAATTCACACAGTGTCAGAGTTTACAGGTGAAGTTAAAAGCTTGCACTCACCTGCTTAGCTCTTTTATCGAGGAAATCAGTACATTCACTCCTGTAACCTAATATTGATTTTTTTGGGATTAGGTTCTTTATATGGTACAGAAATACCGAGGAGAAAGGTGCCATAGCTTTATTTGGGTTGGGGTATTTAATATTGAATATTTTTTTACTCGAGTGGCAGCTTTCGCAACGTGAGCAGACAGTTTCTCAACACGATGGGTCGCGAGCATACACGACCTCTTGAAATGAGAAATCTGACAGCCTGCGTTGAGAAATCTCACCAGAAAGTTGATTTTCCATGCTCGCGCCCGGCAACTTGATGTTGACGATCATGAACAAGGAAAAATCTGACCAGGAGGTGGATTTTCCTTGCTTGCACTCGCTAATTTGATGTTGACAAACGCTAATGAAACAACTCTGCTCCGCGGAGTGGAGTTTTTCGGAACTACGCTAGCTCCGCGTAACGCATACTGCGTGAATCTCCGCAAACTCCATAATCGGAGGGGAGTTTACCACCCCGACTTAGTTATCATGTAGCGCAGGGCTTTACAAAATGACCCATCTGCCTAGATGCATCGCTTGTAAATAGGGCACAGTGTGGTGCGTTGTTTACCCTGCTGCAGTGTCACAAAAAAGTGACGCAAATAGGGGCCAGAATGTCTTTGTCTCCAATATGTCCACATGTGATTAGCTTTTAAGCAGAACAATAATTACACTTTTAGTTTCTTTCTCTTGTCATTACCTGCATATGAGATTGTCTCTCTTGTGCACTGTCTTTGTTTTTTAAAAGGAAGGCAGTGTAAGAAGTTGTTTTTATCATGGTGACAATTTATATTTGTGCCCTTGAATAGTATACATGGATTAGGTTTAGATTTGTATACTGATCTTTGACATATTCATTGTGCAATATTTCACTTTTGGCCGACAGGTGTCAGTGGCTCCACCTTTATTGCTTTCTGGTAATAAATGATTGTGGTCATTATATGAAATGTGCTATTTTTTTAGCTATTATTTCTCATTTTTTAATTGTCCATTTGTGTTGTGTAGCAGAACATCATTGTTTCTGACGTGTACTGCTATTTGTCCACTCTTTTAAATTCCTTATTGTATTATCTAATAACTGTGAAATGATGTGTTCTTTCAAGGAGCGCTACTGGATACCGAGAAGATGGTGATCAAAAACAAATGTGGAGGTGATGACTTTATCCTATGGGTACTTCTGGAAGAAAGAACACTTGGACTTTAGAGTATCAGAATAGAAACAGGAGGCATACACATCTGCTCAAGCAGAAGTGAGGTCTGGTGACAAAGCTACAGTGAGATACTCTTTCACCACCAGCTGCTTGAAAAGCTAAACCCACAAAAGCAATAACATCTCCATCTTAACCAACACTGGTGCCAGTACCATCTATTCAGAAATAAACTCCTTGATCACTAGTAGCATGTTCAGCAGAAGAGTCACCTGTACCAATAGAATTGCAAGGGTGTTGTCTGGGTGTCTCTGAGGTTGACTGTACTGATAATCAAGAATTGAGTCCAAGTAAAGGCTTATGTAGGTATAAAGGGGTGAGTACCAGGAAGAACAAATTGCAATCACAGGGCATTTGTATGTATGGTACTGGAATACAGGAGATGATCTGGCAAAGCAGCCACCATTCAGCACTGATATGACAGAAGAGTCAGCAGTGTGGAAATCCTGCTCGACATTAACTCCTCAAAGTACCTTCTATGAAATGTATGCCTGAGAGCTGTCAAGGCCTTATTCATGTATTTGTATCTCAACTTTTGCCTGATACCTTCCTGAATCTTCCCTGGGGAGTTGTCAAGGAGCATTGGACTCTGTTTACTGTCAGTGTCAATGAAGGGAGAATAACAGACCACGAACTCTAGAGGGAACAAGCACCAGGTCAGTGGAAGAGGGTGGTTCAGTAAGAGTAGCAAGATTGATTAGAAATGGCAGCATAAGAAACACAGAAGATCAGAAACACATTTACACGCCCCTTTTAGTAGCAAGAACGCATGAGAAAACAGTAGTTCAGATCTGACAATTTAAATCACTAAACTAATCATTGGATCATTAGTACAATTCGTCAAATGATGTACTCTCTTAGGCCTCCTCCATTGCTATTGCTCAATTCTTGTTCCTAGTTTACCTCCCAATCTTGTATTTTAGTGCAACTTATGATCACCTTTCTCTTACACATAATTATGTCCCAAATATGCCTCCTTCAAAGAGGTAAATATTGTCTTACTTAAAATCAAAAGTAGGCCCACGGGGTCATGTTGACCTGAAATTCAAACTACCCCCAGAATTAAGCCCTGAAACAATCCACAGAAAATGTTGGTTAAATAAGACAGGTTTCTCTGCCAAGGGATGACATTTCAGTAACTCTAAGGGTACAAATCACCAAGGGTTTCAAGTTGTCACTAGTTATTGATGAATGGAACCTGTCTGGAGACAAGAGTGGTTGGCAAGTCATGTTTTCCTGATATAGTTCCTGAATGTATTAAATGTTTTTTGAATTATTTCTATTTAATTTCTTGAACTTTAGGCATTATTTGTTAAGAAATTATTATTATTGCTTATAGAATTCTATAGAGTCACATTATTTGATACTTCATTGTTTGAATTACTCTGCTGTAGTAACTGTCCTTCATCACGTCTTAAAGGGGGAATCCTTGTGCTTGATAACAACAAGTAATCTTGACAATTTTGACTATAAACAGGGCATCGTTCTTCTTTGTTTGTGGTTGATTGGACACTGAGTTTAGAAATAGTCCTTGTCAAGGTCTAACATAGGCTCCAGAAGTCCCTCTGCTCATTAAACTCAAAAGAAGTCTTCATTTTCTCACTCTTTAGAGAATGACCAGACATTGCTTTTTTGATTAGCCACACTGACCCCGGGATGTCCAATTAGAACCTTTCTTTCCCAACTTTTCTGTAAAATGAATTGAATATTTTCTGGTGTGTCTAGATCGCCAACTGCTTATCGGCTGGCTTAAGGACACACATTGACTAAGACAAATAGAAAGCCAGCTCTGTTGACGAAACAGTATATCAAATATATGAACAAATGTACACCTTTATATCTATCTTTATGTTTGAAATGAAGCCACAATACACTGATACATACATAGAAGAAACTTTTGCTATTTAGAAACATGTAAATGAAAAAAACAGAAAACAGGCATTAAAAGAATGGAAATCTAATGCGGTGCCTTCAGTAAAGGATTTTGTTTCAAAGATGTCTGTTTTCACCCAAAAATGTAACAAATTTACTTCAAAAAGATAGGTTTGTTGAAAAAATATGACACGATTAGTGATTATTCTCTCGAGTTATAAGACAAGATTTCATTGAAAGGCTTTTCTTTCCTTTTTGCCTTTTGTGTATTTCCTAGTGTGTTGTGCTGGTATATCTAACTTTCATTTACATTTAATTTTATGAAAAATTCACTATACAGATGTCCACATGCTGGTTTAATTATGATAACATTCTAGATAGTCCTGTTCCCTGGTAGAAAACCGAGCCATTCATTATTTTTGGGGGAAATTATTTAATATTATTATATCTATTTCTATTTTGTTGTTTATTATTTGTATTAATTGACAAAAAGTATGTCTTTACAAATGTATTTTATTAATATGATTGACATTGATTAAATTATTGAGGGTGCAGGTGAACAGCAATAGCTTAAAGTTGGTTTTCCTCCAAACTAGATGTAATTTCATCCCACAAATCATTAAGCAATTGACATTGAAATACCATGTGGATTTAACTAGCATCCACTTGGCCACAACTCCAGCAAGATGAGCTCTATTTAAGGTGAGGAAGGTACATTTTCAATGGAGTGAAGCAGGTTCTCGTTAATATTTTCTGGTGTATGAGAGAACACTGAAGGTCAGGGCCTAACAACATTCCATTTTTTAAAAGATACGGTTTAAGATTTACGTTGCAGGCCCCGCTTTCTTTAACAGGTCTCAATGTAAATTGAGCTATGCTGATTGGTGTAGTCCAAAGAACATAGGTAGAGCCTGTTGAACCTGGCCCCTTTTGTGAGGTTCTCCACAAACTTTTTGCCTTCTTCCTCCTGTTTTTCTGGCCTTCTTTTTGCTGGCTTTAGGAGTCTGAGCTCTTTACGAATGCTAACTAGTGCTAAAGTGCATATGCTCTCGCCCTAAAATGTAATGGTAATTGGTTTCTCCATGAACTGGCATATTTGATTTACTAGTGAGTGTCTAGTACAGTGTAGTATGTGCACCCAGGTCACATAAATAAAATGCTACTAGTGGTCCTGTAGCACTGATAGTGCCACCCATATGAGTAGCCTTGCAAACATGTTTTAGACCTGCCACTGTCTGTCTGTGTAGATTTAAACTGCCAGGTCGACACTTGCCTCGCCAAAGTCTTCCCTTTTTTCAAATTTAAAATGTATTTATTGTTTATCCTCATTCACCTCAGAGTCTATTGTCCATTACTGCAGCCCATTTTCGGAAGTAAAAAACAACCACTTAAGGGCATCCGACAATAAACATGTCCTTCCCTGCTGATATCTTTCTCTTAGGGTGTTTGTTTCACACCAGCAGCTGCTTTAAGTACAAACAGAGGGTCCTGCAGCCGGGCTAGATAGTTTGTCAGGTGTAATCGTTGAACAGATCTATATTTCATATTTAATATATCCTGATTACCCCTTACTCCCCACAACACCCTACACGCCCCAGCACCCCAAACTTGAAGGGGTTTCCAGAATCTTTTCCTCTTAGAATCTTTCCCTAATAAGTTCATCCTAGACATATAGAAGAGAGACTTCAACCACTGCGAATGCTGAGGTGGGATACCTCCCACCCATTTACGACAAATTTCTCTTCCGGCCAGTACAGTAAAATTGTAAAGAAGAGTAGATCCTTAGGGATGCCCGTAAGACCTTCCATTACACCAAAGATGATCAGTGATAGGCTTACCTTGATTTGCAGACCCAAAATACATTATTTCTACTTCGTCTGAAAACTTCCTGATTTCTGGGCATTAGTAGAACATATGGCGTTTTGCGCTTATAGCAGATCTTCCTTTCCCCATCTTTGATAGCTTTTCAGTATATATGCACTGGGAAGTGAGAAAAAGTGGTTACTTCTTAAAAAAGCAGGCTTGACAATGGGATATAATGTACGCATCGATACTTGCCATATATTTTGTAACTGCTCCCTCGGCAAGTGTCTTCCTCACAACTCTTATGCCAAAGTGAAATCTCCATCGAAGGTGTTGTGTATTTCCCAGTACCAGAATGAGACTTTCTTGTTTCCAGGTGGTTATATGATCAGTTGATCTTCCATATCATTTCCCACACCCAATGGCAGTTTTCTGTTTTTTTCCCAACTTTTCAATTGTATGTATTTAAACTTTGAAAAATTACCATTGCATTTAGTTCTCGCCATGGTATAAGACTACTGTCTCATGTCAAATCACCCCAGGCCCTTACACCTGCATGTCTTATAGGTAATGCTAATTTCTCCTTAAGGCACTCCAGGGTCCCTGGTGATTCCCAATAAGGGAACACTGAGAATAGTAATCTAATTTCGAACGTCGTCTGATGTAGTACCATATTTTCGCCATTCCTTTCAGTACCTTTAGTTTAATATTTTTAAGTACTTCGGGTCTCCAAATATAGATAGGAAGCCATGTACATCTTGTTGTGTGGCGATTTAGATTCAGTATGCATTTTCCTGAATTATACCCTTATATAGGTACAATTCACATTGCCCTTATATAGGCATAGAACTCCAGTCCATACAGCCCAAATACAGGCATGGCTACTTCCATCCGTTCATCAAACGTCACAACGATTTCTTGGAAAACCAGACTCTTAAGCAGAAGGGACTTCCCCTAGTCTCGATATTGATTTCTCCAAGAAACTCATTATTATGCATGAACAACTATTTCCTAGGGGTTCATCCATGACGTTCATATGCCTGACTTCACGTCAAAGCTGGCATTCCTAAACATCTTCAAGGTATAAATATACCTTCAATTGCTATGGCAAAGCACGGCGTCGTTTGGTGCAGTTCGACTACCTACTTGCCCGATGCAGCCTGATACAGCAAGTGCCGAAGGAAGCTGACTCTCCAGCTGATACACTGATCAGAAGCTGTCCTCCTCTGCCGAGAATCTGGCTCCAGTGTTTCTGATACCCCTTGCGGGGTGTTGGGAAATCGAGTTCGTAAAAGAGATACCAACCTCTCTCATTGTAAGATATGGGGCTGATTAGAACCTAGAGAAACCTTTGCCAATTCTTTGCAAAAACTAAACCTATGCTAAAGGCCACACTTACTTCTTCCCTCGTACTGGACCTAGGTTAGGTACATTGGGGTAGGCGTATTTTAGAAGCACCAGTTGAATATTTTAGCCTGTGGTATTTATGTATGTATTTTTATATGTCATAGCACTAGACAATGCTATTACAGTATTACTTTGTGCTACTGTTTACGCTGTACGCATTATACTTTGCATTCTGTTTAACGATTGTAGAAGTTCACCTCTCTTGCATGAGAAAGAAGACTGTTCAATAAACACCTTTTAATGAAATGCCCGTCTCCCTATTTCTGTGCAACTCTGTAGAAACGAAGCATGCACGATTGACTATGAGTAAAATAGTTATCTTTAGTTTCCACGACTCTGAAGATATTTGTTCCAGTCCGAGGGAAACAAAGTTGTCATGTTTATGCGGTTGTCAGAAACTAATCCCTTCTTGTGTATTCGAGAAAGTTTCTAGTGGCCTCTGAGCTAGCTGGCACTCCCAATTAAGTTTAGTATATTCGATGGAGACATACTGACCTCAGTCCTATGTCACATCGATAGGATATGTTATTCCAATGCGCAGAGCCTATTGGGAATATAAGAACTACACTACAATCTGCTTTACTTTCTTTTAGAATTGCCAGGAACATAGGGGCTTAGAATGGCGGGCGGACTTTAATCTGCCCGCCATTCCAGTGGAAATGGGACTGGCCGCCAGACATGCAGCAGTCCCGCTGCCCTGATTAGGATGCGACCGCCACCCTGGCAGTCGCATCCTGCATATTTGACATTGCGGCAGGTGCTGCGTACAGCAGCACCTGCCGCAATGCCAAAATGACATGATGTGCATTTGCATGCACACGGTGGCAGGCACCGTGGGGTGCCTGCCACCTTGTGCATGCAAATGGAGGGGGTACCATGGGCACCCCCCCTAAGTGCAACCCCCAGCGCCCGTGTAGGGCACCCAAAGAATATCCCCGATAGCCTTTCCATGGCGGGGAAGCCGCCATGGAAAGGTCTTCACAAAACACCATCCTAATATGGATGGCGGTGCCTGCTAGACACCAACACCATATTAGGGGCCAATTCCACCCGGCGCCACCGCAGCTGTGGCAAATGACCCAACATCATAATGAGCCCCAAAGTTCCCATTTCTGTTCCGTCTGGTATTTTTGCAAGCATTATAGAGATTGTTAGGCATAATATTGTATATCGGGTAGGGTTAATCCTCCTTTCTCTCTTCTTCTCCACATTTTTTTCCAGGTGATCCTGATCCCCTTATATGCCCAAATAAAGACATTCAATGCCTTTTGGGTTTTATTCATAGACAAGTTCCTAAAGTGCAGGGGTATAGCATTAAATAGGAAAGTTGGTTTTGGCAATATCGCCATCTTAACCAGAATAACTCTCTTCAAAACCGTTAGGGGGAGATGTGCCCATCCCTTCATTAATTTCACAATCTCTCTTAATAATCTTGTCACATTTGTTTCTGGGACTTCATTTATATCTTGAACAATTTTTAACCCCAGGTATTGCATTTCCTTCTTGATCAACCTATTCTCCATTCCCTGATTCCATACCACACTCTCTGTTTTGTCCTTGCTTACTAGGTAACCCAACACCTTGCCAAATTCTAAAGCCAACCGTATATTAGCCGTCATAGCTACCTCAAGATCCAAAGAGAAAACCATAAGATCCTCCACATATAATGCTACCTTTCTCTCCCATTCCCCCTGAGAAAAGGGAGGGATATTTGTTGTCATTCTAAGTTTATGTGCAAAGGGTTCTATATACAAATTAAACAAAAGGGGGGAAAGGGGACAGCCCTGTCTTGTATCTCTGAGTATTTTAAAAGATGAAGATAGGTTCCCCTTTACTGAAACTCTTGCTGAGAGGTTTTGATATAATTATTGGATCGCTCTACAGAATTTACCTCCAAGCTCATACAGTTTCAGAACATGGAACAAGTAAGTACCACCTCGCCCTATGAAAGGCTTAGAAGCATCTAATGTTGTTATTGCTAAAGGGGTTGCATAAGTTGTTGCCAAATCAATAGCTCCTATTATTTCACATGTTAAGTCATGTAGAAACCTTCCTTTTACAAACCCCTTCTGACCTTTGTGTATCGCATTTCCAGCTATATTACTCAATATTTCTGCCAAGATTTTTGTAACGATTTTATAATCCAAATTCGGAGAGATATCGGTCGATATGATTTGCACCTCACTGGATCCTTTCCTGGTTTCAGAATGAGGGTATAGCATCATTCCCAGAGTTAGGTAGTTGCACCCCTTGATCTAGTATCTCTCCTATCATTCCTGTGATAAATGTGTTTAACATCTCCCCTAAACTTTTATACAGCTCCACTGGTATACCATCTGGCCAAGCAGCTTTACCTCCCTTGCTTGACTGAATGGCCATACTGACTTCTTCCTGTGCAATATCCTGGTTTAAGATATTTTGCTGACTAACATCTAAAGGTTGGATAGTGTCTGCTAACCATCACTCAATCTCCTGTTCTGAAGTTATCTCCCGCTCAGTACATACAACCCAGAATTATTCCTTAAATATCTCTTCTATCTATGTCTCACTCCTCAGAATATTCCCAGATTGCTACTCCCTGATCTCCTTAATCTGGTTCCTATTCTGGTCCTTCTTGATTTTCCAAGCTAAATGCTTCCATGCTCCCTGCCCATACTCGATGTGTGCTAGCTTACTAGCATTCCATCTTTTTTTAATCAGAGTTGGGGGGATTTCCTCCATCTTGTTCTGTGATAACAATAAAATCCTTGCATCCTCTATTAGGGTTTTTTTTTATTTCAGTTTCTATATTTTCCATTGCATTCTCTAACCAGGAGATTTCAGTCCTGTAACATTTATTTCTGTAGCAGGCTGCAATTGTGATCTTACCTCTAATAAATGCCTTTAGCGTGTCCCAGACCATATCATTGGGAGCAGAACCACTATTAATCCTAATGAAATCACTAACTTCAACCTTTAAACTTTCCTCTATTTCCATCTCTGCCAGTATGTTACGATTTAATGTCCACTTCTTTTCTATGAACGTACTAGTATCTTTAATTACCATTATTACTCCTGAATGATCTGATAGATGGGGCGCCTTATACCCAATATCAAGGCTAGACTCTATAAGACTCCAATCTACTAGAAAATAGTCAATCCTTGATCTGTGCCTGTATTTCTTGTTGCGGAATAAGGTGCCCTGCAGATTTCTAACTCTCTCTCTCCAGAGATCACACAGAGCATGTTGGTTCATCATATCTTTCAAAAAGGCTTGTGATTTAGGCATAGGTAGAGCTCTACTTTTATTTGACTTAACTAACTTTAGGTCCATTACCACGTTAAAGTCTCCAGCCACAAATAGCATGTCTGATAACTCTAACAAGTTTGAAAACATGCTTTTCAGTGGCTCACAGTCATCATGATTTGAACTATAATACCCTACTAATGTTATTAGCCTATCTATTATTTTTATGCTTGCTAAAATCCACCTACCCCCTTCTCCGCTCTCATAGCTGATATCCATATTTCTGATTGTTTTTTCACCACTATTGTAACCCATCTTATGTTTGCACTCTGGTCTGTACAGATTATCTGTTGTACCCATCTTTGTTTTTTAAATCACTCAATACATTCCTTCTTTACCAGGTGTATATCTTGTAAAATGAGAATCTGTGTGGGAGAGTTTCTAAGGTATTGTAATATCTTGTCCCTTCTCCCCTTTAATCGTAGCCTATTAACATTCCATGTTAAAATCTGAATAGACAAATCCTTCTCTTTTGTTACATAAAAGGCACCCCTAAGGGAGGCCCATGGTAGCCCCATGGGCAGGGTGCAGCGTATTTAAAAATGTCGGATGTTTACTGTGGTGTTTTACATGTCCTGGTAGTGAAAAACTGCTAAAGTCGTTTTCAACTACAACAAGGCCTATCTCTCCCACAGGCTAGCATGGGAGCTGCCTTGTAACATCTGATACAAGTGTATCTGCCAATTGGGAGCTAATAGAAAATTAGAATTTGGTGTCTCTTTACTCAGAATTTAGAAAAAACATTTTTTAGTGAAGTTGGTTTTTAAATTTCTGGTCTGAAAATGGCACTTTTGGAAAGTTGGCAGTTTCTTACTTTAACCAAACTGTGCCTCTGCTTGTCTCTTAATACACTTCTAGGTAGGGATGACATTTGGGGTGTTTGTTCACCAGGCTGATGGCCTTCCTCAGCTAGAGTGGTGAGAGGAGTTGACACTTTCACCTGAATAGGGTTGTACCTGTCCTCACACAAAAAAGTCTCCACCCCCTGTAGTGTGCCTAGAGCCAGGGCAGGGGAAGGCAGTGTCTTGTGCACTTTCCTTTGAAGTTTGCCTACTTCAAAGACTGAATTGGATATAGGTACTGGACCTCTAACACCATATACTCAGAACACTTCTGGGTTGAGCTATATAAACAATGGTTCTGTCGGGTTCAAACAGATCGCTTCCACAATTTACTGAATAATTTGCTCAGTACTTAATTACTTTTCAATTAGGTCAATCAAAGCAAAAAACAAAAAAACAAAATTAACAAATCCAAACCATGTCGGGTATATCAAAGGATTTTATATGAATTATTTGCATTAATAAATACCCTATTTGCATTGAAAAACAATTTAGATATACTGCAAAAAACGGAGCATCAGTTTGTGAAGATAGTGAGATTCAGGTGCTCAGTGATGTATTGTGCAGTGGTAGATTTGTGACTTTATATACAGTGGGGAAAGTGAAAGGGGTTTTTATTTTGGCCAGTCAAATTTTTTGTTGTATAGTTGATACTGTGGGCCACGTCCGTTGGCTATGCCACAGAATGCCTAAAGCTGATCCAAATGTTTTCCGTCGACGTTTCAACACTAGAACGGCCCTATTTGTGGGTCACTGCGGGTCTTCATCAGGACTGTGGGGCAGGGAAGGGTGGGGCCGAGTGAGCAGCCTCTGGGTGCCCACAATGGGTGCTCCCAGGAAGAGAAGTGACCGGATCACTTGTATATGAAGAAAGTCAGTGGTCTGGTTCCCATATGTTGCGGTTCTGCTGTAACTTTGTTTGACTGCAGGCTCAAATTTGGGATTATATCGTCTGAGCCCAGTGTTGCGTTATAGGTTAACTCGATCTTGGATTAGTCAGTAGATTCAAGAAGGGGGGGACAGACGCGCCAGGTTTCTCCACGCTGTTCATCCTCGTCATCTATTCCGAGACATCTCGGAATAGATGACAGATCCTTTTCAAAACATATCATTTTTTATCACTACATTTATCATTTAAGACTGAGAACATGAGCTATTGCAGATTCTGATAGCATCACTGGTCAATAATATTGCTCAAAATGTATGATATCTTGCAAAACAAAAACACCATGCTGAGTTACAGATGTGCATATCCTGAAGCTCATGTTGTGATAATTGGCATTGGCTTTTTATAGCTTGCTAAATTGTGATGATCTTTCACTTTGTTGACGCACAAAGACACTTCTTACACGAAAAACAGTTCTGAAGTACGAGGATAGGTGAAGCTTTTTATGGTTACTTGTACTAATTATGCTACAACATAGATACATAAAAGAAACAGTACTGTAGTGGTGCATTATCCTCTCCTTGTTCATCAAACAACTGTGCAGCGGTTGGCTTGCAGTTTCAAGTCGCTGCACCTTGACTAGTCCAGACCTTATTAGCAAGTCTCACAGAAAAGTGTCCCTGATTGGTGCATGTGAGTCATGTGACTCCAATGATACTATTGAAGCTGAGATGAGCATAGCACAGGTGCAAGACATCTTGCAGGCTGAATGAGTAGCTCTGGCTGAGTTCTATGCGCTTTCATGCCTAAGGATTTAGGGCTCAGGAGCATTGCACTTACAGCTGACATTTTTTTTTTAGTTCAGTTAGCACTTTAGTGTCTTATTACATTAACTATGTTCTCAGATATATCATGAATATTGGTTCCTTTTGCTTCAATAATCAAGATTGTATCTATATATTGTTATATTAAACACAGAAAATGAGGAAGGACCACTCATGTCAATGCAGATATCAGTAAATTTAAAATACAGGCCTAAGTTGCCTGCAATAATAGAATAGAAAGCCAGCACAAAATGGAGTCTGGTCCCAGGGTGACGGAAGTGGACGTGAGCTTCAGTAGAATAGGCAAATATAATTAGAAATAGCACGGATAGAAAGTTACAGGCCCGCTTTGTGAGAACACGCCTTTACGAAAATATGTCAAGTCAAGTCAAGTCAAATGATCTTTATTCGGATTCAACATCCATAAAAGTACATAAAATCTTAACGTCATGGTGTAGCATACGAGAAATCAATTACAGTACACTTACATTAAAATTTAGTTATAAAAACAGCAAATTCTATAATGTGTGCAAAAAGCAATTATTTGTGCAAGACAGAGCAATGTAAAAAAACAGCAGTATACCTTACAGAAGTTTTCAGGGTAAATTCAATAACACTCTAGACCGGAGTCATATGACAGAAAACTACGACTAGCAACTCTACAAAAAATAATTCTGTAATGTGTGCAAAAAGCGATCATTTGTGCAAAAAGGCAATGTGCAAATCAGCAAATACAGTGCAAAACCTTTCATGGCAATTTCAATGATGCTCTAGAGCGGACTGCAGATTTAAGAAAGCAACTGACTCTAAAGATTACCTCATCACAGTTTAACCGTAATAACTCTACAAAGGCTAATTCATAGTCGGATTGTTCAGTATTACGAAAATAAGGCACCAAAAAATGTTTGGTATATTTAACGTAGAAACCATAGAAGAGTGTAAAGTGTAGAAGGCTTTGTTTGCCCCCAAGGCAACAGGGACAGTCTAATTGCTCCAAATTCCTGTTGAATCCTATTGGGAAGCATAATACATTTTTGATGCTCCCATCCCTGAACCGGAACAGCATACTCCTATTCCATCTACTCATCTTTTTACACAGATAACTTGCGGGTAGTTTTGGAGGCCTTTCACTTGGTATAAAAAATGAGAGGTACCTTAGGACTGCACGTTTTATGAGAACTTTCTTTTCTCTTTCACAGTTATAGCGGCTATATAGAGCCCTTTTTACTAGATTCTTGTGTGAGCAATCTATTGTGGTGGGAGATGTAAATAAATGACCCTGCTCCACACTCCTTAGGCTTTTTTCCACCGCAGCGAGCCATGGTATCTGGATGGCCCGGTCACATTTCAAACAGTCCTTAATAATATCACGGGTTAGGGACGCCGCGTGGTTCCTCCATATTTTCAGCCAAAACAGAGCAGGTCTGGCTTTTATAAAGTCCTCCGTATATGGAATGTGGAGTTCTTGGTGGCACAAGTAGGTAGGAGCAGAGGGGACCCCCCCCAAAATCTTCCTGCAGAACTGGTTCTCCTCTGTTTGTATAATAGTGCAGTTAGTATATCCCCATACCTCGGCGCCATAAGTTCCTGTGGGTAGGCATTGGGTCTTGTAAATATGTAACATTGAAGCAATGACCTCAGCACTTTGCGGTTGGCGGAGAAAAATAACAGAGTTTATAGATTTGCTCAGTTTGTTTCTACCTTGTGCCACGTGCGGTTGCCAAGACCCAGAATCCGCAAACAGCAAGCCTAGGTATGGGAAAGTGTGAGTGCACTTTAAAACATTGTCCCCTATTGAAATACTGTTGATCTTATGCTTTTTTGGACCACAACACATTATAAATGACTTATTAAAATTTGTACAAAGTCCCAGATCTGCCATGAATGCAACAAACCCTGTAATTAAAATTCGTAAACCCTTAGGTGTGCGGGCCATGAGTACCGCGTCATCCGCGTAGAGGAGAGCCGCAAGTGGTCTACCATTCACTTGCGGCACATCAGGTGTCAGTTTACACACACAATTGCTCAGTTCATTTATGTACAGAATAAAAAGTAGGGGGGCCAAGACACACCCTTATCTGACCCCCCTGCCAATTAAAATATCACTGGATACCTCGCCTAGGGTGTTCAAACGAACGCGGGCTCTCAGATCTTTGTGCAAATGCGCCAGGAAATTAACTAATGAGTCATCTAAACCATAATTCAACAAAACTGACCATAAACGGGAACGGTTAACAAAATCAAATGCAGAACTTAAATCCATAAAACCTAAATAAAGGGGGGATTTTTTGGCAATTGTGTACTTTCCCATTATTAAATTTAAATTGAGGCACTGTTCCACTGTACCCACATTACTTCTAAAGCCTAGCTGGCATGGATGTAAGATGGAATTTTCTTCTGCCCAAATACTAATCCTGCTAAAAAGTACCCTGCCTAAGATCTTAAGAGTGTTATCGATCAAGGATATTGGTCGATAACAGGCAGGGTCCAATCTGTCGCCTTTTTTGAAAATGGGCACAATAGTGCTATTTGACCAAGTTACAGGCGGGACGGTATGGGATAAGTGGTTAAAGATGTTACAGAGTAGTGGCGCCCAAAATTCTGGTTCCGATTTAATTTGGTCGATGGATAGACCATCGGGGCCAGGGGCTTTATTCCCTGCGCTAGCTAAGATGGCATCTTCTACCTCCATTATAGTGATGTTAAGAGGGGTTAAGGGGGGGACAGGACCCATGGTGTTAAGTGGGGCCTCGTATATTTGCGAGAAATGTTTCACCCATTCGTCCCCAGGTATATTACTATTAATCGGGGTGATGTTGGTTCCCAGTGATCTTAAGCTCTTAACCTCACTCCAAAATCCAGTCACGTCCCTCAATGTAGCAAAACGCACAAGGGAATCCCAGTGTTCTTGTAATAACTCCTCTGTCCACCTCTGTGCAGTTTTATAACCAGCCCTCAGTCTCCTCACAGCAGATTGGTCACGTGGGACCATTATGAGGGCTGCCCTGAGATCGCGGTTTGCTTTAGAGCATTGAGAGTCGAACCACCGTGGTTGTTTATTGTCGGTTGTTCGTGGTGGTTTCGAGATCTCATTTTTTATGACTTTGCAGAGGTCCATAAAGGCCTCTATGATCGAATGTTCGGGGCTGTCGGTAGAGAGACAGACTGACACAAGTTGGGGGTATGTCCTGACAATACGGGCCAAAACTTCCTTGTTATCAACCCCCCTCCAGACCACCCTAAGTTTGTCTGTGGAGACTGCTAAATTTTGTGCACCAATTTCCCTCCTCATCCCCTGTTTTTTGATGGATTTTAAATGTATTAATATAGGGTAATGATCACTATAAGGGACGTCAACTACCTTGGCATTTAGTAGCGGATCCCCTAAAAACGAGGATAAAAATACATAATCTATAGTAGTTGAGCACCCTCGCCCTACGTAGGTGGCCTGTGGTTCTTCAGTCCCTTTACTTTGCATCTCATCCATGACGTTAAGTAGGTCACGAGAGATTATGTGGTCCAATAACTCCATGCCTCTTTTACAGCTAGGAATTCTGGAGTGGATGTGGGCGTTAAAATCACCCCCAATACAGATGCCATCAAAATAACCATATTTATGTCCTTCCACGATTTCATCTATACAATCAAATAATCTTGTAAAATTCGGGTTAGGGTAAGATACAAAATCATTATTATAAAAATTAATAATACATAACTTTATCTTGCTTGTGTATGCCAACACCTGAAAACTCTTGTCATTCACAGGTAACAGTTCGGTTTTAACTCCTGCCATAATTTTAGCCCAGATGATAAGACCCCCACTTGGACGGCCCATGGCTGAAGGAACTGCATTCTGATTATAACAACTGTACCCTTCCAAAAATAGAGGGCTAGTACACCATGTTTCTTGTAACATTAAAACATCGAAATTAGTGACCCACTCTATCCACTCTTTAATTTGTGTTTTGGCATGGAGACCAGCAATGTTCCAGCTCAAGATGGTCAGGTTGTCAGTAAAAGAAAGGGTGTGCGTGCCCTGGGAAGGAGTTAGAGGTGTCATTGATGAAACTAAAGTTTCTGGTTCACTAGGAGCCAGAGATTTGGTACAGCATGATGTTCCTTCATTCAAAATAGTTACGGGCGGTTGGTCATTTTGTGATGTTACCAGAGTGGGTGTGGGTAGTGGTCATTCAAATGTACTCATGTCCGATAGAAGACTGAATCTGTTGAACAGGGGGTAGGGTGACGGAGCTTGATTAAATGATCTCTGAGGGGGCCTATAAAAATAGCCTAATGAAAATAGGGTTATGACAGTGGGTGGCCCGGGGTAAATATTGTTATTATTCAATATGTATTTTGCTGTCCCCGGATGGCGAAAGTTAACCACAATGCAGTCGCCATTAATGTTCTTATATAGGGGGCCAACCCAGCTTACCCGGCGCGCTGACAAGATTTCATTTGATATGTCATGACTCACCCCTTTGTGTTTACACAGCCAATCTATACACTTATTGTTTAGCTCAACCCATGACTCCCCTTGCCCTTCTTTGAGTGGTGGAACGCCGGCTAGTACTAAGACATATGGACATGCATCCGGTGGTAAATGCAGAGTGGGTCCCATAGTCTTCCCAGGTCTTGGTGTGACAGCCGGCCTTTTATCAGCGGCAGTAGTGGTTGTAACTATTGACACCCCTGGCTTAGGCGCCACAAGGGTCGGGGTATTCTTCGGTGGGCCGCGGGCTGTGCCGATGGCGGGGGAGGAGCTGGGGGGTGCAGCTAACATAACTATTGTTTGTTGTGATTTCTTGTTAGATTGAGTATTGGCAGTGCTGTTGTTTTGTGGGGTGGAGCTGGGTACAGAAGTGGATGTGGTTGTATTGTTGGTAGCAATGTTTGGCCCTTTACCCGGCTTATCCTTATAAATTGTCTCTATGTCTTTTAATAAGCGCTCTCCCCTCAGTAGATCATGACTAATTTGTCCCTTCTATTTTACATCCTCTTTCTTAACAAGATTTTCCAGTCTGTCTAAACGTTTAAAAATAATATTAAATTGCTTGATCATTTGACTTTCCATCTGTTTAAAAATAGTTTCTACAATAGTTTCAATCAAATTCCCATTAGTTTTAGGTTGGCTGATGCTATCAAGTAGTGACTCTGTCTGTGTACAGACAGAGGAATAGTCTTCATTTGCCAGGGTCGTTGGTGATGAAACTAAAATCACGTCATCTGGCGGGGTAGGCACACTTGTATTAGGTCCGCTCCTTAAGGAGTCTTTGTTGCCTTTGGACCACATGCTCTGAGGTGCTGGTTGGCTCTTATTGCGAGGTGGTTGCTTCCTCTTACTTGCCGTTGGATTGGATGCCCCTCTTTTCCTTTTTTCAGGTCCTGGTTTATTGGTAAGTGTCATAGGGGGTACAGAGTTTAATGGGGATTCTGTTGTAGGGTTCCCTACTAGCAGTGGATCTAGAGTGCTAGGAAGTAAGGGTTGTTTCGAGATAGTAATTGTAGGAGAGAGTGGGGGGGCAGAGTTTCCCTTTTGTGAAGAAGATGACTCAGAAAGTGTGGTGACTAAGCCCATTGACATCCTCCTCTCAGTGTTGGCAATCTCGTTGGTTACCATGTTGAAGGCATTCTCCAACATGCTTTCAATGGAACTTTGTTGCACAAATGACCCATCGGCAGCTTCTGCCGTGTTGATAGTTGTTCTTTTCCCCATATCGATGGTAACACTTGCAAACTCACCTAGTACAATGGATTAAGGGGGATGGCCCAGCCCAGCCTCCTCAGGCCTCTGAGGGCCACAGAGAGCCCGCCCTTTGCCCGGGCTTAGCCCGACTTCGCTCCCGCGTCGCGGGGATGTGCCGGAATTTCGAGCGCCTCCGGGCGCCGAGGTGATGTGACGGCGTTCGCCGATGCTGGAGTGCCGGGGAGCCTGGGGAATGCAGTCCTCGCCAGCCGCGATAGAACGCAGCGGCAGGGGGACCAGCAGTACAGGTAGAGAGTGTCCTTTTACCCCCGTGGGACCCTCGCTCATTCAGGGTCTAGTGCCGGTAAGAGCAACCCGCTCTGCCGGGATGTGCCGGAATTTCAAGCGCCTCCGGGCGCCGAGGTGACGTGACAGCGTTGCGCCGATGCTGGAGTGCCGGGGAGCCTGGGGAATGCAGTCCTCGCCAGCCGCGATAGAACGCAGAGGCAGGGGGACCAGCAGTACAGGTAGAGAGTGTCCTTTTACCCCCGTGGGACCCTCGCTCATTCAGGGTCTAGTGCCGGTAAGAGCAACCCGCTCTGCCGGGATGTGCCGGAATTTCAAGCGCCTCCGGGCGCCGAGGTGACGTGACGGTGTTGCGCCGATGCTGGAGTGCCGGGGAGCCTGGGGAATGCAGTCCTCGCCAGCCGCGATAGAACGCAGCGGCAGGGGGACCAGCAGTACAGGTAGAGAGTGTCCTTTTAACCCCGTGGGACCCTCGCTCATTCAGGGTCTAGTGCCGGTAAGAGCAACCCGCTCTGCCGGGATGTGCCGGAATTTCAAGCGCCTCCGGGCCGAAAATATGTAGAAATTGTAGCGCAGAGGCACAGAATAGGTGAGCCTTGCTGAGCAGTAGTCATACAGAGAGCAGAGCATTGCTGGATTTCAAAGAGACAAGTCAAGGATAACCAGTAGTACAAGCAGTAGTGCAGATGCACAGTTAGCTAACATGTGCACATTAATCACATTCCTTAAACATGTGATTTGCTTTTTTTATAGAAAGTAATACCTTTAATATAATGTTGTGCTTGAGCAGGTGCATTATCAAATATGCAAAATGTGTGATGTTTATAAGCTTTGATCTAGTGCATAAAAGAAACTGGCAGCCCACTGTAAGTTGAAACTCAGGGCCTCATTTAAGAGACCTTGCGTCAGTTTTGCGCTTCCGATGCGTCACTTTTTGTGAAGCATCGGCGACATAAAACATGCCTCCTGTTGCGCACTATTTACGTCACTTTGTAAACCCCTGCGCTACATTATACCTGCGTCAGGTATAATGTATGCAGAGGGGGCGTTACCCCGCAAAAAGCCTCGTAATAGTGACGCAGTGAAACCTATGAGATTTCACTGCGTCACTTTTAGGACGCTGTTGCGTCAAAATCTTGCGCCTGCCTCACAGCAGGCGTAAGACTGGCGCAAGCTCTTTCACATGGGACTTTCCCCATGTGAAAGGACGCATTGCTGGAGTTGCGTCACTTTTGTGACACACCCCAGCAATGCGTGACTTTTGCGCTTACAGATACGTCAGAAATGCTGACGTATCTGTAACTCCTTGCGACATGATGCGTCATACTGTAAATATGACGCATCATTGGTGTCACAAGGAGGACGCAGTGAAAAGTGATGCATCGCTGTTTTCACGCAGCGATGCGTCACTTTTCATAAATGAGGCCCTCAGATTCCAGTTCCACAGAGGTGATTCACTTTCCGTGTACGCATATACATTAAACTTTATACTATATTGCCAGCAGAAGTTGTGTATCTTTTCTTTTGTGCGGCAACAGTACAGCGCTTCATACAGAGTTTCTGCAATTTCTAAGCGCTGTAAATTCATGGCAATATTACAACCCAATTTAGTGACACTAAATTTATCGACCTAGTAAACCTGAGTTGTCAGTGTCAGGATACAAATTCATGACCTGCAAGTCGCTTCAGATGTGGTCTGGAAGTGTGAAGCTCTCATAGCCATCTTTCCAGTGCACATTTGTTATGGAGCAGAAACGAGGGCTTAAATTTGGTTTTGGAGGCTTTGCACTTTTAACTTTAATTTGAACATTCAGAGTCGAATGTACAATGTCCAATCAAAAGTAAAGCATGCCTAAACGCTCAAAAAGCTAATTCGAGCAGGAGGGGATCAACATTTTCGAAAAGCTGCAATCACCTGACAATTCACAACTTCACCTAAAACCTGTGTGGTTTCCCCATTTTATCATTTATATTGTGCCTTAAAGCCATAATTAGGTCTTATAAATGTTCCGTTCTTATGACCGGCAAAATAGTCATCCACTCCAATGCATTTCAATAAAACTTTTAGGTTACAGTTGCTTTTCACTAGCAGTGTTACCTTGGAAACTAATGGATAGTAGTGATGGTCTAATCACCAAAGATGATGCACAAAAAATATTCTTTGTGCAATGTTCCACCTAAAAGAGCACAACAAGAAGCACATCTTACAAAAATAATTGTGAATTGCTTATATCCAGGATCAAGTGTCTAATTCAAATATAAAATAACAATATTAGTCAAATCCATTTGCTAGTGATTGAAAGCACCGTGTTGTAGATAATATATGAAAGGAAGTGCCCTTCAGTCCTGGGTAATATCCTTTCTTTATAATTTGTATACCTTTTTACATTTTAGAGGCTGTATTATGATGAGCTTTTGTGGCACAGCATAGAACTGAGCAAATGTGCATGTGCTGCAGGGAATAAAGTGAGTCCATTAAACACTATCATTATTTGAGTTCTGTCCTGGAAGGAGAGGGCAAGGTTTGGTCTTTCTTTTTCTGAGCTAAGCTATCTGAAACACTAACTTAGAGAAATATCTGGTTAAATGAATTCACTTTACACTATGCAGCCGTGCTTAATTTGTGGAAAAAGAAGTGCAAAAAACAAAGGGGCATATTATCAAGCCTGTGCGATAAAATTATCGCCGCTTTATCGGCCGAAAACGGCCGATAAAGCGGCGATAATGGGCTTGATAATATGCTCTATGGTATTCCAATCGAAGCCCATGTTAGATGTGAAGACATCTAACATGGGCTTCGATTGGAATTTCTTAGAGCATATGATCAAGCCCATTATCGCCGCTTTATCGGCCGTTTTCGGCCGATAAAGCGGCGATAGTTTTATCGCACAGGCTTGATAATATGCCCCAAAGATTTTTCTCAGAAGCCCACTGCAGGCACCATTGAATTTCAGGGCTGACGAATACCAAAGCTGGTAGCCTTGATTCCACCTAATGTCTCTTTCATCCACTACCACACACTCCCTGCCATTTATCTCACTCTTGCAGGTTATTTTCCATCAATTCTTTCTTTATTTGTCACGGTTTTCCCGTCTTTCAATTCCTCCTTCTTTCCCCCTTGTTTTTTTATCTTTCTCTGGGTCAAACTTGGATGAGGAAAAATAAGCGCCAGTCCACAAAAAAAGACTGCCAGTGGGCCCCACCTGGAACCACCATCACAAATGAAGCACTTGCCCGAAACACCCAATCATAATATGGCCTCTTGAGTAATTCTGTTAGAACACAATTTTACCTTCTCTTTCAAAACAGCATGTCTAATGCTTTCAGTCAGCCAGGGTGACTCAACCCTCAAAACAGACAGACAATAAACAGCTACTCACATATCCTTTGAAATCTGTTGCAAAGGATATTGCTCTTTTACCAGGGTCAAGGCTCATTGCCTCTCATTCTTAAAAAGAAAGAGATACTTAACTCTGAAATAATGAAGGCAGAAGTCAGGAACTTACAGAAACTCTCACAATAGTTCTATCACAAGCATGTAAACAATTCTTCTCAAACAAGTTAGCTAGACAGTTCTTTTTTCTTTTAAAGTTTTTTTATTCGAACATATATAAATCGCAGAAGAAAGACGAGGATAATACATAGAGTCGAGTTCAATTCTCCCCGCAGGAAAAAAACAAAAAAGAAATTGCTCGTTACATCATTTCCTTCAAGATAAAACCTAAAGGTAGGAGTTATTTAAAACGTATCAATTGGTAAGGGTAAATTCCTTTCATTTACACAGGGTTAGCTAATCAGTTATCATCACACCCAAATCTGGCATTCAACGCCCATAATCTTTCATAATCTCTCAAATCTCTCTTTCCTAATCTACTATTCAACTTCTGGGGTCAGATAACCAGAACCCCACGCTGCCAGGTTGTGTCCCAAAAGTCTCATCATTGGCACACCATGTAAAATTAAAAGAAAAATACCTTTAGAAGGTTACTCAATTGGCATAGCATGAAACGTGAGAGAATAATGCATTGTTTCGCAATCAGATCAGTAACACAAAGGTATGAATGAGACAATGTAGGAAACCTGCCCTCTTTGCTTGTTTGGCCTCACAGTAGATCTTAATGGGCCTATATAGCTGCTATTTCTGCCCCTTGGGCTATGAGTGACTGTTGAACAGCTCTCACTGCATGCACTTTGTCCCTTAAATAATGCAACAATTTTGAAAAAACTATTTTATGTATGACTTTTACCTAAGTGCAAATAAAACGGTGTATTCTTTCTATGTGTAAGGTTGCACATGTTAAACAAATGATGCAAGGTACTACACTGCATGCAAAAGTCATGACAGTAACTAGTCCAATGGATCTTACTTATAATTACTAAAAAATCACATGGTGAATTTTAATATGCATTACCTGCTCGTATGAATCTCCTGCGAATGAAAATATGTGTAAAGCGTAAGTGGGAGAGCAACACAATTAGAAAAAATATGTGTCTCCCAATAATCATGAGCAATTTTATTGATGTAAATATAATGTCCATCTTAAGTTTATGCAAGTCCACTATACAGCGGGGACAAATGAAAAGAAATTATTTAAAAGTCAAATAATCAATGTGGGCAATTTCAAGACATATATTCGCTGATTCAGGAGCCAGAATACATTTCATCCAGCACTGGTTCTGTTCAAGCAAACATTCGTCAACTGCTGTTTACTGGCAAAAGAGAGCTCAACCAAAGACTCCACGCTTCTACACTAATTAGATACCATCGCGTCCAGCGGATTCCCAGAGGTTTGCGAATCCCTCTTAAATCAACTTTGTGTAAAAATAACCCTCGCTTCACTGTAAAGTGGTATGGAATACTCAATAAGTGTTCTCTCGATATGATACTTTTAATAATAGAAGAAATATCTAAACTCTTGGAAGAACTTGAAAGTGAGGTAAAACAACTAAAACACGAGCTAAGCAATAAACTTACACCAGAAGAACTATCTACAGCTCTTGAAGAAGTCAATAGTCAACTGGATAAATATGTCAAAGAAATAAATTAAAGGTAACTAAGAAAATTCAAACGTGATACAGTTGATTACAAGCTGGGCGAAGTGTACAATTGGGCCGAAATTTATGCTGCAAGACGACAAAACCATACTCAGACCAATAGAGCAACGGACGGTGACACATCATCGTCAGAGGGCACATCTCGTAAAGAATTCCCCAGAGGTAAACTGAGACAACAACCTCTACCTTCAGGTACCAAGATATCTGAGCAACCATCTACTTCTAAGGTTCCTAATGAACCCAGGAATACATCCAACACCAACATTGAATCTGAGTCTTTTTTAGAGGTTGGCCCCGCACCAACCGTAGATCCAGGAGGTCCCAACGGACAAGTCACTTTGCTGTCACCAGCCAAATCAACCAGGAGCCACCGAATCTAGTTATTAACATTTTGCAGATTCCATTAACTACCACACAAGAAAAAGTTCTCCAAAAGGGCATGAAGTTTGTACCTAACATCATACCAATGAATTGGATTCAACAATATCGTTTTACAAATTCATGAGAACTCTACGGTTAAGACACTTTTTCAGCAATATTTGCGTACCACAGAACACTCAAGAGGAAAGCACACTTATGGGCTTACGCCCTTCTAGTACCTTTATTCCTCCCACAAGTTACAAAGTTCTAGACATCTTTGAAACAGTTGTTCAACAGGATCTACACGCCATTTTTCAAACCACACGCAGGCACCAATCTAATCTTTCCACCAACGAACGTCAAGCTCTTCGACTACTTGCCACAAACAGCAATCTCACAATCTGTAAAGCCGATAAAGGAGGTGCCCTTGAGGTCCTAGACTCTACTTACTATGCAGAAAATTTGGAGGCACATTTGAACAACCAAGAACGTTACATGATTTTGAATACCGATCCTACAACTACGTTTAAAGAAACTTTAGTCACCATTGTGAACAATGCAGTTTATTCTAAAACTATTACAGAACGAGACAAAAGATTCTTAATCAAGGAACATCCTCAGGTACCATACATCTACCTTGTGCCCGAAAATTCACAAACATCCGAGAAGACCACATTTTAGACCCATCGTTAGTACCTGCAATTCTATCCAAAAACCGACTGGAGCATACATTGATAAACATCTACAAGCCAGTGTGAAAGGCATGTCTACATACATACAAGACACCACTGATTTTCTCATCAAACTTCACAACATCATCATTCCCTCAGATCAGCCCATAATCCTGTGTACCATTGACGTAAGTTCATTACATACTTCAATTCCTCACAATCTGGGCTTGGAAGCCCTGGAATCTGCCTTAGTACAAACTGACAAACCATTAAACCTACAGATTTTTATCTTGGAATTAATGCAATTCACGTTACATCATAGCTATTTCAAAACTCCCAACAACAACTACTACCTTCAGCTATCTGGAGTTGCCATGGGCAATTGTGCCGCCCCGGCATAGGCTAATTTGTTCATGTATTTATTTGAGAAACAACATATTCTCCATAACCTACATTGGCAACCATTCCTCTGTGCATACTATCGTTATATTGACAACATTTTTCTCAAATGGAAAGGAAATGAAGCAAACTAACCACCGCCATTAACAACCTTAATTCTGCAGATGATCGCATTCAATTCACCCACACATTCAACACATCGGAAATATTTTTTGGGGACGTGCAAATCAAACTCACCAACAATCAGTTTGTAGCATCGATCTACACTAAGGCTACTGAGCGAAACAACTATCTTCATTATAAAAGCTTTCATCAACCCAGCCTTAAACGGCACCTACCTGACTCGCAACTACTTCGAGCTAAAAGAATCGCATCTACAGCTTATCTGTACTCAGAAGACAATACCAAAATCATCAATAAATTTCATTAACATGGTTACCCGAGACATCTCACACAAACAGCACAAGACAGAACAGCCGCCAAAATCAGAGAAGAACTTCTTAAACCTAAAGACAAACCACATGAACAAGATACACGTCCAGTGTTCGTATCCAAATATTCTACACAGTCTATGAAAATCAAAGAGTCAATTCGCAAACACTGGTCACTACTCCAATCAGAAACTGATTTCAACAAAATCTTTGACAAACCACCTATTTTCGCATACCAACGTTTGAAAAACATTCAAGCTTTATTGAAACAACCCACATCTATAAGTGTGACGTTATTCAGAGGTACCATACCGTGGCACAATTGTGGACACTGCAGCAGTATAATACAAGGAAACACAGTATCTCATCCCACACAAGGCACTCCTTTACGTCTCCAAGTCAATGCGACTTGTGATACAACCAATGTTGTATATATGTTAAAATGCCAGTGTGGCCTCCCATATGGGGAAAAAACTGAACGAAAAATAAAAACAAGAATTACGGAACATCGTAGTAACATTTGAACAAAAAATGTAAAGTCCTGTGTTGCAGCTCATTTTGTTCAACAAGCTCACAATCCCAGCCAAATTCGCTTCCTGATCTTAGAAGGTGTTGAGAAGACTACACACAAGGACAATAATAAACACCTGTTACAACGAGAATTATACTGGATACACCTTCTTCACGCTTTCCAGCCTAAAGGACTTAACCAAAGACTGGAATTTAGTTGCCACCTATGATATATCTGGGAAATCGATTATTCTATTATGGTCTCTCTACTATCTGTTTTCATGTCAGTTTGTCTGTCTCATTTCTTTCTGTTTTCTGTTTCCCCAACTATTTTCATTTCCTTCTTTTTCTCTTTATTCACCCTATTTCGTATGGATTTTTATAATCATATTCCCTCATGTTCCTCCATATTTCTTGTTTTTCCTTTTGAACTTTTTTCCATGGCTTTTGACTCCTGCTAATCCTCCTATTCTGTTCCTTTTTCCATTTTTTTCCACACACTATTTCTTGCTTACTGCTTTTTACTGTCTAAACTATTCTAATATATTTTGAACATCACTACGGGGTTGCACTAGGATTTACCGATCTTCTTTACACGCGTCTCTTTCTATGTTTACACTTTGTTACCCTTTCTTAAGGAGCATGTGTGCATGCTCGGCGTCTTCCGGGTTGCCGTTTACACGGACCGGGTCCTACTCAGCTGACGTGTCTTTTCTCCTCCGTGGCGGGTAAGTGTTCGCGCCATTCACCAGGGACGTGTGGAACTCTATGACTTAGTTCACCCCCACCCTATCTTTTGGTTCTGTGCGGGCTAACTGGTGTACACGTATCCGTGTACACCACATGTAATTTTCTCTTTCCATTTTGCGACGTAGCGTTATAGTGATAGTGATCCTTTGGGGTCATTGTCACATCTTGCACCGGGTTAACCACTCTTAACCTTCCATGTCACTCCCTCCGCTAACTTCCTTTACAGTACCGTGGAGCCTTATAATTTTGCCATCACCTTCTTTATTGCTTTTACGTTTCATTTAACCTTTTTTACGCTTCATGGGTTATTTGCATAATGATTTTCCGTTTTTCCTTTTGCCTATACCAGGTTATGTTTAACCACTCGGGCGCTTACTTTGTCCATACATATTTCTGTATTCTGACCTCCTAGTTATCAGCCATCTACATTAGTCTCTTTTTTTACACACAGATTCCCCCTGAAGAAGTGCACACTAGCACGAAATGCATCGGGGATTATTTTACTATGGAGTATGAAGTTGTTTGACCATTGGATTCTTGTTATTCATGTACTATAAATGATCACAATCATATGACGTAATATGATGAACTGTGAACACTCAACGATCTAATTATTAAAAATTACAATTCTTTTCATAACTTTTGAAGTACTTGTATTTATTCATGCACGCGCCTATGCGCATCAAGAGCTGTAAGGCTCTCTTTGGCAATTTCAAGATGCCAGATGTGTGAACAATAGACCCATATCTTCCATGTTACAGTTTAGGGCTCACTCATATAATGTCAAATAAACAAATTGTCAACATTGTACATAAAAGTTGGGTTTACTCGATTTTTTACATTTAAAATTCAAGTTAAAAGGGGCCGTGCTTTTGCTTTCAGGAAACTGCAACAGCCACTACTTTGCAGTAGTTTCAAAAGTCCTCTTCCTGTAGCATTATTGGAAGAAGCATCAAGAGAATCACTGCAGCATTTTTTTTACTTACATATAAAAAATGTAATATTTGAGGAAACATACGATTTTATTTTAGATGTCACAACTATGAAGGTTTAAAAACTCTCAATGGCAAATATAGATTGAAAGCAGCACAAAAACATGCTTGCGACTTTTTATTAATTAATTAAAAGAAATACATTTTTGTGAACATAGATTTGTTATACTGTCAGAACATTATATTGATAGAAAAGTCAATACCTTACTGACTTTTCTAAGTCCGTTTTAAAACTCATGGAGAATTATTTTTTTTAAATTTAATTTATTTATTGAGTTTTATATAGCGATGGCTAGACTCGTAGGTATCAGAGCATTTTACATGAGGATCAGTGAATTACAGGTTACAAGTTACATTTGTTACAAAGCATAATTAAACATAGGATTAAAAGGCAGTGTTAAGGTAAATTTGTCTGAGGAGGGGGAGGAAGGAGACAAAACAGGACATTGGATAGCTTGTTTGTTGTCCATCAACAAAACACGATAGTGGACCTTACTTCAGGATTCGGAGTCATGTCATTTTGATATACGTCGCTTCTCGGTAGTGGGTCCATTATAAGTTATATGTCGGATCACTCATGATATTAAGTGACACACTTCTGCAACAGTGGTGCCCACAACTGGTTGTGCTTATCCTTTGGGCCCGAAATTGAGTGCATCACATGTGACAGCAGAAATGTAAAGTTGCAAACACACTTATCATTGTAGGTACAATGAGGTCCTCCCAGAATTAAAGACACACACTGACTTCTGCTGCAAGGCTAGCTATGACATCTGGTACCCGACCACACACTGGGCCGGTGCTGGGTCTTGGTGAGTAAACCCAATAATAATGAACCTGAATGCTCTTTAAATGTGCGTTTGATCTCCACTGTATGTTGTATGTGTTGTACAACACTGTTGTCCTGTATCACAATATACTCACATATGGCATTTAATCACATACCAGATCGGACTTTGGTGGCTAATGAAAGGATGACACAAAATGTATGCCAAGTGAGTGCAGAATGGACATAAAATAGTACAATGTGTCACATGAAGTGTCCAAAACACAACTGGCTTGCAATTCAATGATTTGAAAACTCCCTAGCAAAACATATATATTGCAAAATCATATAAATTAGTATGGATGAGGCTCACACTGATGCCAGTTGTGTACCTTTGAGATGGGTGTTATGGGCTGAAAAGCAACACGCTAATCCAGTGCGGGCGGAAAGCATCAAAGCTTCTCAATTTAGCCGCAACGTGGGATCATTACCAAATGGTGCATTCTGCTTGCCTCCTCTTCTACCGTATTTGCATATATAGGTGAGTGATTGATATATGAGGTTAGGATGTCTGCTGTACAAGACACCATCCTTTGTCAGCTAAATACTACCATGCTGTAGGATATGCAACAGAGGTCACTCAAAGGATGGACATAAGAAATCTTTGTCCTCTCAGTTAGAAATGAGCGTTGTGACTTCTTGGGTAGCGAAGCACAAATGACCAACATTATGTACCTGACTATTGCATATCTCACACATGAACACCTTTTGACTTGTCAACAGACAAAATTACACTCATGAAACCTGTTGGTCTTAATGTTGAAAAGTGAAATCATTGTAATGCAGAGGAGTCTGGGTCATTTATCCCTTTTCTTGAAATATCAGTAACCTTCTCATTCAAGTTTCTCTGTTGATGTGTCATCTTATTGATGTCAGTGCTGCGTAGAGGTAACAGCTGGCAACTGCTGCATATGAGCAGGGGCCCACATGTAAAGTCCATGAGGGAAACATGCCGCACATTGTCCTGGATTATTGAGAATGACATGACAGCTCATAGCTACCATCTATTGTACTGAAATATGGATATGTTTGTCTCATCACAGCTGCTGACAGGATGACACCAGTGCAGCGTACACCATCCCGGTGAATGCATGACATCCTGGCTGCAGCGATGAAACCCTCTCACACCAGTCTATCAGGTCATTCTGGCATAATGTGTGTCACTAGCTTAGATTACTAAGCCATGACAGAGATCAAGATACCCTTCTGAATGGAGTCAGCAGTTGTTGTTTACAAAGTGACATACACATTATGAGTGTCAAATGTGCCTGTTTGTCAATCAGTAATGCAGATCATTGAGAATGTTGTCACTTCCCTCTACAGCTGCTGGATCAGGGACAGTTATGTCAACGACATCAATGAGCAGACAGGTTCAGCAGTTGAGATCAGGGGTGATCGCGAAGGGACAGAAAGTTGTGGCTGGAGCTGGTGAGTTTGCTTGTATAATGTAAATCTCCATTTAACACCTTAGTGCTAACTGTCATTTGTGGTGGTACACTAACCAGGTCACATGATCCTTATCTGTTGATGCAAAGTGCAATTAATCCAACCCTTGTGTTGCACCACATGTAATACCAGGTCAATCACTAACATGGTTGCAACCTCTGTGGTCCAGGGGATGAAGAGGATGAGGATGATGGGCCTACAACCAGTGTGGGCCAACGGGCAATCAGAGGGGAAAATCCACTGATCCTCCAAGCAATAATGTCGGCAGCAAGTACTGTGCAAGAGGAGGAGGCAGTTACAGAGGACAAAGACTTGGAAGAGGATATCAACTATATGCCCATCTAATCCGGGGGTGACGATTCTGATGCCATCAATAGCAATCGTACCACATCGCCAAAATCATTCACAGCCTCACATCCTCCGCCCAGCAACGTTCGTCAGCCTAATCCAAAAAAGACAATTACCTGTCCCATGCATAGAGCGAACCAACCACGGCTCTCACGCCGCCCAACACAGACACCACTCCTTCAAAGCCCTCACATCCAGGACCGACATGGTTGTTCTCCAACACGCTCTTCCTTATACAGTGTATCCCCGGCATCCTCTCCACCATCTGGGGGAAGTACCAACCCTGTTGTGGGGCAGGTATCCCCTGTGCATCATTTTCCTGCCCACAGGCTTTCACCTGCCACCTCCCCCCCTGCTGTTGGACCTGCTGGTCCCATCCATGGCAGACACCTGCAGAGAGGGCCTGCACCTGGCTATGAACCCTGTCCTAGTATACAGTGGCCTATGACCAGCAGATAACAATGATGAAAGCCCTGGTCACAGAAAAAAGTGAAGCTGGTAACTGAATGTCAACATGTGCCCCTAGTTTGCCATTTATCTCTGGTCAGCCCACGTGCAACAATCTATCTGCCTTTTGTGAGAGCAGCCACCTTTGGAACGGGGAGAGTTCCAAGAAATCCCCCTGGACAAAGAAGATCCCAGAGGCACCTCTGCACTTTAACTCTAGTGATGGCTAGAAAGGGTAGTAGCAGGGACATTGTAATGATTTTGGGGGCCCTGTGCCAAACATATTATGGGGGCCCCTGTTCAGAACATCTCTGAATGTATATTCCAATTTCAGCTTTTTCATGCCCTCATTGGCCAGGTCACTGATACTGGAAAGGCACATCAGTCCAAATTCTAAATGTGTTTCCATCTAATATTCAGGGTTTGTGATTTGTCTTCGCAATATTGTAATATAGCAGCTGGTCACTAATATTTTTGCAAATAGTCTCTGCGATCCACTGCCATTTCTCATATGTGAGGTCCCATTTTAATGTAAAAGGAACTTTTTTTTATTGTTGTGGCATTGTATTGAAAAACATACACAACATTGTGTTACAAAATGTAACAAACTCCCCCGCATTACCTATATTAAAAAAATGAAAATGTTATTTAAATCAATCTGTGTTTAAAAAGCATTCATGGTCATCAGGGCAGGACTGTGTGGAAATAGAACCAGATTTATCGGGGGCGGGGGGGGGGCGGCATTGAAAGGCTGGGGCGCTGGGCAAGAGCCCATTTTGGCCATGCCTTAAAACGTCTCTGGGTGTGAGTCCCTTTGATTAATATAGGGCTGACCAAGGCTCGTATGGGCAGACTTGATGCCAGAACTAGAAAAATTATAGAGAGGATCTCAATCAATACTTGTCATTGCGATTTGGTGAATAAGGCCTTATGGGATCAGTTTTGTTATAAAGCACATAAAATGTTGGGAATGTAGGATAGTATTATGTGAAAAATTCATAATAAGCGATATATAGAAATTCACCAATCCCTACTGGGTAGCATTATAAAATATTGTACTCTCATCATAATACTGCTGAAGTAGAAAAGAAAAGAAAGTTACTTGCATAAAATAATTACTCACTACCTGAGAAAGGACTGACACCTTGAAACACTTGCTTTAAAGCCTTTTTCTCAGGGCCGAAGAAGCCAGTCCATTTTCATTCTAACAGAATAGGACATTTCCTAGTGTGCATATTAATGTGGTATACCATTTCCTTGGCTGGGAAAAAGAGAGTCCAAAGCAACAGATCCAACTCTATTATCACTGTAAAATGCAGCTTGTCAAGTTGGATCTGTATTTTTGGCTGTTGCCTTGAAGGAAGAGGAGGAACAGTATTTTTCCCTAAAACTCATGGTCTGGGACCCTAGGAAACGTTCCTAAACCCTAAGGGGCTTGCGCCTCCGGAGTGTCACATTTTTTTGCTCCAGTGGGGCAAGCCTCTTAATCATATCTATGAGATGACATACAGCCACTCTTCATTGCTTTGCATGGTCTTATAGATATAAAGAAAGACAAAGCAGCACAAATCACTGCCTTGCCCTAGTCTGTGTCAAGAAGGCATTCCATGGGCGATGCAGCGGGTTTTCCCATGCATCACCAATGGATTTTGATGCTACCCCAGATTGAATTAATCATGTAAACCTGGGGCAGTGCCAAAACCTTTACGCCTCCACGGAGCAGGCATACCAATGAGAAATATTTTTATTTCTTCTCATTTTTTCCTCTTTCTTGGAGTTCTGCTTTCTGCAGGCCTCCAGAAAGAAGAAAACACTCTCTCTCAGCATTGTTTTGTCCAGGAAAGGGCCCCTTACTGCACAGGAACAATCCTGTCTGCAATGGAGTGACCCTTGCACCCTGGTGCAAGGGTGACTACTTTGGCGCTAGGCAGAAAATTGCATACCAGAGCAGGGGTAAAGAACAGGAATACACTGTAGTTCATAAATAAGGTGCATGCCTAAATTTCACATTGGTGTAGGGCAGCGCTGCAAGAAGACTTGCAGTGCTGCCCTATGCCAATTCTTAGGAAATTAAACCCTAAATGTTTAGAGACAGTTGGGATAGCAGGAAATACATTTTTTGAACCTTTACCAACTATGAGATTTAGTAACCTGTTGACTTCTAAAGGACCAGGACAAGGTACTAGGTGTATTTAGAAGCCTAAGATCTCAAGTTTGTTACCCTCTGAGCTTGTGGGTGTGCAATTCCAGGCTACATATGGGACGTGAAAAGAAGACATCCACAGAAGACATCCAACCTTGCAAAGACATTCTCAGCTATAGTATCTGGCTTGAACCCAATGAAGAATGTAAGTTTCTTAAACTGTTTCTACATTTCTGTTTTACATACTCAAGGGCAGAAATTGAGTTCGGAAGAGGCTGTAGTCTTTCCTTTCATCCCCATCCTAATTTATGAAAATAGAACTCTTCAGCTCACTGTCTTTACTACTGTGTACCACAAGGTTTGCTCCTAATATCCTCCTTCAACAGTTACATAACCCTCTACATATTATGCTTTATCATAAAATAATTGTCATGCATCAATATGCAAATATATACACAAATGTACCTTTAAAATCTCTAACCCTACAGACATATTGCGGCTAAAGATCTTCTTTTTGAGACTAAACACAAGACTCTTTAGCATATGGTAAAAATAATTTGAAACACTCACAGAACTTGACACAGCACCCACCATGGTCCTTCATTCTGAATAACTTGATGCCCAAAAAAGTAGCTATGACATTTCACCGTCTAGATAGGAAACCGAAATCACCAATCATTCCCCCGAACTTCAGGTCAGTTATTCAAGCATTGGTTCCTTCACCACATACATTACAGTAATGCTATTTTATAATCCCCTCACAAGGTCATAGTTTTTACAAATACTGACATGTCAGAGGCAGAAATTGGAGCACATCACAATGAAAGTGAAAGACCTCCATAGGCTACCCTTGGAATTACAAACACATTTTAAAACAACAGCTTCCATGTTAGAACTGGGATTTCTGGTAGGCTAAGGCTGACGCCAAAGCCAGGCAGAAACCATCATTCTAGTCAGGGCAAGGGAGTCACACGCCAAGATAACCCCTGCTCACCCCCTTGGTAGCTTGGCAAGAGCAGACAGGCTTATCCCGGAGGCAATGTGTAAAGCATTTGCGCAAGCACACAACTCCAACAACATCCTAGGCACACCACAAAAAGAACTCCACACAAGGTTATATAAAAATAACTTCTGTATTGTCAAAACACATCAGATAGAAAGCACACATCTACATTGTGGCAACTGGCACGAGCAATATTCACAAGGGATTATTTACAAGACAGGGCCACATGGGCCACTGTCAGAATCAGCACTTAGTAGAAATAGCACTTCTAGAACAAAGAATATAGGATATAAAATCACTGTAGCACAAATTAGCAAGTATAGCACACAACCAGTAACTACTGGTAACAGGTAAGTACCACCTACGCAACCCTAACCACCTTAGGAGAATGTCACGCAGGGAACCAGGACCTCACTAGGACCACCTGTACTGGAAAGAACAACCACCTAAGAATAAAATACATTTAGGGGTGTAGGCAAGAACAAAACACATGATGTATAAACAACACATTCAGAGGTGTAAGGAAAGAAAACACATGATGCATAAAAACATTCAGAGGTGTAAGAACAAGGAAGAACACATGATGCATAAAAAACATTCAGAGGTGTAGGAACAAGGAAGACACATGATGTATAAAAACATTCAGAGGTGCCAGAACACAACTCAATAGCGCAAACACACATGATGCCTGAAAACATTCAGAGGTGCAGGAAAAACCACACAATTGCGCCAAAACTTACATAAGCCACCACCTGTGGCAGTCCCTAGGCCAACTGGCCTTGATGGGGCTAGGACGCCCTGTGTCCAAAAGTCAGGGGCCTAAACGTGGCAGCTGCCCACAAATTTCTGGGCAGCTGAGGACAATCCCAAGCACCTAAACGGTGCAGCTGCCCACTAATTGCTGGGCAGCTGGGAATCAATAAAACTGCGATGGGGCCCTCACTGACCCTAGAACAGAAATGCGCCCAATCGTTGGAGCCACACAGGCTCTGAGACAACACTGTGCAGACCGTTGGAGCCACACAGGCTCTGGTACTACACATGGCCAAACGTTGGAGCCACTCAGGCTCTAAAACAAATATGCCCCATGGAGCCTTCGAGGCTCTGAATGTACCTCTGGAGCCCTTCGTGGGCTCTGCAAAAACACTGCGGGGTCATTGGAGCCCCCTCTGGGGCTCTAGATCACTGCGATGGCCCCCTGAGCCTCGTGGGCTCGTAACAAACATGCCCCCAGGGAGCCTCTTGGGGCTCTAGACAATGTTGGGGCGACCCGCTGCCAACCGGGGCCGCCCTAATTGCACCGCCATCACTGTGCCACACGGGGCTCAACTGGATGCTGCCAATACACGGGGAGCAGCCCACTGCCAAATGGGGCTGCTCCAACTTGTGCCCTCAACAGGCCGCCTGGAGCTTCCCGCCTACGCCCCAGCCCTTCAACACTCACCGGGCTGGTCGAGGGGGGGTTCGGCTTCACTCGCGGCTGGCTCTGCTTCTCTTGCAGCTTCCTCTCTTCGCCTGCGGCCGGGGCTGCCTCGCGCCCCCTCCTCCTTCACGGCTGCGGCGGCGGTGCTTCACCCAGGCCCCCTCAGCTCATGGGAGCCCCGCAACACCTCTCCCCTCACTCCTCTGGTGCCGGCGGCGGGCGCGAGACTCCTCTCGCAAAACCGAAAGTCCCGCCCACCGCCAGGCAAAGCATCGCCTGACTTCCTGGTTCGCCTCCTCCTCTCCCTATGACGTGGCAGGAGGCTAGGCCGGCTGGGCCAATTCCCAGCGCGGCCTTTACGGGATGCTAGCGGCTGCCTTTCATGGGAGACTCGGCCTCGGGGCCGCGGCGGTGATATTCCCCGGCAGATGAGGGGTGGGCACTCTCGAAAATGCACAAATAAAGCGCTCCCAGCGCTGTGAAAACAGATAGAGCGCTCCCAGGCGCTCAGGGCAAGAAAGTAAAGCGCTTCCAGGCACTGGGGCAAATACAGCGCTAGAAATACAAATAAAACGCTCAGGAAACACAAAGTCCAGCCAGAATAAAGCGCTCTCCCATGCGCTAAGGGGGCAGAGTCCATCAAGCCCCCAAGGCAAAGACTCCCATAGCAAAGGGGTCCCAGCATCCAGCAGTCCATCAGGTATCCAGGGGCTGGCCAGGGCCCAGGGAGGCAAGCCTTACCCTGGGCCCAAGCAGCAGCACGCCCCTGGCAGGATTCAAGTCAGAAAACAAGAACATTTTAGAAGAGGTCACATCTCTTTTTATACATGAAATTCCTTTGTCTAGCAGGGTCCAGGCAGTTTGAGAACCAGCTACAACTGGTTATAGGGAACTCTTTTCAGTGTGAGGGGCAGAGGTGACAGCCGCCCAGCAGGAGGTGAAGCCAGCATTGTGGCAGGCAGGCACAGCCCTATTCACTCCCAGGTGCTATCTCCTCCCACCACTCTAGTTGCAGATGCAGTCATTCAACCAAGGGCTGACTCAGACAACCTCCTGAGGGCTCCCCAGCCCCTGTTACCCTCAAACCAGACAGTCAATCCACAAGCAGGCCCAGGCACTCCTGGGGCCAGGCTCCAGCCAATCACGTGCCAGCAGACTCACTACACATGCACACACATGTCCAGAAGTGGCACTTCTGCACTAGACACATTCATGCCACATACATCATTACGCAGCATTCAATCTCATGAGTTCACACATACCAAACTCGACCCTGCACTCCCCACACATCAGGAACTACCATGGTCACACAGATTCCCCATGCATTCCTATGGGAGGGCAGGTCACTCACCACACATACACAGAGAGCTCACGCACTTTACACTGTACCACAGTGAAAAAGTGCGCAGAAACAGGCTAGTCAAAAGCAAAAAGTTTCGGGGTGAACCTGCCAAAAAGTGCCAGGTCCAACACAACCCCCTTCCAGCCAAAACGCAGGGTAGACCAATCACTCCACTGGTGGACTTCCCTGCTTCGGGCGACAAAACACAGACACGGGCCCGCACTGCAGGGACACCCTCCGGTTTTGCGCCACTCTGACACCGCATAGATTTCTCTCAACAAGAGCTCTCTGGCACAACTAGGATACCCCACTGGTACTCTCTAGTCATCCACGGCCAGGACCAGGCCCTAGGCCATCCAAATGTCACAGGTCCTGACCAATCCAGAGAGTGGGGGCAGTAACCCCTGGCACCCAATGGCCATTCTCCACTCTCCCTCTCAGTGTAGCTACAACTACCACTGATCCTTCAACCTAGGGACCACACCCTCAGGCTGACCAGAGGTCACGGGCAAGAATGCCCCACGCTACCTCTACTTCTGGGGTTCCGCACCCTCCCAGGGTAGCACCCACCAGAACACAACTCTCCTACCAGTTCAGGACCTCACTCCATCACTGGTCTACCACCTGGGATCTGGAAACTATTTCACTTCGGAGGTACAAAGCACACAGCACAGTCCCTCTTCAAGCAGGTGGGGGGACACAGCACACAGCAAAGTCCCCTTTCCTCTACCTTAGTGGAAACAACAAACTGCAGGTGGGCCCCAGATCACACAGCAAGGGCAGCCTCCCCAGTCTCTTCAACTGATCTACTTTGGCGGGGATTCCTTCTTGACCTGGAAGTTTCCTAATCTCCCAACCTAGGATCTAAATCCTAAGGTTGCACCGGGGTCAGAGGTAAGGACACCGTCCATCTGCACCCACTTCCAGAGTTCTGCACCCTCCCACCTTGGAGCGGTACCCCTGGAAGCCAAAAACAGGTCAGGACACTGATTACAGATGCCTTTTCCTCCAGGTCAGGCTGAACCTGAACCTGGCCTCCCCCCTCCTCGGGGACCGACCTCCAGAGGCCCCAAAAATGGTCAAGCGCTTTGGACGATCAAATACCCAGCGAACCAGGACTTCTGCACCCTCCACTAGGAGCGGTACTTCTCAACACCAGGACCGCCGGAGTTCTGGTTACAGACACTCCCCTTCCTCTAGACACAGGAAGATCCTCCTCAAATGACCTGTAAATACAGCCTAGGCCCCTGACCTGGCGCTCCCTTAGGGAACCCTCCAGGCCCTGAGATAGGGTTTCGGGCCAACGTGGGACACACCGTCCCATACTCACTCCGCCTCCACTGAGACAGGGCGTGAACCCCTACACCCCTACCATCCTACTGGGACCTAGCTGGGCTACACATGAACCTCTTCCCCTACACAGGATCATCAGATACACAAGCCACTACTTTTAGAATCACTCCCTAATGCCTCTGCAAGACATCTAGCACACCGCCAGACATCCACCTTCTTATCCAGTGCCTCTGCAGGACCTCCTGCACACCACCAGAGGTACACCTCCCGTGCAAGGTCCTTTAAAAAAAAACTTACACCAACTCCTCCAGTTCAACACACTACTCATCCACACACTCCCCCTCCAGACCGGCGAGACAGTTCCTCACTGCCCCTGACTCTCAACCTGTACCCCTCTTCCTGAGCACCAGGCACCATACTCTGGGAACAGGGAATGGGACTTGGCGCACTGGACATATTTTAGCTGCCATCACTGGATCCTACCATACTAGGCAATCCAGACACACACACTACACTCAGGGGATAACCACCCTCCCGAGCAAGCCATTTCTCCTCCACACTCGCTCTCTTCCATCTACCCACACAGGGACAGGAACAGGGAATGGGCACTGGACCCAGCAAGGGATTCCTGATCTATGGGAACCTCCCCCTCTACTGGCGTCCCGCTCTGTCATTTTCTCTCATCTGCCACTAAACATAAAAGTGCAGGAGACACCATTTGAAAATGACACTCTTGAGGAAAAACAAAATCACAAACAATAATCCCAAACATGTGACTATCTAAAAAAGGCAGAGTTTTGTAATGTAGCCAGCTGTCGCTGTGGTACTGCGCAAACACAAGTCCTAATCCGCACCGCTGACCAACAATGTTAGAACAGGGATTTCTGGTAGGCTAAGGCTGACGCCAAAGCCAGGCAGAAACTATCATTCTAGTCAGGGCAAGGGAGTCACATGCCAAGATAACCCCTGCTCACCCCCTTGGTAGCTTGGCACGAGCAGACAGGCTTATCCTGGAGGCAATGTGTAAAGCATTTGCGCAAGCACACAACAGCAACAACATCCTAGGCACACCACAAAAGGAACTCCACACAAGGTTATATAAAAATAACTTCTGTATTGTCAAAACACATCAGATAGAAATCACACTTGTACATTGTGCCAACTGGCACGGGCAATATTCAAAAGGGATTATTTACAAGACCGGGCCACATGGGCCACTGTCAGAATCAGCATTTAGTAGAAATAGCACTTCTAGAACATAGAATATAGGATATAAAATCACTGTAGCACAAATTAGCAAGTATAGCACACAACCAGTAACTATTGGTAACAGGTAAGTACCACCTACGCAACCCTAACCACCTCAGGAGAATGTCACGCAGGGAACCAGGACCTCACTAGGACCACCTGTACTGGAAAGAACAACCACCTAAGAATAAAATACATTTAGGGGTGTAGGCAAGAACAAAACACATGATGTATAAACAACACATTCAGAGGTGTAAGGAAAGAAAACACATGATGCATAAAAACATTCAGAGGTGTAAGAACAAGGAAGAACACATGATGCATAAAAAACATTCAGAGGTGTAGGAACAAGGAAGACACATGATGAATGAAAACATTCAGAGGTGCCAGAACATTACTCAATAGCGCAAAAACACATGATGCCTGAAAACATTCAGAGGTGCAGGAAAAACCACACAATTGTGCCAGAACTTACATAAGCCACCACCTGTGGCAGTCCCTATGCCAACTGGCCTTGATGGGGCTAGGACGCCCTGTGACAAAAAGTCAGGGGCCTAAACGTGGCAGCTGCCCACAAATTGCTGGGCAGCTGAGGACAATCCCAAGCGGCTAAACGGTGCAGCTGGCCACTAATTGCTGGGCAGCTGGGAATCAATAAAACTGCGACGGGGCCCTCACTGACCCTAGAACAGAACTGCGCCCAATCGTTGGAGCCACACAGGCTCTGACACAACACTGCGCAGACCGTTGGAGCCACACAGGCTCTGGTACTACACATGGCCAAACTTTGGAGCCACTCAGGCTCTAAAACAAATATGCCCCATGGAGCCCTCGAGGCTCTGAATGTACCTCTGGAGCCCTTCGTGGGCTCTGCAAAAACACTGCGGGGTCGTTGGAGCCCCCCTCTGGGGCTCGAGATCACTGCGATGGCCCCCTGAGCATCGTGGGCTCGTAACAAACATGCCCCCAGGGAGCCTCTCGGGGCTCTAGACAACGTTGGGGCGACCCGCTGCCAACCGGGGCCGCCCTAATTGCACCGCCATCACTGTGCCACATGGGGCTCAACTGGATGCTGCCAATACACGGGGTGCAGCCCACTGACAAACGGGGCTGCTCCAGCTTGTGCCCTCAACAGGCCGCCTGGAGCTTCCCGCCTACCCCCCAGCCCTTCAACACTCACCGGGCTGGTCGAGGGGGGGCTCGGCTTCACTCGCGGCTGGCTCTGCTTCTCTTGCAGCTTTCTCTCTTCGCCTGCGGCGGGGGCTGCCTCGCGCCCCCTCTTCCTTCATGGCTGCGGCGGCGGTGCTTCACCCGGGCGCCCTCCCGGGAACCAGGGCTCCTCCATACCCCACGGGGCTCCCTCAGCTCATGGAGCCCCGCAACACCTCTCCCCTCATTCCTCTGGTGCCGGCGGCGGGTGCGAGACTCCTCTCGCAAAACCGGAAGTCCCGCCAGGCAAAGCATCACCTGACTTCCTGGTTCACCGCCTCCTCTCCCTAAGACGTGGCGAGAGGCTCGGCCGGCTGAGCCAATCCCAGCGCGGCCTTTACGGGATGCCGGCGGCTGCCTTTCATGGGAGACTCGGCCTCGGGGCCGCGGCGGTGATATTCCCCGGCAGATGAGGGGTGGGCACCGTCGAAAATGCACAAATAAACCGCTCCCAGCGCTGTGAAAACAGATAGATCGCTCCCAGGCGCTCAGGGCAAGAAAGTAAAGCGCTTCCAGGCACTAGGGGAAATACAGCGCTAGAAATACAAATAAAGCGCTCAGGAAACACAAAGTCCAGCCAGAATAAAGCCCTCTCCCCGGCGCTAAGGGGGCAGAGTTCATCAAGCCCCCAAGGCAAAGACTCCCATAGCAAAGGGGTCCCAGCATCCAGCAGTCCATCAGGTATCCAGGGGCTGGGCAGGGCCCAGGGAGGCAAGCCTTCCCCTGGGTCCAAGCAGCAGCACGCCCCTGGCAGGATTCAAGTCAGAAAACAAGAACATTTTAGAAGAGGTCACAGTATCTTTTTATACATGAAATTCCTTTGTCTAGCAGGGTCCAGGCAGTGTGAGAACCAGCTACAACTGGTTATAGGGAACTCCTTTCAGTGTGAGGGGCAGTGGCGACAGCTGCCCAGCAGGAGGTGGGGCCAGCATTGTGGCAGGCAGGCACAGCCCTATTCACTCCCAGGTGCTATCTCCTCCCACCACTCTAGTTGCAGATGCAGTCATTCAACCAAGGTCTGACTCAGACAACCTCCTGGGGGCTCCCCAGCCCCTGTCACCCTCAAACCAGACAGTCAATCCACAAGCAGGCCCAGGCACTCCTGGGGCCAGGCTCCAGCCAATCACGTGCCAGCAGACTCACTACACACGCACACACATGTCTAGAAGTAGCACTTCCGCACTAGACACATTCATGCCACATACATCATTACGCAGCATTCAATCTCACGAGTTCGCACATACCAAACTCGACCCTGCACTCCCCACACATCAGGAAATACCATGGTCACACAGATTCCCCATGCATTCCTATGGGAGGGCAGGTCACTCACCACACATACACAGAGAGCTCACGCACTTTACACTGTACCACAGTGAAAAAGTGCGCAGAAACAGGCTAGTCAAAAGCAAAACGTTTCGGGGTGAACCTGCCAAAAAGGGCCAGGTCCAACATTACATAAATCAAAAACCTTCCAAATTGGTGTCCGTAGCTGCATGTAGGGTAGACCAATAATGTGACACTGGAACTACATGACCCCTATTCATGGAAATTCCAAATAAGAAAATGCAAAAATAATGAATTAGTCCCCCTGTTGTCAAGCATCATGAGTTTGAATTCATCATCCAGATTATCAAAGGCTTGATTTCCTTTATGAAAGACTTAAAACTCCTCTGTTCAGAACATACCTTAATATGAAACTCTTCTTGCTAATGAGTAAGGTTCAGCTCAAGTCCTATGACACAGTGCTCTCGAGACCAAAGTCTGGCCATAACCCTTCAATTTAGGTAGGCTCAGTTAAAGAGAACAAAAATTAATTAGTGTACATCGGTCAATTAATTTCAGCCGCTGGTAATTATTCTGGGTTATTTTTCAGTTCATCATGGTTTATCTCACCAGCCCCATTACAGACAATGTTGAACAATAGGCAAATCAGTCTCAAAATAATGCTCCACCCCAAACTACTTTTAAACAGTTGATCAGACCTGTGGAGAAGGCCCAATGCCCAAGCCGCATAGGGTAACATCTAATACATACATTTACACAAAATATTAGGTGATATAGAACATATCAGAAGAAGATGGGTGGGACCTACATCCCTGTATAGGTATATCCATTTATAGACATGTTTTGGCAACAGCAGTAGGTCTTGCTTCTTGGATCTGTTGACTGCCAACAGCATCAGCAAATATTGGGCAACATGGAAAAATATTGCAGAGGGAAGTATATGAGGGAGAGAGCAACACAGTAGATGGGTGGGCTTGTGGGTCTGCAAGGGAAAGCAGAGGAGAGAGAAAGCAACACAGAGTGGGGGTTTGCGGGGTGAAAGCACTTTAGAAAGAGAGAAACATGGTAGTCAGTTACAATTACATATTTGACTTGCTGCAACCTGCAAATCGGTGTATCTTGGTTAGTTGGCCGGATAGGAGGAGGGAGTGAGTGGACGAGCTCCGGGTCTGGGATCACTTTCGGTGTAAATCCCGACCGGAGCGACCCCACCAAACACCCCCCCCCCATCTTCACATCTATCCACCTGCATACGGCGGCCTCTGGGATCCAGAGGAACCATCTACGGGGGTCAGACTGCCCGTCTCGAGTCTCCGGGCTCCGATGGAATGACCTGAGCCCCCAACCGATTCCGCCCCGGAACTTTGCCCCACATCACCCACAGGAGCACCCCCGCCAGCAGTTTGAAGCCCCCTAGCTCTTACCGGGGAAACAGGCAACAGGGGCGGCGAGGCTCCCAAAGGCGGCTCCACCGGACAGAAAATCACGGATCTTTAAGAGCGGTGACGAGCCGCGCACCGGAGTGCCTGTTGGCAGTGGAAAGAAAGGAGCGCCTGGTCCCGACAATAATCAGGGGACCAGATACTGATGTGAGGTCGTGGGCAGCAAGCCGGTCCTGACGGTCGGTAACGTGAGGACTGCCTGTCCCAAAGATGGCCGACAGCCCTCACAGTATAAGGACTTAATTAAACCGTAAACGAGCCAATCCGTAAAAAAAGAGCCCCAGCACCACCAGACCGACGAGACCGACACCGTAACCAGAGGACCCAGCCACAAGGGCACCTTCCCCCACCCTTCACGCAAGTACCCTCCACTTTCTTACATCAAGGGCCGCCTGAACCTAATATGGCCGCCACTCGGGACTGTTTATGAACAGGGAAATCGGACTTGTCCAGCCAGATTCTTGTTTACCCACAACTTTAAATGAACAGGCTCTGCCTGCATCTAGACTGCAGCCCCAGTGAGCTAAGTTCACACTGACTCAGATATTATTGCCCCAGCCTTAAAATGAACAGGCTCTGCCTGCGTCTAGACTGAAGCCCCGGTGAGCTAAGTTCACACTGACTCAGATATTAATGCCCCAGTCTCAATGTATTAATTTCTCCCAGGTTAGGGACTTCGGAGGCCCCCTAAACAAAAATGCCTTTCACCGTAATTGCAGCTCGTGACCACCTTTGAGCCAATCTCCCCTCACGCTAAGAGGCGGCATTACCGACCGCTACTGCCTATGCCGGCTAATACAATAACCATCCGGCTTCACTCTCCTAGGACCTCCTGCCCCCTCCTTAACTCACAGCCACACCCGTATCCACTAGCTACAGCCCGCCCACGGTAGGCTGGCCACTGATTCTCCCCAGAGAGGACCCAATCAAACCCGGAGTGCCCATCCTAGGAGCCTAACGCCACCCCCTCCTTCACTCCCTCCCCCCGCACGAAGAAATGACCCCCCCATACGAATCGCCCTCGATGCGCAAATCCCCAAAGTTACTACGCCGTTCAGCAGAACCCCCCCGGGTGTACACCCCTACCCTACCCTCCGCCCCGAATCAATCATCACAGCCCCCACCCTTCCTACTCACCACCTCCTTCCTTGCCCCTAAGGTCTCGCCTCCCCTAGTACAGCTAAGATGCCCCCGGCAGCACTATCGGACATGCCTCTCTGCCCCTCTCCCAATCACCTATCTCCAACCAAGAGGGCAGAACACCTTCGCTATATCATTCCCACGCACCCTCTCCTTTAAAGCCAAAAAACGCTTCAAACAGAATTTAATCAGAGGACACCCTGAAACACTAGTTGTTGACACCTATCACTGCGCAATCAGAGGACTTCATTTTCCATACCAACAGGCCTGTCGCATGGGTTACCATCTTTAATGCACTCCTCCCAGTCTCCAAAACCACCCTCACCGAGGACAACCGCAAACTACCGATCGCACCCATGAACCTTCAGTCCCTGTCCGGAGACATCTCCATCACCATTTTTGTGAATGGCACCATTCTAATACAGGCGAAAGACGAGAACCTAGAGTTCTTTGACTCTCTCTTCCCCTCCCTCAAGATGGCAATTGCTCACTACCCACACAAATGGACCCCCGTCCCCCCTTTTGGCACCATACAAAATCCGAGTCTTCGGAGCACGTCTCCGCCTCCCCAGCGTCCCCCTCCTACTCTGCTCAGTCACTCCGCCAATCTTACGCCACCCCCAGCCCCAGCTCCCCCCACATCCCATCCCCCGGCGTACGCACATCACACCTAACCATCCAGCACGCAGCCCACCGCTCAGTCCCAATGGACTCCCTACCCCACTCCACCCAGATCCCGAACCTCCCCATGCTCCCAGTCTCCCGACGTTAGTGGCCCACCTCAGCGTCCCCACCCCTACCGGCACCCCCACTCGGCCAACCCTATGCCCCCACCTGCCCCAGCGCCCCCTATCTCACTACCCCCGTCCTTCACCCTTCGACCCCAAACTTCCAGTACTCAGCCCCCCTCGCATCCCCAAAGGACCCCCATCCCCCCATTCCCTAGCTCCTGTATCCCCACTAGCTATCAGCCTCCCCTCCAAAAAAGTTCCCAGACCCCCCAATAACTCCACATCTCAGTTCCCCCACCGCAAACCCCTCCTCTCCAATTCCTACAGTCCCTGCTAACAAAGGTAACTTTCACCGCCAACTGGACATTGACCCCCCTCACTCTCTAGCCCTCCGACATCAGATCGTTAGACCTAACAACACCGAGGCACAACCCCCTAACCCACCTACCCACTCTCCTCTAGTTCTCACCGCCCCCCCTGGAAGCGCAGACGCAACGCCTTGACCTTATTGAAGCACAGATCACTACCCTGATCCTTGGCCTGCAGGAAACCCTATCCGCCCTAGGGAATCTCCAGCTGCACTCCCCTCCCTTAGCATCACCCCTCATCCATAAACCTCTCCCTAGGAATGACTCTCCACTCACCAACCAGTCCCTTCCCCCTTCAGGTTCCCTGCCTCCTCTCACTAAAGACTTGATTGAATCGCGAGCAGTCAAGCCCAGAGGAACGACTCCCTTCCTCTCCACCCATGAAGTGAGCGCACTTGTCGCATCTAACGAATTCCCTCCGAACCAGCCAGCCCAGGCCCCACTCCTGAACTCCACTCCCACCTCCTCGATCCAAGTCATCACTGGAGTGGGTAGGGTCCCGCCCCCTCACAGAGACACCAGACCCCCCATGTATCTATCCTCCGTTTCCAGAGCCAAGCCTGACAATGTGAAATCAAATAAAGATCCCCCCATGAACTGTATGCTCATCAACCGCCGGTCCGCAGTCAAACATGCAACAGAAATAGCTGAATCCATCCTCTCTCATGACCTGGATGTAGCCTTCATCACGGAAACATGGCTAAACACCCTATCCCTCCCCACTCTGGACATGCTGGTGCCGCCAGGTTTCTCAATTATCCGCAAAGACAGGCCCATACACAAAGGTGGCGGCATAGCAATTATCCACAAAAGTGACCTTTCCATCTCTGAAATTCCCTCCTGCCTGTATAATTCTTGTGAATGCCTGTTGGTTAACATCAAATCTCCCTCACATAGCTCACGTCAATGCCACCTCCTTTATCATCCCCCAGGCAACTCCAACGAATTCAGTGCTCAGCTGTCGGATCTGATCACCCAATCCGCACTCAACAGCGACCACAGCTTAATTCTGGGCGACCTCAACCTAAGATGGAACGAAACCAAGAACCCGCTCATTCAATCACTGAACACCCTTCTGCAAGACAACGAGATGATCCAACACTGTTCAGAGGAAACGCACTACAGAAGAGCGATCCTGGATGCAATCATTGCGAACAAAAATGAAATCTCGATTGACCGCATCATCCCGGAGGACTGGTCAGACCACCACATCATTCTCTTTCATATCAACCAGCCGGCCCTATCCCTCCCACCCACTCAAGCTTCCCCTAAGTGGGTCAGGAACACGTCCAGAGTCCCCCGAGACAAGCTAGAAGAAGGACTCAGCTTACTCCTCCCGAACACGAAGGAGTCCCTCTCAACCTCAGAACTTACCTCGTCTACTATGCCAACCTGGAGCTCACCCTGGATTAACTGGCTCGTATGAAACTAAAAAAACCTAGAAGCACTCCCTCAAGGTCGTGGTTCTCTACTGACATTAATGAGGAAAGAAGACACCTCAGATCCCTGGAAAGAACATGGAGGAACAACCCCACCTCCCTCCATCGGGACCAACTCAAGGCAGCACGCAAAAACTATTACATTTGAATCAAGAGCAAAAAGTCATCCTTCTTCTGTTACGCGTTAGACAGTGCCAAAAATCGCACCAAAGAACTCTTCAACATCATTAAGAACCAAACCTCCATGCCAGCGGCAGATAACCCGGTGGCGTCCAAAACACATTGCGACAACTTTGCAAGCATTTTCAATGAAAAAATTGCTAAAATTGACCGTTCATTCACCCCGAAGCCCGCCTCCCGCTCAGAAACCTGGAGTCCTGCAACTAACCTCAACCCCACAGTAACCCCGGCCATCCGCTGGTCATCCTTCCGGCCAGTCCAGGATGAAATGATAAGCAATCTTATCGCCTCCGCTAAACCCTCTTCGCACTCCCTCGATCAACTGCCCTCGAGACTCACCAAAGAGATGAAGCTCACTCTAGCTCCTATATGGGGTAAAATCATCAACAGCTCCATGAGCGAGGGCTCCATTCCGGACTGCCTGAAAATAGGACAAGTCACGCCACTTCTAAAAAAAACATGCCTTGACCATATGGACATGAACAAATTCAGACCGGTCTCGAACCTTCCGCTCCTATCCAAAATTCTGGAAAGATGTGTGCTCGCACAATTAACCCAACATCTAGAAAACACCAATCTACTTGACCCACACCAGTCAGGATTCAGAAAGGGATGCAGCACTGAAACCGCAATCCTAAATATCCTAGATGATCTGCATATGTCACTAAACTCCAACCAATGTAGCCTCCTCATCCTCCTTGACCTATCGGCAGCGTTCGACACAGTGGATCATACCCTGCTACTCAAGGTCCTCCAGGAGAGAGCGGGCATCAAAAAGACGGTCTTAAAATGGTTCTCCTCTTTTCTCAACAACCGCACTCAAAAAATAAAGATCAACAGCTTTGAATCAGACCCCTTCCCCATTAGCAGAGGAGTTCTGCAAGGATCAGTACTCTCCCCACACCTCTTCAACATTTACATGGAACCCCTCACCTCACTTCTAAGGAACTCCAACATCCCCTTCCATCTCTACGCAGACGATACTCAACTCTATTTGGAAACCACTTCGATCGAGAACATTCACAGACTAAACGATACACTCATGGAGGTCCAACACTGGCTCTCAGCCAACCACCTCAAACTTAATGAAGAGAAAACGGAAGTACTCCTCATTTCAAATAGGGATGAAAACCCCCAAATAGTGGAATGGCTCAAAGCCGTAAATGCCCTCAATGTCTCTCTAGCACCAACGGACTCCGCTAAATCCCTAGGGTTCACGCTCGACCCCAAACTGGACATGAAGACACACATCTCAAAAACCGCCAAAAGTGCGTTCCTGAACTTGAAACTTCTCTCCCAAATCAAGCCTTTCCTCCCCCTAAAGACCTGAAACTTGCCACCCAGGCATTAGTGCTCTCCAGAATTGACTATGGCATCGCAGTGCTGACTGGAACAGCCAAATCGCACTTGGGACCTCTCACCTCCACCCTCAATGCAGCAGCAAGAATGGTCACAGGAACAAAAAAATATGAACACATCTCCCGGCACTCAAGGAACTGAAGTGGCTCCCAATAGACCAATGAGCCAACTTCCGCACGGCTTGCCTCACACATAAAGCACTGCATACAGGCAAAGCAGAATATCTGGCCTCCAAACTCAAAAGGGCCGGTCAATTCAGGAACCTCAGGAGCTCTAACACACTCCTGCTCATCCCTCTGAAATCTCAGAAACACAAAACCGCAAATAAATCCTTTGCGGGCAATGCCCCAAAGATCTGGAACTCCATCCCCCCCACATCAGAATGACAGCCTCCTTTCCGCAATTCAAGACACTACTCAAAGCCTTCTTCCTAGAGCGCTCTGGTTCGTAGTGAGAACCCCACACCGGACTCCTCTTTGAACCCAGAGCCGGATGATTCGCTCCTGATCTCCGTCCCGTAGTCCGCTCAAGATGTTGATGTACTGTCTTTATGTCCGCCTGTGCTCCTTGTTCTTTTATTGCATATGTATCTTTGATGTGAAGCGCTCTGATATACTCGGGTCCAGCCAGCGCTATACAAAACTTCAATAAAAGTTTGTATTGACTCTAACATTAATGTATACATGTGGAGGGAAAATAGAAAAAAAGCCACAGCCTCAGAAACTCTGTGACACACACTCTTGCATGGCCTCAGCCTTATTCACATGTTTCCTATTATATGCTCCACCAGCTGTTGCAAATATTCTATTTTCTGTCACATACTTAGGAAAATCCTCATTGATGACTATTTAGAAATAGCTGCTCCTCTGAAGTGGTGCTGCAGTGCACACTATCCTGATGTGTATATATGATCCAGCTGAATTCTATGGACAGCACATGAAAAGAAGCCCACAAACCTTTTAAAGTTCACCCCATCTTACAAAACCTGGCACCATCATGGCACTGTGGTTGCTTTCTGATCAATGTTAAGTCCAGTGGTTGGTTTGATTGGTCATTTAAAGGGCTAAGTTTCTTGGAACAACTCCTTAAACTTAAACAGCTTTATTAACTTCTTCCAGACCTTGAATCTAGAGCTATCCAAGCATCAACTTTGAAGATAAGGTCAACTGCAGCATTGCCTTCAGATTATCCTGTGCCTCTGACCCAAGAGGCCTACCAAACTCCGAATAATAACATATCTCAAACAGATGTGGCATTACCACAGGGCTGTGTCAGGATTCTGTGGGACCATTTTTAAAGAACTGTTCTTTAGCCCTACAGAAAGTCGCAGTAGAATAAACTGGCAAACACTATTGGAGAAGACATATTCACCAACATGTTGCTGGATACTCATAGTAGACCAAGGTAGGTTAATCAGAGAGTATGGATTAGAATTCTATCTTGCATGACTGATATTAGAGCCTCCAAAACATATGCAATGCTAAACAGCTCATCTACTCTAAAAGTAGAATGTATGTTCATGACCATTGAAATTTGCCACACATCCTCTGTCTCCTATGCTCTGAGACCTTATCGGGCAGCCATGTGGAACAGATAACAGCATATGCGCAAAGCACACATCCACTTTTGACACATACGGCTCTTTTATGTGATACCATTGATTCTTGTAGGTTTCACCACCCAGTCACAGATGGATAGACACATTGTTAACCTCTGCCAAATTACTCATCTACGACTTTGGTGCCAGATGAGGCATCCAGTGAAGGCAAGTGGCTGTTTGACCTGCAATAAATCGCCCATTGCCAACAAATGGTAATGACAAACAGGAGGTTGACACAGCAGTTGACAACAATATTTGAGACACATTCATTTCAAAGCAGGGGAATGCTCAGATCCTCTAACTACCTACTGAGACAAGTCCTGTGAGCCCTCCCTATTCTTGAGCCACATTTAAAGTTAGAGCATTATCGCAACCTTACACTAGCGAATTATAAACTGGATGGTAACCTAATTGTCTACCTGATAGGAATAGGCCAACTTTTTGGAGGTCTTTTGACATGGTCCTAGTAAACACCACCAATTAGTTTGTTATTCATTGTTTGCTGCTAATGACTGATGCTCCTGCATCTTTGGAAATAACCTGGACCACTACCCTGTAACCCAAATTTGACTTGATGCAGCCTATATGACTGATGATCACATTATGGATGATTTTTGAATAACTTGGTGTGTTTTGCTCTTTAAGAGGGCCCTGCAACATATGGATCCCCCCACAGCCAAATCGCTCGTCACCCCTTTACCTCTTTACTATGCATTTAGGTTACAAATCGTGATTAGTCTTGAAAAGTAGCCTGATTGCCTCTTCTACCTTGCTACTCAATTTCTATCAAATGTTCCTTTGAAGTATGACATTGTAAACCTCTTTCTAGGCCTTGATAGCTATTGTTCTGCACGATTTCAGTACATGTTTGTTCGCTACTAGGTAAGACTTACTACAAAATAAAGCCCAAATTATGCTGCTCCCAGTTTTTTGCATGTGAGCAGCCTGAACACATAGAAAACCCATACATGTTTGGCATCACTCTCTTATGCGGCCCATAGAAATAGAGTTGGAGACCAGCTTTGGCAGGGATTTGATCTTGCATGAGAGAGAGTGGAGGTAGCAATTGTGGGAAAAATTGCTTAATGTTTGGCAAACATCGTATTCAACAAGCTAATAAGCATGATCGAGGCCTGGGACCTAGTAAGAGGAACCTTAGGATGTATAGATGGTGATAATATATAGGTGTGGTGTGCATGAGTAAAGTCCACGGTTGATTACTGAGCCAAGGAGGTAGTTTCCACTACCATTTCACTTGTACTTGCTTTCAAACTTTTCAAAATGTACCACTTAAAGTTTATCACATGTAGACGATATGACCCCATATAACAGACTGCATTCTCTGGGTCACAAGGCAGGCAGGGGCCTCTAGGCTCCAACCATGTTGGGTGAGGTAATTGCCACTGGTGCCCTAGGGCCCATTCTCCTACGACTCTGTAAACAGGGCAAACTGGGGTGCATTTTGGACTCGACTCTCAGGGCAGCAAGAGCAATTGGACAAAGGCTTCTCTTTTGAGGTAGTGTCGGGAGCCAGAACTCAGAACTCTACAGGCAACAACAGACACAAAACCTGGGCTTCTATGGGAATTTACAAGGGCATATTATCAAGCCCATTATCGCCGCTTTAGCGGCAGTTTCCTGCCGATAAAAGCAGCGATAATGTATCACCCTTTCTTGATAATATGGCCCCAAGTGCTTAACCAGTAAACAAATAATACTTTAATAACACAGCAATGCTACACAGTTTATTAGGGTTGAGCTAAGGGTTGTGATTCCAACTGTGATTGCCAGGTAAGCACTTTATGACATATTCTCCCCATTCTGGAACCCTCTCTAATGTATATGAGACTTCTACCTCAAAAACAGGCATGGAATAGGTACAGAAGCAGCCACTAGATCTCTACTACTAGATAGAGTATTTCATAATTCAGTTTGCTAGTTCATACCCAAAATGGGATAGAACAGGTAACAGTCAATGTCCCTAATGCAGAACACAGTCGGTCAAACTTAGTCTTTCATGTGTAAGGCCCTGTTATCTGCTCATATTGCTGTGGTTGTGCTACTCGTGTGACCTCTCTCCTGGCTGAAGCTTTCAACAATGGCTCCTTGGTGGCTGATTTACTGGGGTCCACATGTGGTAGTCATCTCGCAGTTGCATCTCTGGGCCAGGATCAGGTTTTCATTTTTAGTTGACAGTAGGGCCTCTAATAGATTTGTTTGGAGTCAAGCAGCATTAACAACGGGCCTCCAGTCAAGATAGATGTTCTGGACAGCCTATAGTTACATCCTGGGCTTCATTTCTGAATACTGTCCACTGTGGTTTGGCAATGGGAGTCTGGAAGCTCCCTCGTGACATGGATCAGATCTACCTTTGCACTCAAGGGCATTAAACAACTTGTGTGTTTTTGCTAAAGCCACAAACACAGCTGGCTTCCCCTCCTTTTACTGTGTCACTTCCTGCAGAGCCAGACACTCTCCTCCATTTCTGAGCTGGTAAGCAGGCATCTAGATGCAAGGCAGACCTTCATCTTCTTCACCTAGTTTTGCACACTTCAGATGAAGGTGACTCATGTCTGGCAAACTGTCTGTCATGCAGATGCCAGCTCTTGTCACAAACAACCCTTCATGTACTCTGCGGAGCACTCCCTTGTTTGATCATGAAGAATTTGTAGATGGAACAAAGGTGGATTGTTTGGATCAAACAGAGGATATGAGTACCCTTTTTAAACATCCCAGAATCAGTTTGATGTAGTGCTCTTTCAAATGTCATTTTGTGGCTATTCCTCAGACACAAAGCAAAAGAAAAATGTTCACAAGGAACTCATTTGAAATACATTATACGTTTATGCAAGACAGTCATATCTGGCTTAAGTTAATCAAAAGGTTAAAACAAGTACCACAGGGTACGATCTTCCAAATGATTCGTAAATAATTAAAGTTTTATAAAGCCCGCACGACAATATACCAATCTAGCTCACTTCAGCCGAAGTGAGCATGATTTTTTTCATAATCACAGAAATTACAAAAAGTACCACAAAAATGAATGAGGAGAAAGACACTTTTTCAAAATATATACAATATGCAAAGTATATGGTGATTTTAGTGAACCCAGGTGGAGTGACCATAACCTAACGATGGTGCATGGAGTGTTTCAAAGGTGACTGGAAAAAAGGAAAAATGGTTATTGGAAGTACAAAAGAGGAGCTAAACGTTTGCAGTACCATGAGTAATTTTCATAGCTAGAGGCTCTCTCTTTATGAAGTCGACCAGCACCACTACCAGCAAACTAAATTTACTCACGTTCACTGAGCTAGGGCGCCCGCAGAACCCGTATACTTAAAACCCTCCCTTCTGATCCCATCAAATGAATCACGCTCACTTCGGCTGAAGTGAGCTAGACTGGTATATTGTTGTGTAGGCTTTATAAAACTTTAAATATTTATGAATCATTTGGAAGGTCGTAGTCTGTATTACTTGTTTTAGCTTTTTGATTAACTCAAGCAAGATATTACTGCCTTGCATAAATGTATTAAGTATTTCAAATGAGTTCCTTGTGAAAAATGTTCCTTTGCTTAGCATTAATACCCAGTTTGTTAAGGACATATGGGTCGCTCTTGTTGTTGTATAAATTGATTGTGCACGTTCCCTGCAAGAGCATTTTCAAAGTATTGTGCTCAATACCCATGAATTAGATTGTCTTTGTTCATTGCTTTGTTTTTCTAGTAAGTTTGCGCTAAGATCAATGCCAATACTTAAAAAATTGTGAACGTTGTAATAGATTGTACATTGTAGGCCAATACACCAAGAATAGAGCTAAACCATACTATGTCAGACAGAGAGGCCTCACTGTATACTGAAGAATATATTGCCAGATTTATAAGTTGGCCCTCACTATTCTCTACACCTTATTGGATAGTCAATACCAATCCTAGACTAGTCCGCTTAGACAAACTTGAGTGTGCAAAAAAGAAGCATGTCCGCACTGAACTGCATGCCCTAATGCTGACTGAGTATTTAAAGGCCAATATCATCCCTCAAAAACTAATAGTTAGAAACTTCCCAGGTATCTTCAGAGACGATAAAAAATTCAAAGGAGGTTTTTCCCACATTTCCACCCCTTGTTGTAGGCCCTGGATGGTGCTAGGAATCGAAACTGCGCTTGAACATAGTAAGCAGGAATTGTTGGAAATAGAAAACTTGGAGAAAGAACTATTTGGTCAAAAGAAACCAGGGCTGCTTTGGAGACGCTTAATAAGACCATACAAGAATTCAACTCCTTTGAACTGAAGAAAAAAGCGGACAAGGTCCAAAAGGATATCACAGCATATAGCAAGGAAAAGGCCTATCCTTATCTACAGGACGACTTTTATGCCCAACCCCAATCCTTCAAGAAAAGTGTCACGTGGGGTAGATACAAAAACAACAACTTAATTGGATTTTCAGAATCCTCTGCAGGATCGGACACCTCAGACGACAGAGGTGAGGGACCAAGCGGAGCATAAAGGAACCAACAGCAGGCTTTTTTAGCCCAGGCACAGAGAGGCAGAGGACCCAATCGCAATCAGAAGAGATTATGGCAGCAGTTCGCAGGAGAACGACAGACACGCCGCCAAAACTACACCTGGGGACTGGAAGGCTAGTAGATGAAGTGGAAGTAAGAAGCCCCGGGTTCTCTATCCCCTTGGTCAATCAAGTAGATATGATCAGAACCACTGATACCCTGAACACAGATGGAACTATTCCCCTCTTCAACCTCTTCAACCTCTCAACACACATATTGAGCAGTAATGAAGTGTCTCTCCTCAACAAAGGAGTGTCATATGTACTCACCGAGAGAACAGACTTTTTTAAACTTCAGACGGAACTCCATACATTTTTCAGGACAAAAATACTAAGAGTATTCTTCAGCAACAACCAAGGTCCTCCACGCTCCCAGAATGCTGTAGTACGACGAAAATCGACCTTCATACCTGCTAATAATATGATGCCTCCTGAAATTCTAGCATTCGGAAAAGGAGTATTAGAGGACATTCTTAAACTCAAAGAAAGGAAATGTTCACTCTTCTTAATATAACAAGACAAGAATGACAAGCACTAACTGAGCTTAAGAAAGACAACATGATCATCCTGAAGCCAGCGGATAAGGGAGGAGGTATTGTGCTTCAAGAAAGAACAAAGTATGAGGCAGAAATAATGAGGCAATTGAGCAATACCCACCACCATAAAGAATTACCACGTGATCCCATTAGGTGTATCCAGAAGAAAATACTGGAGGTTACCACTAATGGGTTAGAGAAGTGTTTTCTAACCAAACCCAACTTTGATTTTATAAATCAGAAGAATCCAAGAATTCTGCTTGTTTACACCTTACCTAAAGTGAATAAAGATCTAACCAATCCACCGGGCAGACCAATCCTATCAGGGTGTGGATCTGTTCTTGAGCCCTTAGGACACTACATTAACAACTTCATTAAAGACTACGTCCCCGTTCTACCCACCTACATCAGGGATAGTACATACATGATAAATCTGATAGAAGGAATGGACTATGCCCCTGCTCAGGAAATTGAGTGACCCTAGATCTAGTTGTTATATACGAACATTCCTCAAACTGAGAGAATCAATGTCATCAAAGCAATCCTGGACTCACGCCCTGCACCCATGATGGTCCTCACTGATTTTATCACGGATTTATTGTAAATTGCATTGACCATGAATTACTTCAGATTCAATATGAAGTTCTATCAACAATTCTCAGGGACTTCAATGGGCTCTATTTTTGCTCCAAATCTGGCAAACCTCTACGTAGGAGAATTTGAAATCAGGTTTATCAACTCTATGACCAATCCATTCGCCAACCATATATAGTGTTGGAAATGGTTAATTGATGATATTTTCCTTATATGTGAAGGTACTGAAAAAAGCTTGGATCTGCTCAAAAATTACCTGCACCACTGTCAATAAGCACTAAGATTCACCTATAACACCAGCATCCGTCGCCATCGTCCATCCCATGGTGGACATCCAGGCATCACCATCCGAACCTGAAATCCTTAACACTCTTTCTTGATCTACTGATCAAATGCCGTAACAATTAACTCAGTGTGACCCTCTATCGCTAACCAACCGATCGAAATACTCTTCTACAATATAACAGCTTCCATCCTAGGGCCCTATAGGATGGTTTACTATATGGACATTACTTGAGACTCAGGCGTAACTGCACAGAGAAAGAAGACTTTTTTAAAAAGTCTAATATCTTAAGTAACAGGCTACGTGAAAGAGGATATCCTTAAGCATGGGCGGATTTTGCGGATTGGCAATCCGCGAACTTGCGTATTTACGGATTCGCAATCCGCGAAGATCCGCGAACTCTAGCGGATTTGCGGATTTTTCCGTTTTTTGTGTTGGCGCGTGTTCGCGCCGATTTTGGGACAAGTTCGCAATTGCGAACTTACTTTTCGGCTTGCAACGGCCGCGACTATGTTGTTTCTACGTCTGGTTTATCATCACAGGTTCACAGCACCCTCTGTTTCACCACTGCCACCCTCTGGGACACCCATGCCACCCTCTAGTACATCCTCACAGGCACCTATTAGGTTTATTTATTACTGTAGATTATGGTGGTTGAAAAAAGCTAGCACACCTGCCCTTCTTCAACTGCCATCAATTAATTTGTGTTTCATTAATGTGTCAGTAATTTTGAAAGTTCCAGTCTGGCTGGCACCTGCTTCCTTCCTTATCTGTAATTTGCTTTTTGTTGCAGTGAAATTTTTTTTTTACAGGACCTTTATGGTGCTATTCTATGAGCCTGCTGTTTGGGTCATAGCAGGGTCATAGAATTGTTGCAAACTCTGGAGGGGCCCATCAGGAAGCACTACCTTGAATGTTACTAATGTTAAGTTTGAACTTTTGCACCTGCTCATTGCTTTCATTTTAGCTAAAATCGTTTTTTTTGCAATTTCGCGCGATATTTGGGGCGCGAATCCGTGCGAGATCGATTTCGGAAGCCGCGAATACGTGCGAATACAAAATTGTTTTTGTTGCGACGTGTATGTTCGCGTGATCTTGCGCGTGTTCGCGAGGCGCTTCTAGCTATTCGTTTGCCAAGTTACCCTATCGGTCGTACACGGGCGCGGCCATCTTGTTGGCGTGACGTAATTCCGTTTCCGCCCGCTATGTGTAATCTCGCAAAGTGTGCTGCTCGCGAGTACAATTTCGCGCGTACTCGCAAGGAAAATCTCGCGCGAACTTACCCACGCGGTCGTGAACGGGCGCGGCCATCTTGTTTCTCATTCATTGCTATGGTTCTGGGCATGCTTTCTGTATCCTCTCTCAATCTCTGCCATCCTTTGCTTGTTTGAAGTTTTTTTGATCTAATTTTACTTATTATCTAACCCTCTATTTTTCTAGCTCTATATTTTTGTGTTTTCTGCAGCTTTTATTTACTTTTAAACTACTTTTTTAAACTCTTTTCTTTTCTTCTTCACTATTCTATTTCTTCTTTATCATTTAAGTTTATTTCTGCCCAGACCATGGTAAAGGGAGCCGGGAAGCACCCTGAGAAGGGGAAGGGTCCCGCACCCCGTGCCCGGCTCCCGTGCGGGCGTTTAAGGGGGGAGCAAGTGGTCCCGAGGGAGATCTTCAGCGCGGAGGAAGTGGCGGCACTGATCTTCCATGTCCAGCGCCGCCTCCCCAAGACGATCCTGGGAGGCGGCAAGATCGCGACCGGCTATGGCATCCGGGAGCGCCGCCAGCGGTGGGAGAAGGTGTGCCGGGCCATGTACAAGATCTCTGGGGTCCGGCGCACATATAACCAGGCCACCCACCGCTGGACCGATGTCATGGACCGGGAGCGGGACTTGCTGGACGCGCTCGGCGTAGAGGTCCCCGGGCTTGGTGAGTAGTAGTAGTAGTACATTTACTACTCTGTTTTATCCTGCTCTGTTATTTGCAAATCTTTGTTCTTTACCAAGAGCAATAATGCTGCCGATTACATTGAGGTAAATTATATTTCAAAATCTTCTATGCATTTCATTTTCAGGTGCACTGCTCTCCTTCTCAGTAGCCTTGCTTGCTACTATGCTTCTTTGTTTTGTATGTTGTGTTCAGAAGCATTTCATTGGCCTGAGAAATTATGTATCAGTGTACTGTAAAGAAAAGAACTGCGTAATGCTAGACAGTAAGGGTCATATTTTCAATTACCGGCGCATCCCTGCAAAGTAGCAGGGATGCGGCAGTAATTGTGTGCCATGCCACCACCACCCATTGGCCCAAAACGTCACAGAAGCCTTACGCATCTGTGCCGTAAAGGCAGCGCATTGCTGGAGTTGCGTGCCAACGATGGCGCAGCTCCAGCAATGCTCTGGGGTACCCTATCTCCCCAATGCTGCATCAAGCCGTACGTCGGCTTCAAGCGCGCAGGGTTTGAGTCATGCATCATTGTCCTAAAAATGACTGATTGACATCTTGTAGATTTCCCTCAGCCACTTTTAGGATTCGTTCCTGCGCAGGTACGCCCTCCCTTGCGCCGGAACGCCCCCTGATGGCGCAGGGCTTTACAACGTGATGCATCGCCCATATGCCCATATGTGTTTTTTTTTTTAATATATACGCCGCACCAACACCATGGCGAGTCTTTTGTTCTGCCGCTGCGTCAGAAAAGGCACGCAACAATGGAGGAAAATCAGCCGCAACTTCCGCAAGGGACTTATAAATCAGCCCCAACAGACTGAAGTCCAGTGTCCTTCCTTTAGACAGTCACATGGCTATCAGAAGAAATAGTGGCGGTGGTGGTGGGTGGATTGATAGTTTGAGTATTCACTGATCTGCAAGCAGGATGGACTTTGTCTGTCACGTGTTGCGCACTACTGCCTGCAGTGCCAGGCCTAGGCAAACCTCTTTAGTAGTCTGTTTATTGAGTTACATAGGAACTTTCTAAGTCAACGTTCCGCAAATCAGGCAATACGAATAACGTAGTATACCACATGAGATAGATCCCGTGGAATAGTTGTCTATCTATTTGCTATTTTTCCAAAATATGTTGTTATTGTTCTTTTGAAATGTTTGATTTGGTTGAAAAATCTCATCCATGTTTTATGGTTTTTCTTTCTTTCATGTTGTACATCAGCTCCCCCCAAGGGCAAGAGGACACAGGAGGAGGGTGCTGAGGATGCAGGCCAGGATCGGGCAGGCGAGGGCTCCTTTGCTGGCCCCAGTAAGTTTACATTTTACTAAACAGTACCTATTTTTTCCTAGCGTTCCTCATTCGATTTTTTCTAAATCGTCTTTGATCTTCTTGTAGACTGGATATAAATTCTTATCCTGCCTCGAATATGACTCCCTGTGGTATTACTAGACTATTCTTATTAGTCTGTCTGTGTAGCTAACTAAGATTGGACATTTGGCAATTCCATTGGACTCCCATTATATTCAGCAATACCTCTATGCACTGTCTCCTTACTGACTAGATAGTGTGGCAGAGTCATTCAGCTCCCGAAGTCACCGATTATAGATCCCCAATGATCTCTAGATTATCGTACGCAGGACAAGAGAGTAGTACGGAGTCACAGCACAGTCAAGAAGTGTCAGAGGCACTCATGCTTGCAAAAATTCCAAAACCTTTAGCTCATCCACTCTAGTCTAGAGGAACAAAAACCACAGAGTCTATTTAAGTGTAAAAGCTTTATTAAAAGTAAACACATTTATTAAAATCTACTTTGTCATAAAACTATTTAACTGTAAACGGAAAAGTGGTTAGTGCTGACGATTAATTGGACACATTTCTTGTGGTCGAGCCGAACTCTCACCTACTTTGAACTTGATCCTGGTCGTGTTCTTAGGACTCAGGAGTCAAGCTTCTGTCTGTTAGGAGAAAAAGTGGTGCGTGTTAAAAATCAAAAGCAAGCATTCATCAGTTGTGCATAAAAGTGCAGCAAGACAACAGCCTTCCCTGGAAAATGGGACATTTTTACTATGGAGTAGACAGTCACAAATTATTACATTGTATTCTGTTTTTTTAACATTTCTCCTAGACCAAATATTATATAGTAGTGAGTGGTGTATTCTAACTTTCTTAAATGTACTTTGTAGGTGTAACATCTGGTGACGGGGCCAGCGCGGAGGTGGCTGTGTTGGACTTGGACTCGGAGGCCTCTGGGGAGGATGCGGCGTTAGAAGAGCTGGTGGCCGTTCCTGTGGGGGATCAAACGGTGGTGGCGGAAACAGGTAAGCTATATATTCCTTACTTATTGAGATTGAAGACTGCATAGTGTGCTTTCTGCACGGGTGTATTACAATTACAAATCAACCAGGTAGTAGCCTCCTCGAAATGTACTTCGACTTAGCTGTGAAGTTTTTGGTGAGAAGAATCCCAATAAGTTCTTAGACGAACGTGATGGATGGGATGAACGAAAAGCGAAAGAAGGGTGTAAGTAAGTGGGACGCGAACTTGTATGATGGCTGGCAAAGAAGAACGATATGTGTTTGCTTGGACCCAGAGGTGGCTGGGAAGGAAAGAATATGGTATGGTGCATGGCTGGGTCAATGATGAAGCAAGGATGGGTGGAAGGACAGCAGCCTGGGTGGGTGAAACAGAAACTGTATGTGTGCGTATACTTTGAATGAATGGATGCCTGGAGCATGGTATTCTCTGACTCTTACATAGCAAATGTGTATCTAGAGAGAGTAGATGGTCGCCAGGTGAAGTAAGTGTTACCTTGAAGAGCATGTACCACCGCACCCGCACGTCCGTCCCAGTGCAGGGAAGGCAAGGAAAAGAAATTGTAAATGTGTCCAATACTACCATGAATAGTAGCAGTACTTTGTATTGCGTTTGCATTCACAGCATATATCTGGTTATTACGGTGGACACTCCGTACCTCTCTTAATAACTTTAGTTTACTTGTAGTACGTCATTCATGTGTGGGTGTATCACTGTGTTCACTCAATATTAAGCAAAGCACCTAAAGTCATCTCATCTGTCATTAAATACGTCCCATGTGAAGTGATAGATAATCAAATTAGTTAGCTTCTTCAGTTTCCTTTTCTAGTACTCATTTGCACTGTAGGGTGAAAGGTAAATTAATTAAGCAGTAGCCCTTGTAACAGAGTATTCTCAGTGCCACCCGTAATAGAAAAGTAATAGCTTCACCACCTGCATGTACTGGACCGGTACAGTAACGCAAGTCTGTCTCCATCATCATGGTGTGCAACTTTTTTTCTCGGGTGCAACTTCACTGTGCTGTGTCCATGTCATTCTGCCGGCTTGCATAAGATAACGTACCCATTTCCCTAAACAAGAGAGAAGAAGAAGAATAAGACTGGTGTACTGTCATAGTCGACTGTAATGGAAGTCCATAGTGGTCGTAGAATTAGTTCATTAAACTACCACTACTGTTAGAGCAAGGATGCAGAAGTGGGAGGTTACATAGATACTGTCCTCAATAGTTATGTACTGTGCTTTCAATTTGCTACTTGTACTCTGTGACCCAACTTTCGGCTCAATCACTTTGTGTTATTAATAAGGAGCATTGGTTACAGACTATGTCTTTCTTTCTTCATATAGTTGCTCCTTCCAAATCAACAACAAGGAGGGAGCAGGCTAGATTGGCCCGGCAACGGAGGCTGGAGGCCACAGTCGCCGAGTATCGGCGGCTGGTGGCCCTGGAGGAGGAGGAGGACACGCAGTCGAGCGGGGCAACATCTTCGACTGTGACCACTGCATCCTCCTCCGTGACTAAACCAGCGGGACCGAGCCGGGCTAAGAAAGCCGACCGCCACCGCCAAGCACCCGAAATACCAGCTGCCCCCCACAGGAGCTGCAAGGAACGCCAACGCCGCCTACGAGTCCGCATGTCCAACCTGGAGCAGGAGGTCCTGAGGTATAAGACCTTGGTTAAGGGCCTCCGCTCCGAGCTTGCCACCCTCCGCAAGGAGTATGATGCCCATGCCGCATCATGCACCAGCACCAGCACCCTCCAGTAGTGGAGTGTCCCTTGCCCTTTTTTTATAGACTTTTGGGGGGTGGGATTTGGGAGTTGGGATCGTTTTGGGACGTTTCAGAGACAATCGTTGGGGTTAGGGTGGGTGAGGGAGATTATTTTGTTAGGGATAAATAAATATATTTTTCAACTTTATCTGACCATACCTGTTTTTTACTGCTTTTCAGTCTGGTGGGTGGGGGGCGGGGGTGTAACAGTAACTTTGTTTTCATGAACAGTCGTAGGACTTTAGTAGTACAACCGTCAATCTCTTGTCTACTCCGAAATAATACTCCATTATACTACCTCCCACCAAACGCTTATCTTACCTGTAATTTGTGTTAGAAATTAGGGCTAGGCCCAGGGCTGGCTCCAGGTGAAATGGGGATTAACGTTGTCATTCCTGGGCGGGTGACATTTCCTCATTGCGGTGTTACTAGTGGTGTGACACAGTGGCAGTTGCATGCCTATGGAAAAAAAGAAAACGAAACCTTGTTTGTACTCCTTACTGTAGCATTACAACGGTTACGGTACGATCGAGAAAATAGCAGGTGACAGTACACTAGAACAGTGCCATAATGTAGCCTAACAAATGGTAAAGTATTGCAAGTATAACTAGTACTTGCGTTGAATTTATTTGACATTGGCTACTACTACTAGAAGATATAGTACTGAAGCTGAGTAAGTCTAGAAGATATCCTCGTATTCCTTCACCAGCCTGTTGCTGCTATCACCTTATCCTCCCCAGCAAGTGTGTGGAATTATTGATGTCATTTTAGTCAGACATCAAGCAAAACAACACAGCCCGGGGGAAGAGGGTTAGGGTTTGTAAAATGGATGGGAATGGGGGTTTCTTTTTGGGTAGGTTTTGTTGAGAGAAGAAAAAAAAAGCAGAGCATGGACAAACAATAATTGAAGATACAGAGTTTACAGACAATCTTTGGTTACAAAGTAAAGGTAAGCACATGCAGCAGTCACACTCATAGAATAAAAGACAACAATGGATACTGTATCTGTATTGCGTATGTTGTTGGAGTTGTCCTGTTGAAATTGGTAAGTAAGTTGCATGCAGCAAACAATTCCTCTTATTGGCGGCACTCCTCCATTCCAGCTGACGCTTCGTCCATCAATGTGGTGGTGAACACTGACAGAAGAGACACCCTGTCCACTGCCTGCCTGGCGGATGTTGACTGAAACCCGGCCTGTAATTATTGAACGGAAAACAGGAAGTGCTATTACAATACCACTGATAAATAAATAAAAGGTATGTACGCTGTGTGGTTCAAAAAGTGACACTTTGATTTCCCTAATAGACAGTACAATATTTTTGAAATTGCGTGCTCTGTCTGAGTCACCTTTTTAAGGATCAATAAGTATGGCCAAAATATTATAGCGGATCTTTCCCCTCAAGGTGGGTGTACTACTGTGTTTTAGAACAAAATTTGACCTTCCCAGCAATGCTCCCACCAAGACCCTTACTAAAGCCAGTCGCAAAAATGTAGAAGAACCCAATCATATCTCCAAAAACGATGCCTAGCAGAAAAATGGTTACAAAACGTACTTTGAAAGTAACAGTAGACCCAAATACAGACCGTGGATTGTATTCAAACCACTTGCCTGCAAGCAAAAGTATCCATAGCCAGCATCGCTCCAACAGTGCTCTACAACAACAGAACCGCGTTGCAATAGAACCCCCCTAAACACATGCAATCCTGCTGCTAGGGCTAACCCTAACGAACCCTAACTTACAAAAAGTGCAAAAACTGGTGTTTCCTTATGGATTTTGTCCAACAAACTTCTAGCCGGTATTAGACCTTCCCAGGAATGCCCCAGGCAAGACCCGCCAACCCACCCGCAAAAAAACACGCGACACAACACCACCAAACAGCGAAAAAGCTAAATCTCATACTTACAATGTCTCTCGGCCTTCGGTCCAAACGCGGCGCTGTGCAGCTAGGTCGTCATCATCATCAATCATCATAACTCCTGTTTTCCACCACGGATTTCCTGAAAAGCAAATGCAATCAAGATTAGACTGTCGCAGCAGTGCTTCGACAGAGACCCCGGCCGCAACCCACCCACGAACAGCAGGAAGCCCCCCAAAACGCTACATTGAGCAAGATGTCTGAAGAAATGGCAAAAAAAAGGCTTTTCCTTAAGGATTTTGTCCAAAACACTTCTATCCGGCATTAGACCTTCCCAGGAATGCCCCAGCCAAGACCCGCCAACCCACCCGCAAAAAAACACGCGACAACACCCCCAAACAGCGAAAAAGCTAAATCTCATACTTACAATATCTCTCGGCCTTCGGTCCAAAGTAACGCGCTGTGCAGCTAGGTCATCATCAATCATCATAACTCCTGTTTTCCACCACGGATTTCCTGAAAAGCAAATGCAATCAAGATTAGACTGTCGCAGCAGTGCTTCGACAGAGACCCCGGCCGCAACCCACCCACGAACAGCAGGAAGCCCCCCAAAACGCTACATTGAGCAAGATGTCTGAAGAAATGGCAAAAAAAAGGCTGTTCCTTATGGATTTTGTCCAAAACACTTGTATCCGGTATTAGACCTTCCCAGGAATGCCCCAGGCAAGACCCGCCGGCGCCAACCCACCCGCAAAAAAACACCCGACAACACCCCCAAACAGCGAAAAAGCTAAATCTCATACTTACAATATCTCTCGGCCTTCGTTCCAAATGCCGCGCTGTTCAGCTAGGTCATCATCATCAATCATCATAACTCCTGTTTTCCACCACGGATTTCCTGAAAAGCAAATGCAATCAAGATTAGACTGTCGCAGCAGTGCTTCGACAGACACCAAAAATTACACACAAACCCCCGGAACCCCGCCAAAGAGCACCTCAAAGGCAAGCAAGTCAGCAAAAACGGCAAGAAATTTCCACCTCATATTTGGTCCAAAACACTTTTGTCCATTATTAGAGCTTCACAGCAATGGGCCCAAAACCGTCAACTCACCCGCAAAGAAGTACAACACCCCCACAAGTGCTGAGTCTTTCTTCATTGTGCGTAATCCAGCACTCTGCTTGGAGGGAAATCGCAGTCTGGAGGAGGAGGATAGAGGAGCATGTTCTTCAGAACTTGTGAACCTGAGGAATGTAGACTGCGGCACCTTCAAATCAATAAGCAAACAAGTGAAGACAGTTCTGATGATGGTCTTGTTTTTGGGATTAGGTGATTAAAGTTTGAATTAAATTAACTGTGCAAAACAAAGAAAGAGAGACACAAAGCACCCAGGAATAAAAGTGAATAAGGACGAAAAAGAAAGTTCTTGATTGATTGTCTCATTTTCAGGGCTCGGTGTCAGGGAATAAGAACAAGATTTCGTCATCATACTCTGCGAATTCAGGCTGGATGAGGTCAGTGGCACCGAACAGAGAAAAAATCCCCTCATCTACGTTGCTGTCCTCATCGTCTTCATGTGGCGTGCTTTCTCGCACTTTGTAATCTGGTGGTATGAGGTGCTGATTCATCTTGATCATTGTCAGCCGCTCCACATTTTTGGGCGATAGGCGGCTCCGTTTGGCAGTTACAATGCCACCAGCAGCACTGAAAACACGTTCAGAAGACACACTTGCGAGTGGGCAAGACAAATAGTTTATAGCCAGGTTGTAGAGCTGTGGCCACAATTGTTTTTTGCCATGCCAATACTGCAATGGCTCCTCATTAAGAAAGACCACTGTTGAGTCATTCAGATAGTCCTGCACCATCGACTCAAGGTCATCAACTGTTCCTCCACTTTGCTTACTTTTTGCTGTGCCTGTGACATTTTTTCGAGAACCATACCCCATCAAACTTAGCCAATCCTCCTCCCCAGCCACTGTTAGTGTTGTCATTGTGTGTGGTGCAGATGATCCAGTTGCCGGTGTCTTTAACGGCTGAGAGGTCACTTGTGCCCCAGCCACAGGTGCAGAAGTGGATTCTTGTGACTGCGGATGGCCTGCTGATGCTGATGCTGATGTACTGGCTTCTCCTTCAATAACCTGCCGTTCTTTTTCAAACCTCTTGGCTGACCAGGCTAACCAATGTTTGTACTTTTGAACATCTGCATCAGCGAAAGGAAAGAATGCGTTGTCTGCCAGCGCCTTTTTGTAGCGTGGATCCAGAATAGTAGCACAAATGTAATGCTGATCTGAGTTGATGTTTTTAAGACGTTCATCACCATGTAGGCGATGTAATAATTTCTCAGACAAAATGAAATGTTTTTTTTTTTTTTCATCTTTTTCAAACTCAGAAGAAACCGCCATCAGTTGGTGCTCCAGTATGCACAACAATGGGATAGCTTTTCCCAAATTACAGTCCTCCTGGCTGACTGCACGCGTGAAGAACTCAAAAGGACGAAGCATGTCTGTCAGGCTTTTAACTATGGCCCATTGCGCCTTACTCATCCGCAGGTCCTCCTTCTGAGATGTAGCCTCTGTCAAGAAATAGTGATCAAGTACCGTATACTGCTCATGCAGACGCTCAAGCATGTAGAAGGTTGAGTTCCAACGTGTTGCCACCTCCTGGATGAGTGCTTTCACTGGCATTCCACGTTGAAGTAGCAGTCTCCGCAGATGCTTCCGGGCCTTAAAAGAATGGCTGAAATGGTTGCACATTTTGCGGCAGGTGGCCATTACCTCGAACGCTGGACTCTCTTTATCACTCAAGAATTTTTGAACTACCAGGTTGATACAGTGCGCCAAACACGGCACTCTAACATGGTGACCCTGTAACATGGCCTTAACTACATTGGCGCCATTATCCGTGGAAACATAACCAATCTTGCGTTTTAGGGGGGATAGCATTGACAACACCTTTTTGTCAAACTCTTCCAAAAGGTTTTCTGCTGTGTGACTTTTCTCCAAGGCAAACATGGCTAGTGTTGCATGTTTCCGAGCAGCTTTGAAAACTTGGTCCGGGTCAACACCTGCGTTTAGCTTTGCTATAACACCTGAAAAAGAGACCCAGTGTGCAGTGATGCACATGTAATCATCGCCTGGGCCACTGGTCCACATGTCTGTTGTCAGATGTATTGTGTGAACAGCACTCTTCTGCAAAGCTGCCCCAATCGCCTGCAGCACATCTTCATGTAGTGCTGGAACCGCAACTCTGGCAAAATAGAACCGGCTCGGAACCTTCCATTTAGGGCAGAGCGTTGCAACTAATTCAAGAAAACCTACCGCTTCTACAAAAGAAAAAGGTAGAAGGTCCACAGCTAGCATTTTAGCCAGCTTAGTGTTATACAGACGCGTCAGTGGGTGGTTGCGTTCATATGGCACCTCTGAAGTAAGCATTGTTCTAATGTTGCCCTGGACCAAGCATTTACGGGCTGATAATGACTTCGTTGACCCAATTTTGCTCGCTGGTGAACTTTTGTGCGTTGGTGTCTCACTCGCTCCAACACTCTTAGTGTGCCTCACATTGGGTGTGCTGCTGAGAGGGGTACTGGGTGTAAGGGAAGTGTTTGACACGTCTTCTTCCTGCTCGTCAACATTCCTTGATTTTGGCCTTTCTTGATCGCAGCTAGGTGCGCAAACCATTGGACAGCGTGCTTTCTGTCAAGATGACCACTCTGGCCGCCGGTACCATAGTTGCTACCTGGCTTACCACGACTATCTGCAAGCTTACAAAGGGTACAAATGGCAAACCTTGGATTTTTGGGACAAACAGTAAAGAAGTCCCAAACTGGGGACTTGAAGTGTCTGTGGGACCTGGAGGAGGCGGCGATACTGGTGGTGGTGGTGGTCATGAAGCTAATGCCAGATGAAGTGGAGGATCTGGATTGGCCAACTTTTGTACGTTTTCCACTTTCACCGCCACTAATTAAGGTCGAGGTTGACGCAGGTCTCTTCTTGCCAGAAAGAAATATGGAAGCGGGACGAGTTGGTGTACTACTTAACTCCAATGATTGTGGTGTTTCCACTGCCTCCTCATCGACAACATCATCATCATCATCATCACGCGCAGCAGCTCTTCGGGCTAGGGTCAAAATGTCTGTTTGCTGCATGCCCGCTGGGGCTGCAGTGACCTTTATGATGACTGGGTCGTCGTTGGCAGAGTCTTCATCAGCAGCAGTATCCGCCACTTCTTGTTGAGCCTCATCACACTCCATAAGTCTGAGACTTTGGACGAGCTTCCTTTTACGCTTAAGTACCTTTGTTGGATCATGGTGTGCCTCACTCTCAGACGGCTGTGGTGCTGGTTCCCAAGTTTGATCCGTATCATCAGAAGGAGGTGTGCTTGAAGAGGATGTAGACACCACCCTTGATCTCTTCCTTGCTAGGGTTGTGGAAGACAATGAAGGATCATCAGGAGGAGTGGCTTCCTCAAATGATACCTCGCCTTGATTGTCGATTTCCTGATGTGCCCCTACTACGGGAGGAACAACTATTGTGGGCACTTGTTGTGACCCTCCATGCACCTCTGCATGCGCATCTCCTTGCGCTGCCTCTCCTTCCACATGTACTTGGGCTTGTACTTGCACATGTGATTGTTGTTGCCGCTGTGGTTGTTCAACACTCGTCAGATGAGCTACAACAACCTGTGTTGATTGAGGGACATTGCTGCTGCTTTCTTGCGATGAGCCAACATCACTGGTCGATGGTGATTGAAGAAGTATACTGGCTGCCTCTGCAGCACTCAAGGGCTTGGACTTAAGTTGGCGTGGTGGTGGTGGTGGCACTGAGCCCAATGGAGCGGGGGTGCTGCTGCCAGCTTGGTCCCCAGCAGATCCCGCTGCAGCTGCTGCAGGCATACTTTTTTTTTTACTCACAAAAAAAGGGGCGGGCGGCACACCAGTGTCCTTGGTAACTTGCTTCTTCTGCTCCTTACTGGCACCTTTCTTGCTAGAGGAGCTACGGGTTACTTTTTTTGGGGCCATCTTCTTCAGAGCAGGTCAGCAGGCAGCAGTTGCACGAGTTGCAGAGGGTTCTGTGTCCAGACGTGACGTCGCGTGACGTTATGCTGCACACACCGCTGCAGGACTTCTTCCTGGCACTGGTGGTTCTATTGAGTCTTCTTGTGCACCTAAAAGCAATGGAAGACAGAGGAACATCAGTTCAGTTATACACCCCAAAAAATCGACAAAACACAGAAAAATGAGCACAATCCCATGCCATCCATGATGTTTACATTGAAGACACCCCACAGAAAGACTAGGGACATGCAAGTATGCAACACTCACTACCCCTGGGCATAAGGGATGAAAAGTAGGCAAAATAAGTGCAGGCCTCAGACACTGCCTCTCCTCAAAATGGCCCCCTTACACCCCAAGCACATGTTGCCAGTACCAGCCAGCACTCAAGATGGCCACCACCACCACCCACATGGCCAGTCCACATCAACAGTACACCCCCAAAAAACAGAAAAACAGCCAGAAATCACCACAATCCAATGCCATCCATGATGTTTACATCAAAGAGAGTGAGACAACACCACAGGCACACTCAGTCCATGCACCACCACCACCCCTGGGCAAGCAAAAGGCCACACCAGCAGCCCCCCAAAAACGACAAAAAACAATAAAATAAGCACAATCCCAGCCCATCCATGGCCTCAATTATGTTTAAATTCAAGAAGACACCCCACAGAAAGACTAGGCCCATGCAACACTCACCACCCCTGGGCAAAGGGCCACACCAGCAGCCCCCCAAAAACGACAAAAAACAATAAAATCTGCACAATCCCAGCCCATCCATGGCCTCAATGGTGTTTAAATTCAAGAAGACACCCCACAGAAAGACTAGGCCCATGCAACACTCACCACCCCTGGGCAAAGGGCCACACCAGCAGGCCCAAAAAAACGACAAAAAACAATAAAATCTGCACAATCCCAGTCCATCCATGGCCTCAATGGTGTTTAAATTCAAGAAGACACCCCTCAGAAACACTAGGCCCATGCAACACTCACTAACCCTGGGCATAAGGGATGAAAAGTAGGCAAAATAAGTGCAGGCCTCAGACACTGCCTCTCCTCAAAATGGCCCCCTTACACCCCAAGCACATGTTGCCTGTACCAGCCAGCACTCAAGATGGCCACCACCACCACCCACATGGCCAGTCCACATCAACAGTACACCCCCAAAAAACAGAAAAACAGCCAGAAATCACCACAATCCAATGCCATCCATGATGTTTACATCAAAGAGAGTGAGACAACACCACAGGCACACTCAGTCCATGCACCACCACCACCCCTGGGCAAGCAAAAGGCCACACCAGCAGCCCCCCAAAAACGACAAAAAACAATAAAATAAGCACAATCCCAGCCCATCCATGGCCTCAATTATGTTTAAATTCAAGAAGACACCCCACAGAAAGACTAGGCCCATGCAACACTCACCACCCCTGGGCAAAGGGCCACACCAGCAGGCCCAAAAAAACGACAAAAAACAATAAAATCTGCACAATCCCAGTCCATCCATGGCCTCAATGGTGTTTAAATTCAAGAAGACACCCCTCAGAAACACTAGGCCCATGCAACACTCACTACCCCTGGGCATAAGGGATGAAAAGTAGGCAAAATAAGTGCAGGCCTCAGACACTGCCTCTCCTCAAAATGGCCCCCTTACACCCCAAGCACATGTTGCCTGTACCAGCCAGCACTCAAGATGGCCACCACCACCACCCACATGGGCAGTCCACATCAACAGTACACCCCCAAAAAACAGAAAAACAGCCAGAAATCACCACAATCCAATGCCATCCATGATGTTTACATCAAAGAGAGTGAGACAACACCACAGGCACACTCAGTCCATGCACCACCACCACCCCTGGGCAAGCAAAAGGCCACACCAGCAGCCCCCCAAAAACGACAAAAAACAATAAAATAAGCACAATCCCAGCCCATCCATTGCCTCAATTATGTTTAAATTCAAGAAGACACCCCACAGAAAGACTAGGCCCATGCAACACTCACCACCCCTGGGCAAAGGGCCACACCAGCAGGCCCAAAAAAACGACAAAAAACAATAAAATCTGCACAATCCCAGCCCATCCATGGCCTCAATGGTGTTTAAATTCAAGAAGACACCCCTCAGAAACACTAGGCCCATGCAACACTCACTACCCCTGGGCATAAGGGATGAAAAGTAGGCAAAATAAGTGCAGGCCTCAGACACTGCCTCTCCTCAAAATGGCCCCCTTACACCCCAAGCACATGTTGCCTGTACCAGCCAGCACTCAAGATGGCCACCACCACCACCCACATGGCCAGACCACATCAACAGTACACCCCCAAAAAACAGAAAAACAGCCAGAAATCACCACAATCCAATGCCATCCATGATGTTTACATCAAAGAGAGTGAGACAACACCACAGGCACACTCAGTCCATGCACCACCACCACCCCTGGGCAAGCAAAAGGCCACACCAGCAGCCCCCCAAAAACGACAAAAAACAATAAAATAAGCACAATCCCAGCCCATCCATGGCCTCAATTATGTTTAAATTCAAGAAGACACCCCACAGAAAGACTAGGCCCATGCAACACTCACCACCCCTGGGCAAAGGGCCACACCAGCAGGCCCAAAAAAACGACAAAAAACAATAAAATCTGCACAATCCCAGCCCATCCATGGCCTCAATGGTGTTTAAATTCAACAAAACAGTTGTATCATGCACCCATAACCAACCCTGGTCCTACTGGATACTGTGGCTACCCACAATATAATTTATTTAATTTTCTGAAAAAGTTCCAAAATTGTACTTGCAGCAACTGTAATGCCCCAAACAAACTTACTTGTGAAAGTTGATTTCTAATCCAAAAGTGATCCAAAGACAGTCAAAAAGGCCTCAAATCCAAATATCCAGCAGCACCCACAAAAAGTAATCCTTCCAGCTCCAGATCCAAATGAAAGTGACCAGGAGATGGACAAAGCACTGGGAGGAGCCTGCTGGACAGGAACAGGAAGTTGGAGACTGTGGGGCACTTCCTTCCTCCCCCCCCCCCCAAAATGGACTCCTTGCAAAAAAAAAGGCCATGCAAATGTCAACCTGAGGAGTGATTCTGATAAAAATCATAATTTTCTGAAGGTTTATCCTGTTTGCTGGTGATTTTCTTGTGCGAAATTGCAAAATCTCTATTTCGCAAGTGCGAGATTGTTCCTTTCCGCCGCAACTACGTGTTCGCAATTGCGAACTCTCGCGAGGTGTGCTGTGCAAGGTGGCAAGCCGCGAGTACGTATTCGCGGGCGACAAACTCCCGCGGGAACACGCAGCAAGATCTAAAATGGCGCGTCACTCGCAAAGAAAAACAACTCGGCAAACGCTAAAATGACGGAAAGTGAACGCCGTGCACCACGCCGCGCGCCGCAACCAAGCAAAAAATCCGCCGCGAGCGGATTCACGGATTTTCGACAAATTCGCGAGAGTTCGCGGATTGCGGATTTGCCGAAAATCCGAAAAATCCGCGAGCGGAGCGGATTTTACGCCCATGCTTAGATATCCTAAACGGATGGTCAAGACATCCATGAAGAGGGCATGGTACAGTCCCAGAGAAGTATTACTAGCAAGTAAAACCAAAGACCAAACCAACAGAAGCGTATGTGTCACTACGTTTTGTCCCTTAAGCACAAATGTCACTAAAATTGTCAAAAAACATTGGCCGACACTGAACACTCTTAAGACCTGCCAAAAGTTACCTATGTTCTCGTTCAAAAGAGGAAAGAACATAAGGGACCATCTGGTACGCTTGGACACAAACGTCACTAAACCTAGAAGTATGATCCAAAACTTATTGTCACTTCCGCCAGTACTGGGACATTTCAAGTGCGGAAATTGTGTGGTATGCGACCACACTGTGGAAACCAAAGACTTCACCCATGGCAACATAAAGATCACACTACATGACTTCACTAACTGTGCAACGTTATTTACTGCATCTGGTGACCGTGTGGTCTGATATACATCGGACAGACCATTCAGTCAGTCAAAACCAGAATCGGTCAACATTGTAGCAGAATACGATGCCAGGTAGAGAATGCCCCCCTGGTGCAACATTACAAGGACAAATCCCACACTGCGGATGACCTCAAGTGGCAGGTCTTTGAGAAAGCTAGAATACCCCCCAGGGGAGGTAGCTTTCCATTCATCCTACAATCATTAGAATGTTATGGATAGAAAAATGTGATTCTATCAGGAATGGGTTGAATAGACTTGAGGAATGGTGCAGATTTATCAGTCTTAACTGACACCTTTGGCTGTTCATATGTTCCACCAAGGGAGTCAAGAGATGTAGATCGCGAACTCCAAACACTGTTCATCTGTAACACTAGTCATTCAATGTTTTCTCAATAGAGACAGGATGTAGATGTTCATTTTGATGCATCAATTATCTATACATCAGATGCGCTCTGATGCTGTTGACTTTTTGAGGTGTAATTGTAATACTGTCATGAGTAATTTTAAATGTCCAGATTAAGCAGTGAACGCCATTCTCCCTAAAGTATATGTATGCAATATTGTTTAAACACTTGTTATCATGCCCTTGATTATCAAATATTCAGCATTGGGAGCACTATTATATAATTCTCTGAGTTGTGCAAACAATACAGTATATAGCAAAGAGGGTTACTTGGAAAGGTTCCTGTAGGTGTATCAACCACTGGTGGGATACAATTTCCCAACCCCTCTTATAAATGGCAGCGTTATTGCGGACGTAAGTACCTTACAAAAAGGAGTTTTCTACTGATTAACCGCAAATTGGAGCTTTTGGGGGTACACATTAATGATAGTTTTATGCCAGCAATTAATATTTTATACACAGAGAAGAATTGATTAGAAACTAGCATAGGTCGCACAACCATCGACCTATGGTCTAGATACATTAGAATCCGTTTAACGATGTCCGCCACCAAATAACCCTTTTACAGCCCATAGTGCCCATGTGCAGATTTTGGGTATCGTTATTTTACGTACCCATTACGAAGCATTCCTCTTACAGGACCCGGCGCAATCACAAAGCAGCACACGACTATCAAGTAATTAACAATTGAGTGTTTGTGTCTGCTACTGCAGACTATGCTCGTACAAACCCGATTATTGATATCGCGTCTTATTGCTTCTCCCCAGCCCGTGACTGTTTGCTGAGTAATTGAATTACGGACTACCAAGAACTACACTCTGGTAAGTCTATCTCGCATTCCCTCATGGTTAGTTTAGTTTTAACATCACGTCCATAAATTACTGATACAGATTTATTATTTAGATCACGGAAGCAAGCCAAGTAGATATACAAGCCCTACAGTCTAGCAGTCCCATGAACTAAGTGGCAGGGCATGCCAAGACTTTAAGATATACTGCATAATTACCGGCTTTTTATTCTGGAACCTGCAACTAATGATTACCAGAGATTAAGCCTTGAGTAAGCATGAACCCTAGACACTCTAATCGGGTAATAAGGCATGATTCCTTTTTAATGGCCCCTGACAATACCTTTTCTAATAGGTCCCTCATTTCTCATCCTGAATCTAGGGTAGTGTCTCCTTCCACCTGAAGACCCTCTGTTACTCTATCAATCCAACAAATAGTAAGGGGCCCATTATGATTTCGGGCGGATTTCCCCCGCCAGGCTGGCGGTAGCAATCGGCCTGACATCCGCATTTGTTTCCCCCCCCGCCATATTAGTATGGCGAGGGGGACCTCGGCGGACGGAAAGACTGTCCACCGCTTTTCCGCCCCGATCGCCTTGCGGCCAGGGCGGAAAAGGAATAATATGGTGGTGGTGTCTATCAGACACCGCCAGCCATATTATGATGGGCAATTGTGGATGCCTTTCCGTGGCGGCAAAGCCGCCACGGAAAGGCATGCAGAGAATCCCTGTGGGGGCCCATTGCCGGCCCCCAGGGACTCCGGGGGGGTAGGGGGGTGCACATGGGGGGTACCTATGGTACCCCCAGCAGTTCCATGCACAACATGGCAGGCCCCGCGCGGTGCCTGCCATGCTGTGCATTGAAGTGCACAGCATGCTTTCCTGCCATTGTGGCGGGCGGTGTTAAGTGCACCGTCCGCCACAATGGTAGGAATGCGGGATGCACTGTGGCGGGCGCATCTTAATGCTGCCGACAGAACCCCCGCCCTTATGGCGGGCGGTCCCTACTACCGCAACGATGGCGGACGGGCAAAGTCCGCCCGCCATCGTAATGGGTCCCTAAGTGTCTGCTCGCCATTGCCCATAACATCATGTTTAAATTACCCATGTAGTATCACAAATTTTAAATCGCCATTTTTCCCAATAGACACCAGCACTCCTGTCCTGAAGAGACCAGGTATTGAGAGAGAGTTGAAATGTTGTTGACTTCATAAAGAGAGAGACTCTAAATGCTATAAAAATTATTAATTGTACTACAAACGTTTAGCTCCTCTTTTGTACTTCCAATAACCATTTTTCCTTTTTTCAAGTCACCTTTTTAACACTTCATGCACCACCGTTAGGTTATGGTCACTCCACTGGGGTTCACTAAAATCACCATATACTGTACATATTGTACATATTTTGAAAAGGTATCTTTCTCCTCATTCATTTTTGTGGTATTTCTTGTAATTTCTGTGATAATGAAATAAATAACGCTCACTTCGGCTGAAGTGAGCTAGATTGGTATATTGTCTTGTGGGCTTTATAAAACTTTAAATATTTACAAATCATTTGGAAGATCGTACCCTGTATGAAAGCTTTTTGATTAACTCAAGCAAGATATGACTGTCATGCATAAACGTATAAGGTATTTCAAATGAGTTCCTTGTGAACATTTTATGTTTGCTTAGCATTAATACCCAGTTTACAAGGACATATGGGGCACTCTTGTTGTTGTATGTATTCCTCAGACACAGCCTTTGTACATGGTGATGGCTTCCTGAGTCGGTGGCAATGAGCTGGCTCCAAGCAGAAGTATATCCAAAACAAGATGAACAATAGTGAGATCTCTGCACATTGCTGACAACAGCCTTCCGGAAGCAGTAATTAGGGACAGACAAAAGGAAAGGCCCTGCACAGATACCTACTCATTTGAACTGAAGCTGTGATTTCACTGCTCACCCCTACCATCGACCAAATGGCAATGCACAATTTTTTTTTACCAGTAGCCTCATCATTGATTTTCTAAAAGCAATTTGTCTCCAACCTCCCTCACATCTGTGTTTGCTATCCACCCTCCAGCCACAGGAATGCAATAAATACACTTTCACTATCTGGGGAAGCTATATCACCCTTCATCTTGTGCCTTACTAAACCAGGGACCATCCAAAATGGATTCCACTGGTCAAAGTCCTAAGACTGATACCACACTCAGAATCAAAATATCATATATGCATGCACACATATGCTATAAACTCATTGCAGATACCCACACACAAAACATGGATGGAAAGCTATATCAAAGTTCTGTGGTTCATAAAGCAGCAGAACATTTCATGGGTGGGGCCAATAGGCTCTCCTCTTACTGCTGATTCACAGAAACTCAGTACATTGACAGCAAACTTTACATATTTAACCCAGGACATTGACAGTGATTCCATATCCATCATGAGTGCATGTGTTTTATATCACTCAAAATACCAGAATAGGTTGGAGACCTCTTGTTATCAGGAATAGGCCTTGTCCTCTGAAAATATGCAGTTATAGCATGATGTAATGATTAAAATGAAATGCTAGCATACCAGTTTCACATGCAGTCAGGCACTGAGAGCATGAGAACACACCTATTTACCAATAAGTGCCCCTCCTATATCTGACTACCCAGAACCGTACTCTACTGCTGGAGAAGTCTAGTTGTCAAATCGGCAAGACATGTGAGAAAGTCTATGTGCATTCCCTTAATTCATTTCATATTTTTGATCCACTGTGAAATCTAGGGCCTCGTGAAAAAAATAGATTAACTCAACAACTTACCCTTCATAGCCAACAAGAACTTGATTGGTTTGTGATCTGCCTGAACCACAAACTTTGTAACAAACAAGTAAGGCCACAACCTTCTAAAGGCCCACAATATCGCAAGAAATAATTTACAAAGACTTCCCATTTCTGTTCCCTAGAAAGCAGTCTACAGCTGATAAAGGTGACTAGATGCTGTCTGCACTTGTTATCAAGTTGAGCCACTACCACTCCAATTCCCATATCTAAAGTATCAGTTAGTACAGTAAACCATTGTCAGGAGCGCTTAACATAGGCACATTATTTAGTGTTGCATTCAAGCCCTTGAAGGAGTGCAATCCATATCATTTTCTTAGGCTGCTTTCTGGATATCAGGGCTCTCAAGCGTCCAGTCTCATAGTGGGCTACAATGTTTCTGTAATATTTAGTGCGTCCAATAAAGGCTCTCATTTGAGTCTTGTTAGTGGGAGCCTCCCACTTCAACACAGAATGTATCTTAGCCTGGAATGCATGGATCTTACATTGCCCACTTGATTCCCCAGGTAGATTACAAAGGTCACCTCACTTGGCTGCCTTGTGAGTCTATTTTACTTCCTGCATCCTTACCAACACCTGTTGTAGGGGCTTAGGTGGACTTCTCACAAATTGCTAAAAAATGGCAATGTCATCATGGTAGCTCAAGCAGAATTCTTCTGGTCGTGAGAGAACATAGGAAATGAGGTGCTGAAAATTGATAGGAATGTTCTTAAATCCAAAAGGCATGAGCCTAAACTGGTATAATCTCTCTGGGATAGAGAATCCATTATGTGATAATGCAATCTGCCAGTAGCCATGGGTCAATAAACAAGAAGCAAGTAGCATCAAGCCAAACCATTAGTTCATCAGCCCTTGGAATTAGGTGTGCATCTGGCCTGGTCACCTCATTGCAAGCCCAGTAATCTGTACACAAATGAAAGTCTGTAGATCCTTGCTTGGGCACCAACACTACTGTGAAGGCTCAAGGACTACATGAACTCTCAATTACTCCAAATTTCAACATCTTAGCAGCCTATCTCCTGTATCCATGTCATGTACATAGGCAGGTATCAAATGAACTTCAGCAAAAATAGATGACAAATTCTTCCCAGTACCTCTCTACACTCTCTTTTCTGCACAAGCATCAGTTCGGGCAAGTTGTATCCCTACCACACCACCATTTATTTAATCACTATGCAAAATGTCAGGAAGTGACTTCGGGGAAATAATACACACAGACCCACTATTCGGTGTGGTGAACAGGCCCCTCCCCCCGATGCCTGCCCACATGCCGCCATGAAGGAAAGCTGCTGAGCATGTTGATGTTGACATTTTGGCATCCCAGCGGCCCAACAAGAAGGCCACTTGATTTCTAATCCCTTCCACCTCAGAGTGTTAGCGTGCCCCTCTCATGGACACCTCATTTGATAAATCTTGTCTCTGTTAGTAAAGGGAACAGTGGAGCACGCCTTTCAGGTTAAACAGAGTTGACTGTTCCTCTGCCACTTTTCAAAGCTACTTTTGCTGCCTTCCCAGGTGTCGTAGTTCGCCCGACCTGTGTGGCGACGTGCAGGTACAGGTGTACGGAAGGACAACGGACTGGTGATAGGCTGGTGGTGCAACAGGTAGTTGCCTTACCTGTCTGTGGGTTTTGCCCCTAAAGCTAGATAAAAGGTTGGTGAAGTATCTTGTAATGCAATGACCCCCCACAATTTCTCTGAAAACCCTCTGCAGTCATGAGAGGAGTGGGTGCCTGCAATGCCCTCTTGCATAGTTACTTGCTATGGATACTGGGAGCCATTGGTTGTTCAGTTGACACTGGGGCAGTCTGAGACTAAATCCGAGACTATAACCTAGGCCTCACCATAACTCCACCATCACTCCTTCATTACTACCCTCATAGCAAGCAACCTAGCAGACAGGCAAGCAAGCAATAATAATTAAGTAAATCAATTGAGTGGTCTGAAGTAGTGAAGGAGTGATCCTACTGTCCTGCCACCATTACTAATCCCACTCCTGCGACTTTGGTGTACCTGTGTGTGTGAGTGGAGGTGACAGTCAGCAACAACGGGGGGACGAGGTAAGTGGGCAATGGTATTGCTAATGCCACTGCTACTGTTGATACTGTACTGTTTGTTGACCTTGTTTGTTGGACTTTGTTGCCCAAGTGTCCAAGTACTCAAGCACCCAAGCATTGAGTATCAACCATATGACTTCTAATTATTGTTTATTATTCTTTATATTGAGTGGTTTGTTCCCTGCTGGTGTGGTTATTGAATGAATCATGGGCAAAAGGAAAGCTGAAACAGTTAATGTGAAAGATAAGCTCTTCAGGTCAAATAGAACCATTCTGTCCTTTTTGAGTAATGCAGTAATGCAATGGGAGCCCTCCTAGAAGAGATCACCAATGTAGAGGCATAATTGGGCCAAACATTAAATTAACAGCCCTCGGTCCCCCCTATTCCCACATGTGGGTTAGATGCTAATTTCACGCAGATCCAGCCACAACCCATACATAATGTACAACCCCCTCTTTCTTGTCGCCGAGGACCAGGCAAACGCATCGTCCACTGTCGCACAGGTGGGCTGCCAGTGCTCCCACAATCTTTCACATGCTAGAAAAAAGTGGGGAAGTATAACAAACCTAGATTGATATCTTCTTCAGATTATAGTGTGTCTACCACAGACAGAGGTGGTAAAAGGGGGATTTTGCCATTAATACCTCGATTATGCTACTCACTAGATGCCCTAAAGAGATGGAATCAAATGTAATGGGGTCCTAGACACTCTCATATAGAAGGCCTCAAGATTGGAAAGACCTGTAGACTCCCTTAGTAAAGAGGTTGGGCTCATGCAAGTGCACTTGGAATCACTCCTTACCCAATGGTCTGCGAACCCCCTCCTTAGGCCCCATGTACCAACTACTTTAGACACCCAGGTTATCCCCTATCTTTTGGCAAATTCCACTCAGAAAGAGGGGCCCAGGGAGGACCATATATGTCCTACCAATTCTATCGTTGAGTATAATGATCATAGTGTGGCTGGTCAGTGGACTTTGCTTTCTTCGCTCCCTCCGGGGGTAGGAAGGGGCATCCAACCCTCTAGGGAAAACGGTGTCTGTCAGGTCCAGGGTGTTATTGACCAGCTTGCTGTGGTCGAAGGTAGACAATTTGAGTCCCCTGGGTTTAATGAGGTAATTTTGCAACTCCACCAGCATGTACACAATACGTTTTAGTTCTAGTGAATGTACCCCCACTAAAAATGGCTGAAACTGAGTCATATAACCAAGTAAAAAACAAGGTGGTACACTGGTTAGCTGGAAAACCTTCTACTCCTCAATCCCAGTGGTTATTTGAGGAAATCATTATGATTAGTTGAACAGGGTGTATCAAGGCCATGGCAGGTGATTGCCTAGTGGTTAACTTTGCAAACTCATGGATAACAGGTTTTATCCTGATCCTTTCATCTGGATAAATCTTGGCTCTTCCCTTAGGCTTTTTTATAAGGCCGTTTTGAGACAGGGAGTGGGCCAAAGAGAAACAGTTTTTTCCATGGAGGGGGCAAAAATACATTATACTCACTCGGCTCAATTCACTAGTGCTCCTATTTCATTGCAAAATCGATTTGAAGTACTACTGGTACTGAATCAGTTGGAGTGACTGGTCCAGACTGGGGATGATACTACCTTGGTTTGTGGAAACCCCAGTGGGCCCTCCAATCATGTGAGTATTGTGAGATGGAATATTGCTTGCATTCAGGGTAAAGCAGGAAGCTCATGATATTATCAACTTGCAGGATACATGGTACTCAAAAGGAGAATTCTTCCTCGAAGACTTTGTGTCCTTTATTATCAAGGGCATATCCTCTCTAAGTGGTCAAGCCAGAGGGGCACCTAGTCACTCTTGTGGGGAGGGTTAAGCCTGCAAAGTTAAGATTATTGCTGTCAACTCTCCACACTTTTTGGAGGATCTATTAATATTTGACAACTCACAAAATATCCTACTTATGGATATATAAATCTCCCTGCATGGCAGTGAGGATGCAGACATTTTAGTGGATGTTGGGAGGTTTCTTGATGCTTTTCTCTCCTGTTCCTCCATAAAAAATATTGACTACATTGTAGCAAGGGATTTTAATTTACACCCATGTAAGGACTGATTTTTATATGATCCTAGAAAATCTGAGGGGTTCCTAGTTGACCAGGTGCATGTTATACACTCCCCCCAGGGACAACCCTAAATGATTTGGTTGGAAATGATAATTTATGTAACTTACTCTCCTTGCAGCCAGATGGTGTTCTTACGTTTAGAGGAGCTAGATACTTTATTGATTATATTTTCATATCTAGGGGGCTCTTTTCCCCCCTGACAGATTTGACCCCTAAATTGATTGCAATGGGATCACAACGCCTTGAGTTCTTCTTTTCTGTGGGAGAAAAGAACCTGGGGGTATAAGTACTCTGTACCATTTGTTAGTCAATACTAAGGATAAGGGGCATAGAATCAAATAGGTAGATATCATCCCAGGGGAATTTAATGCAAATATGTTTAAGTTCTGTCAGCAACAGTTTAAGCTTTGTCTTGATGACACAACCCCAGATTCGAATATACTAAGCGCTTATAACTTTATTTGTGAGTTTGTCAAGCAGGCCCTTACTTTCCCAGGACCCGTAGGTTCACCTAGGCCCTGTAGGTGATTCGATAAAAGTTGTACAAGGGCAAAGAGAGAGCTGTTGTCCTCTCTTAAATGTACCCTCAGAGATAGGAATGAAATCAAATGGTGCAGATTGGTCTATAAACCAGCAGTCACAACTAGGAAACTTCAATTTAAAGAGGAGCTATGGTCAGACCTAGTAGAGGCTAATACCCCCAAGGATTGTACCAACTTTTAGGGTATCATACACCATCCCTTCCTTTAGGAACTTCAGCTCTCAGACCAGGCGGTTTCAGTGCCGGCACAGGCTTTAAAAAATCTTTTTTCAGCTCTTTATGAGTATGACAACTTAGCATCTGGCCCAAACCCCATCCCTGATTCTGATATCATTGTGGATCTATAAGCCCCTGTTTTAACACTACACATAAATGCGGCCATTAGAGGTCCGCACCCAGAGGCCTGGAAGAGTTCTATTATAATCCCAATTTTTACAAAAGGGGACAGGCGGGACCCCACATGCTATAGACAAGTATTGTTAATTGATATTGAGGTGAAGGTAATAGGGAAAGTTATATTGGAAAACCTTTCCAATTGAACCAATAAGAAAGGAATAATTTCTAACTTGCAATATGGTTTTAGATCAGGGCGTGGCACAGTAGAACAAAACCTAAATCTGTACCTTTTCTCTCATAGGTACGCAAGGGCTAAGGGGGGGCTCAGTCCATGTAGTCTTTATGGATCTCACCTTAACCTTTAACTGAGTCACTAGAGACAGGCTGTGGACTGATATGGGGTCCCTGGGGGTGTACCCCACTCTCAAAAATGGCATGAGAGATTTACACAGAGACCTCACAGGGATGTATTCTTGGCCCCCTTCATATTTATTATGTATATTAATCACCTACAGGCGGTCTTAATTGAGATTGAAGCTGACGTCCCGAAAGCAGGGAGCAAAGCCATACCGGTTTTATCAGACACCGGTGATGTGGATTTAATTGCCCATACGGCAAGGACCCTGCAAATTCTGCTAGATGCATTTGTTGATGTTATGTGTAGCTTGGACCTATCCACACATTTTAAAAAATCTCACTCTATGGTGGTGTGTTCCAAGTATGTCAAATGTCGTAGCCCCAGAGCAAAGGGTCAGGTTTTATTCAGGGTGGAAACGTTCTCCTACCTGGGTTTGCTCCTCAATTAGTGTCTCATCTGGAAACCTCTTTTATCGAAAAATAGAAGAGCCCTCCAAAATGCAATTTCTGGGCTTCAAGATTTTGCAAGGCACATTGGGCATATGTACCTGAAATTATTACTTGATGTTTATAAGGCCAAATGTCTTTGATGACCTCCTTTGGTAGTGATATTTGAGGGTATGCAAATACTGACTGTATTCAGGTGATAGAGAACAAATTCCTGAGAAATTTACTAGCCATTGGTCAAGGAATCAGTACTGAAATTGTACATGAAGAGTTAGGTGTGCCATACAGTGCAGATTATATTCTGGTTCGTCATCTCTTAATGTGATGTTCGGTTTGGTATAAAGAGGATTTGCATTTTAATATGATCATACTCCAGGACTGTTTGCTACTAGACAATGTGGCTTATATTCAATGGTTACAGGACCTTAAAAAATCATTTAGGTAATTAGGAAGTCAACACTATCCTTCAAGGCTCTTAGAGAAATAGGGTTCAGCACCACCACCTCCTGAACCTCCTGGTACCAAGTTAGCATTTCTTTCTGGCTGTACCATTCCTTTAGCAGCTTTTAGCCTGCCTGAAGGATTTTCTTCACTTCACTCATGTTTTGCACCCTGAACCTCTGGAGGACAATCACATAGCCCACCACAGTCATCTGAGGCTACTCTAAAGTTTCTGCCCACCCTTCTCTAACTGAACGGAGTGTGCCATGTACAAGGTGCACAAAGAGACGTTTGAAGGGTCTGAACCCAACTCTTTTCTGTGGAGTTTATGTTATAGCAGACAACACATAGCAGAGATCCCATCATGTGCATAAGGGTCTTGTTAAAACTTTCCATCAACCCATTGGTAGATGGGTGACATTCTGTGGAGAAGTGTTAATTGACACAATGGCAGAAATCCAGCTGGGTAGGTCCTCCAACAGCTAACCAGCACTACAGCTTTTGCAGTGACCCAGACTCCAGCACCTGGTCTGCTTTGGGGACCTCTTCCTCCTCTCCCTGTGGAACAGCTGAGAGGGATGCCACAGCCAGGGCTTCCTCATAGTCTATCCTGATCTCCTAACTACCCTTTTCTGGTATGTACATATATGGCGCAATAACAGTCCTTGGATTAGAAAGACGCACATCCTGTGCTCTGGTGTAAACAGCTCAAGTTGGCCTTGTAGTCCTAGTACTAAATCAGGGACAATTAGATTGATGCCCAAGAAACATTCAGCACCTCGATCCTCTCTCATATCTACATCAACCGTGGCCAATTTGCCAATTATTTCTACCTCAGCTGGGATAATTGGGTAGTCCATGTAATGCCCACTGCTAGCAAATTTGTGCCAGTGTTGCTAGGGAGAATCTCTTCAGGTTTGGCATAATTCCTCTCAACCATATTCCTTTAAGCCCTAGTACCCATCAGGGAAGGAACATCCATTGCAATGATAAATGCTTCCACTACAAACTGCACTATATTTTAATGGATCTGCTTGAGAGCATCTTGTTCTCTATCCCAAATATCCATTGCTATTCAGCTGAGTGCCCCGGTGCCTTCTTGGGTCCCCTCACCCATAGCCAACACACTTGCTATTATGGGTGCTGCTGGTACAGGGTCTTTCACCTCACTGTCTTCTTAGTAGAGCCCCTCCTTGTGACACAGTAAACACTTTGGTCTAGGAAGAACCTTCCTATCCAACCTTGTCCATTGGTTCCTGTTTTGGAACCTAATTCCCTTTATCCCTACACCCTCCCTTCTACCCTTAGGAATTGCTATGGCTGTTACTCTTCAGTTTGGTCGAAAAACAATAAAAATAGTCTGGGGTGTAATCTACCAGTAGCCTACGTAGGAGGAAGATCACTGGACACCAAAACAATCATGAGTCACCACAAAAAAGTATATCGAGCTAAAGAGTAAAACAACCCTTGAAAGCGGTTAGATTCCCATCATTCACCACTGTGATCATTCTCATCATTTGGGTATCCATCCTACCTTCCACTAACCCTCTTGATCATAGAGGGAAAACAGGTGGATAGTATCCTCAAATTGGGTCATATAGAAAGAGCAGATCACTCTGGAATCCACCAGAGAATCAACATAAAAACTAAGGTGAAAATTATAAACACAGTGCAATTATGTAAGTGAAATATTAAAAAAGAATAAACAAGAGAGAAAAAACCTTTATTAAAGTATCTCTTGTAGGCCTTGCTTAAAAACAGTGCAAACAAAGCAGATTCAATTATAGCTGCTTATAAAGTCGTCGACATGTTTCACCCTATTAGGACAAATGGTCCAAGGCTTTCTTCAGGACCTAACTGTTGGTAAACTTACTACTGTAAAAAGCACAGAATAGTGTGACAACCAAAATAAGTAAATAAGTAAATAAATAAATAGGTTGGAAATAATACAACCTTTGCGATTACAAATCCTCTGTTCAGACGAAATGTAGAGGATTCCTATGAAGAGAATTACAATTAGTGGTACTCAAATGTGATATAAAAGTACAATTAGTAATGCTATGGGGTATATATTGATTAATAGACCCCTAGCAAATTTTTTATTGTAATATACATCAGAAAACTTTATTGAAAATGACTTTCGCTCACCCGTCGGATACGAGGACTGGACCTCACCTCACCTGGTAACAACTCAGGTCAATAAGGCCCCACTCTGATAAACAGAGGAGGAAGGAAGAATGAACATAATACAACACAAGCAAACATCTTGAATATCATAATTCTTCCTAACACTGTACCTCCTGATTGTTTATAAAAATAGCTTTGTACTTTCATCTGATCTGACTAAGCCATCAGCTCCTAAAACGTTTGATATGGATCCCCATATCTATATAGACATGACAAAAGGGCAATGTATGTGAATGTCTGATGCATATTTTATTCATACAGTGTGTTCATAATCTCATGTCTGGCTACGATGTTAGTACCAGTAAAAAACAAGAAAAAGGTGCCCTTTACAATGTAAGAGAACCTAACAGAATTTATTGTCTGCTACCTGGCATGAAGGCAAGATGTGTAAATGCCTAAGGCATTTAGGCATTTACACATCGTGCTTTCATGCCAGGTAGCAGACAATAGATTCTGATGTCATGTCTTTATAGATATGGGGATCCTAAGGCAAGCCCGTCTGTGCCCGTCAGCACCTGGACAGCGCCCAGCGCCAGGACCCCTGGACCCAGCGAACGCCAGCACGCCCAACACCGCTACGATGCCAGAACCATCCACTCAGTCAACACCGGACGACCACACACCTGCTTCTTGGCCGCCCCGAAGCGCACCCATGAAGCTTTAACCTGCAGGAACTGTAGCTTCACAAGCATCCACACCGCCATGCTTCCAACCCTTAAAGAACCCAACCACTCCAGATGCATCCTTCTCAACACCCGCTCCGCCCGCAAACACGCAGTTGAACTCTGGGACCTACTCACCTCAACCTCTCCCAGACGTCACCTTCCTGATGGAGACCTGGCTGAACCCCGCCTCAGCACCCGACAAAGCCATAGCCGTCCCAGAACGCTACAAGATCACCCGCAGGGACCAAACCAACGGAGCAGAAGGAATCGCCATCGTCCACAGGGCCACTCTCAGGGTCTCGACCAACACCGACGACACCCTCAGCACTGCCCAAAACCTGCACTTCCAGATCCACACCGACCCCAACACAACTCTCTGAGGAACCCTCATATACAGACCCCCCCGGACCCTGACCACAGTTCAGCGACTCCATCGCTGACTTCATCAGCACACACGCCATCGGCTCCATGGACTACATCGTCCTCGGGGACCTGTACTTCCACCTTGAGAACAGCAATGACACCAACTCCACCACCCTGATCGACAACCTAGCCAACCTCGGACTCAGACAACTCGTCACAACACCCATCCACTCCGCCGGTCACACGCTTGATCCCATCTTCTCCACAAGCCCCTGTGGCTCCTTCAACCACACCACGAACTCCACTGGACCGACCATCACTGCATCTACTTCACCTTCAAGAAACCCACCATACACCACCGCACCCAACAGATGCCTTGCGGCTGCGGGAGCAAAGTCACCGAAGACCAGCTAACCACCACCCTCACCCAGAGCCCACTCGCTGACCCCACCGTACCCAACACCGCCGCCTGCATCCTCAGACAGTGGATCAACGACTACGCCAACACCCTTGCCCCAATCAAGAAACCCTCCAACAGTAACACCAACAAGAAAGCCAGCTGGTTCACTGAAGACCTCTGGGCCTCCAAGCAAACTTGCCGAAAGCTGGAGAAGATCTGGCTCCGTGAATGAACACCGGACAGCCACGCAGCCCACAAGAACGCCACCCGCAGACACCATCAGCTCATCAGATCCGCCAAAAGGGCCTCCTTCGAAGACCACTTAGACAACAATGCACACAACAACAAAGAGCTCTTCAACATCGTGAAGGAACTCTCCAACCCCAGCTCCAACACCAACGACACCCCACCCTTGCAAGACCTGTGCGACTCGCTTGGAACCTTCTTCCTCTGCAAGATCGCAGACATCCACAACAGCTTCAACGCCACGACCGCCCCGACAACCACTGAGACCTCCACCCACACGACCACCATCCGCATCAACAGCCTGCTCTCCTGTACCAACATCAACGACGACAAAACCATCAAGATTATGAACACCATCCAATCTGGATCTCCGTCAGATCCATGCCCACACCACATCTTCATCAAACCCAGCACGTCCATCGCACTCCATCTCCGGAAAGTCATCAACACCTCCTTCGAGACAGCAACCTTTCTGGAGAGCTGGAAGCATGCCGAGATCAACGCCTTACTCAAGAAACCCAAGGCAGACCCCAAGAACCTCAAGATCTTCCGGCCCATCTCCCTGCTCCCGTTTCCCGCAAAGGTCATCGAGAAGACCATCAAAGAACAACTGACCCGCTACCTCGAGGAGAACAACATCCTGGACCCTTCCCAGTCCAGGTTCCGCAGCAAACACAGCACCGAGACTGCCCTCATCGCCGCCACCGATGACATCAAGTCCCTGCTGGACAACGGAGAAACGGCGGACTTCATCCCCCCAACCTGTCAGCCGCCTTTGACACGGTCTGCCACCACACACTACGAACACGCCTCCAAAATGCTGGGATCCAAGATAAGTCCCTGGACTGGACCACCTCCTTCTTCTCCGGCAGAACACAGAGCGTCCGCCTTCCCCCCTTCCACTCCGAAGCCACTGAGATCATCTGTGGCTTACACCAGGGCTCATCCCTTAGCCCAACTCTGTTAACATCTATATGGCACCGCTTGCCCTCGTCGCCTGTCGGCACGACCTCAACGTCAGCTCCACCCAGCTGATCCTCTCCCTCACCAAGGACCCCCACACCGCCAAAGCCAACCTTCATGAAGGAATGAAGGCCGTTGCTGAATGGATGAGGAACAGCCGACTGAAGCTGAACTCGGACAAGATGGAGGTCCTCATCCTCGGATCCACCCCTTCGGCCTGGGATGACTCCTGGTGGCCAACCGCACTGGTAACCGCTCCAACACCCACCGACCATGCTCACAACCTAGGGGGGGGTCATCCTTGACTCCACCCTCTCCATGACTAAACAGGTCAACGCCGCCTCCTCCTCCTGCTACAACACCCTCCGCATGCTCCGCAGGATCTACAAGTGGATCCCCACTGAAACGAGAAGGATGGTCACACAGGCCCTCGTCAGGAGCAGGTTGGACTATGGACACGCCCTCTACGCAGGAGCCTCTGCCAAACTCCTGAGACGGCTCCAACGCATCAAGAATGCCTCTGCATGCCTGATCCTCGACATCCCTTGCCGCAGCCACATCACACCCCAACTGAGAGACCTGCACTGGCTCCCGGTCAACAAGAGGATATTTATTTTATTTTATTTTAGACATTTATAAAGTGCCTGAATCACCCCAAATGGGGTATCTCCGCGCTGCGGACTGGAGAAGGATGAAACCAGGGTAATTAGAACAGAATTGTTTTCAGTTTTTTTCTGAAGCTTAGGTAGTTGTTTGAGAGGCGGAGCTCCGCAGGCAGTTGATTCCACATTTTAGGCGCCAGGTGATGGAAAGATTTGCCTCCCCGTCTGGTTTTACTAATGCGGGGAATGGCGAGAAGGCCTTTACCTTCAGAGCGGAGAGTGCGTGATGGGGTGTATATGGTCAGTTTGTTGGCCAAATAGGTAGGGCCTAACTGGTGTAGACCTTTGAAGACAATGCAACATATTTTAAAGTGGATTCTTTTGCGGATGGGGAGCCAGTGAAGTTTGTGTAGGAGTGGGAGGGACGGGGTCCGGCAAGGTGCGCTGGTAACCAGGCGAGCCGCCGTATTCTGTACCACTTGGAGGGACTGCAAGGCTGATTCTTTGGCAGAGATTAAAAGAGCGTTGCTGAAATCCAGGCGACTAAGTACCAGGGCGTGTATGAGGGTTTTCCGGGTTGAGGGTGGGAGAAAATAGAAGACTTTACGCAACAGGCTGAGGGCGTGGAAACAGGAGCATTTGGTGGATGCTATATGTTCGTCCATGTTCAGCTTGTTGTCGACCAGGACTCCCAAATTTTTTACCACTGGTTTGGGAGAGGGTGCCGTTCCAAGTTCTTCCGGCCACCAACTCGGGGACCAGCTGGTGACAGCATCAGTGAACAGCATGATTTCAGTTTTAGCAGTATTGAGCTGTAGCAAACTGAACCTTCAAGCTCCTCACCCATGCACACAAGGCACTCCACAACACCGGTCCAACGTACCTCAACAGACGACTCAGCTTCTACACCCCCACCCGCCAGCTCCGCTCTGCCAACCTCGCCCTCGCCACAGTCCCCCGCTTCCGAAGGGTGACCTCCGGTGGCAGATCGTTCTCCCACCTCGCCGCCAACACCTGGAACACCCTCCCCATCCACCTGCGGCGGACCCAAGACCTGCTGACCTTCAGAAAACTCCTCAAGACCTGGCTTTTCAAGCAGTAGCAGCATTCCCCACCCCAGCGCCTTGAGACCCTCATGGGTGAGTAGTGCGCTTTACAAATGATATGATTGATTGATTGATATACTTTTTTGTGGTGACTCCTGATTTGTTTTGGTGTCCAGTGATCTTCCTCCTACATAGACTACTGGTAGATTAGACCCGGGACTATTTTCATTGTTTTTTGATCTTATGATTTGGGGACTAAGTCTGTGTTGGGTCTTTAAAATCCCTTAGACCCTCCATTACCTTTATGTTTTTTCTTACTCTTCAGTTTGGAACAAATCTACTGAGAGTTTGTCTATCCCTTTGGCTTAATGCTATGTTGCTTCAGCCCTTTGCTACCCTTGTTAGCTAACCACTTGTAATCCAATATTGCAAGTTTCTCTGTACCCTTTTCTCTCAAGTCAGACAGGTTTTGCTTAAGTGGGGTAGAGCACACCTCCTTCACTTCCTCTGTTAGCATTACCTGGTTAAGGGTATGAAAATCAGTGGCCTTCATACCTCTCACCCACTCTCACCCACTCATTCCAATAATCGAACACACCCTGAATCACAAAAAACGTAGTCTGCTACCAGAACCGCTTTGCATGATTCAACCAGCACATGGACAGTAGCCATATACCCATGATGAGGGTGTGCTTTGTGTACCCCTTCAGATCACAGAACAGGTTGTGGACCTTGCATTTTCTGGGCCTCCACACACACATACACACACACTAGTTTAACGTGATGTCAGGGGTACAATAGAAAGTCTGATATCAGTTTCACATACAGATGGGCACTTAAGGCAGGGAAACAAGTCTGTGTACATGTCATAGAACATTCCCATCCCAACACTATAGAAAACCCATACATGACTGGTACTCCAAGGCTCAAGAGTTCCAAAGGATCAAAGTTTAGGTTTAAACCTTGGCAGGGATCCCTGCCAAGGTTTGAACCTAAACTTTGATCCTTTGGAACTCTTACACACACATATTCCCTGGGCTATGTGTGTGTGCAACATGAGTTCGCATTACAATTTCAGGGGTGCAACAGGGTGTCCTTTTGGCACCCTTGAAATTGCATGCGCACTTTGTGAGAACCTAATGGGTACTCGCTAATTGTGCATGCAATTCCCATTTATTCCTGTGGGCCTTTAGGTCCAGAGGAATGAATGGGAAGCCATTCCTTAAATGTGACTCGCAATTTGCGTGTCACAATTAAGGAATTTGTAGGAATTGCAATTTTTTTTGTGATTCCAACATGTATAGGCTTTTACGATTTCATAATTGCGATTCCTTAATAATCACAATTAAAGATTCACAAACGCCTACCTTAATGCATGTGGGGGTACATTCCCTATGAAAATCCACAGATATTTCGTATTGCCAAATTGCACACATTCATTGCAACACTTCCTTGGTTAGCGTTCCAATGTTTTTGCTTTCCCATTTGGGAAAAGCAACAAGATATTGAGAAAGTTGGTTAAAAAACGAAAGCATCACCACACTTTTTTATTTAATGTCATTACTACTGTGAGATGTTGATATGAAGTTTCACCAATACATAGGCAGGAATCTGCAACAACAAAAAAAATAACATATAGTTTGTTTTGGTGCCCACAAATATCAAAGTGCTACATGTGTTGAAACAAACTAACACCAATTTTTTGAAAACCGGACCTGGGGAAGCACAGTTGCGACCACTAATTTCCTACACCCCTGTGAATCAGTAGTGGAGAGCAGTTTGCATTGCGCTCGGTACCACACACACCTTCACCAATGTACAACCCATGTATAAAGTGCGTATGCACGAGTCTACGCACACTCAAAGTCTTCTGAGAAAATGATTTTCCAGTTTGCGTATATTTCCCTCTTGCACACGCACGCACGCACGCACAGCACACGGAGAGGAAAACGTTTTGTGAGTTTGTTCTAGAGTTTGTAAAATGGGTCCAACTTGCGCCATGCTACAAAACATCATCCTTTTATGAGCCTATTGAAGGATGCTCAATGTCGACTAAATATTACATGTCCCTGCAGACTCCTATTCGCTGAGATAGTGGGATTACTTTCTGACTTTCTACAATATTGTGAACATTTTAAATAATGTTTTCCACATTTTATTCGCTAGGGAGTGCTATGAAAATATTGTGCACTATTCATGAAGTCATTCTGTAATTATAGATGTGTGATGGCCTCTCGGTGCTTTAATAGTAGGAGACCAACATGTTCTATAAAGTAGCATAATGCAAAACATGATTAGCCCTGGCTCGCTATTTCTTTTCAATGCTGTAATGTAGAGAGTTATTATTACATAAATATAATACTTCATGGGTTGCTGTTCAAATATGAATAGCTCCATGGCAACGTTAAGAACAGCCGGTCAGATTTCACGCAAACAGGCTTCAGGTAGAGGGCAAATACGTTGAAATTCGAGGGATAAATAAATGACAGATTTAAGGAAATATTTATGAAACTATGGGTTTGGTGTCTGAGTAATGCCTTGCATTTTAAGGAGAACATGAAATAAAGAGAAGCTGTGAACAATTTCTAAATGCCAATCACCGCTCATGTCTTGTATATCATGACCTATCAATGGGACAGAGTTGTACTATTTTCATTCCGTCCTTTACTTACTGTGTTTCTTTTCTAATCTTTTCTGATTTTCTTTTTCTTTTTCTTTTAAATAATAACTCATAACACAGTGCAGCAACCATAGTTGGTAGGCTGCATTGTACTAGGGAAGGAAAGGAGCACAGAGCCATATTTACTACTTATTACCTGTTACTCCGCTCTTTCTCAGTGCTGACTCACAAACAAGCTGTAGTACCACACCCCAACCTTTGCAGTATAGTGCACAGGTGTGTGGCAGTAGTCATAGTCATGCCTAAAAAAATGTAATTGAAGGTGATACGGTCGGCCTGTGATTTATGGTTCCAGATCAAGAAGCTGCTCAAAATTCCATATTACTGTTCTAGTGCTCCTATATGGAACTCACCAGGCACTCCATCATGCTTAAACAACAGATTATCTGCTCCTTTATTGGAAAATGGATTTCAGAATTGGGGCCAACTATTGTGAGAAAACAAACTCTTGTCATGGGATGAGCTTAATTCTCAAACAAATCAAAGGTTATCAAGATTCAAATTCTACCGAATCTCCTGTTGGGCTTCTAGTGGGGATAAAAACGAAGTTATTAATTATGAACCGGAGAGCAGGTATTTAGCCCCGAACTAGCAAAGCAAGGAAGTGGCGAATTGGCACTGGACTTTGATTAAAGGAGATCTACCACCACTGCTTATGGAGGAGCCCTGGAGAAGAGAACTGCCTTTCAGCAATATTTCATCCTTTTGGCAAGTATCTATATGCATTTTGTGGAAGGTTGTCAACGCTGCACCATTGAGGAGAAATCATCTGTTCACACTTCACAGAGCCTATTGGACCCGAAGAGGCTTTTCAAGCTGGGAGGCAGGGAGAAGGTCTGTGTGAAGTGTAACCTGAGAAGCGCAGATGACATGCATATGTTTGTGCTGTGTCCTCAGATCCAGGGCTTCTGGAGGCAAGTTGGTAAGATTATCTCCAAAGTAATGGACAAAGAAATTCAGGTAAGCCTGGTATTAATTATTTTGGGAATTTTACCTGATGACAGTAGTACCCTCAATTTGTCAAATCTCCAAGTATTATTTGTATTTGTTTTAATACTGTTGGCAAGAAGAACAATCTGTTTAAATTGCACATCACCTAATTCTCCAAAGTTGTTAGATTTGGTGTCCTCTGTTAAAAGAATCCACAACTTGGATATGGCTTGTGAAGCAAAGAAAAGAACTAGGTTTTGGGGGCTTTGTGATAATTGGGCTAATAACCTGAGCTCTACAACCTGCTAGCACGTACAAAAAGTCCAATGATTATGAAGCAAGTGAGTTCCTGGGAAAATGGTTTATGTATAAACTATGGGCGTGATACCATCTTTGACATTCCCAAGTGTCATGCAGTCGGCGACTCTAAAACAGCCCTGGAGGTGGAAAGAGATCTGAAGGGTAACATATCTCCTCTACTGAGTCCAGGAGGGTACCATGGTACTGCTTTATGACCACTCACTGTCGTATGGTTTATGGGCCTCTTTCTGAGTGCATGGTAAGTTAGCATGGCTTGTTCGAAGTTTAAACGCCATTTTTTCTTTTGCTGCTTCTGCACACGACACTGCTTGGCTGTTTTTGCTGAGTAAGCTTTCACGAAGGTCTATACATGTTTTGACATCTCTAGACATACATCGTGTCCCCAGTCTGTACAGTGAGTGCTAAGCCACCAAGGTTATCATAACGTACAAGCCTTTTTATCGGCGTGTCCGTGTAACACATTCTAGACATAACAATTTGGCAGCTGCAAGCCGAGTAGGATTCTGGCACCTTTCTCATAGCACACTTGCCAGAATTGCACACACTTGAAAGATTCCAGGCATGCAGAGAGACTAACCGGTCCTGATGTAATTTACCATTACTGAGCGGACAGGTAAATGGGGTCCCCGTAAGAAAGCTCAAGAGACCCTCTATAGTTTTATAATACATAGTTTCTAGATAGGGAGGGTGCTTTAAATAGGCGCTTTTCATCACCTGTTTGCACTATCATTGTAACATGATTCCTCCTTTTGTATTTTATGGAATTGTAACCATGCTGTCCATATTATTATTATCCATATCTATGCTGATGTTGATTAAAATACTGCGCTTGAGATCAAGTCATAAAAAAAAACATTTTAAACTACAGTGTCTCTATTTTACTCCCTTTTTTTAAAAATTATTTTTCAACGTTCAGTATTTCGTCAAGTTTTTACAGAGAGAAAAAAAAGAGATAAACGAAGGAGAAATTTTTACAATGATATACACAATTAATCAAGCCAAGACATAGCATTGCAGAAAACGCAAAAAACACATTACAACATTTCACAAACATTTTTTAAACACTATGGGGTCGATTAGGATCGCGGACGGACTTGAGTCCGTCCGCGACCCCTGAGGAGGAGGGAACGTCCGCATGGGCTGCGGCGTTCCCTCCGATCAAATTAGGATGTGACCGCCAGGGTGGCGGTCACATCCTCTATCACTAACATTGCGGCGGGTGCAGCTTCAAGCTGCATCCGCCGCAATGTAAAAAATCCATGCACAGCATTTGCGTGCACAAAGCGGCAGGCACCGCGCGGTGCCTGCTGCATTGTGCACGCAAATGCAGGGGGGTACCATAGGTACCCCCCATGTGCACCCCCCACCCCACCTTCACCCAGGGGGCCCGCAACGGGCCCCCAAAGTGAAGGTCCGTATGCTTTTCCACAGCGGTAAAGCCGCCGCGGAAAAGCATATATTTTCAGACATCCTAATATGCCTGGCGGTGTCTGATAGACACCGCCAGACATGTTAGTGCTTTTCCGCCGCGGTCGCCTTCCGACCGCGGCGGAAAAGCGGCGGACAGATTATCAGACCCACCAGCCATCCTAATTTGGCGGTGGGTCTTTGGAGTCTCCGCCGCGGTTTTTCCGCATCCTCCAGGCCGGCGGACACTTCCGCCGGCCCGGAGGATGCGGAAAAACCGCCATCCTAATCGGCCCCTATATATTAATAGTTAGGAATTATGGTCGGGATTGTGCCATCCTAGCCTTCCAATCTGCAATCGGAGCCCAGATACGCTTCCCAGTTTCATAGCTTTCCACCCTTTCTTCTCATAAAGTCCTTTTTCCAGACTGTAAATGGCTAAAAGCCGTGAAACCCATTGTTGAAATGTGGGGGGGTTAGAATCTTTCCAGGCTGCCGCAACACAAATCCTGGCAACCGCCATGGCAATGAATAAAACTCCCTATGCGCTATTACGACTCCCTCCCTGCAGGCACCTAAGATCACTAATTCATTAGATAGGTTTACTATAATCTTCAGGGATTGATATATGAAATGCTCTATTGCCCTTTTCAATTGATCTAATTTTGGACAGGCTGTGAACATATGCACCACATCAGCCTCTGTGCTGCCACACCGCGGACAGCAGGTTCCCGTTCGTCCTCCCCACTGAGCTATTTTCGCCAGAGTATAGTAGAGATTAAAAACGTTTTAAAGTGTTGGGCTTGTAGGTTTGCTACTTTCAAAACCGTGCAACCCATCTTGAGCGATATTACCAGCTCATTACCTTCGATACCCAGCTTCTGCCGCCATTTCTCAGTATGTTTGATAATATCATCCTTTTGCTTTTGATTTAACCTGCAATATATCTGGGAGATGGAACAGCCTTCGGGATTTTGCAGCCTATCAAAGCTCTTAAACTTGATCTCAGGCGGTCGGAGCGCCATTGGAGACGAAACTACTGCCCCAATCTTCGGGCTAAATATAAACTCCTCCTGAACAACTATAAAAAAGCAATTCTTGCGGCAAAAACAAACTATTTCACCGAAAAAGTTGCTCAGTCTGCCAATAATTCACGAGAAATCTTCTCCCTGGTCCACAACTTAGCCACCTCCGACGGCACTAATGCCAGTCCTGCTCCATCTCAGTCCCTTTGTTCCTTACTCAATGACTATTTCATTGATAAGATTATTAGCATTAAGGCCAACATTCCCTTAGCGCTCCATGCTGACTCCCCCTGTTCCCCTCCTGAGCCCCCCTCCTCATTGGACCACTTCCCACCCATCTCCCTGGACTGCTTTCTTAAATTACTTACAAAAGTTAAATCTGGCTCTCCGGCGGACTGTGCTCCCGCACGGATTCTAAAGATTCTCTTCACCAGCTCCCCTGCCCCCCCCTCTCGCTCATTTTAATTCTTCCTTAGCTCTGGGCTCTGTTCCCTCATCTTTTAAAGCTGCTATAGTTTTCCCATTCTTAAGAAAATTGGTTTGGATCCCACTTTTCCATCTAACTTCAGGCCTATTTCTTTACTCCCCTACTTGGGAAAAATTTTGGAAAGCCATATTACATCTTGCCTGTCCAACTATATCAAGGAGAACCTTCTCCTGGCCTCCCATCATGCAGGCTTCCGCCCAGGTCACTCTACGGAGTCAGTGATCATCGCAGTCCTGGACGAGCTCAAAGGGAAAGCAGACATCAATCTCCCCCAGGCCTTGGTTCTTCTCGATTTGTCCGCTGCGTTTGACACGGTCGATCATTCTATTCTTCTTGGCCGTGTCAGCGCAGCGGGCATTCGGGGCGCCGCCTTTTCCTGGCTTGCGTCCTTCCTTCAGGGCAGAACCCAAGCGGTTCATCTATCAGGCTTCTCGGCCCCTCCCCGCTTGGTTACTTGCGGGGTCCCCCAAGGTTCTTCACTTTCTCCCCTTCTTTTCAACCTGTATATCTACCCTCTTATCATCTCTCTTCTTAAACTGGGGGTCTCTGTTTATAACTATGCGGATGACCTCCAGCTTGTCTTTGATCTTTCCTCCCCCTCTGTGTCACTCCCTAAGTTTTGCTCTACCTTAGTTTTTATATCTGAGTGGATGAGCTCCAATTATTTGAAGCTCAACCCGGACAAGACGGAGCTTGTCCTCACGGGTGGCCCCTCTAATCCCTGGTCCGTGGTTCACTGGCCCCCCTCTTTTGGTCCCCCCCCTACACCGGTTTCCTCTGTCCGGACCTAGGCATCAAGGTCAGCTGTGATCTGACTATGCATGCCCAAGTTAGCTCTGTAGTGTCCTCTTGCTTCTTGTCCCTCCGCCTCATCCGGAAGATTTCACGGTACTTCTCGACGGATGCTCTTAAAACCATAGTCATGGCCCTTATCATCTCTCGCCTTGACTATGGGAACGGCCTGTACATGGGCATACCCGCCTATGAAACTCGCCGTCTCCAGGCCATTCAAAATCAGGCCGCCTGTCTCATTCTTCGCCTTCCCAAATCTTGCCATATTACCCCTGTACTCAAGTCTCTTCATTGGCTTCCTGTACAGCTCAGATCTACTTTCAAACTGGCCTGTTTGGCCTTCCGTGCTCACACTCATTCCGCCCCACTCTTCATTGGGTCTCTTATCACTCCTCACGCTCCCAGCCGCACTCTCCGCTCTTCCTCCCTTTCTCTTTTTCATGTCCCTCACTTTCGTAAATCCAAAACGGGAGGCACACGTTTTTCGGTTCTGACTCCCCAGATCTGGAACAGTCTCCCTCTGTTTATCCGTTCTATTCCCATCTACACCCACTTCCGCAAAGCCCTTAAAACCTTTCTGTTTTCCCAAGCATTCCCCTGCTAGTGCTTCCGTGCCCCCCTCATGAGTCTGGTCCATCCCCCCAGCGCCAGGAAGCCGCTTGGCCGCAGTGCGCTTAATCAAGTTATTTTTCAAATTCAAATTCAAATATCAATAACAACATCTCTGTCAAAAACCTTTGCTCCCCACTTTTTTTATTAAGGGGCGATCGTACCTGTAAAGACTTAAAAAACTCTCTACGCTCCAGATTAAACCGATTTTGTGCCGTTTCAAATGTAATTATACCGTCAGGATCTATAATATCTCCAATTGTCTTGACCCCCATCCCGTCCCACCGCCTCATTATATTGTCATGAAACGTCCTTGGGAGAGATGGGTTACCGAACAGGGGAGTATAATGATTTATTCTGCTCAATCCCAACCTTCTCCTAACAGAAGACCAAACTGATACTGCCACCCCTAGGGTCTTTAATTTCACTTTTTTGTAATAGCTGGCCTCATGAAACCTGAGTACCCAGATGCGTGCTTCACCTTTTTAGAAAAGCTCGTATACGTCTGCCACTGTTTCATCTTCCATCCGTTTATCAGTCACAGTTCCCCCCAGCAACCCACGAATGTACTGTAATACTGCAGCGCAATAATATAATTTAAGATCAGGAACTGCCCAACCTCTTCTCTCTCTTGGGAGGTCATGAGCCTGAAAGCTCTTATCGTTTTACCTTGGGCCCATATGAATCTATTGATCATTCTCTCCATTTTTTGAAACCAGCTATTATCAAATTTCAAAGGTATCGTTCTAAAAAGATATAAAACTTTCGGAGGAAACAACATTTTAATAATATTACATCTTCCCATGATTGTTAGGTGCAGATTGTTCATCCTATCTTGATCCCTCCTTGACTTCTGAATTATAGGTGAGAGATTTGTTTCAACGATCTTTGTTAAATCAGATGAAATTATGACCCCTAAGTAAGTAGCTGATTCGGTCACACGTGAATCTACCGGACTAGTCTTCTCGGGGGGTTGAACTCACCTTGGGGAGCAGTGACACCTGAGCCGACCGGCTGTCTGTCCGTGTGGTTCCCCGTCGCCGCAGACCAGCGCGGCAGCCTGAGTGGGAACTACACATCCCAGCAGCCTCTGGGGCGCCGCCTTCTCCCTTCACCGGACTTCCGCGCCAGGAGGCGCTTAAAGCACAGCTGTCCCCCCGGCAGAGCGGGGGTTGAACTCACCTTGGGGAGCAGTGACACCTGAGCCGACCGGCTGTCTGTCCGTGTGGTTCCCCGTCGCCGCAGACCAGCGCGGCAGCCTGAGTGGGAACTACACATCCCAGCAGCCTCTGGGGCGCCGCCTTCTCCCTTCACCGGACTTCCGCGCCAGGAGGCGCTTAAAGCACAGCTGTCCCCCCGGCATAGCGGGGGTTGAACTCACCTTGGGGAGCAGTGACACCTGAGCCGACCGGCTGTCTGTCCGTGTGGTTCCCCGTCGCCGCAGACCAGCGCGGCAGCCTGAGTGGGAACTACACATCCCAGCAGCCTCTGGGGCGCCGCCTTCTCCCTTCACCGGACTTCCGCGCCAGGAGGCGCTTAAAGCACAGCTGTCCCCCCGGCAGAGCGGGGGTTGAACTCACCTTGGGGAGCAGTGACACCTGAGCCGACCGGCTGTCTGTCCGTGTGGTTCCCCGTCGCCGCAGACCAGCGCGGCAGCCTGAGTGGGAACTACACATCCCAGCAGCCTCTGGGGCGCCGCCTTCTCCCTTCACCGGACTTCCGCGCCAGGAGGCGCTTAAAGCACAGCTGTCCCCCCGGCAGAGCGGGGGTTGAACTCACCTTGGGGAGCAGTGACACCTGAGCCGACCGGCTGTCTGTCCGTGTGGTTCCCCGTCGCCGCAGACCAGCGCGGCAGCCTGAGTGGGAACTACACATCCCAGCAGCCTCTGGGGCGCCGCCTTCTCCCTTCACCGGACTTCCGCGCCAGGAGGCGCTTAAAGCACAGCTGTCCCCCCGGCAGAGCGGGGGTTGAACTCACCTTGGGGAGCAGTGACACCTGAGCCGACCGGCTGTCTGTCCGTGTGGTTCCCCGTCGCCGCTGACCAGCGCGGCAGCCTGAGTGGGAACTACACATCCCAGCAGCCTCTGGGGCGCCGCCTTCTCCCTTCACCGGACTTCCGCGCCAGGAGGCGCTTAAAGCACAGCTGTCCCCCCGCCTCGCGGGAGCGCGCCGGGCCGTGCCGGGCTAAGCCCGGGCAAAGGGCGGGCCCTCTTAGGCCGGAGGAGGTCGGGTTGGGTCCAGCCCTCTAACGCATTGAAAATAAGGTATTTGCCATTGATTTTTGTGACTGGGTATCTATATTGAGAACTAGGAACTTTGGAACATTTTGCATCTTATCGGACTGGGACAAAGAACATAATACTAATCAGCCAATATTTGCGATTTGATCATTAGACTGTGAGTTCACGCATAATCTGTCTTAGGTATTTGACATTTGTCAACTAGTCTATTGATTGTTGCAGTATCTGGCAAAGGCCCTACATCCTGAATTCAATAGGTGACTATACCCATAGTCTATTGCTAGTTATAGTCAATATGTCTCCAAGGGGAAGTCGCAGCAGAACTGCAGCTGCCGGGGGTAATAGCAAAATCTGCAAAACTGGCCCCATTGACAATTTTATAACTAAAGCAAATGACGCCATAAACCAGGGTATATCTATTCTAGAACGCAGGGTGTCGCAAGATCTTGCCCATGCTAGACGCTCCTCTTTGGGACTCATTGCTTCCGCAACTACTCCTATCCAGGTTTTGCCCATAAATAATGGTCCTGTATTATATACAGGTGTTGATGTCCATACCATCCCAAATGTGGTGAATTTATCTGCCTCCATTCCCCTGATAGACTCCGACACGGACATTAGTCTAGATTTAGAGAAGACTCCTGACCTACATATGACCCCCTCACCGGAAATTATATCGGTAGACAACAACAGGGAATTAAGGGGAAGACGAGAGGGCGCTATTAAGAAATTGCAATTGAACCAAAATGCACCTACGTCTAAAACCCTTAAGGTCAGTAAACAAAAACAAGTCCTGCCCCAATATCAAGGGGAAGATATTAATTTAAATCTCAACCCAAATACAAGTAGGACTGAGGAGACATTTAATGACCCTGAGGAGCATGAGGTTGGAATAAGTAAAGAAATGGATGATAGGATAATCGACCGCACCGATTTGGTGAATGACCATATGCTGGCCAAATTGGGCGAACTTCTTAGTATCTATTTATCTCCTATCGAAAGTAGGCTCACCCGGATAGAAAAGCAATTAGTGGAACTAATCACGCCCATCAGGAGCTTATCTAAAACAATTGTTGTAAATGATGTAATTAAACCCACTTTTACTAAAACAGTAGGCTCAGTGGGTTCAGATTCTAATATCTCCCAAGTACCATCCGTAAATATAGTTAATTTACCCAAACCTGCCCCGGTATTACCAAAGGGGATAAGTGTCAGTCAACCAATAGTTAACTGTGACAAGACAGCGCCAGCTATAAGGAAGGATGATAATAACACCAAAAATATAAGCAGACCTGCGGTTGGCCAGCTGCTAAAACTCGGCGGTGGCTCCATTTTGGTCCAACCGACACAAAAAACAACTAGACAGGTACCTTCTCGTATTAATTTACCACCTGAATGCGGGGCCTATGTCCTTGTTTTAGTTAATGTTACCAAACTAAGGAAGGATCAAGAAGAAACTCCCTCGTCCCTTAAAAACAAAACCTTACATTGGTTAATTGCAAATTGCAATTTTCCAATAGAGGGTGCTAGGGAAATTATAAACACACAGCGGGTGGGTTGGATAGGCCCACTCAGGAAAAAGTTTGAGGGTGATTGTGTTACAATCAATTTCAAGAATCCACAGTGGGCAGAGAAAACATTAGTAAATGCCCCATCACCCTCAAACCGAGAATTTAACACCACACTCCTTCCATTAGGTTATTTTTACAGACACTTGATACCCCAGAATCAAATCTTGGAGAGCCATCCTATTACTTTTCATCATGATTTGAATGTTGGGGCAAGATTCAAATCTCCGCTCTTCGTACAAAATCAGGATTTTGGTAATTTGAATGATCACAATAACTGGCGGAACCAAATGTCAAAACAGATGCCAGTGCTAATACCCCCTATTCATCATCCGCACCATTCTGGTTTCTCAAACATGCATCAATTTAATTATAGAGATAGATCTTATCCTGCCCCCGAACTTCTTTCGTTTCAATCGATGACTGAAGCAAGGCCAACATTCAACATTCCAACTTACAATCGTTTTGAATATTTTTCTAATTTAGATGATCAGGATTGACTGAATATACTGCCTAAAACACACATTGATAACCCAGCTACAGTCACCATACAAGAGGGTCACTCAGCCTCGATTGTTGATTGTCAGCTCTCAATTGCTACTGTAGAAATCCTGGAATCAAAATCTGTTTGTAGTAACCAAACTGATGTTGTTAACGTTAGTTCTGGTAATACAGTGAGTACTTGTAATAGGGTTAGGCTAGGCAACTATTGTAATATTCATGGGTTATCTATCCTAAGCTGGAATGTTGCAGGTTTGGAATCTAAACTATCAGACCCTGCATGGCTTGAGATTATTAATGATGCGGACATTCTTATGTTTCAGGAAACATGGGCTGTTGGTAATGTGTTTATAGAGGGCTATCACTGTTTCAGCCTAACTTCGTCCAAACCAAGTTTTGGCAGAGCGGTGGGTGGCCTCTTTGTCGGGATCAAGATTCTTGCAGGTGGCATAATTAAAAACCTGCAGAGCGATGGCCCGCAAAATTCTAACATCCAGATTCTTGAATATAAGTTGAAGTCAAAGACCACAATTTATTTAATAAATTTTTATAACAATGATTTTTATCACGTACCGAACAAGAACTTTTTGGCATTATCCAAGGTTTTAAGTAATTTGGAATGTTCCCTTACAGTTGACAACAAGTCAGGTATCTTGATTGGGGGTGACTTCAATGCAAAACTAACAGTAAGTGCTGGATCTGTTAATCATACCTATTCTGACCCAGCTGAGCGCAGGGGTTCTGAATTGTCCAAATTGCTCACTGATTTTGATCTAGATGATGCCCTGAAAATAGGACAAAAAAGTGATTCCCCTTACGCTCCCACACATATTGGTGCAAATAGTAGTTCTACTATTGACTACGTATTTACATCTCCACTGTTAACAGATTGCATAGTAAAAACTTCTGTGCTACAGACACCCCTTAGTGACCACAACCCCCTGGTTGTAGTTTTGGATCTTGCGCCTAGCCCGATCTTTGAAAACTTAACCGGTGCTAGGGACATCACTCCATCAATTGATGGTTTACGACTAAAATGGAGGGGAGTGGATTGTGAGGCCATTTTAACTAATGTACAACTGTTATATCCACACTTGATTGATTCCTGTAAACTACCAAGTAACAACCATGGTCATTTAATTGCAGATTTTGAAACTCTGTGTTCTGTCATCAAAACTCTTTTATCCGTTCCACTTCCTAGGGAAGGTAAAGAACCAAGGTGGTTCGATTCGACATGCTCCTTGGCAAATAGAGAATTAAGAAAGGCACTCTCTATGAAACCAAGGTGTAAATCAACCGTCCAATTAGCTAGGAAAAATTATAAAGCTAAAATATCCGAACGGAAGGCAAATTTACTTTCAGAGCAATGGGACTCCTTGGTACTCAGTGCAAACTTGGGTGGTAGTGGCCCATTTTGGTCAGCAGTTAGAAAAACACGGGAAATGGGAAAGAAACTTACCCAAATTAGTTGTAATATTACAAGCACAGCATGGGAGACCCATTTTTCAGGCATTTATGCAGCCCCTATTGAGGAGTATTTTCCACCCACTCTTGACCAACCAAGTGGTCTACTAATTTTAGAGCACGAGGTTAAAACAGCCATAAAAGAGAGTTTGGGAAATAAGGCACCTGGACCTGATGGTCTTCCCATTGACATCATTAAATACGATGTTAATTTGTGGACACCTATATTCCTTAACATTTTTAACAGTTTACCAAAAACAGCCATGCCGTCCACCTGGACTACCAGTATTATTGTCCCTATTTATAAAAAGGGAGATAGATCTGATCCCGCGAATTATCGCCCTATCTCCCTTTTGGACAATACTCTAAAAGTATTGGGTCGTATCATCTTCCATAGAATACTGGACTGGGCAAATGACAACGATTTTTTAGATCCGTGTCAGATGGGGTTCCGTAGTGGGGTAGGTACGGTGGAGCAATGCTTAAACTTGAAACTGATAATTGACAAATACAGTGTTGCCCGCTCCTCCGCTACCTACCTTGCATTCATGGATCTCTCATCTGCTTTTGATCTCGTCAACAGATCAAAGCTTTGGTCCATCCTCTCAACCAATGGTCTTGATATCACTCTTGTAAATTTTTTAGCATATCTCCATACTGACCTGAAAGCACGGGTACGTATTGGGATGGGCGGAGAGGTATCAGGAGCAATTGAGATAGGGAGGGGGGTGAGACAGGGGTGCGTTTTAGCACCCCTGTTGTTCATCATTTATATTAACGGCTTATCCAACTGTCTGAAAGAAGTGACCACGGATGTCCCATTTATCTTAGGGAAACCCCTTCCAGTACTTTTATACGCAGACGATGCGGTGCTTATGGCCCGCACCCCAAATGCTCTTCGCCTGCCTGCTGGTACATAGTTTTGTTAAGTTCATGGAGGATCTGGATTTAAAGGTAAATTTTAAAAAGTATTTTATTATGTCCTGTGGACCTGGCAAAAGGAAACTCAGCACTATACGGTTAGGCACAGACAAATTGGAATCTGTCCCTAATTTTCCATATTTAGGGTTGGTTTTCGCTGCGAACGGCTCGTGGAGTGGGCATATGGCCCACGCCACGAGCAAGTTCTCGAAAGCCAACAATTCTGTTCTGAGCCTCCCACGCCCAAAGAGAATAGGTGCCACTAAGGCTATTTTAAAATTTTTTAAACTACAGTGTGCACCAGTTGCCACGTATGGTGCAGAGGTATGGGGATCAAGAAACAGCCCCTGCATCCAAAGGGAGGAAAATCGCTTCTGCAGGAAAGTGTTGGGTGCACCAATTTCCTCCTCCACTTTCATTTGTCATAGTGAATTAACCCTACCATACATTAGTGATTTTATTAGAGCAAGACCGGCACTCTTCTGGATCAGAATCTGGAGGAATGAGGCCGCTGCTCTTACTCAGAATATTATTAAGGATTGTTTAAACTGCGACCATGGCATGAGAATTCCATGGTTGTCTGAAGTCTCTAAAACACTGGATGAAGTTGGTAGAAGTACTTTGTTTACTGATCCGATAACTATAAAACTTCAGGACAAAGTCGAGGTTAAGAATGCACTATATGTACTTTATAACAGTGAAAGGTTCAGAAGCGAATCACAAAAATCTACTGTAATGAAATATATAGGCAACGGACTGCGTGGACAGACTTTGCCGCCCTATCTCTCGCTGCCTATGACTAGCTGGGAGAGATCACTGCTGTTTCGTTTAAGGGCAGGAACAGTAAAACATATGTTGTCTTTTCCACTAGGCCATTGTCACAGTATTGATTCTATTTTATGTCCCTGTGATGGCGTGAGTATCCAGGATGATTTGCACTTTTTATTTTTCTGTAAATTTTATCTTGTGTATATTAAATGGTTTTTAACACCGTATTTTAAAAAATCCAGACCACTGACGCTCCAAGATTCATATAACATGTTGATTGTTCTGGATAGTGATGAATTAACATTCCGGGTTAGCTCCTTTTTAAGACTGGCTATACGAGCTCGTAAGATGATGGAAAACCCCTGAGTATTGTATATCTGCTGTTTATTGGTGTTACTATGGTAATTTAGCATATTGTTTAGAAATGTATTGTATTGTCACTGTATGGAATATAAATGTCATATGTATGTCTATTTTACTTTATTACTGTATGTATATTTATTCATGATGTGTTGATGAATTGTGTTCGGTACTTTTATGAATTTTAAGGAATTCGAATAAAGGTCTTTTGAATTTGAATTTTGACTAGTCTTCTCATTTATGACAATCTGAGTCTTCCCCCTGTTAAGACTATAGCCAGAGACTGCCCCAAAGCAATCTGCCTCCTGTTCGATTTCAACCAGTGCCTCAGCTGGGCTAGCGGTCATGATAGCCAGGTCGTCCGTGTATTTCAAGATCTTTGTTTCGAACGCATTAAGTCGTATTGGAACAATACCTCTATTTGATGCTATTTTCCTTATAAACGAGTCAATATAAAAAGCGAAAATGAGGGGTGAGCACAGACACCCCTGCCTAGTTCCTCGTTAAATATCTATTATATCGCTTTGTCCTCCCATAACCCGAACACGAATCCTGGGATTTTTATATGAGACCTGCAGCGCTCTTATGCACCTCCTACGAATATTAACTCTCTCCAGTGCTGACCAGGGAAAGCCCCAAGAGACCCTATTGAACGCCTTCTCCGCGTCAAGCAGGATAAGCGCCATAGGGTCTCGTGTGACTGATGTGCCATCAAACAGGTTGCAAACTCTCCTAACATGTTCAGCGGTTCCTCTACCCGGGATAAAACCGTGTTGCCGGACCGAGATCACTTTTCCTATGATTAAGCTAAGACGGTTAGCCAAAATTTTGGAGTAAATCTTGGAGTCGCTGTTCATTAGGCTTATCGGCCTATAAGACCCAAGTTCTTTAGGGGGTTTGGCTTTTTTTAAGAATACAATCATAGTAGCTTCTCCCCATGACTGCGGGGGTGTTACACCATCCTGCACCTGTCGCATTATACTACACAGAGCTTCATTTAATGAAGAAAAAAAAGTTTCATAAATCTATAAAGAGTTAAAATCTGGGCCCACCGCCTTGCCCGATGGTTGGTCAAAAATGGCTTTTCTAATGTCTTTGTCTGTAAAGTTGATTTCTAGTGCGGTGGAGTCTTCTAAAAAAAAAGCATCAAACGGAATTGGCTCTAGATAATCCCTAGCTTCCTTGGGATTCCTTGCCATATCCTCATTATATAGATTTTGATAAAACCTTGAAAAGCCTTACAAATATGCTTCGGGGTATTAGCAATCATCCCGTCTGCTGTTTAAACCTCAGTAATATTCCCCTTAGTGGCTAGCTGCCTGGTCCTTACAGCCAGTATATGCTCCACTTGCTCACTAAATTTGTGCTGTGTTTGCTTCCATGCCAAAAATTTCCCTGCTGCTTTAGCAATAACTTCCCCTGCCGCAGCCTTTGCCAGAGCTAATTTTTGTAGAATCTCTTTTATATTCAAGCTATGATTTATTGCGTTAACCACTTCCTCCTCTAGATCCCCAATTTATCTCTGTGTACCCTCCCTCTTGGTTTTTTCCAATTTACTCCTTCTCAGAGAATAGCTCATCGTTTCTCCCCGAATTCCGGCTTTAAGAGTGTCCCAGACAACTCCGAGCTCTGAACTCCCCCAGTTAATCTCCAAAAATTCTTTGGGCCAATTATTCATATGTACAACATATTCTGTATCATGCAGTAAAGCTCGTTCAAATGTCCAGTTAACTGCTTTTTTATCCCCTGCATAAGTTTGAATATCTAAGACCAGGGGACTATGGTCAGATACCAGGCGCGGTAATTTGTTAATTTTACAGGATGAAATAATAGAAGAGGAGACTAAAAAATAATCTAAGAGCGCCACTGTCCTGTGAGGTGCAGAGTAATAAGTACTACCTGTACCCAGGGGGTTATAGTACTCCCATGAATCGACAAGCCCGCTATCCTCCGTCATTTGAGTCAAAGCTCTATGGCCTTTTTTCTTAAGGCCTGTAGATTTAGTTGGATCCCCCTTCCAAAGCCCATTCAGACCATTAATATTGAGATCTTCAAAAATGATAATCGGAAGTGGCCAGTTCGCAAGCTGTTGATTAACAGAGTTAAGCATCTCAACATCATCAACCGTGGGACCATAAACTGAGCAAAGTGTGAACAAAAATCCTGATGTTTGGCCCTCCAAGATTACCCACCGACCATATCTATCGGACAGGCACTTTTTAAAGGTTAGCCCGCTATTTTTAGCTAGTATTGCCACCCTTCTAGTCCTGGTTCCCTGCGAGGTACAGGCTATTAACTGAAAGCCCTATTGTTCCAGAAGGAATGTTCGCGCCTCCTCCATGTGTCTCCTGTAGACAAATTATATCTACACATAATAATTTAAAATATTCACGAACCATCCTCCTTTTGACGGGGTCATTCAGCCCACAAACATTAAGAGTTACTACTCGCATAAAATATATAGTTGAACATAGTGCCTGTAGCCATATATTAGATAAGATTGCGTTTCCACTTGATCTTTTTTATTGAATTGTTCGGCTCCGTATCTGTTTTCTTTATTGAATGGTGAGTCTTTTCCCTTATTTGCCCCTCCCAGACCCCCCCTGTTAGGCCCCCATCCCTAATCCCTGACCCCAACCACCACCCCCGTCCACACACCCCACCTATACTTTGAAGCAAGCATACCTAAGGTCTCAATGATGGAGCCTGAGAGTCGACCCCCCTCACTGCACTCATGTCTATTGTTTCTGCACCAAACCTGCAGCAATCTCCTTTGGCTACCCCCATTACCAACCAAGTGTCCTTCTCCCCCTCAAGTCCCTCTATATACCTGCCCCTTTTTCCTTTTTTTTTTATTAGGTAACACCTAACCCTCGTTTCAACTGCCCTTGCTCACTAGGTTCAGAATTTACTTGAATTTAAGATATCTAGAAAGTTTAGTCAGCCTGCAAATTAGAAAAAGAATCCATATAGGCTTTTGCTTGAACCTCTGATGTAAAGACTTTGGATGTGTTCTTGTAAATGATTTTTAGTTTTGCAGGATTCATCAGATAGGCCTGTGCACCCAGAGCTTGGAAAGGTTGAATCATTTCTCTTAATCTCCAGCGTCTTTCCACGGTAACATGGCAGAAGTCTGGGCTGGTAAAAAAAGACTGGTTCTCGAAAACTCGTTTAGCATTGGGGCATGCCTTTGCAAAATCTCCTCGCGTAGCAGAAAGTTCCCGAAGTAAATTAAGATCGCTCTTGGCATAGTGGTCCCATTTTTGGCCGCTTGTGGTGATTTCTTTAACATCAAAGGAAAGCGATGGACCCGTTGAATCTCAGCCTCCCAGTTCCAGTGATGTAGCTCTGGGAAGGCACCGGGATCCAAGCTGGCACTGTTTTCTGTTTTTAAGCCCGTCAGTTGCCGAAAATTATTACGGAGGCTTATAAGACCGTGGGCTATAATAGTTTAGGTGTTAAGCCTTTCGTGAAGAAAGAAAAGCAACAGCAAGCTCAGCAAGGGTCATCTCATATGGATGACCGCCCAAAAGTTCAGAAACCAAATTGGAGTAAGAACAAAAAACAGGGGAAGCAGCAGCAGCAGAAACAGGGTTCCCGTCCCGCTTCACCTACACCTGCCCCTGTTGAGTGTAAATGTGATTTGCGTGACCGCAGTACTATTAAGTCGCCTGATAGGTTTCAGGTTCCTGAACAACGTTCTCCTCGCTCTTTGCAGGAAACATCTGTAACAACCACCGGTGGAGGAGGCGGCAGCAGAGGTCAAAGTGCCCAACAGATCCGTGAGCAACCTCGTAAGGCTGACGGAAAAGGCAAGCAGGACGAGTCACTGGGTCAAAGACCCCAGTTTTCAGAAGAAGAAAGTTGCTGCTTTAACAGCGAGATATGCCACAGATAGTGAGAATGCAGCTTCGGAATCTGACATGGGCTCTGACCCTGATGGACAGCGCGGCGGAGATTACCATCATTCGAGAGGCGCTGCGTCCACTACTGAAGGTGACAGCGACTGACACCTTTGTTGTAGTTGAAACAGCAGACGCTAGAGTGTCTCCCTCTGACTTTATGACATAGTCCTTGTAATTGAAGGTGACATAGAACGTACCATAAAAAGGGTCTTCGGGAAAATCTAATGACTACTTATGATATTTTGTTGGCGGAGGTCGACTGGCCCCCACCGTTTGTCTTGGCCGCTCCACAAGGGGAGGAGGTGATTCTCCCCGCTTTCGCTCACACTTTGCCGAAGGATCAGGCGCTGCAGTTTGCAGAAGATTCGGCTAAGGCGCTTGCACCGGCATTGTACCGTACTCATTGTGGATGGGACAGATTTTCCCCTCGACAATTTGAGATTCCTTAAATGCAATCGCAATTTAAGTAATCGCAATTTTGCGATTTCTTAAATTGGGATTATTGCATTTGGGATGATGCATCCAAAATGCAAAAATACCGGTCGCAGAGGGGAAGATTCTGAGAATCTGCCCGTTTGCGACCGGTTTTTAGCTTGATGCACCTATGCCATTGTCCCGCACCAGTAGAAGGCAGTTCCAAAACATTCCTGAAAAAGTTTTCCTATTTTACTGATTTTGATCAATCCAACCCTAATGCTTTTTTATTTTAAATTGACTGGAGAGTCATTTTCCAAGGTTAGACTTACCCACGCCAAATTACTTTATTCAAAGTCCTTTATTGACCAATTGGCTGTTGGGGGCTATGAACTGTGGAGAGATACTATTGATCTTAAATCTGTTTGAGGTTCTAAAAATTGGCAAGTGCAAGGCACTGAGGCTTTGCATCATGCTTGTCTCATCCCAAACCATATGTTGTTTCTGAATGATACAATTTCACAAACAACATGCTTTGGATTGGCTACTTCTAAAAAATTGAATGCTCCTTCCTTTCCAGATTTGGGCGAATTCTCCCATTGGCATAATGTTATCAGTACACCCCTGAGTGAGATTCAGGAACTGTTTGGTAATTCCTCTTTTAATGTATCTAGCATTAGTCCAGAAGGCTGGTTGCTATGGTAAAAAAGTGTGGATTCCTGCAAGCACCGCTTTCTGGGTCTCACCCGTGGCTACACGGCGGTTAGAGTTGATCCCTGTTTCCAGACCCACCATTCAGTCACCACCTATTCTGTAGGCAAATTGTGCCAGAGTTGGCTCAGACATTCATACTTAGTGTCCGTTAAGTCACATTTGTCCAAGATCTCTGATACTGTTGACTTAAATGATTTTGTAAAAGGCCCTGCGGGTGGCAGATTGAAAAGATGGATATATGCTGCTCACAATGAAGTTTGGAAATTGTCTCATACTGAAGCTGCTTCTAGGCTTAGGGCTATAGATCAAGCTGGATCACTGACATAATATCGACGTCACAAATATCGAGATACACAAATATCGAGTGAAAAATATCGAGTGACAAAATATCGACTCCCTATCTACAAACAGGTAAGTACCAAAATATCGACTCCAAAATATCGACTTACATAAATATAGACTGTCAAAATATCGATTTTTTTAAATGTCTTAAAATTAAGTTAAAACTAATATAGTAATATATATATTAAATATAAACTTAGAAATAATTATTTTAAAATTTTAATTTTAATAAATAATTTCTATAATTAAAAAAATTATATCACCAAAAATAATACATATATATATATATAAAAACATATTATTAAATAAACATATATAACATTTTTAGCGTAGCATAGAAAATGGTTAAAATTTATTGTAACAACTATAGTGAGTTCAACATTAGCAAAAGTGTTGGATAGCGTAGAGGTAAAATTTACTATTCCCACTCCAGTGGGTGCAACAGTAGGGAAAGCGCTGGATAGCGTAGGGGTTAACATTACTATTCCCACTCCAGGGATGTATGATGTTACAACGCATACTTTTACAACACCTACCATTACATCAAAACTTTTACAACACAAAAACTTTTACAACTCATACATTTACTACGCAAGATTTTACAACGCATATACCTTTACAACGCATACCATTACAACATAAGTATTGGTAAGTATATCATATTATTTTTAATATAAATTAATTTAAAATATTATAATATAATTTAATTTTATTTAATTGTATTTAATTAATGTAATTTAAATGTAAGTTTACTTTATTTTTACAAAGTACCCCTGTACCCCAAAAACCCTAAACTGACCCTGAACCCTAAAAATACCCCTTTACCCAAAAACTGAAAACTGACCCTGAACCCTAAAAATACCCCTTTACCCAAAAACTGAAAACTGACCCTGAACCCTAAAAATACCCCTTTACCCCAGAAACTGAAAACTGACCCTGAACCCTAAAAATACCCCTTTACCCAAAAACTGAAAACTGACCCTGAACCCTAAATATACCCCTTTACCCCAGAAACTGAAAACTGACCCTGAACTCTAAAAATACCCCTTTACCCAAAAACTGAAAACTGACCCTGAACCCTAAATATACCCCTTTACCCAAAAACTGAAAACTGACCCAGAACCCTAAAAATACCCCTTTACCCAAAAACTGAAAACTGACCCTGAACGCTAAAAATACCCCTTTACCCGAAAACTGAAAACTGACCCTGAACCCTAAAAATACCCCTTTACCCCAGAAACTGAAAACTGACCCTGAACCCTAAAAATACCCCTTTACCCAAAAACTGAAAACTGACCATGAACTCTAAAAATACCCCTTTACCCAAAAACTGAAAACTGACCCTGAACCCTAAAAATACCCCTTTACCCAAAAACTGAAAACTGACCCTGAACCCTAAAAATACCCCTTTACCCAAAAACCCAAACATATAACATTTTAAAAATAATTATATACTTAGCAATACTTACGTTGTAATGGTATGCGTTGTAAAGGTATCTGCGTTGTAAAAACATGCTTTGTAAATGTATGCGTTGTAAAAGTTTTTGCGTTGTAAAAGTTTCGTTGTAATGGTAGTGCATAGTAAAAGTTGCGTTGTAAACGTTGCATGCCCACTCCAGTGGGTGCAACAGTAGGGAAAGTGTTGTATAGCGTAGGGGTTAAAATTACTATTCCAACTTCAGAGAGTGCAATAATAGGGAAAGTAAATACTTCACAAATAGATATAAATAACATAAATAGTAATACCAATTACAAATAAATAAAATATTTTACTTGTGTATAAAAAATATTAAATATTTATTTATAAATACAAAATAAAATTATTCAATTATAAAAATTGCCTACTCATACTAATTAATTACCTATTAACAATAAATTAATTTACAATTTCAAAATTAATAAATTTATTTTAATTACCAATTATATTTTAATTATTTACCTATTAAAAATTAATTAACAATTAATTCAAAATAAATACCAATAATTTAAATGACATATTTAATTAATTATAATTAAATTACTTCCCACCCTATTCCCCTATAAACCCACAACCCGCTACAGAAAATACATTTCTTAAATTAAAATATTTATCAATTAATCAATTATAATTAATTACCAAATATATTTTAATTAATTACCAATTAATAATTAATTAACAATTAATTCTAAATAAATATCAATAAATAAATTAACATATTTAATTAATTATAATTAAATTACTTCCCACCCTATTCCCCTATAAACCCACAACCCGCTACAGAAAATAAATTACTAAAATTAAAATATTTATCAATTAATCAATTATAATTAATTACCAATTATATTTTAATTAATTACCAATTAATAATTAATTAACAATTAATTCTAAATAAATATCAATAAATAAATTAACATATTTAATTAATTATAATTAAATTACTTCCCACCCTATTCCCCTATAAACCCACAACCCGCTACAGAAAATAAATTACTAAAATTAAAATATTTATCAATTAATCAATTATAATTAATTACCAATTATATTTTAATTAATTACCAATTAATAAGTAATTAACAATTAATTCTAAATAAATATCAATAAATAAATTAACATATTTAATTAATTATAATTAAATTACTTCCCACCCTATTCCCCTATAAACCCACAACCCGCTACAGACTTATATTACACAAAAAATAAAAATTATTATTAACTTACCTTAAATTCGATATTTTTGTTGGCTATATTATGTCTAGTCGATATTATGTCCATTCTATATTTTTGATTCGATATTATGTCCATTCTATTCGATATTAATTTTCTCTAGTCGATATTTTTGTTGTCTATATTATGTCTAGTCGATATTATGTCCATTCTATATTTTTTACTCGATATTCTGTCCAGTCGAAATAAAAGACTCGATATTATGACTCTTTACCGATCAAGCTAATTTAGAAAAAGTGCTTGCTGTTGTAGACAATAGCATTAACACCCTTTCTTTCCGAATTTACACTTTAGATAATATTGTGTCATCTGTGGTTGATATTGTACAAGAAGATGTTGCAGTGTTATATCATGGGCAAAATCAATTGCGTTCTGTGATTCAGTTTGCATGGATTTTGCAGACACTTCAGAATGGTCGCGTTCCTTGGGATTACATGAACACAAGCTTGTTATTTCTGCCTTTTAATTTGACTTTGAAACAGCAATTTATGTCAATGAAAGATGCCACGTTTTCTCTGTTGCATATTGAAAAATTAGAACCATTGCCTTTTTCTGTAGCAGAGTCAAATTTGCCTGTGTGGCTTATCCATGGGTTAATCACCTTACCCTTCTCTCTTTTCAAGTTCGAGAATTGCATGAAACACTATGCTATAGGCAGATTTGAGCCCCTGGGTGGAGCATATCTTCATGAAGTTTGTAACCTCCCATTCACTTACAGGTGTTTGAGGAATGGTAAAGAAGTATTTTTAAATGGCGAGGATTGCATCACTACACCATACCATTCATTAACATGCAGAAATCTTCAATTGCACGGCTCTTGTAATGTCCTTGCACCCAATTTGGAGTGTGTTTTGAAAAGCACCCCTGTTCCTGCCATTACACCTACTTTCACACTGCTTGTTAATGGTAGTTATTTATTATTAAATAATGAAGAGTGTTGTGGGTTACACGCCGGTATTGCTTACATTGTTACCGTTTCCAAGCGTGTTACTTGTTGCAAAAATGTGTTGTTCACTCCTCCACACGGCAGGCATGATTCTTCCATTTGGCCCTCGACTCCGACCTTGAAAGCAGAGTTCAACAAGATGAGCAGAATAAGAGCTCTTTTGTCCCAGAAGGAAGTTCCTCTTACATCTGCGCGTTAGACATTCGTCCTTCACGTTGCAATTACTCGCAAAGATGTGAATGCCTTAATAAACACAGACCTGCACTTGGGTGCTTTGATCCACACAATCTTGAATGCCTCGTCAACTTCTGGCCTGGCTCATTTTTTTAAAGTAGTATGCTCTGGCCTTGTTACCTCGTTTCAAACTATATTCGGTGTGATCCCCGCATTTTTTCATTCGATTTTTTCGAGTGTCTTTGGAGGTTTCCCCTTGCTACTGGCTTTGGGCGCTGGCATTCTGCTTTTATTATTGCAAAATGGATACACAGTATGTGCCCCTCGACGTTTAGTCCCGGCTGAGTGTCCGGATGCTAGAATACTATGGAACGTTGCCTTTGGCGACTCTGAGTGTAGTGTATGGTTTAACCTTCCGGTTTTCTTTCTTCACTTGCGTGCAGCCTGTTTTTCATTGCCTGAATTGTGAATTTGAATGGGCCCTGGATTTGTGTCTCTGCAACACGGTGTCTCCTGATTGGGATTTTGATCTATTAATGAGTCCCTTGGTTGCTCATGAAATAGAAATGTTCTGGTACTGGGATTATGGCCTGCGCAGCGGCACATGGGGTTCTAGGCAATTGGAACATTTGGACTGCAGCCAATGACTTTCTGGATCACAGTTATCTTGAAGTAAGCCCTTGTTGTCCTCTGAATATGCTAGAGGCTCCAGTAATCGAGGAACATGTATGTTCTTTCCCCTTGCTTAATTGGATGGCTGAGATGCTCATGGATGAAAACAATGACTTCTTGTTGGAAGCAGTTGCAACATTTTGTGCTTACACGTTGTTGGACTGAAGTATTAATTTTTTTTTTTTACTTCATAGACACGTGCTAAACTTGTGAATATTTTACATTTTTATCTTGCTTTTTCATTACATAGCTGAGAGGATTTTGTACACCATAGCCATGTGTGTTTCAAATTCACTAAATTTGATACATTTTGGTTTTTCCCTCCTAAAATTTCAGGTTCGGCAAACTTTCTGAACTTGGTTGTCTTCCTCGAACTTGAACTCTGCATTCTATCATGTTTGCCATGAGTGCTGTGTGTTCCTCGAACATGGGGGGTGTAGTATGGTTTATGGGCCTCTTTCTGAGTGCATGTTAAGTTAGCATGGCTTGTTTAAACGCCATTGTTCCTGTTGATGCTTCTGCACACCACACTGCTTGGCTGTTTTTGCTAAGTTAGCTATCACGAAGGTCTATACATGAGAAAAGGTTTGTTTTTCGACATCTCTAGACATACATCGTGTCCCCAGTCTGTATAGTGAGTGCTAAGCCCCCAAAATTATCATAACGCACAAGCCTGTTTATCGGTGTGTCGTGTAACACATTCTAGACACAACAATTTGGCAGCTGCAAGCCAAGTAGGATTCTGGCGCCTTTATCATAGCACACTTGCCAGAATTGCACACACTTGGAAGATTCCAGGCATGCAGAGAGACTAACCATTCCTGATGTAATTTACCATTACTGAGCGGACAGGTAAATGGGGTCCCCCTAAGAATGCTTAAGAGACCTTCTATAGTTTTATAATACATAGTTTCTAGATAGGGAGGGTGCTTTAAATAGGCGCTTTTCATCACCTGTTTGCACTATCATTGTAACATGATTCCTCCTTTTGTATTTTATGGAATTGTAACCATGCTTTCCGTATTATTATTATCCATATGTATGCTGATGTTGATTAAAAGACTGCGCTTGAGATCACGTCGCTAAAATAAACATTTTAACCTTACCGTGTCTCTATTTTACTCCTGTTGTGGACTGGTATGAGCGTATAACAGAAGAGTGTTCTCACTTTTCACCATTCCTGAGATGGTCCTAAGTCGCAAGTTCTAGGTTGTCTAATCATTGGTTTCTTTGCTATAGGACGAAGAGCTAATGTGACACTGATTGCTAGTCTGGTAGGGGATTTGTAGTACTAAGGTGAGTTTTGGCACATCCTAATTCACTGATGGCCTTAGTCTCAGTGCACAGTTCTGTGTTTGCGCAGAATCCCTGTTACATCACTTTATTTCTTTAATGAGGACAAAAAAAAGAAGGAAAGAAAAAAAAAATGAACATTCAGTTTTTGCAGCACAGATACAGTTGTGACATTTAGTGTAGTGTTGCAGGGACTAGACTGGCTATTAATTCCTGCCCGCAGGTGTGAACTCTTAGATAAATAAAGTCAGTGCAGAGGAGAGTTCTTCTTTGCTGCAACAATGAAGGACAGATACATAAAATATGAATTAGGCTTACCTTTTCCTGGCCGCAGATACAACACCTTGCATCGTAGTGTTCTAAGCGGAGCCATGCCGGGAGGTGAGCTTGCATATTCCACTCTCTCAGTCTTTTTTTTTTTTTTTGAAACTTTTTATTAATTTTATAAATACAAACACAAACAACTTGCAAGGAACAAAGAAAAAGAGAAGACAGCAATATAAACAACGTTGCATCACATGGTGTAGGAGCGGGAAGGTCAACCAATGAGCGTATTTTCCATCAAGAAAGAGTCTCGCATGGGGGGGGGCAGAAGGAACAAAATGTATCCAATACACAGTAAGAGGTGGAGGAACCCTCGGGTTACGGGGACGTAGGTGCAACATCTGGGTCAGGGAGAGGGGGGGTACATATTTCGCCACGGTAAGTGTTCCACTGAGTCCATATCTTCCCCCATTTTCGGGGGGTACCCCGGGAAATATATACAGTTTTTTCCCTGAACATGCACCAGTCCATGTTTTGTTTCCATTTCCGAATCCCGGGCGGTCCCTGAGCACCCCACAGTTGCGCAATGTCTCTTTTGGCAATCATATTGCCCAAGGTCACCCATCGAAGCTGCGATACGGAGTAGTCATTCGGTTCCCATACATTCAGTAAGCATCTCCTAGCCTCCGGCATCGATCGCACCCCCGTAACCTCACTCATCACCTCGTGCACACTGGTCCAGAATCGCACTATCTCAGGGCACTCCCAAACGATATGTAAAAAGGTGCCCAGGAGACCGCATCCACGCCGACACAATCCATCCACAGAAAAGCCCATGTGTACCAAACGGGGACCAGTCACATACACTCTATGCAGGATTTAAAGTTGCACTAATCTAAGGCGCGCCTGGATGGCCACCTCTTTAGGGGAGGAGATCGCCGCCTGCCAGTCCTCATCGTCCAGCTCCAGCCCATCACCAATCCAGACCTCTCTAAGGCGAAACAGGAGATCAGACCTGGAGTTGATCAATTTTTTATAAATAAGCGAAATCGTGCTATCAGGAACATGTCCGTCTAGTACCCTGTCCTCAAGCGGGGACGACTCCGGAATCTCCACACCCGAAGTGAAGACCGAGAGCACCGCGTGGCGGACCTGCGCATAGCGAAAAAATTCGTGATCGCTCAGAGCGTACTCGGTTTTCAATTCCTCAAACGTCTTCATTCTCCCCTTAGTCCAAACATCATCAATCCTGCTGATACCTATCAAGTCCCACCTATCAAACCCTTTCGACTGCCAGAGAGAGCCAAGTCTATCGGATGCATACAGTGGGGTGGCACGAGTCAATTTATCAGTCCACCCAAGCGCCATGGAAGCATGTCTCCACACCTGGACAGCCGTCCTAGTGGGGCCCGTTACGTTTCGAGGGGTGATTCTCGAGTAGAGGGCTCTATTATAGTCACCCCCCGGTAACAACCATTTGTCCATCTCGAAGGCCGGATTCGGCAAAGGGCCATACATGCAATGATTTATTGCCCCCAATTGAGATGCCCAATAGTAGCGACGGATATCAGGCAAAGCAATTCCACCGTCGTACCACGGGAGCGACAGTTTAGCGATGGCGATCCGGGGCCTACCCCCCACACCAGTTGTCTCTGTAAACTCTCAACCTCACGGAAATATTTAGCCGGGACAACGTCAAGTGTGTTTTGCAATGCGTAGAGGAAGCGGGGCAGTGACATCATCTTAAACAATGCCGCTCTACCTAGGGGAGAGAGAGGGAGTTTCCCCCAAGCGACAACATCTGCCCGAAAGCGCTGAAGAGGGGGCAGCAAGTTCCGGTCAAACCGCAGTTCAGGTTTCAGAGTGATAAAAATGCCTAGGTATTTAAATCCATCTCTCGCAATCGCGATAGGACAACCACTTGGCAGAAGAGGGGCGTCTCCCGACAGGACGTATACACAGGACTTCGACCAATTGATGACAAGACCCGAGTTTTTGCGAAAGGACGTTAAGACATCGAACAGTACAATGAGGGATTTACGGGGAGATGTGAGATACAGCAGAATATCATCAGCATAGAGAGATATACGGTCCTCAAACTCCGAATTCCATCTAATGCCCTTCAGGGACGGCTCCCACCTCAACCAGGCCGCCAGTGGTTCCAAGGCGAGAGCAAACAACAAGGGGGACAGGGGACAGCCCTGTCACGTACCCCTGCCCAGTGCGAAGGGTGCAGAGACCCGACCATTGACCACCACCTGAGCCATGGGACCACCGAACAAACTCCGGACCGAAACCAAACTTGGCAAGAACCGCCCACAAATACGGCCATTCAATCGTATCAAACACCATCGTAGCGTCCAAGGACGCCAAGATGGCGGGCTCACGTAGCGTCTCGGCTCGTGCCAAGACGCCATGCAACCTTCGGAGGTTAAGCGCCGTGTTGCGATGCGGTATAAAGCCGGATTGATCAGGGTGAACCAGGTCCCCAATGACAGTCGCCAAACGTGTCGCCAGCAGCCTGGCCAAGATTTTAGGCTCCGCATTAATCAACGAAATGGGTCTAAAAGAGGCACAGCGATCCCGAGGTTTACCTTCTTTGTGGATGACGACTATAGTGGCCAGTCTCTGGTCTGGTGGGAGAGAACCCACCTCCAAAGACTCGAGAAACATAGAGCGCAGATGTGTAGCTAGCGTGTCGGGGCGTAGTTTATATAGCTCAATGGGGAGCCCATTAGGGCCCGAAGCCTTGCCGGATCGGACCGAACGGACAGCAGCGGCAATCTCGTCCACAGTAGGCGGCGCATCCAGAGCGTCCCTATCAATGTCAGGCAATCGGGGAAGTGCAATATCCCACAATAGCAGGTGGGAGTCCTGCTCAGATCGATCAGACACCTGGGAATACACCTCGCGGAAGTAATCGGCAAAACATGTGACTATATCAGCAGGGTCAGTACAACACTCTCCATTCTCCGCAACAATCACAGGGACGACACGACTTGCATTCTCTCTCTTATCCAGCCAAGCAAGTAATTTCCCAGCCTTATCACCCACATCATACAGGCGGCCCTACTGTTCCCTTCCCATTTCCTTAGCAGCTTCTGTGACCAGAGCCCTGTATTCATGTTGTTTCAACTCCAACAGATGTAACCCCTCAGCAGTGACCTCAGATTCCAAGCACCCCTCCAGGGCTGTGACCTCCCCCTCAAGGCGAACCATCTCAGCACGGTTGGCCAACTTCACGCTACCAATCAACGAGAGGGCCTGGCCACGAATGACAGTCTTGTAAGCTTCCCAAAGTAAACTTGGGGAGGAAACAGAGCCCACATTTTCCGCAAAATAACAATTGTGTGTTTTAACCAGCTCAGCCCTGACCCTGGGGTCCTTCAAATACCAGGGGTTAATCGGAGCCACACGGCCCGCCGAACCCTGCCGTGCATCAACCACCAGCCAAAGCGGAGAATGGTCCGAGATACCCCTTGCCAGATGTTTAACTTCCCGTATGAGGGATGCATGGGCCGAGGGCAGCAATATATGATCTAACCTCGAGAGACTACCATGAGCACCAGAATGATAGGTATATTGCAACCGCCCCGGGTGAAGCAAGCGCCAGCAATCAGTGAGCCCCAGCGTCTCTAGGAAGTCACTCAACCAAGTCTGGGCCTTCGGCAGTTCCCTGGGAGGGTGACGGTCACACATCCCCGAGACCACCGCATTAAAATCACCCCCAATCAAAAGCAGACCCTCGGGGAGACCCAGGATAAGTTCACTCAGATCTGCGAATGTGGTGGCTTGGAGGCCCGGGGGCACGTACACGGAAATCAGAATAAGAACCTTCCCTTCCCAGCGCCCCACAATGGCGGCGTATCGTCCCTTATCATCCAGTATGACATCATCAATGGCCAAGGGGCGGGAGGTCCGAACCAGAATGCCCGCCCCTCTGGAGCCTGAAGTGAAACCCAAGTGTGCCACAAGGCGATAACCACGCCTATTCAGAGCGTAGCACTTGTTGCCGAGCAAATGAGTCTCCTGCAGTAAGACTACATCCGGAGACAAACATTTCAGCAATTGCAGCACCACCCTCCTCTTGATCCCATCCCCTAACCCGTTCACGTTCCAACACAATATCTGAAGTCCCCTACCCCCCATCCCCAAATTCAGTCCCTTCCCTGCCCCACACCCAAAGCAACTGCAGAAAACAGGAGTTTGCCTTTCCTTCGCCTTGCAAATAACAATAAAATTCAAACCAACAGCCCAGTCCCCCCAACAATACCAAAACAACTATACCCCCCACCCCGCACCCCTGCTGAAGACCAAAAAGCCCCATAAACTTGCAGTGTGCCTGTCGCCCAACCACCCAACTAATCTACGAAAAGAAAACCCAGGAGGAGAAAGGACCCGCTCACCCCGCACCCACCCCTAAAAGGACTAATACTTGCAAACATTAATGACACAGCATAGCACAGTTCAAAGCTAACATGAAGGGTACGGGGTCAAAGTCGATATCTACTCCTGCTCCGTCGGGCCACCGTCCGCCCGATCCGATCTGCCAGAGTCCTCAAAAGGTTCTTGATCCGCAGGCAGCGAGTCAAGCCAGTCACTCACGACCCCAGGATGGTCAAAGAAAAAGGTACGATCCCTATAAACCACCCGCAAAAGGGCCGGGAAGAGCATGGCATACTTCATAGACCTTTCCCGGAGTCTCTTCTTGACCCCTTGAAACCCCAGCCTCTGTTTCTGGACCTGTTGTGTAAAGTCCGGATAGAAGCTGACAGTAGAGTTCTCAAAGGCAATGGGACCAGACTGCCTCGAAGCCTGCAGGATAGCGTCTCTGTCCCGGAAATGAAAGATTCTCGCAATGATGGGTCGTGGGTTAGCACCCGATTTAGGTGTGCCGCCGGGGATCCTATGTGCACGCTCGACAGCGAAAAACTTGCTGAGACCCTTGGGCGCCAAGTGATTCAGCACCAGGTCTTCCACCAATAAGTCCGTTGAGGCAGCAGTCGACGATTCCGGGACCCCAATCAGGCGGATGTTGTTGCGCCTGGCACGGCTTTCATAGTCCTCTAGGCGCCCAGAGAAATAGTCATTAGCTTTCCGCAGATTCCCGACTCCAGCCTGTAAGTCAGAGACGTCAGTGACCAGGCTAGTGGTCTTGAGATCCAGGGATTTGACCTTTTCGTTTGTCTTCGCCAAATCCGCCCTGATCAGATTGACATCAATCGACACAGTATCCAGTTTGAGAGTCAAGGCCTCATATTGTTGCCCCAATGAAGCCTTCATACCGGTAATGGCGCCCATGAGATCCCGCAACGAGGGCTCTTCCTCAATCGATGAGTCCTCCGGCATTGCCGTCGAGGGTTTAGATGCTGCGCCCGGCGATCCTTTAGGGAGGGTGTAGCGGTCCATAATGTTCGTTTGCAAAGCACTCCCTCGAACGCCCGGTTTAGTCTTGCGCCTCTCACTCTCTGGCTTGGTGGCCATCTTAGATCCAGGACCCGTACGGGTCGCCTGTTGGCGGGTGAAAATGGTGACTGCGGTGGCAAATGCAGGACCAAAAGGGCGAAGGTGGTGCCAGTCTCAGAACTGAAAGCCACGACAGATCGGCATCAGAAGCGGATAGACCAAAAGTATAGGCACGTCCGGCCGTCTACGTAGCTAACAAAGTCAGGTTGATCTCCGGACGGGAATCGAAACCAAAAGGGGTCGCCAGCCCATGCAAGTCAGGCAGTCCGTTGTTGTTCACTTACTGGACGGCAGGCCAGACAAGATAGCTCGGGGCGTCACCCTGGAGCAGGCCAGAAACTGCGGTGATCTGTAGCTCTGGACCCCGAAGTCCAAAAAAGTTTTTGGGAACAGGTAAATGATCAGTAGAACTGCGCCAATAAACACCCGTCATCCGAACCAGGATAAAGTACAGGATAGTCGATGGAGGTGGCGAGGGTCCGGGAGCCCTGTGCTCACGCGACCATCTTGGGTGCGCGCGAAGCTCCTCCTCCCACTCTCTCAGTCTTAGTGGCACTAGCCTAGCCTTAAATCACATAGGCTGTGTACAGGTAATGTAGTTCTTTTTTTGCTGGAGGTGTATGAGTTGACTGTTAACCATGCATGAGAGTGCTTGCTCAGTGCAACTATATCCTCTAATTTTGACAGTTTTTTGGCCCCGGGTGCCATGAGTTTTTTGAAGACCTTGTGGGAGAGATGCTTGCCAACGGTCCCAGTGACGGAAAATTCAATTAATTTATCTTTAAAGTGTAGCCTGCAAGACGAGTTTGAACCAGCGCCTCTAGTTCGCGCCAGATTAGGCCGTGCATAAAGTAGTGCGCTGCAGGTCAAAGCCTGTTACAGAAGTTTAAGAAGCAACTGCCTCTGGCTCAATATTGTTTAGTGATTCTGAACTCAAGTCTTACTTGCAATGGTGATTCTCTCTTGGTGAAGCTTTGTAGATTTGAACAATACAGTTGTCCACTGTTGTGGCCTCCATACCCAGGGTGATTTCACTCCTGTATATCATGGGGGGATGACCTTTGCTTTCATCACCTGGAGACGAGGATCAAGACTCAGTCCTAGGCTAAGATCAAGTGTAGTATCTGTTCTTAGTTTAATATCTGATACGTCCTCTATCAAGACTCAGTCCTAGCAGTTTCTGAGAGACAGATGAGAGAAAAACCTTAAACTGGGCCCTTTGTTTTTAATGGACTGCTGATGAGATTTGAATAATTCTTGGCTGTCAAGGTAGATGGTCAGATATTTAACCTTGCAGCTGTGATTGAGCCAGGCATCGTCAAGATTCCACCTGCCATGATGGATTGTTTTTCTACTGAATGTACCCATCATGGTTTTTTGTTTGATTTATTTCTAACCCGTTTCTGACAGCATCGGCATGAAAGATGGAAAGTTGACGCTGAAGGCCAATCTTTGTTTGCCAGGAAGGAGAAGGTCATATAGCAGGTGGGTCGTGCATTGATCTCCCAATTTGGGCAGGTGGACTTTGACAGATCGGCATTATATAAGTTGAAGAGCAAGGGAGCAAGCATGCATCCTTGCGTCAGCCCTGATTTTGAAGGGATCTTACTTGATGTGAGAGCCATATCCTAGTATGATCTGCACCCAGGTGTACTGCTGCTCAATTGATCTCAATAAAGCAACTGGCAGACCTCAGGCCCACAATCTGCACCATAAGGGGCCATTTGAAATGCTGTCAAATGCAGCTTTATAGTCAAACACAGCTGGAGTAAAGTGCCAGTATGTTTTGGAATGTTTTGTCACACAAAAGAGCCAGTGCCATCAGAGTAGAGGTAGTACTGCACTTGTCTCTAAAGTTGCACTGATTTCTGGGAATGATCTGCCCTTTCTCTAGGATGGCTTTTTGATCATTTGAGTAGCAGGCTGGCATAGAGCTTAGTGTTGTTATCGATTAAAGGAATGAGTCAATAATGGCAAGAATCGGACTTTGTGCTGTAGTGTAGTTCCTATTATCCCAATAGGCTCTGCGCATTGGAATAATATCTTCAATAGTATAGACGTAGGACAGAGGTTAACTAGGTCTTCTACTGACGATATTAGACTTAAGTTTTGTGTGCCAGCTAGCTCAGAGTTCACTAGAAACTTTCTCGAATAGGCGAGGAGGAGTTTAACCTCCCTGGATAGACAAGAAGGGATTTAGTTTCTGACAACCATAGAACATGACAACTTTGCTCTCCCTAATCAAGAGTATATCTCCAGAGTCGTGTAAAAACAAAAGACAACTATTTTACTCAGTCAGTACGTGCATACTTAGTTCCACCAGATTGTAGAGAAAGAAGAGATGGGCGTGTTCAATTAAAGGTGTTATTTATTGATCAGTCTCTTTTTCTCATTCAAGAGAAATTAATCGCTACAGTAGCAATACTTAAGGTTAAGTAAAGTGCATACAGTAAAAGCAAGATTATAAAATAATACTGTAAAAGCATTGATATGGTTTCTTAGCCATATGATACTTTAAAATGGATAAAAGATATACATACATATATACATTGACTAATCGTACTCAACTGGTGCTTCTAACTACGCCTACCCCGGTGTACCTGACCTAAGCCTAATACGTGGGAGGGAGTAAGTAAGTAGCAGTTTAAGTTAAGTTTGTTTTGCCAAGAATCTAACTCAAGAATTCTCTGTAAGGGGTTAGTCAGTTCAGTACCTGGGATTTAGAAGGCAGGAGGGCTGGTATCTCTGTCTCAGGACTCGATATCGCAGTCACCCGCGAAGGTGGGCTGGAAACGCTGGAAGCTGGATTTCTCGGCAGGAGAAAAGGCAGCGTCTCTCTCAGCGCGTCAAGAGGGAGGGGCAGCGTCCGTGGGCTTCCTGCATCAGCTGGGCTCTCCGGCAAGTAGTCGCTGCATCAAGCTCATCACCACCGTGTCTTTGCTTAGGGCAGCGTCGGTATATTTATACCTGAAAGGTGCCGGGTTTGACGTAAGGATGGACATAAGACGTCAATAAAAGATGTTATTAAGAACTGGTCGTTCTTACATTCTTTACAGGAGTTCTCGAACAAAATCAAAACAATAGCAGCGGGGATTTCCCAGGTTTGCTGGAGGCTTGGTTTGTTTAGAGAACTCGGTGTGCTTTCTAGGGGGCTGGAGGAATAGTGCTTGCTTAATGTGACAGCATGCGCTATGACTAATTTAAGAAACTGGTTTCTGTGCCGTTGTATGGATATTAGTGATTTATAACCGGACAAGGGTCAGAAATTGGAGTATCGATACAGGTCCCTAGATAAACATACTACACCCACTCCACGAATTCATGTCCATATTTACTAACTAAGCAATAGTAAACATAACTAATAGTGCATGTGTATACGGAACCACCCCAAAATAAATTTTTTTGCATTTGAAAATAGGCATATTTGAAATACACGAAAATGAGTATAGGTACTGTATGCATTCAAGCAGTGTAATCATTCAAAAAAAATGCACAATTTATATCAGCATGAATGATTTTGCGAAATTAACACATGAAATGGCTCTTAATACAGAAAAAAGGTGCGAGACCATCTCATCACATATAAATACAATTACTTGTACATAAGCTAGAGGTTGAGGTAACGTATTGTCTCTAGAGTTCCTAAAAATAGAAGCTCCGTTCTCTAAGAATAGTTCTACTTTAAGCAGAAGATAAGTGCCAAAAGGTAAATATTTTGGGTTTGGGAAAAAAATTTAGTTTTTCAGTGAAGAAGGAAAAAACATTGTCAGTAGCTTTGTTTTTAAAGCCGAAGGCCAAATTCAGAGTTCAGGGAACGCTGTGTACAATCTTGCTTAAAGTCATTCTCTCTGTTCTGGTGAAAACATCATTTCAGACAGACTCTCGAAAAAACAGTCTACCGCTTCTGGTGAAAGTTCGACCAAGTTGGAAAATGTCGCTACCATGCAGTCATGCGCATGTTCGCTTTCAGGGATGTTTAGACCAGTACTGCTTACAGAAGGTCGTACCTGGTTGATGCTGCTCTCATCCTGTACTTCACTACCCTTCAATCGTAGTGGTGAAGTCTCCACGAATGCCGTCATCAGGAGAGGTAGCCGCTGGGGACAGCACAATGCATGAGCCTTTACTGGACCCAACAAAGTATCTGCATCCAATGGTACTTCTGATTGTAGTGTAAGACAGGTGTCCAACACGCATTCTTCGCGGCATAGCATGCATCTTAATACAGGTAAGACACAATTCTGCCATATGGGTCTGAACGAAAGAAACCAGGTCATATTTAGATCTCTCAGCCGGGCTAATCCAAGGACTTTAGTTATGCGGTCCCGGTAGCGTATAGCTAGGATTGTTTCTTCCATTGTTGCTGGAGTCTTGTCTGTGACATGGCTTGCCATAATGAAGCAAGAGTAGCAAAAATAGTATGCCTGCTACGAGTCCCAACAGGAGAGGAAGTCCGCCAAAGATGGAATGGACGAAATTAGGAAAAATACCCAGGACTGCTTTGAATGGGGTTAACAGTCCCGAAAAAACGGTCTTAAATACACTCGCGATACCATTTGTATCAGAAATATTTAAGATTTTGTTTAGCATTTCTGCGAAGTGTAGGGGGCAATTTGTTGATAACAATGCATGTATCTCTCCCGTTGTCCTTGCAACTTGGAGATCATACGTTTCTTTTGATGACGTCAAGTGAACTGGCGTCTGTAGGAGCACAGTCTTCATTCTGCTTAAAGTATCAATTCGAATAGAAGAGATATTCAAACTGGGCCAAATTTTTCCCTCCCTGTCTGGAGTGTCATTCGGAAACAATACTCGCTCACAGCAAATGACCATGGAAGTCACGCTTACTAGATAAGGTTTTCCTGGCAGTAAGCCACAACATCTGTGATCTACAATTAAAATATAACTCTCGTTAGAAAGTCTTCTAAGGAATGGTTCTATTTTTGTTGCAGGTGTGCCGAGCTGGTGACATGAAAGGTTATTTGAAGTCCCTTCACAGGCCCCATGTAAACTTATAACCTGACACAGAAGTATACCACTTAGTGATTTTTCACAATTATTACCACTAAGAAATACACTTTGTCCCTTATTACTGTAACATGTGTGTGTATAAGGTAAGTTCCATGTTGACTTAATGTATCCTTTACCCAACCTTTCATACTCCTGCCTGTATATATTTCTGGCAGTATCGAAATTGGAAAGTCGTTATCGGAATAGTTATGATTCCATGTATTATCCATTCAATGACAGGTCGTTCTGACATTGTCAATGATAATCTCTCAAGTTTTTCAATGCTCAGAATTGTATACTCTGCACCCTTTTGTGCCAAGCTGATTTGTGTATCAGTAAGGTTAAAAATAGTGAATAGTGACGTGGTGTTGATTAAACGCCAAGGCACGTAGCCTGAACGCAGATTTTGTAACGTCCAGCCAAGCTGTACAATAGAACGCAATTGGGACTGACCGTGTTGTAACATCAGTAAGTCTTGTTCTATTATATCGATTGCAGATGATACAATACTGTCCAGTGAATATATTCTGGAAGACAGAGTCATTAACCCATTGTCCACAACAGAAAACGATTTTTCCAAATAACACGTTCAATTTCCCGTATTTTCTCTGCTGTTTCAATTTGAATTACTTTCCAAGCTTCGTTGTAAGCTGCATATATAGAGGCCGCTATGAAAAGTTTTTGACGCTGTTTGCGTGGTCCCATAATGAAATCACGCAAGTCAGCACCTTCTTTAAGTAAAGTCAAGTGTTGCTTAATTTCTGCCAATGTGGATGTTAGTAGCCATTCGAGGCAGAGTTTCCCTACACTGTATGTAGTTATAATCCCTGGATGTTGTCTTTAATTTTGGCTAGGCCAAGACAGGATGTCTGTTGAATTGTATCATTCAAAAATATAATTTGTTCTGGGATCATGCAGGCTCTAAATAATGATTCTATACCTTGCACTTGCCAATCTTTTGTACCCCAGATCGTTTTTGTTTCAATATTATTGTTCCAGAAATCAAAAACAAATGTTTTCATTTTTTCAAAAATTGTCTCTGAATAGATTAATTTTGTGTTTGTAAGCATGTTTTTCATTCCTGTCTTATTTAATAGTCTAAAAGAAAACGTTTCTGCATCACTTGTGTTAAACCCTGAGAAGTATGAAAACTTATCATAAAATGTTTTTGAACTTCCTTTTGGTGGAGTTGCACAATGTTCCCATTGGTTAAAATTAAAAACATTTCTAGGTTTTGCTGATTTATGCAGATAATGGTTACCATAGTGGTTATAACAATACATCTGGTCATAATTAGATGAACCTTGTAAATAATCATGTCCTATAAATTTAGCTGACATCACTAGATCTGACATCATATCATTAATACTGTCAAAGTCCCAATCATCAGCGAATGTGCTTGGTTTTACAAAGTCACTCAATGAAATCTTGAATTGATGAGGATACTTCAGGAGCTCGACCGGACCATAGATTTCGTAATCAGTTTTGTCCCATGCTACCCCACCTGGTATAGGATTTGCTGTGAAGTTCACTGAAGAAAGTTCCCTTTTCTCGATGTGTGAAGACTTGTGTGGTTTCAGGACCAAGTTGATATTCTGACTTGCTGTGGCCATTGTAACATATTTTCCCTCAATGAAATGTCCCAAGCATAGTACCATGATGAGCCAAAGTATGAGGATGAATACTCCTAGTGTCACCCAAAGTTCAATCCATGGAGAAATCAGTTAGGTTTCTTTTAGTTGATGAAAGGGTTCTTTTGCTTTGTCTTTAAAAGTCTTTGGTGTCGGTTGTTCCTCAGGTTCACTCAGATCCTCATAAAAATCATCGAAGTTGATGAAGTAGCCTGATGCTGTTGTGTCAATTGTTTCAATTGCTTCTGGATTCTTTTTTTGCTTTTTGAATTTTCTTTGTTTCATTAGCATAGTCTGTGGTTACATCATTGTAGACTGGTGTTTCTTGATGTAAGTTTTTGATTTGGGTTTCAAGAGGTTTAAGTTCCATGGCTTTGTTGCATAGTCCTTGTTGATTCACTGTAGGTTTATCAATTGTGATTAGTCTCTCAGTTTGAACCTCTGTATTTGTAGCAAACTTTGGTGTTCTACTACTTCTTGGGAGTCCACTTGGCCTACTACTTATTATCGGCCACATGATTGTGGTTTAACCAGGTCGATGGATACAACTCGGTTCTCCTTTTTACCAGCAAGGGGCGGTAATACCACTGATCTTGTCCCGTTGACAGACAAGACAGGCACTGCTTTTCTGTAAGAAGGCCCAAATTCCTTCTTTACCGCGATCTTCTCTCTGACCAGATCCCCGATTTTTGGAATCCAGACAGGCCTTGCTGGGACAGGTGGTTTCTCTTCAGTGGCTGTTGGCTGTTGCTTCAACTTTATGTTGCTTAGGTCTTTTCTTTTTTTCGTTTAAGTCCTGTAAAATAGCCAAACGATCCTTGATATCAAAGCATTTTTCTTTAACCACTGAAGTTTGACTATCGAGGTCCTGGATTAACATTCTAGTCCCAAACAATAGTTTGTACGGACTGAGACCTCTCAGAGAATTTCTTGGCAGATTATTAAGACTACGTTGGACACTTATTAAATGATTGACCCACCCAGCCCCCGAACCTAATACCTTTGCCGTTATAGATTGCTCTATGCCTTGGTTTTTTCTTTACACCATCCCGTTTCCCTCAGGAAGGAAGTGATAAGAGTCCCGCAATGCAATGCCCATGCTGGCCATACACCCCCCATAAGCTCGAGAGCCAAAAGCAGGGCAATGGTCAGAATGTAGCATGCCCCATGCGTATATGCCGTTATAGACTCGCAAATCTTTTTATAACAGTTCAGACGTCAGCCGAGAGCTAGGGTCTACATTTTAAGTGATGATAGTCTCTATTTGTTAATTTGATGAATTAATCTTACTGGGTTTTATATATTTATTGTTTAATCCCATCTTGAGCGAAATGCCAAGGTAAAACACCGTCTCGGTCGCCACTGCGATCTCTGTTGCAGTTTGGACAGTTTTTTGCAAATATGTGATGTTGCAGGCTCATTCCTGGCCACCAGTATGTGGATTGCAATTCTTCCAGAGAATCTTTTAGCTTAAGGTGTCTATGACCCTCACCCATATGTGCGTCTGCTATTAACAATATTCTCCTGTTCGTGTTTGGAATTACTCTATCCCCCACTCCAGGGATTTGAGCAAAAGGAACGGAGTTTGCATCGATTATGTATGTATAATTGAGTGGATAGGTGATGGTTAGCGCTGAGCAGTCACCTTTTGATGACGTTTTCACCGCCAGCATTGTTTCCCCGTCAATGTATTTTCCTGAACGCTTTTTTGTAGCTACGGGAGCCGATTTAGTTGCTTCCGCTGTGGCTGTCTCAGCCAATAAATTCCCTGCAGCGTGAACGCCATCACGCTGATGACTCAATGAATGTATCACGTGAGTCTTTGGTAGTTCTTTCTGTAAAAGAACTACTTGTTCCCAAAGCGATTTTTGCTTTATTGTGGCATCTGTGTCATCTTTGTAACCGTTTTGAACCCATTTCTGCAAGTCTTCGTTGTATGATTTGACGCAGTAATACGAATCGCACACTATTAGTGTCGGGAAGTCGCGATCGGCATTATCTAGCGCCATTTTTAACGCTATTATTTCAGTCTGTTGTTCTGAATTATTTTCCACTGAGTGTGTTTTTGTAAACAGAGGTCTCAATTTACCTTCGCGCCATACGTTTTTTACAATCTCGCATGTGGCGTTGTAGGCTTGCTCTCCCCAAACTGAGGGTTGAGCATAACTGTTTGTGTATATTACGCAGGCGTAAAGTTGTATGGGCAGAATGTCGCTAGGCAGAGGGTATTCTCTTTCATATTCTAGATTTTTTAATTTTTTCATTTCCGGGTCAAAATAGTATTTCACTCTGTCTGTAGCAAGACAATTTTCCCATGGTATCCATTTTGGATTTAATGCCATAGTAGGTAAATTACATGGGCTTGTTAATGCCTCAAAGGCCGATTCTGCTGTTCTGACTGTAATCTGTCTGCCGTCTGCTTGGTATCTTTCTCTTGCTACAGCTGTTTGAACCGCATGAACAATGTTTTCCTTAATGCTGAATGTTTTTTCAGCTTCTGTGTACAAATGTGATTTGTATGCCATTGGTACCGTTTCTCCCTCATTAGAGGTTAGGTATGTGAATCCGCATCTTCCTGGGATGACTCGAATCACAAGGTTGCGTGTATTATCGCGTGTTTGTAGTTTTGTTTTAACTAACATGTCTGTTTGTAAAGATCTCAAAATTTCTGTGTGTTCTTGAGTCCAATTGATTCTTTTAAAATCTGGTCTTATTAAGTCATAGAGAGGTTTAACCCTCTCTGCGTAATTTATAATGTAAGTTCTTCAGAAATTCAGGAAACCTAGAATTGATTGTAAGTTTTTCAGCGTTCTTGGTGCTTGGATTACAGCACATTTCTCCAGGAAATTGTCAGCCAGGTATTTGCCTTCACTTGATAATTCATATCCTAATAATAGGACAGTCAGATGGGCAATACTTGACTTTTTGAAGTTGAATTTGTAACCCTCTGCTGCGAACCCAAGTATTATGGTGTTCACTCTTTTCAAGTGAGTATCCAAGTCATCATCTGTTAGATAGATGTCGTCGATATAAGATAATGCCTCATCATCATACATTTGTATTAACTCTGTTACTCTCACTGAGAATAATCCTGGGCTGTTCTTGAACCCCTGTGGCAAACGACAGAAATTTTTCTGCGAGCCATTTATTGAGAAAGCGGTCAAATATCTGCTTTCAGGTGCTATATTTTGACAAAAGAATCCATTAGAGATGTCTAATGTTGTTTTGTATTTTTTGCGCACTATGCTATTCATTAGTGCTGCACTGCGTGAGTTTTGTACTGCAAAAGTTTTGCAACATGAGTTAAGGTGTCTGTAGTCCAAAACTAGACGATATGAATCATCTGGCTTGGAGACAGGAAACAAAGGATTGTTCATTTGTGAGGTGCAAGTTTCAATCACCCCCTGGTATTCAAGTTGATCTAAGATCTCCCTGACCTGTTTTTTAGCTTCTTGCTTAATTGGGTACTGCCTTTGTGCAGTTGGTTGAGATTTTAACTGGATTTTGTGAGGAGGTGAGTCCTCATCCCATCCTACGTGGTTTTTATATAATGCAGAGCTTGGGCTACTGCCCACTTTCTTGCAAGTGTATATTTTGTATGTATTGGAATGTAATTTGAGAAGGCAGGCATAATCATTTCTTCGCCATGAGGGCACTCCCTGACAAACTCTGGTGGCCAGTCTTTTTCAGCTAAAAGGATGTCATAGCCTTTGGAGAGGTTATCCCAAAATAGACCCCTTATTTTCCTAGTCTTATCTCCCTCTATACGTAATGTTAGTTCATATATTTTATGAGGTTTGCTAACTCTGGTATCTGCAGTTTCCACCTGAATGTATTCATTCGTGTCCACTGTCTCCAGATGATTCATCAAGATCTTGCGAGCTATGCTCACTTCTGCTGCGCTGTCTAGCATTGTCTGAGCCCACTCTCCGTTTTTCAGCTGTGTCCTCAGTATCCTCGGCATGTTTGATTACTTTAATACTGGCTACCTTCTTCTTTGGAAATTGGAAATTTTTATTTTGATGAGCAGGTTCCTTGTCTTTGGACTTGACGTGCTCTTCCCTGTGTTCTGACCGTCCTCTTCTTTCCGATTTCTGCGAGGAAGTCTGAAAAGATCGAGATGGACGTGTATCAATATCTTGATATCTATCAGGTTTCTTCAAATTATCCCTATTTCTAAGGTTGTATTTTTTCTCAGAGGGCTCCCTCTGGGGAGACTTGTGTCCTCGGTCCGGAGATCTCTCTCTCCGCCGAGGAGACCTTCCTCTGGACTGGAATCTTTTTTCTTTCGGAGTGGATTGTTTATTTCCATCCCAGTTCTTTTTTGGAGCTGTTAGATTATTTTAATAAATACTTTTTCAGGATTTTCAGTTAGTTGGGGTTCCACTGGTTTTCCACCCAAACTATCTCTTCCTAGTTCTTCATAGGATTTTTCTATGATTCTGGCAAGTTCAAATGGTTGTTCTGCTATATCTGTTTCTTTCAGTCTTTGGCGGATCGCCACAGTTGCTGCTTCCCCCTTTATGTTGGCTAGTAATATTGCAGAGACCTGCTTGAAATCTTTCAGTAATTTCATACCCAGAGTTAAAGCAGGTTCTGGACCGTATTCATTTTGAATCTGTTTTAGCACTTCTGGTATTACCGCCATGGACGGAACACCATGTGTTTTTGTGTAAATGGAAGCAAAGACTGTACCCCAAGTGTCACAGTCCTCCACATGTGGTGCGATCCCCATTGGAAGACAGATAGTCAGAATTCTGTGTTTCTCAGTAGGGGTAGTATCCGGAAATACTGCCTCTATTTGAGTGATTTTCTGTGCTAACCAGAATGGAATTTGTTCCTGTTTAATGGGTACTTTGCCTAGACAGGACTATATGTTCTGTGGTGTTATTTTATTTGTGTTCCCCTGATGAGGGGTCAGCTGTGGAATTTTAATAGCTGGTTGGACTATTGAAGTTCGCATTATGTACTGGACTAATTGTCTATGTATTTTAATCAGTTGTTTTAGCTGTACTAAAAGTTCTGGTACTGGATGTGGTGTGTAGCTGGCTAGAACCGGCCACGTTGCTCCTGGTCTACCTAGTGGACCGAGCCTGGTGATGTGATCATTATGTTTTAGGGCGCCTTTAAACCAGAGCAGGTGCTCTTGGTATTTTAATGGGATTTCCACCTCCTCGAAAGGAGTGTACTCATCCGGTGGTTCCTCTATTTTGTAATAGTGGAACTCCTTTGTTACAGCGTTTGCTGCTGGAAAGTTGATCCATTAATAGAATACCTCTGTCTGCCGATATTCATGTGCCTCAATTAAAAATATGACTGTACCACCTTTCGATGTCAGTCCATTTTCTATAAGTTTTAAGGTTATAGTTTTTCTTATGCTGACCGGGATGAGTATTGCATCCGGGTCTTGCTGTAGGAGACTTGTGTCATCCGCTAGGAGTTGAGCTGCTATTCTAGCTGTCTCCCTATCTTCTTCATTGTCTGACATTTTACTGACAAGAAGATTTTTGTTGCAGATCAGGTTTTCACGGAAACAAAGATTAGGTGCACAATATTTTGGAACACTGTATCCTTCAACGTTGAATAAACCAAAAAACCATACATAGGAGTCTCCTCCTACTAAGTTTGGCAGATATTAACCTTTGACCCACTCCAGACGTCTTTGGAGTATTTATGGGAGAAAGGGTCTGTGTGAAAAGCACGACTGAGTTACTCTAATGTAGCGCGTTAGTTTTATCGCCTTACCAAACCGTTGGGCGCCATGTAGTGTAGTTCCTATTATCCCAATAGGCTCTGCGCATTGGAATAATATCTTCAATAGTATAGACGTAGGACAGAGGTTAACTAGGTCTTCTACTGATGATATTAGACTTAAGTTTTGTGTGCCAGCTAGCTCAGAGTTCACTAGAAACTTTCTCGAATAGGCGAGGAGGAGTTTAACCTCCCTGGATAGACAAGAAGGGATTTAGTTTCTGACAACCATAGAACATGACAATTTTGCTCTCCCTAATCAAGAGTATATCTCCAGAGTCGTGTGAAAACAAAAGACAACTATTTTACTCAGTCAGTACGTGCATACTTAGTTCCACCAGATTGTAGAGAAAGAAGAGATGGGCGTGTTCAATAAAAGGTGTTATTTATTGATCAGTCTCTTTTTCTCATACAAGAGAAATGAATCGCTACAGTAGCAATACTTAAGGTTAAGGTAAGTGCATGCAGTAAAAGCAGGATTATAAAATAATACTGTAAAAGCATTGATATGGTTTCTTAGCCATATGATACTTTAAAATGGATAAAAGATATACATACATATATACATTGACTAATCATACTCAACTGGTGCTTCTAACTACGCCTACCCCGGTGTACCTGACCTAAGCCTAATACGTGGGAGGGAGTAAGTAAGTAGCAGTTTAAGTTAAGTTTGTTTTGCCAAGAATCTGACTCAAGAATTCTCTGTAAGGGGTTAGTCAGTTCAGTATCTGGGATTTAGAAGGCAGGAGGGCTGGTATCTCTGTCTCAGGACTCGATATCCCAGTCACCCGCGAAGGTGGGCTGGAAACGCTGGAAGCTGGATTTCTCGGCAGGAGAAAAGGCAGCGTCTCTCTCAGTGCGTCAAGTGGGAGGGGCAGCGGCCGCGGGCTTCCTGCATCAGCTGGGCTCTCCGGCAAGTAGTCGCTGCTCCAAGCTCATCACCACCGTGTCTTTGCTTAGGGCAGCGTCGGTATATTTATACCTGAAAGGTGCCGGGTTTGACGTAAGGATGGACATAAGACGTCAATAAAAGATGTCATTAAGAACTGGTCGTTCTTACATTCTTTACAGGAGTTCTCGAATGAAATCAAAACAATAGCAGCGGGGATTTCCCAGGTTTGCTGGAGGCTTGGTTTGTTTAGAGAATTCGGTGTGCTTTCTACGGGGCTGGAGGAATAGTGCTTGCTTAATGTGACAGCATGCCCTATGACTAATTTATGAAACGGGTTTCTGTGCCGTTGTATGGATATTAGTGATTTATAACCGGACAAGGGTCAAAAATTGGAGTATCGATACAGGTCCCTAGATAAACATACTACAGTGCCCCCTTTAAAAATTGGAGTCTGGAATGCTGTTAGATACAAGGCAGTATTCAAACAGGGGAGATTGTGCCTTGGCCCAGAATGTAGAGTCAGATGTAAAGAAGGCTGTAGGGAGTCTGCTGGAGACAGGTGCCCCTTCTTTCCGCAACCCCGCCAGCTTCAGGACACAGCAATTCTCTAATTGGCTAGATGTACGGCATTCAATAAGTGCTCCATCATTGAGAGTGTTGGTTCAGGGCATTGTTGCTGCTTTCAGAGCAGCAGAAGGATCACTTGAGGATCAATACAAAAATTGTGTGGCGTACAATCGCCATCTAATGAAAAGTGTGACATCAGGAATGAGATACAAGTAGGTTCTGATATTTTCGCATTGGCAGCCCTCTTGCTTCTGGTTGTCACTTGATCGACCATCAACCAAAATTGCTTTGTGTTCTTTTATTTGCTTACAAACATCAATTGTGTCCAGAGGTCCTCTTGGCATGCCAGGTTGGTTGGTCCTTTTGGCATGCCAGATTGATTTCCTGTAAAAGGACTTCAAGTTATCCGTATTAAAGTTTGCTGTTTGAGAGAAGGGCCACTGACAAGGATTTGCACTGGTGTGTTTGTGATGTCTAGCCTTTTGTACTGGAAGGCTGCGCTTATGGTCCAAAATCATATGCCCAAGCAAACTTTAAAACATTTCATACATTGGATATATGTTATATAGTGCAGCGTACATGCAATTTGTGAAAGGTTAGGAGAAATAAAAAGGTTTCTCCAACATCCTGTCTACCTCTAGGAGGTGTTAGTTTTTGGTGCAAAGCCCATTGTAATAATGTTAGTACTGTGGCATAACAAAGGCCCCCACAGACCCAGCAGTGCGGGGGGCCCGAGGTACAGGGGACTGACTCAGCACAGTACCCTGGACTGACTCTGTAGGGGGGCCCTCCATTTACTTTGCAGGGGGGGACCTTCAACTTTTGCTACTCCACTATTTTAGTACATAGGACTTTGTGTCAGAAACAATGAGTTGTGGGACTCGAACACCCAACTGACACACATAGAAGGTCTTTTTGACAGACCAGCTAAAACACTTTTCCAACACAATTTGTTCTGGCAAAGTAAATACCTTATCAAGACCTTATGCCACTTTAAGGTGCGCAAGTTTGCAAACCAAGATGGCCATCACCCTCTGAGCTCCCCTTCACACTGCTCCGATTATTAATTTAGACTAAAGGTCTAACTGCTTCTTCGAGAAATAACATTTCCCTTAGCTCATGTACACAGCCTTGTGGGGTTTTCTCTCCTGTGTTTGTTTCTTCAGGGATTACTTACTGTCACAACATTTTGCTCTGCTCCTGAGACTCTAGTCAGGAGATGCATAGTCCTTCAGGAAAGAGACACTTTTGCCTAAGATCCTCTCCATGATGGTTTGAGCTGGCTTGGAAAAACTGAGGTGACATGGTATGCAAAATTACAATGGATTGCAAGTGGCTGAGACTATTTCAAGCATTCCATCCATCACTTTTTTGTATACTTTAGTGTGTCCCTATCATACGTATGGGAAAATAGGAGGCAGGAGGGCAAACCCTATACCTGGAGAGGGATAGCATTTGCTCCTTTGCAACTCTGATTGTCTTCTAAAGTGGATGGAACCCTCACATCTGCCAGGCCAGTTCATGGTTGGTTTACTAACAAAACAACAAGATTTACAAACCAACCAGTCAAATTATTCTGAATTTTTGGCCAAGATATATATTGCCACTGGCTCTGTTATAGTTCGATCAGCTGTTCCACAGGAATGCCCACAAAACCATCCCAAAAGGTGCTACTTTTTGACTAGTTTGTGCATGAAAAGTTTCAGAGTGATGTCAAATGGGGCTAGGGAAAAAAGTGGATCCCAAAATGCAAAATTCCCAGTTATTTTCCATAGGAATCTTTATGCAGGGCTTCTGCAAAAACTGCAAAATGGAATTACACCAAATTTGGTGTAAATCTGTTCAGTAATTTTTGAGATATTAACGGTCAAAAATATATTCTGGGGGGCATGGCTTGCTGCTGAGTAAGATGGTCGCAGCTTAGAGGAGTTAAGAGGGAGAAACAGACTCCCCTGCAGATCCGCTCATTAATCCTTATGCTAATTTTACCCCAAAGACACCAGTAAGCAGCTGAAAGTGAGTGGAATACACCGGTCTGACTCTGGCATTTTTCTGATGTTCAGGATGCCGTGGAGAGAGTGGGAGCGGACGTGGCCTATGGCAGCGGCTCAAGCCGGGGACTATATTGTGAGGCAAGCCCATCAACAAGGGGCTATGATCGGCACATTCTGACCGACGTGCAAAGCAGGCTGGAGATCGTGATAGCCGCGGGTGCTGAGGCGTTGGCGGCGCCCTGAAGTGCTCAGGATCTCCTCCTGCCAGTGGGGCGTAACCAAGGTGAGAGTTCCCCCTGCAGATCATGGACCGCTGAGTGAGGACTCGGGCCGGCGGCAGACACGCACGGGACGAGACGGATGTAGGGCCGATCCTAAAACGCGGCTGGGACTCTGCCCTGGACTGCCATTGATGTGGTTGCTGCATGGAAGGCCACTGCTGGGAACGTGGTCTACACATCAAGTGGGTAGGGGCCCGCTCGAGCGATATTTACAAGAGGTGAGGGGCATCCATTAAGGCAAAGGCATGGAGCACGGTGGAGTGGTGCGGCGGTCTGATTGGTGACCGGAGGGGATGAACGGCATCTACTGCACCAGCCTGATTTTTCGACGCCCTGCTGGAATTGCGGACATGCGGCCTCTCCGGGCCCACACACTGTACTGAGAGTTGCCGGGAGTCCGGACCCTGACAGTCGCTGCGGGCCGCACTACAAGCCTCATCTGAAAGTTTAAACAGACCTGTGGGACGCTGCCACCCAGTAAACAGAACTGCACTGAAAAAAAGGGGAAAGTGGTGCGCACGACTACAGTACACTGCGTGGAATCCATCCCTGCTATCGCTCCAGGAATGATGATAACAGATAGGACGCGTGGGACAGGTGGCCTCGCAGCAGGCCACGGCGATTACTGACTGACACTGCGCTGCCTGGTCAAGGATGAGGGGCAGAGGCCCACGCACAGCCTCGCAGGTTAAATTGGACACATTTGCATATGGTAAAGACTTTCCCCCTTTGCCTCAACGTAAAGACCTCGCTGACAGGCCCCAGAAGCTGAGGGAGCCACTAAGGTAACGTAGGAAGTTATAATGTCAGCTCTAACTAGTGTCCAGTCGACGGTGGGATCAAACTCTGCAGATGTTATTTTCCTGCGGGCAGACTTTCAGAAGATGACCCCCTGGGTTACAGAAGTCGAACAAGTAACTGTCCTTGATGAAAGACACTACTACCCTGCCTAAGAAGATGACTCAGCAAGAGGCAGAAAACAAACGCATGGCGGCAAAACTGGACGACCAGGAAGGATGTGCCCGTCGTAATATAGTCAGAATTACCGGCATTCCAGAAAACGAAGGGGGCCCTGCCATGGACCTGTATGTGGAGGACCTTATAGAAACCAGATCACAACCCAGAGGGCTCTCCGCTTTCTTCTCTGTAGAACGTGCACTCAGGGTGCTGGGAGGAAGGCCTAAACCTGGGGCCCCCCCCACGACCGGTTCTCGCCAGCATCTTCAATTTCCGGGACAGGGATTCAATACTACAGACGGCCCGGGTGGCGCCTCCATTACAGATCCAAAATTCAACAGTGTCCTTCTTCCCGGACTACAAAGCAGCTGTCTCTGCACGTCGCAGGAGCTTCCTAGAGGTTAAAAAACAACTGAGAGCCCGAGCACTGCCCTACTCAATGCTATTCCCAGCAAAGCTATGTGTTGTTGCAGACAGAAAAACTTGGTTTTTTGAGACGCCTGAGGAGGCCCATGACTGGCTCGAAGGGTGGAGACGAGTGGAGGGATCCAGAAGGTCAGAGAGAGGCCAGCGACATCACAGGACAGGGGAAGACCACAGCGACCGAGAGCAGGAGGGGGAGGGGGACCGCCCGCAGCAGAAGGAGAACAAAGAGTGAGATACGACGCACAAATGGACTAACTAACGCTGAGAGATTATAACAGAAATATACATAAAGGTTGCCTTTGGGAAGGGCGAAGGCTGTGATCTTCTTCGGACTTCTCGCCCCTTACACACAAGTAACGTTCATGGGACTTGGGACTAAGCACTCTGCTGGGTTGGGGTGGCGGGCAGTTTTGAGTCCGTCTGGCAGGGAGGCAGGGTGGGGGGCGGGGATGTTTCACTATTTGTTTTTTGTACTAGCTCCAAGTTCAACATTTAGATATGTATCATTCGTGCTGGGTACACAACACATGCATTGCACCTATGATTCCACATTCTCTCCTACACACTCCACCAGATATGGCATTAAATGACCCACCGAACCTTGCACCTGCAGTGAATCCCTTTACTCAAGTGGCACCCCTTTTCATGCTCATGTGGAATGTACATGGCCTTGGAGACAAAATTAAGAGGGGCCTAGTTCTGCAGTGTATCAAAGTCAAAGTCAAAGTCAAAGTTTTTTTATTTTTGTTTCGGTACTCTTTCGAGGACCACAAAATCATTAAAAAGAAAATACATAATACATTTGCATACAACTTAGTACATTTTCAATGTTATTTTAAAAATTTATAAATCTTATTACAAACATATTCGTTGGGTGGATTTGCACATATGGAAATAAAATCCCTTGCTTTCGTGATCCTGCAGGACCGATATATTGGCTCTAGGCATGTTAACCTAGCAGTGACAACGACTTTATTTGGACATATAAAGAGCATATGCTCTAAGTTCTGTTTACCCCCCAAACACAGGTTACATTGTGAGGAACAGTTTGGTTTCCAAGGGGAGGTAAAAGATAACAAAGGGAGAATACCCAGACGTAGCAGCAGTGTATCAAACGGAGCACTCCAGCAGTAGTATTGCTGCAGGAAACACACCTTACTGTCACCACATGTAAAGCGATGGACAGATGGAGCAACCGGATAGTGGCGCACTCAGAATTCTCCTCAGGACCTCGGGGGTGGGCATTTTGGATAGAAAACAATCCCCACTGATAGTACATAACACTAAAGCTGATGGTCACGGGCATTTTGCTGCCATAGTAGGTGGGAGGGACGATCTATCAATATAGTTGCAGTCTACAACCCCCTGCACTACATGCGAGAACACTCCCGGCTTTTAGTAAATTTTTGCTTGGCCTGCCAGTGGGCGAACTATTGATTGGAGGGGATTTCAACACCATTATAGATGGGACTATTGACCGATGCCCTGCGAAGACGGGTGAATCAGGCGTGTCTTGCCTTAGGAGCTCTATGGAGACACTATGGCTTACTGATCTGTGGCGATTGCACCACCCAATGGAACGACAATTTATATTCCACTCTGGAGTACATAATATCCTGACCAGAATAGATTACTTCTTAGCTTTGGCGGGTAGTCTTAACAACATTGCAAGTATAGAGATCAGACCCAGGGGTATCTCAGACTATCCTCCATTGTTATTACAATACACAAATTATCACAAAACACAGCAACGTATTTATCTGATATATCCAGGCTACTTACAAGTCCCCAAGATCAAGAAGGCTGTCATTAAGGCGACGGAACACTATTTTCGAGAGAATATTACGTCAGTTAGCTCCCCCTCCACCTTATGGGAGGCGTTCAAAACTGTCCAGAGGGGAGAGGCCATTGTTTCGATTACGGGGCACAAGCGGGAGAAGCAGCAAGAGTTGCAGAATTTAGAAATAGAGTTGCGTGACGCGGAGACCCAACACAATGACAACCCCACCCCTGCTACGTCCCAGAACTTACATCTGAAACAGCAGCAGCACAGAGAGTACCTTCGACAACTGACCACACAGCAGTTAACAACCACGCAATACAGGGTACATGAAGCTGGTGACAAGGCTGGAAAACTCCTGGCATGGCTTGACAAAAGGGGCGGGTTGCTAGATGGATAGAGCAGATTCGTAAGGAGGGATAACGACAGACCCACGGACAATAGTAAACACACTAGCGCAAGACTTTCGGATGGTATACGTGTCAGCCTCCGAGATGACACAGGAGGAGGCGATGACCTATATAAAAGATATTGACATGCCCAAGCTCACCCCGGAGGCGGCGCTTACACTCGAGGCAGATCTCTTGGTGGAAGAATTACAAGCGTCAATTGGGTCACTGCAATCCAGCAAAGCGGTAGGACCAAACGGGATACCTATTGAACTCTACAAAAAGAACGCAGGGACCATTGCCCCGCACCTATTGCGCATGTTCACCGACAGCTATAAGACTTGCAAACTCCCCCTACATCAACGAATGGCCACAATAGTGGCCATACCGAAGCCGGGAAAACCTGCGGAGGAATGCACCTCTTATCGCCCTATATCACTGATAAACGCAGAGGCTAAAATCCTTGCTCTGTGACTACTGCCTATTTCTCTCTCTGCCATTGCCCATAACCCTGATATTCTATCTGCTATTAAGCACTATTGTTACCGCCAGAAGTATTCTATTACTCCACTGAAACCATTGTTTTTTATATAAAGTACATACCCTGGTTCCTTAGTGAGTAGGGTCCCCTTGTTCTTTCCTTTCAACTATTGGCGATCAGGCTGACACTGCACCTTATGACCCTAATACATCCAGACCAGTCTGGCTTCATGCTGGGCAGAAATACAACCCTCAATCTGAGGCGCCGGAATGGAGTGATGGCTTGTGCTGCTTATATTCAAGAACCAGCTGTTATATTGTGCCTAGATGCGCGAATGTCATTCGACATGGTCGAGTGGCCCTTCCTGTTCGCTGTGCTCCATCACCTGGGCTTCGGCCTAAATTTTGGGCCTGGGTCCGTCTCCTTTACACTAAACCGATAGCCCACGTTACGGCTAAAGGGCATATTTCTGATGACTTCCCCTAGTACGTCGTACGCGCCAGGGTTGTCCCCTGTCACCGCTGCTTTCGCCCTGGTGCTTGAACCACTAGCGGCGTGGATTAGGTGGGAGCCAATGATACGGAGACTCAAATGGGCTGAAGGATGGGTAGACCGCATTTCCCTATATGCGGACGATGTTCTATTATTAATGACCTCCCCTAGGCGCTCCATACTGACTCTCTTAAACGTCTGCGTAATCTTTGGACGGGCATCTGGATACACCATAAACTGGTCCAAATCTGTCCTATATGTCTTACACGGCCCCCCACCGCAACTCCCCTTAAATTGCCCGCTCCGGATCTCGGAAGGTGCATTTAAATATTTAGGTATATATATTACAGTCCACTCTGAAGATTTCTTTAAAAGAAATCTCCAACCCCCATTAGATCGCCTTAAAAGAGATATGACACACTGGGGGACCTTGCCCTTAACATTGCTGGGAAAAGCAGCACTTTTTAAAATAATGGCGCTCCCTCGATTTCTGTATGTGCTGAAAAACACACCGTTCCCAATCCCGCCGAGTTACTTTACGGCTATAGCAGCCCAGGTCTCCAACCTACTATGGGGAAATAAATCGGCACGTTTAGCGCAGTTCAAACTGGTCCGGGGATGGTATGACGGTGGGATAGCACTCCCAAACATACAGTTATATTACAGGGCGGTGCAGTTGAAAGTAATTAACCAGTGGATACATGCACCCCAGACAGATCTCGCATTTAAAGCAGATAGATCAGCATTGGGTATGAACGATATACTGTCTGTCCTTTACAATCGGAGACTGGCCCCGGCACTGATAGGGCCCGTAAAGCACACTGTTACCATATGGCACAAAGCTCAAGCAAAATTAGGGTGGCAAGGGGTCATAACCCAACTAACTCCTCTCTGGGACACAAAACGGCTGGGTAAGCTCCGGAATAGTAAGGGCTTCTATCAGTGGGACGCAATGGGTATATCCACGGTGGGGGACATGTGGAATAAGGGGGAAGTTGTCATATCCAGGCGTCTTCAGCAAAAATATGAACTGGCACCCTCAGAATTTTATAGGTACACACAGATCAAACACGCACTAACGTCGGTGTTGCCACCCGGTACTTACGTCCCGGAGGCATCTCCTCTGGAGGACAGATTATTGACGGACTGCATGCATAAGAAGGCGACTTCATTTACCTATCGGAAACTGGTCAACAATCTGGCGATCCCACAGAATCCCTCAGGGGAAAATGGTCTCATGACGTGGGCGACCTCGACGACACTAAATGGCAGGACGCGTTGGACTCCCCACGGGAGGTGGGTATACCCTCGCGACTCAGGCTGTTGCAACAAAAAATCTTACACCGATCATACTACACTAGTCATACCTTACACAAAATAGGTAAAACATCGCACCCTTATTGCCTACGCTGTTGTGGGGACGAAGGTATCTTTTTCCACACCATATGGCAATGTCCTAAAATGATGAAATACTGGGCAAAGGTAATGAGGACGATATCACAGGCGGAGGAAGCATCACTGATACCAGAGCCCAGAAAATGTCTGTTGAATGTTATGGGAGCCCAATGACTTGACTCACCAGGCACAGGACTGGGCCACGCTAGGGATTATGGTCGCAAAGCGCAACATTGCACAAAAATGGGGATCGGCGGAGGTAGCGACAGTCGCCTCATGGTGCAGAGACATGGACGCTGCCATGATAGCCGAAAGAATGGTATTCGTTAATCGTTGGTGTCCCCGGAAATGGAGTAAAATTTGGGTGGCCTAGAACAAATTTAGGGGATACATATGCGAGCCACCACAAGATAGAGAAGATGAGGGTTCAGAAGGAGAACAATAAAGAGGGTTGTGTCAATAACATGAGAAATTCTAACAACAGATGGGGTGCGATGCATGCTACTGAACTACATGTGCCAAAAATGTATGATTGTATATTGGACATTTACTCTATGCTTGTAAGACATCCTGACAATATGTACTGTGATATTATTGCATATAATAAAAAGTTTAAAAAAAATAATAATATATATATTTGTGCAGTTGGTTCCTGCGAGAACGCAAAATTAAAGATAGAGCCCCATGATTGGTCGAGAGGCCTGTTTTTTGCATAAGCCCTCTTGCTTTTGGGGGAGCAAGAGGCTCCTGCGAGTCCTATTATAGCAATCACTCTAATTATCGGGCTGTTGGTATTTTCTAAATAAAATGACCGCCATTACTGTTTACTGTGCAAAATTGGAGGTGTTGTGAAAATTAGGTAAAAAAAGCTGCATAAGGGGGAGTAATGCTGTCCCCCTAGATTTAGATAGGGCGTGTGTAAGGGATAGCTACTGTGAAGAAAAAAAAATATTGTTTTTAACTAATTTTTATGATCTAGTTGAACTCTCGCGGGATCATGAATAGTGAAAAGGAGTAGAAGAGTTCTCAAAACAAACTACTAGTTGGAATGCTTATTGTGGTCCTTATATTTAAGAAAGTGTGTAACAGATAAGTACTGTGATGAGTAGAAGGTTCAACATTTCTTTTAAATACAATCTCAAAAGATTTTTGTGGAAACGTGAAAAGAAGAATAGGTGATGTTCGAATGCACTTTGCTATGTACGCTTGTTAATGTAGGAAGGAGACTTACTGTAGATGGTACTTACCAGACTCTACTACTTATGCTCATTGGTTTGGCAAGCACTTAAGAGAAAGAGTTAAGACTCATTTACACACCCTGCTGTGCACACCGATCATCTGAAATAGAGGTCTGAGGGGCGAGACTAGTCCCTCTCCACACCCTACTATGTAAACTCATCAACTGAGGGAGAGGTCTGAAAAGAAAGCCCAGTTCCTCCCCAAACCCTACTCACCCATCATTACAGAGAAAAGAATCTGCACAGGGGCCAGGTCCTCCATACAACCTGGAATCTGATGGAGGGGGTTGAAAGGAGAAGCTATACCTTCCCTTCACCCTACTACATACACCCATCACCTTATAGAGGGGTCTGCAAAAAGAGGCTAGCCCCTCTCCACATATTACTATGCACACCCATCATCCAAGAGAGAGGTCTAAGTGGACAGGCCAGTCCCCCCCGGCACCCTACTACACACATCCTTCACCTCAGGGATGGGTCGGAAAGGAGAGACCCACCCCTCCCTTCACCCACTGCTCATACCGTCATCTGAGAGAGGGGTCTGATAAGAGGTGCCAGTCCCTCCCCACACCCTACTATGCACACCCATCATCTGTGAAAGGAGTCTGAAAGGAGAGAACAGTCACCCTTCAAACCCTACTATGCACATTCATCATTACAGAGAGAGATCTCAGCAGAGATGCCAGTCCCTCCACACACCCTACTAAACACACCTGTCATCTGAGTGAGAAGTCTGAAAGAAGTAGGCAGTTCCTCCCCACAACCTATTATGCACAGCTGTCACCTAAGAGAGAGGTCTAAAAGGAGAGGCCAGTCCCTCTCCTAACCCTAGTACGCACACCCATCATTAAATAGAGAGGTCTCAGCAGAGAGGCCAGTCCCCCCACATGCCCTGCTATGCACACCTGCCATCTGAGAGAAAAGTTTGAAAGGAGAGGCCAGTACCTCCCCATAACCCTACTATGCATACCCATCATCCGAGAGAAGGCTCAGAAAGTGAAGGCCTCTCCCTGCCTACTCCCTACTATGCACATCTGCCATCTGAGAGAGAGGTCTGAAAGGAGAGGCCATTTCCTCTCCACACCCTACTACTACACCCATCATCTGAGAGAAAGGTCTGAAAGCAGAGGTCTGCTCCACATTACCGTGTCCAGGCCAGGACCTGCAACCAACCTCCCTACATCACAAGGAGTAGCATTTATATACAGTAATTAAGCTTTACTTTACGTTTAAAAAAACCTAGAAATTCACTGGAAAAAGCAAAGATTAAAGTAACGTTATAGTTTAGTGTGATAAATCAAAGGTTCAATTAACATTATAGTCAAGAGTATTAAAAAGACCAGTTTTTGGTTTTATAAAAAACCTTAGAAATTCGCTGAAAAAACCAAAGGTTATAGTTAGGTGAATTTCTTAGTGACAACATAAACATTTTGAACTTACAAAACACAGAAATTCTGCCGTTATAGTTTGTAGCGCTAACTATAACTTGCACCCCTGCCATGCACTGCTTATGACTTCACATATTACATCATTCATGACATATTCCATGACAGCACTGATGACATCTCAAAGTACATCATTGATGACTTCACTGGTGTGCATAGTAGGGTGTGGATGAGCCTTAACTCTCCTCACCCAAATCAATGAGTATAAATAGTAGAGTCCCATAACACCCTCTACAGTAAGATTACTTACCACTAGTTGCCAGCAGATAGTTATAGTTAGGTCCTAGCTACAATAGGAAGAGTGTTTTTTTTGCTAATAACTTTGTCATGGTTTGATGAATCTTCACAAACTTTTCAAAACTAGTTTGCACCCATTTCAGCTGCTGTCTGGAAAGTTTTGAGGTGATTCTCCAAGTGAGGGGGGCAAGAAAAAGGAAGTTGCAAAATAATTTTTCCCCTTGCAATGTTCCATCAGGATTTTAAACACAACAACAGCCCGAATCACTGAATGAAATCACATCACATTTGGCAGAAAGCTAGATCTTGGTTCAGATAATTATCTTTTTGCAATTTGGTGGAAATCCGTTCATTAGATTTGGAGATTTATGCACATTTAGAGATGCAGATTCACCATTGATCCACTGTGAAGGATCCGTGGATCTATATGCCACCAGCAATGCTGTGATTGGCTGGCCACAACCTGAAAGAAAAGTTGCAGCTGTAATTTTGGGAATTGGGACCTGGTACCTGGGGGGAGGAATAAAGTAAAAATAAGATATAATGGGTCAGGATAGAGATATTCTGACCCCATGGGACTGATGGAGGATCTTTTAGGGACCCCTCATGGGTAAGAAATCGTTCAAAATTTTATATTTTTCACATGTGAGGATCCATGGATCTATCGTGGAACTCAGTGGGATCTCTGTGTAAATCTGTAGTGGATCTGTCGATCCAGACCCCAAGTAAAAAACACATACACCTACTCATAGACCCACTCACACACTATCTTACTCACCCACACAACTATTCACACACCCATTCACACATCCATGCACCCACTCACACACCCATTTAGTCACTCACATACCGTCTCACACAACCATACAGTCACAGACACATTCACTCGTAGATGCAAAGAACCACTCACACACCTACTCACAGACCCTCCCAGGCACTCACACACCCACTCACACAGCCACTTACACACCCATTCATCCACTTGTATACCTACTCACAGATCCACACAGCCACTTACACACCCACTTGCACACCATACAGAAAAACCACTGGTTCATCCACTCACACACCCATATAGCCACTCACATACCACTCATACACTCAACCATCACACACTCACACACCTACTTACATAACCACACAAACACTCACACACTTACCCACACACCCATACAGTCACTCACATATCTACTCAGAGACCCAGAAAACCACTCACAAACCCACTCACATACCCATACAGCCACTCACATACCTTCCCACACACCCATACAGTAAGTGATACAACCACTCAGAGATTTAGAGAATCACACAGTCAATCACAGACCTAAACAGGCATTAACACACCCAGTGAGAGGCCAAGAAAAACAATCACACACCCATTTACACACTCATAAATCCACTCACACAGCCAGGCAACCATCCATGCAGCCACTCACACACTCACTCACTTACCCATACAGTCCCTGATACATCTACTCAGAGATCCAGAGAACCACTCACATACCCACTCATAGACTCACACAGACACTCCCACTCTTAGATAATCAAAGAACCACTCACACACATACAGCCCTCACACACCCACTCAGAGACCCAGAAAGCCACTTACACATCGATTCAGACACCCATAACCCACTCACATAGTGCCAGAAACCACTCACACACCAATTTGCACACTCAGACAGCCACTCAAATACCCCCATACAAACTGAGAAAATCACTCATACATCTACTCACAGACCCACATAGTCACTCACATACCCACTCATACACTGACACCTCCCATACACACTCATACAGCTAAGCACACCCACTCACATATCCACACAGCCACTTACACATCCACTCACATACCAAGCGCATACTCACACTTACTCTTACACACTCACACAACCACTCACTAGGGATCTGCAGAACGAACAGAGTTTTACTCCATGGAATTCCACGGATTTACATAAAAACTCCACAAGATTCTGTAGAGTTCCACCCACTTCTAGTTTCTCCTGTGCCATCTGCGATGTATCATGGGTCAGTCCTCAGCTTGCACGGTATTTCTCACAGTTAAGGTTGACTCCCTTCCCATTAGTATGCCTTTGTTTATACTTCTCAAATGGCATTTCAAACATTTATGAAGTCTTAAGAACACAACAAAGAAAGAGAATTATGCTTTTTCTGCCCAAATTAACTGTACGCGCCATATGCATTTAACCTTACCGCATGGTGGAACCCCCCCTAAATAAACATTGCATCCAAGGCTTTGGCAGATGGTTGCAGGAATGCCACATATGATGTGCCATAAATATACAGGGTCTGCAGAGGCAATTAAGAAACGAGAACTGTGGAGATATCAAGTACTCTTATTTTCTGCTTGTGTTTGCTTGTGCGAGAGTGGACCTGCTATCAAACGATATCTGACAGAGATTTTTCTATTGTGAACACCAAGGAAACAGGAGCAAACTTCCATAGTGAGTAATTTGTATACATAGCTAGCACGGACCCTTTGTAGTGTGCTCATAATAGCAAACATCTTACAGCACAATTGTGTGTGGAAAATGTTCCATACATCAAACTTAACTTAGTATCCTGTGCATAGCTCTTGATATCTTGCAGCAGCTTCTATTATGTATTGTAATTTTAGGCTACCCTTTTTAATCAGTAAAGCGGTCTGCCACCCCAGGGTCTTGTCCTGTGCTATACAAAACCACATATATAAATAAACTGTTTTTTAATGTCTCAGCAGTAAAACATATTGGTGGTAATTTACTGTATTATGCAAAATCTTATTTATTAGAAAACCATAGTCAGCAATGAAAAATAAGGCATAAGGTGCAAACATCTATACAGATACCTGATGTAGAGTCTTATTGGGAGGGGAAAGAGGTCTCTCCCAAATAATTCCCACTGTAAATGGCCTAAAACAAGGATGTTTATTGGCCCATCTACTTTTCTCCCTTTATATCTCTGACCTTCCCTATGTTCTGTCTCAAAGTGAAGGCATTGCCCCATTATTGGGGGGAAAATCAATTGTCTGTTTACTCTATGCGGACGACATTCTAATACTGGATTTGACGCCGAGGGGATTAAATAGTCGTCTTCAGGTGCTTCATGAATATGCAGAGGCCCATTTTTTAAAGATAAATGTAACTAAAAGCAAAGTAATGTGCAAGCACGGTAGAAAAAAGGTGAAGTATGGAAACTTCGTTTGGTCTATAGGTGGGCAAAAACTAGAACTTGTAAAATTCCTATGTCTTTTTGGGAAAAACGGTGTGTAGCAATTTAAGTGATAAAGCACACATAGAAAATATTATTCTTAAAGCAATTACACAGAGGAAAAGTTTGGGTTCCCTCTATAGGTCAACTGGAAGGAGACACTTTGGAATGCTATTGGAGGTCTTTCGTGCTAAAATTCCTGCCTCTTTGTTATATGGTATGGAATTACTTGACCTAGGAAAATGGGGTTTCCTAAATATAACAGAAGGCAAAATTTTACGGAGCCTAGCCTCAGTTAACTCTCCTTGTCCCATGGCCGCTTTAAGGTTGGAATTTGGATTAAGAAGTACCTGGGTACAGGGACTTGCGGGGATAGTACGTTGGGTTATAAGTCTTGTAAAGGGTGAGGTAGGTACAATAAGATCTTTTATCCAGAAAGAATTACTGAGAAGTTTAAATGAGCAATCTCTAATTGTTAAAAATTTTAGAGCTGTGGTAGACTTACTTCAACTGGATGAAACCGTACTTTTCACCCTAGCACCATATCAATTAAAAGCCACTCTGAAACAGGCTACCTGGAAATTGAGATTTTCGAGGGATAGGGAAGCCCGCATCTTAAAGAGAGGCACCGACCCGTCTATTGAGTCCTGTATGATAAACAAAGCACAGGCATATATTACTTGGAACCTGCCTCATGGAGTGCGCCGTTTTTGGTTATTAATGAGGCAAGGTCTACTCCCTTTAAACAACTTACTATCTAAATGGCATGGTTCCTCTCCAGCCTGTAATTTGTGCAATAATCCTGTCCAGGACATTATGCATGTACTGTTTATTTGTCCTGCTCTATTATTATGTCGTCGTAAATGGATAAGGCCTATCTGTTTATCTTTATCTATTCTCTCTGCCCGGGACCTGACAGATTCCATTTATGTACCACCAAATACAATATTTTGTCATAGAATTTTTAACTTTTTAAAGTGTTTTTTAGATATATATTGAAACATTTATATGCTGGGTATTTTAGTTAAAATTGGTTTTACTCTGATGTTTTTTATATTTATAGCATTTGTATATTATAGTTGAATGTTTCGAAAATGTAAATTTCAAATTTTATGTGGATCTCTTCGGAGTTCCAAGATTATAAATAAATAAATTGTCAATTGTGTGCAAACAACACATATTACGAAGTTATTTCTTGATACATTAAGATCAAAGACAACCACACATCCCTTACCAATTCGAAACCTAGATGAAGTGTTAGTATTACGCACCCTTCAAGTCTCAAACAGCAGGGTAAGTGTAAGGTACCAGGTGAGTTCTTCAGGAGGCAGCAGTCACTTTTTGAGTCCGGCCATGCCCAACCACGAGGGCAGCAGCAAGGTGCAGGCTCGGATCGTCATCCCCACGATGTGTGCCCCAGCAGCAGTAGCAACAGCCTGCGTTCCACATGCATGGAGGGTGCTGAGCTTTCTTGTGGTCATGGCAGCCGGGTACTCCCTGGTTTCCTTACTCTTTACCGCTGTTTCTTGGCTGGATAGAGAAGAGCGGTGTTCGAGGAGCCAAATGCTCAGTAGCCCCTAGGGTCATGAGGCACTTTTCACATCGGAAAGCTGCACCATGGCAGGCCCCGCCTGCTTGCCCCCCTCTCCTCAGCTTCCTGCTCCTCCTTCAGCCACTGCTTATGTCACTTTCAATTTCAGTCAACAACTTTTGCTTAGCCCTGTCACACCGATAACATTTTCCACTTGGACGGCTGAGTAGGGCTGCATAATGGGATATTTTCAGTGTTGATAGAATGTATTAGTAATTCTGCTTTACAAGAGTAACAGAATTACTAAATTTACAGAAAAACAACTAAATTGGTCTTAGTTACAGGAAACATGTAAAGGGTTCAAAAATAGCGACCATTTAAAAGGGGTATAACAAAAATAAAAGATGAAAGGAAGTCGGTGATTTGCTAAGTATAGGAGTATGAGTAAAAGCACAGTGGGAAGGGTAGCCATTATTGGTAGAGTGGAGGATCATTTCTGACTTGCGTTCTGCAGTAGTAAACAGATATTAACAGATATTAAAATAAAAGTTGGACAACAGCGAAAAGATTTTACAGTTATGTTAATTAGGTTGTACTATAAAAAAGAATATTTAAAACAAAACTTATGGTTTTATTTTGCTGAAAGGAAATGTGCAGCTTCTAAACACTGCAGCAAAAGGCAAGATAGAAGGGAGGTTAAAGAAGGACATTAACTAAAAATATAATAAGCAGCAAAGGAGGAAGTGGAATTGCTATACTGAAGATATAGTTGTTTTATTAGGCCTGTGAGAATGAATGTGTTTGAAATTAGGTGTGGGTGGTTGCTTAAAGTATGTCATTTAATAGTATGTCATTTTCACCTATTCACACGCACAGTCAGTCAGGCACTTACGCACTCAGGGGCATATTATCAAGGATGGGCGATACATTATCGCCGCTTTTATCGGCAGGAAACTGCCGATAAAATGGCGATAATGGGCTTGATAATATGCTCTATAGAATTCCTATCGAAGCCCATGTTAGATGTCTTCACATCTAACATGGGCTCCGATAGGAATTCTATAGAGCATATTATCAAGCCCATTATTGCCGTTTTATCGGCAGTTTCTTGCCGATAAAAGCGGCGATAATGTATCACCCGTCCTTGGTAATATGCCCCTCAGTTCCAATCTCACAAAAGTGCTTACATACTCAACCCTCCTATAGCCAGGCAGTGACTCACAAGCGCAAAGTCAAAGAAGCTTTATTCGGTTTGTACGATACAACCATAAAAGTATTCTAAAAATGATATATACATTATTTCAGTAAAATACCATGTACACAAGCAACCTAGTGAATTCTAGTGCATAAAGTACATTACAATATAGCAGAAAAGTTAAAAACAAGTCAGTTAAAAATGTTCATTCCAATGTATAAAATGAATATAAGCTTGAACCAGGGATACCATGTACTTAGTCAATTCAGTATATTCTATCACATAAAGTGCATAATCAGAAGAGTATTAAAAACAAACTAAGATGTAATACATATTCAGCTAAGTAGATTAAATATTTGCGCAGGATCTTGAAGGACCAATGGCTGCACAATAAATGTATCTCAAGATCCAATTTCCTCATATGTTAGGGTCTCCAAATAAGAATTGTCTATTCTTCGTTTGACCATTATTTGCATAAAAACAATTACAGCATTACCGATCATTTCATTTTCTAAACTGCAAATATAATTAAAAGCCTGTTCATAAAAAAATAGTTTGTTGTCGACAAACAAAAAACGAAAAACATATTGTCTAATGTCTCTGTAAAAAGAACAAAAAAGCATGAAATGTAATGTAGTCTGTGGCGATTTTCCATCATATGGACAATGTGGAAGAGAGCGATGCCACTTGCCCTTCTTTGGAAATGCAAACAAATGATGGAGGGTACCCAAGCGCAATCTAGTTAAGTAAAATGTATAAGGTATATTTCTTGTACTCAATAAAAATGGTTGGGTACTCAATGATACCGGCCCTTCACAATATGATCTTGTCTTCTGTTTAGTGCAGGATACCCTTACTCTCAGTGTGTCTCTTGATGTTATAAGTCTCTGTTTTAGGTCCCTTCTACTATAAATCTGAAATTCGTGGGGTCTCTGAAATAAACTGCCACCTGGGGGCTGCTTCTTTCCTGTGGGGGCATTTGGTTTTTGGCTGCACTCACCTTGCCCGTGTGACGCTGGACCTCTGCACCCTATACTTGGGTCATCGATGCTGTTGCTGCCAAAGTCACTGCGCAGCCGCGGACTTCATTTCCCAGCATCCTTAGCGGCGGAAGCCGCAAAACGTCACATCCGCGCCCGGAGGCGCTTTAAATCTGACCGCAGCCCTGGTGGAGCGGGGCTGCTTCTTTCCTGTGGGGGCATTTGGTTTTTGGCTGCACTCACCTTGCCCGTGTGACGCTGGACCTCTGCACCCTATACCTGGGACATAAACGCTGTTGCCGCCGAAGTCACCACACGGCCGCGGACTTCATTTCCCAGCATCCTTAGCGGAGGAAGCCGCAAAACATCACATCCGCGCCCAGAGGCGCTTTAAATCTGACCGCAGCCCCGGGGGAGCGGGCGGCTTCTTGTCCATGTGGGCATTTGGTTTTTGGCTCCACTCACCTTGCCCGTGTGACGCTGGACCTCTGCACCCTATACCTGGGTCATCAACGCTGTTGCCACCGAAGTCACCGCGCGGCCGCGGACTTCATTTCCCAGCATCCTTAGCGGCGGAAGACGCAAAACGCCACATCCACGCTCAAAGGCGCTTTAAATCTGACCGCAGCCCCCGCATCGCGATTTGTGTGCGAGTTGCGCCGTGCTAAGCCCGGGCAAAGGGCGGGCCATCCGGGGCCGGAGGAGGCCGGGCCGGGCTACCCCCCTAACATTTCAAACACGGGCTGTGTCATCATTCAGGACTGTGGACAGTTAAGTTACATTGTGGCATTGTAAATCGTCCCACAGTCGATCATGCTAGTGGTGGCTTAAGTGGGGGTGTTACTTTGTTGCCTACAAGTTTAAAGGTTCAGGCTGCCTGTTTGCTTGTTTGCCTGTATATGCAGGTCTAATTGTGGAGCTTATGAAATATCGCCCAATATGGGGAAAGAGAAAAAAAAGTACCATTAGCAGCAGTGGTGGGTCCTTAACAAGAACCATGGACCAGTTTATAACAAGGGCTGCGGTAGTGCTGGAATGCGAGATAGCCATAACAGAGAAGAGATTGTCACTAGAACCTATCTTCTCTAAGCGTTCCTCTTTGGGCACCATTAGGGACGTCATTACTCCTGAGCAGCTTTCTGCTAATTCCCCTAAGGATGCAATACGGCTGGATATGAGCCGGGGTATGGAGGCTACAGAGATATCTGACACCTGTTCTATGGTGGCCCTCACTATCTCGAGTTCATTAACAGAGGACAGCTTCTCAAAATCCTCTGCTTCACCAAATAAATGTGGGAAGAGAAAGCGAAGGGGGAGAGTTCATAAGGGTAGACGCCTCAAATTAATTAAATCTACCACATCTGGAGGGGCCTTTACTACATTGTCTCACACTGCAATCGATAGTATGCTACCTACTAGTGGAAATATAGGGAAACAGGCTCCTGGGTTGCCCCAGCACCAGCCGTTGTTAGCTCAGCGCCCTGATAGTATCTTCGGCCAGATAGAGCACCTGATGAAGTCGCTGTTATGGCTAATACTACTGCTTTGGAAAGGTGTGTGGGCTGCTCTAGGGTCCCCAACTGTTTTTCTAAAGGAGTTTTACTGCCAGCACATGTTGGTAATTCTGTTGTTAGTCCCAATACAACTCACCCTAATCCTCCCCAGTATCCAAGTCAACATGATGGGAGAGGCGCTTCAGGGGCTAACAAGATAGGTCATACCATCAGTAAGAGAGCTGAAGTGCAGGGGCAGGAGTGCGGGAAGGCGAGAGAACCTGTCAAAGTGGCTGTAGAGTTAATCCCTAAAGTGAAGGAGGCTGGAGTTGCTGTAGACATGAAGAAGAAGCATCCCTGTATTGACCTTCCCCCTGACTCAGTGCCTTACACTGTGATATTGTCAGGGGTACCAGAGATTCAACAGGATAAACAGGAAAATCACAGGGAACTGAAGAACAAAGTTATCTTTTGGCTCAGCAACTATAGACCACTCCCAGGATATATCAACGGTGACATTTTACATGTTAGGAGGGTGAGTTGGTTGGGTAGCAGACGTAAGGACCTGGTAGGGGATTGTATAATCGTAAATTTCAGAAACCCCAGAGCAGTTAGGTCAATCTGCGAAGGGATGGAACCTAGAGGGGAGGATGGGATTCAAACTCTTGATCTGAGCTATTTTTATTCTGGATCAACCACTGGTATCCCTCTGTTTTCACGTAACTGGAATGAAATGCCCTCTAGACATCCTTCGTCTGCATTTAGGGTGGAGTGTCATCCCCCCGGGCTAATCAACTGGATTCCCTTTTCAACCACCCTAATTATACTTATAACCGATTTGCTCCCCTATCCACCCTAGAGGAAAACGATTGACTTGGGGATGGTAAGGTTCTGCATAGGTTAACGCCTAATGGGAGTATGTTTCGAAGTTTGGGGGTAAATAATAGTAGTAATATATCACCGCCACAAGACCGTTTCACACTCCAGCCCATCACTCCATCTACAAAGAGCGTTGTTATGGGGTGTCTTGTTCTTCACCAGACAGGGGGTTGTCCAGAGTTGACCTCTAGCCCTGTTGTCCCCTTAGTGAAGGTTTCTTCATGGAACATTGCGGGTTTGGAAACTAAATTACATGTTCCGGCCTGGGCTAGCTTTATCGATGAGTCTGATATCTGGTGCTTTCAGGAAACTTGGGCAATTGCCCCTCTCTTCCGCTCTGGCTATTTTAATTTTTCAAAACCAGCAGCCATGGGTAGCAGGGGAAGACCGGTGGGTGGTTTGTCGATATGGGTACGTCAACGTGTGGGAGTCTCTGTGGTGGAGATCCCGATTGACAGTCCGGACATTATGGCAATAAGGATTAGCTCCACTAAGGGTCTCAATATTATTATTATCAATATATATCTTAGGGGGCTTCCAGGTGGGAGATGTTCTCCAACAGCCCTTTTATTAGAGGAATTTCTTTGTATAGTTTCTAACAATGTCAATAGGGTTGTGGCCGGGGACTTCAACACCTGTTTTGAGCCACTTGGTATGGTCGATGGGAAGCTTATAGAGGCAGAAGATTCTACATGGGGTGTTCCCCAGCTGGAGCTGACGCCCATTAAAAAATGGACGCATGCGGCTATGTTTATGAAGGGTTTGTGTCTTGACAAGGGCTTGCGGGCTGTTAATGGCAGAACTAAGTCGGATAGGGCAGGGGCAGTGACTTTTGATAACGGAAGATCTGGGTCCCGCATCGATTATATACTAGCTAACTTGGAGATGTGGTCAGTCAGCGCCGACATAGTGGTCACGTGTAGACCTGAAAGTGACCATAATCCACTAGTCCTTTCTCTGACTGATAACAGCTTTATTGATACTGACATGGTTGTTGCCCCCATTGTACAGGGAAAGGTAACTCTTACTAAAGACGAGAGAAGGGTAAATTGTCTGAAAATAGCAATGAATGAGGGATCTTTGTCCATGATAAGGAATCTGCTCACTATCACGGTGGTCAAACTTAATAGCTTTGAGTCACAGGCTGAGATTAATGAAAATTTCCCTGGAATCCACAATGGGTTATTTTCTGAACTCAAATCTTTTTTTGTTAGGAGTTTACTCCCTAACACTAAAAATAAAGTGTTGAGACCCTGCTCCTGGTATGATAATGGCTGTAGACAGGCTCAAAGAGCTCTGCTTATAGCCATTAAATCAAGACTACCAGACATCATTCGAAGATGTAGGGCTACCTATAAACTAGCCCAATTAACTGCCAAAAATAATTGGAACGAGGACCGTTGGAGGGGGTTGCTTCAGGCTTGTGAGGGGCGGAATATGACACAATTTTGGCACCTCCTCAAATGGGGCAACCGCCCACAAGATATGGTTCCCACAAACTATGTGGAGCCACAGGCATGGGTCTCGTATTTTGAAAACCAGTTTAAATTGCAGTGTGGTCCTTTAACAGCGACACAGACCCCCATGTGTGAGGAATCTCTGGTTTTTGTCCCCAGTGAGGTGTAGGCGATCTTAAAGGGCATTCCAAGTGGTAAAGCACCAGGGCCTCACTGTATCCCTGCAGATTTATTCAAACATGAGCAAGATCTATGGGTCCCATATTTGACAATGCTAGCTAACGCCCTTGCTAGTGGAGCTTTGGTTCCCGATTCTTGGCTTGGGGCTGAGATTTTGCCCATCTATAAGAAGGGCGATCGCTCTGCCCCGGCCAATTATCGTCCAATCAGCCTTATAGACGCGGTACAGAAGATTGTGGCCCGCCTTCTTTTGGGTCGTATACAGGGTTGGATGGCCGAATTTGATGTACTAACACCCCTTCAGGTGGGTTTTCGGTCAAACATTGGTACCCTAGACCAAACATTTAGGGTTATGCTCTTATACTGGAAAGAGGTTTTGTTAGGTGGTGGTATGCTTTTTGCGGCTTACGTGGACCTCAGGTCCGCATTTGATCTTGTACCTAGGATCAAGTTGTGGGAAGTGTTACTGGGGATGGGCATGCTCAAAGAGCTGGTAGCTTTCCTTATCAACATGCACGAACACACGCATCCAAAAGTTCGTTGGGGCAAACCCGGGGAGGTGACCGATAGGTTTGAGGTTTCTAAAGGTGTTAGACAAGGATGTGTGTTAGTCCCCACCTTGTTTTCCTTGTTTAATATTGGGGTTACGAATTACTTTTCTAACCACCCGACTGACGCACCCTCCCTAGCTGGCAAGAAAGTCCCACTGCTCATGTTCACGGACGATACGCTCTTAATTTCTAAGACGAGACAGGGGTTACAGCTTGCACTGTCTCGCTTTGAGCTGTTCTGCCGCGAACATGAGCTGGAAGTCAACGTAGTGAAGACCAAATATATGGTCCTTCGTGGTCCAAGACCAGTCAAAGCTAGGGTTAAAATTAGTGGGGTCATCCTTGACCAGACAGCTGTTTTCACGTACCTGGGAGTCACCTTTAGTGAAAACTTAAGCTGGAAACCGCAGATAGACCTCCTCACCCTCAAGCATGCCCAACTTGCTGGTGCTCTGCTGAAGGAGCACAGGAACTCCATAACTAAACCATTGGCCCCCTTTTTAAAAATCTATGGTTCTAAAATTTTACCGGCCATTATGTATGGAGCTGAACTGTGGGGCTTTAGTGACACGTCCCAACTTAAGGTCGCACAGAATAAATTTTTAAGATTGGCAATAGGGCTACCTCATTCAACACCTTGCATCCCCCTATAATGTGACCTAGGATGTAACCCCGTTGAGGACTTAATTCGGTATAGACCACTGGCGTTTTGGCGGCGCCTGTGGACGACACCGGAATTGACTATGTACGCTGAGGCCCTCTTGGAAGTAAAAGGGCTATGGGGCTCATCCAGGATTCCCTGGTTATCAGGAATAAATGCCTCTCTGATGGATATGGGGTTGGGGTCCCTGTGGGTTGATCCTGTAACTGCGGTTTTCCCTTCCAAGAAGCTTTTTAAGGAAATTTATTGTAGTAGGACTAAGGAAAAGAGACTGGCGTCTGTACAGGGAAGTTCTATGACAGCCTTATTCCTTGTTATCAAGGATACTCCTAATTATGAGGAATATTGGGATATTATAACAAAACCAATAGATCGTAAACTTTTCTATCAGTTAAGAGTAGGATCCCTTCCGCTCGGAGGATTAACATGCTCTTGGAATCCTCCTTGCTCTGATAAATGTCCCTATTGTGTGGAGGAGGTAGAAACAATGGACCATTTCCTTTTTTGCTTTCCATTGTACACACATCCCAGACGAGTATGGTTGAGGCCCGTATGCCGCTCGCTGGGCACCAGATCCGCCCAGGCTGCAAGTAGAATTTTGAAATCTGACACCTCAAAACTTATTGTAATATGTGTATCTAAATTTGTCAGTTGGGCCTGGTCAATTCAAATCCGGTACTTGAGTTCCTAATACCCTGTGTACACTTGCAGATGGCGGGTTAGTATGATTGTCTACTCCATATGAATTTAATTTTTAATCTTGTATGTTTTTTGTGTCCTACAGTCGTGAGTCTTTATTTATTTCGTACCATTCCTCTTTTTTTCTCTTCGGTTTTTTTAGTATGCTAGACCGAATTATCTCCAGGTTTTTATGGGGATACCGGAGAACAAGAAAGTCTCTTAAGTGGTGTATTTTACCGAAATTAAGGGGAGGTTTGGGGATTCCGAATTTTCGATTATAATATTGGGCCATTACATTAAGATTAAAGGGTACTTTACTATTTCAAGACTTTAGCTTAGACGTAGCCATGACACCATCAATTTATGAAATGCTTTTGGGAGCAGAATCCCGACAATACCTCGTCAGATTTTTAGAGCCAAGCTACTACAAAAAAACAAAATTCAAAATTATGATTTCAGCGCAACAGCTATGGAAACAAATTAATAGGAGATTCAATTTTTTGTCCACTTTTAATCATTATACACCCCTCCTGAAGAATCCGCTATTGCCCGGGATCTTTAGCTATTCCGTTATGATCAGATGGAACAATCTTAAGATTTGTTCACTTGGGCTGATGTATCAGGATGAGCGATTTGTTTCATTTGCTGAGCTTCAGAAAAAATATGGTCTTAACAAAGGGGATTTCTTTAAATTCCTACAGATTTGTAGTTTTCTAGAGTCAAACAATTTATTACATACCGAATACATGAATAAAATAGACGTGCTGGAAAGCTGCAAGAAAAAAGAACGAATCGGTGTATTATATCGAATGATGGTAGACAGAATGCCAGACAATCTTGATGTGTTTACAGACAAATGGCAAAGAAGTCTAGAGATCGAGAGAGTCGATATATCTAGATCTTTAGAGGTGGGCTGTAAGGTGTTATTTAACGGATCACTTAAAATCCAGCATTTTATGTCTATTTTTGACTTGTATTATACACCTTTAAAATGATCGAAATGGAAAGCTCAGAAGGGTAATAACTGTAGTCGCTGTGGATCTCTGGCTGCTGATTCAACCCATATGTTTTTTTGTTGTCCGAAATTAACTCAATTTGTAACCAAAGTGCAAGATTTTTTAAATATTATTCTGGAATCGATTGTTGTTCTATCACCTGAATTAGTAATACTCGGAATTCAAACCGATCAAATTGACAAGACGGCTGATGAAGAAGGTTTTATATTCATAGCTATGTCTGCATACCGATTCTGTATAACCTCCCGGTGGCTAGATGTCGAGCCACCAACGTTTTATGATTGGCAATCCAAACTGTTAAGTATCTATCGGTTGGAAAATGCAGTCTATAACCTCAAGGGCCGGAAAAGAAAGATCTTTGGCCACAAACTATGGTCACCAATAACAAATTGGATGTAATCATGCTGTCTATGTACTAATTACCGTTTATTATCCTTTTTTTTATGTCCTTCGATGAATTATTGTATTGTAATATCTGTAGTTATTGTCTGTATCCCCTACTGTGCAACTTTCCTCTGCCATAAAATCAATAAAAAAAAAGGAAAAAAAAAGGGAAGTTCTATGACAGCCTTATTCCTTGTTATCAAGGATACTCCCCATTATGAGGAATAGTGGAATATTATAACAAAACCAATAGATCGTAAACTTTTCCATCAGTTAAGAGTAGGATCCCTCCCGCTCGGAGGATTAACATGCTCTTGGACTCCTCCTGGCTCTGATAAATGTCCCTATTGTGTGGAGGAGGTAGAAACAGTGGACCATTTCCTTTTTTGCTGTCCATTGTACACACATCCCAGACGAGTATGGTTGAGGCCCGTATGCCGCTCGCTGGGCACCAGATCCACACAGGCTGAAAGTAGAATTTTGAAATCTGACACCTCTAAACTTATTGTAATATGTGTATCTAAATTTGTCAGTTGGGCCTGGTCAATTCGGATCCGGTACTTGAGTTCCTAATACATTGTGTACACTTGCAGATGGCGGGTTAGTATGATTGTCTACTCCATATGAATTTAATTTTGAATCTTGTATGTTTTTTGTGTCCTACAGTCGTGAGTCTTTGCATATACATTTATTAACTTTTTATTGCTGTTTTTAGTATGCTCTATATTTATGGATTTTATCTGGAAATTTTATTAGGGTGTGTGCTGTTTTTGTATTGTATGTCTTTTATGATGTAAATCGAAATAAAGACCCTTTTGACTGACTGACTGACAACTGCCACCCTACACTCTATTAAAAGATTGTAAATGTATTGGAGCCCGGGATTTTTTTTTTATAGTGATCTAGGACCAAAGAATCCATTATTATCATCTTAGTGAATTTCGTTTCCTATTTGATCCAAATCCCATGCCAAAGCATGTGGGCAGACGTCTTAATGTGATCACTAATGTAAGGGACAGACAGTTCCTTATAGACTATATACGCAAGGGTAGAATCACGGACTGCTAAAAGCCTCCTTAGAAACTTGTTTCCTCCAGTTTCCAAAAGGATATGATTAGTTCTTCCCCACAATGCAGCTCCATAGCAAGTGCCTGTAAGGCATTTACTCCTGTATAAGGTAAACATTTCTCTAACTGATTTGTTCCCAATTTTCAGCAAGAATCTAAAAATAGCTTCAACTATTCTTAAGAATTTCAATTTGAAACAGTCTATATGGGTATTCCTACTACCACAGCTAGTGAATAGGAGACCTAAATATGAGAATGTGGTTGTTCTTTCTATAGGTACGCCTTCCATGTGAAGCTTTTTTACGTTTATTTCCCCCCTATCGCTGGTCATTGTAAATATTTTACTGAGATTCAGTATTACATTTTTTCCATTCATATAAAGTGCAACGTTCTCAATTAGACATTGTAGCCAGCCCATTTGCTGTCCTTGATAACAGGACAGAATCGTCCGCATACAAGGGGACTGGAGTAAAACGATTACCAGTTTATGGAGCATCAGCTTGCAGTTTTTGCAAATTAAGATCAACATTATTAATATAAAGGGAAAATAAAAGAGGTGCAAGAACACACCCTTGGCGTATGCCTCGTGTAACTCTGAAAAGGGGGGTACATTCGCTGTAGGGGCCATAGCAGACTCTTGAGGTTAATAATGCGTACATTAGTGAAAGATATACTACAATATCCTCTGGGGCACCCATCTCCATTAAAGACAACCATAGTTTTTCGTGAATAAGAAGATCGAAAGCACTTGTCAAGTCTACAAAACAAAGATGTAGCTTGCCCTCCTTCACAACTGTGTATTTTTTTATCAAGAGTTTGAGGTTAACGCACTACTCGATGGCCCATATACCTCTTCTAAAGCCACATTGGTACTCGGTGAGGATGTTATTTTCACTTACCCAACTTAATAGACTTTCTAAAAAGTTTCTTCCCATGAGTTTAGATGTTGAATCAAGTAGGGATATAGAGCAGTAGCATTTTGTGTCCACTCTATTGTCCTTCTTAAAAATCTGGACTATCACACTTTCCATCCAACTAGTGGACAATACCCTTCCTGCCTTTGCATTACAGACCCTAAGTAAGATTGGTAACCAAAAGTCTATACCACATTTAAAAATATCCCGGCCAGGTGTCTTACCATTAACACTTTTACCTAGGGCAGCTTTAATTTCATTTGTTTTTATAGGTATCAAATTTGAGGGAGCCACGGTTATAGTATAACTATTATCTGGAATTATCAGATCTTCTTTGTTTTGATTAAAAATGAACTCAAAATGCGAAAGCCATTCTTCAGGTGGTATGATGGTCTCAATCTTGTTAGCTAGCTCGTCTTTAAAGAAAGGATGATCTAAAGTCTTCCAGAATAATGTGCTGTCTCGGGCGTCTGCCGCCTGTACCAGCTTATCCCATGCTGATTCCCTGATTTTTGCTTTTCTACTATTTAGGCTCTGTTTATATGCCTTTCTCAGGGTGCTTACCAGTTCCCTGTCCATAGGAGTAGTTTTAAAAGCTGTTTTCAATTCCTGATTTATTTTAGTACACTTTTTATCAAACCATCATGGCTGGCAATAGGATTGTTTCTTGTTTTTTAGTTTTAGGTCTACAGATATGGTACCCACTATGTTACAAAAAACTGTGATGGCCTGTAAATCTGTAGAAGATTCCCCCAGACAACCAACAATATCACCTTGACTTTTTTTTACTACATTTTCCATAAATACTAGGGGATTTATACCTGACCATTTTATGGTAGTGCCATTTTCTCCATGAGATCTGATATTAGGCAACATGCACAGATCTTCTGAGTATGTCAGGATTAACTTCAATACCAGGACCAGTGGTTGGTGATCACTGAACGTGCTTACATGTATCCTTGTATTCTCAACTATACTCTTACCATTTCTTGAGATCAGGATATGATCAATATTAGATGAGGAGCGAGCTCCTACAACAGTTCGAACCGCAATTTCACCCTTTTCCCCAAGCGGCTTCAGGAGTTCTAAATTGTGTTTATGGATTCATGGATTAGACTATTGTTAGACCCGGGATCCATGGTTGGTTGAGGGAGGCACCTTAGGCCAAATAGGGACCCGTGGTTCCACGTAATGATTAGGAAAGTCACCTTCTGACATAGCTCCCGCTCACCCCTTTGATAGCTTGGCATGAGCAGCCAGGCTTATCTTCAAGGCAAATGTGTAAAGTATTTGCAGCCACGCTCACAGCAACCCAATGATGACACCACAAATACACTCCACATGAGTGTTATAAAAATGAGTATACATTTTATATAAAAAGATATACGATAAGATCACACAATATACATCCAACATATAAACATGTGTACTATTTCTCCTGGCCGGTTGTTAGGCCAGCCAGCCCTTGTAAATTCTGGTTGATATTAATAAGCACATCTAAACATTCCACTGCAATCCTAATACCATGTTATGGAGTTCGTAATGCTAGAATCAGGCACTTTTGCAATCTAAAAATAATGCAATGCGTAAAACAACAATCATTTCAAAAAGGGGGTGGTGATGGACAGAGTATCTGAGTTAATCAGAACACTCCTACCCAGTCAACAGATCAGGGCTTGATCCATCACCGTTTTTTAGCTCACTGCACCATCTCAGTTCAGAACCTGGCTGTATGCAAATTAGTCTGTCCCTGGCCCAGTGCATCATGGGAACAGGGCAGACCAAACTACCAAGCCAATTCTTCACTGGAAAGGAAACAAGCTTCCGGGGACCGGTTTCTGGCATTACAGCCGTCTTCGGCCCGGCTTGCTTGAATCCTGATGGTGCAGTGAGCAAGGGACTCATGTCTGAGCATACCCTTCCACACTTGTGGTGGCCAAAATATTTCAAAAAGGGGGTGGTGATGGACAGAGTATCTGAGTTAATCAGAACACTCCTACCCAGTCAACAGATCAGGGCTTGATCCATCACCGTTTTTTAGCTCACTGCACCATCCCAGTTCAGAACCTGGCTATATGCAAATTAGTCTGTCCCTGGCCCAGTGCATCATGGGAACAGGGCAGACCAAACTACCAAGCCAATTCTTCACTGGAAAGGAAACAAGCTTCCGGGGACCGGTTTCTGGCATTACAGCCGTCTTCGGCCCGGCTTGCTTGAATCCTGATGGTGCAGTGAGCAAGGGACTCATGTCTGAGCATACCCTTCCACACTTGTGGTGGCCAAAATATTTCAAAAAGGGGGTGGTGATGGACAGAGTATCTGAGTTAATCAGAACACTCCTACCCAGTCAACAGATCAGGGCTTGATCCATCACCGTTTTTTAGCTCACTGCACCATCCCAGTTCAGAACCTGGCTATATGCAAATTAGTCTGTCCCTGGCCCAGTGCATCATGGGAACAGGGCAGACCAAACTATCATGCCAATTCTTCACTGGAAAGGAAACAAGCTTCCGGGGACCGGTTTCTGGCATTACAGCCGTCTTCGGCCCGGCTTGCTTGAATCCTGATGGTGCAGTGAGCAAGGGACTCATGTCTGAGCATACCCTTCCACACTTGTGGTGGCCAAAATATTTCAAAAAGGGGGTGGTGATGGACAGAGTATCTGAGTTAATCAGAACACTCCTACCCAGTCAACAGATCAGGGCTTGATCCATCACCGTTTTTTAGCTCACTGCACCATCCCAGTTCAGAACCTGGCTATATGCAAATTAGTCTGTCCCTGGCCCAGTGCATCATGGGAACAGGGCAGACCAAACTACCAAGCCAATTCTTCACTGGAAAGGAAACAAGCTTCCAGGGACCAGTTTCTGGCATTACAGCCATCTTCGGCCCGGCTTGCTTGAATCCTGATGGTGCAGTGAGCAAGGGACTCATGTCTGAGCATACCCTTCCACACTTGTGGTGGCCAAAATATTTCAAAAAGGAGGTTCTGAAACTGGGATGGTGCAATGAGCTAAAAAACGGTGTTGGATCTAGCCCTGATCTCTTGACTGGGTGAGAGTACTCTGCTTAATTCAGAGACTCTGTCCATCACCACCCCTTGTTGTAAATAAAACAACAATCAGGCACTTTGCAATGTAAAAATAATGCAATGAGTAACACAACCACCAGGTGTGTCGTTATGCAGAAATAAGGCAATGCGTAATACGCTAATCAGGTAGGTCGTTATGCAGAAACAATGCAATGCGTCATACAACAATCAGGTTGTACATTACGCAGAAATAATGCCATGAGTCATACACTAATCAGGTAGTTTGTTATGCAGGAATAATGCAATCCGTAATACACTAATCAGGTACTCCATTATGCAGAAATTGTGCAATGTCTAATACGACAGTCAGGTACTCCGTTATGCTGAAATAAAATAATGCAGTGTCTTTGCCACTCCTTCTGACTCGCAGTCAGCCTCGCAACAGTTGCCCCCAACACGGGTATGGTGTAACAAAAATTACAGCTCCACGCTCCGGTCCCGGTACTGCCACTCCCTTGGCAATACGGGCAATGATACGAGCCAATGCAGAGGCTCGCACTGTCGAAATGAGAAAGAGATCGACAGCGTCTCCCTCTGAGCTCGCACCCCGCCCCAGGAGTCGACACGTTACCTGGGGGGCGAGAACTCAGTCTCCTCTCCTCGTCCAGCGGCTGGGCCTCCGATGCAATGTTTGTGATTTGGCAATGGCGGGTTCGGGTCGACGGCTCAGCTCGTCTGGGGCTTCTGCAAGTTATGATTTTCCAAATGAGAGGAGTAACAGGTTTGCATGGACTGAATGACTCCTAACTCAGATGGTCAAGGTTAAATGAGGGTTATGGGTTAACGACCTAGAACTAAAATCCCATAACGGAGCAAAATATTGGATTAAGACAAAAAGGAATGTGGAGTATGTCCCCTTTGCTGAGTTGACCACATTAGCAGAGTTAGTCTGTAACCATATGGAAATTTGCTATGAAAAATAGGCAGAGGATGATGATTGCATTGTCAGTGGTGAACTTGAAATGCATTTACAGCAAAATGTGGCATAGTATACACTTTTGTCAAAAAGCCAGCATGTTTCTTGCCTCTTTAAGACATCTTTGCTTTTTCACTATAATGACAGCAAAGTAGACCAAGTGAATGTACACAGGTGATTAGTAAAAAGCACTGTGTCTTTATGAAAGACTTAGACACATAAAGAGCACACTTCCTAAACAAGAAATCCATTCATCAGCAATCAAATGTTGTGTCAGCAAAGTAAATACATAAAAGAAAACACTTGTGTGCTCAATTACAAGCTGCACATCATATTGTATCAGCAGCCTATCAGAAGAACTTCCTGATACCCAAACCCCGAAACCTACTGCAAACACAAACAGAATCTATGTAATCACCCACAAATGCTATGGGCTTGGTGGACAACCAATGAAAGCAAAGGGAAACCATGAAAAACACACGAAAGCCAATGGTTGAAGGGAACTGCCTCAAGGCCCACTCTCTCTGCGTTTCTTCTTATTATACCTTTTGAACGAAATCATGACATGAGGCCTATGAGACACTTTGGGGCATATTAGCAAGATGCATATTAGCAAGAACCTCGTTAAAATCATCGCCATTTTAGCGGCAGGAAACTGCCGCTAAAACGGCGATAATGGGCTTGCTAATATGCGTTATAGAATTCCAATAGAAGCCCAGGTTAGATGTCCTGCACAAAACGGCGATAATTTTAACGAGGTTCTTGTTAATATGCCCCTAAATATCTCTATAACCCAGCCCTATAGCATGAAACCTTACCATTAGAGTCCAGAGGAAACAATAATCATATTTTCTAAGAAAGGACATTTAGCAATGGAAATTAGCAGTACTGAATAATAGGAGGCCTTGGAGAGCTTTCATCAACCACACATTTAGATGAAAATTGCAATGCCACAGTCAAGGTACAAGTCAAGGTGTTCTGGCAATAAGCCCCGTATTCATAGGAAACGGCTGATAAAAAACAGGATAAAGTGCACATTCTGGTTGTTTTTATCTAATTATCAAAATGTCCAAAATCTGATAAAAAATAAGATCCCATATTTTGCAACGTTTGTAAAAGAAGAGTCCTTAATTTCTGAAATTGCAACACGGGGACATTTATTGACAAGCGCATTCACACTATAATCTATGTGCCAGTCGTGGTCCAGATTTAGAGGAATTCCGCAGATACAGGATGTGTTCTTACTATGTGCCTGTAGAGAAACCTGCTCTGCTCAGCAACTAACAACACAGACTCCAAAGGGCATGTCTTTTGAGCTCTGGCACGATTTTGTAACTAACTCAGACTAAACATTAATGAATAGCCATGGGAACAAGAAAAAGAGGAACAAGAGTAAGGGTTTGGGAGGACCAGCCAGGGAAATTGTCCACCTAATAATCAGTGCCTAAAGCCTTGAATGCATACACATCTTAAGCTTAATGGTTTTACAACAAAAATGTACAAATGCAGAGACATCTGAGAAAAAATCAACGGTTGCACAGCAACATGAATATTTCATTATCCAAGCAATAAGGTGAGTTGCTCAATTTCAAACCATTGATTAGGCCTCTAACAACCTGTCTATTTACCAACAGTCACAGCTTGGTTCAGCCTGTCATGCTCATAGTTCATAAGAAAAAAGACAACTTCTCACTGCACACTATTTTAAAAAGTGTCTCACTGAGGACACACATGCACACAATTTGGTTGTGTTATATTGACTGACCAGTTACATAGACAATTAACTGTTAAAGACATATTAAAGGGAGTAGTAATTTCAATGTTAGAACGATTCTCATATTCACATGCTCTGCTACCTACAACAGCTTTGCTCAGGCCCTGGCAGGATCTCTCCCACGGGCCCAGCATTCACAATCCTACACCAGTAGGGGCAATGCCATGTTCATGACGGTCAATGTCCTCATTTGACTTGAGGCATAACCTTCCAAAATTAGAGGGCAGCAGCTACCATAGCTCAATTTTCATTACCATGAAACTTCTTTAAGGAGCATCAACTATGTTTTAATTGTGGGGGAAATGATGAGCGTCTGATCTCCGTAACCAGAGCAACTGTGCGAAGCTGCTTTTTGAATGTCAGAGAATTGAAGTGGGTTCATATTTTTAATTCTGTATCTGATGGTTTAAATGAATCCGAAAGCAGCTTCGCACAGTTGGCTAACCTATGAATTGAAGAGTTCTTTTGTGTTCCTGTGTTAATCATGGGGTTTTCGTAACCGTGTGGTGTAGTGCCTTTCACTAACCTGTGAGTTTTGTGCGCATTACCTGATGGTTGCCTCTGTGTCAACAACTGCTGTGACACTGACACTGTGATGTCTCTACATTATGAATACATGTGATTCAGTTTATGAGAATTTAATGCATTTGGGGCTATTTTTCAACCGCCAAGCCCTTGGGAATATGTCAAATACTCGAGGGTCACTAAACTATGAATATCATGTGATTCAGTTTATGAGAATTTAATGCATTTGGGGCTATTTTCCAACCGCCAAGCCCTTGGGAATATGTAAAATATTCGATGGTCACCATCGCTGTGATAATGATACACTGTGTTGCTTCTGAATGTTGTTTATGTATTTTGAGTAACATGCGATTTGGTCTGCAGAAATGCTACTGTAAAAATTTATATTTTGCGGACGCGCCGGATGCCCGCCGGAGTCACGCCAGAGTCCAGCCCGTCTGCGCCCGTCCGCGCTGAGGACGGGCTGCAGGTCGGGCTGGACCCAGCTCTCACTCTTGCGAGTTGTGGCTCTTCCGGACGTTATTCCCTTTCCGACCTCCTGGCCCTCCGTCCCGTGTCCCTGCCTTGCTCCCACCGTTTCTCCCCTGAGGGGATCTTGCACTCCCACAGGTGTTGGGCCTGCTCGGCCTCCCTTAAATACTTGAAGGATGTCGCTCCCTCTGCACCCCTCCCGTGCACACAGCTTGTCCAACTGCGGAGATCTGGCTTTCTAATAAATGCTCGCTCTCTGATCAAGCATAATGTTGCATTTCACGACTTCGTCGACAGTCGACAACCAGATTGGGTATTCATTACTGAGACCTGGGCCTCTGACTCCTCCGGACATGATATACTTCTGGCTATACCTGACGGCTATGCCCTCTACAGGCAGGACAGACAACTACGCAGAGGGGGTGGCATCGCCATTCTTGTTAAAACTCCCTCTCTCTGTGTGATTAAACCTATACCTCTACCCTTAACTCGTGTGGAAGCACTCTATTTTTGCATTTCCCCATCTCCCTCAATTTCTTTCTCTGGGATCCTTATTTACAGACCTCCTGGCACTAGGGCCAGCTTTCCTTCTGAACTTATGACTATTCTTGAACCGTATATCGGAAAAACAGCCTTTACCATCTTGGGTGATTTTAACTTTCACCTAGATGAGACCAACTCTAAAGACACTATCTCTCTCGTCGAAACCCTCAAAGCGTGTGACTTCATCCAGCACGTAAATAGTCCTACACATAAGGCAGGACATATTCTGGATGGCCTATTTTCCAACGACGACAGGCTTTCCACTGGCACTCCATTACAGGTGGTCTGGTCCGATCATTTTGCTGTACCATTTGATCTTGACATCCCCGGCACCTGTTCCTCCAATCATAATAACACTCCCTTTATTCTCAGGAGAAACTTAAGGAATATCTCAGCTGACACTATTGCCCCTTTGATCTCCACTTCCGAACTTCTAGCTGTCACGGATGCTTCAGAGGCAGCCCAGTCTCTGACTGACTCCATCTCCAAAGCAGTTGAAAATCTTGCCCCCGCATCCCTGTGCTATGTAGCACGCCTCAAACCTACTGCACCCTGGTTCTCTGACCAGCTTAGACTTATGAGACAGGGCTGCAGGAGTAGTGAAAGGAAGTGGAGGAAATCCTGGGACCTAAAAGATAGAGAGGCCCATAAATCCGCACTACGTGCCTACAAATACCAAGTGATTATCAAGAAACAGGAATATTTTTCAAATCTGACCAGCGCTCTTTCTTCTTCAAGAGATCTCTTCAAAATCACTGACTCTTTATGTTCCCTGCAACTTCCCGACCCAGTAGTCAGTTCCCAACAACTCTGTAACGACATTTCAGACTTCTTCCACAACAAAATACATGACATCCACGTCTCTCTCGAATCCCACCGTCTTGCTCTCGATCATAACACTCCCCCTCTCATATCCAATCTCGATTCACTAGGCAAGGACCCCTCCTGCCTTTTCACAACTTTCCCCTCACTATCCCTTGAATCTCTGAATTCACTTCTTGACAAAATTAAATCGGCTTCCCCCCTTGATCCGATACCCCTTAAGAAACTGAAAGAGTGTAGAATACATCTCTCTCCTCTTCTGCTTGACGTCTTAAATAAGGCCATCGCTCAAGGCTCTTTCCCTTCTATTTGGAAGAAGGCAATAGTCAAACCGCTACTTAAGAAGCCAAATCTGGACCCGGCCATGCTGAAAAATTTTAGGCCCATTTCGCTTCTTCCTGCACCCGCGAAGTTGCTGGAGTCGCATTTGAATTCCCATCTATCTGCCTTTCTCGAATCTTCTGAATACCTGGATAACACTCAGCACGGTTTCAGAAAACACCACAGCACAGAGTCCGCCCTTACCTATGTGGTCGATAACATCCGACGCAAGGTGGACTCTGGCCAAACCACGGTCCTAGTTCTGTTGGACCTCACGGCCGCTTTTGACACCCTCTCCCCCGCCATCTTGTCATCTCGGCTAAGGGAGGCGGGTGTCACTGGATCGGCCCTGAGTCTCCTAAATTCCTTCCTGACTGAAAGGGAACAGAGAGTGATGCTTGGGAACCACCTCTCCCCTGCCAAGTCTCTGCAATGTGGGGTGCCACAAGGGTCGGCCTTAAGTCCGACCCTTTTTAACATCTATGTGGCCCCCCTTGCAAGACTTATTAAATCTCAGGGGATGGAGGTGGTATCCTATGCAGACGACACGCAGATTATGGTCTCTCTTGCTCACACCTCGGTTAGTACATCTGCCGCCAGCTTCAGGGTTTGCATGCAGTATGTGGCAGACTGGATGACTATAAACTCCCTGAAGCTGAATGGTGAAAAAACCGAGGTGTTGATATTTGGGAAGAACCAGAATCTGTGGTCGAGCGAGTGGTGGCCTTCTTCTCTTGGCATCTGCCCCACTCCCTCCCTATCTGCTAGAAATCTGGGAGTGATATTTGACACCTCACTCTCTATGTCCCTGCAAATCAACAGGACCGTTGCTACCTGCTGTGGTGTGATCCGGGTACTCAACAAAATCCGTGGGTACCTTTCCCCCCAGGCGCGTAAACAGGTTGCAGTCGCCCTGGTGGGTTCGAGACTGGATTACTGCAACTCCCTCTATATGGAAGTCAACAAAGGGTTGATCCACCGCTTGCAGACTCTTCAGAACTCTGCAGCACGCTTTGTTTTGAATCTCCCCAAAGCCTCCTCTGCCACCTTAGCCAGGAAGGAGCTTCATTGGCTTCCGGTACAGCATAGAATCGCCTTCAAGATCCTCTGTCTCACCCACAGAGCATTGATGGATGGTCCTGTTAGTGCCATTGGCTCTCTTCTCTCGCGCTATGCCCCCACAAGAAACCTGCGCTCTGCGGGACTCTGTCAACTAGCTGTCCCTCGCATCAAATTTGTCAGATGGGGAGCCAGAGCCTTTTCCGTCGTCGCTCCGCAATTGTGGAACTCCCTCCCCATGGAGATAAAAACTCTCCCTTCCATCGACTCTTTCAAAAAGGCTCTAAAAACGTATTTCTTTAAGAAGGCCTACTCATGATTAAATAGGACTAGGTAGGGCCTTAAGTTGCTGTATTTAATCTAGGCGCCTTGACGCCCACTGGGCTAAGTACGCGCGTTACAAGAAACTCCTCATTCATATATATCTATTGTATTCTTGGTAAACGTTATTTTAAGCATGATAATTTTGGTAACCTGTCGGTAAACTCACTTGCAGGGTCCCTGCAAATATCTCTGCCCAAATAAGAAATAATGCCTCTGAATTTGTGTCCAAATACCAAGTCGCTGATTCATTTACATGCCGTAGGAACAAATCTGTTTTCCATTTCCTTTAAAAATCTCGGGAGAAGGCCCCGCCCACCTCTTTCCAACCAGGAAGTTTCTTTCTAGACTGCGCGAACGCTAGCGACAACGCGACTAAGTCGGGCAGTTGAATCGTATTGAGCCCTGCGGCGGCGGTGTCAGGTGAGAGGCTTAAACAAAGCAGTCAAACGATTATATTACCAAGCAGTAGGAGCCCGATAATAACTCGGGGGTTATTTGATTTCTTTGCAGATGGTCACCGTCGATACCCTCTGTACTGGTGGCAATTAAAATAAGGTGAGCTGCATTTCTAATGCGCTACGGTTATCACTCTCCATTTGGCATCAATAGTTTATCCCCACCTCTGTTGTCTCGATCTCTTAATTTCCAGAATCATACTACACGGGGATCCATTGATAATGCAGCCTATGCGCTAAACGAAAAATAATTTTCTGACCTGTTTTCCAGGTGAGACCCCCAGGTATCCCAGGTTCACCAAATTAATGATTATAATGTTTTTCAGCAATACAGTAATGGTAGCCTGCATTTGATTATGTCTATGTTTTAGCAGGGCTCTGTTAAGGACATAGAGGAAGACATAAGATAAACACAATTTTTTGAACTCCAGGTGCGGTATGTTTTGGCTTTTTAAGCGCGAAATGCATATAAGATGTTCTCTTTAGCAACCACGATTGTATATAATAACACTAGTATGTTTTTTGGACAAGCAGGCACCCCAGCGAGCCTCCTATAACGATTCTACCCTAATTGTGAGCGATATAGTCCACCCGTCCAGTTAAGCCAAGGCAGCTTACAATTCAAATTGGATACTCGAGGTATGATTATCTCGTTGTTTATGGTCACGATAATATCGCGGTTATACAAGCATATTGGTGACTTTACTGTGTATGTAGATGCAGTATGATTTTTTCATTTTTTGAATCATACTTCACAATAGGTTGTTGAACAAGACGTCGGAGCCCTCGCGGCTGAATTATACTCTGTTTAGACATACGCACCTGGTTGGTGTATCTTATCGTCATTGGAACAGTTTACTAATGGGTAGGTTGGCAATTCTAGCTGTTAGAACCCCACTGGTAGTATTTACGTTAAAGCAAACTTAAGAGAGGTGAAAGGAAATCTCTGGGCCTTCTGTGCAAGACCTGTTAATGATTACGATTTCTTTTGTGATCTCCACTCAGGAATACAACCTTAAGTTCTGGGAACCATCAGGATCAATAATCTATTTTGGTTCATCTCCCTCTGTGTGAGGTATGCTCAGACGTGAGTCCCTTGTTCACTTGGCCACTGGATTCAAGATAGCCTGGCTGATGAGGATTATGAATCCGAAACCGGTCCCAGGATGCTTGTTTCCGGTCCAGGGAAGACATGGCTTGGCAGTTCGGGCTGGACTGTTCCCATAAGGCACAGGGTCAGACTGATTTGCATATAGCCATGTCTGAACTGGGGAGGCTGAGTGAACTAAAGAATGGTGATGGATTAAACCCAGATCAGTTGACTGGGGGTGAGTGTTTGATTTGTTCAAACGCTTCGTCCATCATCCCCTTTTGTATCGCTTTGTTCGCCCTAAGTGTGGCAGGGTATGCTCAGACGTGAGTCCCTTGTTCACTTGGCCACTGGATTCAAGGTAGCCTGGCTGATGAGGATTATGAATCCGAAACCGGTCCCAGGATGCTTGTTTCCGGTCCAGGGAAGACATGGCTTGGCAGTTCGGGCTGGACTGTTCCCATAAGGCACAGGGTCAGACTGATTTGCATATAGCCATGTCTGAACTGGGGTGGCTGAGTGAACTAAAGAATGGTGATGGATTAAACCCAGATCAGTTGACTGGGGGTGAGTGTTTGATTTGTTCAAACGCTCCGTCCATCATCCCCTTTTGTATCGCTTTGTTCGCCCTAAGTGTGGCAGGGTATGCTCAGACGTGAGTCCCTTGTTCACTTGGCCACTGGATTCAAGATAGCCTGGCTGATGAGGATTATGAATCCGAAACCGGTCCCAGGATGCTTGTTTCCGGTCCAGGGAAGACATGGCTTGGCAGTTCGGGCTGGACTGTTCTCATAAGGCACAGGGTCAGACTGATTTGCATATAGCCATGTCTGAACTGGGGTGGCTGAGTGAACTAAAGAATGGTGATGGATTAAACCCAGATCAGTTGACTGGGGGTGAGTGTTTGATTTGTTCAAACGCTCCGTCCATCATCCCCTTTTGTATCGCTTTGTTCGCCCTAAGTGTGGCAGGGTATGCTCAGACGTGAGTCCCTTGTTCACTTGGCCACTGGATTCAAGATAGCCTGGCTGATGAGGATTATGAATCCGAAACCGGTCCCAGGATGCTTGTTTCCGGTCCAGGGAAGACATGGCTTGGCAGTTCGGGCTGGACTGTTCCCATAAGGCACAGGGTCAGACTGATTTGCATATAGCCATGTCTGAACTGGGGTGGCTGAGTGAACTAAAGAATGGTGATGGATTAAACCCAGATCAGTTGACTGGGGGTGAGTGTTTGATTTGTTCAAACGCTCCGTCCATCATCCCCTTTTGTATCGCTTTGTTCGCCCTAAGTGTGGCAGGGTATGCTCAGACGTGAGTCCCTTGTTCACTTGGCCACTGGATTCAAGATAGCCTGGCTGATGAGGATTATGAATCCGAAACCGGTCCCAGGATGCTTGTTTCCGGTCCAGGGAAGACATGGCTTGGCAGTTCGGACTGGACTGTTCCCATAAGGCACAGGGTCAGACTGATTTGCATATAGCCATGTCTGAACTGGGGTGGCTGAGTGAACTAAAGAATGGTGATGGATTAAACCCAGATTAGTTGACTGGGGGTGAGTGTTTGATTTGTTCAAACGCTCCGTCCATCATCCCCTTTTGTATCGCTTTGTTCGCCCTAAGTGTGGCAGGGTATGCTCAGACGTGAGTCCCTTGTTCACTTGGCCACTGGATTCAAGATAGCCTGGCTGATGAGGATTATGAATCCGAAACCGGTCCCAGGATGCTTGTTTCCGGTCCAGGGAAGACATGGCTTGGCAGTTCGGGCTGGACTGTTCCCATAAGGCACAGGGTCAGACTGATTTGCATATAGCCATGTCTGAACTGGGGTGGCTGAGTGAACTAAAGAATGGTGATGGATTAAACCCAGATCAGTTGACTGGGGGTGAGTGTTTGATTTGTTCAAACGCTCCGTCCATCATCCCCTTTTGTATCGCTTTGTTCGCCCTAAGTGTGGCAGGGTATGCTCAGACGTGAGTCCCTTGTTCACTTGGCCACTGGATTCAAGATAGCCTGGCTGATGAGGATTATGAATCCGAAACCGGTCCCAGGATGCTTGTTTCCGGTCCAGGGAAGACATGGCTTGGCAGTTCGGGCTGGACTGTTCCCATAAGGCACAGGGTCAGACTGATTTGCATATAGCCATGTCTGAACTGGGGTGGCTGAGTGAACTAAAGAATGGTGATGGATTAAACCCAGATCAGTTGACTGGGGGTGAGTGTTTGATTTGTTCAAACGCTCCGTCCATCATCCCCTTTTGTATCGCTTTGTTCGCCCTAAGTGTGGCAGGGTATGCTCAGACGTGAGTCCCTTGTTCACTTGGCCACTGGATTCAAGATAGCCTGGCTGATGAGGATTATGAATCCGAAACCGGTCCCAGGATGCTTGTTTCCGGTCCAGGGAAGACATGGCTTGGCAGTTCGGGCTGGACTGTTCCCATAAGGCACAGGGTCAGACTGATTTGCATATAGCCATGTCTGAACTGGGGTGGCTGAGTGAACTAAAGAATGGTGATGGATTAAACCCAGATCAGTTGACTGGGGGTGAGTGTTTGATTTGTTCAAACGCTCCGTCCATCATCCCCTTTTGTATCGCTTTGTTCGCCCTAAGTGTGGCAGGGTATGCTCAGACGTGAGTCCCTTGTTCACTTGGCCACTGGATTCAAGATAGCCTGGCTGATGAGGATTATGAATCCGAAACCGGTCCCAGGATGCTTGTTTCCGGTCCAGGGAAGACATGGCTTGGCAGTTCGGGCTGGACTGTTCCCAGAAGGCACAGGGTCAGACTGATTTGCATATAGCCATGTCTGAACTGGGGTGGCTGAGTGAACTAAAGAATGGTGATGGATTAAACCCAGATCAGTTGACTGGGGGTGAGTGTTTGATTTGTTCAAACGCTCCGTCCATCATCCCCTTTTGTATTGCTTTGTTCGCCCTAAGTGTGGCAGGGTATGCTCAGACGTGAGTCCCTTGTTCACTTGGCCACTGGATTCAAGATAGCCTGGCTGATGAGGATTATGAATCCGAAACCGGTCCCAGGATGCTTGTTTCCGGTCCAGGGAAGACATGGCTTGGCAGTTCGGGCTGGACTGTTCCCATAAGGCACAGGGTCAGACTGATTTGCATATAGCCATGTCTGAACTGGGGTGGCTGAGTGAACTAAAGAATGGTGATGGATTAAACCCAGATCAGTTGACTGGGGGTGAGTGTTTGATTTGTTCAAACGCTCCGTCCATCATCCCCTTTTGTATCGCTTTGTTCGCCCTAAGTGTGGCAGGGTATGCTCAGACGTGAGTCCCTTGTTCACTTGGCCACTGGATTCAAGATAGCCTGGCTGATGAGGATTATGAATCCGAAACCGGTCCCAGGATGCTTGTTTCCGGTCCAGGGAAGACATGGCTTGGCAGTTCGGACTGGACTGTTCCCATAAGGCACAGGGTCAGACTGATTTGCATATAGCCATGTCTGAACTGGGGTGGCTGAGTGAACTAAAGAATGGTGATGGATTAAACCCAGATCAGTTGACTGGGGGTGAGTGTTTGATTTGTTCAAACGCTCCGTCCATCATCCCCTTTTGTATCGCTTTGTTCGCCCTAAGTGTGGCAGGGTATGCTCAGACGTGAGTCCCTTGTTCACTTGGCCACTGGATTCAAGATAGCCTGGCTGATGAGGATTATGAATCCGAAACCGGTCCCAGGATGCTTGTTTCCGGTCCAGGGAAGACATGGCTTGGCAGTTCGGGCTGGACTGTTCCCATAAGGCACAGGGTCAGACTGATTTGCATATAGCCATGTCTGAACTGGGGTGGCTGAGTGAACTAAAGAATGGTGATGGATTAAACCCAGATCAGTTGACTGGGGGTGAGTGTTTGATTTGTTCAAACGCTCCGTCCATCATCCCCTTTTGTATCGCTTTGTTCGCCCTAAGTGTGGCAGGGTATGCTCAGACGTGAGTCCCTTGTTCACTTGGCCACTGGATTCAAGATAGCCTGGCTGATGAGGATTATGAATCCGAAACCGGTCCCAGGATGCTTGTTTCCGGTCCAGGGAAGACATGGCTTGGCAGTTCGGGCTGGACTGTTCCCATAAGGCACAGGGTCAGACTGATTTGCATATAGCCATGTCTGAACTGGGGTGGCTGAGTGAACTAAAGAATGGTGATGGATTAAACCCAGATCAGTTGACTGGGGGTGAGTGTTTGATTTGTTCAAACGCTCCGTCCATCATCCCCTTTTGTATCGCTTTGTTCGCCCTAAGTGTGGCAGGGTATGCTCAGACGTGAGTCCCTTGTTCACTTGGCCACTGGATTCAAGATAGCCTGGTTGATGAGGATTATGAATCCGAAACCGGTCCCAGGATGCTTGTTTCCGGTCCAGGGAAGACATGGCTTGGCAGTTCGGGCTGGACTGTTCCCATAAGGCACAGGGTCAGACTGATTTGCATATAGCCTTGTCTGAACTGGGGTGGCTGAGTGAACTAAAGAATGGTGATGGATTAAACCCAGATCAGTTGACTGGGGGTGAGTGTTTGATTTGTTCAAACGCTCCGTCCATCATCCCCTTTTGTATCGCTTTGTTCGCCCTAAGTGTGGCAGGGTATGCTCAGGCGTGAGTCCCTTGTTCACTTGGCCACTGGATTCAAGATAGCCTGGCTGATGAGGATTATGAATCCGAAACCGGTCCCAGGATGCTTGTTTCCGGTCCAGGGAAGACATGGCTTGGCAGTTCGGGCTGGACTGTTCCCATAAGGCACAGGGTCAGACTGATTTGCATATAGCCATGTCTGAACTGGGGTGGCTGAGTGAACTAAAGAATGGTGATGGATTAAACCCAGATCAGTTGACTGGGGGTGAGTGTTTGATTTGTTCAAACGCTCCGTCCATCATCCCCTTTTGTATCGCTTTGTTCGCCCTAAGTGTGGCAGGGTATGCTCAGACGTGAGTCCCTTGTTCACTTGGCCACTGGATTCAAGATAGCCTGGCTGATGAGGATTATGAATCCGAAACCGGTCCCAGGATGCTTGTTTCCGGTCCAGGGAAGACATGGCTTGGCAGTTCGGGCTGGACTGTTCCCATAAGGCACAGGGTCAGACTGATTTGCATATAGCCATGTCTGAACTAGGGTGGCTGAGTGAACTAAAGAATGGTGATGGATTAAACCCAGATCAGTTGACTGGGGGTGAGTGTTTGATTTGTTCAAACGCTCCGTCCATCATCCCCTTTTGTATCGCTTTGTTCGCCCTAAGTGTGGCAGGGTATGCTCAGACGTGAGTCCCTTGTTCACTTGGCCACTGGATTCAAGATAGCCTGGCTGATGAGGATTATGAATCCGAAACCGGTCCCAGGATGCTTGTTTCCGGTCCAGGGAAGACATGGCTTGGCAGTTCGGGCTGGACTGTTCCCATAAGGCACAGGGTCAGACTGATTTGCATATAGCCATGTCTGAACTGGGGTGGCTGAGTGAACTAAAGAATGGTGATGGATTAAACCCAGATCAGTTGACTGGGGGTGAGTGTTTGATTTGTTCAAACGCTCCGTCCATCATCCCCTTTTGTATCGCTTTGTTCGCCCTAAGTGTGGCAGGGTATGCTCAGACGTGAGTCCCTTGTTCACTTGGCCACTGGATTCAAGATAGCCTGGCTGATGAGGATTATGAATCCGAAACCGGTCCCAGGATGCTTGTTTCCGGTCCAGGGAAGACATGGCTTGGCAGTTCGGGCTGGACTGTTCCCATAAGGCACAGGGTCAGACTGATTTGCATATAGCCATGTCTGAACTGGGGTGGCTGAGTGAACTAAAGAATGGTGATGGATTAAACCCAGATCAGTTGACTGGGGGTGAGTGTTTGATTTGTTCAAACGCTCCGTCCATCATCCCCTTTTGTATCGCTTTGTTCGCCCTAAGTGTGGCAGGGTATGCTCAGACGTGAGTCCCTTGTTCACTTGGCCACTGGATTCAAGATAGCCTGGCTGATGAGGATTATGAATCCGAAACCGGTCCCAGGATGCTTGTTTCCGGTCCAGGGAAGACATGGCTTGGCAGTTCGGGCTGGACTGTTCCCATAAGGCACAGGGTCAGACTGATTTGCATATAGCCATGTCTGAACTAGGGTGGCTGAGTGAACTAAAGAATGGTGATGGATTAAACCCAGATCAGTTGACTGGGGGTGAGTGTTTGATTTGTTCAAACGCTCCGTCCATCATCCCCTTTTGTATCGCTTTGTTCGCCCTAAGTGTGGCAGGGTATGCTCAGACGTGAGTCCCTTGTTCACTTGGCCACTGGATTGAAGATAGCCTGGCTGATGAGGATTATGAATCCGAAACCGGTCCCAGGATGCTTGTTTCCGGTCCAGGGAAGACATGGCTTGGCAGTTCGGGCTGGACTGTTCCCATAAGGCACAGGGTCAGACTGATTTGCATATAGCCATGTCTGAACTGGGGTGGCTGAGTGAACTAAAGAATGGTGATGGATTAAACCCAGATCAGTTGACTGGGGGTGAGTGTTTGATTTGTTCAAACGCTCCGTCCATCATCCCCTTTTGTATCGCTTTGTTCGCCCTAAGTGTGGCAGGGTATGCTCAGACGTGAGTCCCTTGTTCACTTGGCCACTGGATTCAAGATAGCCTGGCTGATGAGGATTATGAATCCGAAACCGGTCCCAGGATGCTTGTTTCCGGTCCAGGGAAGACATGGCTTGGCAGTTCGGGCTGGACTGTTCCCATAAGGCACAGGGTCAGACTGATTTGCATATAGCCATGTCTGAACTGGGGTGGCTGAGTGAACTAAAGAATGGTGATGGATTAAACCCAGATCAGTTGACTGGGGGTGAGTGTTTGATTTGTTCAAACGCTTCGTCCATCATCCCCTTTTGTATCGCTTTGTTCGCCCTAAGTGTGGCAGGGTATGCTCAGACGTGAGTCCCTTGTTCACTTGGCCACTGGATTCAAGGTAGCCTGGCTGATGAGGATTATGAATCCGAAACCGGTCCCAGGATGCTTGTTTCCGGTCCAGGGAAGACATGGCTTGGCAGTTCGGGCTGGACTGTTCCCATAAGGCACAGGGTCAGACTGATTTGCATATAGCCATGTCTGAACTGGGGTGGCTGAGTGAACTAAAGAATGGTGATGGATTAAACCCAGATCAGTTGACTGGGGGTGAGTGTTTGATTTGTTCAAACGCTCCGTCCATCATCCCCTTTTGTATCGCTTTGTTCGCCCTAAGTGTGGCAGGGTATGCTCAGACGTGAGTCCCTTGTTCACTTGGCCACTGGATTCAAGATAGCCTGGCTGGTGAGGATTATGAATCCAAAACCGGTCCCAGGATGCTTGTTTCCGGTCCAGGGAAGACATGGCTTGGCAGTTCGGGCTGGACTGTTCCCATAAGGCACAGGGTCAGACTGATTTGCATATAGCCATGTCTGAACTGGGGTGGCTGAGTGAACTAAAGAATGGTGATGGATTAAACCCAGATCAGTTGACTGGGGGTGAGTGTTTGATTTGTTCAAACGCTCCGTCCATCATCCCCTTTTGTATCGCTTTGTTCGCCCTAAGTGTGGCAGGGTATGCTCAGACGTGAGTCCCTTGTTCACTTGGCCACTGGATTCAAGATAGCCTGGCTGATGAGGATTATGAATCCGAAACCGGTCCCAGGATGCTTGTTTCCGGTCCAGGGAAGACATGGCTTGGCAGTTCGGGCTGGACTGTTCCCATAAGGCACAGGGTCAGACTGATTTGCATATAGCCATGTCTGAACTAGGGTGGCTGAGTGAACTAAAGAATGGTGATGGATTAAACCCAGATCAGTTGACTGGGGGTGAGTGTTTGATTTGTTCAAACGCTCCGTCCATCATCCCCTTTTGTATCGCTTTGTTCGCCCTAAGTGTGGCAGGGTATGCTCAGACGCGAGTCCCTTGTTCACTTGGCCACTGGATTCAAGATAGCCTGGCTGATGAGGATTATGAATCCGAAACCGGTCCCAGGATGCTTGTTTCCGGTCCAGGGAAGACATGGCTTGGCAGTTCGGGCTGGACTGTTCCCATAAGGCACAGGGTCAGACTGATTTGCATATAGCCATGTCTGAACTGGGGTGGCTGAGTGAACTAAAGAATGGTGATGGATTAAACCCAGATCAGTTGACTGGGGGTGAGTGTTTGATTTGTTCAAACGCTCCGTCCATCATCCCCTTTTGTATCGCTTTGTTCGCCCTAAGTGTGGCAGGGTATGCTCAGACGTGAGTCCCTTGTTCACTTGGCCACTGGATTCAAGATAGCCTGGTTGATGAGGATTATGAATCCGAAACCGGTCCCAGGATGCTTGTTTCCGGTCCAGGGAAGACATGGCTTGGCAGTTCGGGCTGGACTGTTCCCATAAGGCACAGGGTCAGACTGATTTGCATATAGCCTTGTCTGAACTGGGGTGGCTGAGTGAACTAAAGAATGGTGATGGATTAAACCCAGATCAGTTGACTGGGGGTGAGTGTTTGATTTGTTCAAACGCTCCGTCCATCATCCCCTTTTGTATCGCTTTGTTCGCCCTAAGTGTGGCAGGGTATGCTCAGGCGTGAGTCCCTTGTTCACTTGGCCACTGGATTCAAGATAGCCTGGCTGATGAGGATTATGAATCCGAAACCGGTCCCAGGATGCTTGTTTCCGGTCCAGGGAAGACATGGCTTGGCAGTTCGGGCTGGACTGTTCCCATAAGGCACAGGGTCAGACTGATTTGCATATAGCCATGTCTGAACTGGGGTGGCTGAGTGAACTAAAGAATGGTGATGGATTAAACCCAGATCAGTTGACTGGGGGTGAGTGTTTGATTTGTTCAAACGCTCCGTCCATCATCCCCTTTTGTATCGCTTTGTTCGCCCTAAGTGTGGCAGGGTATGCTCAGACGTGAGTCCCTTGTTCACTTGGCCACTGGATTCAAGATAGCCTGGCTGATGAGGATTATGAATCCGAAACCGGTCCCAGGATGCTTGTTTCCGGTCCAGGGAAGACATGGCTTGGCAGTTCGGGCTGGACTGTTCCCATAAGGCACAGGGTCAGACTGATTTGCATATAGCCATGTCTGAACTAAGGTGGCTGAGTGAACTAAAGAATGGTGATGGATTAAACCCAGATCAGTTGACTGGGGGTGAGTGTTTGATTTGTTCAAACGCTCCGTCCATCATCCCCTTTTGTATCGCTTTGTTCGCCCTAAGTGTGGCAGGGTATGCTCAGACGTGAGTCCCTTGTTCACTTGGCCACTGGATTCAAGATAGCCTGGCTGATGAGGATTATGAATCCGAAACCGGTCCCAGGATGCTTGTTTCCGGTCCAGGGAAGACATGGCTTGGCAGTTCGGGCTGGACTGTTCCCATAAGGCACAGGGTCAGACTGATTTGCATATAGCCATGTCTGAACTGGGGTGGCTGAGTGAACTAAAGAATGGTGATGGATTAAACCCAGATCAGTTGACTGGGGGTGAGTGTTTGATTTGTTCAAACGCTCCGTCCATCATCCCCTTTTGTATCGCTTTGTTCGCCCTAAGTGTGGCAGGGTATGCTCAGACGTGAGTCCCTTGTTCACTTGGCCACTGGATTCAAGATAGCCTGGCTGATGAGGATTATGAATCCGAAACCGGTCCCAGGATGCTTGTTTCCGGTCCAGGGAAGACATGGCTTGGCAGTTCGGGCTGGACTGTTCCCATAAGGCACAGGGTCAGACTGATTTGCATATAGCCATGTCTGAACTGGGGTGGCTGAGTGAACTAAAGAATGGTGATGGATTAAACCCAGATCAGTTGACTGGGGGTGAGTGTTTGATTTGTTCAAACGCTCCGTCCATCATCCCCTTTTGTATCGCTTTGTTCGCCCTAAGTGTGGCAGGGTATGCTCAGACGTGAGTCCCTTGTTCACTTGGCCACTGGATTCAAGATAGCCTGGCTGATGAGGATTATGAATCCGAAACCGGTCCCAGGATGCTTGTTTCCGGTCCAGGGAAGACATGGCTTGGCAGTTCGGGCTGGACTGTTCCCATAAGGCACAGGGTCAGACTGATTTGCATATAGCCATGTCTGAACTAGGGTGGCTGAGTGAACTAAAGAATGGTGATGGATTAAACCCAGATCAGTTGACTGGGGGTGAGTGTTTGATTTGTTCAAACGCTCCGTCCATCATCCCCTTTTGTATCGCTTTGTTCGCCCTAAGTGTGGCAGGGTATGCTCAGACGTGAGTCCCTTGTTCACTTGGCCACTGGATTCAAGATAGCCTGGCTGATGAGGATTATGAATCCGAAACCGGTCCCAGGATGCTTGTTTCCGGTCCAGGGAAGACATGGCTTGGCAGTTCGGGCTGGACTGTTCCCATAAGGCACAGGGTCAGACTGATTTGCATATAGCCATGTCTGAACTGGGGTGGCTGAGTGAACTAAAGAATGGTGATGGATTAAACCCAGATCAGTTGACTGGGGGTGAGTGTTTGATTTGTTCAAACGCTCCGTCCATCATCCCCTTTTGTATCGCTTTGTTCGCCCTAAGTGTGGCAGGGTATGCTCAGACGTGAGTCCCTTGTTCACTTGGCCACTGGATTCAAGATAGCCTGGCTGATGAGGATTATGAATCCGAAACCGGTCCCAGGATGCTTGTTTCCGGTCCAGGGAAGACATGGCTTGGCAGTTCGGGCTGGACTGTTCCCATAAGGCACAGGGTCAGACTGATTTGCATATAGCCATGTCTGAACTGGGGTGGCTGAGTGAACTAAAGAATGGTGATGGATTAAACCCAGATCAGTTGACTGGGGGTGAGTGTTTGATTTGTTCAAACGCTTCGTCCATCATCCCCTTTTGTATCGCTTTGTTCGCCCTAAGTGTGGCAGGGTATGCTCAGACGTGAGTCCCTTGTTCACTTGGCCACTGGATTCAAGGTAGCCTGGCTGATGAGGATTATGAATCCGAAACCGGTCCCAGGATGCTTGTTTCCGGTCCAGGGAAGACATGGCTTGGCAGTTCGGGCTGGACTGTTCCCATAAGGCACAGGGTCAGACTGATTTGCATATAGCCATGTCTGAACTGGGGTGGCTGAGTGAACTAAAGAATGGTGATGGATTAAACCCAGATCAGTTGACTGGGGGTGAGTGTTTGATTTGTTCAAACGCTCCGTCCATCATCCCCTTTTGTATCGCTTTGTTCGCCCTAAGTGTGGCAGGGTATGCTCAGACGTGAGTCCCTTGTTCACTTGGCCACTGGATTCAAGATAGCCTGGCTGGTGAGGATTATGAATCCAAAATCGGTCCCAGGATGCTTGTTTCCGGTCCAGGGAAGACATGGCTTGGCAGTTCGGGCTGGACTGTTCCCATAAGGCACAGGGTCAGATTGATTTGCATATAGCCATGTCTGAACTGGGGTGGCTGAGTGAACTAAAGAATGGTGATGGATTAAACCCAGATCAGTTGACTGGGGGTGAGTGTTTGATTTGTTCAAACGCTCCGTCCATCATCCCCTTTTGTATCGCTTTGTTCGCCCTAAGTGTGGCAGGGTATGCTCAGACGTGAGTCCCTTGTTCACTTGGCCACTGGATTCAAGATAGCCTGGCTGATGAGGATTATGAATCCGAAACCGGTCCCAGGATGCTTGTTTCCGGTCCAGGGAAGACATGGCTTGGCAGTTCGGGCTGGACTGTTCCCATAAGGCACAGGGTCAGACTGATTTGCATATAGCCATGTCTGAACTAGGGTGGCTGAGTGAACTAAAGAATGGTGATGGATTAAACCCAGATCAGTTGACTGGGGGTGAGTGTTTGATTTGTTCAAACGCTCCGTCCATCATCCCCTTTTGTATCGCTTTGTTCGCCCTAAGTGTGGCAGGGTATGCTCAGACGTGAGTCCCTTGTTCACTTGGCCACTGGATTCAAGATAGCCTGGCTGATGAGGATTATGAATCCGAAACCGGTCCCAGGATGCTTGTTTCCGGTCCAGGGAAGACATGGCTTGGCAGTTCGGGCTGGACTGTTCCCATAAGGCACAGGGTCAGACTGATTTGCATATAGCCATGTCTGAACTGGGGTGGCTGAGTGAACTAAAGAATGGTGATGGATTAAACCCAGATCAGTTGACTGGGGGTGAGTGTTTGATTTGTTCAAACGCTCCGTCCATCATCCCCTTTTGTATCGCTTTGTTCGCCCTAAGTGTGGCAGGGTATGCTCAGACGTGAGTCCCTTGTTCACTTGGCCACTGGATTCAAGATAGCCTGGCTGATGAGGATTATGAATCCGAAACCGGTCCCAGGATGCTTGTTTCCGGTCCAGGGAAGACATGGCTTGGCAGTTCGGGCTGGACTGTTCCCATAAGGCACAGGGTCAGACTGATTTGCATATAGCCATGTCTGAACTGGGGTGGCTGAGTGAACTAAAGAATGGTGATGGATTAAACCCAGATCAGTTGACTGGGGGTGAGTGTTTGATTTGTTCAAACGCTCCGTCCATCATCCCCTTTTGTATCGCTTTGTTCGCCCTAAGTGTGGCAGGGTATGCTCAGACGTGAGTCCCTTGTTCACTTGGCCACTGGATTCAAGATAGCCTGGCTGATGAGGATTATGAATCCGAAACCGGTCCCAGGATGCTTGTTTCCGGTCCAGGGAAGACATGGCTTGGCAGTTCGGGCTGGACTGTTCCCATAAGGCACAGGGTCAGACTGATTTGCATATAGCCATGTCTGAACTAGGGTGGCTGAGTGAACTAAAGAATGGTGATGGATTAAACCCAGATCAGTTGACTGGGGGTGAGTGTTTGATTTGTTCAAACGCTCCGTCCATCATCCCCTTTTGTATCGCTTTGTTCGCCCTAAGTGTGGCAGGGTATGCTCAGACGTGAGTCCCTTGTTCACTTGGCCACTGGATTCAAGATAGCCTGGCTGATGAGGATTATGAATCCGAAACCGGTCCCAGGATGCTTGTTTCCGGTCCAGGGAAGACATGGCTTGGCAGTTCGGGCTGGACTGTTCCCATAAGGCACAGGGTCAGACTGATTTGCATATAGCCATGTCCGAACTGGGGTGGCTGAGTGAACTAAAGAATGGTGATGGATTAAACCCAGATCAGTTGACTGGGGGTGAGTGTTTGATTTGTTCAAACGCTCCGTCCATCATCCCCTTTTGTATCGCTTTGTTCGCCCTAAGTGTGGCAGGGTATGCTCAGACGTGAGTCCCTTGTTCACTTGGCCACTGGATTCAAGATAGCCTGGCTGATGAGGATTATGAATCCGAAACCGGTCCCAGGATGCTTGTTTCCGGTCCAGGGAAGACATGGCTTGGCAGTTCGGGCTGGACTGTTCCCATAAGGCACAGGGTCAGACTGATTTGCATATAGCCATGTCTGAACTGGGGTGGCTGAGTGAACTAAAGAATGGTGATGGATTAAACCCAGATCAGTTGACTGGGGGTGAGTGTTTGATTTGTTCAAACGCTCCGTCCATCATCCCCTTTTGTATCGCTTTGTTCGCCCTAAGTGTGGCAGGGTATGCTCAGACGTGAGTCCCTTGTTCACTTGGCCACTGGATTCAAGATAGCCTGGCTGGTGAGGATTATGAATCCGAAACCGGTCCCAGGATGCTTGTTTCCGGTCCAGGGAAGACATGGCTTGGCAGTTCGGGCTGGACTGTTCCCATAAGGCACAGGGTCAGACTGATTTGCATATAGCCATGTCTGAACTGGGGTGGCTGAGTGAACTAAAGAATGGTGATGGATTAAACCCAGATCAGTTGACTGGGGGTGAGTGTTTGATTTGTTCAAACGCTCCGTCCATCATCCCCTTTTGTATCGCTTTGTTCGCCCTAAGTGTGGCAGGGTATGCTCAGACGTGAGTCCCTTGTTCACTTGGCCACTGGATTCAAGATAGCCTGGCTGATGAGGATTATGAATCCGAAACCGGTCCCAGGATGCTTGTTTCCGGTCCAGGGAAGACATGGCTTGGCAGTTCGGGCTGGACTGTTCCCAGAAGGCACAGGGTCAGACTGATTTGCATATAGCCATGTCTGAACTGGGGTGGCTGAGTGAACTAAAGAATGGTGATGGATTAAACCCAGATCAGTTGACTGGGGGTGAGTGTTTGATTTGTTCAAACGCTCCGTCCATCATCCCCTTTTGTATCGCTTTGTTCGCCCTAAGTGTGGCAGGGTATGCTCAGACGTGAGTCCCTTGTTCACTTGGCCACTGGATTCAAGATAGCCTGGCTGATGAGGATTATGAATCCGAAACCGGTCCCAGGATGCTTGTTTCCGGTCCAGGGAAGACATGGCTTGGCAGTTCGGGCTGGACTGTTCCCATAAGGCACAGGGTCAGACTGATTTGCATATAGCCATGTCTGAACTGGGGTGGCTGAGTGAACTAAAGAATGGTGATGGATTAAACCCAGATCAGTTGACTGGGGGTGAGTGTTTGATTTGTTCAAACGCTCCGTCCATCATCCCCTTTTGTATTGATAGGTGAGTTCACACTATACTTGAATGACTCTGGAGGTCATCTCCAATCGTAGTGTTCCACACTCGATATGTTTTGTGGACAGAAGACAACACGTCCTCTCCCTTCCCCCCTTTTTTAACTAACCACCTGCCTTGTATGCACCAACACGGTAGCTGTGTACTAAATAATCTTTTAACTGTTTTTTTAGGAGGTTGCCCACCCACAACCATTCCGTCCTGAAGAAGACCCCGTTGTAAGGACTAACATCCTACGCGTCTTGTGGGTCGAAACGTAGACGTTAATATCTTCACCAACTCCTACCCCCAAGCTAGACTAAAGCAGCTGAAGGCGAGCTAGGTGGTCTACACCAATTTATTTCTGGACTCTATAAGAGCACAATACCGTGGACCTTGGATCAAGGAATCACATGAACATTGGTTTTGAGTTTTGATGAATACCTATCACGAACGATTCTGACTATTTCCCTATTCCCTCTTTAACCTTGGCACTTTCCCTCACTTCACCCCCCCCTCCTTGTTGTGTATGTGGGCACATATATAAAATTTTGTATTAAGATTGTTGATGAAATTTCAACCAATGAATGGTTACAATGCAAATTTGAAATAAATCTTTTTGCATTCATTTATCTGTTTTCTTTGTAATATTTGTTTAAAACTGTAATTATTAGTTCTCTGTCTGGGACCCCTCTCTTATATACCACTTAATGACCCAGGTCCCTTGACTTTACTGGGTCTAACCCTTTGTGTATACCGCTGATTGAATACAAGCCACTAGGAGAGGAACGCGGATGTATCAGGGGGTTTCTTACCTGCACTGCTGCTGTTGCCATGCAGTGAAAAAAGAAGTGGCTTAAAGAGATTTGAGGGCTGAGTTTGATGGCTGCCTCCTTTTATGCCACTACTTCACGAGGCTGGAACTCACTGTGGAACATCTGGGAAATGGATGAAATCCCAGTGTGCAGGGGTGGACTGCACCCAATAGTTGTGCAAAACTGAGGTCAGTGTTTCTTCGTTATTCCTTAGGTTCCCTTGCCCCTTGTATCAGGGAATTCTGCCTAAGCTTTCAGTAATTTCTCCTTTCTCCTGCAGCCAGAGTAATTCTTGCAGAGTAAAATAAAATGTTTCCCTCCTTTCTTTGGAGGTGTAGAATGACGGGGGAGGACTGGCTGAGGGCTATAGGAACATTTACTGGACTCTTATGCATTGAATCCTTCACTCATTTTGCCATATTATATGAGGTCACCAGGTTTTTATTTTTACCTCCAACTTTAAGGACTCACCACTGGAAAGAACAGGAGAGTCACTGAGTGCCTACCAGATTTCCCATCTGGGTGTAAGTGCAGGTGTTGGTTTGCGGTAAGGCTCTACCCAGTCGGGGGTCCATGCAAGAGGGGCAAGAGGTTTGTGCTAGAAGTTGCTTCTATCATCGTTCCTACTGCTATTAGCCAGCCTTGGAGGGAAAGATTTCCCAGTTGCACAACACACTGCACCTTTTAAATACAGGAAACAATGTGAAGTTACTGTAAACCATCTGGCACTGTCACCGACTTGGATGCGTCAATTCTTAATCGGAGCGTGAAAAAACGAGTGGGACAAGTAACAGAATGCGCCAATCGCGCAGCCTCCTCTCAGAAAGAGTGTATAATGTCCAGTAACTCTGATGGAGACAATTCAACCCCAAATGCAAGGGCAGTTGCTCAAGGATGGGATCATAATGATTCTCAAGAGGATGAGTATGGGACGATAGACACCCTTGGAGGTAGTTGCATAGATACAGTTTCATCTTGCGAGACCAGTGAGCAATTCTGCGAAAATCCTGCAGAGATCCCATGGGAGAGGGGGAGGGAGTAGCAGGAGGCCAGCACTGTAAAGTAGAAGGGAATTTTGGATTACACTCTATTCATGAAGGCAAAACCTGGATCATACTCTGAGTTTCCGGTGGAATAAAATAGAGGACAGCCAGGGGTGTTACAATCTCCATGGGTAGCTATCTTGTTCTCTCTGGATCCCGCACCCATCTTCTCTGAACAACCATCGGCACAGACACCGGAAGCTGTTTCCCAGATAGGAGACTTTGAGCAGAATGCCCAAGGCAGCATGGTGCAGAATGAATCGGGTTCATAGTCAACACAAGAGGATATGTTCACAGGGGGCCCACCACTTACGATGCAGTGGGACGTTAAATCATTGCTAACCATGATCTTGGAGGAAATTAGGGATCTCAAAGCCTCAAAAACCACAGAGATCACAGCTCTACATCTTAGACCCTCTAAAAAGAGGAGAACGTGGCTCAAATTCCAGATAGGCTTAAAGAGGTGGAGGCTCGTATTTCTCAGCTAGAGGATCAAGTGATTATTATGCAAGAGAAAGTTGCAATATTTCAGAAGCAAACGTCCTCAATTGAGAATGAGCTGGAGGAGTTGGAAAATCACTCCCGCTGCTCAAATCTCCAGATTGTGGTAGTTCCAGAAGGTTTGGAGGGACAGCAAATGCTTAAATGGGTTGATACTTTTATTAAAATGCATGTCCTCCCAGTACATTGTGGGGATCTCACGTTAACAAATGCTCATCATGTCCCAGCTCAGCAGCCTCCAAATCAGAAATTCCCACAAACGATCCTTGTTAACTTTGGAGATTTCCACGTTAAAGAACAAGTACTTTCTAAAGCTATCCAATTGAGGCAGTTCAGTTCACCAGAAGTGCCTCTCTGCCACATATTTCCCAATATGTCACCATCAGCTGCCAGATGGAATTTGTTCAAATGCTCTATCTTTTTAAAATGCAGGGTGCCCAGGCAATGATCGCACAGCAGTCCAAACTGAAGGTGTTAGTAAAAGGGCAATTTAACTTATTCTGCGATGTATCTGAGGCACAGGAACTTTTACAGCATATTACTAATAAGTCACAATTGAACAACATAGCACTATAATCGGCATTTGAACTATTTAGCTCCTACTCGCTGGGACTAGGTTGAGGTTTCTTTTTGATGGTTTTGCGTAGCTAGGGGTTGGTTCTCTTTGCTCTCTCTTTCTTCTTTCCTTGTTTTCTTTTTTCTTTGGTTTCCTCACTTTTTCTCTTTTCACAAGTCCTGATGGGAGTAGGTCTGGAGGATGAAGGCTGATAGTTCATGGCACAAGGTCACTGTGCCAGTCTGAATGGGGGTATTAGCATGTGAGGTGTGGGTGGGAAGGTTTGCCACTCACAGCTGCTTTGGTGGGAAGGGAAGGTAGAGTATGGGCAGGTGGTTGGTGGAGGCACAGGTTAAAAGGTTTGATAAAAAGAGATTCAATAATGTAAATGCTTCATCCAAATTTGTATTTGGTCATTACATGTAGCAAGGAATAATGGGTAGAGATGTAAGAATGCTACATTTTGATAAATGCACATACTAAGTTTTATTGAATGGGGATATTATTACTATGTTGAATGCTTTATTGTTCAGCAAAGTGTTGGGGGCCTGCTCACTATGTGCATTAGAGGTTTGGAGTCTTTATATGGCTTAATTAATTGGATTCTACATGGGGGTCCTTTTGATGGCCAAGCGAAATAGGGTGTCAGTTTCAACTGGAAAATAAGTAATACAAGGCAGTAATGAATAATATTTTGAAGGTAGCCTCAATTAATGTTAACGGCCTCAATAACAAAAAGAAACTGCAGGCTATCAAATCTTTTCTATTAAAACCGAAAGTCTATCTGTGGTCTTGATCCAGGACACTCATTTTCCTGCAGGGAAGTTATTGGAATTCTCCATGTTTAGATCCTGGGAAGCATGTAGGGGTTTCTCATCTACCCAAGCAGTGCATCAGGGCACTGCGATTTTCCTGGATAACAAATTAGAAATAGAAGTGGTTAATTTTGCTAGTGACAAAAATGGAAGGTGTTGCTGGGTGACCTGCAAGAGGGGGGTCAAGGTGCCTCATGTTTGTTAGCATTCATGCCCTAGTTGAAGATAATGCTGGGCCTTATAAAGAGCTATCCAATTACTAGTACAAATTCCTGTTGAAGTAATCATTCGGTGGATTATAACGTCCAGCAAAATCCAAAGATTATTTCCTCAGCTAAATTAAAACTAAAAACCTTTAAAGGTATTCAAGATGATTGCAAAACCTTAGGGACTTGTTGATCCCTGGAGGGAGGTCTTTCCTACTAAAATCATATATACCTGCTTTTCAGGCACATATGGGACTTCCTTCATTATAGATATATTTTTACTATCTAAGACTCTGGTATTTAACAACCAACACATCTAACCAAATGGATTCTCAGATTACGAAATGATTATTTACACATTCAAGATAGGGAAAGCTCCAATACAGCCTAGGCGCTGGGCTGTAAATAAACAGTACTGATAGAAAGAAAACTGGGTGCAATTTTGCAGTACCAAGACAAAGGAATTTTTGGCAATAAACCATGGGACTGCTCCCTCCACACTGTATGGGACACTTTAAAGGCTTACATTTAAGGGCTGGCGATAGGAAAAGATGGGGAAAACACTAAAAAAGATCAATTACAAAAGCAAACCTTAGGAATCAACGTACAGAAGTGCTATAAAGTGTATTAAGAAGCATATCAGTCCTTATCAAAAGAAAACTTGACAAGGCTAAACAGGCGTTAAGCGAGGCATACTGTGCAAAAAAAGGGGAAACTATACATTGTGCCTACATGCAAAAGATATATGAGGAAAGTAATTTCACTGCTAGATTCCTTGCTTAGCGGTTCAGGAACAAGCCGCAAATAATCAGATTGGTGCATTAAAATGCCCTGTCACTGGCATGCGGAGCAATGTTTCGGTAGGGGTCGGTGGAATTAAGTTAGAACACTATAGACAAATTTATGAACAAAAACAATCAATTGATGATGAGTACCTTTAGAAGTTCCTGTCGGAACAGAATATCCCAGTGCTATCTGAAATTGAAAAGGTATAGATTATGCGACCTCTTCCAAATAAGAACTGGTGGAGGTTATTAGAAACCTCCCTAATAGCACAGCTTGTGGACCGGATGGTCTCCTTACATAATTTTTTTAAGCATTCACAGGGGTTTTGCTTGCATACTTTTTATTGGTCGCCAATACAAAGCTGGAGGGGGGCCATATACCAGCGTCATTTCACATAGGGAGTGTGGTAAGCTTTTTAAAAAAGGGTAAGGATAGAGAGGATCCTAATTCTTACTGTCCAATTACGTTACTGAACTCTGATTAGAAAATGATCACAAAACCTTTAGCTAATAGATGGAATTTAATAGCATTATCTCTGATTCATCCTGATCAACATTGCTTCGTTGCACGGGGGCAGCTTGAGACAAACACAAATTATTTAGAGGAGGCATTAGATTATTTCATAACTAGCAATATACCTGCTTTATTGCTTCTGTTGGATGCAGAGAAGGCATTTTACCTCATAGTTTGGGAAACGGTAATTTGTATCCTGTCCAGATTCGGTATACCTTCCCAGATCACAGGGTTGATACAAAGGGTGTTCTATAATGCAGAAACTAGCATTATTGTCAAGACAGCTGAGGTAGGGAAAATCAGTGTCCAGCGGGGGACCCAACAAGGCTGCCCGCTATTCCCTATTTTATTTGCCTTCTTCATAGAACCACTGGCAATTGCAATCTGAGGCAATACTGATATTTACCACCTCTGCCATTAATAGGGAAGATCAAATTATACACGGACGATATTATGTTAATCCTCGATTGCAATAGAGGCATCCGGGAGAAAGTATTTGAGATTTTTGCACATTTTTAGGGACTGGGAGGGTATAAAATAATAAAAAGAACACCGAAATAATACTGTATGGTTGTAATCCTTATGTTCTACACACAGATATCACCTTATGTGCAAATCTTCAACCGAAAAGATATTTAGGAATTATGTTTTTGTCACGGATTGAGGATCTATATGTTCTTAATTTCTCCCATTTGCATTTAAAAATACAAGATGTATTCTCACGCTGGATCTCTCTTCCATTAATCATTATGGGGAAGGTCTCTTTAATTTTTTAATTTCTTGTTTTCATTTATCCAGTGTGTCTTAACTACATTGTTTTTTAAAAGGTAGATGCCATGTTTACGACCTTTATGTGGAAAGAAAAACTCCCAGAATTGCACTAAGCATTTTATGTGAGGATCTGAAAAAGGTGGGCTAGCGCTCCCTAATCTTATGGATTATTATTTTGTGTATTTTGCACAGTATATGTCCAGGTTTAAAATGTAATCTCACAATATATATTATGCAACTGATTTGCACAGAACACCCGATAAGCAATCTGTTAAAAATTGCAAAATCACCCAAAAAGTCTGGTATAAGAGCATGCAGGTTTTTTTTTTAAACACCGGGCTTTTTTTTTAGAGGATATGCTATTCCTTTTTTAAATATTGCAACCCCTTTATCTGAACTCATTATTGAACCAGGGACTACAGTCCCACCTGAAATAGTTAAAAAATGGGCCAAAGTAAGGTTTAGGAAAATATCAGACTTTCTCTTGATGGAAAGATGACTCAACATTTCTGAAATCTCTAAGTTAATTCAAAATAATTTTCATCTCCTTGGCTCCTATAGAATGTTATATAAAGTCTTTAGCAATTTGGCTCTGGGTCAGATAAATGGGAGTAAAAATTGTGTACTTAAGATGTTTGAAGTGGATACAGATAAAAGTCCTGGGGAATGGTAAAAACTCTTGGCTTCTGTCCAATGCCCGGACCTTACCCAGAAAGCAATTGCAAAGTGGGGAAAATATCAAGGAGTGGAATTAACAGCTCAAATGTGGACTGAAGTTAATAAACTTAATTGCAGTGTGTTACGTAGAGCTAATTGGTGTTTCCTCTCACAGTTTAATCCTAACCAGTCGAGTCACTGTTTTTGCTGATTAAATGGAAAGCAGCCATAGGATGCACATAATTATTCAGTGTCCTTTGGTCTGGGGGTTCAGGAATGAAATATTTCTGTTTCTGTAGACCGCATGGCACATCAAACTGGCATCCTATAGTTGGTTAAAAGTCTTGGGATATGATCCATCTCTTGGCCTAATGGATAAATGGGTAACATTTGTATATATTGCAATGGCGGTGGCCAGATCCCTTTTGCTTCAAAAATGGCGATTACTTCAGGCTCCAACAATAAGTGATTGGGTTCGGAAAATGAAGCAAATCTGAAATAATGAGCGGCTATACGCAATGCGAAATGGGGGAATTATGACGTTTGAAAAGCTGTGGGAACGGTATTTTGAGTAAAAATAAAGGTCAGAATAGATAATTTAACTGTTATTCTGCCTATTGCACATCATATCCCCGTTTTAGGATTTTAAAGGATGCGCTAGAATGGTAGTTTACATATTTCAGGAATAATATTTTGCACATTTTATCCTCACATGCCTTTTAAGCATTTCATAGTGCCTCTTTTCGGAGGCTGCTAGATTTATATATTATACATACTATATATATTTTATGTTTTCCTGGTGATTCTTAAAGTAGCACCCTTCCTTTTCTAAGCCTGCTTTTTGTATCTCTGAATATGAATATGTATGTTGTATTTATTGATTACCACTGCATGATCAATTTTTTGATACTGTGCCCTCAGTCTTCCCCCATCTGCGTCAATCTCAAATGAGTTCAAGGACATTCAATGGTTACCTTTCAGGAAACGTGCTATTTTTAAATCATTGTACGGGCTCCACAATACTATACGCAACAGAGGACCATGGGGCGTATTAGCAAGAAATAGCGATATTTATTGCTAAACGTGGTTAGCAACATTTTTTTTATCACTGGCTATCGCTGGCTATTTTAGCCGAGAAAACATGTTATTAGCAAGGTTTTTCTCCATTGTGCTAAAATATCCAGCGATAGTGGCGAAATGCGAGAATATCGCTGGAAATCCAGCGATATTCTCGCATTGACGCCAATGGGGGCTTAACCACATGAATGCTACAGCAATTCATGCTCTGTGCTGCAGATCCATATTTACAATTGCTCATGACGAGCCCAGCTCGTCATCAGCACACAAGCAGTGTACTGCATGACGAGCTGAGCTCGTCATGACTATGGAAGGGGTTAATCTGATAATCCACCCCCCATTGACTATACAGGTAAGTCAACTTTTTAGCAGGTGTTAGTTTATAGCGATAATCACGCTTAGCGCGATTTTTTTTATCACTTCACCTGCCTTGCTAATAGGCGATAGCTGTGTTAGCGACTGTTTTCAGTCGCTAACAGTTTGGGTACGCCCACTTTGCATGTCATTAGCGATAAATATCGCTGACATGCAAAGCGGGCCCCAAACCTGTAGCTATCGCCTAAAAGCTGTCGCTATCGACAGCTTGCTAATAGGGCGATAAAAATATCGCTGCCTTAGCGGGAAAAAGTCCAGCTAAAGCAGCGATATTTCCCTTTGCTAATATGCACCCACTTTATGTAAGTGCTACATTTCGGTTTTAGGAACTCAGGCGTTCTCTCTCTCAGCTCCCAAGATTCTTGTGTCTATTCCTCCTGTGAAGTGTCCTTCCTTCCTCAATCTTGACAGCAAGCCCTACCAGTTGTCATACGGTTCCTTTACACACATACATAACTTTCATATACAAAGCATATTCTGCATTGTACACCATAAGTAATGGAAGAACTAGATTGATAACATTCCGCATTTATAAAAAGAAGTATTCTTCTTTAACACCTGAATTCAAAAGACAACACACAAAACAGTCTGATTATATGAACATTGTTCCTCTTACCTTCCTAACAATTTGTTAAATTCCCTTTCATTTTGATTCAAGATGTACTAGTCTCAGCTTTAAAAGTATGGCTCTTGCATGGGCCCGTTCTCTGTCTATGGGAGACGTTTAGGCATACAAAAAAAGGCTACCCAGAGCTGAAACTCATCAGGGTTCAATATGCAGTTTACACAGACACTTAGGTACACATATGGAATACCTTGCATCAGGATAAACATTATCATTAGGAGAACAAGGATTTATTTACACTTGCACAGAGCACCTTCAGTGCTCGCATCTAAGGACCCTGACAGGCCTCCCTTGCTCTGAGCACTCAAGCATAGCGACTACACGCAGCAGATTTATTTTGTGATTTTCATAGTATGAAGACCAATTTTTACTAAATGACTTTCAATTCTGCCAGCGCCATATGTGGAAGCATGATGGACCCAATCGATCAGGGCATTGAGAAGGTGTCCTAATGGGTTCAGGAGGCTGTCAAGCCTCAGCTTCAGGCACATAACATCTGATTGAACAACAGCACTCGTTTTGATTTATATTTTCCAGCAGTCGTGGGGCTCCGGACAGATTTATGGAAATTGAAGTCCTTTACAAAATATCATGTCTCTCCAGTTATGTATACATACATTCAGTCAGTGTTAAGCATATAGGGCCTCATTTATGAGGCTGTGCGTCACTTTTACGCCGCCGGTGCGCCACTTTTTGTGACGCACCAGTGGCGTAAAAAATGCACCTTGTTGCGCCATATTTACAAAGTGACGCATCTAGGTAGATGCGTCACTTTGTAAACCCCTGCGCCACATTATACCTGCGCCAGGTATAATGTATGCAAGGGGGGGCGTTTTGACGCAAGAAAGGGTCATGGAAGTGACCCAGTGAAATCTATAACATTTCACTACGCCATTTCCTGGTCGCTAATGCGTCAAAATCTTACGCCTGACGTAGGCACTAACAACATGGGACTTGCCCATGTGAAAGTACACATTGCTGGAGTTGCGTCACTTTTGCGCCTGGCGTGTCTGTAACTCCTTGCGACATGATGCATCATATTATAAATATGACGCATCAATCATGTCGCAAAGAGTGAGCACTGAGAAGTGATGCATCGCTGCTTTCACGTAGCAATGCGTCATTTCTCATAAATGAGGCCCCTATATTTAAAACTCGAGGTCAAAAAAAGTCCTTTTTTTAAAGCACAACACAGGCTCATCAGTGGTTCAACAAGACCATACATTTGTGATCTTCTCAAGAGACACAAGATTCTACCTCATAAAGGAATTCATTTCTACATCGTTGGGCGCGTGTGCAACTCCTAATGGCCTGTGACTCGAGTACAAAAAAAATTCCCAAAAGATCGTCAAAGAAGAGTTTGGATTCGTTACAGTTTTCCGTCCATTGACATTTCCCAACTTTTGTGGCACATGACCATGCGTTACAAACATGCACATTGAAATTACTCATTTAACCTCTGCCCAGTTGCAGAGAGTATGGCAAGGGTCCCGAAAATACACTTTCCATAAATATTCATGGGCTGCAGCTGGAATATTAGATTAAAATGTCCTTCAATATTTGGACCAATGACAACACCTTCCTCTTGTTTGATAGCGAGAGAGAAAAACAGAACGAAACAGAGGAAAAGTAACAGATAACTGTAAAAGAGTCATCGATTGCCGCCAATGGTTCTTTTATGGCAACTTCTGTTTTTTATGCTATACTCCTGTACACATATGTTTTAGTTTTAATGTCATTCATTTAAGTGGCTTGTCTAACACATTTCCCTATCTGCTGTACTTTGTGGCTGCCTATGTTTAATATTTCAAACTGTTAGATTTCATCGAACTGTTAACTTCTGCCCCCTCACTGGGGAGCAGTTAAGAGAATAGAGGCACAAAACCCTTAATTTACACTTTCTTGTGTTCCAGATCAATTATCACATGATTTCCTTTAATTTCAATCGAACAATCTTTGAACTTTCAATCGGGGGTACATGCCACCTCCCCGTGGTACTCACTTCTATAGTCTGGTTCCCTACGTTACCAGGAAGTAGTCCCTTGTCCCTGACGCTATGTGCAGACAGGCTTTAAACTGTCGTTGTGTCACAGATTCTTCAAAACCAAGAATGCCACATTTGTGTTGTTTCCATTGCCTAGATTTAATTAATTTAACAAAGTAACAGCTGATAAATCAACTTCCCATGTTCTTTACCAATTTCTTCTCATTCCATTGGGCGTAAGTCTGAGATAGTGACAGGGTCTGCTGGTTTTGTGTATCACACTGATGTGGTACACTTTCCTACTTCTTTATTCTCTGGTTCATACTGGCTGTATAGACCTTTGATAATCGACTGGAAGTGTATTGAAGGAGTTAACATTAGCACAACCATTTACTTTACTTGTGAAACCAACTGGACTCCGAAAGAACGAAAAGGATGGTTTCAGAACCATAAAGCTGTATTGTCAAATTTGTAAAGTTATAAGCTTTAATAATTCGGCCAATTAATTTATCAGCTAGGCATATATATCAAAATGATTATTCAGTCCAAAGTTATATATTACATAGATGGCAACGAATATCATTTCAAAGTAAAGAATGCAGAACAAAGTCAGCATCAGTTCCATAAGGAACTTCTCTATTGTAAATAAGACATCAAGAATGGCGAGGGAAAATTCTAAGCGAAAGGTGTCCGTCTTAAAAGAACTATATTAAAGTTTATGGGAAAAGCAGAAATGTTCAAGAGACAAACTCAAAAACAAAAGATAGGAGTAACAGCAGAGTTAGGGACAGGTCTTCCATCGGGAAGTCATATCAAGATCTGCTAGGCTATTTTCCAAACACACAATTAAAAAACAAATTGCATTTTCTTTGGTACATCTTCCCCCAGATTCCCCACCTGTGCAGCACATAAGGTTTCGCCATATTCTAGGACCAGGTAGGCTCCCTGTTTTCCCATTGCAAATAAAGGCTCACAGAGCTTCACGTCATTGAAGAAAGCAACCGTCCAATCGGCCTGGTACAGAAGGCTCGTCTTCCCATCCTAGCACACTATGTAAATCATAACAAGTATCCAATTTATTTCTAAGTTGACATTTCTAAAGCAAAAACATGAGCTATTCTCCTAACCACATAGATTGTATGGCACCAGCAACGAAAGGAAAGAAAACTTAATGCACTGAGGCCTGCCAATTATGACGCACATGTTAAAGAGACATTTCATTAAAGTTCATACAGGAGGGGGCGAGGCCTGGCACTGGTGAAGATGGCTGCCTAAAGAAAGAGCTCCGCCGGGGCCAAGCCCTGAAACTCTGAAATCCGGCGCAAATCCGGCAGTGGTGGTCCCGGAATACCTGCAGCGCTGTTGGAACGCCATCTGACCCGATCGCAGCAAAAATCCTGTCCAAAAAGGAACTCTGTTGCCTGTTCATTGACTCCAAAGCAGTGCGGGGAACGTTGGAGAGGGTCCACGCAACGATCGGGAGCGAGCTACTGGCCCACCCTCCGTGGAACTGACATGGCCGACTGCCCGCCAAGGTACGGAACGGTGACATTCCCTCCCGGTTCCCCCCTTCTGCTGCAACCGGCGGCCCACCATCGTCTGCAACAAGGTCCGCCCGGGCGAATGCGGTCGCTGTGGGAGGCGGAGATCCGCAGCCTAGAAGTCCCCGGATGGCACTCCCTACGCCGCAGAAACCCGTGAGGGTACAGCAAACTGCGGCCTACGCCTTCCTTCTCACTGTACACTGCCTGTCTGAGATTGGGGAGCGGGACTGGGGTGGCGGACCTCCGCTCCGTCTCCCCTTCCCCCGCGGCCACACTCACATTGGCTCATCAGAGCTTGGGAGTGATCAGACGACACGGCGCCGCCAACGTAGTTAGGATCCGTGGCGGGTGGGGGCGATGAGCGCTGATCTCCTGGCACACTATCACCGGCAGCCCTCGAAATACTGACTGGCTTGAGACTGACCTCGTAGCACCCACACACCACCCATAATGGTGAGAGAACAGATACACAGGGCACACTGGGTTGCTGTACCCGCGCAGGAGGCCGGAGTCAGAGAGCCTCAGATGGTGGCCTAATACGTGGTTTGCCGCCAGCGGTGGTAGCCGCCAACGGAGAAACTAACGATGGTGCCCCAGGGACCTGCAGGGAGACCCCCCCAAGTGCGCACTCCTCGCGCTCACGAAAAGCAATAAGGTGGTGCTACTTAGGAGAAGGGCAGGGACCTAACACCTGCCAGGCAAGGCTGAAGTACCAGCAGCGACTAAACCACTGACGATCGGTGAAACAGATCACACTTGAGAACTGCGATGGGGTGTTCAAGAGCAATGAAATTATCCCACTGGCCAGTGGCCCTCAGCACACACCCCCCGATCATGAACCCCAAGGGTAGCGCAGCGGTGCAGACAAATAAACTGGACAAATATGCTGTACTAAAGCAGGCGCCTTCAGACGACGGAGCCCATTGTGTGGAGGCTGGAAACAACGAACCATCCCTCAGCTCAATAATGGCCAGCAAGCTGCTGGGAACTACCCTTGAGACCAAAATCGACTAGGTCTCCATCGAAATGAACTTGATGAGGGCTGACATGAATAAAATGGCAGACAGAGTCAAGGGGAATGAGACAAACGTCCTGGAGCTCCAAACTTCCACTAAGAAACTTGAAAAGCGGATCCAGCAGCTCGTACGCCAACACCGCCAGATGGCCCTTAAACTTGAGAACCAGGAGGGACGGCTCGCCGCAACAACATAAGAGTGGTGGGGGTTCTGGAGGGCTCAGAAGGACCGTGTGTAGACCTCTTCCTCGAAGACCTAATCCTTAACCTCCTCAACCCGAAACAGCTCTCCTCCCTCTTCACAATTGAGAGGGCACCGATACTGCGACCAATGCCCGGGGCTACTCCCAGGACAATCATTGCAAAAATCCTCAACTACAGGGACCGCGACGTAATTCTACAAGCGGCCCGAATACAAGGGGACCTGCGCTACAAAAACACAATGGTGCGCTTCTTCCCGAATTCACACTTAAAGTTCAACAGGAGCGACGCTCCTTTGATGGGATCAAGAAGACACTATGGAACAAAGGATTCAAATACATGGTATTTTTCCCCGCAAAGTTTAAAATCCTCGCAGAAGGGAAATTATAGTTTTTTAGGACACCAGCTGATGTGCAAACTTGGTTGGATAAGGCGACCACCCGGAGGTCAGCAGCGACCTTGGGAGACAACTGGAGAGACACCTGTGCCCACTCGCCGGGCTCAGCGGATGGCAGGTCGTACTCAGACAAGTGGAGTCAGCAATCCTGGAGATCGAGATCCAGCAGCCCGGTGACATCGACGGCCAACAGAGACTGAACTGATATTCCTGTGGTGTTGGATGAGTGGATCGCCCCAATAAACTGTAATGTATAAACTTTGCTAGGATGGAGTGGGGTGGGGAGTACGCCATAAGAGACTTCCCCTGCGGGACTAATGGGTCCTCACAATGACACTCTCCTTTGATGGGTGAGGGCAGGCCCCTGGCGGCTGAAGCCAGTGCTAGCCCATATTCCCCCACAGCTGTTGATCTGTTCTTGGGGCGATAAGCGCTGTGCTAGTAATGGATGTGGGTAGTTTTGAACCTACGTAGCAGGGTAGCAGGGAGGGGGGGTTGGTGTCAAGGGGGTACTATGTTCAGTTCCACTGTAAACAATTCTCAGGGATGTTCGGGGGGAGGGGGATGTGGGAGGTGTAGTTACTGGTCGCACACAAACAAAACTTTTCTATTTTGGCGCGGTTGCATATTTCTAGGGTGCGTTTGTAAAAATGAGTACGCAGTGGGATAAGAGTATAAAGTTCCTAAGTTGGAATGTTAACGGGTTGGGGGACAAGGTAAAATGAAGTATTGTTCTCCAATACATAAAACGTCAAACTCCAGATATTGCTACTCCAAGAGACACACCTAATTGGTAACACCTGTAAGGCATTAAATAGATGGGGGTACACAATGGTGGCACATGTCGGCTTCACCTCCGCCTCACGAGGGGTGGGCATCCTACTCAAACACACCTTTCAGCTCTGCATAAAGCATACTAGGACTAAACCACTGGGGTTCTATGCGGCGGTCTCCACGCAATGGGAGGGGCACACTCTCACACTACTAGCAGTCTATATTCCACCAGGTCTCCAGACCCAGTCCTAGGGGACCTGGGAGCCTTCATAGTCTCCCTTCCCGAAGGGCAACTTGTACTGGGTGGGGACTTCAATGCAGTTGTAGCGGGTCTATATGAACGATGTCCACCACAAGATATCAGCGCTGGGAGCAACTGGCTCTCAAACCTCCTCAAACTTTTGGCCTCACGGACCTCTGGCGGATGTGCCATCGCGATCTCCAACTATACACTTTCTTTTCTGGATCGCATTGCACTTTCTCCAGAATTGACTCTATCCACATGCCTGTACACCAAAACACGACCGTACAAGAAATTCGACATCTGGCAAGGGGCATCTCTGAACACTCCCCTTTGTGGGTCCATCTACCAGTTGGAGACAAAAGGGTCGGTTGTGTAGCGCCTATTAACCCGTGGTATCTCCACAACCCAGAGGTCAAAACTACGCTCATCCGAACTTTTGACCATTACTTCCAGGACAACGAAGGCACAGTTGATTCCCCCACCACCCTCTGGGAGGTGTTTAAGATGGCCATTAGGGGCCATACCCTCACGGCCATAGCCGGGCTGCGCAAGGAAAAAGATAAAGAGATGACTCGTATTGAGCATGACATCCTCCGCCTCGAGGAGGTGGCGAAAGACGGGGAGGATCAGGTGGCGCTACATAACTATCAACTTTAGGCGCCTGAAAAAACAAAGCAGTTGCGACTGATGCTGCCAAAACCCTTGATATGGACAGGGATGGATGCCTATAGGACCAAGGAGACAAAGCAGGCAAGCTAATCGCTTGGCTGGACAAAAAAGAGAGGGCAAAAAGGCTTGTGCAAAAGCTCAAGTACTGTCTTGATGGAACCCCACAACATAGTGCTTGAGTGTGCTAACCATTTCAAACAGGTGTATCAGAGTAGTTCGAAATTACAGGAGGAGGACTCCTCCACACTTCTTGTAGACAACCAACTGCCCATCCTCACTGACTCCGCTAGGGAAGCATTAGGGAGTGTGTTGACAAAGGATGAACTTGCTACAGCAATAAGAGATCTCCAGCCTGGGAAAGCCCTGAGCCCCAAAAGACTGCCCATAGAGCTTTACAAACTTAAGCCCGACAAGATAGCCCCATACTTCAGGAAAATGTTTGAGGACTGTAAAGAACTTGGCCTACTCCTACGTGACCATCGTATTGCCATGCTGGTTACCATACACAAGGAAGGGAAGCCAAAGGATGAATGCTCCTCCTATAGACCTATCTCCCTGCTAAATGCGGAGCCCAAAATCCTGGCTAAACTATTGGCGAACCAGCTAATTCAGGTAATAGACAAACTGGTCCACCCCGACCAGTCGGGCTTCATGCCACACTGTAACACTGCTCTCAATCTTCGAAGATTACACGGGGTACTGGGGCGGCAAGCCACCATTCAGGAAGACGCAGTAGTGGTCTCGCTAGACAACAATATGGCGTTCGATACACTAGAATGGTGTATCGGATGCCAGTCCTCAAGAAACTGTTCTTCAGCCATAATTTTATTGGATGGGTGAGGCTCCTCTACGCAAAACCATTGTACCCAGTTGTAGTAAACAATAAAGTCTAGGAGGTGTTCACTCTCGGTAGAGGGAAGCGGCAGGGATGCTCCCTCTCGCCTCTACTCTTCACCCTGTCCCTTGAGCCAATAGCGACCTGGATCCCCCCCTGCCGAGGAACTGCCCCATCCTGACAGCCACAGACATATTTAAATACCTGGGTATTTTCATCACAACCAACGTTCAACTCAGTTGTGAACGTAATCTACTCCCCCCTTGACAGAGGTTTAAGCGAGACACCACTACCTGGAAGACGCTGCCACTGTCTTTACTGGGACGAGCAGCGCTTTTTAAAATGATGGCATTTCTGCATTTCCTCTATGCCACCAGAACTTCCCTGACCTAGTTCCACCAGGGATCTTTAAAGACATTGAAAGCACCCAAAGAGATCTACTGTGTGATGGTAAACCGAGCATAGCGCTTCCCAAGCTAATGCTTGGGTGGTATGACGGAGGCATAGGACTCCCCGACATTAAAAAGTATAATTGAGTGGTACATCTTTCAGCCATAAACCATTGCACCGACCGCAGTGGGGAGGACCCGGGTTACAGGATGGACAAATGGGTACTCCCAGGTGGCAGCTTCACTAGGGTGCTCTATTCTAGGCAGTGAGAAAGTGCCATCTTTCTTGCATGGTATGCCCACACTTTTTCACTGAATTGCTGATGTGCTTTGACTGAGTGTGCACTGGGCTCCTGCCAATCAGGTGCCCAGGGCCTGTGTCCCTTCCCTAAAACTGTTTTGAAACTAAAACCCAATTGGCATCTTTGGCCAAATGTCAGTCCCTGGTAAATGGTACCCTAGGTGCCCAGGGCATTGTGACCAGAGAAGACCCCTAAGGACTGCAGCACTTATTGTGCCACCCTTAGGGGCCCTATACCCTGACACACACACACTGCCTTTGCAGGCTGAATGTCCTGGTACAGAACTAAACAAAGAGTCGACATGGCACACATTCCTGTGTGCCATGCCCACAACCACACTACCCTGGCATACATCAGTCACCCCTCTAACTGGGTGCCCTATCCCAGTGGTGTAGGCACTGGTGCATGAACCCCCACAGTACCCAGGGCCATTCCTGGGTACTGTAAGTGCAGTGATGTCATTAAACAGTATATGGTGCTGGGAGGTTGTCATTACCAACTCCCCAGCACCATGATGGCTACTCTGAAGACTGAGAAGTTTGTATCAAACTTCTCAGCACATTAAACCCCCACTGATGCCAGTGTGGGATTGAATGCCAAATGCACAACAGAGGGCAACTTAGAGTTGCCCCCTGAACCTAACCTACAATCCACATCTGGTCTGAGAGGCTGCATAGGCTGCCACACAGCAGACATGTTGCTGAACCCCTGGGTAGAGAGCCATCCGCTCTCCTGGGCCTGCACCAATGCACGTCCTGGGCGAGGTGCTAGGTCTCCTCCCACAGGATGGGCAAGGGAAGCTTCAAAGGCATGCCACCTTTGTGAGCTTCTCCAGGCCACTTGCTGTACTCAACAACTGGCCCGCACCAGTTCTGACCCCCCTAGGTGAGGAAAGGGGTGTGCTAGCCTGTGCCAACTCCATCCCTCAGGTGGGAGAGGTGAGGTGAAGCACGACTCCGGGATGCCACCATCTTGAAGATGGGGAGCCCTACCCAATCAGAACTAGGCTCCTGCCCCCCTCCCACAGGAGAGGAGCAGGATAGGGAGTGTACTCACCCCAGGACAGGGACCTATTGGTCTCACCTTCCTCAAATCCCGATTTGAAAACAAGAAAGAAGATCAAGACGAAGAAGACCTGCCGTGCAGCTGCTCACAAGCGGACGACACCAACTGACTTGGCCCAGTCCTACATGCCTGTTGATCCTTGAACCTGCTCCTGCTAAATCCCGGTGTCTCTTGCGGACAGCAAACTTGAAAACCCCGGATGACCTGCCTGCCTTCAACCTCTTAATGACTGGGACTCCCATGAGCAGTGGTTCTGCTCAAACAGCAATACCCCTGGTGCCAGCCAGGAACCGCGAATCCAGCACACCCTGCACCCGCCGAGCCCGGCCTGTGCCTGAGTGGACAAAGACCCTGAGAACGTCCCCCCGGCGAATGTGACCTGGAATCCAGTGCCCAAGGACCCTCCTCAATTGCCCAGATGAAGCCTGCAGCCTCACAGCAAGGGACCCCTCCAACCGCGACTAGCAGAGGGTAAGATTTCCCTATGTCAAAAGTCACCGCTGCACCCGGCGCCCCACGGCACCCTGTGACCAACTCCTGTGTGCCTACCTATCCTCCAAGATCACAACTTACCTCTCAAAGTGTTGGTCGCTCCAGAAGAATCTCTGTTCTCGAGCCTGCAGCCTTTGTTCATCTTCCAAGTCTTCAATTGAATAACATTGAGCACCCGACGGCTCAAAAGCACCCTGCAACCAGCCGCCCGAGTACCCCTCGCAGTGCAACCTTTGTCTTAATCTACTTCCAGATTTGCCCCTCGCAAGTGACCAGGAGCCCAGCTCCCACAGCCGCGTGGCCTGCTTGACAGCAGCCACCAACCGAAGGGCCCCTACCTCCCATTGGATAACATTGGGCCTAATTACCTCTGCACCTGGCTGCCCCTGTGCCGCTGAGGGTGTACCAACTGTACCTACCTGACCCTGACAGACCCCTGAGTCTATGCCCAGACCTTAACTCCAGTCGAGTACCTACCTAAAAGCTGATAACTCACTTTTATTCCATAGGATAACATTGACTCGTTTCACTTGGAAATCCTTCTACTTGAGGAGTTTTTAAACTTTTAAATATTCATCTAAAATCAGCCGAACAACTAATTCCGTTTTACTCGCCTGTTATCAGGAGAGAACCCAGTGCTGCATCTTTTAGCCCAGCACTGACCCTGAAAAGTAATTTTAACCGTACTTACCAGTAACTTGTATTTCCTTCCATAGGAATCATTGCATGATTTTCACCAGAAAAGTTTCTGTCGATTTCCAAAAACTACAAATAATCCTTACAAATCGTCTGTATGACTTAAACGCATTCTTTCAATTGTTTACAGGAGATGCACCTGGGCTGGATCCAGGATCCCACCCTGAGTTAGAAAAAGTTATGATAACACTACTTACCTGCTAAGTGAATTTCCTCCTATAGCATAACATTGGTGATTATAGGGGAAAAAGTTTAAAAGTGTCAACTTTTAAAATACAATAATATTCCTTAGAAATCACTACTGTAACCAAAATGCTTTTACTTAACTGTTCACAGGAGATGTCCCAGGACTGAATCTAGGATCCAATCCTGTGGTTAGAAAAGTAATCCATAACGTAACTAATTGCATTTATCTAGAAATTCCCATTGAGCTCAATGTTGCATTGTGTTTGAAATTGTGTTGCCTATTGCAAAAACTGTAACTATTGTAATTAAAAAGTCTATTGCCTATTTGAAAAGTATTTACCAAAATAACTCATTCTGAGAAAGTATATTTTGATACCTTGTTAGTTTTAAAATAAAACAACTATATATTTTGATACAAAACAATAGGCCTAGAGTTCAGTTCTTGAGTGTTTGAGACCATTTGCTGACTGAGTGCGTCACTGTTCTCTGATACTGCCTTACTGCTCAACCAAGCTACCACTTTAGAGAGTAAGGTTATATCTAACTTTAGCCTCTGCCAAACCTCTGGGGACTGTGGACTCTATACACACTGTACCTTGCCTTTGTCCAGCATATATGGTGCCACTTTCTTACACAGGCCCAACAAATATTTACTAACAGGAACTACACAACGCTCTGGCACACTGTCAACCGAGTTGAGAGTTGAGTTGAGTTGAGATTTGTAAAGCGCAACTTAGCCCATGGGCGTCAGGTTGGGCCAAAAAGCTCATGCTCGCCACTCCACTGTGGGATTCCGAGTGCCTGGGTACACTTGGGCAGACTTAGGGCTTTGACAAATGGAACCTTATTGGGCTCTCCCGCATTGGAGATCTGTGGGGGCTGAACGGGTGGTCTCATTCGCCTCACTCCAACAGACACATGAGCAAGCCGACCTAGAATATTTTAGATATGTACAAATCAGACATTCCCCCAGGCTAACATCCCCACAGGGTACTCCCCTCGAGAGTCTCCTCCTCTTGAGGATAGACGGCTGGATGGGTACTTTCCGGGCAAATCCATCTCCCTCGCGTACAAAAAGCTCATTCATAACACTCTGGACCCCTTAATATCACAGAGGATGACGAAGAATGGCAGGAAGCACTGTCCTCTCCTAGGAAGGTCGCTATCTCATCCAAACTGAGGCTTGTCCAGTTAAAAATTTTACACTGAATTTATATCTCCGACCCTCGGATGGTGTTGATGGGTAGGGTTGAAGAAGGGTTGTGTAAAAGACAATGCGGCTTAGGAGGCTCCTTTATGCATAATATTTGGGAGTGCGAGCTAATTCAAGACTACTGGGGAAAAGTGCATGAATGTATGAGCGCAGTCTGGGGAGTAGGAATTTAGCTTGAAGCCAAGAGATACCTCCTAAATGTTTGGGAGCCCACGGATCTTAACACCAAGGGCAAAATCTGGGCTACTCTTGGTCAGATGCTAGCCAAATGGAATATTGCCCGTCTGTGGGGAGCGGCGGCACGACCAATGCTGAGTGCCTGGAAGGCGGAAAGGGACCGGAGTATGGTAAGGGAGAAGTCGGTAAATGTAGCACGTGGCTGCCCCCGAAAATGGATAGCAGAATATATGATTAGTAATGTTTCTTCTATATGGGAAGGGAAAATTGGCAAAAGGAGGAACAAATATATACACATTTTCGCAATAGATGACAATAAATTCTCCTATTGGTCTTGTGGCTAAAGTCCACTGTGAAATTATTCAAATATTTTCCAATATCATCACACCCACATGAGGATAAGATTACACATTTCTATTTATTGTAATCTATTCAAAGTATACTTATCTCATTTCTTTTAAATATGTCACCAAACACAAGAGCTAAATCTTCTCAAAACAAATATATGCACTATACACAGCACATTAACATACCTATATACATACCTATATACAACAAATATACACAATGAAAACAACATATACACTTTATACAGCAAAAAAATGTAACAAAAAAGGGGGGGAGGATATAATTTATATATATATCTTTGTTCAGTACTTCCTATCTTTCACCCTATGGAACAGTACTACAAAAGTGTCCTCCTATAAAATCTAGGTGGTACACTAGGAGGTAGTCAGACACAACAGTTCCAAACCAAAAACCTTGTGGAAGCTCAATCTTCACATGTGTCCAGTGATGTATCTTTCACAAATTAATTGAAAACAAAAGGACTCCTCCAATTGGAAAGTGTCGATGCGGTCGCGTTTCGGCCTTCCAACAAGTCAGGCCTCCTCAGGACAGGGCGACAAAAGAAGAGGGGAACCAAACCTAGAAATACATATAATACAATACATTAACTTGCAGGCAGATGATCAACACTCTGTGTGCCACCACGCCCTGCTCCAAAGCCAGCACCATCCTACTTGAACTATGGTCACATGCCTCTACCGGCCAGGAGTACACCCAAGTACAAATCCCAAAAAGGGAGAAGCAGAGGAAAACACCACAGCTAACCTATAGTACCGTAAAGTCCCAGAGAGTGGTGTGAGTAAGATACGGTAATGTATGTGCGCTAAGTCCACGTCACGGTGGTTATGTGCATAGTTCAGTGCTCGAAAGGGAAGATGGTGCGTAAGGTCAGTGGTCACAATATGCCTTCAGCTATTGGCAATAAATACCGACACAGCAAAATCAGACCAACCTACTTACTTCAACTCCACGGTGGCAGAGCGACCCGCTATGTCAACAAACGCCAACTGTTTCTAGAAGATAGTGATAATAAAGGCACACGTAAGTCGGGCACATCCCAGGGACCTTGCAGGGACTGATCTGACAAAACAACTTGTGCGGACAAATACGCCCAGCACCTGGGTGTCCTACCTTGTGTATGTCCGCTCTTTGACTCACGGGGGCAAATCTCAGGATCTTGAATGATCCTATGTTCTCTGTAGTAAAAAAAGGGGTAACGAATCGCGTTAGTGTGGAAACCAGCTAGATCAGTTCCACACCTACGCTGTATCTATATCCTGTATCCCTCGTCAAAAATCACTGCAGCACTCACCGAAAGTTCAAGTGTCGGCAGTCCAAAATTCTGCAACAACAATTCGCCATCAAGGTCAGATCTTTCACTAACAGGACTAACGCGGCATAAATCCACAAGCGCCGTCCTCAACATGTCCTCCCACGTGAGCGGGACGTGCCGTATGCAGGCAATGGGCATAGAAAGGGGACTACGTTCTGTCCATACTCTACTTCCTTCTCCCTCTCTACTCGATAACTCGACTCCCCAGGTCACTGTCCTGGGGTGCATATTCCCATGTATAAAATACCAGACTTTCTAGTTGGAACAGAACAACGCAATATAGACCGGAAAAAAGCACCTGTCAACTGACTATAGAAAAACATTTCCAAAGTAAAGTCCTCTGCATCCCAATGAACTATAAGGGAAACCTCTCTCCTAATGGGTGACTGACCCTCGTGACTCTACTGCTTCTCCTAAAGTACATAACTATACTGAAAAGTAAAGCAACAGAAGATTCTAACAAAGCAGGGGATACCTCCTGATGATAAGTGCATGGGGCATCTACACTAAACAATGGACCCCCCCTCATGTCTTAACCACAATGTGTACCAACTTAATCTGGTGACCCATGATAGATCAGGAGGAACAGGGCGCCCAGTGGTCACAGAGTGAGCGACCATCTCCAAGCAATTACATTAAAGTATATACATGGTAACAGTATCGCACAATATTTCAAGCGTTCGGACAATGAAAAATGACAGTTATCATTAACACAACCAATACAAACGTTAAAAACATTTTATATACAATAACCTGTAGTATATATGCGGAACAAGAACAGTGCTCAAGTCTCCAAAGACACCTCGCCGGGAGCCTAAGATCTTATCAGGGCCCACATTTCATCACGCTCATTAAGTCCTCCCCTGGCAGTTTCATATTTCTCAATCATCCTTGCCTCTAATTTATTGAGGGTCGTTTGTACCATCGTTTTACTCTGCACTTTCACTCCGATCAATACAGACCAGCTGATATCATTCTCATCTTGTCCTGTCTCAACATAATGTTGTACTAATGGTGCTCCCATAGTTCTACATCTAATTCTCGACTGATGTTGAACCACTCTCATCTTTACACTCTGAGTCGTTTGCCCTATGTATGTTTTACCACACGGACACGTGATGCAATACACCACGTTTTTGGTGTTGCAGTTTGAGAAGCCTAATTGTACATGCCTATTGTTGTTAATCATCACTTGCTTGGTATTAGCAGTGTATGGACAAACTACACATCCATTGCACTTGTAGTGTCCTACTATAGGGGGGAGACTCAACATACTCCTCAGGTTACCTTTCTCTGGTGTAATTCTTGTTGCCTTGACTAGATGTTGCCTGCACTAAACTTTCTGCTGCTCCACCAATCATATCTCCTTAACGGCTGCCAGAACCTCTTTCCAGTATATCACAATATTTGGGCATGAGCACTATATGTCTAATGGCATTCTCTCCTCTTCTCACCCTCTCCAACATCTACCAGTGGCCCATCCCATCATAAATTGAAGTGTCACTGCCTGTGCTAACAGGGCAGGCTGGTTTTATAGGTGCCCTCCAAAGGATCCCCCACCCATACACAGGTGCATTTTTGTTTTGGTCACTCCCCCATTTAGTGATATGTTTCCATAAATTCTATGTTTGAAGTGTGTTAAGGCATATATATATATATATATATATACATTCTATTTGGAATAACTTTGGCACCGGTTGACAAATCTTCGTGAAATTTTCAAAACTGGTGGCCAGCTCCGGTCCGCTATTTTCCTGAAAGTCTCGGGGTGATTCGTCAAGCAGGGGCTGAGAAAAAAGTGGGGTCCCAAAACATGTGTTCCCCATGCAATTTTCCATAGGAACCTTTAATTGCAGCTACAGCCCGAACTACTGAACGGAATTACACCAAATGTGGCAGAAAGTTAGACCTCGGTTCAGAGTCATGCCTTTTTGTTAAATGGTGTAAATTTGTTAAGTAGTTTTTTAGATATTAAAGGGAAAATATACATACAGTTCTGGGCGGAGCCTAACCACACATCTCACCGTGAGATGTGATTGGCTGTCAGCACTTCATCCAAGAAGTGTTGTCAGCCATCATGGGACCAATATACATGATAGCACCTCATTAAAAAGCATTGCAGTTAATAGAAGGTTTAAAGACTTTAGTTACATTATAAATCATTTTTTGATGGTACCATACTCATTTTAGGAATTGTGGTGTGTTCTAAGGTGATTTTACCATGTGAAAAAGCCTTCTGCTTGGATATCATGAATCATGTTTGACAGAAAACTATTTTCTCATGCTTTTCCCACAGAGGTTTGGAAGGTGATCTATAAGCTAAACTGAGAGTATATTTTCTGTAAATTCACATTATCTTTCTCAGTCATGTGAGAATGAAGACTGACATTCTCAGTAAAACCTGAACATCCAACATGGACAGAGACTGGCAGTTGATTTCTTTGTGTTCTACGGCAGCTTCCCAGAGTGTTCTAAAGAACAAATAGAGCGCTAACAGTCCTACTAGTGACAGACACATGGCACACCTGAAGCCATCTTGATTGAAATAAAGTGGTAACTCTTAAAACATTTAATTTAAAAAGGAACAAATTGAGGGGGTTCATTTTGCCACAGAAAGTATGATTAGTGCTGCAGAAAGAAAAATTAGGGCACATTTTGACTGACTTCTCAAATCATCTTCTATTTCATTAAAAAATTCTGACATGCAGACTGAAACATGCACTTTCACACCCAACAGCAGACTTCGCTGGTGAGCATTAGCTTTACTACAGTGATCTAATAAATAACTAGAGTCCTAACATTCTGAATTAATGGCAAATGTGTTACACATCTGAATGCCTTCTTGATGGAACCTAATGTGAAAAACTGAAAGTATTTCCTACTGAGGAGACTGTAGTAAATGAGGAAATTAGGAAACTTCTTTACAAATAGGTCTCCCAAGATGGTCACCAGAGACAAAAGAGCCCAAATGTAGCACAAATATCACCCAGATGTAGCCCAAGTATAGCCCAATGACAGAACGTCCCAGAGTGTTCTGAAGAACAACTAGAGCGCTAACAGTTTTACTTATGACAAAAGTATGGCACACCTGAAGCCATCTTGATTGCAATAAAGTGGTAACACTTAAAACATTTAATTTGCAAAGGAACAAAATGAGGGGGTTCATTTTGCAATAGAAATTATGATTAGTGATTCAGAAAGAAAAATTAGGGTACACTTTGACTTCTCAAATCCTCTTCTATTTCATTAACAAATTCTGACACGCAGACTGAAACATGCACTTTGAATACCAGCAGGAGACTTTCCTGGTGAGCAGTAGCTTTACTACAGTGATCTAATGATCAGAATTTATGGCAAATGTGTGACACATCTGAATGCCTTGTTGATGGAACCAAAGTAAACAAGCATTGAAAATGCAATAGGTCTCGCCCTCGTTTAAGTTAAAGCAATTCTATTTGTAATTAGGTGGCTTTTTAGCTTTGCTTTTATTAGTGTTTTTCAAACTTTCATGTACATAATATGCAAATGTATGCATATATGTATATGTATGCATGCATTTATATGGGGGGGCATGGCTGGCTACCGAAGATGGCGGTCATGCTCCGATAGAGGTCCGGACCTCCTGGGGGGGAATAACGTATCCTGTGCCATCGCACTGCCTACAGCTGGACCGGAACGTGGATCCCAGGTCGCTGGAGCCCCTGTACTGAAAAAATCCCCGATCGACCTGGAAGACAGTTAACTGCTGGAGCTACAGCCCGAAGCCACCCTGACATGGGCCGCGGGCGGAGTCTGGGCCCAGCTGTGAGGTGCGATTCCGCACGCTGCTTGGACGGCTGTGGCTGCCCCGGCCTGAAACTGGACACTGGCCAGGCAAAACAAGAACTCCCTGGCTCTGGTTGGCACTGTCCTGCGTGCCCATCGACCGCTGCCGGGGAGCGGCTGCACCGCGTGGAGGACCCCGGAATGAGGTGAAGTGCGGACGTGCTGGGATCGTTGCCCTGGAGTGGTGCACTGATCTGCGAATTACAAACACTGCACTTGGAACGGGGTGAGGGCACCACGATTGTCTCTGGGGGCTGCGCCGCGGAGAGGGTCCTGACTGTGGCCTACCTGCTGCCTGGTGCGGACGGAGACCAGGGCCTGAATTGCAACCGAGTCTGCACCTGATACAGACGGCGACGGGCGGCTCGGCGCAGGCTCGTCCCCGCGATTGAATACCACTGTGGCCCCCCCCGACCTCTGCCCACTATGGATCCACCGGTGCCCTCGGCCTCTGCTCACTGCGGACCCACCGACACTCCCCCTCATTGCTGGAGCGCCCCCACACCGCGGGAGCCCTTGGTGTGGGGATGCGGCTGACCGCGCGGCTCGGTGAAGGAGCCGCCCCAGAGTCAGAAGCTAGGCGAAGTTGCTGCATAACGGCAGTGGAGTGGCAACGAGGCGGTAAGCCCATTCTTTGAATACTGTGGGGACTAGAGACAGGGTGCGCCTTAGCCCTGAGTTTGCTGGAGGGACTAATACGTCCAGGGAGGACCTTAATCCACGGTGTCAAGACAGGCTAGGTAGCTACGGGCTTCTGCCGCAGGCCTTTAGGGAGTGTCGGTGCCTTGCTGTGGGGGTCCAGACTGGGACGGTTCTCTCCCCCCCCCCACGGTTAAGAGTGACTCTGTAAAAGCTGCTTTTCCTATTTGCCCCCCCCCCACCCCCACCTGCTGGACCTGCCTTTCTGGTACGGACTGTCTGCATCTACCGGAGGGAACCAAGTGGGGTCCTCCTACGATATGTACCATAGCACACCTTTGGAGACATGCACACAGGCTGGACTTGGACTACTGTGGTACGCCAATAATTATCCCTGTTAGAACATCTTGACCCGCCTGGCTGAGTGCAGTGTGGAACCGACTCACTCACCCCTGTGGGCGGTCAGACTGATTGGTTGTCGTGTGGGTGAGACAACCTTGCAGGCTGCCGGACGGAGGGGGGTTCTGGCGCAGTTTCACCCCCTTTGGGGATTGCCTTCTCCTGAGATCGCTGGGTCTCCACTACGGTGCTCGCCCTGGCCTACACTAGTGGGTATACTATTGCCCAGGGCATCGCAGACGCTCCTCCTGATATCCACGGACATGAGCTGGGGCTGAACTTGGCCTAGGGTCCGCAACATTGGCAGGAATCAGACGAAGACGCTGAAGGGCCAACAAGGGACTGACCCCCCACCCCATGGGACTGAACTCACTTGTCGTCCCCCATCGTCGGGAATGGCTTCCATGGATCATACTGGTGGAACACCTGATAGACCTTATACTTAAAGAGATCTGGGACTCTCGGTCGGCGCTCGAGCTGCAGATAGGGAATCCTACCACTGGGCTGACGCTACTCATGGCCGACCATGGCAAGCTAGCTGACATAGTTAAGGAGCACGGACAATCTATCGCTGACCTCACCCCCAAGGTCGTTAACTACTCATCTACAATCAAAGAGCTACAACAACAGATGACGATGCTTATGGATCGGGTGGAGGGTGCAGAGGGCAGGATTAGGCGCAATAATATACGCGTTATTGGTCTGCCGAAATGCAGCGAGGAGAGTAGGGCAGCAGAATTTATGGAACAATGGTTCAGAGACCACATAGCCCCTGAGGGCCTCTCCCCATACTTCTGCGTTGAAAGAGCCCATAAGATTCCGACTGGTCAGCCCAGACCCGGCGCACCACCCCGCCCTCTGATAGTTAAAATCCTTAAATTACAGGGACCACGGCACGCTACTACAAAAGGCGAGGGAAAAGTCGCTCATCCAATTCGAGAATCATCGTAGATCATTGTACCCCGACTATACCGTTTTAGTGCAGAGGCAGAGATCGTCTTATCAAGCCATAAAGAACAAACTTCAGAAACCACAACTCAAATATACTTTGCTGTATCCTGCACAGCTGAAAGTTACCCACAACAAAAATACTCACTTCTTCGAAAGCCCGGCGGATGCCGAAGAGTGGATGGAAGTCATGTGTATTGGATCTAGCCAACTCAGCCACTCGGACCTTTCTTCACAGGAATCAGGTGTCCCTCCGGAACGGACCTCTCATCGCTCTCAGACCCCCAACAGGAACAGCAGAGGCACTGGCCCTTCACGGGAACAACAACGGCGTGATCAGGAGGGAGCCCTTGCCGTCGCTTGTGCCTTCCGTGAAGACCCCAACAAACTCCACACGGATTCGGAGGATAGCACGCTACACTCAGACTCTGAACAAAGCATAACTCTTTGATGAATGATCGGGGATGAGGAGTTAATTAGACTCTGAGAACTGCTATGCAAGGATGACATCTGGACAGAGCGGACTCCACGCCCTAGAGCCAGGCATATCCTTTTTTCTACTTTATCAATGTGGGTCCTGTGCATGTTATTACTCTGACTTGTATTGATTTCTAATGTAAATGCCTAAAAGATTTGGTACAACAATATAGATTATGAAGCTTTATATAGTACATATTCGGTTGAACACTTGTGGGGCTCCGGAATTATCCTACCCACACCCGGCAGAGACTGGAAGACGGTCTTTGACGAGTCTGGCTACGACCACCCCCCCTGGGGGAAAGGTCCCGTTGAGCCGTTGGATCACGGACCTTTGTATGAGTATGACCACGTCTATGGACAGCTACCCCTCTATGGAGTATGCACCGTTATATGTTATGCATTGTTTGCACAATATTGTTGGGCATAGCGCAGTTTGGGCGCTGCGCCAAGTCCGGTTGATGTTTTTGGGGGAAGGGTACTTCTGGCCGGCTGTGATATATTGCCCCACGTGTGGGGGAACCGCGCACTACACACAGGAACATGCCAAGAACTGTTAGTAAGGTAGGGTCTTATAATTTACTTACTTGGAATGTACAAGAGTTGGGGGCAATCCAGAAACGACATCGCATTCATGCTTATCTCCTCAGACATAAGACACAGATCGCGTTCCTCCAGTAATCCCACTTGACCGAGTCTGAAACTCAAAAAATGCGCAAAAAATGGAGGGGGAAGATTTACTCTACTGATTTCTCTGCCTTTGCTAGAAGTGCAACGATTTGGGTGCACCACGGGGTCCCCTTCCTGGAGCTAGAACGCAGGGTTGATGACCAAGGATGGTATATTCTGGTGAAAGGCACATTGGACAGCTCCTTGGTGGTCCTCGGCAGCATTTACGCGCCCAATTTTGAACAAAAGCATTTTTTACACCGCTTGGGAATGGCGCTGTTAGACTGGGACGGTATCCCTTGGGTTCTGGGCGGGGACTGGAATGCTATATTAGATACTACCCTAGATAGGCCACACCCTCCCCTTCAGGGCACGAGCATCGGCAAACTGGCTGAACACTTCCTAACCTGGGCTACGGGGTGGTCACTCACTGACGCATGGTGATGCCTCTACCCTACCCACAAGGAATAATCCTATTACTCTTCAGTGCACAGTCTACATATCAGGATCAATATATTCCTCTGTTCCAGGTCCATCACCACCCAGACTCAGCACTCCACATACTTAGTAAAAACCTTCTCCGACCACAGCCCTTTACAGCTCACACTCGGTTGGGGTACGGTGCCTACCCCTGTGCCCACCTGGAAGCTCCATCCACAATTGCTAGAAGACGCTCCCTTTCGCACAACTCTTTCCAACACTATCACTAACTACTTAGCCGAATTTGGGACACAGCCTCCTCTAATTTAATTGAATGGGATGCTCTGAAGGTGGTGGTTACGGGGGCATCGATCGGGCAGTTAGTGGGGACCTAGCAGGTAGTACACCAACGCTTAAAGGACATAGAACAGAGCTTGGATGTACTTGAATGGGAGGCTGTGTCGGATCCAAGCAAACGAGAGAGACTGCAGGCCGCCCACATAGACCATGCGGACGTATTAGAGACACTACAGACTGTGGACCACAGTGCATTCCTTCAACTAAAACACACAGAAGCAGATAGGTCAGGTGCACTACTGGCTCGCATAGTGAGGGATAGACAAGATCCGCGACTATAGCTAGTATCCGTACACCTGAGGGACACATGATTCACACACAATGTGAAATAAACAATGCCTTTTATGATCACCTTGAAGAGCTTTATGCACCACCTGCTCCTATAGATGGCCACTCTATCACAGAGTTTTTGCAAGATCTCCCCTTTCCGGTAGTCTCAGATGAGATGCGTAAAGTCATAGATGGCCGAATAACTCAACAGGAAATATGAGCCGCAATTAAAGGTCTGAATTGCAACAAAGCACCTGACCTTGACGGACTCCCGGTTTAGTTCTACCACACATTTTCAGAGACCGTGGTCCCAACACTGGAATCGGTGTACAAGGTCGCTTTTGAAACTGGTCAAATACCAACTTCCACCATGCAGGCGCTGGTTACATCGATACCTAAACCGGGGCGGGATAACACTGAGTTGGATAATTATAGATCCCTCTCCCTGCTAGCCACGGAATATAAAATCTTAAGTAAGGCCCTGGCCAATCGCATACAGCCATTTCTCAATACACCGGGACCAATGTGTGTTTGGTAATCTACCTTTATCCCGCATTTTTTTTTCCCGCATACCATCATCCCGCATACTATTAATCCGCAATGTCATTCATCCCGCATACCATCATCCCGCATTTTTTTACAACGCATGTGCTTTTATCACGCATGCCTTTACAACGAAATACGTTGTAAAGGCATGTATGGTAAATGCATTTGCGTTGTAAACGATGACGATGTCGAGAGAGGTAAGGGGGTGTGGGTTAATTTTTAAGGGTAGAGGTCGTGCTGGGGTAGTGATTGTGTAGTGTAGTGTTGTGTTAGTGCAGTGTTGAGTTGTGGTGGTAGTTTAGTGTAGGGTCGTGCTGGGGAAAGAGTAATAGGGGTTGGGGGTAGTGTTTTAGGGTTTAGGGTAGTGTTGTAGTGTTTGCAAATCAGGGCGATAGCCAGGGCAGCAGTCCTTCGTAGCCGTCGGGAAGCGGGGAACCTCGCAGCAAAGACTTTCGGACCACGTCGACATGCAGGGGTCGATGAAGTGGCGGCCTTCCTCCAGAATTTTCACACGAAGCTCCTCACAAACCTCTGGCTTGGACCGGTACCGCTGATATCGCCCCACGTTGGGCGCCAGATGAAGTACTGGGTTTTTCGGAACCCAGCGGTGTCAGGGTACACCCTAAGACTTCGGGGACTTCCTGATTCAGACACAGAAACTCAGAGTCTTCTAGGTGAAGTCAAAGATCGAATTTATTGGCTGCAACCAAGTAACAGATATCCTAGAAGTACAACATGGTGTATGTTCTCAGGAGACTGCTCAATCTTACAAAGCCAGCCTTCTCTTTTTATGCAAAATATTATGCTTCAGGCAAACATTCTTTAGTTTACAGTTGACCATTCACATATTTTCACTACAAAGAAAAAGCAGAGTCATGATGACAAGCCCATATTTCAGTTTGTCCAGCCCACAATCAATTATCCGGCAAGGCCCAGTATTTTCATCAGATATCGACGGACCCCCAATAAAAACGGGCACCTCCTCCTCGTAAAAGCAAGTCATAAAGTAGGAAACAGGGACAGGTGTGTGCAAGATTAGGCGTGGTTTGTGTGCGATGAAAGGTTTATGGCATGTTGTGCCTTGATGCTATCTCGTTCGGCCACTGGGAGAGGAACTGACTGAACAGGTTTGGCCTTGGGCAGGGGAGTCAGCTTGCCCAGGTCACAGAGAAGCCAGCAAAGGTGTACGTGTCCTTCATAAACAGTGTTTGGCCTTAGTTCATTGGCCTATGTGAGGGCAACTCACAAAATGGCTGCCGTACACAAAATGGAACACGAGGGTTCAGGACGAAAACTAAGTTTTCAAGGTAAAATCGTCACTCGAATATGACGAAAATGCTTGTGCATAGTGTACTAGCCATTCTCGGTCTTCTGATATCAGAATCGTCATGATAATGATGATGTTTATAACACGGGTCCAGAATTTTAAGTACTACAAGGCATGTCTTGGCAGTTCGGGATGGACTGTTCCCATGAGGCACAGGGTCCCACTGATTTGCATATGGTCATATCTGAACTGGGGTGGCAGAGTGGGCTAAAGAACTGTGATGGATGAAACCCAGATCTGTTGACTGGGTGTGAGTGTTTGATTGGTTCAGATGCTCCGTCCATCACCAGTCCCTTTTGTACCGTTTTGTTTGCCATAAGTTGGCAGGGTATGCTTAGACGTGAGTCCCTTGATCACTTTGCCACTTGATTCAAGCAAGCCTGGCTGAAGACGGCTGAAATGCCAGAAACCGGTCCTAGGAAGCTTGTTTCCGGTCCAGGGAAGTCATTGCTTGGCAGTTCGGGCTGAACTGTTCCCATGAGGCACACGGTCAGACTGATTTGCATATGGCCATGTCTGAACTGTGGTGGCAGAGTGGGCTAAAGAACGGTGATGGATTAAAACCATATCTGTTGACTGGGTGTGAGTGTTTGATTGGTTCAGATGCTCCGTCCATCACCACCCCCCTTCTGTACCGCTTTGTGATCCTTCCACAGTCCATCTTTAACACACTGAATACTATACTGGTGAATCTCATCTGGGGCACTGGATGCAGACGAATAGGCCTGCGGAAGTTGCAACTAGAGACCCAGAGCGGCGACCTGGGCGTCCCTGACTTCAGAAGTTATTGCTATGCATGTCAACTCCAATAGCTCTCCTTCTGTATGGCAGGGAGGAATCTGCAGGAGATTGAGTTCACACCTCAGAAGCTGGATCGGGGCGAACTACACTCCTTACTATTACCAAAAGCCAAAATTCCCATAGATAGCCCTCCCCTATTAAAAACATCATTACACTGCTGGAAGAAGGCACTGTCATACACTTCAACAGCGACCCCTTATGCCCTAACATCCCCATTCTGGGGCTCCCCACACCACAACGTAGACTTACGAGGGCCAGGATACATGACTGGACAGATAGTGGAGTGGAGGATGTCGGGGCGTTCTCCGAGGATGGTGTCCTACTTGATCACTACTCCGTTGTGCGGGCTACAGGTGCATCCCGTCTATACTTACTGTATGCCCCAGTGACACATTACTGTAAGAACACATGGGCCCTGCAATGGACTGAACCCACTCAGCATAACCTGGTACAACTCTTATACTATATGGGACATGGGGGGCATTTGGTTCAGTGGCTGAATACTGGTGTTCGAGCGCATGCAGCGATCTCATTCACCTCCTTGAGGGCAAAATGGTCTGGGGATGCTGAGGTTGAACTCATTGATAAGGCCTGGAAATGTATGCTGGAACACCCTAAGAAGGTATCGCGTAATGCGAAACTGAAGTTCATACAATCGATGATTCTCCATGGATCATACCTTACTCGTAAGAGACTCCACTGCATGTTCCCGGACTCCCCTCATTGCTGCCACGCTGCAAAGGAAATGAGGCTGACTTCCTGCATATGTTATGGTCTTGTCCCTGTCTCCGAGCCTATTGGGTGGGTGGGTGCCACACACTGAATACAGTCACGCAGTCACCGGTTCCAACTGATGCTTTGAACTGCCTTATTGGTCTTCGTAAGTGCTCAGGAGTACAGAAAGTATGGCTAAAATTTCTAGACCTAGCCCTTATATTGGTGGTGCGAGCTCTCACCATGAGATGGAAATCCCTCAGATGTCCCACAATATCCATTTGGCAGGCTGACTTGCTCCAGTGGGGAAGAGCGGAGGGCTCAGCTCTTTGTAGAGAGGAAAAGATGGGGTTGAGGATACAACCTATCTCATTAGAGTGGGAAGCCATGCTGATTGACTTGGAATCGATAGATTTAGTACCCCCACTAGATGTCCCGACACCATAGCGCTACTTGTCACCGAGTAGCTCCCTAACCTCGGGCTCTGTGATCTGGGCCAGCACTTTATATCACAAGGAGGCTACAACCTGTTGGGTGTGCTGTTTATAAGGATTTCCTTTGATTATTTTTGCTGTGAGAGCAGGACTGGAGAGAAGGGGGGGTGGGGGTTAGGGAGGGGGGAGTTGGGGTTACACAGGTTCTAGTTGTTCGCTAAAAATGTACATGACTTTGTGTTGATGTATCCTATATCGAGCCCTTTCAGCTTATATTGCCAACGGGATTATTTGAGATCATGATCATTGGTAATGTAATTTACATAGAACAATATACGCAGGATCTGTATACATCATATACATGTAACTACTAAAAAAGGAAAAAAGACTGCCTCTGTATAATTTTATTGCATTGTATATGATAATGAAGTCATCAATAAAGTCTGTTAAAAAATAAAAATGTATGCATGCATTTATATTTGTATTTATATAGATATGCAGATTATATATATGTTCATATATGTATGTATATATATATATATATATCAGTCAGTTCAGGAAGCACACAAAGCGAGGAAATCCACAGGAAGCCTCGTATGAAGGTACACGTTTATTTTGCAATCTTGCCAGCAGTCGCTCCACAAGAACTGGCACTCCTTGCTGTGGCCAGACGCGTTTCAGGACCAGATGTCCTTTCATCAGTGGCAGCAAAAGAAAAGAAGTTCGCGCTGCACACGCGCAATTGAGTTCCAAACACCTTCCCCCAGTGGGCGTGGCCATCCTGTGGCCTTCTGGTGCTCGTAGTTCGTGTGCATAGTATTACCACGTAGGTGCGCTCTGATTTCTTTTAGTTCATGCAATTTTAATCTTTTCCCTCGTGGGTGAATGCCTGTTCTCATGTTGCGGCTGCCCCGCTTCATAGAGAGCAAAATTTACCTGTGCAGGCTCCAGCCCTGAAATAGAGCGTGCACACCTTCCTCCCGATATTCCCAGCGCGTTGTAGGCCGGGGCGGGCCCGCTGTTTAGGCAGTGGTCTCTCCTCTACGGCTGTGCCAGCCGTTACAAATCAGTCAGTTCAGGAAGCACACAAAGCGAGGAAATCCACAGGAAGCCTCGTATGAAGGTACACGTTTATTTTGCAATCTTGCCAGCAGTCGCTCCACAAGAACTGGCACTCCTTGCTGTGGCCAGACGCGTTTCAGGACCAGATGTCCTTTCATCAGTGGCAGCAAAAGAAAAGAAGTTCGCGCTGCACACGCGCAATTGAGTTCCAAACACCTTCCCCCAGTGGGCGTGGCCATCCTGTGGCCTTCTGGTGCTCGTAGTTCGTGTGCATAGTATTACCACGTAGGTGCGCTCTGATTTCTTTTAGTTCATGCAATTTTAATCTTTCCCTCGTGGGTGAATGCCTGTTCTCATGTTGCGGCTGCCCCGCTTCATAGAGAGCAAAATGTACCTGTGCAGGCTCCAGCCCTGAAATAGAGCGTGCACACCTTCCTCCCGATATTCCCAGCGCGTTGTAGGCCGGGGCGGGCCCGCTGTTTAGGCAGTGGTCTCTCCTCTACGGCTGTGCCAGCCGTTACAAATCAGTCAGTTCAGGAAGCACACAAAGCGAGGAAATCCACAGGAAGCCTCGTATGAAGGTACACGTTTATTTTGCAATCTTGCCAGCAGTCGCTCCACAAGAACTGGCACTCCTTGCTGTGGCCAGACGCGTTTCAGGACCAGATGTCCTTTCATCAGTGGCAGCAAAAGAAAAGAAGTTCGCGCTGCACACGCGCAATTGAGTTCCAAACACCTTCCCCCAGTGGGCGTGGCCATCCTGTGGCCTTCTGGTGCTCGTAGTTCGTGTGCATAGTATTACCACGTAGGTGCGCTCTGATTTCTTTTAGTTCATGCAATTTTAATCTTTCCCTCGTGGGTGAATGCCTGTTCTCATGTTGCGGCTGCCCCGCTTCATAGAGAGCAAAATGTACCTGTGCAGGCTCCAGCCCTGAAATAGAGCGTGCACACCTTCCTCCCGATATTCCCAGCGCGTTGTAGGCCGGGGCGGGCCCGCTGTTTAGGCAGTGGTCTCTCCTCTACGGCTGTGCCAGCCGTTACAAATCAGTCAGTTCAGGAAGCACACAAAGCGAGGAAATCCACAGGAAGCCTCGTATGAAGGTACACGTTTATTTTGCAATCTTGCCAGCAGTCGCTCCACAAGAACTGGCACTCCTTGCTGTGGCCAGACGCGTTTCAGGACCAGATGTCCTTTCATCAGTGGCAGCAAAAGAAAAGAAGTTCGCGCTGCACACGCGCAATTGAGTTCCAAACACCTTCCCCCAGTGGGCGTGGCCATCCTGTGGCCTTCTGGTGCTCGTAGTTCGTGTGCATAGTATTACCACGTAGGTGCGCTCTGATTTCTTTTAGTTCATGCAATTTTAATCTTTCCCTCGTGGGTGAATGCCTGTTCTCATGTTGCGGCTGCCCCGCTTCATAGAGAGCAAAATGTACCTGTGCAGGCTCCAGCCCTGAAATAGAGCGTGCACACCTTCCTCCCGATATTCCCAGCGCGTTGTAGGCCGGGGCGGGCCCGCTGTTTAGGCAGTGGTCTCTCCTCTACGGCTGTGCCAGCCGTTACAAATCAGTCAGTTCAGGAAGCACACAAAGCGAGGAAATCCACAGGAAGCCTCGTATGAAGGTACACGTTTATTTTGCAATCTTGCCAGCAGTCGCTCCACAAGAACTGGCACTCCTTGCTGTGGCCAGACGCGTTTCAGTTGAGTTCACCCACGAGGGAAAGATTAAAATTGCATGAACTAAAAGAAATCAGAGCGCACCTACGTGGTAATACTATGCACACGAACTACGAGCACCAGAAGGCCACAGGATGGCCACGCCCACTGGGGGAAGGTGTTTGGAACTCAATTGCGCGTGTGCAGCGTGAACTTCTTTTCTTTTGCTGCCACTGATGAAAGGACATCTGGTCCTGAAACGCGTCTGGCCACAGCAAGGAGTGCCAGTTCTTGTGGAGCGACTGCTGGCAAGATTGCAAAATAAACGTGTACCTTCATACGAGGCTTCCTGTGGATTTCCTCGCTTTGTGTGCTTCCTGAACTGACTGATTTGTAACGGCTGGCACAGCCGTAGAGGAGAGACCACTGCCTAAACAGCGGGCCCGCCCCGGCCTACAACGCGCTGGGAATATCGGGAGGAAGGTGTGCACGCTCTATTTCAGGGCTGGAGCCTGCACAGGTACATTTTGCTCTCTATGAAGCGGGGCAGCCGCAACATGAGAACAGGCATTCACCCACGAGGGAAAGATTAAAATTGCATGAACTAAAAGAAATCAGAGCGCACCTACGTGGTAATACTATGCACACGAACTACGAGCACCAGAAGGCCACAGGATGGCCACGCCCACTGGGGGAAGGTGTTTGGAACTCAATTGCGCGTGTGCAGCGCGAACTTCTTTTCTTTTGCTGCCACTGATGAAAGGACATCTGGTCCTGAAACGCGTCTGGCCACAGCAAGGAGTGCCAGTTCTTGTGGAGCGACTGCTGGCAAGATTGCAAAATAAACGTGTACCTTCATACGAGGCTTCCTGTGGATTTCCTCGCTTTGTGTGCTTCCTGAACTGACTGATTTGTAACGGCTGGCACAGCCGTAGAGGAGAGACCACTGCCTAAACAGCGGGCCCGCCCCGGCCTACAACGCGCTGGGAATATCGGGAGGAAGGTGTGCACGCTCTATTTCAGGGCTGGAGCCTGCACAGGTACATTTTGCTCTCTATGAAGCGGGGCAGCCGCAACATGAGAACAGGCATTCACCCACGAGGGAAAGATTAAAATTGCATGAACTAAAAGAAATCAGAGCGCACCTACGTGGTAATACTATGCACACGAACTACGAGCACCAGAAGGCCACAGGATGGCCACGCCCACTGGGGGAAGGTGTTTGGAACTCAATTGCGCGTGTGCAGCGCGAACTTCTTTTCTTTTGCTGCCACTGATGAAAGGACATCTGGTCCTGAAACGCGTCTGGCCACAGCAAGGAGTGCCAGTTCTTGTGGAGCGACTGCTGGCAAGATTGCAAAATAAACGTGTACCTTCATACGAGGCTTCCTGTGGATTTCCTCGCTTTGTGTGCTTCCTGAACTGACTGATTTGTAACGGCTGGCACAGCCGTAGAGGAGAGACCACTGCCTAAACAGCGGGCCCGCCCCGGCCTACAACGCGCTGGGAATATCGGGAGGAAGGTGTGCACGCTCTATTTCAGGGCTGGAGCCTGCACAGGTACATTTTGCTCTCTATGAAGCGGGGCAGCCGCAACATGAGAACAGGCATTCACCCACGAGGGAAAGATTAAAATTGCATGAACTAAAAGAAATCAGAGCGCACCTACGTGGTAATACTATGCACACGAACTACGAGCACCAGAAGGCCACAGGATGGCCACGCCCACTGGGGGAAGGTGTTTGGAACTCAATTGCGCGTGTGCAGCGCAAACTTCTTTTCTTTTGCTGCCACTGATGAAAGGACATCTGGTCCTGAAACGCGTCTGGCCACAGCAAGGAGTGCCAGTTCTTGTGGAGCGACTGCTGGCAAGATTGCAAAATAAACGTGTACCTTCATACGAGGCTTCCTGTGGATTTCCTCGCTTTGTGTGCTTCCTGAACTGACTGATATATATATATATATTCACTGCAAAAACCATAGGTTAGAGACCATATATAGTTAGCTGGACATTTTATTGACATAAAACCAATGAAATTCCATATATAGTTAGTTGCACTAACTATATATCGCGCACCCGCAATCCACTGCTGATGATGTCACATATTACATCATTCATGACATGGTCAGTGACATCACTGATGACATCACTGATGACATCTCAAATGACATCACTGATGACATCACTGATAACAACATCCAGTGATTTTTTGTTTCTATAAAGTTTAAATATGTCTTACATATTGAAGAATGAGTGGATGTGTAAGTGTCTGGACGAAGGATTTAGTAGGTGCATGACTGACTGTATGAGTGAGTGATTAAATGTGTCTCACTGAGTGCATGGGTTAGTGACTAAACTGTCTTAATTTGTGCATCATTATGTCTGTTGTTCTGTAAACTGCTGCATGTGTTGATCAGTAGCTATATGAGTAACTATATGGGTTATTGATTGATTGCCCAAGTATTTGTATGGGAGACTGAGTGTGTGTGTGGCTAGCTGGGAGGTGTGTGACTCTGTGCAGATCAATCTGTACTTGTATCAATGATTGTATAAGAAGGTAAGTATGTGTTAGTATATGTTTGAAAATGTAAGGTGCTCTATGTTTAACTGTATAGACAAGAAAATGGAAGTCTCATTGATTCTTTACAGGACTGACTAGGTGTGTGAGTAACTCCATGGATGAGTGGCAGACTGTGAGTGTCTGTATAGGTGTATGAGTGCATATGATAGTGTTGTAAAGATGAGTGATTATATGTATGAATGATTGTATGGGTGAATGAGTGAAGGTGTGTGTAGACGTAGCAATCAGTGAGTGCGTATGTAGTAACTAGTATTGGTGTGTCAATGGTTTCAAAAATTATACTCTTTTTAACACTGGGTGAAACAGAGGTTATATTAAAATGTGAGGAGATGCATTGTATTGTCACATGAATGATATCATCAGTGATGTGGTCATTGATGTCAAATGAGATGTCATCAGTGATGTCATCAGTGATGTCATTTGAGATGTCATCAGTGATGTCATCAGTGATGTCACTGACCATGTCATGAATGATGTAATATGTGACATCATCAGCAGTGGATTGCGGGTGCGCGATATATAGTTAGTGCAACTAACTATATATGGAATTTCATTGGTTTTATGTCAATAAAATGTCCAGCTAACTATATATGGTCTCTAACCTATGGTTTTTGCAGTGAATTTTCAAGGTTTTGTAAATGCTAATTCCTAACTATATATGGTCTATAACCTATGGTTTTTTCAGTGAATTTTCAAGGTTTTGTAAATGCTAATTCCTAACTATATATGGTCTATAACCTATGGTTTTTTCAGTGAATTTCAATGTTTTTTTAATAGCAAATATCATAAGCTGTCGAATGTCAAGTACGTGGTAAGTAAAAACATTTTCGTGTTTATGCACACTGATCTGCTTTGAACGCTGCCCCCCACCCCTCATTTCTATTAGGAGTACTCTCTCTTTGCAGATAGTGAAGGGTAGTTAACGCAGCCCTTTGCCCCCTTTGTAATCCGTCGTGCCTGCTTCTCTCTCCATTTGATTGATTGTTCTCTTTGGTTCATTCTCTATTTACAAACAAGCACAGAGTCGCAATACTCTGTTTAGTCTTTGCAGATAGCGAAAAATCGTGTAAAAAAACAAAAGGAATCGAACAAAATCAGTAGGCCACTAATGGGATCTCTTTTTGACCTCGCTAAAATAGAAACATTAGGAACAACCTGTTGGAAATAGCAATGCGTATGTACATAAGCGGCGTTAATTTGTGTTCACAGTACCCCTTGTTGATTGTTTCAATCGAGCATTGAATTGTTCGAAGTTGGTTCTCTTAAGGATCTTCTCTGCCTGCAAACGAGGAAGAATAGGAATATTCTCTCTCCCTTTGCAGATAGTGAAGGGTAGGTAACGCAAGCCTTTAACACGTCGTACCTATTTCATTCCTCATTGATTGATTGATTGTCCGAACATTGACTGTTTGGGAATTAGTTCTTTTTGGAGGTATTCCCTGTTTGCAAATAAACGTAGGAAAATCTTTGCAAGTAGTGAAAGGGTACGTAATGCGGACCTTTCTCCCCCGTTGTAATCTGTCATGCCTATCTACTCCCCACTGATTGATGCACCTGTTTCACCCGGACCATTTACTAGAGATACGTTATCTGGCCCGACCAGAGAGCACCCCTAGTGAAAAGGACATATGCAATAATAACGAAGTGATCACTGTATCCTGTTAACAGAAACTTTAGCATGAAACAACCTGGAAAGAAAAGAATAGGAAAACGAAAATCAGTAGGCCACTGATGAACATGAACTTTTATTAAACAACGAACAAAGAAACGATAACATAACGTAATGATAAAACCTATTAATGTCCTAGAAACAAGAAAACGTTAAAATATGCCAGTGGTGAGAGACCAGAAAAACAGTAAGAGAAACCAAATCACCCCTCGCTGTCCCACCGCCTGCCACGCCAAAAAAATCGATAGACTAGGGAAAATGCAAGTCAGTAGAACATCCGCCCCCACTCTGGAAACTTCCAAGGTGGGGCAGGGTTGCGGCTACGCCCAGCCGGGAGCAGCCCATATAAGGCAGGTCCTGCTGCCACGCCTCGGCCAGGAGATCCTAACGTAGGGTGTAGCCGGAGGAGAGGCCGAGGCCAGCGGGACCCGGCCAGGGGATTGCCTTTACAACGCTGAACAGTTGCAGGGGGGGGGAATGTCTCCTCGACCCTCCCGTCTCTCTCCCAGTCCGGCCGCGGTGGCCCTTGAGAGTTGCAGGTACTCCCGCCACATGCTCTTCCGGTCCGGCCACCAACGGTCGGGGGGCCGAGGACGACGGGATCCGGCTGCAGCCGATAAACCAAGAAACCCGTTCATGGGGCCAGAGCCAGGGGCGTCCGGCCGACATCTACCGGAAGCCCGGCCCGAAGACGGACGGGACACTTCTTCTTTCTTGAATAATGGCTGCGACAACACTGGGGGGGGATTTCTTGCACATGCCTCCGACCCCCCCCCCCTCGTCCTCATCGCCTGGTCCGGCCATAACAAATCTCAAGCGAGACGCCGTGGGGTGCACTGGGAGGGAGAGACGGTGCGAACAGGCCTCTCCCGCCTCCCCAGGTGGAGGCTTCCCAGCTGCACCCTCAGCGCTCCAGGCGCCCGGAAAAGGGTTCTTCCACTGTGGCCATGCTGCAACGTCTCGCCCGGCAGGGTGGAGCCCGTCCGCTCATTTGACCCCGCGATCGCCAGTAGCTACCGAACTCTCAAAATGGCGGTCGACCTGGCAAGAGCGGGACCAGCATAAAGAAATGGCCCGGTCACTGCTTGACTCCACCACCGTAGTACTCCACGACCTTGAAGATTCTAGAGGAGCCGCGGGAGTCTCCGACCCCCGATGGGGAATGACTGCCATGATCGCCCGTGGAGTGACGAAACTGTATCCGCGGGACGTCGGCGCTCCCATGCTGGCGCCAGCCTCACTTTGAATTACTAGAATCCTGCAGACCTCAGTTCCGGTGAAAGCACAGTGTGACCCGGTAGGAAAAATTGTTGCACCCCCTCCCCTTTTTCACTGATAGTTCAAACCACCGATCCTTTCCTTTGCCCTTTTAACGGAACTTTGGACTGCCTCCCCCTCTTTTACATTTTCTAGAGAAAACAAAACATTAACCACTACATTAGCATAGTAGTTGACACCAGAACTGTTTTCAAATTTAAAACCAACAACATCTTCAACAAAATCCTTTTTGTTTCTGCTGTGACCCTGCTACAGCACAGGCATTGTCCCCAGCAGTAATTCTGCGATGCCGGTAAGAATAGCTGTGGTGCCTACTGGACTCACTCACCCCCGCGGCGCCCCACGCCGTTATTTGCTGGGCGGCAACTTACTAGACATCACTTTCGTGCCATCTAGATTTCAGCGCGTTCTGCTGCCTTGTAACTATTCGCACAACAGACCGCTACGGACAAGAATATTTCATTATTGGTGCTGTCAATTTCAATAAATCTATTGGATAATTCAAAAGAAATTGCCACGGTCTCTTCGTTGTTTAAATGTTTTTACTGTTTTTGTTTTGTTGTATATATTTATATGTTATTAAAGTTTTATATTCCTACTACTTTGTTGGAGTGTTACATATTTTTAATGTGACACATAATTGTAAAAACTTTGATGTACCAAGAGTCATTCCTGGAATCTTCCGCTTCAGGCTCGGTACCCTCCCCAATCACAATACAGGATGGTTTTCAGATAGTAGGAACGCGTGTGGTGTGACGGATCTCATCGGGTGTGGGCCTTGATCTACTATAACTCCTTTGAAGAGGGGTGATTCTTTACAGCTGGGGCCATAAACTACATCTGCAGGGCTAGCTGATAGCCTGGACAATCGGACACAGAGGAAGAGGAGTGTCAGAGGGTGCGGTAGTGAATAGGGCGAAAGGGAGGTGTCGGGCGGGCACAGAGTGTGATTTTCAGGGAAGAGCAGCGCAGATGGGGGGAGGTTTATTGCCCATGCATAAGACAGAGAGCGGGGGTGACCAGTGCCTGGGGAAGATGCTTGCGAGGGTGAGGAGCCATGCTACGAATCGACAGCGTGCAGAGAGTGGGTCTGGTCAAGACATCTAAAATGGCTGCCGTGCACCACAAAAGTGTGGCATTTCAAAAAAGGCAAGATGGCGCAAACAATGTTTTTCAACACTTCCTCATTTCCTTCGAATCGAACGTTAACAGACGTTGGGGCATATTACCAAAGTTAAGCGATATTTATCGCTAACGATGCTTACCAACAAATTTCTTACCGCTAAGCATCGTCAGAAATTATCGAAGATAAACCTTGCTATTATCAAGGTTTATCGCAAATGCGATAATAAACGGCCGCAATGCATCAATATCGCTAAAAACTCAGCGATATTCATGCATTACCGAGCTAATGCTCTTAGCCATGTTATCCACCTCCCATTGGATAACATGGCTAAGAACTGCTCAGGGCAGGTGTTACTTTTTGGAGATATTTGCGCTTAGCGCGAATATCTCCAAAAGGAGATAGATATCTTGCATGTTGTAATGCAAGTTATTGTGGTATATGGAACTCATACCATAATCTCTCAGGAAAGCAGAAACTGATCCTTTTGGGACCGCCTAAAAAGGCCTAGGGGGTGAGGAGTACTCTACTTTGCCCCCTTTTCACGTTCCGAACTATTTTATTTTACTCTCTTCTGTAATTACACAAAATAGCAGCGATAAGATGCATCGGAGACACAGTGAGAGAAAGGAGGCCGGAGATGAAGAAGAGATGTCAAATACACATTGGAGATAATATAGTGGCAGAAGGGAAGTAAATATGAGTAAACTTACCATGTAACATAAAAATGTTGCACTCTATACTATAAGTCTCATTTTATACTACAATCACTTCGCTACAACCTCATAAATTAAAAATAAAAATGAATAATGTCTCAAACAATTTTTGATTTCTAAATATAAATTTATTCTTCAGAATTTTCTAAATTTGAAAGAACTAGTAACATGTCCTCATCAGCAATGTCCTCATGAAAAGTCTGCAATGATGATTCTTGTAACTCTATGGTCTCCAAACATTCGATAAATTCGCCATCAAGAGATTGATCAAAAAAATCATTCAAGTCATCTCCTCCTTGTGACAATATTTCATTATTGGTGCTGTCAATTTCAATCAATGTAGTGGAATCATTCAAGTCATCTCCTCGTGACAATATTTCATTATTGGTGCTCTCAATTTCAATCAATGTAGTGGAATCATTCAAGTCATCTCCTCCTTGTGACAATATTTCATTATTGGTGCTGTCCATTTCAATCAATCTAATGGAATCATACAAGTCATCTCCTCCTTGTGACAATATTTCATTATTGGTGCTCTCAATTTCAATCAATGTAGTGGAATCATTCAAGTCATCTCCTTGTGCCAATATTTCATTATTGGTGCTGTCCATTTCAATCAATCTAATGGAATCATACAAGTCATCTCCTCCTTGTGACAATATTTCATTATTGGTGCTCTCAATTTCAATCAATGTAGTGGACAATTCAAAAGAAATTGCCACGGTCTCTTCATTGTGAGCCATTTTATTTTGAAATTGCTTGCTGTAAATTGCAGAAAAAAATAATCACTTTCATTTATCGTTTTTAGTAATACATAATATAAAACTAACTTTATCAAGTATTTAGTATAACAGAAGGACTGCAAATAAATAACAGAAAACATTTTTCAAATTATCTTCAAGTGTACAACATAGTTCCCCTTACAAATTAACAACTCACCTTTTTAAAAGTAGGAGAAGTGTTAGTACTGTGTAAATCAAACACCAGAAATTCACCACCAAAAATTCCTCACAAATGTACCCCAGACAGTAGTATCACAAAATGGCTGTGGTTTCCTCTCATTTGAAATATATACATAACCAATTAACTTTCATCACACACAAATACAAAACCAAACTAACATTTTAATTGGTTCTAAATTTCAACACTTTCAAATGTGTTTTCCCCATGCAATTTTCCATAGGACATTTACATACGTCTACAGCCTGAATGGCTGAACGGAATTACACCAAACTTGGCAAAATGGTACATCAAACCTAAGAGGTCAGGAAGGATCTACTATGCCCCCTTATGGTCATTTCCCCCTTCGCTTTGGCCTCCTCTTGTCTCTCAATCCTACCGAGAGACAAGATGGCGGCCGCTACGGACTGTTTGGAATGTTGACAGACGCCGGAGAACCAATCAGCTTCGCAAAGCTCCGTAACGCGAAAAGTACGCGAAGCGGAGCGCTGTTACAGATATATATCTTTTTTTGAACGTTAATTTCTCAAAATCCACTGGAGCACATATATTGAGACCTAGCAAAGGCACATCGGGCTACCAGTCCCTAATATTTTGCCAAGTTTCGTGCAAATCCATTCAGCCGTTCGATTATTATTATTATTTTTTTTTTTGCCCCGCGGGGCCCTTTTAAAACCTCCACATCAAACGTAGGGGGTCAGCGAGGATCTACTATTCCCCCTTATGGTCATTTGCCCCTTCGCTTTGGCCTCCTCTTGTCTCTCGATCCTACCGAGAGACAAGATGGCGGCCGCTACGGACTGTTTGGAATGTTGACAGACGCCGGAGAACCAATCAGCTTCGCTTCACAAAGCTCCGTTGCGCGAAAAGTACGCGTCCTGGAGCGCTGCCCGGTCCGCTGTTACAGATATATATCTTTTTTTAAACGTTAATTTCTCAAAATCCACTGTAGCACATATATTGAGACCTACAAAAGGCACATCGGGCTACCAGTCCCTACAATTTTGCCAAGTTTCGTGCAAATCCATTCAGCCGTTCGGGCTAAAAGTGAGGCCAACCGCCCTATGGAAAACTCAATGTTAAAAACACGTTTTGGGACCCCCCTTTTTTCTCAGCCCCCCCTTGACGAACCCCCCCAAATTTTCAAGGGCTGCTCAGAAACAAAATGTGCCATTTTCCTGAAAATTTCAGCCAATTCCGTCCACAAACGCCAAAGTTATTAGACATAGAATTTTCAAAAAACCCATAGAGAAAAAATCCTAACTATATATACCTACTGGCGACCGCCAGTAGGTAATATAAACATACATATATATAAATGCATTTGCATATATATGCATATATATATATATATATGTGCATATGTGTCCATGTAGAGAGAGGTAGAGAGAGGTGTAGAGGTAGAGGTGTAGAGGTAGAGGTGTAGAGGTAGAAAAGTAGAGGTAGAGATGTAGAGAGTAGTAGAGAGAGAGGTAGATAGAGGTAGAGAGGTAGTGAGTAGAGGATGAGTAATAGACAGTAGAGAGTGAGTAGTAGAGAGTAGTAGACAGAGTAGCAGAGAGTGAGTAGTAGAGAGTAGTAGAGTGAGTAGTAGAGAGTGAGTAGTAGAGAGTAGTAGAGTGGGTAGTAGAGCGTGAGTAGTAGAGAGTAGTAGAGAGTGAGAGAGTAGTAGAGAGTGGGTAGTAGAGAGTGAGTAGTAGAGTGTAGTAGAGAGTAGTAGAGAGTGAGTAGTAGAGAGTAATAGAGTGAGTAGTAGAGAGTAGTAGAGAGTAAGAAGTAGAGAGTGAGTAGTTGAGAGTAGTAGAGAGTGAGAAGTAGAGAGTCAGAGAGGCGAAGTGGCGAGTGAAGGCGGCAGACGGCGGAATCTACCCTCAGACACCCTGCAGCAGTAATCCAGCCCTGTCCTGTCCGTCGAGGTGAGGTGAGGAACTGAGCATCTGAGCTCTCCCTGCCTCGCTCTGCTCGGCAGCTCGATAGAGGCAGAGGTGAGGAGAGGAGAGGTGAGGCAGCGCCCGATGTGTTGGAGAGGGGCGGAGGACGTAAGTGGGAGTCAAGACGCGAGCGTGGCTGCCGATAGAGGCGGCTGCAGAGTAAGAGCCCGGGGGTTGTCCGGAGGGCTGCCTGACCAGGTCCGGCTTGCCTGTGGTCCCCCCTGTGTGCTCCGCTCGGCGCCATTCCCACCGTAAGCCCCCGCGAGCCTCCTGACACTACCTACCACTTTCTAACAACCAGTGGTCAACCCCCAAGAATCCCAAGAATCCTAGTAAACCATAGCAGGGAATAAAGGAGCGCCTAGAAGCGCCTAGCAGCCCCAGCACCAAATAAAGAAAACAATTGTGAGAGTCCTGGGTGCAGAAGGAGCTGTGAGGAGTCCTGCGAGGAGTCCTGAGCTATTTAAACAATATAACCTCATTAGAAACGGACTTAGATAGCGGAACAGGGTGCTAGCTTCGGTGTGGCATGAGCGGTGCACCGGTTAACTGGCCCCTGGAGCTTTAACCTCTGTGACTGTATCAACCGGAATTAGGCTAGTGCTGCTTCTCTAACGCTGGATCTAAAGCAGGGGGCAGAAGGGGATAATATATAAAGCATAGGCCCAGTCAAGTCCCACAAGCAACAACTCTCCATTTTAAACTTTCAATCAAAATCATCCAAACTGAGGGATCTACTACACCGTAATGGCTTACAAAAAACTAAGATCAAGAACCATCTTCATGAAAAGGATGGGAACTGAAGAGGCAATCAGAAAGAGCACTAACAAGATGGTAAGAAATGGAAAGACTGTAGTAACTCCTGGGATTAGAAAGTATTTTGAAAAATTAAACCCAAACGACCAGGGGCAAATGCTAAAAGATCAGACAAACAAGGAAATAGTAGGGAATATTGTGGACGAAAAAGATGGAATACATCAAACTCAAATTCCAAACCAAACAACTCCTGAGGTTGCGCAAAAAAGTATCCCAGCTGACCTGGAGGATTCAATTATGAATTTAACAGCAACAGGATCAATAATACCGGATTCACTTAAAATACAACAATCTCAAGAATACAATATTACTTGCCCAGATATTAACATCAAGGACTTAATATTTCACACGGGACCCCAAAAGGGGACTGATAATATACAGAACAGTACACCACAAAAACCATCAGCTCTAGAAGGATTCCTCGAAAATTCGCCAGATCTCTCTCTCTTCAAAACTGCAGGTCTGACCAACAACTATACCCCAGTATCCAAATCACTGTTTACCTTGCAAAATCTCTTGGAATCAGTTCTTATCCACCTAGGTAACATATTGGAGAACTCTGACCAAACGCTGGACACACAACTAGGAATTCTACAATTTCTAGTCGAGAAAAAAAAGAAAAAAGAGCAAACACAATCATCAAAAATATCAGGAGTTTGTGGAAAATGTCAAGGGGAAAGCCGTGATAACTCAAAAGCTGAAACAAAAAAATTGCCAATCGCTCTGAAAAAAGAAATTGCCACACAAACCGGGAAGAACCCAACTGTTGAAACTAAGGCAAAGCAGGAAGACATCAAAGCATATTCTCTTAGAAACCTTTTTAAGGATGAAATCAAATCAGTATCACATCATCACCCTGTGGCCTACTATCCAATTTTCACAAAAACCAAAATCAAATTCAATTTGAATAGTCCTGTAATATCTCACCCTAAAGTAAGTGCCGAAATAGGCCTAACTAACGATGATGTACAGGACCCTGAAAATATAAATAAGAAGCAAAATCAAAGGAAGATCAAACTGAAAAGGAGAAAGGCGATAAGAAGATTTAAGAAGAAGAAGGCTAACAAAATTAAATTTCAGAACAATACTCCTCCACCAAGTAGTCTATCAGGTAATGAAGGAAGAGTAGATCTGCCCCAGAACCCGAAGATAAAGGACCAGAAGTCGCCGGCAAAAACCCAAAGCAAAAACCCTAATCAACAGAGTTTACTAAATCCAATGGCAACAAATTTTATATACGACCCTGTAAGTCCGACACTAAGTGGGACCCCCAAGAGATTTTTATATACCCAGAAAAAAGACCCACAAGCAGCCGAGATTAGATCTAATTTCCTACCGATGAAGTTCCACTCAACCGGGGCCGAATCATTAGCCTACTCCAAAAGATTCAGCCGCTACAATCACTAGCGCGAAATGAAATTAAATTAGTTATGTTCCCGATACAGCAAAAACAAAGACTGCAATTGTAGAATTCTGGTCTCCAGTCTTACCAGGAATTATACTGATGGAGAGTGAGACTCTCCACAAACATGGCTATGATTTGATCCCAGTATTACACCACGAAGTTCAAGATGAGAGATATACAATAAAAGGATCTAAAAAAACGCATCAATTGACAAACACAAAGATCCACTCCTTAGACCGTGCTACAGAAAATATATTTATCTCCATAAAGAATGGCGAAAGAGAAATTTGGAGTAAAAACACCCTCAACAATGAAATAACAAAGAGGGACCAGTCATGGGACTGGATTTCTGAGACTTTGAATATTAACAAACAAATTAAGGACTCCAAATCTCCTGTTTAGCACAGGCTTAACGATCTCCTCCTGGAACATAGCGGGAAAAACTAAAGAAAAAATGGAGGAACTAGTAAAAGATTCTCCAGCTATAGTCGCTCTACAAGAAACATGGACTATAAAAAATTTTAACCAAGAGAATTATTTCGTATATGATATCTCTGCAGCACGGGTCGAACAGGGCCATGCAAAAGGTGGGATAGCGATTTTATTAAATGAAGAATTCAACTGGGCCCAAGAAATAATACCAACTAAATCAAATAATTATCAATGTATTAAGACCAAGTGTGGGACAAATTCTTCAGAATCCTTAGAAAATGTACTAAATTTTAATGTTTATATCCCACCTGGAAAAAAAATGAATGCACTTGCTATAGAAATACTAGAGGACATCGAACAAATAATTGAAAATCAAGGCTATCCATCGTTTCTCATTATGGGTGACCTTAATGGGAAATTATCTAACGAGGAATTACAAAAATGGGCAAACTGGTACAAAGAAGAGCAGCTGGAAATCTCTGTACCACTATTTCCTAAAGGAAATAAGGTGGATAAAAGAGGAAAAATCCTAATAGCTTCACTCCCAACGTTAAATGGAATCATATTAAATGGCAAAGTGGAAGGAGACATTCCTGCCTCAAATACGAGACAGGGAAATAGTAGTTCCTCATTGCTGGATTATATGATCTGCAGCCTTGACTTGTTTGGGTCCGTCTTACAACTTAAAATTAATTTTGTCCACGGTAGCGACCATGCCATTTTACAATTAAGCACAGAATGGAAAACACATTTGTGTCTGTCTACTCAAATTATGTACAGGTATAGTACGGTTATGGTAAACCCAAAACAAAGGCGGATCCAATGGAATTCAGCTACGCTTAATAAGATAACTTCCATAATCGATTCAATGCAACTTCTTCAAGTAATGCACTCCACAAACCCAATAATGAATTTTGAATTGACTATAAAAAAATTAACACAAATACTGCAGGAAAAATTGATGCAAACAAAATCATCAAAGATCCAAAACAAAAAGCCAAAATTAGCTTTCAATACAAAACTACTAAATAAACTGATAAGAACACAGTTCCTAGAAAATTCATTGTCCAAACAGGTAGAAATCAATAAATTGAAGAACCAACGCAGAAGAGAAAAAGAAAAACACAAGAGACTAACCCAAGATAAAAATTGGGTGGACCTGCAGATAGCAGCGAAACAAAACAATCAACGCGCATATTGGAGCATAATAGCTAAAGAATCTGGCACGAAAAAAACATTACAAGCTACTCCGGTGCCCCCAAAAGAATGGGAACTCTACCTTGCTAATCTATATAAATTAAATACCAACTCAAAAACGGACCACAAGTGCGATAGGAACTCAGAAATAAAACCCTCAAACAACGTAACAACTAGCCCCTTTTCTATAGAGATACATATAAGAAAGGCGAGAACAACAGGAGCAACTGGTCCTGACCAAATTCCAATCAAGGTCCATCAGACCAACCCCAAAGAATGGAGCAAGATGCTATCCCCCCTCTTTAACTACATCTTTAAAACTGGGGAGATCCCCAAATCTTGGAAAGGGAGCATCATGATACTTATACATAAAAAGGGATCAAGGCTGCAACCTGGTAATTACAGACAGATAGCCCTTCTGGACGCTACAGGAAAGATCTTTACGACAACGGTATTAAATCATCTTAAAAACTGGGCCTTTTCATCTGGACTAATACCTCTATACCAGGCTGGATTTAGACCAAAGAACTCGGTCACTGACAATATTGCAATGCTGCAAACTATACTAGACAAATACGTGACAATTAAATCCCAGACAGTATATGCTGCTTTCATAGATTTTTCTACCGCGTTCGATAGAGTGGATAGAGGAACACTCTGGAAAAAACTTAGTAAAATGGGCATCCCGGATCAGCTATTACGTATATTAATCTCACTGCATACAGATACTTGGTGCCAGGTACAAATGGGAAAAGAAAAGGGATTAACTAGCCCCATCCGGACCCCAAACGGCCTTAGACAAGGATGCCTTCTTGCTCCCTTATTGTTTTCCCTTTACCTCAGTGATATGCCTCAATGTCTTCAGCAAGTATCCAACTTTCCACCAAAAATAGCCTTCCACAATATACATACTATGTTATATGCAGATGATATATTTATATTAGATCTAACTCCATTCGGTCTACAAAGAAGCCTTCATGCACTGTATAACTACACGGAGGAAAATTACCTAATACCTAACCTCACAAAAACAAAAATAGTTTCATTTTCAGGAAGGAAAAAGAACACAAAATTCAGCTGGACTCTAGGGGAAAAAAAGGTGAAAGAGGTAAACGAATATACCTATTTAGGCAGAATTTTTACTAAGTCTCTTCAAAATCGGTCACACACTCAGAATCTGACCCGGAAATCTGACGTACATGCAGGAGCTCTTTCAAGGTTATATGCAGCATCAGGACAAAGGCATTTCTCTTCTTTGCTCACGGTATATAGCGTCAAGATCCCGCCAGTATTGTCATGTGCTCTGGAATATATACCAATAAACCAATGGAGCTTCTTGGACTTAAAAGAAGGAAAAATCCTACGGAAGTTAACGAAGGTGTCTCAGGCTGTACCAGTACAATCTCTCCGCCTTGAGTTTTCTCTAACCAGTTCGTATTCCCGAGGAATCGCCAATATCATCAGGTGGGTGTATAATCTACTTCACGCGGAAGAAGGAACGCTTCGATCTCTGCTCAAAAAAGAAACATTTGACTGCGACTCCTCTAAGCATGTATTCTCAAAAAATGTGTTAGCTGCTTTTAAGTTATCAGAGACTAACATCAACTTGTTACTAGCTTGGACACGAGCCCAGATGAAACTCTTTTTAAAGCACTTTACTCCAAGACTTAGTTTCGACCTCGACTCTCTGTATTGCTCTAAACTGTCTTTATATAAGAATCTTACTGAAACTATAGCCTTCAAGAAACCTCAGCAATATCTCACTTTTAATTTAAATCATGGTGTCAGGAGATCGATTGTTCTGCTTCGATTTGGGATACTACCTGTAAAAACCGTAACATCTAAATGGCACTTAAAAGAAAGCTCTATGTGTAACTTGTGTGAAGGTGGGGAGCAGGATTTGGAGCACTTGATATTTACTTGCCCAAATGCGAAAGTGGTAATAGCAAGAAAGAGGTTCTTACAACCAGTTTACACCAAATGTGGAATTAACTCAGCAAAGGAACTGATTATTTTATGTAAGGCTCCGCCTAATGAATTTGTTTGTTACAATTTTTATAAATTTTTAAAATCATTTTTAATTTTGTATTAGAACGACAATTTTAACAAAATGGTGTAAATAATGGATTATTATGCTTGAAATATTTGTGGTTCTCAGTGGAGTACCAAATCAAATAAATAAACGTGAGTAGTAGAGAGTGAGTAGTACAAAGTGAGTAGCAGAGAGAGAGTGAGTAGTAGAGTGAGTAGTAGAGAGTATTAGAGAGAGAGTAGTAGAGAGTGAGTAGTAGAGAGTAGTAGAGAGTGAGTAGTAGAGAGTAGTAGAGAGTGAGTAGAAAGTGAGTAGTAGATAGTAGTAGAGAGTGAGTCGTAAAGTGAGTAGTAAAAAGTAGTAGAGAGCATTAGAGAGAGAGTAGTAGAGAGTGAGTAGTAGAGAGTGAGTAGTAGTGAGTGAGTAGTAGAGAGTAGTAGAGAGTGACTAGTAGAATGTGAGTAGTAGGGAGCTGTAGAGTAGTAGAGATTGAGTAGTAGAGAGTGAGTAGTAGAGAGCAGTGGAGTAGTAGAGAATGAGTAGTAGAGAGTAGTAGTAGAGTGAGTAGTAGGGAGTAGTAGAGAGTGAGTAGTAGAGAGTAGTAGAGAGCAAATAGTAGACTGCAAGTAGTAGAGAGTGTAGTAGAGAGTGAGTAGTAGAGAGTAGTAGAGAGTGAGTAGTAGAGAGAGTAGTAGAGAGTGAGCAGTAGAGAGAGTAGTAGAAAGCGTGTAGTAGAGAGTGAGTAATGGCGAGTGAGTAATAGAGAGTAGTAGAGAGCGAGTAGTAAAGGGTGAGTAGTAAAGTGAGTAGTAGAGAGTGAGTAGTAGAGAGTAGTAGAGAGTGAGTAGTAGCGAGAGAGTAGTAGAGAGTGAGTAGTAGAAAGTAGCCGAGAATGAGTAGTAGAGAGTAATCGAGAAGTCAAGAGTAGTAGAGAATGAGTAGTAGAATGAGTAGTAGAGAGTAGTAGAGAGCGAGTAGCAGAGAGTGAGTAGTAGAGAGTGAGTAGTAGAGAGAGAGTAGTAGAGAATGAGTAGATGAGAGTAGACGAGTGAGTAGTAGAGAAATAGTAGTAGAGAGTAGTAGAGAGTGAGTAGTAGAGTAGTAGAGAGTGAGTGGTAGAGAATAGTAGAGAGTAGTAGAGTGAGTAATAGAGAGTAGTAGAGAGGGAGTAGTAGAGAGTAGTAGTAGAGAGTAGTAGAGAGTGAGTAGTAGAAAGTGAGAAATAGAGAGTAGTAGGGAGTGAGTAGTAGAGAGCAGCCACAGCCCGTGTAGGGCGTGCCACCGGGCAGTGACGTGGAATGGGGAGGGGTAGGGTGGGGGGGTGTAAAATGCGGGAAAAAGATGATTTCAGGTATGTAACAGGACAAAAAATGTTGTCGCGCACGCTGCACCACATTTGGCGATGCAGCGTGCGCGACAAAACTCTTTTTTCCGTTACCTGAAATTGGCTGTTTCCCGCATTGTATAACTCCCCACCCTGCCCCTCACCCACTCCACATCACCACCCGGTGGCACGCCCTACAAGGGCCGTGGCTGATAGAGAGTAAATAGTAGAGAGTAAATAGTAGAGAGAGAGTAGTAGAGAGTGAGTAGTAGAGAGTAGTAGAGAGTGAGTAGTAGAGAGTGAGTAATAGAGATTCAGTTGTAGAAAGTAGTAGAGTAGTAGTGAGTTACTAGTAGAGAGTAGTAGAGAGTCAGTCAGTGTCAGTGAGTCAGTGTCAGTCAGTGTCAGTCAATCAGTGTCAGTCAGTGTCAGTCAGTCAGTGTCAGTCAATCAGTGTCAGTCAGTGTCAGTCAGTCAGTGCCAGTCAATCAGTGCCAGTCAGTGTCAGTCAGTGTCAGTCAATCAGTGTCAGTCAGGGTCAATCAGTCAGTGTCAGTCAGTCAGTGTCAGTCAGTCAGTGTCAGCTAGAGCAGCTCTGCTGTCCTGCTTCTCTGGCTCTAAAGCAGCTCTGCTGTCCTGCTTCTCTGGCTCTAAAGCAGCTCTGCTGACCTGGCTCTCTGCCTCTAAAGCAGCTCTGCTGACCTGGTTTCTCAGGCTCTACAGCAGGTCTGCTGACCTGGTTCTCTGGCTCTAGAGCAGCTCTGCTGACCTAGTTCTTAGGCTACGCTGATCTGGTTCTCTGGCTCTACAACAGCTCTGCTGACCTGGTTCTCTGGCTCTAAAGTAGCACTGCTTACCCGGTTCTATGGCTCTAAAGCAGTTCTGCTGACATGGTTCTCTGGCTCTAGAGCAGCTCTTTTTCTTTTTTTTTCTTTGTCCTCATACATGCCATCAGTAAACTCTCAAGATGGAAAAATTCTCCACTTCCTTTATCTAGGCCCGTTACTGGAGGCCGCCCTGATGGTGAGCCTAAAGGAAAGATAGAGTCTTTCCAGAGGTAGGGCTGTATCCTAGTACCACTCCTGTTCACACCATCTGAGGGCCCACTTGTTACTAGGGAGGACCGGACCGACAGACCCCCGGCATAATCATAGGACTGGTCTTGCTTCTCTCCCTTCATTACTTCTCGTTCCAAGTCTCTAGAGCTGCCCATATCTTATCGACACTAGAGGTATCACAAGCCATATCCGATTGACTTATCATAATAATGTTCTTTAGGCAGTCCGCAAAGGAGGGAGGTGCTTCCAGCTTCCAAGCTCTAAAAATGTCCCTCCTTGCGATGATTACTACGTACAATGCAAATTTCGAAGCAGGAGCATTCAGACTATACTTTAATCAAATGTGGACTGAGACACTTGTAACTACGTTACACATAGTTGTATATATAACCCTCATAAATGCTATGTTTTTGTGTGCGGTTTATTTTAGTTCTCCGCCCCACATAGACGTTGTGGCATTTGTCATCGGGTGATCTATTGTGCTATATGCCAGCCTCAAGCCTGAGGTCAACTCTGGAGTAGCGTAGTAGTGTCCAGAGAAAAGTAATGCCACATGAAGAGAATTTATGTAAAAGACATACCTACAACCACAATAACTTTTTTATTCTAGAAACGGATGTGGCATGTTATTAAAATACACTTTTGGGTATGAAGATGGACTGTGCTACTGGGTCCTTGTATATCACTTGGAACAAACTGTCAACATGTTTCTGCTCCCTTTGGCCCAGCCGGGTCTGTGGAGCATTCGTCAGGACAAAAAACAGATTAAAATAAATACTTACACTCTTCGTGTAGTATATTAGGGGTTGTAATTGTACCCACTGTGGTTTATTTTGAAGGCTCAATTGACCTGAAAAAGAGATCACAATTACATTCATAGCTTAATTGTTGTGGCTTGTCTGCTTTAGCATGTTCAGTTTTCATTATATCGCAGTTCAGTCTAATTTACGTGTGCGAGCATATTTTGCTTTTCTGAATTTCTCAACATTGTTAGTGTGTGTGGAGGATTGATTTGGCGAATTGCAACGGGGGGGGCTATACGTGAGAACAAATAAAATTCATACTTGTGAAACAGAAAAAGGCAGAGAACAGAAACTGTGTTGGTTAAAGTTTCTCTTATATAAAATTTGTTAGTTTGACTACGAATTTACTTACGACAGTGAAAACCAGTTGGTATACGTTTTCGTGTGGTCTAGTGCTGTTCTAAGTGTGATAACGTGGTGCTATCTAGTTATCAGGCACATACACATTTTAAACAATCATGTAAATTTTACCTTTCGAGTAACGGATTACGTGTCCTCGGGGGAGATGGACACTTCGATCCCAGGCTGTGGACACAAGAGGGTAACGGTTTTAGATTCGTACCATTTCAACAAGAAGAAGTTGCTCACCCATGATGTTTTAGCGGCTGATGGTTTGCCGCGCGTCTGTCTCACCCGCTAAGGAAGGCGAGTTCCGCGTCTGGTGCTGGCGCTGCCCCCGGACGCGGAAATGCCGTCAAAGCCGAATATTTGTATTCACAGTTTCATGGTGATAGACGACGGACTCAAGGGAAGTAGTCTGCGAGTGAGCATCAAAAACGGACTCTCGTTCTGATATGAGACACGGATTCTTCTCGTTATATAGTTCTATATTGCAAAGTTTGAGTAAGTTTATATGAAATTTAAGCAAAGTGATGCCTCTGAACATTATCATTAAGTCCGTTTTGGTGGGTTTTCAATCTGTTGACCCATCTTTGTTCTTTCTCATAAAGGGTTTTTTCTACATTCCTTGTCTTGTCTTGTACCATTTGGATTACAGTCCATTTTAACTCCTCTGCTTTGTGGCCTGTCTCAACTAAATGTGTGCAGAGTTTTGTATTGTTCTTTTTCAGTCTAATATTGCTTTTGTTCTCTCCAATTCTTAGTTTCACCTTACGACACGTCATTCCGATATACTGTTTTTTGCACGGACATGTGATCATGTAAATGACGTGTGTCGAATTACATGTGGTGTGTTGTCTCTGGGTCCAGATTAAACTTTCTGACAGTTGTAACGTTTTACTGATGGTTGTCAGATTGCACACAAGACAAGTCCCACAGTGAAAATGGCCTGTTATAATGGCCATTGATGGATTCCCTAGAATGCCGGGAATGAGCTGTTTTCTAGGGCGAGTGTGGACAAGCATATCTTTTAGATTGCGGGTTCTGCGATTTGCAAATCTAGGTTTTGGCCAAGATAGGTTCCCTGATGTTAAAATTCGCCAATTTTTGTTCACCAGTTTTTGGACATTGTAAGATGCAGGGCAGTATGTGGTGACGCAGGTGACCAGATCTTTGATAGGTTCTTTTACAAAAGTGTCCAGTAAGGCAGTTCTCGGTTGATTGTTCGCCCTTTTTCCACATTTAGCAATGGTGGCCTTATTGTAGTCACGTCTCTGGAGCTTCGTGCTCAGTTCTTGTGCATGTTTCCTATAGTCGTTTTGCTGGCTACAATTTCTTTTAAGTCTTAAAAACTGACTATAGGGCAGGTTATCTCTCAGAGGTTTAGGGTGAAAGCTTTTGTACGATAATAAGCTGTTTTTCGCTGTCGGTTTTGTAAAGGTTTTTGTTTCCAATTGTCCATTTTTTACAAAGATTGTTAGATCTAGGAAGTCTATACTGGTGTCATCTGATGAGTAGGTGAATTTCAAGCAGTCATCTCTCATAATCAGCCAGTCCATGAATTGGTTAAGATCATTCCCTTTCTTCCAAATCATCAGGACATCATCGATGTAACGCTTCCAGTATAAGATACTGGTAGCGAATGGATTAGTTTCAGAAAACACGTACTTGCTTTCAAATTGGCTAACATACAGGCCTGCCACCGAAGGGGCAAACGCACTCGCCATGGAAGTTCCATGTCTTTGTATAAACAAATTGCCATCAAATTCAAAGTAATTTTCAGTCAGAGCCATCCGACAACATTCGAGGACAAAATGTCGAGGTGTTTGAAAATTCCAGTCTTCAGAAAATAGAGTATCCTCCAGCATTTGTAGTGTTTCTTGCTGGGGCAATCTAGTGTATAATGACTCCACGTCAAGTCCTACTAGTAGCATCGTCGATTTGTCAAAAGGCATCTCAAATATTTGGTTGAGGAGGTCACGAGTGTCCTTCAGATATGTCGGTGTTTTTTGGACTAGGGGTTTTAAGAATTGGTCTGCAAATTGTGATAAGGGCTCTAGTATTGAGCCTATGCCCTATACTATTGGGCGTCCTGGAGGAGGAGAGCTATTCTTATGTGTTTTGGGTACTGAATAGAAGAAGGGGATCTTGGGTTCCTTCGTGGTCAGGTAATCTGCCTCTTTTTTTGACATCCAGGCATTTGTTTCTGCTTCATAGACCATCATGGCAATGGAGTTCTGTAATCTTGGTGTTGGATCAGAAATTATTTTGGTGTAAAATCTCTCGTCGACTAATAGCTTGAGGCATTGTTGTTTGTAGCCCTCTTTTCCAAGAATAACAATCCCTCCACCCTTATCTGCGGGTTTTATGACTATTTTGTTATTACTGCCTGTTCAAATGTTTGAATTTCTACAGGTACTAGTGCGTTGGGAGGGTTGAAAGTAGACTTTCTTTTTAGATTAGTGTCTCCTTCTTCTCTTCTCCGTTCGGCACCTGAGAAATAGGCTTTTAGTTTCAAAGTGCGACAGAATTCAGTCAGCTCGCATTTGAGTTTAAAAGTATCTTGAGTTGGTGTAGGCACAAAGCTAATTCCCTTATTGAGGACATTTGTTTGGTCTTCAGAGAAATCAGATCAGTTAAATTGACGATCAATGATTGTTCTTGCTTGTCCCTGGTTTCTCGGTTGTCATGCTGCGTGTCTGCATATTCCTCTGTTGGTCTTGCCAAGTGAGGATCTTGTGGCGTCCTCTTTGTTGTTGGCCTCTTCCTAAAAAAGGCTGTTGGTTGGAATTCTCTGCTCCTTGCATTGGGATGCCCATCATGTGGGGCATGTGAGACATGCCTTGATCGAAGGGATTCATCCATGCTCCAAATGGTGGCATGTATGGTTGGAAATATGGGATTTGGTTTCCAGCAAATCCCCTCTCAGTGAAGTTCTGTCTTGGTCGTCTGTTTCCTCTTCTGTTGGTTAATTGGCGAAAATTGTTTCTCCCTCTTCTTGAGGTTGAGTCTTCAGAGCCATCTTCAGAGCCCTCGGACGAGTTCCACCCTCTTGAGTTTTTGTCAGAATCTTGGTCGGGTGGTGTATACTCCTCCTTGCTGTAGGGATGCATTTTCTCTTGGCTTAATCTTTTCAGGTCTTTTGCAAGTTTTTGTAGCTTATTTTGCATTAGGTATTCTTGTGTGTCATTCATCTCCTTATTGATTTCATCAAGTCTCTTTTTGAATGTAGATGGAGATATACCTTTCCTTAATTAATTTTCGCAAGTTTGTATTTGTATCAGTAAAGCTTCTGATAGTCTCTTCGCAGTCTTTACTATGATGACCAGATAGTCAAGAGTGTCCTCCTTATATAGGTCATACATAAAGGATCTGGCCTCCCCCCTGATCTCATCATCTACGTGCAGAAAGACACCAGACCCTCTCTGGACCAAGTTCTTAATATGGTTCCTGACCCGATCTGCCTTAGATTTCCATGCCAACAAGGAGCCACATTTTTCGCCATAAAGAAAGTGTTGTAATTTACTGGCATCCCATCTATCCTTTAGAACTTTATCCATTCTGGCTTGGAAATCGGCTTGCAGAAGACCAATTCCCTCTCTAATGTTGGCATGAGGCTTCTAGACACAAGGGCTGCCTGTTGCAGCTCCTTCTCCTTTTCCTTGATACTCCTTAAGCTATCAGCATCTGCTTTTTTAGCTAATATGCCTTTATTGATCATTGCGGAACTCAGCAGCCCCCTCAAATATGCTTTGAAGGTCTCCCATACTACCTGGTTGCTGATTAGAAGCCACGTTAAACCTAAACAACTCTTCTATTTTCACATCTAGCTCAGCCATTACCCTCTCCTCTAATAATAAGGCCCTGTCCAGAGTCCACCTCCTCTGACAACCTTCAGGTTTAAGATTAAGCCTTAGTTCTACTGCGGAATGATCTGATATTAATGTAGGAACATAGGCAATAGACTTAAGATCTGACAACCGACTCTGATCTACTAAAAAGTAGTCAATTCTTGAATATTGCCTATGTTTCTTACTATAAAAGGAATACTCTCTGGTATTCCCTTTATCTACTCTCCATATATCCAACAGCTTGAACTCCTTAATCAAGATCTTAAGTGTGGAGAAAGTTTTAGGCGGGACCTTATATTTTGCTTTAGATGTGCATCCAAATTTGAGTCAAACACTAAATTGAAGTCTCCACCAAGTATTACTGGAGCAGATGTCTCTAGCAGGCTAGCCTGGAGATTCAAAAGAGGGCCTGAATTGTCCTCATTTGGCCCATAATAAACAGCACATACTACTAATGTGCCACTAATAGAAAGAGTTGCGATTAAACACCTCCCTGATTGGTCAGTACCCCACTTCTCCACTTTGATCCCCGTATTTCGCCTTATGATCAAAGCTACCCCTCTTGTACAGCCCCTTTAATTTGAGGGCAAACCTCCTGAACCCAGCTAAACTTATTAAAGCTTTGTTTGCAGTACTGGGCTTCTAGATGTGTTTCCTGCAACAGATAAATGTGAGCCTCGCTCTTCTTTAAAAACTCACCCACCCAGGATAGCTTCCTGGGGTTCCTAAGACCTCTAACGTTCCAGGAGAGGAACTTAATCTCCCGTAGCCTACTCATGCCTAAAACCAAAAAGACCTACCCAACTTGGCCCATTAAGCTCTGCCATTATTTGTATGAGGACAATTTTCCAACCCTTCCCACCCCTCTCCCCTCTCACAACCCTCCCCTACACCCACCCATGAGGAACCCACCTTCCATCGTTCGGCGCACAGAGCGCCAGATGGGACCCTCCGTGGAGCAACCCTGCGTCTCGCTGTTCTTCCACCTACAAATACCAACAGACACATTTCTCCTCCATCAGATGCCTGGTAAATATAGCATAGTGATCTCGCAAGGTTCATGTTACACTCACAAATTTCCTAACCACCCCCTTATCCGCCCCCTCTCGCTATATTTATTTATTTATTCATTTTTCTTTTATTATATATATATATATATATGTATATATACTTTTTTTTTAAAGAGAAAAGGGACCTCGTAATTTTTTGTATTTTATATCACCCCCCTTTTTTTTTTTAAACTCATATCCACTCTTGTCATCATCCCCTATGTCCTCTCTTCCACACCCTAGATCAAAGGACCCTAATATAGTGACACCATAGAAGCATAGAAACACACCATCCTAAAATATACTAGGCAAACAGGCAGCAGCCCTATGGTCCCTACAGAACTACAGAACCATACAATACCAATCAAATCTATCCACTCATCTGGAGCAAGAGGGCATCTACATCCTCTGGGGAGCTGAAGTTATGCATCTTGTTTTTCCACATTACCTTAAGTAATGCCAGAAACTTCATTTGAACCTGCGCCCCCAGGCTCCTAAGTTCTGGCATTCTGGAGCCCAGCTCCCACTGCCTTTGTGCTGTTCTGCTACCAATGTCTGAGCGGATCTGATAAGGCCCCACCTCGTGGTGAGATGTCTCCCCTTCCTGGGACCTCCCCAGGATCAGCTCTTTAACCGCATATGTCTGAAAGTTCACTAGAATTTTCCTAGGTGCTTTCCAGTCTGGGTGAGGTTTAAAAGCCTCCCTGTGGACTCTCTGAATCTCTGTTTCCAGGTCAATGTCATCACGATCTTTCAGAACACCTTCCGTCCATAATTTACATATGAAAGCCTTAATGTCCCCCTTCTCTGCTCCCTCCGGAATCTTAAGAACCCTCAGGTTATTTCTATGGGCCTGAGTCTCTAAACGCTCCAAGTCTGACTGTAAGGCTCTATTCTGAGTTTTAAGTATCTCAATATCCTTCGTATTCACAAGGATCGAATCAGAAAGGGTTTTAACCTCAAGTTCCAACGAACCTGTGCGTACACAGATGTTATCCAATTTGGACTCTAGAGCTTCACATTTATTGTGTATCCCCTTCTGGTTTGCCCCCGATATTGCAAATTTAGAAAGCAAGTCACCTCTCAGAGCCTGCAGAAAGGAACCCAACTGCACCCCATCCCCACTTGCTCCCTCAGGGGACTACATTACAGGAGCTCCATGTGCAGACTCTAACATGACCAAAGGGCCAGCACCCACTTCCACCAATTGTGGGGTCGATTTAGCAAGGGATTGAGTAGGCTCTTGTAGAACAGAGGACACAACACCTGCATGTGACGTAACACCAACTGGCTGGTTAGCAGGACTAGTAGGGTTAGCAGAGCACACACTAATTCCTGATTCCTGCACTGTAACCAAAGGAGCAAAACGTTTCTCGAGAGGTATTAGGGAAGGGCTATCCCGGGTGTCTTGACCAGACTGCCCTGATTCTTGCGTTCTCACAGCTTGCTCCATTATTGTAAAATAGGATTTGAGGGATGGGGTAGACCTTACGTGGGGGGTAACCGGGCACTTTAGATTTCACCACATCCCCAAGCTTGGCGTCCTTCTTTTTGCGGGGGGTCGTAGGCACCACTCTTTTCGAGCCTCCTATAGGATCCAGAGTGCCCCTGGCTCTAATCCCCGATTGGGTCTGTGACCGCAGCTGATATCTGTTTTTTACTGGAGCCCCCACGGGAAGAGACACCTCCTCTTTGTTCTCCCTTTTTTCTCTTTTTCCTCCTGCAAAAAGGACTCAAGCCCCCAGGTATAATGGCACCCTGGCTAAAATCGGTGCCAATAAAGCTTTATCAGTAAACGGGGCAGTAAACGGGGTAGAAACCAATTTAAGATCAACAGGAACAAGAGCCATACAACCCCGCTCACCTCCCTGTAGAAGCTTTCTTGGGCGCGAACAGCAATCTAGAAGACACTGTAAATCCGACACTTCAGGAAATATGCAAAGTGTATCCCCTCTACTAATCCGCTGGGAGCAGGTCCGTGCAACCGCTGCCCGGGTCCGCAGCCACAGCTGAGCTCGGCTGCTCACAGACCCACAGTAGAAAGCTGGCCCTGCCCGCGGCTCCACCTCTGCCTCCCGGACCATCGGGGCTTCCCACCCCTAGCTCCGCTGTTTCAACCGTCGGCTGCCGCCTCCCAAACGTAGGTGGAAAACACAAGAAAGACAGAAGGAAAAACGCGTTAGAAAGAAATATTCCCCTTAATTGCCAAAAAGATGCGGCATTCTCACCGGCCAAGTTTTCGATAAGCTGCGTGTCTGTTTCACTGCATTCTCCTGCGAGGACGCGGTGCCGCTCCCGGAGCACCCGCGACCAGCGTTAGCCTGCCGCCATGTTCCTCGCCGCCTTCCCCCCGGCTCTAGAGCAGCTCTGCTGACCTGATTCTCTCCCTCTAGAGCAGCTCTGCTGACCTGGTTCTCTCTCTCTAAAGCAGCTCTGCTGACCTGGTTTCTCTGGCTCTACAGCAACTCTGCTGACCTGGTTCTCTGGCTATAGAGCAGCTCTGTTGACCTAGTTCTTAGGCTCTAGAGCAGCTCTGCTGACCTTGTTTTCTAGGTCTACAACAACTCTGCTGACCTGGTTCTCTGGCTCTAAAGCAGCGCTGCCGACCCGGTTCTATAGATCTAAAGCATTTCTGCTGGCCCGGTTCTCTGGCTCTAGAGCAGCTCTGCTGACCTGGTCCCTTGACTCGAAAGCAGCTCTGCTGACCTGTTCTCCCCCTCTAAAGCAGCTCTGCTAACCTGGTTCTCTCCCTCTAAAGCAACTCTACTGATCTGGTTTCTTTGGCTCAACAGCAGCTCTGCTGAACTGGTTCTCTGGCCCTAGAGCAGCTCTGCTGACCTGTTTTTCTGGCTCTAAAGCAGGTCTGCAGACCTGGTTATATGGCTCTAAAGCAGGTCTGCTGACCTGGTTCTCTGCCTCTAGAGTACCTCTGCTGACCTGGTTCTCTGGATCTAGAGCACCTCTGCTGACCTGAGTCTCTGGCTCTAAAGCAGCTCTGCTGACCTGGTTTTCTCCCTCTAAAGCAGCTCTGCTTACCTGGTTTCTATGGCTCTAGAGCAGCTCTGCTGACCTGGTTCTCTGGCTCTAAAGCAGCTCTGCTGACCTTGTTCTAAGGCTCTAAAGCACCTCTGATGACCTGGTTCTCTGGCTCTAGAACAGCGCTCTGCTGACCTGGTTCTCTCACCCTAAAGATCTCTGCTGACCTGGTTCTTTGGCTCTAAAGCAGCTCCGCTGACCTGGTTCTCTGTATGTAAAGCAGCTCTGCTGACCTGGTTCTAAGGCTATAAAGCACCTCTGCTGATCTGGTTCTCTGGCTCTAGAACAGCTCTGCTGACCTGGTTCTCTGGCTCCAAAGCAGCTCTGCTGACCTGGTTCTCTCCCTCTAAAGAGCTCTGCTGACCTGGTTCTCTGGCTCTAAAGCAGTTCTGCTGACCTGGTTCTCTGGCTCTAGAGCAGCTCTGCTGATCTGGTTCTCTGGCTCTAAAGCAGCTCTGCTGACCTGGTCCTCTGGCTCTAAAGCAGCTCTGCTGACCTGGTTATCTGGCTCTGGAGCAGCTCTGCTGACCTGGGTCTCTGGTTCTAGAGCAGCTCTGCTAATCTGCTTCTTAGGCTCTAGAGCAGCTTTGCTGACCTGGTTCTCTGGCTCTGCAACGGCTCTGCTGACCTGGTTTCTCTGGCTCTAAAGCAGCTTTGCTGAACTGGTTCTCTGGCTCTAAAGCATTTCTGCTAACCTGGTTCTCTCCCTCTAAAGCAGCTCTGCTGACCTGGTTTCTCTGGCTCTACAGCAACTCTGCTGACCCGGTTCTTGGCCTCTAGAGCAGCTCTGCTGACCTGGTTATGTGGCTCTGGAGCAGCTCTGCTGATCTGGTTCTCTGGCTCTAAAGCAGCTCTGCTGACCTGGTTCTCTGGCTCTAAAGCAGCTCTGCTAACCTGGTTATCTGGCTCTAAAGCATTTCTACTAACCTCGTTCTCTCCCTCTAAAGCAGCTCTGCTGTCCTGGTTTCTCTGGCTCTACAGCAGCTCTGCTGACCCGGTTCTTGGCCTCTAGAGCAGCTCTGCTGACCTGGTTATCTGGCTCTGGAGCAGCTCTGCTGACCTGGGTCTCTGGTACTAGAGCAGCTCTGCTAACCTGCTTCTTAGGCTCTAGAGCAGCTCTGCTGACCTGGTTCTCTGGCTCTGCAACGGCTCTGCTGACCTGGTGTCTCTGGCTCTACAGCAGCTTTGCTGAACTGGTTCTCTACGCTCACGATGCACGCACCCGACTTTGCGAAAATATGTTACAAAATAATATACGTTTATTATAAGTACAAATGTATTATTTTTATGAATATCTTAGATAAACTTTTGCCCTAATATGTATATTAAAGACACATACATATCATTTTGGAACATACATTTTTTTGCGGGAGTGGTGCACCCAGCGCGCCCCAGCACGTATATGATGTCGCACGGGACCCACCACGGCGCAAGCATCTCGTACCGTAATGCGCATGTGTTGTGAATGCGCGGGAGCAGGAGTCGTGGACTGGTCGCATACTAATCGTGCACATCATGTAATATGAAATGTATATGATGTAACTGAAAAACACACAGCCATCACACACCGTACATGGATCCTTCACGACTTTTCTAAAATGGCGGCTAGAATCCGCGCACCCACCGTGATGTGTATGCTTTGAGTGGGCGTCTCCGAAAAAAAAATTGGGAATTTTTTTTTTTTATAAAGAAAATAATATAAATATATTAAAATAAGAAATGAACACAAAAAAAAGAATAAATATTTTAGTTTGAATGTTAATTTTTTTTTGCAATTTTCAGAAAAATATATAATGTTATTTAATGAATAAAACATTTATGAATAAACAGTTAAAAAACTGTAGAAAATACTATCCCACTTAAAAATTAGCATTTAAAAAACCTTTGAAATTTACTGAAATGAACCATTGGTTTCAGAGACGTTATAGTTAGAAATTAGCATTTAAAAAAAGCTTTGAAATTCTCTGAAAAAAACATAGGTTTCAGAGACCTTATAGTTATAAATTAGCATTTAAAAAAACGTAGAAATTCACAGAAAAAAACATAGGTTTCAGGGGTGTTATAGTTAGCTGGCCATTTCACTTATACAAAACCAAAGAAATTCCTCAGTTATAGTTAGTTATGTTTTTTTCTGTAAATATATATATATAACTTATATGATACCCAGGCATTGATCCCATGGCATGAGGTTAGGAATTCATCCCCCGGCATGAGTGGTGTCAGTGATGCTTCGTTTACACTGGGCTGCAAACCCAATTGCCCTTTTGCTGGTATAAAGATCTCTCAATCTCTTCCAGCCCATAGTCTCTCCTATAACTCCACTAAGGATCTGACTAGCCCACCAATAAATATGTTGGATATCACTCTACAATCTCTGCTCTTCCAGTTTAGCAAGCTTGTGTGTTCAAATCCTTTTGTGGGATTATCAAATATAGGAATTAGTGGAGAGGTAAAGGTCGTGATATCACGTGATTTTACTATTGAGTTTCAGACTTCCAACACAGGATTACTGATGCAGCTATAGAACACATCAGGCTGTACTTAAGCCTCAGCCACATCAGGTCCCTCAATGATCTGCCAACCACCGCCCTGTCTATGTGAGCCCAATTTCCACCCTTGACCACTCTCCTACTATATGTATTTGAGCTGCCTTACTGTAGTTAATAATAGTCTGAAACCCCACTCCCCTGTTTTTTATCGGAGCCTTCATGAGTTTTTTTTTTACACTCTAGGTGTTCTTCCTAGTCATACAAATTTAGTCAGTACACGTTGCAGGTTTTTTAGTGCAGCCATTTTTATACATATAGGGAGTGCTTGAAACGCATAAGCAGTTTGGGTATTATATTTATGTTAGTTGCTACCACTTAGCAGAATTCCTTCCTGTTGGACTTGACCCTTTCGCAGTCTCATACCCAAAAATGTAGCCTTAGCCCTCCTGCGTTATTAACCCCCTTTGTGTTGGCTTTTATGACTATGCACACGTTACCATAACTAACCAGTGCTAAGGTTCTTGTGCTCACTCCTTTAAACATTGTAAAATTGGCTTACACCCAATTGGCAGACTAAATTTACTTGTAAGTCCCTAGTAAAGTGATACTATCCATACCCATAGCCTGTAAATTAATTGCAACTAGTGGGTCTGCAGCACTGATTGTACCACCCACTTAAGTAGCCCTTTAAACATGTCTTGGGTCAGCCAATCACAGCCACTGTGTGCAGTGTTAAACTTCCATATCAACCTGACGAGATAAACCTTTATAAACACAAAGATTCTATCCCTAGGTATTTTTTATTTTTTATTATTGTAATTACTCACGTTATGTGCACAAAGGTGGGTGCTGTTACTCCGGAGATGTCCAGGAGGAACACTATGTGTTTTTAAAATACCCCTCACACACTATGAGTCCCATAGTGTCATGCTTCATCATGGGGGTCTTCCCGTCCCTCTACGGGGCGGGGCCTGCTACAACCGACGAATACGTGGGAGCGCTGTTTTTCTGTGATAGGCTATGTGTGGTGAGGACAGTGGGAGTGGTAGGGAATGTGATGACAAGTGAAAAAACTCAAGAAATTTCCTGGCTAGTAGAAAAAATATATTTTATTCGCTTCTCTAGCTGGAAATGTTAAAAAGGGGTTAGGTAGGGTGTAATTAGTTTACCCTCCCTGGTCGACATGTTTCGTAAGCAGTCCCCCCTGCCTTACTTATCAGCTCCAAATTGCCGTTCCCTACTACACTCAAAAAAACTAATTATACGTAATATGCCTATTGTCCTAGAAACAGATTGCAAAAATAGGCTAATCTGTTTACAAAGGGGTTGATAATAAGCCCCTACAAAAATTGGCCGCTAGGCCATATTGTTTTCTTTTTAAGCTGGCCACATGAGCTCGCTTCAGAGTGGAGGGTGTCTTCAATGGTAGACAATGACCTAAAATCAACCCTGGCCTGCACAATGGCCTCTGTGCTGCTCCAACTACCGCAGGTCATGTTGCGAGGAGAGGGATGGGAGTTTAACATTTTTCATGGAATGTCAGGAGCTTTAACTCCCCTAACAAACGGCAGCGCTTCTGGAAATACTTGGGGGATCACACTGGCCTCCATCGGAGCAGCACGGAGGACATTGTGCAGGCGAGGGCTGATTTTAGGTCATTGCCTAAATGTTTGCCTTACTCTTCCATGTTTGCTGACCGCGTTTTGATGGCCTTATGCCTCTGCCCACTTTGCACTGATAACCAGGGTTAAAGTGATTCTGCTCTTTCCTTTAAACATAGCAAAATTGGCTTAAACCCAATGGGCACGTTTAATTTACTTGTAAGTCCTGAGTAAACTGATAATACATGTACCAATGCCCTTTCATTTAAATGCTACTAGTGAGCCTGCAGCACATTTTGTGCCACCCATTTGGGTAGCCTTTTATACATGTCTCATGCCCTCCATTGCAGCCTGTGTGTGCAGTTTTAAACTGCCATTACCACCTGGCAAAAGAAACCTTTTATCAGGCCTAAACCTTCCTTTTAATACACATGTCACTCCTAGGGTAGGTCCTAAATAGCCCATACAGCTAGATGCAGTATATTTAAAAGATGGTACATGTGCTTTTAACGTTTACTTGTCCTGGTAGTTGAAAACTCCCCCCACAAAAATCAGTACTGCAAAGCTTACCTCTCCCACAGGACAAGATTGGGTTAACTTGTTATATTTAATAAGTGATAGCTTTCAATTGGGACCAGGTAGAAATATCTAGTTTTTGTATCTAAAGAATTGCAATTTAAAAACCATTTTTAATGGTAGCGTTGGATTTTAAGTTACAATTCTGAAAATGCCACATATAGGAAGTTTTATTTATGTAGAAATAGGTGACCCAATATACCCTCGTGGGTTTGGGTGAATAAGTGTCTGGAAATGTTGCCTACAAAGGATACATTTTAAAAGATATATAAGTAATAATCTCAAATTACTTACTAGATGTCTAATCATGACGTCAGGAAACCAATTTGGAGCACAATAGTCTATATTATTTAAAAGGAAAAATAAATCAATGCAACCTGGTGGATCTCTTAAATCATTATATTTTGCTCATAGAAAGGTGGTTTCTTTAGGGATTCAAAATGAAAAGATACTTTACCAGCATTGATAACCTAATAGAAAAGAGATCCTTGACAGCTAGATTTTGCTAGTTATCAATGCACAGTAGCTCATTCCCAATAGTAAGTATTTGGAGATTGTCCTAGACATAGGAACAAAGGGGTATATTATCAACAACTAGCGATAATTTTTGTCTCTAACTTGTTTAGAGACAAAAATTATCGCCGCACATCGGCGATTTTTATCGCAGATAAACCTTGCTACTAGCAAGGTTTATCGCAAATGCGATAAAAAACGCCCGCAATGCATGAATATCGCTGAAAAGTCAGCGATATTCATGCATTATCGAGCAAATGCTCTTAGCCATGTTATCCACCTCCCATTGGATAACATGGCTAAGAACTGCTCAGGGCAGGTGTTAGCTTTTGGAGATATTCGCCCTTAGCGCAAATATCTCCAAAAGTTGGTAATAGGAGATAGCGATGTTAGCGATTGTTTCCAGTCGCTAACATCTTGGCACGCCCACTTTGCATATCATTAGTGATAAATATCACTGACATGCAAAGTGGGGCCCAAGATGGTCGCTATCTCCTATTAGCTGTCGCTAACTGGTGTTAGCGACAGCTTGGTAATAGGGAGATAATTTTATCTCCGCTTTCTTGGCTTTTAAAGCCAAAAAAGCGGAGATAAAACCCCTTGATAATATACCCCAAAATCTACTAGATTTGATGGTAACAAAGACTGAAAGAAGACCAGGTTAGAGCAATGACGTTTCGGTATTTTCTGTGATAAATCTACAAGACCAACATCAGGACATGATGTTTCATGTGAAGAATTAAGAATCCCTAGGGCGAAAATCAAACCAATTCTAAGCAAGATAAGTTGTGGAATATTTGCACCAGGTGCCGTTGGCATCCTGTAATAAAAACAATTTGGTCCGATATCATTATTTTAAAGAATGATGCCACAGCCATTGTTCTCCATAAGCTCTCTTCAGTGTGGTGAAAGTGATATCGTACCAAATTGTTTTTGTTGTGGGACACCAACCTCACCTGGTGCAAATACTCTCCAACATCTGCAAGACTTTTCTCCTTAGAATTGATGTGATTTTCTATGATAACATTTCCTTGAAGGGAACAGAGAAGTATTTTTTCAAAGTCTCATTTTTCCCAAAATTTGTTGAGAATTAGTAGTAGTCTCCTGTTCTATTTACTGCCTACTAATGCGAAAGGTGCAAAGGTGCAAGGAGCCTCAAGGAGACCACTTCTGCTTTGTGAATGTTTACCGCTCTATCTAGGTAGTCTGTCACTTTTTATTGTTTTACGACTGGATTTCAGTCACAAAACATGCCCCTTTTAAATACTAATACAGTATGGATTCTTGGTACCATTTTAGGAGTCTTTAACCTTTTACTGACTCCTAAAATGGGATTTGCACATAAGAAAAGTAGGGCTGGGTGAATGTTCCAATCCGCTGGTGGAGTTCGCTGAGTTTTGCCCACTAATACGGAGTGCCAGATAAACTGGGCCAACTGCTAAATGGTTGAGGTTTTCTCACATGCAACTTGACAGCGGTTAGTTGGTAAGCAAGAATTTGCTTCCCCTAGCATGAATTTAAGGGTGCTACAATGCCTCCTGGAGAGAGATTCCTCAACGCAGGCAGTCGTGGCTACTTCTAGTGTAGAAAAACTACTCAAGCAGCAGAAAGAAGCAGTGCCCTCTGATGCACCGTGTGGTGCTGTTAGTGCTGATTGCGCAGGATGGAAGAAGATCCCGGTGCTAAAAAATCACAAGCAAGATGATGTGCCAAATTCTGACTGCTAGCATAACTCCATGGATTCTCGCAGAGATTTTTTGGAACTTTGTGGAATTCCACAGAGTGAAACTCTGCAAGTTCCACCCACCCCTATAGGAAATGTTTTTTTCCCTGAATTGGGGTGTTTGTTATGTTATGTTATGTTATGTTATGTTATGTTATGTTATGTTATAAGCATTTATAAAGTGGCGCTAGATAACTGAACTACCTCACAGCACGCGGAGTTTTAATCATAGACCTGTTCAAAAAACCAAGTGTGTAACAAGAGTTCATCCTAATTTTAACTGGCATGTAGTTCGAGGAACTCGAGGGGGAATGATAAGAAGATTCTTGCTCTTGTAAAAATGCTTAGTATACCTGCCACTAGCTGTTTTTGGATAGCTTAATTTTTCTAACCTTTTATCAAACTTTAAAACCATTCTGGTCTCCATGTAATGTTTTTTTTTGTTTCCATGTCTCTTAGAAGGCACCCTAACATCTTTCAGTCAAGGTGTGATATAGAAGAACCTGTTCATCTAAAAAAATCCTAACTATTTAATCTAATCCATCACAATATCCAGCTGCCACAAAATCATGAGAAGCTCGTAGAACCTCAAGCTTGAATCCAAATACCCACACAGGAAGAGTAGCATCAAAATCCTTTTCCAGAGCATATCTTCATAGGTGACTACTTGCCATTAAAAATCACACTCTCCGAATCCCTTCTAATCTCGAAAAATAATGAAAACTCTTATTTTTCAATTGCACCTGAAATAAATGTTTTTGACTAACCACTTTACTCTTTATTTTTGTCAAAGTATATCTAGACAGACAGAGGGACTGACAGATGGCCAGTCAGAGAGATAGCCTCCAGGATGTGTTACAGTCCACATTTTTCTGGCATAAACCTTCACAGTTTATAATTCGTGGCCAATGTCATTCCCAGGGCCTCTGGACTTATGAGGAGGGGGGTACCTCATTATACTGCAAGGTTGTCTAAATTAGTCTTCAAGAAAAGGAAAATTTGAAGGTGTAATGCAGCATATTTTATTAAAGTATTACTTCATTAGAATGAAAGCATATCCTCTAAAGGCTGGAGCGGTGGACCTCGAAGCTGGGGAACAGGGTTCGAGTCTTGCCAACATTCTGTGATTCTAGACAAACCACTTAATCTCCCTGTCCTTAAAAAAACATGAATGTGCCCATCTGTGACACAACTGCAGCTCCTGTAAAGCGCTTTGATACCTTTGGGTCGAGTTACACTATAAAACTCCAACAACAAGAACAAATTCTTACACAGGGTAACAGTGCGTGGGCAAATATTTCACCTTATTACTACCAGTTGAGTTTACCACCCAGATAAAGCAATACACAACTGAAAGCTGACCAGTCATCCTTTAAGAAGGGCCTTTCGCTGCGCTGTAACACGTTGCCATGTTTTTAGTAATTTATGATCTGTTGGAGCTAGATACATTTGTTTTGATGATTGATTGTGTTCCCAATGCAGCAAATCCATACTTGGGCGGAAAACACTGCAGCCATAGAATCGCATAGTTTCAGTGGCCTGGTTATTCCTTGCTGTTTATTTTACCGAGGCATTCATGCCTTTATCTGTGTCTCGTTTGTTTTAAGCATGAATATTCATGAAGTGTGTATTTTGATCAACTCTTTTTCAAGCCTAAAAAGTAAAAAATAATTGAAGTAAGCAGGATACTGATCTAAGTACAATCTAAGGACAAGTTACTTATCAAGAAAAGAAAGATGAGACGGGAAACAGAAGGAAACGCATCAATTAAAACAACTTTAATTTATGGAGCTCTGCCGTCAAATGGTTCTAAACAGATGTTGACTATATGGGATGTAAAGGAACTTAACCTACTGCTGCTGTCGAACGCACCCACCGTGTGACTACAAAAAGCAAAACAAATTGTTGAAGGATGGTAGATGTGCTGTTACACAGTAGCTGTATGTGCCTTACTATCAATTAAGAAATGTCATGTGTCCCCTTGCTTGATTACTAATGCCTGATTTTTCATTTTTCTGGGTTGTGAATTAAAAAAATCTCAGCAACGAAAAAGGTACAGAAGAGCATGTAAAGATGTGTGAGTGAACAGTCTGCCTTAAGCTATATTTTAATTCTTAATGCACTCCGAATGTTCTCTTTTCCATCGTGTTCTCTTTTCTTAATGATGCATTTTCACTCTTACTCGTCTAGTTTGACACCTGCTAAACAAAGAGCATTGTTTTCATTGTTAACATACTTAGCATTTCCTGTTTTCTTCCATTAAGATCCTGTGTCTTGGGAGGAATAGTTTCAGCAACACATAAGAAAGTCAAAAAGCTTCCCTGTTGGCTTCTGATGTCAGTTTATAAACACGAGATCGCTTCATGAAAGTCTAATGTGAATGTGATACACTTGATATCACAAAACGTAGCATCTAACGGTGAGTAAAATAAAGGCATTAGAATACTCTATATAAAACGTAACTTGAAATAACCTAGCTATAAAAGAAATCATCGTCGTGTTTTGAAGAATCCTGCATACAAGTGTCACGTTTAACGTCAGTTGGCACGCAGTCAATATGGTGCCCCTCACAGGTATTCATTCCCTTAATTAGAGGGTATCTGAGAGAGATGGATTGTGCTCCATACAGTTTTGTTTTGCCTGAAAGTTTCTAAAAACATTTCTGGAGATGTATCACCCTGTTTTACACTCTGGTCCACTACCTTTCTGATTCCCCTCGCCCCAATGATTCTCTTGGGCAAAAATAAGTTGTAAGCGCTTAGATCGGGCTTGGCACAAACACTACATTCAGTGCTTTAAATGGAAAAAAATAAGTGCAGGTACTGATCAAAAATAAGAAGTGAATTGAGTGTGGATTTAAGGGAGGGGCAAGGGGCGGGCTATGTTTTTTACTTTTCTAAACTTTATATGCAATAAATAAGCATGCACTGTAAGAATGTCTTACAATATATATAGTAATTGCCAATAAGTCCTCAATATTAACCAAAGTAACCTCTTTTTTTTTAGCAAACTTAGAAGAATAAAATAGTTGTAGTTTGCATGAATATCCTTGAAGCAGGATGATCCAGTCACTAAGCTATATGGGAAAGATTTTAACTTGTGACCTGCGGGTAACACAATGATCTCTGCAGCAAAAACTGTTACAAACTGAGCTCCCTACATAAAAACAAATCTGTGATCTGCATGTTTCATGGTATGCTTTCCAGCAGGCACATTGATCTGATCCTACATGCAATGTTATATTCAGTCGAACCTTTGATTAGAAGGGAGGCCAGACCCGGTGGAGTGGGGACGCTTGCTGTTTGGTGGCGGAGGGGCTGAGGGGCGAGTGAACTGCTCCCTGGCCGCAGCATTGCTGGTCGCCCTGCCTGGGTGAACGCTGCCGCTGCTGACACCGCGCCGCCATATGGCCACAGGGACTACATTCCCCAGCCTGCTTTGCGCCGGAAGCCGCCCACGCAACTTCAGCGCCCGGAGGCGCTTTAACTGGGAGGCCAGACCCGGTGGAGTGGGGACGCTTGCTGTTTGGTGGCGGAGGGGCTGAGGGGCGAGTGAACTGCTCCCTGGCCGCAGCATTGCTGGTCGCCCTACCTGGGTGAACGCTGCCGCTGCTGACACCGCACCGCCATACGGCCACAGGGACTACATTCCCCAGCCTGCTTTGCGGCGGATGCCGCCCACGCAACTTCCGTGCCTGGAGGCGCTTTAACTGGGAGGCCAGACCCCGCTTCGCGGGATCGCGCGCGGGACGCGCCGGGAGAAGCCCGGGACAAGGGCGGGGCAGTCTTTGGCAGTCCGAGGCAGAAGGAGGCGGGGCGGGGCCACCCCCTTAACATCACATCTTCCACGAACTATGGGTAAGCGCAAGAAAACTTTGACCTGTGACGACGAGGGGAAAAACGCTAAAATGCCCACACACTCTAAGTCCATATTGTCATACCTCTCATCTGCAGATGGGGGCCCTTACTAAAGAAATTGCTAGTGCTGAACAAGAACTGGGTCTGACACTGCCTGGTGTAGTGGAGTCGCCCACTCCTGAGTTGCATTCCATCAGTTCAGTGGGTGTATCGAATGTGGTTCCCCCTATACCTCTGGATCCCGTGGTAATCATTACAACCAACCCCGTCCCCCCGGCCACAACAGCAACCCAGCCTAGTTCTCCTGCCGACCCACCGCGGCCTCGGCAGCAGGAAGCTCAACCCCCAAAGGGGGCCAGAGGTAAAAAACCTAAAGCGGTGGGCACAGTTACCAAACCACCTGACCCTTTTGGGGACCAATTGGAGGCTCTTTTTGTTGCCAGAATTGAGCCATTGTTAGTAGGGATCGCAAGAGACATCGTGGATACATTGAACTCATGCCTGTCTGATCTCCTGAAGAAATGCGCTTTGTTGGATAAAATCATTACTTCCTATCCTCCGTCCATGGAACTCCTCAAGAGGGATATATCGCCCCAAGACCCTGGTGTGTCAGGAGGGGCATGCTTTAGTTCCACGGCCCCGCCTCAGGGGGGAGATGGCATAGCGCCCAGAGAGCAGTGCCCCCAAGTCGCCCTACCTGCAAACCAGGCGGGTCTTATATCCATTTCTCCCCCACGATTGTAATCAGCCACGTCCCATAGCAGGAAACTATTACCAAGCAAGTTTAACTTAAGCTTGCCTCCGGCTGCTGCTCCTCTGGTCGCAGTGTTCATAGGAGTGCCACCGCTTAAAGAGGGAGAACGTGAATCCACCATCAATCTTTTACATAAAGCAAAATCCTGGTGTGCTGAGTCCTCTAGTGGGGAGGACCCCTCAGACTCGCTTATTTTTGCAAGGAGGGTGGGATGGGTGGGGAAAAAACCTAAGATTACTAAGGGGGACTGTGTGGTAATAAATTTCAATAGGGCCAACGTGGCAGATAAACTATTCTGGGACGGTTCTGCCATAACTGCTAATGACCATGTGAGACCAGTACCCCTGGGTTTCTTCTATTCCCCTATGGAGAGAGTCTATGCTGGACATTGTCACCGCACAACGAGTTCAACCCTGAGTTCACGACCAATGGCGGGCACTGTTGTGGGCACCACCAAGGGATCTTCTCAAAGCCGTGTTCAAAGCCCAGAGCCCACACTGTTGTCATTGCCCGACCAAGGGGTGGGTGTTGTACCATCAGCCAGCGGGAAAGTCACCAGTAACCGCTTTGCACCCCTATTAGGCCAGGAGGGCATTGAGGGTATGGAGGATGTCGATTGACCACTAGGTCCTGCGAGGCACCTCCCAACAGGATCCCGTGAGTGTGGGGAGGCTGCAGTATGTACACTCATTAGTTGGAATGTGGCAGGCATTAAAAGCAAGGTAACAAATGAGGATTGGGTAGGTATGGTCCGCGGATACGAAGTCATTGCCCTGCAGTAGACCTGGGATACTGCAGATAGTTTCTGGCTGGATGGCTTTACCAGCTTCGCCAGAGCTGCAACCCAAGTAGATCAGGCAGAGCTAGGGAAGGTCTTATCACTCTTTTTTCCCTAAAACTTAAAGGCTCCTTGAAACTGGTCAATTATCCCTGCACAAACCTGCTAATAGTCGAAAGGTTAGTTTCCCCTTCTATGAGCACTTTTTATATTAACTTTTATAATTCAATGAACAAGGATACTGGTATTAATTGTATTGCCAGTTTAGATTCCTTTTTACTTTCTGTCAGTCAAAATATATGTTTTAACCATGAATTTATCCTCTTAGGGGATTTTAATATCCACCCATGCAGCGGTCTCTGTGGTTTAATGAACTGCGGTGACCTTGCAGGGCCAGAAGGCCCACATTTTGAGCACTCTATTGAGGGAGTTGAGTTAGAAGACCTACTGGCCAACCATAATCTCTATGAACCTAACCCACCCGAAGGCATTACCAGAACTCACACCTATAAAGGTACCATTCCGGGGTCCATTATTGACTACATATTTATGACCCCAGGGATCCTGAATAGGGTTATGTCATACGACACGCTGGTGTCTGTACATAGCGACCACAATCCGGTAGTAGCGGAGGTAGCCTGGGGGCAGTATATGGGGCCTAAACCCCAACCTCAAGAGGCCCATACCATAGTACGTTCAGTGGACCAGGGGAGAAGACTCAAGTGACCTAATGTGGCGCCCGACACCTTTTTTGCAGAGCTTCTACCCAAAATTAATAGCCAGCTAGAGATTTGCCAAAACACTACGGCCCCGGCCAATTAAATTAAGGGGGCTTTTGAAGCAATTTGCAACCAAATCGTGACTGACCTTTCGGTCAGCTCGAGGATGGGAGCCAGAAAGCATCAGGGCTGGTTTGACGCAAGTTGCTCCAAAGCCCACAGATTGCTGATGCTTGCACTCAAGCACCCACCAAGGGACAAGAAGAACATAGCTCATCTTAGGAAGCAATACAAGTTGGCTATCAAAACCAGGAAAGCGACGATTAAGAAATTAGCCTGGGTTAATCTACTGAATGTAGATATTTTAAGGGATAGTAAAGAATTCTGGAATATAATAAACCAGCCCTTTTTCTCCGACTCACCCAATTCAGACATGGACTGTGTGATTCCGGATGAAAAATGGATTAGACATTTTAGCGCAGTACATGGTGGGGAGTGCATGGATTGTACCCTCAGCCCATCTGCTGCCCCAGAGACTATCCCTCTGAGCTTTAATATAGGAGAAGTGGAAAAAGCCATCCATGAAACCTCAAAAAATAAAGCACCAGGCCCTGATGGGGTGCCAGCCGACCTTTATAAATCTTACCCCGGTCTCTGGGCCGGTGTCCTGACTAATGTATTTAATGCGGCCACCAGTAGTTTCCTTCCATCTTCCTGGGCAACCTCCATCATCGTCCCAATCTTCAAGAAAGGCAACCGGGATGACCCAGGCTGTTATAGGCCCATATCTCTCCTGGACTCTTCCGTTAAGATCCTAGGTAGAGTCTTGTTAACAAAGCTGAGGGAGAGTATAGAGAAATGTGGTGGGCTGGCCGACATCCAATATGGGTTTAGGGAAAAGAGGGGCACAGTGGAACAGTGCTCCAACTTACACCTTCTGATCGCCAAGTATACGGTCGCCAAGGAGGGGTCCTTATTTCTAGCATTTATGGACCTCTCCTCGGCCTTCCATCTGGTGAACAGATCAAAGCTCTGGGCAATGCTGCTGAAGATTGGGATAGATGGGGCCCTGGTTAGTTTCATGGCCTCTTTACATCAGGACTTGTCGGCCAAGGTCAGGGTCACCAGGGAGGGAAGATGCAGTCCCCATTTTAAGTCCATGCGTGGGGTAAGGCAGGGCTGCATATTAGCCCCCCTATTGTTTACCATATATATCAATGGCCTGGGGAGGTGCCTGGAGGAGACTGGGGGGGGACGTTCCGCGTGTAGGAGAAGCTAAGATCCCTGCTCTCCTATACGCGGACGATGCAGTCCTTATAGCCCGCACAGGTAACGCCCTTCAGAGTCTGCTGCATGCATTTGGGACTTTCATGGATGGCTTGGACATGAAGGTCAATGCTGGCAAATCCCATACAATGATAGTTGGAGCACATAGGCGCAAAGGGACAATTAAAACATTTAGATGTAAGGGCCAAGAGGTCTCCAGAACGGCAGTTTTTCCCTACCTGGGGGTGCTCTTCGACGAGAGGGGGTCATGGGGCCCACAGGTTAAGGCAAAAAGCCGTTCGGTGACCAGGTCATCGGCAGCTCTTATGGCCTTTTCAAAAAGATTGGGGGCCAGGCCAATGGAGGCCCTTTTGAAGGTCTACAGCTCAAAATTTTTGTCAATCGCCATGTACGGTGCCCCAATTTGGGGTTATGCACAGCTGGAACCTATTCAGAGAGCTGAAAACAGGTTCTTACGTTCATTATTGTCAGTCTCCCAATCAACCCCAACTTACTCCATTCATGCGGAGGTGGGTATGGATTATATTACAGACAGGCTTAACCTGGCACCACTGATCTACTGGCTAAGGACGTGGCTTAACAAGGAGGTAACCCTGAATCACTCTATTATGGAGGACGTTATGTCACTGGAGCACTATAAAAAGATCCCTTGGTTGGATTATCTGAGGAAGTCTTTCCATCGACTAGGAAGACCGGAACTCTTTGAATGCCCTCTATCTATAAGAATCACAGACGTAGTTTTGATCAAAAGGCAGTTTATGACCTTGGCAAGATCTATCCGAGAGGAAAAAGAACTCTAGAAGCCTTCGGTGAGGTCTAATTATTTAACAAAATGCTCTGCTGCCATGGAGCCTTACCTCACTGTAGTTACTAGACCTTTTCATAGGTTCCTCCTGACAAAACTAATATTTATTTGATTCATTTCCAACTGGGAAATTATCCATCCTGGGCCAAGCCAGAGTCAGCCCTCCCTTGCTCCTGTGACAACCACTCAATTCAGGACACCACTCATTTTGTCTTGTTTTGTTCATTGTTCTCAGTGCCCCGAAAGAAATACCTGCTCCCAATTTTGAGCGAGGCGGGCTATAAACAAGTTAAACCGGCACTCCTTTATCTACAGTCTATGAGTGCCAGCCGCATAATATTCTGTATGGAAAGTTTTTTGGCCGCAGCAGCGCGCATTAAAAATAAACAGGCACTCATCGACAGTACCTAATGATTTCCCTGTACTGTAGATTACATTGATATTTTGCACAGCCTTCGGCTCTTGCAGATATTTCCTATTTAATTGTTTTTTAAGGATCTATTGTAATACTTTGGATATGTATTTTAAACTTTTTAAATATGACTGCAGTTGAAATAATTTGTAAAATGTATTTAGGCTCTTTATGTATGGAATGTCTTTTTATGATTTATTTTTTTTAAATCGAATAAAGTATTTTGACTGACTGATTAGAAGAATGACCACAGATATTTCCAGCAAGTGCATTAACCACCAGAGTTACTAAAGAGCCATTGTACCCGGAAATGTACTAGATACACAAAGATCTCTGTACCAAGTAATACTTCAAAATACAGCATGCTGTATATAGTTAGGCAAGGCAGAATAAAGTTATTATCACATTTGTCTTTTTGTCAAATTCTTTTGGGCAGAGGTTAACCCCTTCGCTGCTAAGCCTTTCCCCAGTGCTAGGCCTTTTTTGGCCATTTGGGGTAGTTCGCGCTTAGGCCCCTGTAACGTTTTCACCACATAAGGTATCCATGCCACATTTGCGTCCCTTTCTTCCATCATCATGTGGATTTCGAAGGTCCAAAGGGTTTGCTGATTCCCCTAGAGGAGGCCCAGAAATTAGCCAAAATACAGCAATATTTTTGTTTTTTTGGGGGGAAAATGGTAAAAAAGGGCTGCAGAAGAAAGCGCCTGTTTTTTTTCTTGCAAATGGTATCAACAAAGGGGTTGTGGTTCTGAAATCACCATCTTCCCAGCTTTCAGGCACTGACAGACTTTTGTCTGAAAACCAACATTTTTTAAACAGTTTTGGCATCTTACTGGGTTATAAACTATTTTTGCTATTTTTTGTCCTTTCAACCTCCTTCCAGTTAATGGTAGAAATGGGTATGAAAGCAATAATGTATCCTGGAAAGTTCTACATTTTGGAAAAGGAGACAAAATTCAGAATTCAGCAAGTGGTCATTAGTGTAGATCCTTCAAGTTTTTTAATATAAAAACTAACAGCTTAAAATAGGAAAATTAGAAAATGAGTTGAAAAAAACAGCCATTTGTGCCATCGTTTTTACCTGTAAATTCCTCTAAGTATGAAAGAGTTTTGAAAGCAATATATTGTTACATCCGCTGGACCCTTTGGTTGTGTGTGAGGATATATAAGACTTGTAGGTTCACCAAGAAACCGACAATTCCAGAGCCAATGACTGAGCAGCATCTTGCAATGTTTTTTGATTGTGAACAGGGTATATAGCAATTAATTTTGGAAAATGAAAACTGTGAAAAATTGGTATGAAAGACATCTATGTATTTCCAAAATGGGAACAAAATATAGAGTTTGGAAACAATAGCTGTTTGCACATCTTGCACAGATTGTGGGTACCCATACTAGCTTGTGAATTATAGGTCAATTTTCAAAGTGACTTCCTTTTTACACATTGTCTTATTTTTGGAAGGCAGAACTTCATCAAATGTCAATAGGCAGTAACAGTTGCTTTTCAATTCTGTGTTCCCTTAGTCTCCTGATAAAATGGTACCTCACTTGTGTGGGTAGGCCTAGTGCCCTCAGCAGGAAACGGCCCAAAACGCAACGTGGACACTCCACATTTTTACAGAGAAAACAGACCTTTTTTAGCAAAGTGCCTAGCTGTAGGTTTTCAACCCTAGCTAAGCCGGCACCTAGGAAAACCTAGCAAATCTATACATTTTTTTAATCTAGACACCCAGGGAAATCTAGGATGGGGTGACTTGAGTGGATCTCTCCAGGTTCTTTTACCCAGAATCCCTTGCAAAACTGAAACTTTATAAAAAAGAAAACCACATATTGGAAAGTTCTGGAACCTGCATGGATCCACAAAATTCTACCCACCTCGAATTTCTTAAAGTCTTTTGAAAAAAATGGTACCTCACTGTGTGGATAGATCTAGTGCCCGCGACACAAAATGGCTCAAAATGCAACATGGACACACCACATATTTACAGTGAAGACTACCCCTTTTTTTCAAAGTGCCTAGCTGTAGATTTTGAACCCTAGTTCTGCCGGCACCTATGGAAACCTAGCAAAACTATACATTTTTTGAAACTAGACTCACAGGGGAATCCAGGATGGGGTGACTGTCTGGCTCTTACCAGGTTCTGTTACCCAGAATGCCTTGCAAACCTCCAATTTAATAGAAACAATGTAGCATTTCCTTTTGGGGGGGGGCACTGCCATGCCCATTCTGGGCAGGCCCCGCCCCTACTTCGTTGTCTAGATGGCTATTGCCCCAGCTGCATCGTGGGGGGGGGCAGAAAGTATTATGCCTTCTTTGGGGGGTAGGGTGGGGGCATTGGCATGCCCATTCTGGGCAGCCCCCACCCCGGCCCTTAAAAAAATAATCCGGAATCCCTGACATCTAGGGTGCTGGCTACCTCTCCACCTCCCCCCCATGGGGGGCAAAAAGACTGTCTGTGTCAAATTTTAATGGGGAAGGGGCCGCACTCCCCTCCCTGGTGGCTGCATCCCTGCTTGGGGATCACCCTCCTGGGGCGCTTGGTGATCTCCAAGCAAGGATCCACTAGGGAAGGGTACCATTGGAAAGGGGAGAACGTAAAGAACAGACTTGGACCACTTAATCGTGTAGCCTGAAAACTTACAGAAGACAATAAAAATATGTAGCACTGGCGATGCCAGCTATGGTAGGATGTTGTCAGCATACAACGAAATTCAGTCCTCCCACTCTTCAGCCCATCTAAGCCTTCCAATAACATTGACCTTCCGTATCAGCATTGCCAAGGGCTCTAGCACGAGTGCGAAGAGCAATGGGGGTGGGGGCAACCCTGCCTGGTTCCCTTTCCGAGCGTGAATGTGGGGGGTAAATTTGTTGTTGACCACTATTTGGGCCAGAGGCTGAGCATATAGGAGGCGTATCCATTGCAGGAAGCCTGGGTCAAATCCTAGTTTCCTCAATACTGCAAACATGTATGGCCACTCGATCATGTCGAATCCCATGGCCGCATCAAGCAACACCACCAATGCGTCCACCTGTATTGTATCAGCCCGGTATAATACCCCGTGCAAACTCCGCAGGTTAAGTGAGGTGTTTCTGGCTGGCATAGAGCCAGACTGGTCAGGGTGGACAAGCTTAGTAATGACATGTAATAGACGAGTAGCAAGTATTTTAGCCAGGAACTTGGCTTCTGCATAAAGCAGGGAAATTGGGCTATAGGAGGAACATAAGTGTTTGGGTTTCCCACTCTTGTGGATGATCACTATAGTGGCTAGTCGCTGGTCTGCTGGGAGTGATCTTGCCTCACAGCTTTCATGGAACATATCAGTCAGGTGTGGTACAATTTTGCTTGAAGCGATGTTATACAATTCAATGGGCAAGCCATTCGAGCCTGATGCCTTGCCCTAACCGTTCATCATCAGAGAGTGTCGGGAAGGGGATGTCTTGCAGTAAGGAAAGTGCGTCCATTTCTATATATGTAGTGTGTGACTTGTACACCCGCAGTTGTGATCTCCGAATGCATTTGCAATTTCTTGCGGGTCCGAGATCGTGTGTCCAGACTCAGTCGTGAGTTCTACTACCACTCTGTTGGCCTGTTCTCTACCGTCAAGCCATGTGAGCAGCACTACGGCTTTGTCGCCCACTTCATAGACTTTAGTGTGTTGCCCTATGCTGTGCTTTAGCTGCATCAGTGGCCAAAGCTGGGTATTCTTTAGTTTAAGTTGCAAAGGATGTTGTGTCTCTTCAGGATAAGCATCCTGGAGTTTCCCTTCCAGTTCCAAAATAGCAGATTTCAAACGCACTAGTACCATCTGTTTCTCTCTCTTAGTGCCAGCAATCTCAGAGAGAGCCGTCCCTCTTATGATGACATAGTAGGCCTCCCAAATTGTCTGAGCTGAGTCAACCGAATGTTCATTTTCAAGGAAGTAGTGCTCTGTGTCGTGCACAATCGTATTGTGAATCTATGGGATCTTATGATACCAAGGGTTTATAGGGGCTGTCCTCCCTCTTTGTGGCTTCCCCACCTCCACCCTGGCCTAGATAGGCAAATGGTCCGATATACCCCTTGCGAGGTGGTTCACCTCCCTAACGTTTCCCAGTTGACCCACCGGTTGTTATAATATAGTCTATTCCTGACATACTGCAGTGGGCAACAGAGTAAAAAGTGTATTGCTGTTCAGTGGGATGGAGCGCCCTACCGGTGTCCACGAGGCCCAATGCTGCCATGAGGTTATGGATTTGCCCTGAGCCGGTGGAAGGTCTCTAGAGGGCCAGCGATCTAACCGATCAGAGAAGATGGAGTTGAAGTCCTCCCTATCAGGAGTCGCCGCTTTAGGCAGGGAGAGTTAGATAGCAGCTAAATCCCTGAACGCTGGGGCTTGAAGGTCAGGTGGAATGTATACAGAGACTATGTTTAACATACGTCCCTCCCAGCACCCTGAAATGGCCACGAACCTTCCCAGGTTGTCTGTCCATATACGGTCGGTCGTCATCAGAAAATTTTTCCGGGTCAGTATCCCCACTCCCTGATCCAAACGCAGAGTGTGCCACTAACTTGAACCCCCAGCGTGTCAAAGCTGGGCATGCGTTCCCCAGTAAGTGTGTTTCTTGTTGCAAAATCACGTCAGATAAGTGTCTTTGGATATATTAAAGCACTATGCCCCTTTTCAACTTGTCCCCCAAACCATTGACATTCCAGGATAATAGTTTAAATCAGATTGGTAACGGTAGTCCCATGGCTATGCAATGTGTCGGTCTGACCTTTTAGGGTAGTCCCAGCGAATGTGTCACTTTCTCAGCTATCTGCTCTCATACAGACTATTGCTCCTAATGTAGCCATAGATTCTCTAAATACAGGCAGGGTAGCAGCATTAAGATAACCTGTCATTTCAACCTTGTCAGAACTTTGAATAAACCTTAGAAAAGAAACTCATAATGTCGTCGTGTTTGACAAACTGCGCCCCAGTGCGATCGTACATGGATGTAAAATATATTCTCAATGTATAAAGTCCCACCCACCCAACATCCCATAACTATTCCCCCTTCCCTGCCTCCCTGCATGGCGGTATCAGAATCTCCCGCCACCCCAACATTGCAGAACACCTATCGGCCACCCCAAAATGATAGTTCGTGTGCCAAACCTGCGTCCGTTCTGACTTAAGTGTCATGAGATGCTGTAACATGAAATTAAGTGTCCGTAGTTCCCAGCTCGCTTACTTATTATGCAATGACCAATGTCTGGTGAGAGCTGTTCGATAGCCTCTCGCCTTGCAAGAAGTCTATGGCCCTCATGGAGGCTAAGACCTGCAATATTTCTGAAAAAAAGTTATAGTGGGCAATAGATCATGCCCATAAAGGATACAGACCAGTTATTTTCTGTCGCCATCTGTCACCAGACTGTCACCTGCTGCGGGTCCCGCGTTCTGTTCCATTTGATTCTGCCCCTGCCTCTCTTGTGAGTTCTGCTGGTAAGTCATATTTGAGATTCGCCACGGCGCACACCAACCACCCTGTGAGCTGTCTTATCTGCAGGAAGTGGAGCACTGTTTACACAATTCCAGGACCTCCAGAGTGTCTCCCAATCTGTTTCCACCCCCGATACTCAAGATGGGCAAGTTGCTGTCAGATAGGCAATAGGACTGGTAGTCCTGATCGCTTTGGAGGCATGCTGAGGCAGCGCTGCGGCCTATGCGAGTTGTAGGGAGAGTTGAAGATGAACAACTGCGCCAATCCAAGGTCACGACCCATACAGCAGAGGGCAGCCCCTTTTAAATTTCGCACGGTGTCCCTTGGGCCACAATGCAGGCGACGTAGCAGGTATGCACTGTGCGGCTTACCCGTCAACGAAGTTACTCCTGAAAGCTGTCCTCTCGCTGTCCTTAGGCGGACTGCAGGTGGTAGCCAATGGAGCCGTATCATATGTGACGCACTTTGAATAATTAGCCAGGAGTTTGTCCATGAATTTTTACAGGAGCCATATCCAGGCTCTAAGCAATAAGCAAAAGTGCTCTCTACTAGGCCCACCGGTGATTAGGTGGCCCAGTGGCTTGGGGCACCGCACCAGTATAGTTATGCGGCAATCTCTACCTGCATACCCAGGACACAATCAGGCACCAGGAAGTCTGCTCCACGACGAGCGCAATTCCCTCAACGCACACACTGTTTGCAGCTTCTCACTGCTGCAGGAAATGGAGCCCAGCCAGCGCGCTGTGCATATTGGCGCTCCTGAATTCTTCTGCCTGGACGAACACCACAATGGGGCTCCGTCACGGGCACCAAGAGGAGCTGTCTTCAGGCTCTATTCAATAGTGAGATTGGGCTCTTCACTAAGCCCACAGCTGAGTTGGCCACCTAGCGGCTCGGGGCACGGCGCCGTGAACAATTAGGCGGAGCTCAGTCTTTTAACCGCTACCGCGCTACCGCGTTTTCCCGCGTTTTCCCGCTGTGCGCTGGAATTTGAAAAATGCGCGGTTTGTGACAAAGCCAGCTCGTCATCCGCGTAGCGCAGGTAACGCCCATGACGAGCTGGCTTTGTCATCCGCATCGAAGGGGTTAAGGCACGGTGCTTAGTCAGGCGCCAGGAAGTCAACACTTCGCTGAGCACAGCTCTCTCCAAATGCTCCAGCGGCCGCTGCTCCCAGTCGTAGCAGGAAATGGGACCCCAGCTGGTTCGCTGTTCACATTGAATTTCCCGATGGCTCACGCCCCAGCGGGCAGTATGCTGGGCTGCATCCTTTCTTTCACCCTTTCCGATGGCTGTGCGAGGGGACTCGGGCATCCCTCCTCCACAGGCCAGCCAGCCTACGCAGTCGGAGTCGTTACCAGGGACAGTGCCGTGTTCTCCGTCACTACTTGGTCGATTTTGACAGTTTCTTCGGCGAGGACGCTCCTGGTGGGTTCCGGTTGTCAAAATGTTGGTAGAGTTACACTCTCTCAGGATGTTGAGGCGGATATTGCTGGAGAACGGCCGCACTCGGACAGAGCAGCTCTAAGTCGCAGCCATCTCACATGGTGGTTGGCCATGCCCTCAAGATAGCAGCTTTTTGTTTTGGCACTCTTAGGTGTCTGAGAAAAATGTGTTGGCTACTTCCTATCCCAGCCCAAAGGACAGTTGTGCAAGACCTGATATTTTAAAACTTGATTGGAAAGAGAGATGTCGGCTTCATTTGAATCCACCTGTGTTCTTAGTTCGCCAGTCCTAGAGACTGTGGGACCTATTCACAAAAGGTAAATTAACATGTGCAAATTTACTTCTTAAATAATAATCTATTACTGTACCTCGACCTAAGTGTAGACATACATGCCCCCACCAAAGTGTTGGGGCCTCCTGCAACAGAATATACAAGTCCAAAGTACTTCTAGTAAGTTTTCTCATGGTGGTAGAGCTACCCTATGGGAAATTATAGCAACAACATTGCTTTTTTATTCTTAAACACATATTAAGATATTTTATTATGAAATATAAATGCAAAAAAAAAGTAAAATGTACAATAAACCTAAGGCTCATAAAATAAAATGTTACTTCACATTTACTCGTTGTGAGGATCTGGGTGTATTATATGATATATATTATAAGACATATGTGATGACATGTGGGAAGGGGAGAAATAACTGCAAAAGTATGCCCCTAGGGAAGGATAGGATTGAGGCAACCAACACATTCTCCTATCTGGGTGTCTTGCATGATTATTTTGGGTCATGGATCCCAGCGGTTAAGAGTAGAACTCTTCTTTTTAAAAGGTCAATTTGGTCATGTTAGATTTGGGGGTCTCTGGTTGGCACAGGTAGGTACTTGTGACAAATAGGGACCCTCGCCTCTAGTCAGGATAAGGGGACTACACTTCTAAAATAACCCCTACTCACCCCCTTGGTAGCTTGGCACGAGCAGACAGGCTTTATCTCAGAGGCGTTGTGTTAAGCATTTGTGACCACATCCAGTAACCCAGTGACAACACTACAAATGGACACCACAAAGGTTTTATATCCAAAAATAAGTATACTTTATATAGAGTTGCCACAAGATCATAAACGTCAAAAATACACAATACTGTTACTTTAGGATGGTAGATTAAGCTTAGTTCAGTTCAGTTCTTAGATCCGACACTTTCCGTCAATGTACCTTAGGTTGCGTTGCGCTTTCACGACAAACAATGTCGCAGCAATGGAAATGCGTAAAAGGTCAGATACAAAAAAATAAAGACGTGAAGAACTACCAGATGCGGCACGCTTCTCAGGGATGCGAGAAGTTCCCGGTTTGATGCGTGGACTGCAGCGGCGTCACCCTTACGATGCATCGACAGCAGCTCCAGCGGTGACACTCTTCTCCCACAATGCGTGAAGCTTCCGCTCGATGCGACAACTACAGCGGCGACATCCACGATGCGAAGGCAGCAGCTCCGACGGCAGCGCGCTTCTCAGGGATGCGAGGTGCTCTTCTTCGATGCGGTGCAGTGCGATAGTTCCAGCGGCGACACCCTCCTTCGGAGTTGCAACAGCAGGTACAGCAACGGCGACATGCTCCGACCTTGTTGCGAGATTCTTCCCTTGATGCGGTGCAATAAGGCAGTTACAGTGGCGACACCCTCCTTCGGAATTGCTACGGCAGCAGCAGCGACGGCGACACGCTTCCTCTTCGTTGCGGCATGCTTCTCTCTGATGCAGTGCAGTGCGACAGTTCCAGTGGCGACACCCTCCTTCGGAGTTGTGACGGCAGGCACAGCAACGGCGGCACGCTTCTTCTCGTTAAGTCGCGGTTCCAGCTCCTTGCGACACGCAGTTCCTCAGAAGGCACAAAACAGCAGCAGGCACTTTCACAAGAACTCTGGGGAGCTGGGGGGTGAAGTCTGTTGTCCCTGAGACTTCAGCAGGAGGCAAGCTCTTTTCCAAGCCCTTGGAGATCCTCACAAGTTGAAAGCAAAGTACACAAAGTTCTGTCATAGCGATATGATTTGCCTTCACACTGTGTTAAGTTAGCATGAGCTTATTAAAGGTTTAAACACCATTTTTCCATTTTGCTGCTTCTGCACACGGCACATATTGTTATTAATGCTTTGAGCCTAGTAGAATATTTTGCTTCACACGAGAATAATATGTTTTCCTATTGTATCAGCTTTGCTTGGGAAGCTATGTCTGAACAGTAAGTGCCGAGGCCTTCAAGGTTATTTCAACACAGTGGTTGTTGTGAGGTCTGATCAGCGCATGCTCTAGACATAACACATATGCAGCTGCGGCTAACTCTGGCTTTTGGCACATTTAATAATGCACTGCGCAGATCATGCACACACACTTGATGAATATTTCGCATGCAGAGAGCTGGTGGAAGATGATGTGATCCCTTTCCACTAAGATCAGAGGTATGGGGCCGCCATTCTAATACCCAAAGAGACCTTCTTTAGATATAATATAATATACTAGCAAGGGAGATTAAGACTTAGGTGCCATTTAGCCTTCATCCCTTTAGCATTTTAACAGGCTTTCTCCCTTTGTATTTTATGGACTAGTAACTATGCTGTTAACCTTATTGCTTATAACATGTTTGCTTGTATTAGCTAAGATACTGTGCTTGAGAACACGGCATTAGAAATAAACATTTCAAACTTGCACGTGTCTTCATTTACTCCTCGTTTTGGATTGGTATGTTAGTATAACGAAAGAGTGTTCATGTGTTCCACGTTACCTGAGGCGTTCTAAGTCCTTGTTCTGGGTTATCTAATCATTGGGGGGTATGGAAGAACCAATGAGACACTGATTGCTAGTCTGTTAGGGGATTTTGGATACTGAGGTGAGTTTTGGTACACCCTAATTCACTGAGGTTCTAAGTCTCTATGCACAGTTCTGTGTAGGAGCAGAATTCCTGTGTTCGACACTTATACTGCTACTGCCGTGCCTCAGGAATATGTTCCATATAGGACACAGGAGGTTCCGATTAATGCTTGGCAGCATCGAGTTTGGTTTAATGGCGTCCTATCCCACTCTTTGTTAATCTCACAATTAGGTCATTTGTCCATTCCAGGCGCTACCTGGCCTGTTTTGGCTGGATTTACACTGCATCCTCGACATGGAGTGGTTCCCGTTGCAGACTTGCAGCCGCTACATGCAGTCGCGATTAGTGTTATTAGGTTGTTAGTGCAATACATTACCCGCAATCTCCCGGGCGGGGCCCCAGGTGTTGCGACGCTTCCAGCTATACCGGGCGGTATGAAGCTTAGTCCTGTTATGGTTAATGCAGAAATGGGCAAGCGCCCCCAGGATAAGGATGATATGCCTTTCTGGCTTGCCGAGAAATTTGACCAGCTGGAAGCAGTATTTCCTAACACGACTCCTGTTGAAAAACACAGGATACTGACAATTAGTTTACCTAAAGACTTGATACCAGAGGCAGGTGACTGTGAGTCATGGGATAGGGTTTTTACGGCGGTGTATACGAGGTGTTTCGGCACTCTGTCAATGACTGTCCTTCCCTCGGTCATTAAGCGTGTTCAAGATGAGCATGGACCTGAGGCAGCGGTTGAATTGGGTATGCGGCTCTGCAGCAGTTTTGACGTAGTTTCCGATCTCGTACTTGCGAATGTCAAGGGAGATGCAGTAAGCTTTCAGGTGTCTAATGCTTTGCAGGCTGTTCCCGATGCCGATAAACCTCGCCAGTTACCGAGAATTATTACGGCGGCTTATAAGACCGTGGGCCGTAATAGTTTGGGTGTCAAGCCTTTCTCTACAAAAGAGAAAAAACAACTCTAAGGGCAGAAGTCGGAAACAGACGACCAGCCCAAGGCTAAGAAGCAAAATTGGCCAAAAAAACAAAAACAGGGTAAACAACAGCAGCAGAAACAGGGGTCACGTCCTGCATCACCAGTGCCTGCACCTACAGAACTTGTTTATGACTTGCGCGATCACGCAACGATAAAATCTCCTGATCGTTTTCAGGTTTCTGAACAACGCTCTCCTCGTTCTTTTCAGGACTCATCGGCCTTATCGACTGGTGATGGAGGAGGCGGCAGAGTTCGGGGTGGCCAGCAGGGACGTGACCAGCCCCACCCGAAAGACAGTAAAGGCAAGCAGGATGATTCAACACCGAAAAGACCCCAGTTTCAGAAAAAGAAAGTTGCCGCTTTAACAGCGAGATATGCCGCAGATAGTGAGAACGCAGCTTCGGAATCTGACATGGGCTCTGACCTTGCTGGACAGCGCGGCGGAGATTACCATAGTGCGAGAGGCCCTGCGTCCACTACTGAAGGTGACAGCGACTGATGAGACATATATGAAGCATTTATCAGCACCAAAACAGTTAAAATGTGGAAAACACAACACAATAAAAATCCACCTACACTTCATAAAAACTAAATTTAACAAACAAATAGACCAGAGATATTATTTAGTTTTTAGTCAAAATTGCACCTCAAAGTGCTAGTCCTGATTATCAGGTTGCGCTAGACCAGATCCACGTTAAAAATTAAGGTTGACTGCAAGCTATTGCTAGTCCGGTACAAGGAAAGTTTATCTTCGGACTTAGAAGACATTTTGGATAAAAGTCTGTAGTAAGGCTTACAGGTCCATTGTCGACAATTGCTAAATTAGCATGAGCTTCGCTGCATGAACCTGCTTTTGCACACAACACTGCAAGCATCTATTTCGCAATACTTTTTTGTGCCCCTTTTACACATGAGAACTGTCTGCTTTGCAGGTTGTTTGCTGTGCTCTGAGGTTTAGTCTGCACATGATGTTCAAAGTTAAACAACAATGCCCCTTGTTATTCTGTTCTGATCTGTCCCACGCACCTAGACATAACAGGCTTCACACAGCTGCACCTCTGGAAATCATGTACTTTAATAATGCACACACAAGCTGTTTTCACACACACAGAGAGACGCCTTTCCAGAGAGAAGACCCATGTTTGTGCTGCGATGTGAACATTGCATCTAGGCCGTGAGGTATGGGGGTCTGCTGACAAAGCCCAGAGGTCTTCTGTTTTATAATAAACTATCTCTTATCACGGGGAAGATGGTTAGGTTGTTCCGTCCTTTTCCATTGTTTTCTACAACATGACATCCCCGTTTGTATTCTATGGAATTGTCACAATGCTGACTATATTGTGTTTATGCATTCTGCTGCTCGTATTGGCTTGCGTACTGCACCATAGAGCACGTTAGTTGAAATAAACATTTTAAACTATACTGCGTCTCTGATTACACACATTGTGGACAAGTATGAGTGGCCAAGCGAAAGAGTGTCTGGCTCTGGTGATTCCCAAGATAGAGTTACGTGTTGGTAGCTTTGCTGTAGACGGAGAACAAATGAGACACTAAACGGATGTGGTAGGTTGGTACACCACCTATTCACTGAGGTCCTGTTTTCCTGTGCATAGTTCTGTGTATATGCAGAATCCCTGCAACATGGCACCACCAACTTTGGTTCTCATCTAAAAGATGCTTGAGTAGTGCTTGTGCTTGTCCATGATACCCTGACATCAGTCTCCAGAGGCGGCTGTGACGGGAATACCTCCTATATTTAAGTTTTTATAGGTTCTTTCAAGCTTGAAGTTACGTAAAAAAAGGTTACTCTCAATATTAGCCTGTGCTGTGCTGCCTGCATTAAGTTGTACATCCTACATCCTACTTTTCTGATGGGGCATAAGATTGCTGCACACTGTCGTAACCTGCTCAGGGACTACTTAAGGAATTATGGGGTCCCTGATACTGGGGTCGATCTAATTTTTGTAATTGAAATGTGTTCTACGTATCCATTCAAAGGATTTTATTCTTGGGTCAGTTTCCCGGCAGTTGAAGCGGGTGATAATCTGTTTCATGGGTATACTGCCACTGTGATGCCGATTGTCTATCGTTCATATCAGACCCTAGAGGTTCCACTATCAGCTTGGCAATACCGTATTTGGTTTAATGGCGCCCTTCCTCACTCATTTACACCTGCCTGGTTAGGTCCTTTATCAATTGAAGGAGCCTCATGGCCGATGTTGGCTGGTTATGCACCGCACTCGCATGGGTTAACACACGCTAATCTCAATGAATTGCGGGCGTTGCATGCTTCCTTAATTTGTGTACATAGAGCTGTTTTACAGTTTGTGTCCTGTGCTTTTCAGGCAGCTTCACCAGGGGTTGTCTCGCACCCAGCGGGACTGGTGGTGTGGTATTAGTCCTGTTATGGTTAATTCGGTAATGGGGAAGCATCCGACAGTTAAGGATGAACTACCTTATTGGCTTGCCGAAAAATTTGGACATCTTGAAACTGTTTTTTTCTAATACCTCTCCTGTAAATAAACACTGAATTTTAACAATTAGTTTGCCTCAAAATTTGCTTCCTGAGTTAGGTCATTGCAACACCTGGGGAAAGGTGTCGTATACTCAAAGTGTTTCAGCACACCATCTATGACTGTTCTCCCCTCCGTGATAAATTGTGTTCAGGATGAACACGGTGCTAAAGCGGCTGTGGAATTAGGGATGCGTCTGGTGGGAGTATTCAAAGTGGTGGTTGATTTGATCCTTTCCAATGTCAAGGGCGATGCTGTGAGCTTTCATGTCGCTAACGGCTTGGCAGCAGTCCCTGAGATGGACAAACCACGCAAATTACCAAATACTATTGCTAAGGCTTATAAAACCATTGGCCGCAATAGTTTGGGGAACAAACGGTTTACTCAAACACAAACACAGGCTAAATCACAGCCTAAAGTCCCATCTGATACAGATGGGCACCCAGTCTTTTCTGAAAACAACTGGAGAAATAAGAAAAAGGGGCAAGAACAACAACAGAAACAAGGTTCCCTTGCTAGTTCCCCGAATCATGAATCTTCTGAACGTACTTTGTGATTTGCACGACCGCATGAAAATTAGGACTCCTGATAGATTTTGAGTCCCTGTCCCTGTCAGCGTTCTCCTCGTTCTTCACAGGACACATTCGGTTCACAAGCTAGTGGTGGGGATCGCCAGGATCGAGGCAAGAGTCAGCAAGTTCCAAGAGGACGTGATCAGACTTGTCAGTTTGACAAGCAGGAAGAGCAACCACTTTTCCGAGCCCCTTTTCAAAAGAAAAAAGTTGCCACTTTAACAGCGAGATATGCCTCAGACTGTGAAAATACAACTACTGGATTGGACTTGGACGGTAACCCTGCTAGACAGCGCAGCAGAAGTTACAATAGTGCGGGAGGCACTATGTCCTTCTCTAGAGGTGACAGCAATTGAAACGTTCATTACTGTAGCGACAGCCGACACACGGCTAGCCCTCCCGGATCGACTGTACGAAATAGCTTTTTGTATACAGGGTGACATTGAGCGTGTTATTATTAGGATTTTTGGGGAAAATCTGACCGCTCCCTATAACATTTTGCTAGTGGAGGCGGACTGGCCCCCATCTTTTTTCTGGCCGTGGCTCGCAGGGAAGACGTGATACTTCCTAGATTTTCATGTTACATTCCAAAATAGCATGCAGAAGCCTTTGCGGCTGAGTGGGCTTTGGTCCTTTCTCCGGTCGTGTACCGTAATCAAGTTGGCTGGGATAAAGATTCACTACCACATGACATTCCTTTGCGGTTGATGCCTCAACCGCAACCCAATATCCTATTAAACAGGAAGAAAAAGGTCCTGTTGCCGACATTCTCACTCAGTTGGGATATCACGGAGTGATTGAGACGTGTATATGGCCAATGAACAATCCACTCTTTACTGTATCCAAACCAAATGGGTCGTACAGCATAGTTTTTGATTACCGGCATTTGAACTCCTATTGTCGTACCTTTGCGGTACAAAATACCCGTAGCTCTGCCTTGGTGGACAGCCTAGTTTGTAAAAAAACAAAATGACACTGGATATTTCAAATGGTTTTTACAGCCATAATCTGTCCCCTGAATGCAGCCAATGGACCGCATTCACAACGGGTGGAGTCCAGAAAAAATACAGGTGTCTCCCAATGGGCTACAAAACAGCCCCAGAGTTTTCACTGCACATGTTGTCTCTTTATTAGGCAGCATAGACCCAGACGCATATTCGTATGTTGATGATATCTATCTCACTGACGACGAATTATGGACGCATCTGTGTCGAGTTGACCGCTTAATTCTGCATTTTGCAGATTACGGTTACAAGTTTAACTTTGTCAAGTCTCACATTGCATGTTATGCGGTGCTCTTCTTGGGCTACAAGCTCAACAATGAAGGTCGAGGCCTGGCTCCTCAGTTCTTGGAGAAATGTGCACGGTTGCAATGTCCAACCACACTGAAAAAAACTTTAGTCTTTGCTGGGATTTTTACATTTTGGGCGTACCTATATTCCAGAATATGCTCAACGTATCAAACCACTTTATGCCTTGATACAACCTACTTTTTCAAAAGCCAGCTAGTTTCCGGAACATTCTGCTATATTACTTTCTTTGCAATCTGATTTGCTTGAATGTAAATACTTGTTAACGCATGATAACCACACCAACCTGGTGATACGGATCGTACCAGGCACAGTGGGTTTCACTTACTTGACGTACAATAAAGGAGAGACAGTGCCAATCACATACAAATCACATTTGTACACTTTGGCCGAAATGAGGTTTTCAACTGTCGAGAAAGTTTTGACAGCTGTCCAAATGGCGGTTCTGATGGAACGCACTTTAGCAAAATAGAAAACACATTTTGGTGACTACACCATATCCTGCTTTAGAAGCGGTAACAAAGGCAAGTGTGCCAAACTCAAAAACTTTACATTCCCGTTGGATACAATGGGCTACTTCTTTGACATCCCTGGATGTCACTTTTATCGTTTACGCTTCTCCTCAGACACAGGAGTTCTTGCAGTATGAACATGTTCATCCACCTCCCTTGTCTTTACTTCCTTTGGAAGACTATGCGTGTATTATTTACACCGATGGTTCTGCTCAACCGGCCATGGATTCTAAACATGCTTACTCAACAGCGTGTGCTATAGTTGCAGGTACAATGGTGAATAGAGAATTCAAATCTTTCATAGTGCACACTCAGGCACTGGGAGTCTGTACTGCACAATTAGCTGAGCTGCGTGCCTTAGTTCTTGCTCTTGAGTTTGTTGATCCAAACGTTTTGACTCTCATTGTCTGCGATTCTTATTACTGTGTTCAGTCCTTCAATGACAACTTATTTTTCTGGTCTCAAAATCATTATTGAGATTCTAAAGGCAGCACAATTAAATCATAAAACGCATTTAGCTCGAGTGGCAGATCTTAAACAAGGTTGTTCACTCACACAAGTTATACATAGAGTTGGCCATCAGTGTGTCGGGCACATGCTGGAATAGTTTGGCTGATGAAGCAGCCAAATCTGCAGTAGCCACGTGTTATGTAGCAGCCGTTATTAGATCTATGACAAAGATTGATAATTACCTTTTGGCAGCGATTGCTGCAACAAAGGAGGGCCTTAATTACTAACAGAGTTTCCCTTCAAAATCATCTTATCAGTTAACTCTATAACAAGTTCCTTTTGCTATAATACCAGACATTGGAGATCAGCTGATTCCCAAAGCAGACCGCAGACACACTTTGATTAAAACCGCACATAAAGGCATGGCCTCGGCACATGCTGGAGTGTCTGCTACTGTTTCTATTTTGCAGCAGCGGTACTGGTGGCATGGTTTATATAAACAGACCCGCAATTATGTGCTTTCTTGTGACATTTGTCAGCAGATTAAGCCATCTGCAGTTACACATCCTCCACGGAGACCGCTTAGCATTGCTAATCGGCATTTTGCTTGCGTGTACCGTGGTCACTGCGGTTCTGTCTCTTCAGATACTGCATATAAATGTATTTTAGTTGCAGTGGATTTGTGCACCAGATTTCTTTGGGTGTGGCCACAAAGCATTGCTGATGATCGAACTGTCATAAGGGATTTGCATGTCTTTGTAGGGATTTTTGCCTATGCACCTTTCATTCTGATCAAGGTCCAGCATTCACATCTAAGGCGTACAAGGATGCTACGCGGTCTATGAGGGTGCTGGTGCAATTTTTATCTCCATATATCCCTGAGGCCAACTGATATGTGGAGCGAATGAACCGTGACTTAAAGCAATCCTTGACAGCTAGAGTCTTAGGTACTGGCAGAAACTGATTAGCCCATTTGTATGGCATCCACAATGCACTTAATATTCTCCCTAAAAGACCTCTGGGTGGGAGGACCCTATACAAAATGCTCTTTGGCATTAAAATGTTTTTGACAGACCTTGATCGTCTAGACGTTGTGGAGGATGCCACAAAGCATTGCTGATGATCGAACTGTCATAAGGGAGTTGCATGTCTTTGTAGGGATTTTTGCCTATGGCACCTTTCATTCTGATCAAGGTCCAGCATTCACATCTAAGGCGTACAAGGATGCTATGCGGTCTATGGGGGTGCTGGTGCAATTTTCATCTCCATATATCCCTGAGGCCAACTGATATGTGGAGCGAATGAACCGTGACTTAAAGCAATCCTTGACAGCTAGAGTCTTAGGTACTGGCAGAAACTGATTAGCCCATTTGTATGGCATCCACAATGCACTTAATAATCTCGCTAAAAGACCTCTGGGTGGGAGGACCCTATACAAAATGCTCTTTGGCATTAAAATGTTTTTGCCAGACCTTGATCGTCTAGACGTTGTGGAGGATGCCGCAACCTTTGACGTAGATAATTAATCTGCTATGTTACAGAATCTACAAGTGACCTTTGCCAGCCTTGATACTGAACATTTGTCTTCAGCAACTGATGCAGCGCTACAGAACCCAGTAGTCAGCTGGCTTCCAAAAGTTAGAAATCTGGTCCGATAACAAAAAATAATTAGGTCCCTTATTGTGCACCGGTTCCAGTGCTTGGTCTGAAGGGTACTTGAACAGTCATTTAACCTCCTCTACCAGGTTGCAAAGAAAACAGATACATCTCAGTGGACAATATCAAGTTACAACATCTGGCCTATTCTGAATAGTGTGACACCTGCTGTTTCCTGTTCCACAATTTCAAGAACTCGAGAAACTATACCATCTTCTAATTTGCCAAATGACACTGCATGATTTGCCGGATACTCCTTTGCACCGTGGCAGATATTCGTTTGATGCATCCTCCACATCCTCAAGTGACCCGACAAAATTGTCCATTTTTTATCTTGGTTTAAAAAGACTTATTTGGTTCCTCCATGGACATACATTTGGTTGAGTCTATTTTTAATTTTAATTTTTATGTCTATTAGGTTTCTAACTGTATTTTTCAACTCATTAATGGTCACTACTTGCCTGAAAGTTTTGTTGCGAACTTTATCAATGGAATTCTGGCCCCACATTCATCTTCACACATCATGAAGCATAACCAGTCTCTTGTTAACATTTCAGCATTCCCTGTTTCGGATGGTATTGTTTGTGATGAAGTGATTTCAAAATTCACGGTCCTACAGAGCTGATTAACGTACCGTACCGTATGTCTTTAGAGTCTCTATGGGTGATAGCAGTTACACAAGACATTTGTTCAGATGATTGGGATGTGCATGCGATTCAAGCTTTGATTTCAGATTTAAAATATTATGCTGGTTTTGATGCTGAAGACTTGTACATGAATTCTGCTAAATATGCTGACCTCTTCTGTTATCAACATTATGGCCATCACTTCATACACAAGACTAGTACATTACGCCTTGTCATAAATTACACTCAGTGGGAGCATTGCCCCTCGCAAGTAAAAGGCAGCTCGAAAACATTGAAGAAAAAGTTTATCTACTTTACAGAATTTAGCCCATCCAATCCCGAATCTTTCTTATTTCAAAATGAATAGCCCATCCTCTGAGACACTCATGTTGACACATAGTAAATGAATATATTCTCTTCCCTTTTGCCATAATATAGCCATAAAGGGTTAATAGCATTAGAAGGAAACCATTTATCTAAAATCAATTTCAGGCTCTAAAGAATGGCAGGTGCAGGGCTCGGAGGCCCTGCGTCTGCATGCCTCATTCCCACTCATATGCTATTTTTGAATAATACCATTTACCAAACCAAATGTTTTGGTTTGGCGACTACTAAACAAATAAATGCCTCATCAATTCCGACTTTAGCTGAATATAATAATTGGCGCTTACACACAAATTATACCATTGAAGATTTACAGAGTTTATTGAAAAATAATTAATTTAATGCTTCCGCAATGGATCCCCTGGTTTGGTTAATCTGGCCTAATAGTTCAAATGCTTGCCAACTCAGTTTTCTTAACTCTAGTTTAGGTTATAAACATGACAGGTCAGACCCTAGATTTTCTGATTCACATACTGTAACAACCTACTCTGTCGGTAAACTGTGTCAACAATGGTTACAGCACTCAACACTGTCGTCTGTTAAACAACATTTATCCCTACTGTCCAATAATATTATTTGGCCGACTTTGTCCTGGGACTGAGAGCTCCTAGAACAAAGACATGGATATATGCTACTTACAATAACATTTTGAAACCATCACAAATAGAAGCAGTATCATGTTTACAGGAAATAGACCAGACAAACTTGGAAAAAGTTTTAGCTGTTGTTGACAACAGCATTCATACACTGTATTCCCGCATTTATACATTAGATATTATTGCTTCCTCTGATATTGACATTGTACAAGAAGATGTTTCACTGTTATATCATGGTCAAAATCAATTACGCTCAGTAATGCAATTTGCTTGGACTTTGCAAACATTGAAAAAGGGGAAAGTGCTGTGGGATTTTTTCAACGTTAGCACTTTATTTTTCCCGTTTAATTTGACAGACAAAAAGCAATTTATGTCCATTAAAGAGGCAACTTATACTCTATTGCTCATTGAAAAAATAGACCCTTTACCATTTTCTGTGGCAGAATCAGATTCAGCAGTTTGGTTAATCCATGGGGTTATAGGTTTACCGTTCTCATTGTTTCAATTTACATCCTATATGAAATATTACCCTGTGGGCCGTTTTAAACCTCTTGGAGGTGCATTTTTACATGAACTGTGGTTTCTGCCTTTCACTTATCGATGTTTAAGAGACAACACTGAGGTTTACCTAACAGGGGAGGATTGTGACTCCACTGTGGGACATTCCCTTATCTGTAAAAATATTCAGTTACACAAAGCCTGTAACCGTTCAGCTCCGAATATTACGCATGTTTTAAAAGGTAAACCAACTCCAGCCATAATTCCCACGTTCACTCTGCTTACTAATGGTAGCTATCTTATTTTAAATAACCAAACATGCTGCGGCTTGCAGGCTGGCATTCTTACATTTGAACAGTTTCCCAGCGGGTAATTTGTTGCAATAATGTGCTTTTCCCACCCCGCATTGGCCGCTGGATAGTCCAGTGTTGTGTTCAATTCCAACTTTGATGGCAGATTTCAACAAGCTGAGCAGATTAAAGGCGCTTCTAACGCAACAAGAAGTTGCTTTGACTTACACACGTGAAACATTCATGCTCCAGGTGGCTAGTGCGGCGTGAAAAATTAAAACACTTTTAAACACAAACCTCCCACAACATTTTGGGGAGTTGACTCATTGTATTTTTAATGCATCGCATACACAAGGCCTGGCTCATTTTTTTAAACATGTGTGTTCTGGCCTCATGACTTCGTTTCAGACTATATTTGGTGTGATACCTGCATTCATTCTATCTTTTCCAGCGTCTTTGGCAGTTTACCATTTCTATTGGCATTGACAGTGGGTGTCCTGCTTCTGTTGTGCCTACTACGCAATGGCTGCTCCTCTTGTGGTACTGAACAGGCCAGGCCGGCTGCAACTGCTCTGTGACTGGATGCATGATTGCTTTGGTACACTGCCTCTTGCAACGCTCAGTGTTTCCTATGGATTATTGTTTTGTTTTGCTTACCTTACTTGCGTACAACCTGTCTTTTCGTGCCACCGCTGTGACTTTACGTGGGCATTGGATTTATGTCTCACCAACACCTCATGTCCAGTTCTGGATTTCGACCAGCTAATGGGCCCACTCATGGCTCATGAGCAGGATTGTAATGGAATTGGCTTGATGGTGCATGCTGCTGTACTTGGCATTTTGTCCCAATAGGATATCTGTGAGGCATCACAGAATCTCCTACTACATAGCTACATTGAATATCATGCAAGTTATCCATCAATGTTAATGGAGGCATCTGACTATGAAGAACATTCTTGTTCCTTCAGCTTACTAAATTGGATGGTATCTTACTTTTCCACTGACCAAAATTATGTTTTCTGGAGGGTATTGCATTTTTTTGCACCTACACCTTGATGGATTAATCAGGTACATTTTGACAGTAGACATCCGTTGGTTTTCCTGATGCCTGGCTTTCAACGATTTTCTACTATCACTTTCTCCTCTCTTTCTCGCCTTTTGACTACTTCCAGGACATGATTTCTTCTTTTTGTGTGTTGCACAAACTTTCCTTTTGCTTTTTCCAAATTTAATGGACACGCTGATTCGGTATCTGCTCAGACTTTTTGAACTTTGCTTTCTTGTATGATCTACATCTGATGGCCATATCAGGGGGAGGGTGTAGTAAGGCTTATAGGTCCATTGTCGACAATTGCTAAATTAGCATGAACTTCGCTGCCATGAACCTGCTTTTGCGCACGACACTGCAAGCATCTGTTTTGCAATACTTGTTTGTGCCCCTTTTACACTTGAGAACTGTCTGCTTTGCAGGTTCTTTGCTGTGCTCTGAGGTTTAGTCTGCACATGACGGTCAAGGTTAAAGAACAATACCCCTTGTTATTCTGTTCTGATCTGCCTCTCGCACTAGCTGTAGGACCGTGAATTGTGAAACCCACTTTATCCCAAAGGATACCATCCGAAACTGAGAATGCTGAAATGTTAACACAAGTCTGGTCACGCTTCATTTTTTTTTTTTTTTTAAAGTTTTATTGTTTTATTGCAAGGAAATACAGCAAAACGTTATACTCAACAACATAAACAGAAAAAAAGCATGTAAGCAAAAAGAGCAGATTATTTTCAGAGAAAAGCAAGTTATATGACAGGATTTTGGCAGAAAACAAATTAAAATAGCAACTATAAAATACATAGATTTAAATCAAATCCACTCGGCAATTGGTGCCCATATTTTTTCTCCCATAATTCTTTTTTTAACCCCCTTGAGCTTGTAGATAGCCGACTCTATATTAAACATAAATAATAGTTTTTCCTTCCACATCAAAAAAGTAGGGGGTTCCTGGCTAATCCATTCCTTGGTGATACAAGATCTAATTGCGGCCATACACAGAAAAAGAAAATAAGAGATTGGTCTAGGCCGAGTAGTAGTATGATCTATACCAAGCAATACTAATTCATTGGTTATCTTTATATTACTTTTCAAAATAATAGACAAAAAAATTTCAATTTGTTGAAACAACGGCACTAGCTTAGGACAAAAAAAAAAACATATGTAGTTCATCAGCTGCATACAATCCACATCGGCTACAATTCGTGCCTGCCATCGTGCTCCATTTAACTACTTTTTTGGGAGTATAATAAAGGTTGTGAATACACATAAAGTGTTGAGATTTCATCATCCCAGTTATGAGACATTCTGCAGCCATTCTAATTGACAATAAAACATCAACATTTACTATGTCTAGACTATTGGCCCATTTGGTCTGACATTGGCCTAGATCATCACCAAATTCCTACATTATGCTTAGATATATAGGACCTATGCGAGGTTTTCTTTGTAAAAGCTCTAATAAAGAATTTTTAATCAATGGAGTAACAGGGTGGCGCTGTAGGAAACTACGTAGTTGTAGATATTTAAAAAAATCATTTCTTCCCACGGAAAAGTTGGCCATTAGATCCTGGAACGAGATCATTTGCCCATTGCAAAATAAATCCCCCAAGTACTTAATTCCTTTCTGCTGCCACCTGTGCATAGTTAAATCAAAAAAGACTTCTGGAAATAGCTCCGTTGATATAAGAGGAGTATAGAGATTTAATTTCGCTAGTTTAATATGTTTTCGGATTTTCTGCCAGACTCCAAAAGCAGATTTCAAAGTCTTATATTTAGTTTTTTTGTAGTAGCTGGGTTCTACTAGTCTCAAAAAGCTACCCTTAACTTTCTCGCCTAGAAGCAGTTGGTAAATTGATGGGGTCTGGCATTCTGCAAGCTCAGTTCTTTCACCTAAAATGAGAGGACCAATATATTGTAAAGCAGCAGAAAAGTAATAAAAAAGAAAAAACGGTACATTCCAGCCGCCACATTCCTTACTAAGAATCATTTTTTTAGCTGCTTTTCTATGGCGTTTATAGCCCCAGAGAAAGCGAAATGTGGTTCTTTCTAAGATTTTGAGAGAGTGTAATGAGAAATCCAAAGGAATTGTGCGAAACAAATATAAAACCTTCGGTAGGACCAGCATTTTTAAGATGTTGGAACGGCCAAAGAGGGACAATCGCAGATGATCAAGACGCTGTAGTAGGATGTTAATTTGGGCAATAATAGGGTTTAAATTACGTTCTGCAATTTTTTCTATAGGTAGTGAGATTTTAATACCTAAATAAGTAACTTCTGAAGAAGTGGGGATATTAGCAGGTAGGTTTTCTCCAGAACACACAACTTGGGTCTTTTCTAGATTAAGTTTGTAGCCCGAAAAGTATCCGAACTGTTTGGCAATTAGATCAATAATAGGTAAAGCTGTTTGAACGTCTGTAGTTGAAATCACAATATCATCGGCGTAAGCAAGGACTCGGTAATTAATATTGGCTAAGTGTATGGGTTTGATATCCATTTCCGAAAAAAAACGATTAATTAAGGGATCTATATAAAAAGCAAAAAGTAAAGGGGAACAAGGACATCCTTGACGGGTACCTCTGGAAATTGATAAAGGTGAAGATAATTGTCCATTAATTCGAATATACGCTTTTGGGGTAATATACAAGGTTTTCAAAGCTTTAACAATCCCCCGACCTAATCCCTTCCTGAGCAAAATTTCCCAAAGATAATCCCAAGCAACCCGGTCAAAAGCTTTTTCAGCATCTAAAAATACTAGTCCCATATTAGACCGAGTTGCTTGAGACCAATCCAAAAAAGAAATCACACGTCGAATATGATCAGCGGTGTCTCTAGCTGGAATAAAACCATGTTGGTATTTAGAGACAAAAGGGGAAATAATATTAGAGAGTCTACCGGCTAGGATTTTAGAAAAAATTTTACTATCGGAATTTATAAGTGAGATAGGGCGAAAAGATGAGGGCAATAAAGGAGGTTTCCCTTTTTTAAGAAACACCGTAATGATAGACTCATGCCAGGATTGAGGAGAGTTACCTTGCTGTGCGTTTAAGCATAAATCTAATAGTTCTGTTTTTAATACTTTCCTAAAGTGTTTATAAAATTCTAGCGGAATGGCATCAGGTCCTGCAGCTTTTCCTGAGGCTAGGGACATTAAAGAGAGTTCAACCTCCTCCCAAGTGAATGGCAAATCTAGTTTCTCCTTCTCTTCAATAGAAAGAATACTATTCAGTACTGGATTGACAAATTGGTTGATCTGGTCTAAACACTCAGGACGAGCTTCGTCCGTATACAGTTGGGAATAAAAATCTCTAAAAACTCTCAGAATATCTTCAGCTCTGCTAACTGTTGTCCCTAAATGATTATCGATTTTATCAATACTAGCATAAGCTGCCTTCTGCCTTGCCCTCTTTGCCAAAATTTTTCCTGAATTTTCCCCCACTTCATATAGCTCTGTCCTGAATGCAGAGATCTGTTGTGCAAGTTTCGTAGCATATCGTTGATAAATCATATTTTTTAGAGCTATTAGTTTCTTTGTGGTATTTTCCGTAGATGACCCTTGCTTACATAGTTGCATAAGTTGAATCTCTAAAGCTCTGAGATTTTTAAATTCAGAAGTTACCTGATTTCGGGTCTCTTTTTGTTTATTCAAAGAATAACTAAGTGTTTCGCCCCGAACCCCACATTTAAAAGTATCCCAAACTATTTCTAATGATGTAGAGTCTTTATTGTGGTGAAAAAATTCTGGAATCCAAGCATTCATACGCTCAACATAACCAGGGTCATACAATAATTTGCGGTCAAAAGACCATGCACGGGTAGTATTAGCCATATTTAAAACAAGCTTAAGTATTAGAGGGTTATGGTCTGAAATGACTTTTGGAAGAACCTCAAATTCCATTTGTACTAAATCATCATATAATCCCTTATAAACAAAAAAGTAATCTAATCTGAAAAATCTTTGATGCGGTGCAGAAAAAAAGGTATGCCCAAATATGTTTCCTCGCTTCTCATGCCCTACATCAGCTAATCTATACTCTTCGATGATCCCTTTAAGTGCTGTAAACACCTTCTTCTTCCTCCCCTTATATGGAACCCTACTATAAATATCAAAAGTTTCTTCGAGGTGCAAATTAAAGTCTCCACAAAAAATAATATTGGGTGACCATTGTGCCAGCTCTATACTTAAAAAATCCAATGCACCCGAATCATCTAGTATAGATCCATACAAGGAGCATATAGTAACTACCAAACCTCCAATTTTAAGTTCTGCAATTACCCACCGTCCAGTTGGATCCTCTTTAACTCTTTTAACTTCACCCAATCCACGTCTCTTAAGTATTGCAACCCCACGTGTAGTGGAACCATGACGAGTGCATCCTACCACTTCCAGCCCAAGATCTTTTAGGGTCCCTCTATTGGACCAAGCAATGTGAGTCTCTTGAATGCAAACTACATCCACCCGCATAGTTGATAACATCTGGGCCAGTATACCTCTTTTCCTTTTATCATTCAAACCACATACATTAATGGAATATATTGATAATTTAGCCATTATAAAATATTTTTGAATAAACTAAGCTAAACATAAACATATGAGCAACATCTGCCATAATTCGATATCTGCCAAAAATAAGCCTTATACAAAAGTCAACTAAACATTCCAGCTGTATAGCCTTGCACCCCAAAAAAAAAATATCTTCCCACCCTCCCACCCCATTATTCCCCCCACCCCTCCCTTCCCACACCACCCCCCCACCAGAAGCGTAAGGGCTAATGCCCTCATTGATGGTATGTGAGTATCAGCTGTGAGTTGCCCTCGGATCTGACCCTCCTGATAAAAGTAGCCTAAGGAAGCCTAAAGAAATGCAATCCAAAAAAAAAAAAGCACCAAAACCCAATACTGCTAGGAAGATCTGTCTGTTTGGAGTAGCTGAATCACAACCGATTAAACATAGCTTTGTTCCTACAGCATTTTACTACATAGTCTCTAGATATTGTTGAGCCTTTATCTCTGATACAAAAAATATAGTTCTTCCTTTATGCACAACTTTAAGTTTAGCAGGATTGAGTAAGAAAGTTTGACCCCCCTTAGCTTGCATTGGTGCCATCAGTTGTTTTAGTCTCCAGCGTTGTTGGACAGTTGCAGCACAGAAATCTGGTCTCACAAAAAATTCATGCCCCAAGCCTTTTCTGGGTTTCGAAGGTCTTGCTAAGTCATACAGAATCTCACGGAGAAGATAATTCTGCACACAAATGAGAATAGCTCTTGGATATTTGTTCCTGCCTTCCTGGTCAGTCTTTTGGTTAAATGGAAATCGATGAGCTCTTATAATCTCCTTATCCCAATCCCAACCAGTGAGCTCCTGAAAGGCATCAGCAAACAAGTCTATTACAAAGCGTCGAGTGTCTTTCCCTTCAGATTTTTCTCCAATTCCCAGGACACGTAAATTGTTACGTCGGGCACGATTCTCTAAATCAATTAGCTTCCAGTCCACGTCTTGCCTGGTGCTATCCAGATCTTTGATTGAATTCTTATGTAGCGTTAACTCATCTTCTACTGCTGAAATACGCGTTTCCGTCTCTTGCACTCTCACGTTAGTATCCGTGCTAGACTTAGCCAGGCGTCGTACTACATTTTGAAGTTTTCGAACTGCTCCCTGAGTCCGAAGACCTTCCGCCTTGGTTTCTTCTCTATGAGTCAGTATCATACGATACATGGAGGCCTGTAGCTTGTATATAGATTTTAAGGTAATCTCCTCAGACTCTTCTAGTAACTCAGGAGTTTCAGAGTTTTCATCAACCGCTTCATTATTATTGGCACTGGCCCCGTCCCATTGAGGTTGGTCCATAACTAATATTTTCTCCTTAGATTTTCCCTCTATGACCTTGCGAACTGTGTTTGAGACTCCTTCATTGGTTAGGAAGTCAGGGCCTAGCATATCTTCCTCTGTAATTTGATTACACTCCTCCGCCCAATCTTTGACCTGAGAGTGTTCTTCTTCGCTGAGGAGTTCCTCCTCCATATCACCTTCTGAAGCAACAGATAGATCAGACATAGAAAAGAATTGGCCCCCAGATTCTACCGATTCTACATCATGTTGTTGTTGTGGGTCATTTGATCTGGGTGAGACTCTAACTCCCTCTACTGCAAGGCAAAGCTCTGATACTGCGTCATCGTTGCTACCTTCCCCCCTTACACCATCTTCATTGACGTTGAAGTTACGCTTCATGATGTGTGAAGATGAATGTGGGGCCAGAATTCCATTGATAAAGTTCGTAGCAAAATGTTCAGGTAAGTTGTGACCATTGATGAGTTGAAAAAATACAGTTAGCAACCCAATGGACAAAAAAATAAAAATTAAAAATAGACTTAGAAACCTGTCTGGAAGTTGAAATCCATTCATGTGGGATAAACTGATGAGTTGAATATGACCGGCGATTTGACGTCGGTGGAAGACCACATGGTCTCGAATACTCTTTCCTTTTTTAAAGGAATGCATTGACGGTTCACAGTGGCGGATCCTCGAGGGAGTGCTGCGGGCGGTGGGTGGGGGGGAGGGGCATGGTGGGGGGTAGTAAACTCCGGCACACGGTCGAATGGAGTTAAGTTAATAAATAAATAAATAAAACTAATTACATTGTGCTTGCTGCATCACCATTTGGCGTTGCAGGGCCTGCAATGTAACTCGTTTTATTTATTTATTTATTTATTTACTGAACTCTGTTCAGCTGTATGCCAGAGTTTACTACCCCCCACCCTGGCCCTCCCCCACACCGCCCGCAGCACTCCCTCGGGAGCCGCCACTGGCAGTTCATTGAGTTCAAAGTCATCTGCTATCAGTCTCCAGTGCTGGTTCACAATGCATCTGATATCATTACTGTGGGTACAGTATAAAGTGACACAGATCATTTTTCTCAATACATCATTGGTGCATTGTTTGGGTATAAGTAGGGATTCCCTTGGGTTGAACAAGGCCCTCCTCATTGCTCTTTTAATGAGTTTCCTAGGATACTCTCTCTCAGTCAGTCGAAGAAATAGTCCTTCCGATTCATTGAAGTAATCGTCTTTGTGTGAGCAGTTCCTTCCTATTCTAAGAAATTGTCCAAATCGCAATTTATACCCCATTCCTCTTGGGTGATGACTGCTATATTTCAGAAGTGTGTTCATCTCTCTGTCCTTTTTCTGAACAGAGTGGTAAACAAAAGGTTTTCTCTTGCTTTGATTGTGATTTCCAGAAAATCCACTGTGTGTGGGTTGGTATGTGTGGGGAATTTATTGTCAGTAGATCTTTCATTCAACCATGAATGAGGTTGAAGGTCAGTAGACCAACATGCCTGTGATTGCATTTAAATAAATGTTAAACAAAATCGAAGAACAAGAGCTTTTGCAGAGGCATGTCCAGCCTACATGCCCAATAGCAAGTGAATCAAGGAATGGTATGCAGTTCATAAGGGAAAGAGAGAAAAGGATCAAAGGAGGGGGGCGGAGAGAAGAGGGAATGGAGGAAAACTAGATAAGTGAAGTATCAGAGAGGGGAGAGCTCAAATAAGGAGCAAGGGTCCTCAAACACGCCAAGAGGTGTCATGCTTCATCATAGGGCAGCTCCTCGTTGGGCCGGCGCTGCAATGCCCAATGGACCCCTCAGAGGGGCTCTTTACCAGAGGTCTTTAGATTGGTATGGCAGGAGGCCCTATGTGTGGTGGTGGAGGGACATGAAGTGGTGAGCAGAGTGGGTGCAAAATGTGTATTAAAAATAAATGTATGTGAACCTTTATAGACAGTACACTATGCTATGGTTAAAAAGACTGTTGAGTCTCGGCTGGCAGGAGGAACTCAACCCGTTACAGCTCAATGTGTGTTATCATAAAAGTGAGTGAATTAAAAGGTCAACATATTTCACGCCTAAATTACTGCGTGTGGATGTGTGGCATTTCCTCAAGACCCAGGGAGAAAACCTGATCTACTCTTAAGTGTAGGTGACGGTCATCGGGATATCCTAAGTTGTACTGTCACTAATAAACAGATTCAAGTCAATCCAAAGGCGTGTGGTAAATAAATAAATAATACCCTATTTTTGAATGTATAAATGAATAACAGATAGCTCAATAAATAAGAGTCAAAATTCGAGGTAGTAGGAGTTTTTTGCAGGTTTAATACAGCAAATACAGGAATAGGATGGCAAGGCCCAGCAGCGCTGCCGGGGTCAGGATCGGGACAAGGGAACAACCCTTTAATAACAGTGCATGAGCATATATACATAACGCAAACACATAGCATTACATTGCAATAGGCGTAGCAGTGGGTGGAGCAATAGGCGTGACGCGTAGCAGTCGCGAAAGATAAGGGTGAAAAGAGGTGTAACAGGGCGTATACATAGACATGTGATGCAAACGTAACAGAATATGTCATGAATGGGGCGGAAACCATGGAGGGGGCTACCTGAGGAGCCGGGACCTCTAACCTGATGGTGCACGCAAACTGGCAATGACGTATCACTAGGAGAAGCTGGGGGCTTCGAACTCTGTGCTAGGAGCAGAGACTGAAGTCTGGAGAGTCAGGGCGACATGTACCTAAGCAGTATCTAGTATCTGATGTTTAGAGAACATGTTGATATAAACTAGAAGTCAGGAGGGGAAAGGCTAACTTGATTCTAAGACTGGAGCATGCATTATTCTACATGTAGTGCGTGATGAAGAATATGAAATGACCATTAATACAGTATTTCTCTAACGTGGAGACGTGAAGGCTAGACAATGACGGAAACTATCGATGCGATTCAGTAGCTTTAGGAATGCAGAGAAGGAGGACTGAACTGATAACTGGAATCATAACATACTTTTGGCAGACTCAGAGGCAGAGCCAGGCTGAACCGGGCACTGCAAGGCAGGAAGTAAGTGAAGGGTCGAGGATACAGGTGGGGGCTGTATCGCTCCTCAGCGAGGTTTCAGGAGACAGGAGCTGAATCTGGTGTCCAGGCCCTTTTGAGGCCTAGAAACGGGGACGTTATAATGGAATAACGTGCACACTGAGAAACGTGGCAACGTAGCTTTACATAGACCTGATATTCGTAGTATTCACGAGAACTGGAAACTGGCATACTAGAGGTGGACACAACTATAATTGCGTCTTGAATCGAACATAGGGAATACATATGCATATTTAATCATGCACACATAACATATGATGGATGACACGTAGGGACACAGAACATGGCAGAATTTACTTTTCCACATTCCCTCCTTGTCACTACGTTTCCATCAGGAAACATCAATATTCATGATACCATCTATCATTTCATACAGTATCATTTGCTCGTCTCGAATTTTCTTGGAACGGGATTTAGAACGGGGCTTGGGACTAGGAATACAAGAGGTAGCACAAATGCCGCAAATCGCAGGGCCACATTGTATACAGAGACAGCAGCTGAATATGATCGCTACTGCAATACCTAGAAAGGACAAGACTTTCCATCCCCAGGCGGAAATTATATTCCAGAACCAACCGGACCATGTCCAGGTGCCTGGATCTTGGTGTAACAGATGGGCAATTTTATGGAGTCTGGTTATAGCTGAATAAACAGACGGCGCGTTATTTGGAATAAAAATGCAGCAACTAGATCCGATGACTCTACAGGCCCCGCCCCTATCGGCCAGTATGACGTCAAGGACGAGACGATTCTGTAAAACGACAAATCTCATAGCAGATTGCTCTTCGGTTAAGTTACCTAGAGCAGAGGCAGTCTCATTTACTACAGCTTCGAGGGTTCTGGTTAACCTACGGATTAGCTTACTATTCTGGATAGGTCCTATAAAGAAAAAGAAACCTCTGTTGAAATCTGTATACTGTTCTAGGGTAGTTTCAGTATAATCGACAATTGGGGACTCCCTTCTATGTCTAATGTGTACTAGATGTGTGTTTCTATGATAATCAGGTGGGGCTAGGAAAACTGGTGGCAGTAGGAAGGCAATGTAACAGGTTCCCTCGAAATCGAGGGGCAGACGAACATATGCAGTTTGACCACAAATAAAATAAGAATGACGTGAAGCTTTGAAGATAGATTTCCCACTGTCACTATACTTGACAATAGTAGTACAATCACTATGTCCTACATGTACGGAACCATAATTTCGGACACATAATTCGCCTTTGACTGGTAATACTGAAATAGCAGGTAAGTCTGGAGTAGTATCAGACTGAACATTCAAGACCATGAAATTCGAAGAATAATTACCTAAATTATACACTTCATTTTCTAGATCTAACCCGGTTCTGTGGGGAAGACCTTGCTTGTCTGGAAAACATGTACTGTTAAGAAAAGACATATCTGTTGAGGATGACGTTAACGTGGACCATGCTCCACACGAACCATTATGTGAAAAAGGATAAGGAAAAAGTGGCAGAACTCCCTTCGGTGTCTGGAAAGGGGGGAGTCGACCACACACCCAACAATTAGTGGCATTGCTGGTCTGATGTGAGTAATGTAGCATGCGGATAAAAGAATTATTTCGCATAGCGAGGCGGTAAGAGAGTTCATGAGGAGGCAGATCACTAAACATATGCTCTACTGTAGCATTAGAAGACATATTTACATGAGGAACTGGAAGATACAGGTAAAATGCATAACTGGTGCAGGAAATCATAATGCTGAGAAATAATATGAAACATAGAAAAATGATACATCGGATTGAGTTTTGACTAACTCTCTCACTATGGGGGTCTATTTTATACATGTCAGAAACAGTCTAACCGTTTCACCTAGGGGAGGACTTAGACAATCAAACTGGCTGACTTATTTTACTAGACCTTAACTTGAGTTTATACTCCTGTTGCGGAGTTTTCTCTAACAGGGGAGGGTTTGTAGCAATGTCTTTTGCGGGACAGTCCTTGAGAACAATATTTTGGCAATCCTTCAAATCCTGGGAAATGTTCTTTAAGACGGGTTTCAGTCCATAAAACTTTTTTATATGAGAAAGGTGCACCCAGCCTTTGCGACCTTCCAACTTCACGGCTGTACGGGTGGCGAGGAGGACCTGTCGGGGCTCCTTCCAGCGAGGCTCCAGCGGACTTGATCTGTCAAAATTCCTCACCAACACCATGGATCCTGGAACGATTTCATGCGGTGCCACCTCGGTATTGTCTGGAAATGCGGCGGCAACCTGTGAACGACATGAGTTGAGGGCAGACATCAAGGAAGCTAGGTAATCTGTCAGCATATTACTTGAAACATCGGTAATACTTCGGGGTCTAGGAGTACCCCACATGTTAGGGGGGCGGCCGAATACGACCTCATACGGGGACAGACCTGATCTGGAATGTGCGACCATGCGCATATAAAATAAAGCAACTGGTAGAGCTACCAGCCAGTCCACACCTTTCTCTTTACACACTTTTGCAATTCGGATTTTCAGAGTCTGGTTATGTCTCTCTACGAGACCGGCTGCTTCAGGATGGCGTACACAATGAAACTTCCACTGGTACCCCAACAAAAGGGAAACATGCTTCATCAACTCAGATGAGAATGGCTGGCCGTTGTCAGAATATACGACTCTAGGGAGTCCATAACGGGGGAAGAACTCACGAACCAACTGCTTGGCAGTGGTCGCGGCTGTGTAATCTGGGACTGGATATGCTTCTGTCCACCTGGATAAAGCGCATACAACTACAAGGACATACTTGAAACCTCGACATCGCTCCATCTGAATATAATCCATTTGGAGGACTTCAAAAGGGTGGTCAGGGGGCTGGAATCCACCTTGTTCCACCGGGACACTTTTACCTGGATTAAACTGACAACATATCATACAGGTACGGACTTTCTGCTTGGCTGCAGCTCGTAAATGCTTGTTGAACCAAATGTTCTGGATACTGTCTAACATAGCTTTTTCTCCTAAATGTGCTGGACTATGTGCGGTATTAATAATGACTTGAACCATAGAGTCGGGGAGAAACCATGTGGCTCTACCCTTCGTTAACCATCCTTGATCTGTCTGGACCCCTCCTTGTTCGGACCATTTCTTGATTTCTTCGGGAGTAGCATGTAACTGGATATCTATGACATCTTGTGTAGGGTCCTTAACTGTCATACATGTAGTCGGATCTGGAGTATGTATCTGATTAACTGGAATGTCTGGAGTCTGTGCTGTAAGCTTGGCTGTGCGATCTGCTAGATCGTTACCTTGGGAAATAATGTCAGTAACTTTCGTATGTGCTTTGCATTTCATGATAGCGATAGATGTCGGTAAGTGTATGGCATCTAACAGAGCTTGAATAAGGAGACCATGCTGAATCTTGGTTCCATGAGAAGTCATGAAACCTCTCTCCTGCCAGAGCACTCCGAAGTCGTGTACAACTCCAAATGCGTAGCGTGAATCTGTGTAAACATTAACTTTCAAGTTCTTGGCGTGTATGCAGGCTTGTGTCAGAGCAACTAGCTCTGCTGCTTGAGCGGACAGGGTGTCAATACGGTGTGTTTCAATAACTTCGGTGTCAGTAGTCACTGCATACGCGGCGACTAGTTCTCCTGTACTTGTTCTCATACATGAACCATCCACATAAAGTGTCAGGTCGGGGTCTGGTAACGGAGTATCTGTCAGATCTTGTCTTGGCTTTGTCGTAATGTTAACTACTTCCACACAGTCATGTGTGGCAGAATTCGAAGTAACTGATGGTAACAGTGTAGCAGGGTTCAGGATGTTGCAGCGTCTGATTTCTATGTGTGGCTGGAACAGTGTCAATTCATAACCTGTTAAACGTGCAATTGTCAAGTGCTGAGTTTGTGTTCGGTTTAAAAGAACTTCCACGGAATGTGGAACTTGTACTGTCAAGGTATGTCCTAAGACTATGGAATCACTTTGTCTGATAGCTAGGGCTGCGGCTGCAACTGACTTGAGGCACGCAGGCAGAGCCTGGGCTACAGGATCTAATGTGCTCGAAAAATAAGCACAGGGCTTGTATTGTCCTGCTTGATCTTGTGTGAGAACAGATAATGCTGTACCTTCGCGTTCAGTGACGAAAAGTGTAAAAGGCTTACTGTAGTTCGGTGTCGCTAGAACTGGAGCTTGGCATAGGGCTTTCTTTAACTCATTGAAACTAAGTGTATGTTCAGATGTCCAAGGGAGGACAGTCGATACGGCTGCCTCCTGTGTCGTTAACTGTATCAGTGGCTTGGCTAGAAATGCATACTGAGGAATCCATTGTCTGCAGTAAGAAGTGAGGCCGATAAAAGCACGTACCTCCTTCTGGGTCTTGGGCTGAGGAAGACTCGCTATTAACTGGATACGGTCTGGTGTCAACTGCCTACCCCTCTTGGACAGTAAGTGTCCTAAGTAGACCACTTGCTGGACACAGAATTGAAGCTTAGAAGGGGACACCTTGTGCCCCATCTCGGCTAGGAAATACAAGACTGTAAGGGATGCTTGCTCGCAAGCACATTCAGAACGGGCTGTGATCAGTAGATCATCGACATACTGGAGCAGGGCAGTGTCAGTTGGCATGTGAATGTTGTCTAGTTGTCTCTTGAGTGCTTGACTGTAAATACTAGGACTTTCTGTGAAACCTTGAGGAGCGCGTGTGAACATATAGCTCCTTCCATTTAAACAAAATCCGAAAAGGAACTGGCTGTCTGGGTGAATGGGGACACTGAAAAATGCGTTCTTGAGGTCTATGACAGTGAAGAACGTGGCTTCGGAATCAATGGCTGTCAATAGGGAAGAGATATCTGGAACAACTGGGTACTGCGGAATAATACATTTATTAAGTTCTCGTAGGTCAATCACTAATCGATATACTGGGGGTGCATTTGGATCAGTACGTTTCATGACTGGAATGATCGGAGAATTGCATACGTTGGAGTCAGTTTCTACAACCACTCCTTGAGCCATGAGCTCGTCAATAATTTTGGATAAGGCTGCTACAGCCTCAGGTGGCAATCTGTACTGTCTGATTCGTGGTAACACTACACCTGGCTTGAGAGTCACACGATAGGGTGTGATTTGCATGTAACCTACATCAGTTGGACCTTGCGCCCATAAGTGCTGTGGAACATTAGACAGTCTTGAATCAAAATCTCGTAATACATAGTGACCCTTAAAGTCACGTAGGAACAATTGTATTCCCTCTGGGGAACAGCATATAACTGCACCTAACTCTTTCAGTGTTTTAATGCCTAATAGGTTTTCTGGACATGACTTAGTAAGTAACAGATCAGTAGTGCGGGACAATGGACCTACTTCTAGAGTAACTGGCTTTGAGATCTCATTTACGATAGGCTTTCCTGAAAATCCAAGGGAAACATTTCTTGAGCCTGAGAGCGGAGCCCCTGGAACTTCGGCGTGACTAATTGTGGTCCTACTTGCCCCTGTATCGATCAAAAACTTTCTGTCTTTCCCTAATACTTGACTGTGAACATAGGGACCTTCTTGATCTACAGGTATCTCGATGAGAGGCAAGCCTACCTCCCTCTCTAGGCTGTTTCATGAATACTGTTGGTACTCTGGATACTCAGACTGTGCATACTGGTACATCTGCTGTGTGACGTGCTGTGTTGCAGCGATAGGCTGCGGAGCTGTAACTGTCTGTGGTGTATTCTGTGGCTGAGGAATCTGTGAAACTTGTTCTTGTCTAGGCGGACGTGGTCTTTCTTTAGTTTTACCAGTAGCTATGTTGTGTTTCAGAACTGCACACTCATTTATAAAATGACCTGGCTGTTTACAATAATTGCAGTTCCCTTTAACGGGAGCTGCAGGATGACTGGCTTGATTTGGACCCCTCTTCTGACTGTCTTGAGGAACAGATTGTGCAACTAGTACTTTCATTTTCGTGTCTTTCATACGTTTTCTCTCGTGTTCTTGTTCTTCCCTGATTCTATTCTGGTGGTATTGGAGCATCTGCAACATCTGGGACGGGGTATTAGCTTGCCAGGTACTTTCGACTTTCAGAACTCGATTTTTAATTGGTGAACTTGAATTCTCGACTAATTTAGTAACAAAAAGGTGAGGGTATGACTCACTACTTGTCTTGAGGCCACTGTTGATGCTAAAACATTTCTCGAATCTAGAATAAAAATCACTAATATCTTCGTCTTGTTTCTGTTTACAGGCTGAGATTGCATCCCAGTCTTCTTTTCTAGTTGTCAATAATCTAGGTAAAACTTGTATTAATAATTCTGGTAATTCTTTACATTTCGCTCCAAGACCGGTACCTGGTACTCGTGCCTTATCTTCAGCTTCTAGGACTGCCCAATCGATCTTTTTCTCTCCCACCTCCCATTCCTTTTCCTTGAGCTTTTCATACACCCCTGCGGGCAGCAGAACCTTTAACATTTTAATTATATCTGGATACGTGTATTCTCCCATACGGAGCATGTCTTTTAATTCTCTATGGAACCCTGCTGGATCTTTGTCATGACAGGGAATTAATTTCTTCATCTCGAGGAGTTCCATCTTTGTAATCGGAGTGTAAACAAACACTCGTTCTAGTTCGCCACCCGTTCCTCTAACTGGGTGGACTTCTCGTAACGGATTCTGTCTCTCCATGTAAAATGGTTTACTTTCTGGGGGTGAGACTTGAACAAAATGCGGGTTCAGAAACGTTCTATATTTGTGACGCTGTTCTAGAATGACACTAATTAAGTCGGTACCTAAACCTTTCCATCTATACTGGAGTAACTCGTTCAGGATATCATGTAACGGACCTGGATCAGAATGTTGACCCTCATACAGAGTAATGAGGTGCTGAATCATATACATACCCACCAGTCGCTGCTCAGCTGGGGGCATTTTTAGAAACATTTGTGCCACTATTTCGTCTGGAAAAGTGGTAGAATCAGTAATCCATCGGACTGCTGATCGGGCTAGTTCTTGTTCATGCATGGTACTTAACTCACTGTAACCGATTCGTGATTTCAGAATATGATCGGTAGCTTGAAACACTTGTTCTAGAGAACCTTGTTCTGGTGCTGGATGATGAAAAATAGACTTGTGTTCTAGGCGTAAATGGCGATCTGGAAATCTAGATTTTCCTACATACGCTATTCTGTCAGGATTCTCGTCGTCTAACTCTTCAGGATCAGAGTTACTTTCTTTCTCGCTTACTTGTGCTGCTTTACGCTGTTCGTGTAATTTTATTATTTCTTTACGGATTTTCTTGTACATACTCTCCATAGCACCGACGGTCTTGTGCTTACCCTCGGCTATATTATCACTCCACCTTGTCAGGGTTTTCATTTCAGCCGGATCTTTAGACGGGTAATCTTGTTCTCTTATTAGACAATTGATCAGAAACTTTAATATCATGAGCTGGGTCTCAGCTTTCCTTTGAGACATGGCCTCGCTAATACTTTCTGGATCATCCCCTGTACGGATGAAACGATATATTCTGTCTAGATCTTCTTTCATATTCGGTAAGGTGACTAGATACTCGGCCACCTTTCTTACGCGGAATGAATATAAAACCATATTATCCTCGCCTGGGACTGGATCATAGCCGCATTCGGCAAGGGATTTTCTTATTTCTGCTACAGTCTGATGTCTGGGCGTACGCTGTGATGCTTGTATATGTAATTCGGCTGTCGTTAAACGCTTGTGTGGCGGCGGGGTTTGAGGAGTACCTCCCCCTGCGGCCCCTAAACTAGAGTCGTCTACTGAGGCTCTTCGTCCTGGCAGAGTGGGAAATGGAAATGTAGGCTGGACTTGTATGGCGGGCTGGACCGGGGGTACCGTAACAGGTACTCCGGTGTCTGGAGGAGCGGGAAGTGCCTGATTTACAGGGACTGGCGGAGCGCGAACAGGATTTGCATATTCTGGGACTGTGTCGTCCAAATAGGACGAAATAAAAATATCAGCTGCGGTCTGTTTGTGACGTAGCTTGGTCGGGACTAATGGTGGCGGGAAATTACTGGATGCCTCTGGGGTCGCTTTTGGCAAGCCCTCGGCAAGGAGAGGATACATACCCCTAATAAGGGCATGCCTCTGTCTGTCTGACTGTTCGGCTTTGACTTGTTCACCTATCTCGATTAGTTCTTTTTCTTGTGCTCGTTCTAAGGATTCTCTACTTAATTCTGACTTTCTGATTTCCTTTTCAGTTCTTTTATGAGCTTCTTTGCGCCATAACTCGATGGCATCTTTCTGTGACTGTCTGGCTTTCTTTTTCCATAATGCCTCTTCTACTCGCATGATGCACTCGGCATCCCATGTGCCCGATACGGGCCATCTATACTTTTCTTCTAACTGTTTGGTATACTCTACCCATAAATCTAGATACAATATGGCGCTTATGCCATGCTTCTGATACATAAAATGACCTGGACTGTCCCTAGGCGGAACTGGAACTGCTGCTTCCAGCAGACCCTTTCTAGTTTTTACCGGACGTAACTTGGAAAACAAGGGCATGACTGGACTGTAATCTAGACACAATACAATACACAATGAACACGATACTTATTCCCCATTCATACCACGACATTAAAATACATGAAGAACATTTAAAATAACAGTTCGAACAGAATACTACCTGGAATACGGAACACAGAATACATGAATTTTCTCGAGAACAGAACTGACTAGAACAGGAACTAGATGCACTGCTGAAACAGTACGAAACTTACCGGTCTCATAAAGAGACACGTCAGGACCCGCATCCACCGAAGTGGACACTTCGTTTGTGGGTCTGTGTACCACCAACCCACGGACCAGAGTCAATTAAATTGACCCTGTCTAGATACTACCCCAGTAACGGTACTCACCGGGCAGCAAGAACGGAAAGCCTCAGACTGGACTGGACTGCCTCGACGTCGGACGGACGAACTTCGGACTTCTGTTACGGGTGGGCCTCCGGATACCTCGGACCTTGGACTCTCGGCTTGGGCTCTGGTCGGGACTCGCCGCGTTCCTCCACCGTCTCGTTTGGATGCTGGACCGCCTCCTCCGTCTCCTCCGTGGGCCTGAGGGATACTTGAAGCAGAAATATCTGCCGGTGCGCAGAAGAGTTCCGTCACGACTGCAGAGGGTCAGGGGGTCGGCGTGGCTTCACCGACGCGTGGGGAAAGGGCAAGTCCCTGTTCAGGCGCCATTATGTGGTAAATAAATAAATAATACCCTATTTTTGAATGTATAAATGAATAACAGATAGCTCAATAAATAAGAGTCAAAATTCGAGGTAGTAGGAGTTTTTTGCAGGTTTAATACAGCAAATACAGGAATAGGATGGCAAGGCCCAGCAGCGCTGCCGGGGTCAGGATCGGGACAAGGGAACAACCCTTTAATAACAGTGCATGAGCATATATACATAACGCAAACACATAGCATTACATTGCAATAGGCGTAGCAGTGGGTGGAGCAATAGGCGTGACGCGTAGCAGTCGCGAAAGATAAGGGTGAAAAGAGGTGTAACAGGGCGTATACATAGACATGTGATGCAAACGTAACAGAATATGTCATGAATGGGGCGGAAACCATGGAGGGGGCTACCTGAGGAGCCGGGACCTCTAACCTGATGGTGCGCGCAAACTGGCAATGACGTATCACTAGGAGAAGCTGGGGGCTTCGAACTCTGTGCTAGGAGCAGAGACTGAAGTCTGGAGAGTCAGGGCGACATGTACCTAAGCAGTATCTAGTATCTGATGTTTAGAGAACATGTTGATATAAACTAGAAGTCAGGAGGGGAAAGGCTAACTTGATTCTAAGACTGGAGCATGCATTATTCTACATGTAGTGCGTGATGAAGAATATGAAATGACCATTAATACAGTATTTCTCTAACGTGGAGACGTGAAGGCTAGACAATGACGGAAACTATCGATGCGATTCAATAGCTTTAGGAATGCAGAGAAGGAGGACTGAACTGATAACTGGAATCATAACATACTTTTGGCAGACTCAGAGGCAGAGCCAGGCTGAACCGGGCACTGCAAGGCAGGAAGTAAGTGAAGGGTCGAGGATACAGGTGGGGGCTGTATCGCTCCTCAGCGAGGTTTCAGGAGACAGGAGCTGAATCTGGTGTCCAGGCCCTTTTGAGGCCTAGAAACGGGGACTTTATAATGGAATAACGTGCACACTGAGAAACGTGGCAACGTAGCTTTACATAGACCTGATATTCGTAGTATTCACGAGAACTGGAAACTGGCATACTAGAGGTGGACACAACTATAATTGCGTCTTGAATCGAACATAGGGAATACATATGCATATTTAATCATGCACACATAACATATGATGGATGACACGTAGGGACACAGAACATGGCAGAATTTACTTTTCCACAGGCGGGTGGGCAAACAATTGATTTGGCCTTCTTGCGAGCTTCTGAGAGAGATGGCTAGAACTTCAGCCAGGATCTCCACGGTCATCTACAGCAGCAGCAGATGCAAGTGACCATTCCTTGATCCACTAGCATTTTAATAAAGCCATCTTTTTAATTTGGAATGCATCCAGTTGTCCTTAAAGGAAAACGGGATGCTTTAAACAAAATATTAAATTAAACATTTCATTTCTATTTTTTAGAGTTGGTAGTGGTCCATTTGACCAATGTCTGATATAAAAAAATATATTTTTAAACATTCTCAAAGGGACCCCTTCCCATTTGCCGATGGGTTACCACCAACTTTGTGTTGGTGGTAAAGTATGAATGTTTTGAGACCACATTTCAAACATTAGTACATACCACTTAGATTCCCTATTTGAAAGGGACGCCCTGAACATGCCTTTTCTAAATACTGACAACACAAATCGCAAAGCGGTAACATGTTACTGAATCGTAAATTGCGCTTATGTACATTTGAAAAAGCATATTTGCGATCACAATGGTCCAATTCTGCGAATAGCCCCATTTCCAAATGCAGCAGCATATGCTAATTATACAGCACATTGTCTAGCTGTATCTTTTTCATCCATTTGAGCTAAAAGAATGTGACATCTTCAAAGAATGCAAATCTTGTAGCAAATTATGACCCAAATGTGGTAAATACATAGCTATCTATGAATCAAAAATTGTGTTTACAAAATGGCATATATCCACTGGCACTCATCTTTGTCCATAAGTTTATAAAAAAAATAATTAATGAAAGATACAGAGAAACTGGACATTCCAATGTCAATCAGTGTCTATTGTTTGCTGCATATTGAAGAAAACTAATTACCCAAAATACACATATATTTCTAAAAATGCATAACAGATAACATGTGTTATATTGTCCTATTAAGCCATCTTAGCGTTCTAGAGACATTTGGAAACTGCGCAGTTTTTGCATTCATGGTTTATAATGTTACCAGAACCTCTCAATACATTGCAATAGTGACCATATTACACAGTTTCCCCTTTATGTGATATCCCTATGTGCGTGTGGGTGGGGGTCTGTGTGTTTGTTGCCACTGTGTAATTAAAGTAAAGTTAGGTTTTCCACAAGAAAAGCATTTTTTGTTTTGCGAGTAACTTTGGCACTGTTACAAAAATCTGCACAAACGTTTCTAAAAATCAAGTTCATCACAGTTGGTTCCTTCATTTACATGTTTGCACTGATCTGTCAAGCAGGTGTTTATGAAAAGGGGTACTCCTCAAAATTGTGATTTCCCATCTTAATTTGCCTAAGAAACAATTGGACTGGTGACTAAAAAATATTTGTGCTGCATGATTCCAGGTGCAGTGCATTACAAAAATGTGGAGTAACAATGCTGTGACAATGAGCATGAGGCGAGCAGGAACTCGTGCTTTTAGGGTTTGATGGATACTTATCAAAATACTTTCAAGGAATATAAATGAGAAAGCATCAGGAAGCACAAGAAAGCATTCAAGGAAGGGAACACTCATGCTGAAATTAACAGTCATGCTCACATAGCTAAAAAGGTGAAATCGTTTTGACTTACTGAAATTGTTCAGATTAGTAGAGAAATGCACTTTTAAAGTTAGAAATCTGGTGTAAGTGCCTGCAAATATAAGAGAAAAACAACCAAGGGTACTCAGGAAAAATGAAGCACCCTAAAGTATAAATCTGCTCTTCAGTTTTTGAGAAATTAGCATTTAAAGAGATGCTCTGGTTGTAGCATGAAGCAGTAAATCAGAAAAAGTTAGAGAATCTGTACTGTAGGTCTTCTGGTACTCCCCTACCTTGGTAATGCAGTGATCCAGATGTATCAAAATTAAAACAATGCTCAAATCTAATTGGCCGAGGCAGTTTTTACTCCAGTTGGTCAATTTGTTACCTGTGTCAAAAGTTTGCTGCACATGAACAAATGCCATGCGCAGCTGGTGTTAGCCGCCTACTTAGGGTTGGCTGCCCTTTGGCAGACTGGTCACAGGGACTAGCCACAAGAGAGACCCTGCAGCCTACCCCTGCTATGCATAGTCAAATGCAATATGCAGGAGCTGTTGGCCACCCACTGTGGTGCTGGGAGCAGGGTCCGAGTACATACTAAGCCCTATGGCCAAAACGCTCTGAGCACAGTTGACAGTAAACAACTAACATAATAAACAACATATTATTTTTTTCTATTTTTGACCCAATAAACATGGCTCTAAAAGAAGCCCTTTTTTATTTTTTAAATATTTTTTATAACATTTCTTTTTTCCAGGGTTAAACTAAAAACATAACCGAAAAACAGAATTTCGTACCTCGGAAAGAGAAATAAATTCATCATTTACAAATAGCCTGCCTACCTGCCAATGGTACTCACCAACAGAGATGCATTTGCCATAGTCTAGACAAATAGTACAGACAAAAAAAAACATCTCTGGCAAAGCATGGATCACAGTCCTCCTCTTGGGCCACTATAACATCCAGCAGAATTGTGAACCCAGGTGCCACCATGTGTTGGAAGTGGAAGTGGAAAGAGACATGTGCGATCCTTGGCTGCCAGGATCTTGTGGCACTGCCAAAAGATGATGAAAACTTAGGAGGGACTACATAGTTCATGAAAATATCAAGCTGCAACCTTAGGTGGGTTTCACAATAAATAGCACTCAATCAAAGATTGCTCTGCTCAGGATTTGTTTGCTTCTCTAGTGAGAGGCTCAGCTATAGGTGTTCCTCTTGTGGCTTTTGTGATTGGTCCTTGGAGAGAGTGGAAAGTCTGGGATGATGGTTTGCTTAGATGAAGTAAGTGCCCCAAATTGAAGGGATGTGATCCCCCTTCCCAAGCCACTGCTTGGCCCTGGGATACCATCCCTCAGGGCCGGTCCTTGTACAGTGTCCTGGGGACCCCAATCCCAATGACACCATGGCTTCTCTCCCTGTAGGAGCACACAAATCAAAGTCTAATGTGATCCCACCCATCAGGAGCAGAAAGCTACTCCTGCCAGGGGGAGCACAAGCGTTTCTCCCTGCCCCTGCTCTCAAATGCATTGAAATACAGAATTGCTACCACCCGGTAGGAGCCCAAAGAAGAGCTACTGCTATTGGGTAGGAGTAATGTCAGCTCCTGCTAAATCAGGATGAGTGCATGCACAGGAGCTAACTGGTCTGCAGAGGCACTGGTAGCCCCCTTGCAGGCCCCAGCTTTAGAAATGTTGTAGGATGCCCTGGGAGGGCACTGGGGTACTCCCTTTAAAAAGAATAAGTACAATAATAAGAACATTTTGCAGGCCACTGCAGTAGCAGAGATCTGGCAGGCCTGTGAGGGCACTGTGGGGGCACTGGAGCAATCCCTGTGGCCTGTTAAATAGAATAGATGATGTGGGGTGCCTGGGTGGGCACCAGACCACTCCAATTTAAAATGTAATTCATTTTTTTTAAAAAGAGTAACTGGCTCCTTTACGGCCCATGAGGCCACTTGCAGGGAGTTGGGGTCCTGGACTTCCCCTACAGTCCCCAAGAAAAATTAAATGTATGGGTGTCATAGGTAGGTACCGGGACACCCATAAAACCATCAGAAACTCCCTGAAAAGAATGAAAGATTTAAGTGATGTTGTAGTTAAGTAGTGTAACAATAACTTACTTTGTAATAATATAACCTTAGAAATGTACTGAAAAAACAAAGGTGGAACTGACATGATAGGTGAAAATGTCAGTTAAAACATACTGTTTCAAATCAACAAAGCCAATAAAATTCACCAGTTATAGTTATCTCAATTAACTATCAATCATGCCCTAAAGAACTAAAACTAGCACCCTTACCATACACTGCTTACAACTTCCCATATTATATCACTCATGACATGTTCTATTGATAACATTATTGTCACATCTGAAATTACATTGTTGGAATTGCCCTTTTTGCAGGGTTATCCACAAATGTTTTCTTTTCTTCCTCCTATTTTTTCCTGACCTGCTGTTGTTGGTTTTAGGACTCTGGGCACTTCACCACTGCTATTCAGTGCTAAAGTGCATATGCTCTGTATGAAATTTGTTTTATGGATTGGTATTTCCATGATTGGCATATTTGATTTACTGGTAAATCCCTAGTAAAGTGCAATGAGTGGGCCAGGGCCTGTAAATCAAATGCTACTAGTGGGCCTGCAGAACTGATTGTGCCACACATATGAGTAGCCCTGGAAAGGTAACTCAGACCTGCCACAGCAGGGTCTGCATGCAGTTTGTAACTACCATGTCGACCTGACAAGTGCACCCACTTGCGAACCCCTAACCTTCCCTTTTCTTACATGTGAGTCACCCCTAAGGCAGGCCCAAGTTACCTCTGTTGGCAGGGTGTAGTGTATGTGAAAGGTAGGGCATCCCTTGATGTGTGTGTCATGTCCTGGTAGTAAATTACAGTGCATTTTGTTTTTTACTATTGAAAGGCTAGCTGGCCCGTGGAATAGAATGGAAGTTTATTTATACATCTTATAAATAGAACTTTCCATTTGGACCAGATAGGAAGATTACATTTAGTATGCCTGAACTAAGAATCTAAAGATGCATCTTTTACTAAAGGTGATTTTTACATTCTGTGTTTGAAAATCCCACTTTTAGAAAGTAGGTATTTTCTCGCTTAGCCTTCCTGTGTGCCTCTGCTAGGATGTGTATTGACTGTCTGGCTTTGGAGTGACAGGGGCTGGGGATGTGTAGTGGCTCCAGAGAGTCTGGATGAGTCAGGGCTGGGCTGAATAGACCTGCGCTGCGTTTTGAGTAGTGGTAGGAGGTTTCCTTGCACCTGAATGGGCCTGGTCTGCTGTAGACAATTCTATCTCCGCCTCCTGTTGGGATGCTGGGCCAGAGAAAACCAAACTGGTTTGGACCAAGCACAGACATTCTCTGCCTGGGAAGACCATGGATTTAGCTGTATAAATATTGGAGCCCAGACCCCAGAGATTCAGTTAACTGCTGAACTAAGGAATCTGCCAGGAAGAAGGCCATGACCAAAAACAAAAAAATGTACAAACATGTAATACATTATTGGCGATATATAGACGACATCTGTTTGATCTGGGATGGCACTAAAGAGGCGGCTAATGAGTTTGTCACAGCTATTAACTCAAACTAACAGAATTTAAAATTCACTGCCACTATAGACAATCAATGTGTGGATAGCTTGCATCCCTGCCATCTCATTAGGAGCATACCTTATGGTAAATATGTGCGTATTCGTTGAATTTGCAGCCTCGTGACTGTCTCAAGAGAATGTCAACGTGAGGCTTTTTATCGGTGTTTTGACTGAGGGTATAAGAATTCGCAAATAGATCAAGCCCTGAAAAAAGCCAACAACTTATCCAGAGGGAACTTACTAACACCTAAGCTTAACAGTGCATCAGTCTTGGTTTCAGATGGTGGCAATGTCAACAGCGATAAATGCATGGTGTCACTTATTACCACCTTCAGTCAACAGGAACACAAGATTCACAAAATCATTTACTCGTAATGGCCGATTATACATACTGATATTACCTTAGGAACTATTCTTCCTACTCTCCTGGTCATCATGTTTAGAAGAGCACCCTCTATGAGGGATGCTTTAGTCAAATCTAGTCCTGAGACTGTACCCAAAGGTACATGGCTCACTAAAATGGGCTTTTATAAATGCAATTTGGGCCATGCTTGCACTTTTGCGACAAATGCAACTCACTATGTAACTGCATTTAGTGATAAAGGAGTTGAAATCAGGGAACATCTCACTTGTCGCACTGAAAATGCTATTTATAAACTACGTGCACTTGTGGCCTTGAGTATATAGGGAAGCACAAAGCTCCCTGTACACAAACAGCTCCTTCAACATGTGAGGGCCATTGTAAACTCAGATCCCATTTACCCTGTTGCCAGGCATTTTAATCTGGTTCATCAGAACAAACTTAAAGACTTAGAGTACACAGTGTTAGGTGCTCTTCCCATTCACGGCCGGGGATGAAACCAAGAAAAAAGTTTGCGCCAATGTGTAACTCAGTTAATTCTGGCCCTCGATACAAAAATTCCTAATGGTCTGAACATGAGTGGGGACATTAATAATTTTCTCTGGGGCATAACCTCTTCTCCCGCTCAAGACGTTAATAACTGATTTAGAATAGTTCAGCCATATGTTCTGAGGTTTCTCCACTCTCATGATTTTATTCAGCAGTTACTGTTTGAATTTGCTCTCAGTTACTGTTTGAATTTGCTCTCTAAGGTTTTTATCTATATCTATTCCATCTTTCCTGTAAACTACATTACTGCTTTTGGCACTTGCAACTAATTACTATTCAGGCCTGAATAGTGTGTGTATTTATGGTGCTATTGAATGTGTCAGTTACACAGTATCACTTTTGCACAGATATTTGCTCACTTTGCGCTTTATCACATGAATGTGTTTTTATAGACTGGTTTTATCTTTTTATAGGTTTTCAACTTTTAAATCGACAGAATTGAGCTACTCTGTATACCTTGTGCTTTTTTAAACATAATGTGGCTGTATGTAGAATGACGATGGTTTTTAACAAATAATATTATTTTCACATTTCAGAACCTGATTTAAATGGACATTTTAGTAGTTATCATGCATTAAGTGATACTTTTTATTGTTTTTTCTGACCAATAATGCACTAGCACTTTATGTCCAATATACTCTTGAGTTCACTATTTTTTAATTTTTCGTTGCCATCTGTAAAGTCGCCGCTCTAGTTGTTCACGCTATGTAGTGACGTAGCGTGAACGGCGGCCATCTTAGGATCTCGTTTTCCGAGCGCGATCAGTCGGGCGCCGGAGCAGTGTGCTGACAACACGCTCGGCGCTCTGTGTGCCATATATTATAAATAAATACGCTATTTACAGCCCTACGGTCTCTGTCATATATATATATATATAAGGAGCATCTTTACAATGGCGACGAGGTGTACCTGAGAAACGACGAGGACCCACCAGGAAGACGAATATTGAACCCTGGCCATCCCCTACAGTGCTAACACGGTCCAGAGTGGCCCACACGACGAGCTGCACCACTGGAAAAGAGGAGAGCACGCAGGGAAGCACACATGAGCGCGGCAGAAGCAGTTGTACCCCCTGCAGCCACATTGGACCACAAACTGCGGTACAAAGGGCATCAAGGAGACCTACCACGTGCTAGACGGGCGGCAGGGCAGCTCAGGATCCACACCCTATAGATATACCCGGCTGGATAGTAGCATTGGCGGACCGGGGAGTCACAGATAGTGGTGAGAAGAGAGACACCCTACCCTGCCCAGACGATAGTGAGGAGAACAGCGCACCAGGAAGCCCCAAAATCCAGAGTGTTGCGCCGCAAAGGCGGGAAACCATGTGTGCCCAATCATCGGTCCCATTCCTACCAAAGCCTGGAGAGCCCCTAATGAAGTGGGTGGACTGGAAGAAATATATCACAAATTACATTGAAGTCCTGGAGGAAGAGAATGAAGAGGCCTTCACAAGCGTCAGAAAAAGAAGAATCTTACTACACAACTTGGGCCCGGAGGGACTCAGAGTGTTCAAGAACCTGGTAGCCAAGCAGAGGCAAACGAGTGATGATGATGTGTATGCGCACGCCCTAGAAGAGCTTGATGAACATTATCGACCGTCAGTTTGTGTATCGATAGACCGATACAACTTCCAACAGCGGAAACAAGAGCAGGGCGAATCCATCGATGAGTATGTGGCGGCATTAAAAAAGTTGGCGTCCACGTTTCTGTTTGGCGGACTCCATGATAATTTCATCAAGGATCAAATAGTGATACACACGACATTGAAATCAGTACAGGACAAGCTATGGTCGTGCGGCGAGATCACGTTGAAAGAGGCAATTGCGATGGTGAAGAAGGCAGAATTAGCACGACGATGTGCGGACGCAGCTAAAAGAGAAATGGTGGCAAAGCCCATGATCAACAGAATAGAGGATGAAGAGCCAAAAGGCGGGAACAGGTACATGGGTTCGACCAACAAAGGACCCAACAAGTGGCAAGGAAAGCCGGGACCGCCAGGGAGACAGATGAAAGGAAGTAAGTCTTCATGCTACCGGTGCGGCAGCTGGGCTCACGAGGCGAACGACAAAAGGTGCCCGGCCTTACGGGCCAAGTGCATGTTCTGTGGAGTGATGGGACATTATGAAAAGGTTTGTCGGAAGAAAATGGCCCGCAACACGGTGAAATTCGTGAACACGGACCAGGAAGAGGGGGATGGACGAAGTCAAGTGGAAGAGGATGAAGTACTCTGCATCGAGGAACAAGTCTTGAGTGTAGGCACCAGGAGAACAAACAAACCCGTGCTGGACATGCTAATAGGTGGTGTGATGATAAGCATCGTGGCGGACTCAGGTTCACCGTACACCTTAGTACAAAGGGCAGTGTGGACAGAGAAATTCATGCCCCATTTAGGCCCACATCTGGAACCACCGGACATTAGACCGGTCACGTATTTGGGAGATCGCATCCCCATAGTAGGTTATCGACCACTCACATTTGAATTCAGAGGACGCAGTGCGGACTGCAAACTATATGTGACAGAGAAAGGCCCATCGGTATTAGGCTGGATGGATCAGGGAGATTTAGGCATCAAGCTGGATCCTGGTGGAGCAGTACAGGTACTATTGACGGAACCTGAGACGTGGCCAGACATGGAGAAATGGAAAAGAGACTTCCCCAAGGTATTCGGCGGAAGAGTTGGGAAATTGGAGAAGTTTGCTCACAAAATCATCCTCAAGATGGATGCCACACCAGTGTCACATAAAGTAAGGAATGTACCAATAGCAGTGAGGGAGGCGGTGCAGCAAGAGCTGCACGATTTAGAAAGAAATGGCATTATTGAACCCATTACATGTGCGGAGTGGCTGGCCCCCCTCGTGGTGGTGATGAAACCAAACGGCAAGGTCCGGCTATGTGTGGACCTGCGCGAACTTAACAAAAACATTGTAGTGGAGAAGTTCCCGCTGCCCCGTATTGAGGAAATGCTGGCAAAGACCAAAGGAAAGAAATGGTACTCCACCATCGACTTGACGTCGGCGTACCATCAGATAGCATTACACCCTGAGAGCAGGAGGCTGACATCGTTCATCACCCCCTTCGGCTGTTACCAATTCTGCAGGATGCACTTCGGCTTAGCATCGGTAGCGGCAGTCTTTCAAAAGCTTATGCATTGTCTCTTCAAGGACATGGAAGGGGTCCAATACTTCCAGGATGACATTTTGGTCATGGGAGGTGATCAACGGGACCACGACGCCAAGTTGGCCAAGGTATTGAGAGTGCTGGAAGACAAGGTACTGACAGCTAAATGGGAGAAATGCCACCTAGGCATGGCATCAGTCACATACCTGGGGCACGAAATTGGTGAACTAGGGATCACACCAAAGAATGAGAACGTAAGGGCAATATGCGACGCTCCACTGCCTGCTAGCAAAGAGGAAGTAGGGTCCTTCTTAGGCATGGCTGAGTATTATAGCAAATTCATACAGCATTTTGCTTCCAAGACACACCACATGCGGCTGTTGACTTGGGAGAAAACGACATTTGCATGGACGGAAGAAACTCAGAGGGAGTTCGAAAGCGTCAAGAAGGATGTGACCCAAGCCATACCCCTCCAAGGGTGCGACCCGCAGGGGCGGACGGTGGTAACAACAGATGCCAGTGACAAAGGACTCGGCACAGTCCTTATGCAAGACAGAGGTGGAAGAACACTGGAGACCCTCAGTTTTGCGTCCAGGACCCTGACGGACACTGAAAAGAAGTTCAGTGTTATTAAAAAAGAGATGCTGGCAGTGGTTTGGGCCATGGGAAGATTCCGCCAGTTCCTGTGGGGCACAAGATTCCAACTCAGAACAGACCACAAGCCATTGGTGCGGGTCCTCACGTCCAGTGGGCATGTGAGTGCCACCCCGAGGATAGCGAAAATGACTCTAAAATTACTGGAGTATCGCTATGACGTAAAATACATCCCGGGCAGCAGAAACAAAGTTGCTGACTATTTGAGCAGAGCTGCAGCTATGGAATTAGCGGAAGAAGAGAAGGAAGAAGGAGAAGAAATGGTGGCATTGATGGAAGACCTCGAGAAGGTGATAAGCAATCTTCCCCAAATCTATTTTAAGTGACAACGGACCACAATTCACCTCAGACAAATGGCTAAAATACATGGAAAGGAATGGAATCTGCTCCAAACACACGGCCATATACCACCCTCCAGGAAATGGACAAGTTGAACGTTTTAATAGGGTCTTGATGGGCTCCATTCAAGCAGCCATCATGATAGGGAAGGATTGGGAGAAGGAACTGTTACACATGATCTGGGCGTATCGCATCACCCCCACTGGAACGGGGTACAGTCCTTTCCAGATTCTCAGAGGAAGAGACCCGTTTACCAAGGACAATTTGGCGTTGAAAGAGAAAACGGTGACCAGCAAGGGGTCTCCAGCGGTAGTGCAAGCGAATTTAGAAAGGGCGCAGAGAATATATTTGGAGCACTACAATAAGAGAAGGAATGTAAAGGACACGCAGTTGGACGAAGGAGAATGGGTGAGAGTCAAACTGGCCACACTGCAACGTAAAGGAGACAGTAAATACAGCAGGCCGCTCCAAGTTAAAGAGGTTTTCATTGGAGCTGCTAGGTTGAGTGATGGGAATGTGTGGTCCCAGGATCGCATGGCTCGATGCAACAAGATAGTACAATGGACCCCAGGGGCACAAGAACCTGAAATATTGGACCAGTGCACATCGGGAAATGAAACAGACAATCAGGAAGGAGAAAGGGAAGGCACAGAACTAGGAGCGGAACAAGAAGGCGGAGGAACTCCATGTGCAGGCATGACAAGACGAGAAGGGAAAGAGCCAGCGGACAGGGAGAGACCGGTTGTCCACAAAGGCAAGGAGGCGGAGGCCCTAACCCAGGGGGAGAAGGAGGCAACATCCACCCTGGTAAGGTGCATCAGAGGGGGGCGATTGGTGGTGAGACCCTCCAGATTCCGGGACTATGATATTGGTGATGAACTCTGAACCCGTTTTAGACTAAGTTACTTGGTTGGACAAAAAAGGGGAGATATGTAGAGTCACCGCTCTAGTTGTTCACGCTACGTAGTGACGTAGCGTGAACGGCGGCCATCTTAGGATCGCGTTTTCTGAGCGCGATCAGTCGGGCGCCGGAGCAGTGTGCTGACAACACGCTCGGCACTCTGTGTGCCATATATTATAAATAAATACGCTATTTACAACCCTAAGGTCTCTGTCATATATATATATAAGGAGCATCTTTACACCATCTGGCTTCGATGTGTATGTACAATAGTGTTCAAGTACTCTGCCCTAATTCACACACTCTAATGTTATTTAACTGTGGATTGCATATTTGCACATAAAATGGCATTTCTAGCAAACTTTTACAGTCATGTCTGGTAAGGTAAATATAAGTTATACATACCTACATCTTTGCACTTGTGTCGCATATTTGCACTCTATCAGCCATTTTGAGACCTTTTGCGTATTTGCACATTCATTTATACTTGGATCCTATGTGCACTGGCATTAAATATTATACTTAGGCATTGCCTTAGAGATGCGGTTTATATCAGGTCATGATATAAACTAGGTTGAGTTTCCTTTCTTATCATGGATTTACAACTGGTTTTAAGATCGTTAACAAATTTGTGCAGCATATTTGCACCATATCAGTTATTTTGAAGTTTTGCGTATTTGCACATTTATCTCTACATGGATTCTATATGCACTGCATTATTTAATGCACTCAGGCATCGCCATTTTCCAAGATGAAATGTACATTTTGCGTATTTGCACAGTTGAGCTCATGCAAGTTCATGAGGACTGCTAAATTGTGTTTTGTCTATAATATACATGTAAAAATGTTTTAGAGATCATTAACACACTTGTGTACCTCTTTACTTTCATTTACCAACTACGATGGGATCATCTGACATGTTTTCCAGTCTGTTGTTTGTTTTTATTCACATGGCGATGTTGTTTTCAGAGCCATTAGTGCACATTTTGTTATTTATTTGGTTCCCTGCTGACGTGGCGAGCGAAACGTGTCATGACAGGCACTATGCCTGTATATATATATATATATATATATATATATATATATATATATATATATATATATATATATATATATATATATATAATATATAATATATAATATATATAATGCTCACTGTTGGTGCTCGGATTCTCCTCCAAAACCACGGACATGGACCACAATGTAAGTTCTTTTTCAGGTGTTTATTGAGATGCTGCCATTACGCGTTTCAGAGCCTTGATCACATGCAATATTGTCGCTCTGTTTTCTCAGTTTGAAAGTGACAGTGTGGCTAGTGCAAAGTGCAAAGATAAAGCCAGGTATAGTAAGGGAAGAAATACTTCACATTTAGTTCACGTAGTGTGGACCTTTTTCAATAGCAACAATTCTGGCATTGTCTGATTTCGTACTTTTCTGAATTGTTTTGACTTTTTAAAAATGTTTTGACTTTCTTAGCTTTGGCATAATTAAATGATTTGTTTAAAGGTTTTACCAACATTGGCCAATAATACGTGTAAATAAATAAACATATAAATATATAATTTAATACATATTGTGCGCATATAATCTGTTGATGTAGACCAAAAATTCAGTAAAGCTTAAAACACAATAAGATTTGCATTCCACCAATTGCCTTATCATGAGAGTAGGTATTGATTTCATACCGCCTTTTCCCTCTCTCACACTAATTAATTTTTAAAATACAGCTTTATAATAAATACGTGCAAATAGGCAATGTGCAAAGTACCTGTGTGCCAGGATACTTGCTATCAATTGAGATCAGGTCAGCCTTCCCTGGTCATATACCTTGACTAAAATGCTATGAATGCAATGTGGATGTAAGTGCCTAAGTGCTACGTGTTTGATAAAAAAGTGATGTTTTCCCACTTATGATACAATTAGCATATTGGTTGTATCCACTCGTACTGTTGTGATTGTAATATACTTTTACCTCTCTTTGGATGGAATTGGGTAGATACTCCTTGTGTCTGCTATGGTCTTGGTTTAAGTACCTCAAGATCCCTACATTCTCATATTTCCTGGGACTATATGTTTTTCTATGTTTGTATACTGGATTTCATACTTGTTTTCTCAATGATGTTTTTATCAGATACAGACCCCCCGGTTGTTTAGAATCCAATTCAAAGATGTACCTAGTTTCAAGCTTACGTAGCTTTGCCTCCCTGTTTCCTCCTCTTCTACTTGGGGGAACTGAGTCAATAAGGAAATATTTCAATTTGTGAATTTTTTAATTGTGGTACTCCTGGAAATGCCTTGCAACTGGGTATGTGTTGTCTTGATTGGTAATGGCTCTGATGTGTTGTAGTACTTGTTTATGTGCTTGAAGTTTAGTACTACCAGCGTACTGTAAACCGCAGGGACATACCAATACATAAACTACATACTGAGTTTTGCATGTTAGGAGTTTGCTAATGTTGTACTCCTTGGGGCTGAAAGGGGTTGTATATGTAGTTGTGTTTGTCCCCTGTAGACAGGCTTTACATGTATTGCATTTGTAAAATCCCTTATGAGTCTATAACTAGCTGTAACTTTCTATCAATTCAGGGCTTGTTTTAACGAGTTTATCCCTCACAGAGGGTGCCCTGCTATGTGTAATCGAGACTTTGTGAGGTAACGTGTTTCCGATCACTGGATCATTTATTATGAGGGGCCAATTGCGTGTGATGATACTACGCAATTCCTTGTTTTGCTTGCTGCATTGCATGATTATCCTAAAATCCTCTTTTTTAGGTGTATTAACCATCTCGTGTTGTCCCTGCTAATCTGATGTTTTTTTTAGGTTTGTCTTGAATCAGCTCTAATCTGTCTGGGATCATGGATTTTCTTATGGCCCCCTCAATGGTCTTAAGTGAATATCCCCTTTCTCATCCTCTGCCATTTTGAGAGTTGGTTGGTCACTGTTAACTCTCCGTAACCGTAGCATTTCCCCATAGGGGATGCTATTTATCAAATGTCTCGGGTGGGAGCTGCTGGCATGCAGGGTTGAGTTCCCAGCTGTGTCTTTTCGATAAAGTTTTGTTTATATCTTGTTGTTATGGATTAACACCTGTGTGTCTAGGAAGTTGACTGTGTGTTCACTTGTCGTGGCCCTTAAGTGTAGATTCATTGTATTTGTGATGATAGAATCAATGAACTCTAACGCTGCTGCCATGTACCTTTCTAGATCACAAACAAATCATCTATGTAGCAAAGCCATGTTATTATATTATTTTGCATGTATTCACTATGTTTGACCTTGAGTACCAGCTCCTCCCACCAGCCCATGTGTAAACACGCATAGCTGAGGCACCAAGGGCTACTCCTCTTGTTTGTCTAAACAGCATATTTGTTAACATAAAAACATTGTTGTTTAAGCTGTATTCAACCATTTCAATCAACATTTGACTATGCTGTATAAGATGCTCCGATCTTTTAGACAGATAATATTTCAGTGCCGTATTGCCGTCACTGTGTCTAATACTGGTATACAGTCATGTCACATCAAGCGCGTTTAATAAATAGTCACTTTGCCAGATACATTCCTGCAATTTGTTTAAAAAGTCACTGGTATCTCGTATGTAGGAAGGTAAAGATTGGACGCCTCCTTGTAAAAAATAATCTACATATTGTGACGTGTGTTCTAAAAATCCATCACGCGCCGATATGATGGGTCTCCCTGGTGGTTTGCAAGGGTCTTTGTGGATTTTGGGGATGAAGTAAATTGATGGCGTCATGGGATGGTCATTTCGCAAAAAATTATATTCATCCTTGGTTATTAATCCATTTGTTTTCCAAGCTGATAGTTTTGTGTAATACATTTTACATATTCCCTTTAGTTTTGACCCATTACTTTTGGTGTAAAATGTTGGATTGTTTAGTTGTGATAAAGCCTCTTTCGTGTAGTAATTTTTGGCCCAGATCACTATGTTGCCTCCCTTGTCAGAGTTTCTAATGACAATAGAGGTTTTGTTCTGAAGTCGTTGCATCAAAGTATGGTATTGATTGTTACCACTGTACACTTTCTTTTAGTTTTCATTACCTTGTGATTCAACTCTTTGATCTGTGCAGTAACCTGTTCACTGAAGATATCAATCGAGTCCCGTAAAGTAATTGGGTTGAATGTGGATTTGACTTTGAACAGATTGGTGCGTTTGGTTCTCTGCACACTGATGTTCCTGGGGTTGCCACTGTTGATTTTTCTGGCATAGTTTGTAGTGTGGTAGATATGTGCCCCTCTGTCCATAATTCCTGTAAATCCATCAGTAGTGGCATGTCATCGGTTAGAGGGCCCGTGGGGCTGCGTTGTTCATCCCTTTCCTTCTGTGTCAATGGTTTTTGTGTTGATTCCTTGTTTAGTAGCATGTGGTGTTTCCTTAGTTTTAACTTACTGATACACCGATAAATATCGGTGAGGTGCTTAGCATTTGTCCATCTGCTTTTTCAAACTTAGTACATCTCAAGGAATCATATTTTTTAGAAAAGGTAAAAATTGGAAGTCTGCACCTTTAAACTATTGAGAAAGCTCAGGTTGAGAAATTTTTGGGAAAATGTGTTACCCGAACAAGATACGCCACAATCAGATCAACTTATGGGCTTGAAAACTAGAAGCACCTACCAGGCACCAGTTAGCCACAAAACTTTGGACCTGTTTGAGAATTTAATCAAACAAGATATAGCGAGGTTGAACTTTAACAAAACCACGTATAAAAACATCACACAGAAGGATTGGGATGTTTTAAAAACCATTGCTAATAACAAATCTATAACATGTGTGAAAGCAGACAAAGGAGGAGCCTTGGTAATCATGTATACTACCATGTATGATCAGAAACTTAATGAACACATCACAGACAATACAACGTACATGAGACTTAATGAAAATCCCACAAAACAGTTAGCGGACATCTTGAGGAACATCGTGGAGAAAGCATATCAGGCTCGGACCATCAAAGAAAACACAAAATATTTCTTGATAAAACCGAATCCTAGGAGTCCATCCATTTATATGGTCCCTAAAATCCACAAAAACTCCACCGATCCACCACCGAGACCTATAGTCTCTACACGAGGCAGGTTACACGAACCCGTGGGACAATTTCTTGACAAATATCTGCAGCCAGCAGTTAAATCTATGAAGAGTTACACAAAAGACACCACAGATTTTCTGCTAAAATTACAAGATATACGGATTGACCAAGATGAAAAAATACTGTTGTGCACAGCAGACGTCAAATCGTTATACACATCAATTCCTCATAAAGAAGGCATTGAAGCAATGGAACAAGCTATTTTACATTTAAATATTGACCAGCCTATGCAATTATTTCTCATGTAACCTGTTTACTTTACACTCTATGGCAGTTATTTTAAATATAAAAACGATTGGTATCTTCAACTCGTAGGTACCTCTATGGGAAATTGCGCTGCTCCTGTATATGCTAATCTTTTCATGATCAGTACGAGGAGCAACATATACTAACTAAAACAGCATGGAGGAACAACATCAAATTATACGCAAGATATATTGATGATGCGTTCATCATTTGGAGAAATACTGAAGAAACATTGCAACAAACATTAACTACCCTTAATGAAATTGACCAACGCATACAATTCACATGGGAAATCAATACAGAAAGAATCACGTTCCTAGATGTGGAAGTTAGGCTAGGCCTCAATCATTTATCAACTGATATTTACCGCAAACCAACTGATAGGAACAACATGTTACATTTCACCAGCTTCCACCCAATGTCACTCAAACAACATCTTCCAACATCGCAGATGATCAGGGTGAAGAGGATAACGTCCGACCCTAAACTGGCAACGATAAGTGTAGAGGAAATGGGAAACCGATTTTTACAACGAGGATACCCTAAGAACATAATCGAAGTTGCCAAAATCAAAACACAAGCAACACAAAGAAGTACATTATTCAGAACGTTTATCAAACCACCGAATAAAAGGACAGTGATTGTATCTAAATTTTCAAACCTGTGTGCTGGTTTTAAGAAAATCATCAACAAACATTGGCCGATTTTAAGTTTAGAGCCAGATTTCAATGCAATATTCGACCACAAACCGTTGTTCGCATATACTAGAGGAAAGAACATTGGTGAGATTCTAAAATCACCGACAACTCTGAATGTGGAAGCAAAAGGAACAAGACCATGTGCAAACTGCAACAATTGTAATAACATCATACCAGGGCCAAGTGTTATGCATCCTATGAAAGGCTATAAAATCAAACTCATGGTGACAGCTACATGTGACACTTCAAATGTAATCTATCTGTTAAAATGCCCTTGTGGAAAGATCTACGTTGGTAAAACGGAACGCAAAATAAAAGTGCGTTTGAACGAACACAAATCGAACATCAGGACACGAAATCTCAAGTCTTCAGTGGCAACGCACTTTTTAGAACACAATCACAATATCTCACAACTGAAATTCATGATATTAGAGGTTGCACAGAAGATAGAAGGACGTGACAATAACAAACATCTACTCCGTCGTGAAAACTTTTGGATTTGTAAACTGAATGCAACTAAACCCAATGGCTTAAATGATCGCATAGAACTAGCTTGCTATCTATAACTTTTTCTGTCTGCTCATTATATGCATGCTTTATGCACCATGTTCTGCACACTTTGTTCTAATGGTGACATGACGTTCTACATACACCCACGGATATAAACATATAGGTAACACGCATGGATATAGATATCTTGCTAGCCTACATATACCCTGATCCTTTTTTTCTTTGCACGTTTCACCTATAGTGTCGGCTATACGAAGTATATTGGCTCTAGTAGAAGTTATATTTCTATTTCCACAGTTTCTACACAACTCGGATTACAACATCATACACTTCGAATTTCAAGTGTTATAACCTTAGCGACCGCGGGACTCATACCCACAGGTGTCTTTACTATTATTCGATTCTTTACGAAATATCGATTTTCATCCTTTTTACTCTTGTGCCGTCGCATATTTTTAGAAACACGTTTTTCTTCCACCACCCTTTTTGACTACCGCAGTCTTTTCTCGAGATCCATTACCCGAGTCCGATCACGTGACAAGACCAATATCCAATGGGCGCCCATCCAACAGAATAACTAGGAAGTACCGACAGATGTCGGACAATGATACACTTCGAACTTCGCGTTCACACAGGGTTTCAGCTACGATCTTGTGAGTATGACAGACACGGTTTTCTTGAAACATCTTAACTCAACCGGTGCTTCTGGAATTTGAGCTAGTGACATTTTATTCTTTTTTCAGACTCCCACATAGAATACCGCTAAGAGTCTCGAGTCTCAAGTAAGCTTCATTTACCAATATTACCGGGGTTCTGCATGAGCCCAGCACTTTAACGGGTTATTTTTTAGCACCAACAGACACTGCGCCGGATTTTTTAGCACCATTATTTGGCACTACCGGACACTTGGGTTTACGTTTATAGCCTGGCTTCAGCCAGTCACATAACGCGCCGTATACAAACTGAGCACTACCGATACACACCATGGTACACGTCTTAATTATTACTTTGTTTAAGCAAAGTACGCTTGTTGACAATATTATATACATCCGTATGAAGATTCAATGTTTAATGTTTATTGTGGTGTCTATGTAGAATCAAAATTGAGTTATGTTATTCTTGTACTTTAGATACGCTCCCAGACGAAGGGCATAGAGCCCGAAATGCATTGGAGCTAATTATGAACTTGATATGAAGTGATACTGTTTTTGTTTATGGAACTCTAAAGAAATGAAAAGAATTTCTATTGACAATCAGGAATTACGAAAATAAATACTATTCTCATGAATGAATTCTGGATATCTTTTTGAACATTAGAGGAATCCGACACGGAACCACAAACGTGTGCCCCATGGGATGCAACCAATCATCGATTGGAAGCACAGCTAAAGCTTTCTAGATATGTGCCCCTCTGTCCATAATTCCTGTAAATCCATCAGTAGTGGCATGTCATCCGTTAGAGGGCCCGTGGGGTTGCGTTGTTCATCCCTTTCCTTCTGTGTCAATGGTTTTTATGTTGATTCCTTGTTTAGTAGCATGTGGTGTTTCCTTAGTTTTAACTTACTGATACACCGATAAATATCCATTCTCGTTTTGGCATAATTAAAATTGCTTTCTGGGCAATACGATAATCCCAAGCTGTTGTTTCCATCTTCCGGCTGCTTCCCTCTTGGGCTTTGTGGTGTTTCCTATTGGCCTTCTGCCTCTGCCTGCATTTTTGGTTTCTTCTGCAGGCCCTCTGGTCTGTTGTTTTCTCGAGCGGAATGTTTGCCTCCTGTCCATACATAAAAAAATCAATTCTTCTCCTGGGCAAAGTCTAGTTGATGAGAGCTCCCTCCAGTGTTTCCTAATTCGAAATCTGATCCGATGTCTATGGCTGAACTCAGATCTGAGTTGGACACCTGCAGTGCTTGGTTCTTATCGCGTGAGGTGCTTAGCATTTGCCCATCTGCTTTGTCAAACTTAGTACATCTCAAGGAATCCTATTTTTTTTAAAAGGTAAAAATCTGACCCATTTCGTAGTCAGTCTTGACCCGCATGAACTTATATGCTTTTCTTTCTTTGATTTTTCCTCCTCTTTGTATGTGAATTACCATCTCTTTACGCATTTTAGATATTTCGCGCCGGGACACTCTTCGGAGTATCTGTGCGCAATAGATAGATAAATGGATTTAACATATTTCATCAGTTTGTTCATTATTGCCGATTTCTTCAGTCAGTTTATCATTTTTTTCTAATAGAGACGCTCTGTCTATATCAGCATATCTGATGAGGATTAATACCAGTTTTTTTGATGACTCTAAATTGGAGTCCGCCCATTCTTGCATAATTTTGGGGTTTGAATTTTCATAGCTAGTTGCCAAAAGAATTCTCAATCCTCTGGGGCTTCTCCCCACATTAATATACCTTTGTGGGGATTTAGATTCCCAGCACTTGCTCTGTACTTGGCACATGAGTTTCTCCAGCTGTTTAACTTTCTCCTTAATTGTCTTATTGGCGCTGTTATTTGCCTCACTTGTAGTTCCTATGGTCGGGGTTGTTGTTGGCAGATCATTAAATAATTACAGTGCCACTGCTTCGCGGTCCTGCCTCATGTTGATCGACATCTTGTATTGTATTGTTGCTAGAGTGCGTGCCTCATAATTTATTGTGGTGACCATACTCTGCCTGCTACATCGCTCTCCCATGACACCCACTGCCGCTTTCGCCTACCTTACATGTTGCCCGTGCTGCCCACGTCCTCCGACTTGGCTTCATCGACCTCAGTCAAGGCTTTATGGCATTCACTGGTGCTGGGGAGAGGGCATTCGATGCTCCTAATCCTCCAGGATTAATCACATTGATTTTCCTTGCCGAAGTTCAGGAAGTTAGTTTCATTCTGGTGTCAACCCTTTTATGTATATATATAAGGTCTGTCGCCTTTTCCCTTGTGTTTTGCGAAAGAGGGAATAAAAGCACAAAAACTGCTTAACCTACGAGTGTGCAACCCGTTTATCCTTCGGTTTGGGAGGATTACACGCAAATATTGAAGCAGAGTGGTTCCGCCGCAGGATACCGCACCCATGATAAGTGCTGCAAACAACCCGACAAAGATTAACCAGCTTTGTGGACATATATATATATATGTATATTCTCACTCCTCAATCTCCATGACGCGTTTTGGGCATCAAGTGCCCTTGATCACATAAGGAGACTGCAGTGCGCCATGTTTTTTATATATGCTTGGTGAACACAACACCCACGTGATAATAAACAGTGAAGAAACACTTTCATTTTTCTGTTTTTTGTGTGTGAGCTCATTTGAATGCATAAATTCATTTTAGCCTTCCTGTTCTGATCTCTTACTATCAGCATAATACCTTGTTAATTTTTCATGTGATTTTTATATTGTGCTACTATCAGCCTAAATGCTCTTATATTCAAAATCACATAGCCAGAACATGGTTATATTTCATTTCAGTGCATGACTTTTTTTTGTGCAATATTTTATGTAAAAGTGCTTCATAAATATCTGTGCAAAACTATGTGTTATTTATATATTAAATTGCCTAGTGCATACTATAAAAGTCAATAACCCAAAAGGGAAATATTATAGTGACATTCCCATAAAAATAATTAAATGGGTGTTTAAAAAGAGAAGCATACTGTAAATTCTGTTTACATTTCTGTTGGCAGCGGGAGATTTATCTCTACAAATGTTAATTACACATGCTGCTTAATGATTGTATTTGATTATTAAAGAATTTCATGAGATCCAGACATATTGATTTTACAAATTAGTTCTATGGATCAAAATATGTGATTAAGATATCCCAGAAAAACCATACCGTTAGTCCGTTCGAAATCCTCAAATTCACATATAAATGATCCATAATAAAAGACCCGGTTTATAAAAAAGTGGGTTTATAAAAAAGTGTGCAAGTCTTTTGTGTTAATCCATTCGGTATTTTGCTATAAAGCTCTAAAATAAATTTTGGTTCACGCTGTCTCAAACGTTTTTCCCGATTTCCCCCTCTGCGTGGGACTGGGATTGCATCAATAACAAAATAAGTCTGATATTAAACATCAACATTTTGGGCTTCTTTAAAGTGTTGTGCAACTGGATAGGCCGAATCACTATTGATGATTGCTCGTAAGTGTTGAAGTATTCTCACGTGCACCTGTAGCTTAGTACTTCCCACGTATCTAAGCCCACAAGTGCACATGAGGACATATACTGCGTAATCGCTCCGACAGTTGTAATTGCCTTTAATGACTGCCTAACTCTGTCTAAATGGAGTCATATAGTTTGTAGTATTGACTCCAAATTGACAGGCTCAGCAGGATGAGCATTTAAAGAAGCCTTGTCTTGGTTTTAACCAGGTTTCACTAGTACCTAGTTCTTGGCTGCTTCTTGACAGTCTAGATCCCATAGATTGTGTCTTTCTAAACATAATCACTGGATTATTTGGGAGTCTAGTACTGAGAGCATTATCAGTAAGGACAATAGGCAAGTTCTTATTAATTATCAATCCTATTTTCCCCTCTTGGCGACTGTATGATGTAATTAGTCTAGGTGTACTTTCTGTTGTGTCCGCAGGGATTGCTCCCCTCTCGTCTTTTTGTGGAAGCAGTGATAATCTTGTTCGAGTGTCAGCTTTACTCACTGCCTCAGCCAATATCTTATTACTGTAGCCCCTCTTTTTCAATCTAATGAGGGCCTCCTGTTTGCAGCTCTCAAAGTCATTTGATGTGCTGCAAATGCATTTTAATCTCAGGATTTCCCCGTATGGGATACTGCTGATCAGGTGCTTGGGGTGTGCACTAGTTGCATGTAATATTGCATTTCCTGCTGTCGGTTTCCTATATGCAGTAGTGGCCAATCTTCCTTCATTGATAAAAACACTAACATCTACAAATTAAATCCTGGAATGACTGATTTTGATGAGAAATGTAGATTCATGCCGTTGATGTTAATTGTTTCCACAAACTGTCTAGCACTTCCAATATGGTCATTGCATATATTAAAAACATCATCGATGTAGGCGTAACCAATGAAAAATTTTGTGTGTGAAGATCTCAAGGTGTTGCCTCTTGAGGACTTGCTCCTCCCAATAGCCCACGTGCAAACACGTGTAGCTAGGGGGAAGCAGGCCCCCATAGCAACACCCTGTATCTGCTTGTAGATATCTTTACCAAACAGAAAGTAATTATTATTCAGACACCATGTAATAAGGGCAATTATCATTTTGTTATGTTGATGGTATTTACATGGCCTAGACTCTAAGAAATGCTTAACAGCAATCATACCCGTTGTGTGTTCAATACTGGTATACAGTGATTCAATGTCCAATGTGATTAAAATCAAACTGTCTGTCCATACAATGTTTTTGAGTTTATTTAAAAAGTCACCTGTGTCTTTCACATATGAGGGCAGCAACTTAACCAGATCTTGCAAAAAGTAGTCCCCATATTCCCCCACATGTTCAGTCATACTATTAATAGCCGAAATTATGGGGCAACCCGGGAATGGAGTAACATTTTTGTGGACCTTTGGTAAAAGATATAAAAACGGAAGAACAGGGTATTCATTGAACATATATTGGTACTCCCCTGTAGTAATCAATCCTTCACGTTTCCAATGTTGCAGCTCCTTTTTTAAGGTATCCTTTGCTTTGTTGGATTCCCTCATTGTGTTTTTTTCATAACATTGCTCATTATTAAGTTGCCGCATAGCTTCTTGTACATAGTCTTTTCTAGGCCACAGTACTATATTCCCGCCTTTGCCCGATTTTTTTATGACAATTTCTAGATCTTTGCCCAATTTATTCATCAGATTCTGATATTGTATTCGGGTATCCGGCATGTTCCATTTTTTATAATTGACTTGGCGGTGCAGTTTTATAATGTCCTCCGTCACCCGTTCATGGAAGATGTCAACTGTGTCTTTAGGCATGATTGGCAAAAACGTAGATTTGGGTTTGTAGGGCTTTCACCTGCTCCTTGCTGAAGTACATTTGTGTACTCCTTGCTGAAGTACATTCATTTTTTGGAATCTCTATTGAGTAGAGTTTAAAGATTCTTGTTCTTGGCTATTTTCATTTGACTCATTGCTTACATCATGCATTGTTAGAAGTGTCTGTACATCTGATACGTGTAATCTAGGTGGATCGTTGGTTTCAGTTGACTGTGTGTTGCTAACTTTATCCAGTCCTGTTTTTATAGTAAAAAAATGTTTTAGTTTTAGTTTACATATGAAACAAAACACATCCAACCTTGTGTTTGCATAATCAAAGTTGCTCTCTGGACAGAAATTCTATCCTAAAGCAAGCAACTGTTCTTCAGCCTTGGTTAGTGGTATTGATGAAAGATTAATAATGTTTTTCTTCATCAGAAATTATTGCTTGCGCCATTGATTCCTTTTCTTTCCTTTTGGCTTCACGTTGCCACCTATGGCGCCGCGCCCTTCTGATTGTGTTCCGCCTTTTTCTATTGGCTTCTTTTCATTTCTTGGTCTCAGAGTCTGTCTCCGTTCCTCCACTATAAAATCAATCTCTTCTCCAAGGCTGAGGATTGTTTTATTTGTTACACCTGCAACATCCTGCCCTTCTATGCTGGAATCACTTGTTACGGATTCGGTGTCCGTGCCTGAAGCAATTACATTATTCGTTGTTATTTGCGCCCTACCCACAATGTTTGGTTTAGCCTTGCCGCTGAATTTAAATTTTTTGGCATTCTTATATTTTCGGGGAAAGGTGTAAATTTGGCCTAGCTCGTAGTCGGCCTGGTCGCGTGCAAATTTGTGTACTTTTCTTACTTTTATCCTGTCTTCATGCTTTTTTAATCGTTCATTTATTTAAATTCTTTTTGCCGCAATGAAGTCTTTTTTGTCAGATTTACTCAGTTCTTTAATAATGGTTTCAATTTCAGTTAGTAGCATTTGACAATCTATTTCAGCGTATTTAATTAAAATATGTACTCGTAGTTCATTGAGGCCATTAAATTACTTTCACCCCATTCCCTAAGCATGTGGGGATTGGGGTTGTCAAATCTTGGAGCAAGAAGTATCCTTAGTCCCTGCGGTACTCTACCAACCTCCACATACTTTGTCAGAGACTTGTGCTCCCACCACTTTGGTATTTCGTTTTTCATTTTCTTTTCCAGGTCTTTTAAGAGTAATTTAATGTCATTATCCGTACTTATCTCAGTCGCTCTTATGTTTGGCGCATTAGCACTCACTTTAGGCAGATTATTAAAGCTCTTGTCCGCTGCTGCCTCCCATTCGCATACTGCGTCTGCAGACATTTCGGAGGATTTATACGTGAGTTTTAAGCTCTGCAGTCCGCAGGCTTAACAATTGTTATGCCGATTGTCCTTTTTACCCACCTATGTGTATGCAGTCTCACTCACCAGCTTTGTTGACGTTCCTTCGTGAGTGCTCCGACCCGACCGACAGCGTCCTCTCGCTGATATATGCACTCCCGGCGTGAAAATAAACAGCGAAGAAACAATTTAATTTTTCTGTTTTTTTGTGTGTGAGCTCATTCAAATGCATAGGCTAATGTTAAAACGTTTCTCTCATTTTAGACACATTTTGTGAGACCAAATTGACCATATATATTACAATATTTTAAAATATACATGTACATTCAAATTCATTATGGTGTGTATTCAAATAAATATATTAAATAAATCAATTATTTAAAAAATGAATAAATAATGTAAAATATACACATCATCACACACCAATAAATATAGATATAAATATCACAAAATATGCAAACTCTTTCAACGCGGTAAACATATTTCTGCATAAATGCATTTTAGCCTTCCTGTTCTGATCTCTTACTATCAGAATATACCTTACTAATTTTTCATGTGATTTTTATATTGTGTTACTAGCTATATATATATATATATACATATATTTATATATATATATATATATATATATATATATATATATATATATTCACTAAAAAAAACATAGGTTTCACAATCGTTATAGTTAGGAATTAGCCTTTAAAAAAACCTTTGAAATTCACTGAAAAACCATAGGTTTCACACTCGTTATAGTTAGGAATTAGCATTTAAAAAACCTTTCAAATTCACTGAAAAAACCATAGGTTTAACACCAGTTATAGTTAGCTGAACATTTTACTCATACAAAACCATTGAAATTCCCACGTTATAGTTAGTTGGACTCACTATAACTCACGCGCCCGCAATCCACTGCTGATGATGTCACATATTACATCATTCATGACATGGTCAGTGACATCACTGATGACATCTCAAATGACATCACTGATGACATCACTGATGACATCATCCATGTGATAATACAATACACCTCCTCACACTCTAATCTAACCTTTGATACACCCAGTGTTAAATACAAACTACCATTCCTGAAACCATTGACACAGTAATACCACTTACCATATACGCACTCACTGATTTCTAGGTCTACACACACATCCACTCATTCACCCATACAATCACTCATACATACAGTCACTCATCAATACAACACTAACATATGCACTCATACACCTATACAGAGACTCACACACTGCCACTCATCCATGGAGTTACTCACACACCTAGTCAGTCATGTAAAGAATCAATCACACTCCCATTTCCACAACTACACAGTTATACACACAAAACCTTACTTATTTAAACATAGACTAACACAGACTTACTCTCTTTTACAATCACTGATACAAGTACACATTGATAGATACAGTCACTTATGCAATCACAGGCTGTCCTATATAGACATTTATATATGCCAACTCTCACATGCACTGTGTTTTACATATGTACTTACTTGGACATGTAGCACTGAGATATCCATTCACTTACCAACACACCCATGCACACAGTAAACCGCCTATACAGCTGTTTCCACATGCACTCTTGAACCCATACACCAAGTAAATCAACTGCTCACACATCTATGCACAGAGTTACACACCTCCCAGCCACCTCCACTCACACTCACGCTCACATACAAATACTTGGGTTACCAATCATTAACCCATATAGCCAGTCATATAGCTACTAATCAATACATGTAGCAGCTTACACAACAACAGACATAATGATGCACACATTCTAACAGTTTAGTCATTAACCCAGGCATTCAATAAGACGCATTTAATCAATCACTCATACAGTCAGTCACGCACCTACTAAATCCTTCATCCAGACACTCATACATACACTCATTCTTCAATATATAAAACATATTTTTACTTTTCAGAAACACACATTCACTGGATGATGTCATCACTGTCATCTGAGATGTCATCAGTGATGTCATCAGTGATGTCATTTGAGATGTCATCAGTGATGTCATCAGTGATGTCACTGACCATGTCATGAATGATGTAATATGTGACATCATCAGCAGTGGATTGCGAGCGCGCGAATTATAGTGAGTCCAACTAACTATAACGTGGGAATTTCAATGGTTTTGTATGAGTAAAATGTTCAGCTAACTATAACTGGTGTTAAAGCTATGGTTTTTTTCAGTGAATTTGAAAGGTTTTTTAAATACTAATTCCTAACTATAACGAGTGAGAAACCTATGTTTTTTTCAATTAATTCCAAAGGTTTTTTAAATGCTAATTCCTAACTATAACCATTGTGAAACCTATGTTTTTTAGTGAATTTCAAAGGTTTTTTAAAAGCTAATTCCTAACTATAACGATTGTGAAACCTATGTTTTTTTCAGTGAATTTCATTGTTTTTTAAAAAGCAAATTCCTTTGTATATCGACTTTGTAACCTACGATTTTTTTTTATTAGCTGTTTTTTCTAAGTATTAATTATATTTAAAGAAAATAATAAATATTTGTTCAATGTATAGATTTTTTTTATCATTTTTTCCTGGTGCGCTCAGGGTGCGCGCACCGGTAAGTTACCCGTACCATTTTGTCTTGGAGCGCTCAGGGTGCGCACACCGGTAAGCTCTCTCGAGAGCGCAGCGAGAGTGTTATTTTTGCGTTCGTAAAAAAATGATGTATGAAAAGTAAATAATAATGCAAGACATTCAGTACCATACTTATAAAAGCAGTATTTTTGATTTACGAAATGAAAATGATTTTGCATTTCCGTAAAGCTACCAAAACGTCACTCAGGTGCGCTGCATAAGCGCCCCCGGAAGCGCCTACGTTCGTGCCGCGTAAGCGCCCCCGGAAGCGCTCCGGTGCGCGCAGCGTAAGCGCGTCAAGTCATGTGACCGTAAAATAACACTTTTCATTGGCTGCCAACAGTTTTTTTTACAAATAATGAAATCCCCACCCATTTCCTTCACTTCTTCTTTCACATTTGTGACTGCAAGACCTGTCTTTTTGCTGCTTAATCTTTGTTGGATTATCATGGCTGCCAGAGCATCCAGCAGCAGTGATGACACAGATGGATTTATAGATAAAGAGGTTCCTCAGCCTATAGTTAAGGAGCATTTTATCTGGAAATTTTTTGATATACCTGAGAGACGTAAGAAAGTAAATGCTCCAAAGGTGGAGTGTAAGATCTGCCATACTGTACTTTCCAGAGGAGACCCCACAAGGAAGTACAGTTTTGGTAATTCTACCATGATTCGCCACGTGCAGAGAAGGCATCCCCAGAACTATGCCCGGGAGAGTGTCAGGGCTCTGGCACGAGAGGCTCCAAGAGAGGGTGCCTCTACTTCAACTGGAGGAGCAACTACATCGGTGAGGGGGCGACCAGAAGAGCTGATAGCTAATATTCAGCCTGCTTTTAATGAAGCCATAATCAAATGCAGACAATGTGATCAGCTACTTTGTTATGGGGAACAAAGTGTTATGCTCATGGTTCGAGCATTAGAGAACCACCGCTGCCGTCCCCTGGCCTAATTTTGATTATTTTTTTCTGCTCCTGTTAAGCAGTTTCCCATTTCCTGTTTTTGGTTTTGTTAAAAAAAAAAGGAAAAAAGAAGAAAAAAAAAGGTTCTTTTCAGAACTACCTCCAATTCTCATCAAAGAGCTGTATACTTAAAAAAATGAAAAATAGTAACTGAAGTGGAGTGCAGTGAGAGAGGAGAGGAAAATGAGTGAGAAAGCAAAGAAAGGGACGAGAGGGGAAGGTAAGTGAAGTAGGGGGACTGAAAGAAGGTGAGTGTGGGGAAGGAGAGTGAGGAGAAGGAGAGTGAACATTGGGAATGTGGATAAGTGAAGAAAATGTAGTAAAAGAACGGGGGTGTGGAAGGGTAAGAAAAGAGCAGAGATGTTTAGGAAAGAGTGGAGATACAGATTGGATAAAGACAAGTGAGTGTGAGACAAGGTAAGTAAGGCAGTGAAGAAACAGAGAAAGTGAAAGAAAAAGTAAAAGTAGAAGACTGAAGGCCTCATTTATGAGGCCATGCGTCACTTTTACGCCGCCGGTACGTCACTTTTTGAGACGCACCAGTGCTGTAAAAAATGCACCTTGTTGAGTCATATTTACAAAGTGACGCATCTAGGTAGATGCGTCACTTTGTAAACCCCTGTGCCACATTATACTTGCGCCAGGTGTAATGTATGCAAAGGGGGCGTATTGACGCAAGAAAGGGTCGTAGAAGTGACGCAGTGAAATCTATGAGATTTCACTGCGTCACTTTTAGGACACCGTTGCGTCAAAATCTTGCACCTGTCTCACAGCAGGCGGAAGACTGACGCAGGCCCTTTCACATGGGGCTGGCCCCATGTGAAAGGATGCATTGCTGGGGTTGCGTCACTTTTGTGACACACTCCAGCAATGCATCACTTTTGCGCTTACAGATACGTCAGAAATACTGACGTATCTTTAACTCCTTGCGACATAATGCGTCATACATTAAATATGACGCATGAGTAGAAGACTGAAGGCCTCATTTATGAGGCCCTGCCTCACTTTTACGCCACCGGTGCGTCACTTTTTGTGACGCACCAGTGCTGTAAAAAATGCACCTTGTTGAGTCATATTTACAAAGTGACGCATCTAGGTAGATGCGTCACTTTGTAAACCCCTGCGCCACATTATACCTGCGCCAGGTGTAATGTATGCAAAGGGGGCGTATTGACGCAAGAAAGGGTCGTAGAAGTGACGCAGTGAAATCTATGAGATTTCACTGCGTCACTTTTAGGACACCGTTGCGTCACAATCTTGCGCCTGCCTCACAGCAGGCGTAAGACTGACGCAGGCCCTTTCACATGGGGCTGACCCCATGTGAAAGGATGCATTGCTGGAGTTGCGTCACTTTTGTGACACACTCCAGCAATGCATCACTTTTGCGCTTACAGATACGTCAGAAATACTGACGTATCTGTAACTCCTTGCGACATAATGCGTCATACATTAAATATGACGCATGAGTAGAAGACTGAAGGCCTCATTTATGAGGCCATGAGTCACTTTTACGCCACCGGTGCATCACTTTTTGTGACGCACCAGTGCTGTAAAAAATGCACCTTGTTGAGTCATATTTACAAAGTGACGCATCTAGGTAGATGCGTCACTTTGTAAACCCCTGCGCCACATTATACCTGTGCCAGCTGTAATGTATGCAAAGGGGGCGTATTGATGTAAAGAAGGGTCGTAGAAGTGACGCAGTGAAATCTATGAGATTTCACTGCGTCACTTTTACGACGCTGTTGCATCTAAATCTTGCGCCTGCCTCACAGCAGGCGTAAGACTGACGCAGGCCCTTTTCACATGGTACTGGCCCCATGTGAAAGGATGCATTGCTGGAGTTGCATCATTTTTGTGACACACTCCAGCAATGCATCACTTTCCTCTAATCAGGGGGTGTCTACTCTGCCCCCTTTTAATTATTTCCCCCTTTATTTTTCACCTCTTGTGTCTCGATTCTACCGAGACACAAGATGGCGGACTCTCCGGACTGTTTAGAATGTTGACAGACACCCGACAGCCAATCAGCTTTCCGCTCGCGCACTCCCGTAGCGCGCCGGGTGCGCTCCCCGGTACGCGCACCTGTGAGCGTTCGGAGTGCGCCTATAGATATATATGTGATTTTGAAGTTCATTTTCAAAAACACCACTGGAGCAATTTTCACCAAATATAGCACAGGCACATCTGCGTACCAGTCCCTACAATTTTGCCAAGTTTGGCGTAATTCCGTTCAGCGGTTCGGGCTGTAGACTTGTCTGACCGTCCTATGGAAATTAACATGGGGAAAACACGTTTTGGGACCCCCTTTTTTCTAAGCCCCCACTTCACGAATCCCCCCGAATCTTCCAGGGAAGGAGCAGAGTGGAGCTGGGCAAAATTTTGGAAAATTACACACAAATTCCTCAACCGGCGCCAGAGTTATTCCCAATAGAATGTTGCAGATTTCCTATGGTAGCCAATCCTAACTATAACTACCTACTGGCGACCGCCAGTAGGTAATATACATATAGATATATATATATATATATTCACTGAAAAAACCATAGGTTATAGACCATATATAGTTAGGAATTAGCATTTACAAAACCTTGAAAATTCACTGAAAAAACCATAGGTTATAGACCATATATAGTTAGGAATTAGCATTTAAAAAACCTTATTTTACTCACACAAAACCATTGAAATTCCATATATAGTTAGTTGCACTAACTATATATTGCGCACCCGCAATCCACTGCTGATCATGTCACATATTACATCATTCATGACATGGTCAGTGACATCACTGATGACATCACTGATGACATCTCAAATGACATCACTGATGACATCACTGATGACAACATCCAGTGACTGTATTTTTCTGTAAAGTTAAAATATGTCTTGAGTGGATGTATAAGTGTCTGGATGAAGGATTTAGTAGGTGCATGACTGACTGTATGAGTGAGTGATTAAATGTGTCTCACTGAATGCATGGGTTAGTGACTAAACTGTCTTAATTTGTGCATCATTATGTCTGTTGTTCTGTAAACTGCTGCATGTGTTGATCATTAGCTATACGAGAGGCTATATGTGTTATTAATTGGTTGCCCAAGTATTTCTATGGGAGATTGAGTTTGTGTGGGGGTAGCTGGAAGGTGTGAGACTCTATGCATAGATGTGTGAGCAGTTTATTCACTAGGTGTATGAGTTCAAGAGTGCATGTGGAAACAGCTACATGGGCAGTTGACTGTGTGCATGAGTGTATTGATGAGTGAATGGATATCTCAATGCTACATGTCATAGTAAGTACATATGTAAAACACAGTACATGTGAGAGTTGGCATATATAAATAACTGTGCATGAGAGCCACTGAATGAGTGAGTGGTTGTATCGATCATTGTGAACTTGTATCAGGGATTGTATAAGAGAGTAAATATGTGTTAGTATATGTTTCAATAAGTAAGGTGTGTTTAACTGTATAGTTGAAGAAATGGAGGTGAGATTGTTTCTTTGCATAACTGACTGGGTGTGTGAGTAACTCCATGGATGAGTGGCAGTGTGTGAGTGTCTGTATACACTGAGTGTATCTAAGGTTATATTAGAGTCTGAAGAGGTTTATCGTATTAGCACAAGAATGATGTCAAATGAGATGTCATCAGTGATGTCATCAGTGATGTCATTTGAGATGTCATCAGTGATGTCATCAGTGATGTCACTGACCATGTCATGAATGATGTAATATGTGACATGATCAGCAGTGGATTGCGGGTGCGCAATATATAGTTAGTGCAACTAACTATATATGGAATTTCAATGGTTTTGTGTGAGTAAAATAAGGTTTTTTAAATGCTAATTCCTAACTATATATGGTCTATAACCTATGGTTTTTTCAGTGAATTTTCAAGGTTTTGTAAATGCTAATTCCTAACTATATATGGTCTATAACCTATGGTTTTTTCAGTGAATTTCAATGGTTTTTTAATAGCAAATATCATAAGCTGTCGAATGTCAAGTACGTGGTAAGTAAAAACATTTTCGTGTTTATGCACACTGATCTGCTTTGAATGCTGCCCCCCACCCCTCATTTCTATTAGGAGTACTCTCTCTTTGCAGATAGTGAAGGGTAGTTAACGCAGCCCTTTGCCCCCTTTGTAATCCGTCGTGCCTGCTTCTCTCTCCATTTGATTGATTGTTCTCTTTGGTTCATTCTCTATTTACAAACAAGCACAGAGTCGCAATACTCTGTTTAGTCTTTGCAGATAGCGAAAAATCGTGTAAAAAAACAAAAGGAATCGAGCAAAATCAGTAGGCCACTAATGGGATCTCTTTTTGACCTCGCTAAAATAGAAACATTAGGAACAACCTGTTGAAAATAGCAATGCGTATGTACATAAGCGGCGTTCATTTGTGTTCACAGTACCCCTTGTTGATTGTTTCAATCGAGCATTGAATTGTTCGAAGTTAATTCTCTTAAGGATCTTCTCTACCTGCAAACGAGGAAGAATAGGAATATTCTCTCTCCCTTTGCAGATAGTGAAGGGTAGGTAACGCAAGCCTTTAACACGTCGTACCTATTTCATTCCTCATTGATTGATTGATTGTCCGAACATTGACTGTTTGGGAATTAGTTCTTTTTGGAGGTATTCCCTGTTTGCAAATAAACGTAGGAAAATCTTTGCAAGTAGTGAAAGGGTACGTAATGCGAACCTTTCTCCCCCGTTGTAATCTGTCATGCCTATCTACTCCCCACTGATTGATGCACCTTTTTCACCCGGACCATTTACTAGAGATACGTCATCTGGCCCGACCAGAGAGCACCCCTAGTGAAAAGGACATATGCAATAATAACGAAGTGATCACTGTATCCTGTTAACAGAAACTTTACCATGAAACAACCTGGAAAGAAAAAAATAGGAAAACGAAAATCAGTAGGCCACTGATGAACATGAACTTTTATTAAACAACGAACAAAGAAACGATAACATAACGTAATGATAAAACCTATTAATGTCCTAGAAACAAGAAAACGTTAAAATATGCCAGTGGTGAGAGACCAGAAAAACAGTAAGAGAAACCAAATCACCCCTCGCTGTCCCACCGCCTGCCACGCCAAAAAAATCGATAGACTAGGGAAAATGCAAGTCAGTAGAACATCCGCCCCCACTCTGGAAACTTCCAAGGTGGGGCAGGGTTCCGGCTACGCCCAGCCGGGAGCAGCCCATATAAGGCAGGTCCTGCTGCCACGCCTCGGCCAGGAGATCCTAACGTAGGGTGTAGCCGGAGGAGAGGCCGAGGCCAGCGGGACCCGGCCAGGGGATTGCCTTTACAACGCTGAACAGTTGCAGGGGGGGGGAATGTCTCCTCGACCCTCCCCTCTCTCTCCCAGTCCGGCCGCGGTGGCCCTTGAGAGTTGCAGGTAGTCCTGCCACATGCTCTTCCGGTCCGGCCACCAACGGTCGGGGGGCCGAGGCCGACGGGATCCGGCTGCAGCCGATAAACCAAGAAACCCGTTCATGGGGCCAGAGCCAGGGGCGTCCGGCCGACATCCACCGGAAGCCCGGCCCGAAGACGGACGGGACACTTCTTTCTTTTATAATGGCTGCGACAACACTGGGGGGGGATGTCTTGCACATGCCTCCGACCCCCCCCCCCCCTCGTCCTCATCGCCTGGTCCGGCCATAACAAATCTCAAGCGAGACGCCGTGGGGTGCACTGGGAGGGAGAGACGGTGCGAACAGGCCTCTCCTGCCTCCCCAGGTGGAGGCTTCCCAGCTGCACCCTCAGCGCTCCAGGCGCCCGGAAAAGGGTTCTTCCACTGTGGCCATGCTGCAACGTCTCGCCCGGCAGGGTGGAGCCCGTCCGCTCATGTGACCCCGCGATCGCCGGTAGCTGCCGAACTCTCAAAATGGCGGTCGACCTGGCAAGAGCGGGCCCAGCATAAAGAAATGGCCCGGTCACTGGTTGACTCCACCACCGTAGTCCTCCACGACCTTGAAAATTCTAGAGGAGCCGCGGGAGTCTCCGACCCCCGATGGGGAATGACTGCCATGATCGCCCGTGGAGTGACGAAACTGTATCCGCGGGACGTCGGCGCTCCCATGCTGGCGCCAGCCTCACTTTGAATTACTAGAATCCTGCAGACCTCACTTCCGGTGAAAGCACAGTGTGACCCGGTAGGAAAAATTATTGCACCCCCTCCCCTTTTTGACTGATAGTTCAAACCACCGATCCTTTCCTTTGCCCTTTTAACGGAACTTTGGACTGCCTCCCCCTCTTTTACATTTTCTAGAGAAAACAAAACATTAACCACTACATTAGCATAGCAGTTGACACCAGAACTGTTTTCAAATTGAAAACCAACAACATCTTCAACAGAATCCTTTTTGTTTCTGCTGTGACCCTGCTACAGCACAGGCATTGTCCCCAGCAGTAATTCTGCAATGCCGGTAAGAATAGCTGTGGTGCCTACTGGACTCACTCACCCCCGCGGCGCCCCACGCCGTTTTTTGCTGGGCGGCAACTTACTAGACATCACTTTCGTGCCATCTAGATTTCAGCGCGTTCTGCTGCCTTGGAACTATTCGCACAACAGACCGCTACTGACAAGAATATTTCATTATTGGTGCTGTCAATTTCAATAAATCTATTGGATAATTCAAAAGAAATTGCCACGGTCTCTTCGTTGTTTAAATGTTTTTACTGTTTTTGTTTTCTTGTATATATTTATATGTTATTAAAGTTTTATATTCCTACTACTTTGTTGGAGTGCTATATATTTTTAATGTGACACATAATTGTAAAAACTTTGATGTACAAAGAGTCATTCCTGGAATCTTCCGCTTCAGGCTCGGTCCCCTCCCCAATCACAATACAGGATGGTTTTCAGATAGTAGGAACACGTGTGGTGTGACGGATCTCATCGGGTGTGGGCCTTGATCTACTATAACTCCTTTGAAGAGGGGTGATTCTTTACAGCTGGGGCCATAAACTACATCTGCAGGGCTAGCTGATAGCCTGGACAATCGGACACAGAGAAAGAGGAGTGTCAGAGGGTGCGGTAGTGAATAGGGCGAAAGGGAGGTGTCGGGCGGGCACAGAGTGTGATTCTCAGGGAAGAGCAACGCAGATGGGGGGAGGTTTATTGCCCATGCATAAGACAGAGAGCGGTGGTGACCAGTGCCTAGGGAAGATGCTTGCGTGGGTGAGGAGCCATGCTACGAATCGACAGCGTGCAGAGAGTGGGTCTGGTCAAGACATCTAAAATGGCTGCCGTGCACGACAAAAGTGTGGCATTTCAAAAAAGGCAAGATGGCGCAGACAATGTTTTTCAACACTTCCTCATTTCCTTCGAATCGAACGTTAACAGACGTTGGGGCATATTACCAAAGTTAAGCGATATTTATCGCTAACGATGCTTACCAACCAATTTTTTACCACTAAGCATCGTCAGAAATTATCGAAGATAAACCTTGCTATTATCAAGGTTTATCGCAAATGCGATAATAAACGGCCGCAATGCATGAATATCGCTAAAAACTCAGCGATATTCATGCATTACCGAGCTAATGCTCTTAGCCATGTTATCCACCTCCCATTGGATAACATGGCTAAGAACTGCTCAGGGCAGGTGTTACTTTTTGGAGATATTCGCGCTTAGCGCGAATATCTCCAAAAGTTGGTAATAGGAGATAGATATCTTGCATGTTGTAATGCAAGTTATTGTGGTATATGGAACTCATACCATAATCTCTCAGGAAAGCAGAAACATCCTTTTGGGACCGCCTAAAAAGGCCTAGGGGGTGAGGAGTACTCTACTTTGCCCCCTTTTCACGTTCCGAACTATTTTATTTTACTCTCTTCTGTAATTACACAAAATAACAGCGATAAGATGCATCGGAGACACACAGTGAGAGAAAGGAGGCCGGAGATGAAGAAGAGATGTCAAATACACATTGGAGATAATATAGTGGCAGAAGGCAAGTAAATATGAGTAAACTTACCATGTAACATAAAAATGTTGCACTCTATACTATAAGTCTCATTTTATACTACAATCACTTCGCTACAACCTCATAAATTAAAAATAAAAATGAATAATGTCTCAAACAATTTTTGATTTCTAAATATAAATTTATTCTTCAGAATTTTCTAAATTTGAAAGAACTAGTAACATGTCCTCATCAGCAATGTCCTCATTAAAAGTCTCCAATGATGATTCTTGTAACTCTATGGTCTCCAAACACTCGATAAATTCGCCATCAAGAGATTGATCAAAAAAATCATTCAAGTCATCTCCTCCTTGTGACAATATTTCATTATTGGTGCTGTCAATTTCAATCAATGTAGTGGAATCATTCAAGTCATCTTCTCGTGACAATATTTCATTACTGGTGCTCTCAATTTCAATCAATGTAGTGGAATCATTCAAGTCATCTCCTCCTTGTGACAATATTTCATTATTGGTGCTGTCCATTTCAATCAATCTAATGGAATCATACAAGTCATCTCCTCCTTGTGACAATATTTCATTATTGGTGCTCTCAATTTCAATCAATGTAGTGGAATCATTCAAGTCATCTCCTTGTGACAATATTTCATTCTTGGTGCTGTCCATTTCAATCAATCTAATGGAATCATACAAGTCATGTCCTCCTTGTGACAATATTTCATTATTGGTGCTCTCAATTTCAATCAATGTAGTGGACAATTCAAAAGAAATTGCCACGGTCTCTTCATTGTGAGCCATTTTATTTTGAAATTGCTTGCTGTAAATTGCAGAAAAAAATAATCACTTTCATTTATCGTTTTTAGTAATACATAATATAAAACTAACTTCATCAAGTATTTAGTATAACAGAAGGACTGCAAATAAATAACAGAAAACATTTTTCAAATTATCTTCAAGTGTACAACATAGTTCCCCTTACAAATTAACAACTCACCTTTTTAAAAGTAGCAGAAGTGTTAGTACTGTGTAAATCAAACACCAGAAATTCACCACCAAAAATTCCTCACAAATGTACCTCAGACAGTAGTATCACAAAATGGCTGTGGTTTCCTCTCATTTGACATATATACATAACCAATTAACTTTCATCACACACAAATACAAAACCAAAGTAACATTTTAATTGGTTCTAAATTTCAACACTTTCAAATGTGTTTTCCCCATGCAATTTTCCATAGGACATTTACATACGTCTACAGCCTGAATGGCTGAACGGAATTACACCAAACTTGACAAAATGGTACATCAAACCTAAGAGGTCAGGAAGGATCTACTATGCCCCCTTATGGTCATTTCCCCCTTCGCTTTGGCCTCCTCTTGTCTCTCAATCCTACCGAGAGACAAGATGGCGGCCGCTACGGACTGTTTGGAATGTTGACAGACGCCGGAGAACCAATCAGCTTCGCAAAGCTCCGTAACGCGAAAAGTACGCGAAGCGGAGCGCTGTTACAGATATATATCTTTTTTTGAACGTTAATTTCTCAAAATCCACTGGAGCACATATATTGAGACCTAGCAAAGGCACATCGGGCTACCAGTCCCTAATATTTTGCCAAGTTTCGTGCAAATCCATTCAGCCAGGTCGCCAGTAGGTATATATAGTTAGGATTTTTTCTCAATGGGTTTTTTGAAAATTCTATGTCTAATAACTTTGGCGTTTGTGGACGGAATTGGCTGAAACTTTCAGGAAAATGGCACATTTTGTTTCTGAGCAGCCCTTGAAAATTTGGGGGGGGTTCGTCCAGTGGGGGCCGAGAAAAAAGGGGGGTCCCAAAACGTGTTTTTAACATTGAGTTTTCCATAGGGCGGTTGGCCTCATTTTTAGCCCGAACGGCTGAATGGATTTGCACGAAACTTGGCAAAATTGTAGGGACTGGTAGCCCGATGTGCCTTTTGTAGGTCTCAATATATGTGCTCCAGTGGATTTTGAGAAATTAACGTTTAAAAATAGATATATATCTGTAACAGCGGACCGGGCAGCGCTCTGGTTCGCGGACTTTTCGCGCAACGGAGCTTTGTGAAGCGAAGCTGATTGGTTCTCCGGCGTCTGTCAACATTCCAAACAGTCCGTAGCGGCCGCCATCTTGTCTCTCGGTAGGATCGAGAGACAAGAGGAGGTCAAAACAAAGGGGGAAATAACTATAAGGGGGCATAGTAGATCCTCGCTGACCCCCTAGGTTTGATGTGGAGGTTTTAAAAGGGCCCCGCGGGGCAAAAAAATAATAATAATAATAATAATTGAACGGCTGAATGGATTTGCACGAAACTTGGCAAAATATTAGGGACTGGTAGCCCGATGTGCCTTTGCTAGGTCTCAATATATGTGCTCCAGTGGATTTTGAGAAATTAACGTTCAAAAAAAGATATATATCTGTAACAGCGCTCCGCTTCGCGTAACGGAGGTTTGCGAAGCTGATTGGTCATTCTGTCACTGGGCTATAGTTGGGCTACATCTGGCTGATATTTGGGCTACATTTGTTTTTTTGTGTGTCTGGCGGCCATCTTTGGGCTACATTGGGCTACATTGGGCTTCATTGGGCTACATTCGGCTAATTAGCAAATAGCTCATCGCAAACTAGGAATGGTAAAGAATCGCTATTTATTCCTTAAAGTTCGCTATTTAGGAAATGCAAAAAACTTTGATGATATATATGGCGGTTCATCTCTAACAAGATAAGAAGCATAGGGATACATTTATGATGACTGGCGCATCACCAGGGATGTGTTAGTCATTCTGTGCCGCTGTTCCGTCACCTATGGTGTGCTGCATTTACAATGCGGCGCATCATGGGGCAAAAACAGCACAGATGCGTGATGTATCTGTGCCGTAAAGGTGGCGCATTGCTGGAGTTGTATCGCAAGTGTGATGAAGCTCCAGCAAGGGTCGGGGGTGCCCCTGTCGCAGGGTTTCTGTTCTCACACAGAACTGTGGACAGAGGATTGGAACCTCGGCGAATGCATTGCTGGAGTTGTATCGCAAGTGTGATGAAGCTCCAGCAAGGGTCGGGGGTGCCCCTGTCGCAGGGTTTCTGTTGTCACACAGAACTGTGGACAGAGGATTGGAACCTCGGCGAATTAGGGTGTCCCAAAACTCACGTTAGTAATCAAAAACTCCTTAGCAAGCTAGGTACAGTGTCACATTGGATATAACAAACTCTCAATGTTTAGACAATCCAGAATATGAACTTATAGTACCTCAGGATACGTGGAACTCATGAACAGTCGGTCGTTATAGATTTCTTAGAAACCAGAACATGGAGTTAAGAAGAACAGATGTGTATTTGAAATGTTTATTTACTAATGCCGTCTTCTCAGGCGTAGTACCATAGATAATAAAAGTACACATATTATCAGTAGCAAAATTACCAGCATAGTTACTAGTACATAAAAAGTGAATGGTGATAGTATGTTAACATGCTGTAAATGAATAAGAGTTAGCAACACTTATAAGCAGCCGCGGGCCGTGGAGGGAGTTACGGTGAGGCAGGGAGGCGGGGAGGGGGAGAAGCAGGGTGGAGAATACAAGTACACATATTATCAGTAGCAAAATTACCAGCATAGTTACTAGTACATAAAAAGCGAATGGTGACAGTATGTTAACATGCTGTAAATGAATAAGAGTTAGCAACACTTATAAGCAGCCGCGGGCCGTGGAGGGAGTTACGGTGGGGCAGGGAGGCGGGGAGGGGGAGGGGCAAGGTAGAGAGGGCTCCACCCTGCTTCTCCCCCTCCCCGCCTCCCTGCCCCATCGTAACTCCCTCCACGGCCCGCGGCTGCTTATATCTCACCCTCCCTAATACACATATTATATTATTTGCTAAGAAGGTCTCTTTGTGTTGGTTTAGGGCGTGCCCATACTTTAGTGTCTTAGATTTGAAGGAATCACATCACCATACACCAGCTCTCTCTTCATGTGAACCGCATCAACTGTTGTGTATGTGTGTTCGGCAAAGCAATATAAAACCCGCCTCATGCCCAGAATTGGCAGAAGTTGCACTTATGTTATGAGTATGAAGTCGTGGAGATCAGACCTCATAACAATTCTGTATCGTGTTGTTCTTGAAACTTTAGCACTCGCTGTACAGATATAGTTTAACAAGTAAAGCAGATAGTAGACCAATAACATATTATTCTCATGTAAACCACGATGAACTACTAGGTGGAAAGCTAAAGCAACAACTAAGTGTCGTGTGCAGAAGTTGCAAAAAAGGAAAAATGGCGTTTAAACCGGTAATGAGCCCATGCTAACTTAACACGGTGTAAAGATATCCAGGACCTAGATGACACCTCCTCATGATCCGGAAACGAACTGAATAAGATAATAGAAGTGCCATCTCATGAGAGCAGATTGCAAGTTTATATGTGGACGGTCCGCAAGGTAAAGCATTAAAAACTAGGAAAATGTAATGCTAAAGAAAAATAAAACAGCCAAGTACTTTATCGAGTCTTAAGCCAATAGGCAAGGTAAATAATAAAAACTTGACAAATAAGTCAATGAATTGTCAATGAAATGCTAGTACTCAGCATATCAAACATGAAAAAGGTCTATGACATAACTGTGTATGCAAAATAAGCTGCAACAGCCTCCAATAGGAAGTCACCGTCTTCATCCGAAAACAGTTCAGCCATCCAATTTAAAAGCGGAAAAGAACATACGTGCTCTCCCAGCACCGGATCCTCTATCACCATCAGAGGACAGCTCGGTGGGTTTTCAAGAAAGCTCTCTTCCAAGAAAGACTGTGCTGCCGCCAGTAAATTCCAGGGACCAAGTAGTCCATGCATCAATGCCACAGCCATAATCCTTTCGCCAGGACAAACCAACTCGTGAGTAATGATAGGAGTCATCAGCTGATTAAAGTCGACGTCAGGAGAAACCGGTCCGCAGAGACACAAATCAATGGCCCAATCGAAATCACAGGTCAGGCAGTGAAATACAGGCTGGACACAGGTGAAGTAGGAGAACCGAAAAGATAATCCATATGCCGTGCTTAATATCGCCAACGGCATTGTGCCATAATATTCTAGCATGCGATTGCGGAACAGTGTCAGCAGCTGCAGGGTCGGAGGTTGCATAGGAGGGACATCCATATTTAAAAATGTAAAAAAGCACAAGAGCGTCCGCTGGTAATGCAAGTAAAAATGCCAATCCACGAACCAGAGTGCAGAAAATACAATGAAAGGAAGCAGGGATGACTCCAAAGATTTTCTCAAATGAAGTCACGAGACCACTGGTAACAACTTTAAAAAAGTGTGTCAGGGACTTTGTGGAGGATGCGTTAAAGATAGTCGGAAACATGTTGCTGAAATTGAAAGGCAAATCTTAATTGAAAAGGGTGTGCACCTCTGTACGGGTGTTCGCTACGTGAAGTACGAAAGTTTCACGGGCCGAACTCAAGGCCACCTCTCTCTGAGACAAAAGAGCTCTTATTCTTGCCATGCCGTTGAAACGTGTCCCAAGGTTGGTATTTGTGGCCAGATTGAAAACTCCCTATGTTCATGTGTGGGAGGAAATAGAACATTTCTGCAGCAAATAACCCGTTCACTTACTGTTACGATAAAAGGAATACTTTTAATTAACTCAGAACAATCTTCATTATTGAGCATCAAATAACTACCATTTTCCAACAACTTGAACGTGGGGATGATAGCAGGAACTGGCGTGCCTTGCAACACGCAAGCCATATTTGGTCGGTGTTTGTTGCATGAACCGTGTAACTGTATGTGCCTACACATTAGTGAATGATCTGGCGTCTCAGTGCATTCCTCTCCATTCAGATAAACTTCTTGATCATCTTTGAAACATCTGTATGTGTATGGAAGCGACCAGACCTCATGAAGAAAAGCACTACCTAAAGGTTCATAACGACCTATTGGTATATATTTCATACAATTTGAAAACTTATATAAAGCAAAAGGCAGCGTTATTAAACCGTGGATAAGGCATGTTGTCAAAAAACCCGCAATCCTCTGCTGATGATGTCACTGAGCATGTCATGAATGATGTAATATGTGACATCATCAGCAGTGGATTACGGGTAATAGTATCTCTAGTTTACTCCCCTATAGCTGTCTTTATTTTAACATAAGTGTGTGTTTCCCTCCCTTATACTTACTGTTTTTGGTTCGCTTCCAGTTCGCGTACCGGCGAGCGAACTAGGAAGCGAACTAAGAGAAATAGAGGTTGGCACAGTTCCAAATATTGTACCAATTTTTTAATAACGGGGAGGTAGTTCTGAAAAGTACTTTTTTTTTTATTTTTCTGAACATTTTTTTACTGTTTTTGAATTTTTCGGAACAGTTTTATATTTTTTTGGGTTTTTCTTGGAGGGGGCAATGAAAACGATTCATTGTAAAGGGCTCAACAGGAGCAACAAAACAAAAAAAAGAAGTATTTATTATTTTGGGCGTTTCGGACAAACTTGCATATGATAGTCAATAGCTCTGTTGATCAGAGTGATGCTTCTTTCTCCGTAGGAAATGAATCCATCGCAAAATACGCAGGTGTGTTTTACTTCACCAAATCTCATTTGTATATTTGGCACCATCTCCCTGCCCTCTGGTCCCGTTACTTCCGGTACAACAGATCTTCTGGCCATAATAGGGAGATTATCTAGGTCGTTCCGAAACTGTGCAGCACTGTAGTTGTTAGGATGCCACCTAGTCATATGGCGATGCATTGTGTAGTTTCCGAAACTGTATTTTTTGTCGGTCCCTCTGGACAGTCTATCTTGACATATAAGGCAAGTTACGTATCTTGCATTTACTTTTTTCTGACCTTTGGGAATTTAAAAAAATTGCCAAATGAAGTTTTCTTTCCGGTGAGACGTCCTGGGCTGCTCAGGCAAAAACTGCCTCTCTTCGTGCTCGTCCTCCTGTTCCTCTTCTTCTTCTTCTTGTTGAATTATAACTTGAGCAGGTGGTCCACTCTTCCTTGGATGTGGTGGAGGTGGTGGGGAAGCACCAGCTGAAGCTACTAAAGAAGCCATTGCTCAGTGATCACAAAGGGTCTTTCTCTCACAATGATGAAAGTCAGAGTGAGGAAAGAAGGAGGGATTTTCATCATTTGGGAAAAACAAGAGTTCTCAACCAATCAAAAGTGTTCATTTTAGATTATATGACCTAGTCTTACATCATTAGGAAACCAAAAGTGAAATGAACCAATGAAAAGTGTTATTACCAAGTCACATGACTTGCTGTGTTTACGTTAAGCGCTTTGCAGGGCCTCCCGGTTTGCTTCCAGAAACCTGCGCTTTGCGACTCGCTTCGCGTACCAGTTCGCTAACGTAGCACGTCATATGACGTATCACGCGACAACGTGAAACGTCATGCGGACGGGAGGCGTCACGATGTTGTTTTCTAACGCGGCACTTGCGGTAAAGAAACGTTTACCGGCTCGCGGTCTATTTCGCGGCATCAAGGTCAGCTAACGGGAAGCTTCCCGATTCGCGAAGCGGGAACGAAGAAAAAAAAATATTTAAAAAAAAAATTATTCATAAACATATAAAATATATTTTTGGATTTAAAGAAGAATAAATTTTACAGCTACAGATATTAGCTGTTAAAAAACCAATGAAATTCACAGAAAAAACCATAGGTTATAGACCATATATAGTTAGGAATTAGCATTTACAAAACCTTGAAAATTCACTGAAAAAACCATAGGTTATAGACCATATATAGTTAGGAATTAGCATTTAGAAAACCTTATTTTACTCACACAAAACCATTGAAATTCCATATATAGTTAGTTGCACTAACTATATATCGCGCACCCGCAATCCACTGCTGATGATGTCACATATTACATCATTCATGACATGGTCAGTGACATCACTGATGACATCACTGATGACATCTCAAATGACATCACTGATGACATCATCTAGTGTCTGTGTGTTTTTGTAAAGTTTAAATACGTTTTACATATTGAAGAATGACTGGATGTATGGAAGACTGAGTGTGTGTGTGGCTGGCTGGGAGGTGTGTGACTCTGTGCATATCAATGTGTACTTGTATCAGTGATTGTATAAGAGAGTAAGTATGTGTTAGTATATGTGTGAAAAGTATGGTGTTCTGTGTTTAACTATAGATGAGGAAATCGAAGTGTGATTGATTCTTCACAGGACTGACTAGGTGTATGAGTGCATATGATAGTGTTGTAATAATAAGTGACTGTATGTATGAGTAATTGTATGGGTGAATGAGTGAATGTGTGTGTAGACGTACGAATCAGTGAGTGTGTATGTAGTAACTGGTATTGGTGTGTCATGATGTCATCAGTGATGTCATTTGAGATGTCATCAGTGATGTCATCAGTGATGTCATTTGAGATGTCATCAGTGATGTCATCAGTGATGTCACTGACCATGTCATGAATGATGTAATATGTGACATCATCAGCAGTGGATTGCGGGTGCGCGATATATAGTTAGTGCAACTAACTATATATGGAATTTCAATGGTTTTGTGTGAGTAAAATAAGGTTTTCTAAATGCTAATTCCTAACTATATATGGTCTATAACCTATGGTTTTTTTAGTGAATTTTCAAGGTTTTGTAAATGCTAATTCCTAACTATATATGGTCTATAACCTATGGTTTTTTCTGTGAATATATATATATATACATATACATATATTACCTACTGGCGGGTGCCGGTAAGTAGTTATAGTTAGGATCTATTTTCCATAGGAAAAGCTTATTTTGACTAGTTTATAACTTTGGCGCTGTTTGTCGAATCTTCACAAAATGTTCCAAATAAAGTACGCCATTTTTTGTAGTTGTGCATGGAAAGTTTCGAGGTAAACCATCAAGTGGAGCCGAGAAAAAGGAGGGTGAAAATGTGTGTTTCCCAAGTTAATTCCTATACAGATTTTAGACACAACTACAGCTCAAACCGCTAAAGGAAATTTCACCAAATTAGGCAGAAAGCTAGCTCTTGGTCCAGAAACAAACCTTTTTATGATTTGGTGTAAATCCATTCAGTAGTTTTGGAGATATTAAAGGAAAACCACATTTGTATAGCTAAAAGTGTGGACCCTATGTGCATGTTACCGATTTCATGCAGCGATTTGATTAGCTGCCAGCGCTTCAACCAGGGGTGTTTGCAGCCATCTTGGGACTCCGACTCAGCCGATCACAAGCAAAAACGTAAAGAAAATAGAGTAGGGGCAGGGTATCAATTCCCTGACCCCTAGGACTGGAGATGTCGTCCACCAGGGACCCCACCAAGCCAAAAAGCACTTTTTTAAACATTTTTGCAAATTGTGAAGATTCTCAAAGCCCCATGAAAATAAAAAAAGAAAACATCCATGGTCTCAAGCGCTTGTATATATTCCAGCTCCTGGGTGGTCCAGGTTACGGGGGGCATTGCTTTTTACTAAATATGGCGCCCTTAAGAACCCCGGGGACCAACTTCTCCTCAGGACATGATTTTTAAATCAGAGGGGGCTGCACAGACTTCCCTTCTACTGCTATAAAGAGCCCCAGGAACCACCAACACCCTGGGCCTTTATTAATATATTGAAGATGGGTCGTGCGGACACACCTCATAGGGTTCTTAGGAGTCCCAGGACCACCACCTCCCCAGGGCTTCAATAGTAAAGTACGGCCCCACTCCCGGACCATATATGGCCCCAGGGACACCACTTCTCTGGGCCATCCATTCAAATTGAGAGGAGGGGGCAGCCCGGTCCCCCTCCTGCAGCCATTAATGGATTTGGAGGCTACCACCCCCTAGAGGCAGCTTTCTATCTACTGAGGTGCCCACCCTCAGGAGATAGCAGTTTGCTTTCCCTTGGCAGAAGCTTTGACAGTGCCCGCCAAGCTTGGGCAAACTGTAACTCTGCTCCCAGTGCGTGGGAGCAGGAAATCTGCTCCCGCCCGCTGGGAGCGGACATTTCATCATCTTTCCTGCCTCCTGCCAAGCGGGAGGAACAACAGGTGAAAAACCTGCTCCCACACAGAGAAACCAGCCTTTTTTGCTGCTCCCTGTGTGTAGGAGCAATGCCAGCTCACCCTGTAGTCAGGAAGCTGGCTGGGACTGTGGGGGCATTGAGGCTCCCCGTGGTCTACAACACTACACACTGGGTTTTCTGTGTGGGCTCAGAGGCACCCAAAATGGAGAGGCTGGGACCCAGGGGCTGCAGCTCGGGGAGGGGGGCACGAGGCTCCTTTCCCTTGTATAATTAATTGATTCATGGTTCTCTCTTCTAATTACCTTGAGTATGCAAATGCCCAAAATCATCTGCAAACTCTGCTCGTATTGCCTGACCCAATTTTCATATTAGCATGCACAGGTCTTTCCCCCTTTTCCAACGTTGATGGACAGCTTCCCAAAAGGCCCCACCAGTGTGTTTCCCACTGATTTTGGTGACGCGTTCTTAGTACAGAGGAATTCGAGGACGGCTCCACCAAACAAAAAAGCACTTACTTCATATAGTTAAGAGGAAGTACCCCTGTTTGGTGGAGATTCTCCTTGTAGTCTTCTTGTATTCTTTTGACGAGGATTCATGTTATCATAGATTTGTGAATGATGATGCTGCAGGAACAATCTCATTAAATTACTCACACCTTTTTAGTGCTGTTTGACCGCATGGCACTGAGTGTTTAGCAGGTAAGTGAACAAGATCGTCAGAGCTGCATTTACATCAGCACAGCCTAAGAGGGCTCAATGAGGGCTAGGGCAGCTTTAGGGGGGCTCACACAGCCAGCTCCTGCTGCAGGGTGCTTCTCGGATCATGACAGGTGCATGATTGGAATTTGTGAGTCCTGGAGTCAGTCCCTGGAGCTGTACCTGCCAACTGCTGCTCTGTCATCACAGTCTATGAATACCCTAGTTTTTCCAACCCACAACTGCCCCACCGCCTGCACCGCCACCACCAGCTGCAAATGAACCATAAAGTGATGGTACTGGTCAGTGGTGGGGCAATTATGTAGACTTAATTTCACTAGGATTCAGGTACACACTGGAAAGCTCTTGTTTTTGTAAAGCAGGGAGATGCTTTGGTCTGTTTTTTTTTTAAAGCAGGGCTATGGCACTGTTTTACATAATGAAACAATTGTTACATGAAGAGGAAGCAGCCGTTTGGAGCAAGCACATCATTTTTTACCCCCCCCCCCAGTCACTAGGATCACAATTAAACCCACCAGGGCTTCATATCTCAGTTTGAGAGTGTCAGTGAGCCTGAGCACAGTGATAATAATGGTAACTTGCAATGATTCAAGGCTCACAGCTGAAAGTACAGCACTACCAATAGTTCATCAATCAGTTCCAGGGCAAACCAGCTATCACTTCTGGCACAACAGAGGAGCGTAGCACTTGTTTCATGGGGTTGGATATTTTAGTTCTCTCTAGCCAATAGGTGAGCTCATGGGAAGCATAGCCAGCTCTCTAGTAGGATCATAACTTGGTCTCTGAATCACTTAAACTAGCTATCTAATTGCTGTGCCTGTGCTTCCTTTGGAGCGAAAATAAAGGCAACTGTAGTAGGATGTCCAATGAAAACTGGAAGGTAAGGCCACTTGCATGGACACCTACCCCTCATTGGGGAGAGTTGAATTGTTTGTGTGAATGGAAACTGATAACATTCAAAGAAAAAAGTGTCTCAATAGAAGCTGTTTGCATCCACTGAGTGTGAGTCAATGGTTCTCCCTTTTATTTACTCGGAGTATGGAAATGCCTAAAATCATCTGCAAGGGTGCTTATGTGTTTACAAATTCACCGAAAAAAAAAAAAAAGTTACATGAATGTTATACTTAGGAAATAGAATTTAAAAAACCTTAGAAATTCACTAAAGAAACAAAAGTTACAGGGACGTTATAGTTAGGCTCAGATTTTACTCATACAAAACAAGTGAAATTCAGCAGGTATAGATACCTGTGCTGACTATATCTTATGCCCTGCAATGCACTGCTTATGACCTCATGTATTACATCACTCATGACATGCCTTATTAGCAGTATTAAGTGCTACATAAATACAATTTAAAATCTGCAATCAATATTTATTCAATGTGATCACTGAAGATGCAATTATGACTAACTTTTTCATTGAGTCCTAATTGGTAGTAGTATTAACACTTAGGGGCCGATTAGGATGGCGGACGGATCGCCACCGTCATGCAGGCGGCGGCGATCCATCCGCCATCTGTGCCCGTCCGCCACCAATTTCCCCCCGCCATATTAAAACAGCGGTGGACAGAAATACCGTCCGCCGCTTTTCCGCCCCGGTCGCCTTGCGGCCGGGGAGGAAAAGGGTTCATATGGGTGGCGGTGTCTTCCAGACACTGCCAGCCATATTATGATGGCCGGATGCAGATGCCTTTCCCGCCACCGAAAGGCATACGGGCTTTGCTTTGGGGGCCCGTTGCGGGCCCCAGGGTAAAGGGGAGTTGGGGGTGCATATGGGGGTTACCTATGGTACCCCCCTGTGTTTCACAGTACAACATGGCAGGCACCGCGCTGTGCCTGTCATGTTGTGCTGCGAAATGCACAACATGCATTTTGGACATTGCGGCGACAGTGCTTTCGGCACCGTTGGCTGCAATGTTAAAAATGCGAGATGCACCCGCCACTGTGGAGGGTGCATCCTAATTCGGGGCACGGTACCTCTACCCTTGTGGTGGACGGTCCCTGCCCCAGACAGGATGGCGAACGGACTTTGTCCGTCCGCCATCCGAATCGACCCCTAAGTCTTTAGAGGTGAAGGGAAAGCCCCACAACTTCAGAGCCGGTAGTTGCCTAATGTGACAAACCCTGAAAAGTTTAACTTTTCCATTTCTGCTGCCCCCATTTCCTTTAAGATACATTTACTTTTTATATTGAATTAAAATCGGTGCAATTAATTTATAATATTTATTCAAGATGGCATATTTGGAAAAGTGTCCACCCTAATACCATGGTACCATGGTTTTTCTGTGGTTGAGATTAATCAGAGTTGATTAAAATAGGTGCAGTATTTGTATTCTTAGATCTTTTCACTAACCTTCACCTTGCCTGATGTTTTTGGGCAGTATTGTTGGCTTCTGATTTTAATTACCCACACATGTTTGCACTTCTAGTTAATTAAACTATGAAACTATTATGTTTCCAAATGCAGTGAGTTATTAACTTCATGGATGTAGCAAATCTCTTTCAGATATTGGAAATTAAGATGAAGGGCCCAGGTTAGTAAATAACACATAAAATCAATATTTAGTCGAGGATTGAATTACATAACAATGCATAATGGGTTAATAATTTCCAGAGCATTAGAATAAATCACTATCAAAGAATTAAGAATCCTAGTATCATGAGAGATATAATTGTACAGCCATATTTTGGAGGATAGGGTGCAACAAGAATGACGTGCTTAGAAATGTGTTGCTTTTCTATTCTAATTTCCAATGCTACTAGAACATTTTGAACCTGGAAGTTCTATGTTCTTTGGTTTTTCACATGGACCCGCCTGCAGAACAGGAAAAGAAAACCTTAACAGGAATCTGGACTCTGCAGGGTCAGTATTGGGTAGAAAATAGGCATGAACACCAAATTAAAAGACTCTCTGTGTAGGTGATTTGCTAGGCATGATGAAATGCATTCACTTGTGCTTGCTGCAGGCAACGTGTGTGGTAATATCAGGGAAAAAACACTAAAACCCGGCCCACCAAACCATAAAACATGTGAAAAACATCCCACACACTTACTCATCAGACCAGTCCATCTGGCACTGTCAGATTCCCCTGTACACCAGTTCCACCCTATGAATAAGCTACACCAGCTAATGGAGAAAGCTGGGTGGGTCTTTTCTTGCCGAGACATAACTTTCCGGGGACAACATAGGCCCCTTTTAAGGTGAGGCACTCAAATGGTGTTTTTTTAGACTGGAATGCAAGTGGCTCATCGATTCGGATAATGCACTTCAATGTTCTATGTCATTAACCCCTTCACTGCGGCGGCTATTCTGCCGCAGTGCTAAGGGGGCGGGGCAGCCGCGCGGCGGCCGCATGCTGGTGATGGAACCGCTCCGTCACCAGCTGCGGTTGAGCTGTGCTCATGACGGAGCGGTTCTGTCACGACCCCGCTCAATAGAACGTCCAGCGCAGGTGCGGAATTTGCGCCGCGCAGGCGCGCCGTGCGGGCCGTGACGGAACCGCTCCGTCATTAGCACAGCGCGACCGCAGCTGATGACGGAGTGGTTCCGTCACCAGTAAGGGAGGAGTTAATATCTGAGCTGGTTTAATATTCCCAGCTGCTAAATTCTGAGAAGCGGGGAAGAGTAAAGAATGTAGAGGTTGAAAGCAGGTCTGTCCAGAGCCTTAGCCACTGGACCCATCCTATAGTGTTGTTCGCCCCCCTCTTCCCAACTTAGCAAGCCAGCTGGCAGAATATCTTGGCAAAACTGTTTATTTCAATAATATATAAAACAAATGCACAGTCTGTTCAGTATTATTAATGTACCTGTTAACTCTTCCTTCAAGGAGATAAGATCCTTTTCAGAGGTCTATTCATTTTGGGCTCACAATTCACTGGTGAATGAGGAAAGAAAAGAAATGAAGATAAATATAGGCACTAGTTAAAATAAAAAGTATTGACACAGAAATTGGTCTGCGTTTAATGAGCAACTTGGATTTAAAACTTTTAGGTATTTTTTTCCCCCCAATAACCTCTAACAATGATATATCCAAGACATTAGTAGAATGTGAAAAACAATGGATCTATAGATTAAAAATCAATAAAAATGCTTTAAATGATGAAATCCCCTGGAACGTATTGTGAACATGGGCTACTAGGGACTACAAATCCCATCATCCTCTTTGCCATGTGACCTAATGTTGACATCATCAAGTGACACTGGAGTATTCAGCTGCGTTGACTGTTTGTGGTAATGCTGAAATGGAGCCAGCAGGTTCGAAGTCAAAAAAGCTAAACGGGTAGATTAGCACCCTTGATGAAGTACAGGGTGGTTCTATTAACGAGCCTTTGTCTCACTGTATTCCTAATCCTTGTGTGGTGAGTCTCTTCCGCTAACTTAGTGTGTGACTTCAGTGGCACGCCCCACTCTTCGTACCATTATTGTGAGTTCATTGGGTATGGTAAGAACATAATTTTATCCAAAAAGACAAATGTTTTTATGAATTGTACACTACAGTTTGTTGGGATATTTCCATCTTATTCACCATGCATGTCAGTGTATTGTTGTTTTTCACAGCCTCTACGGCTACCTGCACCAAGTCATTCATTGTTTGTTTGAGATTCTAAGGGTCACGGAAAGTAATGAGTATGACAACATGTCCAAAACCACGGCTGCTATGCATGACTATTGTAAAGTAGATAATCAACAAGTGTGAGAATGCCTTTACATATATGATTTGTTTCCAAAGGAAAAGAAAGTAGAGGTTTTCCTTATACAGCAAGGCAGCATGTCTGTTTATTTCACATGCTTTGTATGTTTAATGTTTGTCTATCTTCCATCCAGAACTTTGACAAGGGGTACGGAAGAGCTGGGGCAGGTTTTTGTACTGATGAAAGTAAAAGCACACCTAGTGGCCACAATCTACAGACTGAAACATGTTGAAAAGTGTATAGGATTATAGGATCATTATTGCCCATTGTTACCCACCTTATAGTTTTTAACCATACCTGAGCAACCACCAGTAAACCTGGGCCGCTTCTGGTATTATTATTCTTTAGGACCTTGGCTGCTAGCTAATATTCAAAGTGCTCCCTGGAATAAAGTAGAGGCCATTCTGGTTTTCTAGGGACCAGGATGAGAACTGATGATGAAGCATGCCACTTCGAGAGTGAGTGAGTATCCTTAAAATCAGATACTCTCATTTCTGGAGCAGACAGTGATCAGTTCAAGATGCTGACTTAATACAGCAGGTGAGTATGCCCTTTTGTAGTTTTCAGTTTAAAGCATTCTTTGCTTCCCACATAGTCAACCGTCCATATCCTGGCTCATTACAGGATTTGCTCTTGAGCAGTATTATGCCACACTTGGATGATATTACGCCTGTGTAAATGTATTAATCAGTGCAAGGTCAATATTTGTGAATACCTTGCCCACATGAATCATGTGATTTGCTCTTGTAAATTGACCATATATTTATATGCCACTTGGAGAATTTCGACTATGAAGCTTAAACACAGACTTGCATGAACTGCCACATGGAGAACTGAACATTTAAATCATTCCTAAGTAGTGCTGTAAGGACCAGGGTTACTTGGCTATTGCATCACTCCCCCAGGCCCCTTTATGTGTTTAAATAGGTATAATCAAACTGATGGTCAAAAAGAGAAATATGGAAAATTACAACCAGGGCTGGTATTAATATTTGAGGTGAAAGTCAGGGCTGCTATATGTATGAGTGCACTATCAGTACTTCTAAGCCTGAAAGCTTAAGTTTTAATGGGTCAGGACTAGTACTTCTAAGCAAGGACTGTAACATGGTTTCTCTGCATGCCTCTTTCTTTTGGGCTCCATTTCTTTAATAGCAATTCTTAAGAGGGGTGCTGTATTTTAATGACACAGTACTAGCACTAGTCACCAGCCACAAATGGGAGGCCACTGATTCAATGGGCATTAGCAGAACTCCCATCTCACCTTTAACATAATGTGAGACAATCAAATGTTTGCAGTGAGTAAAGAATGCGGGACATCAAGTGTTACAGTTAAGAAGCCAGCACATTTCATGAACTTTTCCTTTCCTGATAAATATGTGGCAGCCACTATTTAAACACAAGGAGCTGTTCAGAAGCAATGTCCGATCAGGAAATCTGCAGACTTCAAAAACGCACACTTCCTTAATTAGAGTGTTGGGCTGAGGCACAGCCATTACAAATCATTTATGAGTCAGTTTCAACTGCTATTGTTCCAGACTTCAGTATGCCTAGGGGTACTGGCCTGTTGTGAAATCCAGCCTTGTGAGATAATGTATCAGCTCCTGATAACTTTATTTTATTTACTTGACTCAATTGTCCATCATAATAACTGCGATGAAAGTGATTGATTATATGGTGTGGTTCCGCGACCTTACTAGGTAATGAACTCACAAACCCATGTTGGATTCAGTTGGATTTGTTTGAAAACTTTTAGCTCAAGCCCAGAAAGTTGTGGCTCTGAGCAGTCAGGCTTTATCAAAGTGTGAAGCATTGAGAAGTAGTTGAATAAGAAGAAAACTGTCATCAATTTATGAGTAAAAGGTTATATATTTAAGTTTAAAGACACCTCAATGACAAAAATTACCTGTGGGGATCTGTAGACATGAATTTTTAAAGGAACAGTAAATCACAGCTTTTGACTGAACACAATAAATTATTGTAATGACTGCGATAGCGCTAACTTTTCCAATGTTTTATAAACATGTAAACAACTACTTCTAAACACTTGTGGTAACTCGTTTTATAAAGTTGTAAACAGCTACTTCTAAACTCTTGTGGTAACTCCTGGGCTGGCAGGGAGCTAGTCACAGGAGGCAACAAGATCCAGTTGAATGGGAATCTTGCACTCAAAGCAGACTCCAGTCAATTTCCAGCCACTGTGGTGAACCACCTTAGACTTTGATTAAGTGATCCTAATGCAATGTAATACAAGATGTTGAGGTTGCTGAGCCAGTGATGTGGGTCTTTCTGGGGCCACCCCAAAGTCCACAAACATTGTGGGCCAACTATATCCACAGGGTCAATGTCCTTTGAAGTCTAGGTGAAGTTCAGTCAAAAACCACTTACCCCTTGTCTACTGGTCTCTGGTTACAGTAAAACCAGAGGTTTACTTTAACTATCAGTAACTTTCCTTACTGTGCAATCAAAGTTCAATCTAACAGCTCTTCTGGATCCAGCAGACTTGTGTGCAACTTTTTAAGTTTGGGACTTATCTCCCAGGCTGCACTTCAGTGGTTAGATGCAGTGTAGACGCGGTTGTACAATACATGTTTTATATGCTGCTGTATGTGAACACATTCTTTTGTTATTGTTCATCCTGCGTTCGTGAATAGATAGTGGGCTTGGACTCTGGGCTGTAACAGTTGAGTCAGTTGCTGTCTGGACTTCAAACTAGTTGGTGGTTTTGGATGGGAAAGTGATAGACATGGCTTGAGTCCAAGAGTATCAAGATGGTATATTAGTTTTTGCAGAAAGTGTTGCGTTACATAACCAAATTCTGAGTGATGTCCTAAGTGTGAAGGCCAAAATTGGTATGACCATTAGATGTGACAAATGCATGTTTCGTGCACTGGAATTGGACTATTTATAGCATACAACTCTTTCATCTGGTATAAACCCCAAGTTTTTTTCATCAAAGCCATCAGAGATGCTCCTCCATCTAAATACAGAGATACCCTTCTGTCCTTTTTAGGGCTAGCTGTATGCTACATCCACTTTGTTCAAGGGGACAGCTACATTCTTGCACCATTAAGGGTTTTGGTAAAAAAAACTAATGAATTTCATTAGACAAATGATTTGGAGGAAATATTTAATCATGTTAAAAGCTAGCTGAAGGAGCGCCAGCCTTGCACGCTTTTAAAGCTGACAGTACATTTTCCATTCCAGTAGATATAAGTTCAACTGGCTTAGTTCTCTGTCAATGGTAAAGTAAAAATGGTAGCGTTTACTTCCAGAATTTTGAAACAATCTGAAAAGCACAATATAATACGAGGCATTGGTGTGCATATGGGCAGTTCAAAAGTTTATGATGTACATCTGGGGTTTTGATCTTTACACTGATCACCAATATTAAGGGGCCGATTATGATGGCGGACGGACCTGAGTCCGTCCGCCACCATAGAGTAGGAGGGACCGTCCGCAGGGGCAGCGGCGGTCCCTCCGTGCAAATTACGATGTGACCGCCAGGGTGGCGGTCACATCCTGTATTAATAACATTGCGGCGGGTGCTGCTTCAAGCAGCACCCACCGCAATGTTAAAAATGCATGTATTACATTTACATGCACAAAGCGGCAGGCACTGCGCGGTGCCTGCCGCTTTGTGCATGTAAATGTTGGGGGGTACCATAGGTACCCCCCATGTGCACCCCCCACCCCCCGACACCCTGGGGGCCCGCAACGGGCCCCCAAAAGCCAAAGTCCACATGCTTTTCCACGGCGGAAAAGCCGCCGCGGAAAAGCATGTCTCCGTGCAAATCCTAATTTGGCTGACTGTGTCTTGCAGACACCGTCACCAAATAGCCCTCCCCACCCCGCGGATCAGCGGCGGATGGACCTGCCGTCCGCCGCTGGTCCAACCGCAATCCCACCGCCATCCTAATCTGGCGGTGGGTGTTCTATGTGGCTGCGGCGGTGAATCCGCATACTCCGGGCCGGCGGTGGCTCACCGCAATCATAATGAGGCCCTTAGTTTGTATTTGCAAAGAAGGTAAAACCAGTAGTTTGTCTGCTAGGCTAGTCAGATTTTTGTAGAAACTTCAGGCGTACAATTTTTAAGTGAAATACTTGCCTGATAGGAAGAATGTTTGTGCTGATTGTTTGTCACACATGTCTATTGATGAGAATGAAGGTGATACTGAAAGTGTAGTTGCAACTCTGGATATCATTAATGAATATGCCACAGAGAAAGATTTGACAGATGGGTATTGTTCTGATGAACAGTTGAAAAGGGTAAAGCAGTTCATTATGCATGGGTGGCCGGAAGCAAGATGTTTGTCTGATGATTTGAAAACATTATTCCAGGTGTTCGAGGAATTATCTGTTGTCAATAGTAGAATCATTAGAGGTGATATATGTGTACCTCCAGATAGTTTAAGGTATCATTTTATGATACTGGCTCATCAGGGAACTTTAGGGTTCACTAAAACATGTAAAAGATTAAAGCAGTTTTATTGGTGCCCATATATGGATAGTCGGGTCAAATAGTTCATTGATAAATGTTCAGACTGTCTCCTTTTGATAAAATTGGCAAACTACTGAATCACTTTACATCCTGTTACTTATCCTGATAATGCTTTGGACAAGGTATTGTTGGAGTCTTCTGGTCCATATTTCATCTCACAGAGCTGCATGAGGTATTTATTTTGATAATTGATTACTATTCAAAGTGGATCTATTATTCCTTTGTTGATTTACCCAGCATTCACTGAACAATTACTTTTCTAGAGTAAGCTTTTAATATTGAAGGCCCACTGAAAGAAATTGTCACTGACAATTGCACACATTTTTTGTCAGATCGCATGTGTGCATTTTTAAAACAAAATTATGTGAAGCACTTGATAACAGCTGTGTATTTATCTTCCCCCAATCATTTGCTAGAGAGAGCAAATAATGAAGGCATTCAAACTGCTATAGCATCAGGTCATAACGTTTGCAAGTTTTTAAAACTAAGATTTGGGGGTATAATGTTATGCTTCATTGTACTGCAGGAGTATCTCCGTTTATGTTAATAAGAGAACATGAAGCTCATACTAGTATGTTTCTGGATTGTGGGCGGGAGAAGGAGGCCGATAAACTTTGCCAGTGTGAACTTCCATCATAAAGTTTGACAGTTAGTATGAAGAGTCTCCCATAGAAAACATACTGGTTCCAGATATACCTGCATAGTCTCAATTCAGTTGTGGCTATCACACCACACTAGTTATTCACTGCCTTATTGGACATTGGATATTGGACCACATCAAATTGACGATTGCATGTTTATATGGAACACTCCTTCAACATAAGAATCGGATAATATATTTTGATTTCTGCTGAGAACCATCCACGCACAAGGCGTCTATCGATCTATGTAATTTTCAGTTGCCTTAGACTGATCAATGCACTTAAATAGTCCTATGTTATAGGGCAAAACGCGTAGGCTGTTGCTTGCTTCAAAAGAAAGACTAAAGAAGATATATGTCACACTCTGCACTTTATTGAGCTTTGACTTCTTACATGGACTTATTCAATCCATAGTGGTGCAGCTCTAATTTAGTGTTTGTTTAAGTTCCCCTTGGGATAGGGGTGCTCTTGGACAGGAAGCGCCTTTGGAAGTCTGCACCCAAGATATCTCACACCTTTAATTCAATTGGTGATTTTTTGTGATTGGTGGTGCAAGTATTTGTATTTGGTCCACCGTTCATTGTTTTGCATTTTTATGTTTCTGGTTTGGCTGAAGTATAGAAATGGTTAGAATTAATGTGATAACAATGAAAATACTCATGGGCGCATGCATCAATATGAGCATTAGCGAATCCTTATCAGCGAAAAATAAGGACTCTCTAATAAAGAAAACAAATGCATCATTATAAAAACGTAAATTTGCAAATCCCCAAAAATCGCAAATATGTATAACAATTCCCACTTACAGAATCAATATTCGCTATTAGAGACTCGCAAATAGCAAAATCGCTATTTGCGAGTTACTGTTTGATGCATTTTTATGACATCACAATCAGGAAGTTATGCATCCCATGCTGAATTCAGTGCCCTGAGAGAGTCAGAGGAGTAGGCAGGCTGCAGGAGCACAGCCAAGAAAATTCTTTGAATTTAGAAAAACTGTTCTGGGACATCAGCATGGCTTCAGGATCAAGTGGGGAGAAGGCTACAACTCGCGAAAGTAAGCTAAAATTCAGCAAAAGGGAAATAGAAATACTCATAGAGGAGGTTGTGAAGACGCATGACAAGGTATTTGGAAAGCTGTCCCTGAGTCAGAGAAGCGCAAAATCTGGCTCAGAATAGAACAAAAATTTAACACAGTGGGCGTTACCCATCGCACAATAGAAGACCTGCGCAAAAGATAGTATGACATGTGCAGCAGTGCAAAGGAGAGGGTGGCTGCCAGGCTTGCTGAGGGGAAGAAGACTGGAGGAGGACCACAGACAGAACCTGGGAATACACCCCTGGAGGACCTAATGGAGTCCCCACTTCAGCCTGAAGCTGCAGTTGGAGTAACTGAGTTAGACTCTCTGCACCGGCAAGTACTTCCCAAGGTAAGATGCATGCAATCGTCAATTTAATGCTGAATGTCACCAATGTACCCTAAAGTCAGATCAGGTGTAGTGTTCAGAATTAAAATCCAGTCCACATTTTACTTGCTATACCCAAATGCCTTATGGAATTATTAGGCAGCTACACCTATAGTAAAGTCATGTAGGGAGGTAAACAGCATTTTAGCTTACAAGTACATCAATAAAGTGAAATATATAAACACTATGTGTCAGAAAGTAAGTTAATGGAACAAATAAATGCATATTGTGACACACATGTTTTTTAAAAAATGAACTAAAATTGTACAGTTTCACGTCACAGATGTAGCTGCACAGGAGACAAATGAAAGTGAATGTGAAGACACCCAGGAGACTCAGGAACAGTCAGGAGTGGAGACACATGTGCTCCCACAAACACCAAACCCTGCACTAACAAGAGGCAGGACTACAGTCCCACCATAACCTGCCATGGAAGTAGAGGAGGAGACCCAACATGATCCCCAGACATCCCAACCTGGGTGTACACCCACAACACGACCCCAATAACAGGTGCGGCACAGCAATGCCCAAACACAGAGGTGCAGGTCAAGGCCACAGATGGGAACAGCTGAGGATGATAGTCCAAATGTCTGGATGGGCTGGAGAGCCAAATGCTGAGGGTGCAGCACCTGCAATCAAAGTACATGTGATTAATGTAGGCACAACTTTGCATAATGTCACACAACATGGCGGACATGAGGGACTGCTTGAAGGAGCTGACTACAGCTGTGGTGGAAGGACTTAGACAGTCTAATAAAGCCATACAGGAGCTTTGCAGGGTGATGCAGGAGGACCAGGAATCCCAAAGAAGAAGGTATCACCAATTCCTAGGGAGCTTAGATGGCTACACCAGAGCCATTAACCAGCTGAGCACCAACACAGCTGTGCTGTCCCGTCGTTCTGTGGCCATGCAGCTCTAAATGAGCCATTGATATGGGGATGTGGCCAAGGGACTCATCCAGGTAACAAATGCCGTAGAGCAATTTCAGCCTGCTACTTCGCAGGGCAGCAATGAATTGGTAGGAGGGGAGAGTGAGGAGGCAACCATACTCAGTAGTCTATCCGCACCAGTGACCTCATGCAGGAGGCTCACTACTCGGAGTACCCCAGCTTCAGAAGGCTCCACGCGGGATGTGACAGAGCCCACATAAAGGCGTCTGGGTGGGCGTTCACACAAAAAGTAGTGTGGCTTTTGATGAACAACCACAATATGGTGATGTAGCCATGATCGTGACAATTGTTGTGACTGACATTCAAGTGCAGTGATAATGTCATGTAGTACATTTTTGTTAATACTCTGCAAGTTAGCACCTGGTATGTGTGGTAGTAGAACATGCACTACCAAACTGTTCTCAAGATGTGAAGTTGAGGCGTGCTCCAGGGGTATCAACCTCTGATTATGGTGTTGATGCAAATATGTGTGGGTAGTGCCGCTGGATTCAGAGACATCCCCCTGGGCACAACTTGAAGCCTGCAAAAAGCAGGTAACAAACATGTAATGAAAACGTTTGAAGAATGAAAGCTGATCAAGTGTTCCTACTTTCACTGTATTTATTCAAAAATATTGATGCTTCATTTAAAAAAGAAATCAATTGGCGGTATACAAATCCAGCTGTTTGAAACAAATCTCACAATGCATTTCAGGCAGGTCGCCCTTAGTCAGGGGAATTATCTATAAAGAATATAGGTGGAGAATATCAAATGGTCACCCAAACAAAGACTGTGAAGAATTTCCCCACACCTAGACCACCGGTGTCAACGAAAGTTCGGAACGTGAAGCTGAACAGCTATCTCCACTAGCTGGAGGTGAGATTAAGGTTAATATGAGGTGATGTGTAGAAATTACATTACTTGGCTTTAACAAACTGAATGTGCCTAAAGGAACATAAAGTGAACCAGACCCCGTGAAAACGGAATACAGTGATGCGCGTGATATTAAACGGATGTTGTATAGGCAAATAAAATAGTAATGGGACTGTAGTATTCTAAAACAAGATGCGGTGATGCGCATGAACGCGCGTGAAGTTAAACAGATGAAATGTTGATTAAATTGACAGTAGAATGGTTACATGTTACGATGAACACATAACAGTCAGTGCGCGTAAGTTTGGTCAAGTTTAAAACTTGAGAATGGTCTGAAAACTTTCATAACATTACGGCGGGCATGTATAAGCAGGGTGGTAGCGTTCGAAAAGCGAGTGATGCCGGTTAGTTTTCAAGTGTGGCGTGATGTGAAAACAGTAGAGGGACCAATTATTTCAGTAGATGGTACCCTACAAACGCGGCTGCCATCTTTAAGTGTAAAATATTGGAAAGATGTAACTCATGAAGTAATGCTAGCTGTGATACCTGATAGAACCATGATGTAGACAAATAATAGAATGATTGTGCAACAATGTATACACAGTTGTACCAGAGGAAATACACAATATATGTGAACCAACTCATGGTATAATGACCAATTAAAAATGAAAAAGGTGTATGAGAAACTGTACATGAAAAGATCATCTAAGTGGCACTTTGAATAATGATAAGACACATGTGTGGGCAGCCGGGTGCAACTATGTATAAGGCCTTTAGGAGTTCTCTTTCAGAATAGCTTGAAACATGAAGGGATTATTAATTACTATATATGGAAAATTATGATTTAAACAAATAATTACCTCTGGCCAGAAGTTTCTCCAAATTGTAATGGTTGGTAAGGTTCCCAGGCTCCCCTTGGAAAGAGTCTGTCTCGCTGGCTCAATTAGATAATTATTCCTAAATGTCTCAAATGCAAACAGAACCACCTGTTGGCATTCTGGGTTTTTGCAGAAAAGGGAGCCAATGCACAGGCGAAAATACTACTGGAACTGCACAGGGATAGGGTAAGGGGAAGCTGTGAGTTTTACACAGGTCTCAAGGGCCATAGCTCAGCTTTACCAGACAATGGGCCTGATTACAAAATTTGCTAATGGGATACTCCATCAGAAACGTGACGGATATCCCGACCACCAAATTACAAGTTCCATAGGATATAATGGAATTGCAATTTGACAGCCAGGATATTCGTCATGTTTGTGACGGAGTAACCCTGTCCGCCAAGTTCATAATCAGGCCCTTATATCTTTAAAGGTGGAACGTGGGCGGCACCTTACTCAGTAAAGAAGAAAGCGAAGCTGCTTAGACTTTTGTTTTATCATATTAAGGTCTAACCTGTTAAAGGTAAGAGGCATTGTGTCATGAATTGTTTGTTATGGGTAACAAAGATAATTGAATCTGTAGAGAACATGTGTTCACAATTGTAATGTGTTCAGCTATCCTGTGAGAAGATAGCTCCTTAAGGGAGTATTCGGAAATAACAATTGTTCTATTTTGTTTGATGCGATACTCATTTTGTAATCTTCAGCAAATTGTTTGTCATGAGTTAATGGTTACCAAACTCTACTACTGTTTCAGCCCATACAACATTGAATTAGTGTAAATTCATGCAGCATGGTTAAGCGATATTAGAACATAGCTTTAGTTTTTATTTTCAAGCTAATTACCATTTGTCAAAGTATAGCAACAAGTATGTAAACCCTAAACCAAGGCATTCTACTGCAGTAGTGAAAGATGTTCTGTTTTGTATCACTGGCAGTTATCTCAACTTCAACCAAGGACTCCTGATATCCGTCTCTATCGTACTTTTGGTTATTTGCGTTTTTCAGTTCAATTCTAGTACAATGTTTGTTATGGGCAGGTTAGAGAACATGTGGGCATATTTACAAGCCCTATTTGCCACCGGAGCATCTCTTTTGGGATACTCCGGTGGCATAGCACCAATTCACATATATACAAGGTGGCCACTGTAACGCCCATTGCTTTTTGATGCTTCCCCAGATTCTCAAGACTGGGGCAGTGCCAGAAATGAACGCCAGGAAATACCTGGTCTTAGAATGGTGATACAAGGAGAAATTATACATTTCTCCTCAATTTCTCCTTTTCTATGTATGCTGCATCCTGCAATACACATCACCATTATTGATTATTTATGGGCAGAAAGGTGTCCCTTCCTGCACATAATCAAATGCCCCAACAGCACAGGCACCCATACAACATGGCAGCAGGGTGCCTGTGACGGTGCTAATCCACCTTTTTTGTGCTAGGGTAAACACAGAGGTGCACTGTATTCTTGTGAATACAGCGCATCCCTGCATTTAAAAAATGCCGGAGCGTGGCGTTGCCAAATTTGGCATAGGACCGCGCTCCAAATAGTTTTTGTAAATATGCCCTATGAATTCTAATGTGCCTGCGGCACTGCAGTTCATAGTTTTCTACTGTGTGGTCTTGCCACCTCACATTCATGGGCACTTACACTGATCCAGAGGGTCACATGCACTCACACCTGCTTGCGGGGTCTATCTTTAATGTTGCGCACTTCATTCTATTATTGTGCACTTAACACATTGCATGGAGTGCTTAACATTTCTTGACACATCACCTTCGCTAGAATTGGATCAGCTGCTACTGCATCTTTCAACTTCTTTTCATCTATAGCTTGACATACATCAGAGATCTCAGCAACCATCCACTCGTCCTCTTCTTCATATGAACCATTTTCAAGAGGTAACCTGGACAAGCTATCAGCATTTATGTTTCTAACCCAAAGAACATACTCAACGGAAAAAGTATACTCTTATACTCTTGTAAGTGGTTTAACCACTTTACAATGCGTGGTGCAGCTCTTCCTGCACCAGATGTGGAAAATAAGTGTAACAGAGGATTTGTGGTCAGTTCATAATTCAAACTGTGTGCCCCATACAAAAATGTGGAAATGTTGTATTCCCCCCAACATGCCAGAGCTTCTTTTTCTATAACAGAATAAGATCTCTCAGCTCCTCTCAAGGTTCTGAAAGCGAATGCTACTACTCTTTCTTTACTTTGATCTTTTTGCATCAATACTGCACCTAACCCATATCCACTTGCATATGTGACAATGGTGGTGTTGTGATTAGGATCAAATGGCTTGAGAGTTACAGCTTTTGCTATCTCTTGTTTTATAGCGTCAAAAGCATTTTGGCATTCTGCTATCCAAATAAATGTCGTACCCTTTTTCATTATGTTACGTAATATATGTACTTTCTCAGCAAAATGGTGTACAAATTTTGAGTAATATTCTGTCAACCCAAGGAATGACCTAAGTTGTTCTTTTTCTTGAGGAGCAGGGGCTCCTTCAATAGCTTCCACTAAGTTATACTTAGGTTTGACTCCATGAAATGACAATGTATGCCCTAAATACTCAACCTCAGTCTGACCAAATTTTCATTTTTCCAAACCAATGGTAACACCTGCATGCTCTAATCTTGTTAAAACTTCCTTAAGTACTTCATTGTATTGATTCATATCTCTGCTCCACACTAGAACATCATCTTTAAATACTAATGCATTTTAAATATGTCCCAGTATATTTTGCATAACTCTCTGGAATATAGTGGATGCTGATGCCAGACCAAATGGCATGTGTTTAAATTGAAATGCTCCTTCTGGTGTGATAAAAGATGTCAGGTGTCTAGATTTGCATGCAATTTCACCTGCATTAGCATTAGATAAATCCAGTGTAGTAAAATATCTTCCCCTGATACTCCTACCAACATCTCATTAATCCGAGGTAAAGGATGACGGTCCACCCAAATGCATTTGTTTAGGTCTCTCAAGTCCACACAGATGCGGATGCTACCGCTAGATTTCATTGTGATTACAATGGGACTAAGCCATTCTGAAGCCTCAATAGGCTCTATCACATCGTTGTCACATTATCTCTGTTAATCATTCTTGAGTGCACTTCTCATGGTTAATGGAACAGTCCACACTTTATGTACAACTGGTTTGACATTTTGTTTAGGAACAATTTTGGTTTCTAATTTTTTTAGACAACCTTTTTAAATAATCTAGGAAATAAATTAACCCATGTGCAGTCGTTTTGAGTCAATAATACTCATCCCAACCCACATTGCTGTTTCCAGCCTAAAAGTGATTTCCCTCTTTCCACACTATATACTTTAGCCACAGCACATCTGTCTTGCAATTTCAGATCAGAAACAACATAACTAATTATGAGTAACTTTTACCCACCATAACCTTCAGGTTCAATATCTTTTGGATTCAAATTAACTTTACCTAACCTTTCCCATGTGTGTTTGTCAATAATTGTGAAAGGTGAACATGAATCTGCCCAATATTGCACTTCAGTAATAGTGCAGGGTTGATAAGAGCACTCATTGATCATCATTACTTCAATTTCTTCTTCCTCTGTATTATTATACTCTCCTTGACCAGAACACAGATCATTACTTGTTACCATATTTACAGCTTTTCTCCCCTTTTTGTACTCATCTGCTTTGCATGTTCTTGCAAAATGACCAGATTTTTTGCATTTAAAACACTTATTATATATTGCTGGACAGTGTCTTGCTTCTGCTGTGTGCCTGTCACTCCCACATCTAAAACATACCCTTTTCCTTACTACATATTGTCTTCCTTTGACATCTCTACAGATTGGATTTTGGTTTATACCCTTATGTCCACTAAATTCACACACTTTTTCAGTTTCAGGATTAGATGTGGATAATTAACTTTTTTCTCCATACATTTGGCTACCTCAATAGTTTTTTCTAATGTGGGATACTGTAAATCTAATAATTTCTATTGTATCCGCAAATGACACAATCTATTTATCATTTGATCTCTTATGATTTCATCCCTTAGATCTTTGAATTTACATGTGACTGCTAATCTGCATAAAGTTGCAACATATTAACTAATTGATTCTCCAGATTCTTAAACCCTTGAAAAAAATGTATCCCTTTCTACAACTAAATTCAATTTCTTTCCATAGATTTTTTGCAATGCTTATAAAACATCTTCATATACATCAGCTTTGTCCTCAGACTCATCTGCATCTCTGTTCACAGGTATAGGCAAAGTTTTTAACACCTTTCTACATTCTACACCCAAACAATTGTTTTAAATGGCTAATTTCCTTTTAGCGATGTATACATCACCCCCTATTGCTTCTAAGTAAGTCACAAATGATTCCTTCCAGTCACCCCACTCCATAAGAGGTGATCCTGGTTCCTGTAAAAAACATGGTGGAGGAGGAATGTTCTGTGCAGTCATTGTTTGTGTGGTTCAATGCCAAATTGCACAAAATGACACCGCTTGTGAAACACTAACTCCCTTCTGGTATAAAATTCTGACCCACCGTAAATGTGTGTGCTTGTCACAGTATCAGTACACTCCTTGAAAAGCAGCGTAAATGTATTTGCTTTTCACAGTATAAGTATACTCCTTGACAAGCAATCGACTTCACTAAGAATCGCCAATACTTATTACTTTTCCCATCCGATGTCGCTTGAGTATGAGGAATGAGAAAAAAAGATAAACGCTCCAATTTGTTAAAAAGTTCCTGATCCAAGATGGTGGCACGTGTGTGCAATGACCTGGTGTATCCCAGCAAGCACTGGAGGTGTTGCAGTAGCTACATGTGCAATGCGAGCATCGGGCTCCTTCTGTTTGCTTACGTCAAGACTTTCTGACAAAAAAGAGAATCTCAACGTACACTGTTGCCAGGTAGGCATAATCCACATTCCTTATCTACTACAAGCGTTAACAAATTTCTTTCCGAAAGCTTGTGCCTTCTTTCAAATGTAATGCAAAAACAACAGTTGATGGACAGAAAGCAGAACAATGTCATGCATTCACCCCAGTACAGAGGTCTGGACCTAAATCCATTGTTTTTTTACTCACCATACCATTCCAGTGTGAACCACGCCATATGCAAATCAGTCTTGACCCTGTGCCTCATGGGAACAGTCCAGCCCGAACTGCCAAGCCAGGTCCTACCTGGACTGGAAACAAGCATCCTAGGACCGGTTTCGGGTTTTCAGCCCTCATTAGCCAGGATAGTTTGATTCCAGTGGCATGGAGAGCACGGGACTCACGTCTGAGCATACCCGTCCCACTCGGGGTGACAAATGCAAAAACAACAGTTGGTGGACAGAATGCAGAACAATGTCTTACATTCACCCCAGTACAGAGATCTGGGCCTAAATCCATCATTTTTTTGCTCACCATGCCATTCCAGTTTGAACCACGCCATACACAAATCAGTCTTGACCCTGTGCCTCATGGGAACAGTCCAGCCCAAACTGCCAAGCCAGGTCCTCCCTGGACTGGAAACAAGCATCCTTGGACCAGTTTCGGGCTTTCAGCCCTCATCAGCCAGGATAGCTTGATTCCAGTGGCATGGAGAGCACAGGACTCACGTCTGAGCATACTCGTCCCGCTCGGGGGGAAAAATGCAAAAACAACAGTTGATGGACAGAGTGCAGAACAATGTCATACATTCACCCCAGTACAGAGATCTGGGCCTAAATCCATGTTTTTTTTGCTCTTCATGCCATTCCAGTTTGAACCGCGCCATATGCAAATCATTCCTGACCCTTTGCCTCATGGGAACAGTCCAGCCCGAACTGCCAAGCCATGTCCTGGGAAGACATGGCTTGGCAGTTCATCCTGGACTGTTCCCATGAGGCACAGGGTCAGGCAGATTTGCATATAGCCATGTCTGAACTGGGGTGGTGGAGTGAGGTAAAGAATGGTGATGGTTTAAACCCAGATCATTTGACTGGGGTGAGTGTTTGATTTGCTCAAACGCTCCGTCCATCATCCCCTTTGGTATCACTTTGTTCGCCCTAAGTTGGCAGGGTATGCCCAGACGTGGGTCCCTTGCTCACTTTGCCACTGGATTCAAGATAGCCTGGCTGATGAGGGTTATGAACCCAATACCGGTCCCAGGATGCTTGTTTCCTGTCCAGGGAAGACATGACTTGGCAGTTCGGGCTAAACTGTTACCATGAGGCACAGGGTCAGACTGATTTGCATATGGCCATGTCTGAACTGGGGTGGTGGTGTGAGCTAAAGAATGATGATGGATTAAACTCAGATCAGTTGACTGGGGGTGAGTGTTTGATTTGCTCAAACACTCCGTCCATCATCCCCTTTGGTATCGCTTCTTTCAAAGGTAAACACTGAAGCAGATGCGAGTATTTGTCAAAGACATCAATAAAACGATTTGGAAAATTAACTCACGTTTCAAACTTTCAAAGAAGGCGGGAAATCGATAGACATTGGCATTTTTCAATTTTCAGAGCTTCCGTGGTCATAATCCATACTTTCCAATCATCGCGAAATTCCAAAAATTAAATTCCTTCTGGCGATATTCTCCACGGTGTCTCCTTTACAATGCATCCCATCCCCGTCGCCATTTTTGGGATAACAGGAGACATTAATGTTGAATTAACTTAATTTATTAGCATAGAGTAACGGCCCCTGGAGACTCCACCAAGTCCATCCACAACTGACCACCCTCGCTTTCTCTCCTCAAGGTCTGATATCAGCTGCATCACTACCTGGCAACCGTCCCCAGGTATACACTGCATACATTCAAAGATAACCTAGTTACAGTATAAAAATACATACGATTATACTAAAAAATATATAATACTTACCACATCACAAATATTTAAACACCATCAAATTAAGATCAATGTCGAGATTATTTAAGGCCAAAAAAATTTCATCTGTCTGTCGGTCTTTTGTAATTAACAATCGTAATGCATAAATGAAAGAGAGGGAGGCGAGAAAGAGCGAGAGAGAGAGAGAGAGAGAGAGAGAGAGAGAGAGAGAGAGTACTCCAGATGGACGTCAGACGAGACATTGCCTTCTAATCTTCCGTGATTTCACTGGCTCGTCCATCAGCCCTGCTTGAAGTTAAAAAAAAGAGAACCAATTTGTCTCAATATCTTTTTAGCTTCTCTCCCTTTTGATCAGAATGCTTTTTCTGAAATAAAATGTAACCTTCACCTTGTATTTCCTCTTTTCAGGTTATCAATGTTTCAATCTGATGTGTTTTTTGTCATGCTCACTGGTACTTAACATTCACCCATGAAATAATCCTTTGGTTTTCCGGAACTCTGTCACAGATCTACACAACTTCCTGTATGTTCGAACTTTTAGTGCACTTGAACTCTCTGTACCTGACTCTGGTATAAAGAGAATCGTTTGTGAATCATCAGTTTTAAAAGAAAGAAGGGTTGCAAATATATAAATATTGCAGATCACATTCTTGCTATTAAATTGACATTCAAGCTATTACTCATGAAAACATTATAGCTGAAACACTTTTCAGTGTCGATCTAATTTGTCATTGTCTTTTTCAAGGCACCTTTAGAATGTTTCAGGCTTGCAGCTGCAGAACCCATTAACTTCTGGTAAGTCTATTAATGTGCCCTGGTCACTTGCGTGTTACTGTTTCTAATTTCAAAATCCTGCAGCAAATAAATCTGTCCTTTCTTCAGATTTCGGCTCTCAACAACATCACAGTTCTGCAAAAAACAACTCTCCTCTTGAAAGCTGACCAAAGAACCTCTTAAAGTGCCAAATGTCCTTGCCGTGACCTCCAGAAAGAATAGGAGCTCTTTTCAAGTAAGGATCAAAATGGCAAAACGGCCGTTATAGGCATGGGCGTGGTTTAAGACCACACTTTTGTGAGATTCAGATATTCTCGTGGAAACAGGGTCAATAAAACAGGATGATTAAGAGGTACAAGAAAATGTCAGAGCGCTGTGTAAAGCCAAACTTCTCAACACAATGCTACGATATTTGCAAAACGCAGGAATGCACGTTTTTTACAAAAATACGGTGTGCCCCAGTGTTTCTCCTACCGCTGGCGCTAAAAAAACTGACTAGTGCCAGCGCAGAAGCCCTTGCACGAAGTTGGAAGGGTGCCTGTGCTGTAGGGGTGATTTTTCATGTGCAAGAAGCCTTCCTGCACATAAAATCTTTAAAGGCGATTTGCTGGATTTATGTGTGCTGCAAAACGCAGCACACATAAAAAGAGCAACATATGAGTAGAAAATAATAATTTCTCCTCGTATCACCACCCAAAGATCATGTTTTACCTGGCCTTAGTGTTTGGTGCTACCCCAGCATTGTAAATATGGGGCAGCATCAAAAAGCAGTGTTGCGGTGTAATGCCCAATGCAACAGCCATTGCTTGCCCCTTTGCTGCAGCGGACTGCTGCAGAGAGGGGGATATTTACAAGGTGACATTAAGCCATGTTAAGTGTGTTAACACCACCTTGTAAATATGGGGTATGGAGCACCGGCACATCAGAAAAAGTGACATTAGGGGCTTGTAAATATGTCCTTAAGCTTTTTAGAAAAGTTGAGGGTGTGCTGGCTACATTCTCGTGTTTGTTAGTTTTGAAACAGACCATTTATGCAAAGTCTTGGGTGTCATTATTTGTCACATGAGCACTTCTCATTTGCCCACATGTCTCCAGGGGTGGGAGTGGAGTGGGGTGAGCGTCACAAGGGGAGCTGTCGTTTGTCACCTGAGCACTTCTTGTAGCGCAGGCTCAAGGGAAAGGGCCGAATATGATAACTGAAGAAGTACTTCGGGCCTCAGTTATGAAAAGTGACACATCACTGCGTGAAAACAGTGACGCGTCACTTTTCAGTGCGCTCTCCCTGCGACACTAACGATGCGTCATATTTACAGTTTGACGCATCATGTCGCAAGGAGTTACAGATACGTCAGTATTTCTGACGTATCTGTAGGCGCAAAAGTGACGCATTGCTGGAGTGTGTCACAAAAGTGACGCAAATCCAGCAATGTGTACTTTCACATGGGCAAGTCCCATGTTGTTAGTGCCTGCGTCAGTCTTACGCCTGCCATGAGGCAGGCGTTAGATTTTGACGCATTAGCGTCCAAGAAATGGCGCAGTGAAATCTTATAGATTTCACTGTGTCACTTCTATGACTCTTTCTTGCGTCAAAACGCCCCCCTTGCATACATTATACCTGGCGCTGGTGCAGGGGTTTACAAAGTGACGCATCTACCTAGATGTGTCACTTTGTAAATATGGTTCAACAAGGCACATTTTTTACTCCGGTGGTGCGTCACAAAAAGTGACGCACCAGCGGCGCAAAAGTGACGCAAGGGCTCATAAATCTGCCCCTTCACCTTTTATTTTTTTGTTACCGATTGGAGCGCCAGTTACGTGAGAGTCTTTTACCTGTTTCCACGTGAGTTCCCAATAGGAATGGCCTCAGCTTCTGTGACATTATGGCAGTGATAAAGCACTGAAGTAGTGCTTAGGAAGAGATTTTAGCTGGATCTGAAACCAGAGGCAGGTTTTCTGTCATTCCCTTCCCTTGCTGCTGCCACACAGCTCCTTTCACTTAGGAACGACAGTCATCAAAAACAAAAAGAATATAATTTTATTTAATCACGGAGGTGCAGTACAACACATATAGGCCATACATAACACAGTGTCATCTTCATAAATATCACGGGAGTAGATACTAAATAGAGAGGTTCAGATGCAAATGCACAGAGAAAATCTAATCCTAAACATCCCATCCAGAGCCGCTTTCACCTACTGATTAAAACCTAAAGTGAGTAGTTCACCTCATCAGCCTTAAAACAACCACATAGTACATGAAGTTATTCCAATCTCCACACCCCCTCCGCATACAACTGCTCTCTGTCCCTTACTCTCATCCTTTTCCTGAACCAATCAGCGAAGGATGGGACATGTTGGGCCTTCAATTTTGTAGAAGAATCGATTTAGCCTCTAACATTGAAATGAATATATTCTTCCAATGCCATTTCACTACCAAAGTCAAATCATATTAGTCCAAAAGTCTAAGTAGGGGGGATCCGACGAATCTCAATCTGAAGTTCATCTTCCAAAAATCTAAAAATGCTGTCCCAAAAGTTGTCAAATTTAGCTCAATGTCAGATCATGTGAGACCAGTTCCCCTTGTCCATCGCCTCATACCTAAAGCATTGATTAGATTGGCCTATATAATCTACTTAAAACTTGAGGAGTCCAATAAATTAGCCATTTTGAAAAATATGCATGTTGCGAATACTGGAGCCCTTCAAAATGATGAAACTTATTTAATTTATTGCAAACCAAATGTCACGCATCAATCTTCCTTCCTCCTTAGATCATTTTGCAGAGATCCAGCTATGTATATCATCTTTTCCACATGATATCAAATATTTACACCAAACCCCTTTCTTCTTCTTCTGGGGAATACTACTTAGCTAATTACCCAATGTTTCCCAAGTGCATCCATGTGCGTTTGTAAGTGCATTACACATCTACTACATCTAACCATCATGAAGTGCAGTAGGGGTTGTTAATTCTAACAATAACTTGTCCTGAATATCATTCTTGTTTGAACCCATTTGGCTCAATTCTTAACCTTATTCTCAAACTGCCTGTGAAAATACTATTCTGTGCAGCTCCTTTTTTTTTGCTGCGCCCTATCCCCCAAGACTTCCAACCCTACTCCCAACCCTCTAATATCCCACCACCCCTTTTCCCCCCACTCCCATGAATTGCCCTGCCCCTGACTATAAGGCCCTCCTTCCTCCCATATATTGTAGGTGTGATGCTTTGGCACCCATGTCGGATTTTGCTGACTCCCCACACATCAATGTTGCTTCATACCATCAAGGAATCCCTGAGAATAGGGACAGCTGGTACCTATTACAATGAACTAGAGTAGAGGCTTCAAACCATGCCAATTTTCATCAGGAAATGTCTGGCTGCCTCTACTACTAAGAGAACCAGAAATCTGCCCTCCCATAAAATGTTTAACTTTGCAGGTTGAGCTAACTGGACTTGCAGCTCCTGAGCTTTAAATTTTCTCAACATCTGCTTGAATTCCCATCACTAGTGAGAAGCCTCAAAAGACATATAAGGGAAAATTTTAAAAGAAAGGTCTGGCTTCAAAATATTTATTTTCAGCTGGATGGCCTTCTACAATACAACTTTACAAATCATAAAATCCTGGAAATATATTAATATAGTTAGAGCACTTTATGCATCTCTTAGTGATTTGCCAGAAGGAAACCTACACCATCTAGCATTTGTCAGATCTATGGTCCAAAGGTTGCCGTCGGGGTTGTCACTGCCTCATCATTTCAGAGTCTGGTTTCCATTTCTCAGGAACACCTACTAAATGCACATTAGACCTGCAAGAGCAATTTTCCAAATCCTCAAGCTTCCCTTTTAAACTCTGTATTTCCTTCTGCGTTTTTGTGGGATCCATTTATCGTCCTTGAAGACCACATCCTCCAAATCTGACAGCCTTTGCTCAGTTATTGTTTGATGGGAGCCTAAGTCCAAAATTCCAGTCTGCTCACAAGATTGGCTTGGGTTGCTATAATATATTGAACTTCCTTTAAGACCGAGTGGAGCAGATACAGACTTTTTGTGCATTCCACACCATCAGGATCTTTCCAAACTGGCCTTTCATCCAAGCCTGAGAGGGAAAATAAGGGTGGTAACTGCAATAGTTTCTCTAGCTCAGTTCTCAAATGAGTGTCTTCATTAGTGGTTGTCATTGAAATAGCTTGCAGCATAATAACCACACTATCCTCTCCACCAGCCACACTCCAGTGGAGGGCATGCTGATCTAGAAGGTGTCCCTCTCCTTCCCCTTCATCAGGGATGCCCAGCTGAGCTTTAGATCTGGGGCAGTCCTATTTAGGGTTTTCAGACTGGGTCTCCTGAGCGGCAGAGATTTTTGATAAAGGACATAACAGAGGCTCCTCACCCCCTTTTCCAGCTCTTAGAAAAATTGGGTATTGAGTTTCACTTTGTACAATGACCTGCCAAGCTTTATAGTCCTCCTTAAACAAGAGCAAGGCAGAGTCACTCCTAAAATCATAAGCAGCTTGGTTCTCTTCCCCGAGCTGCAAGTCATTTGTTTAATCAGGTGGGTCCTCCTTCATTGCGTATGGGTTTGAATCTGTGTTCATTGTACGCCCAGAGGGAGGTTGCGAGGCCACTGCTTCCATCCAATCCATTTGTTGGGCACTGGCTTCCACTTTGGAAATGTGCCTCTCTCTTTCTCTGCCCCCAGCTGTATTTGTCGCCAAGTTCCACCCACTGAGAATGTCACAATTTAATGTCACCTGCAAGTACAAAAGCCTGTTTATCCAACTGATTTAGCAAAGCAAATATTTGGCTTTTCACTCTGCAGAGGGAGCCAACTTGGTATGAATTTGGATTTTTTGATAGAGGACTTCCTCTTTAGCATCTCTACCCGCTGAGGTGAATGACGTGAGTGCAAAATTGAAGAAAAAAATCACACATGTTACCACACAAAGCCTGATAAACCCAGCAAGCAGCAACTGATAGCAGCAGCACCAAATAAAGAGTCCTACCAGAGAAATGAAAACAAAAAAGAGTATTTTGCTCACTTGGGTGCACACACAAAAGGCGTTTCAACAGTTCTATGAAGATAAAAGTGCACTTTTTAGCTTGTTTTGTTGCCAAACACTGCTTTGGCGTTTTACTGCCAGACACTGCCCAATGCTGCTGGGCTCACCTTTTATCCTTCCTCTCCGGACCCTCCATCTACTCTCCCCAAGTTGTAAATCAACCATTAATTCAGCATGCCAGTCCACAGTTTGAGAGAGTAGTTCCTTCATTATTTCATCTACTAGTGAGCAATCAGATTTCTATCATCCAATGTTTGACCTTGATGTTATATCCATCTTCCCTGCAATGTAACTGCCTCCGGTGTGACAGTTTAGCTCACATCCATATACCAGTTCCTGATCCAGAAAATAAGCTCCACTTTGTCAATTCATACATGATCACTTAGTTATGTTAAATCTCTTTTATCTCAGGACGTCAAATCCAAACAAGACAAAAAACCTTCAACCAATATGCAAACCTCCAGTATGGCAGATCACCCTTTCTACAATATGCAATTTCCCCAATATTTCAGAAGTCTTTCCTCAGTAGGTGAGCTCTCTAGGGGCCAGAACATTCTTCCCTCATTATCCCCACCCTTAGTGTAACACATAACCCTTTCTTCAGTTTTGCAACCACTACATAAACCTTTCTACAGTGTTCAAGTAGTACAACATATTAACATTCTCACAGTATGCCTGACCCTGCAGTGATAGATATGCCTCCCTCCAGTATGGCAGCATTAGTGTGGCAGACCAAACTTTCTTTATACCTGTGTCTATCCCCAGTGTGACACATGGGCCCTTTTCCAATGTGGAATTTCTCCTTAGTAGAAAGAAATGTAAATCAGTTCATAATCTCTACTACATCCCGCTTTAACCCTTGTGTCCAGCCCATTTCTCTCCCTGTGTTTCCCTTAGTAATCGCCATCATGAATGAGCACCACAAGGAGTTTCTCAGTGGCACAGAACAACCTAAAATATATAAAATTCAATAAGTAACTAAGCAACTTCTTTTGAGACACAAGTGTATTAACATAATCATTAAGACAGTAAGTAGAAATAGCAAAAATCACATAACAGCTAGCAGGAAAACTACAGCCACATGTGTTTATTCATTAAGTGTGAATGTGTATCAGATATTTCTGGGGAAAGATAGTTCCAATATTTATCCCTCAAATATTTTGGAGTGGATTCTAAAGTTTTACCCCAACATCTTACAAAGAGTATATGTTACGTAGCACATCTTGGCAGGAATACAATCATGTAGTAAGACTGAAGAATTATTAGAGTTTAGTAAGCAATCATATTTGGTTTGGAATCCATAGTTGTACTTAATACTCACAATTCGTCCTCCCAAGAGATACAGTAACTCACTTTGTAGGTTGAAAACTGATCCTTATATTGGGATTTTGACTAGACCATAGCTATTAACCACATCGCTGCTTGAGAGTTTCCCCTGCTGTGCTGGACAGCAATAAAAACGGGTGTGGTAATGACGAGCTCAGCTCGTCATGCGCACACGAGCACTGTGGTGCATGACGAGCTGAGCTCGTCATGAGCATGGAAGGGGTTAAGATTACTTGATTTATTTATTATTTAATGAATTTCTAAATTTCTTTAGCTATAGTGTTTTGAACATTACTAATGAGATGGGACAGTAATTATGAAAACAAACTCAGAAAGGAAGCATTCCCTCCCACATTAACTCAATCATTCTCATTCATCCATTCATGTACCATTTCCACTTAAACCATTGCGTTCTCGTAGCATCCCTTCTATAAAACCATACACACAAAACAAGCACTAACTTAACCAATAAGTCTGACTTTGGCTGCAACATTTTGTTTTAGGGAAGGCTTGTTTTTTTCTGTAATGCTGCTGGGCCCTCGGCAATCATCTCTTGAGGCACACATTTCCATAGTAGTGCATGGCATTCAAGGGAACTGCTTTATGTGTGGATAAGATTCTTGTGAAAGTGAAGTATGGCATCAATCACCGGGAAGTTAGCCAATGGTTGAATTGGCTGACCTACTGCCCTGTGCTTTATACAGTAGAACAAGCATGACTGATGGATATTTATATATATACATTACCTACTGGCGGTCGCCAGTAGGTAGTTATAGTTAGGACCTAGTTACCATAGGAAAATGGCAACATTCTATTCCCAATAACTTTGGCACTGATTGTTGAATATTTGTAAAATTGTTAAAACAAATTCTTTGTTGATATCAGCTCCTATGTTGAAAGTTTGGAGGAGATTCGTTAAGCGGGGGCCGAGAAAAAAGGGGGATCCCAAAAGGTGTTTTCTCCATGTTAATTTCTATAGGAAACTTTAGACAAGGCTACAGGTCGAACGGGTGAACAGAATTACCCCACATTTGGCAGGGAGAAGGGTCTTGGTCTAGAAAGCACCCTTTTGTTTATTTGGTGTAAATCCGTTTGGTAGTTTTTGAGAAATATCGAAATTTACAGATATCGATATTTGGGAATTCTGCCATCTGCTTGGCTGAGGCATTACGAGCTTGCTGATGACTGGCTGCGAGCGGTTGAAAGTAGGAAGTGTTGGCCGCCATTTTGTGATTCTGTTGAAGTGAATAAGGGGAAAAAGGGCAAAATAAAGTGGGAAAGAGGAGGGTAGGCGCGCTGTGAGGTCTGTAGGGTGGTTAGGGTGTGCTGTAGACGGAGTGTGAAGCGAAGTATTTGCCCCTACCAGTCTGAAAGTACTGTTTTGCCCACTGTGAGATGGTGCTGAGGTGAGGTGCCGGTACACTCCGGGATGAAAGTGTGCCTGTAAACCGTGAGCTGAGTGCTGTAAACTGATGTGCTCCGGGGGCTGTAGCATACTGGCTGAAGCAAAGTATTTACCCCTACCGGTGTGAAAGTGCTGTTTTGCCCACTGTGAGATGGTGCGTAGGTGAGGGCCTGGTGAACTCGGCGATGAAAGCGTGTGCCTAAACAGTGAGCTGAGTGCTCTGTAGCATCCTGGCAGAAGCAAAGTATTTACCCTTTCCGGTGTGAAAGTGCTATTTTACCTAGAGTGAAATGGTGTTGGGGTGAGGTATCGGTAAAGTCGGGGATGAAAGTGTATGCTTAAATTGTGAGCTGAGTGCTGTAAACTGATGTGCTGTGGGCACTGTAGCATACTGGCTGAAGCGAAGTGTTTACTCCTACCAGTGTGAAAGTGCTGTTTTGCCCACTGTGAGATGGTGGTGAGGTGAGGTGCCAGTACACCTGGGGATGAAAGCGTATGCCTAAACTGTGAGCTGAGTGGTCTGTAGCATACTGGCAGAACCGAAGTATTTACCCTTACCAGTGCGAAAGTGCTATTTTGTCTGGAGTGAGATGTTGCAGAGTTGAGGTACCGCTAAACTCGGGGATGAAACCGTGCGCCTAAACTGTGAGCTGAGTGCTGTAAACTGATGTGCTCTTGGCGGTGTGCATACTGGCCGTTGGTGTTAGTATGCGTTTAGAGTATATTGGGAGTGGGAAGCAAACTACTCACTGGTCCCAGTCTGAAGACTCGGGGATGAAAGTGTGAGTGTAATTCCTGAGTTTATTGCTGTAAAGTGATGTGCTGTGGGTGCTGTAGTATACTGGCCGCTGTAGCATACCTGTGTAAGTAGTGTTAGTGTGTGTTTATACTATACAGGGAGTGGGAAGCAAACTACTCACCCCTACTGGTCTGCAGACTCGAATGAAGCAGTTTAGGAAGCAGGAATAAATAAATAATAGTGAAGAATATAATGCAGAATGTTGCAATCCCACAGAAGAAAAATGGTGAAATGAGGTGTGTCTAAGAAAGTGGCTTTGTGTAATAAAGTCATGGAGTTTGAAAATTATATAGAAAGTGTCTTTATTTAAGTGCCATAATTGGACCCACTGGTGCAAGAGCTAGGGCATCCAGGTGATGCAAAGTTGAACCACTTCTGCTGTATTCAAAAGTAAGCTCCTGCATCAGTGAATTGCATGTTACAGTTGCATGTGACATAAGCAATAGCTATTACACTTGAATGCTTCTACATTCTATAAGGAAAATAACTAGGATACGATTACCACATGTATGCTTTAAGAAAATAAATAAATAAAAAAGAAATTGCAAAAATGTAATCATCAAACGTTTTAGGTACCTTGGCAGTGCTTTTTTGTAACAGAAAATTATCAACAGTAGAATAGTTAGCAATTTGTTGTACAGTAGATTCAGTGTGGTGCGTGTCAGAATTGGTACTAGTTCTAATCACATTGGAACTTTGAGGATGAATACAAACATTGCGCTTCTGAGAAGCACATTCGGTACCTTTGTAGTCAAAGCATACATTATTGTCTTCAGCTGTTTCAAAAAAACTTCTTGTGTAGAGAGCTAAGGCATCGAGCTGAGGCAAACAACAACCGCTTTTGCTGTAGTCAAATCGAAGCTCCTGCATCAGTGAATTGCACATTAAGGGCCCGATTATGATGGCGGTTTTCCCGCATCCTCCGGGCCGGCGGAAGCCACCGCCGGACCGGAGGATGCGGGAAAACCGCTGCGGACTGAAAAAGACCCCCCGCCAGATTAGGATGGCTGGGGGATCGTTTTTCAGTCTGCAGCTTTTCCGCCGCGGTCGCCTTCCGACCGCGGCAGAAAAGCTTTAACATGGCTGGCGGTGTCTATCAGACACCGCCAGCCATATTACGATGGAGTAAAATGTATGCTTTTCCACTGAGGCTTTTCCGCCGTGGAAAAGCATACGGACCTTCACCTCGGGGGCCCATTGCGGGCCCCCTGGGTGAAGGACGGGTGGGGGGTGCACATGGGGGGTACCTATGGTACCCCCCTGCATTTGTGTGGACAAAGCAGCAGGCACCGCGCGGTGCCTGCCACTTTGTGCACGCAAATGCGGTGCATACATTTTTAACATTGCGGCGGGTGCAGCTTGAAGCTGCACCCGCCGCAATGTTAAAAATACAGGATGTGACCGCCAGGGTGGCGGTCACATCCTAATTGCACAGGAGGGAACTCCGCAGGCCATGCGGAGGTTCCCTCCTACTCTATGGTGATGGATGGACTCAGGTCCGTCCGCCATCATAATCGGCCCCTATATGTTACAGTTCTATGTGACCTACACAATAGCTATTAGACATGAATGAATACATTGTATAGTGAAAATAAAGGTAGTTTACGATTACCACACTGTGCCAAACAGTTCCTAAACAAATTCATCTTATTTCAATATAATTGTGTGGTTTTGAGTGGAGGATGACTTTGAGTAAAGTTGTGTGAAAGGGCTTTGTGAATAACAGGGAGGCAGAGAGGTGTGTGCACAAAGAATAGATGTGGTTTCTAAATGGGTGTCGGGTTTACGCTAATTTAGGAAGTAAATAGCGTATTTGCATAGGCCATACATCACCGGTCCCAGGTTAAAGTGGAGACGTAAGGGGCAATAATGAAGATAGAGTTCAAATGTCTGAGAATACTTAGAAAGTTGCTATATGAAAGTAATTGGATTGAAGTGGATTATAAAGAAATTAAAGGAAAAAGTCAAAAAAGATGGAAAAATATCCATTCAAGAATATCATGAGTTTTATACAAGTCTTGGAGATTCCAGTCCAGAAGTTCTTCACCGGCTTGAGATGCGTAATGTTCCAAGACGCTATTGTTGCCCTTGTCTGAGAAAAGCGAAGCAATTCAATTCATATCCTCAAAGGGACAGTAATGTTTCTTGAATGTTGGAGCGGCAATTTGAATTGGAAGGCAATCTGCGATGTTGTGAATATCGCATGTTAAAGGAGATCTTTCGTGGCTGCGCAGAAATCCCATTCCGCTGCGATTCCTTTTTGCATTGCATTTGCCATTTCTCCCCTGCCAGAACAATCACGTTCATGGTTTTCAAGGTAATGCATTACCTGCTGGATATCGGGAGCGATTGTTGGGATGTTGGCAAGGTATACATCCATTAGCCAGTTAAATGGGCAAGTTTTGCAATCAAACAATGGTTGTACGCATATTGCATAAGTGTAGATAAATGTTATGTTGTAGCTAGCTCCGATAATTGATAGAGGCAGGTCGGAGAAAAGTTTTTCTGTTTTTTTACAGTATTGATGTAGCTTGGCTTAGAGGCATATTCTGTCGGGCATAGTTGTTTCCGCAGAAAGCGTAGCCATTTTTAGAAGTAGAATTAGTAGTAGGATGGCCGCAAAGAGAGCGAGAAATATGGGCACTGTTCCTGTTATTCCAGAGATAAATAAATGAATGTAGTCTGGTATTAAAAGAAGAACAGTTTGAAAGCGTGTTAGAAGGCAGTAGGAGACCGTGTTAAAAAAGTGTGCCAGTCCTTGAGTGTGACATGTGTTGAAAATTGTGTAACAATTCACAAAGTGTACTTGGCGGTTTCAGGGGCGTTATAGTTAGTTGGACATTTCACTTGTACAAAACCATAGAAATTCCCCCATTATCATTAGTTCAGCTAACTATAACTCGCGCCCCCGCATTGCACTGCTGATGACATCACATAATACATCACTCAGGACATGGTCAGTGACATCACTGATGACATCTCAAATGACATCACTGATGACATCATCCAGTGACTGTGTGTTTCTGTAAAGTTTAAATATGTTTACTATATTTCGGGAAAGACATATTGAGGAATGAGTGGGTGTATAAGTGTCTGAATGCATGATTTAGTAGGTGCGTGACTGACTCTATAAGTGAGTGATTAAATGTATCGTCCTGAATGCATGGGTACAGACTAAACTGTGTGAATGTCTGTATCCATCTGTCTGTTGGTGTGTAAGCGGCTACATGGGTTTGTAAATAGGTAGATGAGTGTCTATATGAGTTATTGATTGGTTGTTTGAGTATCTGTATGGGTGCCTGAATGTTAGTGTGGGTGGGGTGCATAGATGTGTTAGAGGGTGATTCACTGGGTGCATGGTTTCAAGAGTGCATCTGTGGTGGACTGTATGGGTGGGTGAGTGTGTGTATGGGTGTTTTAGTGAGTGACTGTATATCTCAGTTGTACATGTGTGAGTAACTACATATGTGAAAGGCAGTATATATGTCTGTTAGAGTATATAAATGGCTATAAGTGAGAGTGTGTGATTGTGAGAGTGACTGTATGGATGAATGTGTGCTTGTATCAGGGATTGTATAAGAGCATAAGAATGTGCTAGTATTTGTATGAGTAAGTGAGCTGGTGTGTGTATAATTGTATAGGTGAGTAAATGGGAGTGTGATAAATTATTTGCAAGACTGACTAGGTGTGTGAGTACCTCTATGGATGAGTGGCAGTGTGTGAGTTACTATGTAGGTATATGAGTGCATATGATAGTCATGTGCTGAGTGACCGTAAGTATGAGTGACTGTACGGGTGAGTGAGTGGATGGGTGTATAGACCAAGGAATCAGTGAATGTGTATGTAGTTATTGGTGTTGGAGTGTCTATGATTTTGTTAATGGCAGTCTGTAATTTAGTGTGGGTGTATCAAAAGTAATATTAGGGTGAGAGAAGATGCATGAAATTATCACATGGATGATGTCATCAGTGATGTCATCAGTGTTGTCATTTGAGATGTCATCAGTGATGTCATTAGTGATGTCACTGACCATGTCATGAGTGATGTAATATGTGACGTCATCAGCAGTGCATTTAGGGGCGCGAGTGATAGTTATCTGAACTAAATGGGAATTTCTTTGGTTTCGTACGAATGAAATGTCTAACTAACTATAACGCCCCTGAAAACCTATTTTTTTTAGTGAATTTCTAAGAATTTTTAAATGCTAATTTCTAACTATAACATGCCTGAAACCCATGGTTTTTTCAGTGAATTCCAAAGGTTTTTTAACTGCTAATTTCGAATTATAATGTTCATTAAACCTATGGTTTTTCTGTAATTTTGAATTTTTTGAGGTGATATTTTGTAACTTTAATATCCTTAAAATACTTTTTGTAAATGTTTTTGTGTGTTATTAAAATAATATGATGTCTTTTGTTTTCTTATATAATAATATATATATATTTTATTTTTGTTGTGAAAAAAGTGGTGTCGCGCAGTCATCGTGTATTTATCTCTGTGGGTGTGCAGATTCAAACAGCCATATTGTTAAAGTCATGAAGGATGCGCGTTTCAGCCAGCCCACTCCTCTTACACTTACAGGGAGGGAATTACAACACTATATGTCCTAGGTCTTTCCTGTAGTGATCTGCTGATCACAGGTCTAGTTGTCAGCATGCCCCAGCCACACCCTCACGGCTGGTTTACACCCACACCACACCCATGCAGCACAGGTGTCACAGGACATGTGACCCTGCCAATAAAAAGGGCGGGGCGCACGTGCTCAACGTCATTTCCACTCTTTATCTGGGTGTATCCCTGTGGTTATTATGTTGGTGGCAGCCAGGGCACTTTGGACGACATGGGCCTCCCGCAACGTGGCGATGACTTGAGGTGCACAGAGTAGGTGGCAGCCAAACCACTTTGCCCGTCACTGGCCTCCTGCCACATGGTGATGACTTGAGGTGCAAAGAGTAGTGGCAGCTGAGGCATTTTGGCCGACACGGGCCTCCCGCCACGTGCCGATGATTCGAGCTGCACTGAGTTAGTGCCTCCAGAGCTGAGCAGATGTGAAGCCTGTGATGATGCGTAGCCTCGATAAACCATCCTGGCAATCAAGACCCGATTTGAATTGTGAGCTCAGCTGGACCGCGTATATGCCAAAGGCAGCTGTCTGTACAGACATGACTCATCGACGTGGTGCAGCAGGATGCGCTGGGGGCCAGTGCCGCTGAATCCAGCGACGGCTGAGGAGGTTGCTCCGGCACGTGGTGGGCCCTCTTGGAGACACGCCAGTAGCAGCAGGTGAGGATTGAGGTCTGGGTGCGCACTGTCAGGCAGTCATTTTTGGGTGGCGGACTGGTCTGGTGACCAGGGCTGGGATGCGTGCGAAAGATGTAGGAATCATGCACCCTGCCTGAGAAGTTTGCGATGACATTAGTGTACAGGCCCCTGTGGTCAAGTTTTGCTTGCACATTGTTGGAATGCATGTGGTTTCTGTTGCGGTGATTGTGTGCAGTTTCGGCAGGAAGAACATGTAGTACATGTGTGCAGTCAATTTCCCCCAACACGTGTAGGAAGCCTGCCATGGTTCCCTGGTTTGGTCTCCAGCTGTTCCTGTGCAGTGTGGGTGAAGTGAACAAGCAGGTGTATCAAGCTGAAACGAACCGTGATGCTTATAGGTATGATAAATCCTGCATAATGAGACTGTAACAGACGTTTGTGTGGTTGTAATGTTCCTTTTCTTTCTTACGAAGGTTACGACCACACAAACTTTTGTTACGGTCATTTTGTGCAGGATTGATCATATCTGTAAGCATTCTGGTTTGTCCAAGTGCAATACATTGTACCATATTATGTTTGTGACCATACTAACGCTTGACCATTGTCTTCATTTACCCAACAGGTTTCTGAATACGGAGTTTTGGGATTTCCAGGACGATCTACAGTTATTTCGATCCACAAGTTGGTGTTCCCAGTTGGGAATGTCACTCGTTGTTTGATGTTTTTGTGTTGTTAATTTATGTTTTTCTAATAAAGTACTGTTTTTCCACTACTGTTGACTACTAGACTTCATGACCTGGTGCACCCCCATTTCAGTGACTACAATCTTGTACCTGGAGTACAGAGGGGTTAAGCAATGGCTGGGGTTGGAGTTGGTTGTGCAGAAATACTACGAATTGGGGTGAGTGGGTGGTGCAGATACAGGGGCCCTATGTTGCTTTTGTGGACATGCCTCCAAGACGTATGAGGAAGTTTAATAGGGCTGGCTGTGAGTCTCCTCTGACACTCGCAGTTATCAGTTGGAAGGTACCAGAGGCCAACAGATGCAGCACAGCCAGCAGCTTTGTCTGCGGAAGGATGTTGATTGTCCTCTGTGTTGGTACCGTCAGCCTTTGGGCAATGTGGCAGTGTGCACCAACTTGAGAATGGGGTGATAATTCTTTCGCCACTTTTGCTCCACTAAAGTGCTGATAACTCAGCGATAAGTCCCCACTGTTAGGTCATAGGGTGACTCTAAAATGAGCCCTTGTTTTTATTAGGACTTTGTTGTAGCTACATGCGAATCACAAGAAAAAAATTAAAAGACAAGAAAAGTGGGCAGGGTACAAACATCCTGTCCACCTAGGCCTGCTCAGGGGATCTCACCAAAATCCTCATGCCCAAAATTTATTACTATTTTTTTTAAAGAAGCAGCTGTGTGCACGAATCCAGACGAAAAAAAGTAAAAAGCAATGGGGCGTATTCTCAAGGACTTATCGCTGAGTTATCGGCACTTTAGCGCAGTAAAAGTGGCAAGATCATTATTATCCCATTTTCAACCTGGTAAAAACTGGCGATATCGCCGTTTTCCAGTGATAGCTTCCGCAAAAACATCGCCACGAATGACAGCGACAACTAACGCTAATGATATGCAGAGTAGGCGTTCCCATGCAAAATAAAAATGAAAACACCACTTCCCGATATTTTCAAAGACCGGTCAAATCTGTGATGCAATCCAAAAACAGGCGATAAGCCGCGTTAGCAGTAAGAATTCAACATCTGCATTTTACTGGTGTAAAGTAGGATGACTACCTACAGTATGAAAGGGAGCCCATCCCAGAGCCACATCTGAAGACCAACACATGTCATAGAGCTACTGATCATGCAGCTCTGACACCCAAGAAGGCCACAACACTCACCGCCACACCCCCAGGATCTCCCCACCAGACCACCCCCTCTACTACCACCGACACAGCGCAGAACAGGACAGTGGACCTTCCCAAAACGGCATGGCCCCTCAGCCACACAATAGCTGAATGTTGTGAAAGGTGGGAACCAATTATGTGTGAAGGAGGCAAGTCACCCATCAATAACAATGGCACACAATGCCAAATGTAGCGGTGATGTGCTGGACAGACCTCACTATGCAGAGCACAGACCTCTCCATGTGTACATATACAGCAGGTGCTTGTAGGTTTGTGGACAGTGGACGCAACCATGTTACCTCAGGCAGTGGGGAAGATCTCGGTCATGTAGCTGTGTCGTCCCCCCTGTAAGCAGAGTGGGCTGCTCCAACGTACGCCACTCCAGCATCGGAGTGTGAATAAATAGGTCGGGGGTCTGGGCATGGTTCACTTCTGGGAAAGCCAACGCATCTGCCAGAGCATCAGCCCTCACTCAGTCACGAGGCCGCAGCAGGGACCGCCGGCCTCCTCAACACAGGCCCTCTGTGAACTCAGTGGCACAGCTCCGCAGAGTTATGTCTGTACAAGCTACTGCCTTCAATGTACACTGTGGACAGCACGGCTCTCAATTCAGATTGAGTCGCGATTGCAGATGACACAGTCTAGTAGGCAACAGACATTGCTACCAGTGCTGCCCGCCCGGACAACGCATCATCGCTCGCTGTGCACACGGTGAGTGCTTCAGGTGCCACTAACTCAGTGCACCACAAGTCACTGCCACGTAGCCTTATTAAGGCAGAATTCACTAGCAAAAGACATTGCTCCCAGTGCGGCCCATCCGGACCACGCATCATCGCTGGCTGTGCACATGCTGAGTGCTTCAGGTGCCAATAACTCTGTGCAGCTCAAGTGAACACCACGTGGCTGTTGGCCCTTGCTGACCTCTGTCTCTGGCCTATACTGCGATCAGCAGGGCTGACAATTCAGATAGAGTTGCATTTGCAGATGACGCAGTCCAGTAGGCAACAGACATTGCTACCAAGGCGGCCCGCCCGGACCACCCATCATCATTGGCTGAGCACAAGCTAAGTGCTTCAGGCACCACTAACTCTGTGCAGTTCAAGTCAACACCACATGGCTGCGGGCCCTTGTTGTCCGCTGCCTCCATTCTACACTGCGGTCAGCAGGGCTCACAATTCAAGATTAGTGTTGATGCAAATTGTGTCAGAGAGTATAATTGGTTAAGAAGACCAAATACTCCCAATTTGTGCAGCTCAAGTCAACGCCACGTGGCTGTGGGCCCTTGCTGACCACTGCCTCCGGCCTACACTGCAGTAAGCAGGGCTCACCATTCAAATTCAGTCTTGATTCAATATTTGCACAGTCCAGTAGGCAACAGACTTTGCATCCAGTGCGGCTCGCCCAAATGACGCATCATTGCTGGCTGCGCACACGCCGAGTGCTTCAGGTGCCACTAACTCTGTGCAGCTCAAGTCAATGTCATGTGGCTGTGCGCCCTTGCTGACCATTGCCTCTGGCCTACACTGCGGTCATCAGGGCTAACAATTAAAATTGAACCTTGATTCATCAATTACAGAGTCCAGTAGGCAACAGACATTGCTCCCAGTGCACCCGGCTGGACCACGCATCATCGCTGGCTGTGCACATGCTGTGTGCTTCAGGTGCCACTAACTCTGTGCAGCTCAAGTGAACACCATGTGGCTGTTGGCCCTTGCTGACCACTGCCTCCGGCCTATACTGTGATCAGCAGGCCTGAAAATTCAGATAGAGTTGCAATTGCAGATTGCAGGCAACAAACATTGCTACCAAGGCGGGCCGCCTGGACCACGCATCATCGCTGGCTGCGCACATGCTGAGTGCTTCGGGTACCACCAACTCTGTGCAGCTCAAGTTAATGCCACATGGCTGTGGGCCCTTTTTGTCCGATACCACCAGCCTACACTGCAGACAGCAGAGCTCACAATTCAAGATTAGTGCTGATGCAAATTGTGTAAGAGAGTATAACCGGTTAAGAAGAACAAATGCTCCCAATTTGTGCAGCTAACAATTCGAATTCAGTCTTGATTTATTAATTGCAGAGTGAATTGTACTCTATGTCCTCGGATTTTGTCAAGAGGCAGTGACAAAAAGCATTCCGCGATGTCTGTGCTGACTACTGCCTTCCATCTACAATGCGGGCAGCAGGGCTCACAATTCAGATCGAGTCGCTATTGCAGATGACACAGTCCAGAAGGCAACAGACATTGCTCCCAGTGCGGCCTGCCCGCACCATGCGTCATTGCTGGCTGCGCAAACGCTAAATGCTTCTGATGCCACTAACTCAGTGCACCACATGTCACCACCACATGGCCTTGTTGAGGCAGAATTCATTAGAAAAAAGACATTGCTCCCAGTGTGGCCCTTCCGAACCACTTATCATCGCTGGCTGCGTACACACTGAGCGCCACTGTTGCCACTAACACAATGCACCACAAGTCAATACCACCTGGTTGTGGGCCCTTGCTGATCCCTGCCTCCGGCCTACACTCCGGTCAGCAGGTCTCACAGATATACAATCCAATCCTGTCCTGCAAGGACATGCCATCATCGCTGGCTGCGCACACGCTGAGCTCTTCAGGTGCCACTAACTCTGTGCATCACAATTGATGGACCCTTTATGATTGACTTTCATGCTGTTGGCACCGGATGCAGCAATGTCAGCTTAGGCAGCAGGAATTTCCCGAAGGGACATTAACAATTTCTTCACATGAGCACGCTCATCTCTGGTGCCCCTACCTCAGTGCATCACAAGTCATGGACCCTTCACAATACAAACTTTTGTATGTGATTTAAGATCTGGTGCCCCAACCTTAGTGCACCACACGTCATGGACCCTTTATGATAGAATCTCCGTGTGTCATCCGATGATCACTGTTGTAGTGGTTTCCAGCAGCAACCATTCCCTGGGGGATGGCTTACACTCACCCCACACGCATTCAGCACAGACGTCACTGGACATATGACCCTGGTCATAAAAAGGGGGTGAGCGCACGTGCCCGTATCCAGTTGCACTATCTATTTAACTGTGTCCGTATGTTCATTATCTATGCATGATGGCCCTGGGCCCACCACATTACATTGTGCTGTTGACTGGGCACGCAACCATGCTACCTCTGGCAGTGGGGAAGACGTCGGGTATGTAACTTTGTCTGGGTCATTCTATGAGTACATGGGGAGAGACTGGATGATTAGAGCACTGCAAGGAGAGTGTATGGGAAATATATAAGTGCTTGGGGATTGTCGGAGTGATTGGATAAGTACAAAGTTGGCGGAGCCTAACCCCCGAGCTTGGCTCTAATTGGCTGCCAGCCAGTGGTAACCCCGGCAGAGCATCAGGATTGCAAACCAAGCCTAGGGAGAGCCAACGCTACGCACGGAGCGTGGGTAGGCACTGCACCGGTTCCTGAGGCACCCGCCTTTTTTGCTACGGGATCCCCACAGCCTTTGCTCTAGTACACTGTGTTCCCGCCCATTAAAATGTGGGCCACTAGCTAGCGGGAATACCGCACGGATGCCTGGAAAACTGTGTCCAGGAGCTTGGAATTCTCGTTGTGGTATACTGCATTATCATTCAGTGGATACCCTCCCAGGTCGTTGATCTCTGGATCAAGAAATTCTGACTGTTGGATCCCCGGAGTCCCTTCCACTGGATCCCCTAAAGCGAGCTGCTGGGTCTGTGGAGCACCGGTAATAAAAGGCCCAGAATCCTGTCTGCAAGATATTCCCAGCCCAACAGCTGGATCATTGACATATGATAAAATCTACGGAATTCTGTAAGCGCAAGCATAGTGGGCAGAGTCGTCGTACGCCAGTCAGGGGCGCAACTAGAGCCAAATTTCGGGGGAGACTGATAATAATTTGGGAGGGCTAATTCTTCCAGTCATAGGCAGAGTGGAGATGCAGGGGCTCTAAGAAGGGGTGGAAACCCAACAAAGCCTCATTAACAGGTAAATGGTCTTTTAAAGACCTGTGAAGTACTCGGGTGCTGTGCTGAGAGTTGCGCACCCAGCGCATTCACACTAGGGGGCCATGCTGAGCGCCACATTAGGAGCGCCACTCCAAACATTTCTTTTTTTTAAACGGTCCACTTTCATTAATCTATATTCGCCCCGAGGACCCCATCCCCAAGCATTCCCAATTCTTGAATGTTTTTATTAATAAATAGGAAGGGGGGCTGCGTGGTCCCCCTTCCCTTGTCCACTTCTGGCCTTGGGGACCCCATCCCCTGGGCCTGGCCTCTTCTTTGGGGACCATGGGGGAAGTTCCAATGCCCACACAGTCTCGCCAGCTCCCCGCCTCCTGCGGGAACGGGCATTGCTTTTGGGCAAGGGAGCTGCTAACATGCAGCTCCCTTTGCCCAAAGGCAATCCTGCTATGCTTCATTGAAGTGAGAGCAGGTTTTCATGCTCTTGCTGCAATGAAGCAAAGCAGGGTTTGCTATGGCAGGGTAGGAGCATGCCATAGCAAACAGCAATGTCCCAGCGGTGGGTACCCGGGCAAATTGCATCAGCCAGCCCTGGGGGGTGGTGGCCCCCAGGGCAATCAAGGGCTCCAGGAGGGGGCTGTGTAGCCCCCCTCCCTCTATTTTCAAAGCCCCTGGGAGGGGGTGGTCCCCGGGTCTTCAGGGGGCCCATGAGGCCCCCCTGTATATTTAATTAAATTCCCTGCGTAAGGGCCGTGTGCCCTCCTGTATCTAATTTACATAGCCCTGGGGAGGTTGCAGTACCCAGGGCTGCGGGGGCCCCGCAGGCCCCTGCAATATAATTATAGGATTGCCCCGGGACCTGGCCCACCCTTTAGCTCATTTAAATTAAGTGGGGGATCCCTTGCTTCATTTGTCCAGATTTGCGCATTTGAGCCTGGGGGTTCTCGTAGGAACCCCAGAGCAGGCCTTGGGGGGTCAGGGTGTTTCTACCCTACCCGCTTTTTTTCTTTTTTAATCTTTTTTCCATTGTTTTTTGTGACTTTTTGTGTTCTCAACAACTACTGAATGGATTTACACCAGTTAAAAAAAAGATAGCTTTCTGAACGAAGCGCTACCTTTTTGCTAAATTTGGTGTAATTCCATTCAGCCGTTCTGGCTGTAGCCTGTAATAAAATATCCTATGGAAATTAACAAGGAGAAAACACTTTTTGGGACACCCCTTTTTTCTCAGCCCCCGCTTGACGAATCACTCCCAAATTTTCAGGATAGGAGCTAGCCTGGATAGACCCTTTTTTTTAGAGAATTTCGTGAAGATTCGTCAAACAACGCCAAAGTTATTAGCAAATCAAAAAACGCTTTTCCTATGGAAAATAGGTTCTAACCATAACAACCTACTGGTGACTGCCAGTAGTTGATATATATAGATATATATATTTTTATATATATATTCGCTGAAAAAAAACAGATTACAGGGATGTTATAGTTGTTAATTATCATTGAAAAAACCTTAGAAATTCACTGAAAAATGTTACAGGGACGTGATAGTTAGAAAATGGAAAAAAAAAACTTAGAAATTCTCTGAAAAAACAAAGGTTACAGGGACATTATAGTTATGCTAACATTTTCCTCATTCAAAACCAAAGCAATGTAGCAGGTATAGTTGGTGAGATAACTATAACTCATGCCCCTGCAATGCACTGCTTATGACCTCACATATTATATCACTCATTACATGGTCAGTGACATAATTGATGACATCGCTGATGACATCTTAAATGGCATCACATCATCCAGTGACTGTGATTGTTTTAAAAAAGTTTATGATTGTTAAATATACATACCAAAGTGTGTTGGGAACTCAGTGGCTGTATGAGTGCCTGTATGAATCATCCAGTGGGTACGTGACTGACTGTAGACAAGTGATGAGGTGCCTCAGTGAATGTATCGGTGAGTGACTGGTTGTGTGAATGTCCGTATTAGTCTGTCAGTTGCCCTCTAAGTTGCTGTATGGGTGTGTGAGTGGGTACATGAGTGGCTCTATGGATGAGTGATTGGTTGTTTGAGTACCTGTATGGTTGTCTGAGTATCTGTGTGCACACAGAAGACACAACTTATGGCCGTCAGACCTCATAGGAACTATTTATATCAACTTACCTTAGAACATACTGTCTTTCAGCTGGTTAGGTTTTCCAGATCCCTATCTTGATCACTCTCTAAAAGTGGTTTGATTGTCTCACATACTTCAGCTGCTATTTTAAAAATGCATAAAGCTTCCAAACAGCCGACTATTTCTCCAACTCTGAAAATCTATTGAGCCAAGACTCAAGCAGTTGGACTCCATAGTGCTGATCTATGGGGAAACACAAATCTTAGCATCTTGAAATCGAAGGAACTTAAGTTTCTGATGTTCCAGCTCAAGCCGCCTCAGTCTGCTCCCACCTTACCTTTTATTTTCAACACTGCCCTCAAAGACATAGAGCATCTTGCTGCTTTAAGATCTCTTCTTTATTGGATCAGAATGGGGTCCAATATTGAACTGTACCTGTGTCAAAGGGATCTGATAGAAATCAAGATTTGAGGCACAGGCAATAAAATCAAGTGGCACGACCACCTCAAGGAATGGTTTACAAAATTAGGCTGGCAGGCATTCTACATTCACCCTGATTGTATTACTTCCAACTCCAAGATCATTCTTAGGAAAACATATTGAGATTTTTTTGTGGCCCAGTGGCATCAATCTTCCAATCTGGGGTCCCTTTCACTTCAATTCATGGCCCATAAACCTGCCCCTAAATTCAAATTTTATCTTGAGGAGGTTAGCACTCCCTTGGCAAAAACGTTTATTCATCAAATTTTGCTTAGGTATTCTTCCGTTACGGTGTTTCACTAGCAAATTGTCCTATGTCCCTTCATTAATTATCTAATGTACTTTGTGTTGGTATAAACATGAGGACATTGACCACTTCCTGTTTTTATGCCCATTTCACTCGCACCCGACACACAAATGGATTTGGCCTCTTTGCCTCAATCAAGGTGCCGTGCTGGATTTTTTCTTCTGAACCCTGAAGGACTATATTATTTACCATCAGTAGATACTTACACAAAGACTGGTTTATATGCTCAAGACTCCTTGCTCTTGACACTTTGAACACTTACTGAACTCCCAAAACCTATGAGACCTCTCATTTATCCACCTTATACATATAGTGATAATAATACTGCTGGATCTTGTGCGTTGTGTTAATGCACTTTATCTCACTCAATTAGGACAGACAAGCCCATTTTATATTTTTTATAAACTAGTCAATCACAATGTATTGCCTACACTGCCCTGTTTACTATCACTCTGTGCGCTCCATTGTCCTGTCTGCAAAGCAGGGGAACATCTTGGTACCTTATCTTGGAGCTGTGGTTTCTACTTGCAGGTATCATAAAAAAATTAAAATCTGCTTGTCTTCTTAGTTGTTTATTCGGATCATGGGTTAATCCCTAAAGATAGGTTAGATAGTTAGGGTCTGATTACGATGGCGATGGGATTGACACTGTCAGGCCATCGGTGACAGTCCCACTGCCATCTGCCTGTCAGGGAACAGCTCCGGTCCCAGGCCTGCCATGTCCCATTTGTACTCACCCCCTAGGCACCTTGGTTGCCCATTTTTATTATCCTTTATAGGGTTTTAATTGTAGCAATGCTTGTTGAATTGTCTTCATTCTGACATGTGATAGCCAATTGTCATATTGGTGGGTGTGGCAAGCCTTGTGCAACTGCATGTGGAGGGGTGTGGTTTGCCATGTGATAGTCAATTGTCATATTGGTGGGTGTGGCAAACCTTGTGCAACTGCATGTGGAGGGGTGTGGTTTGCCTCATGTGGAGGGGCTTGGTTTGCCTCATGTTTACAAGCACCTGTCCTGTTGGTTATAAAAGAGCAAGCCCTGCACATGCCTGTGCTTTGCTTATTTCCTGGATTCCTGCAGGTTGCTGTCTCAACATCTCTCCAGCTGTCAGTGCCAACGCCTGATCTGACATCTTCGATTTGGCTTTCATGAGGATTCCTCATGTGTCAGACAAGCTAAGTGCTGCACATTTCTTCTGCTTATCTTTTCATCTTGTCTGTGACTTCTTGAACTCACGCTTGGCTACTTCTTTCGCGCTCGGTGTAGAACATTACCCATTGACTCTCTGAAGGGGCAACATTGCTTTTGAAGGCGATTTTCTTGGTTTCTATCTAACGCCCAAATACAAGACTAATTAATGAACAGTGTTTGTATTCAGTATTTCCTACTGTTAGTATTGTGGCATAATGTGCTGTACTTTCCTGTTACAGGTTCAGAAATTTGAAACTCTAGTGCATGCTTTGAATGGGGATATTTGTTCTTGAAGCACAAGTGCACGTTATGAATGGTGACATCTGCTTTAGTCCTTTTATTGTTCAGCTCTGCCTTATTTTGTTTTTCCTTTCAATCTTTTATTTTGAAATATTTAATCCTGTTGGAACAAGAGACTATACATGTAAACCAACGCATAAAGTATACTCTAAAGAGAAATCATATTTTATTCATATCTACCACCCCCTTGGATTGAGATATTAAGGGGCTGCAAGTGGTGCATGCATGAGGTAAATACACGTTTATTATATGACATTGATATCTAAACTTGTGATGTGTATGTGTGCAGAGATGTGTAACTGTACTCATCCTTACTATTTTTACTGTCAGAGCATTACACAAACAATAGCTGTAGACTCCTCAGGGACCCAAGACGTGGTACCTGGCAGGACCAGGCTGAGTGAAGAAGCAGTGTTTTTCTCTTCTCTTCTTTCTCATCCACTTCCCCTTCTCTTTTGGGAGATCTGCCAGTGTGACAGCGTTCTAGCCGTAGCACTGAGAGGTGCCCCAAGAGGCTTTGGGAACATTCATGATTCATCGCTCCTACAGATATCCTGAGATTTCAGGTGCTTGGTTACGCCACAACCTTACACTGTCCCTGCAAGTCTGCCTGCCACATTACGATGGCGGGTGGATTTTGGACTGGCGGAGAGACCATCTGCCACGCATCTGCACGCCTCAAGATGCCCTTTGGGCCATAGGAGGGACAGTAATCCCTACAGTAATGGCGCGGCCAGCTCAGGCACCACTGTAGGGATTACAATGTCCCTTTCCCCCAGCTGTTTCATGACGATTAGCCTGCCATGGAAAGTCAGGTTGAAAGTGATTTTGGGGGCCCTCCACTATGGACTCTAGGGGGGGCACCTATGGTGCCCCCTTAACATCCCTGCACCATGTGGCAGGCACCACACTGTGCCTGGCACATAGTGCAGGGATGTTTCAAATGTGTGTATTTGTATTGCGGTTTGTGCTGCAGCCTGCAGCACATGCTGCAATACAAAATATACACATTGCGACCGCTGTGAAGGCGGTCGCATCATAATGCGGCCAGCAGGACCTCCAACTCCTAGTCAGACGGTCCTGCTTCCACCCCGGTGTCGGGCTGATGTAAGTCCACCCGACATCATAATCAGGCCCTTAGTCCCAACCTTTAAAAGGTTTTGGAGCTCATAACACACCCCAAATCAAGGTTTTGCCCTCCTTCCTTTTTCTTTTGCTGGGACTCTAATTTGAACATGCAATCTACCCAATATTGGCAAAATGGTCTAAGGTGACCCTAATTGATGCAGTGTTGTTTCCTAGTTTGTTGGTTCACCTAGAGTTTAAGATATCTTTGGACATTAGTTGCACCATTAGGCTCAGTGTGTTTTTGACTGTATTATATTGTCCTGCTGAGAATATTGCAGTGCTACATGAAATCATGCTATCTAATATTTGACTTGGACATTAATTGTCTTTGCTTTTAATGTATTTGTACATATCTTTGGACATTAGTTGCACAATTAGGCTCAGTGGGTTTTTGAATGCATTGTATTGTCCTGCTGAGAATATTGCAGTGCTATATGATGTTATGCTATCTTGTATTTTACTTGGACATTAATTGTCTTTTATTGTTATGTATATTTACATTTGCAACCCAGGTTTTTTATCTGTTGAGTAATTTTCTGAACAAACAATGTCTGTTAACTGTTTAGTTTTATTCTTTGTTGAACTTCTATGGCCTTTTGGCTGAAATAAAGTTTTACAACTACTACTACTTTATATATTACCTACTGGTGGTCGCTATTTCCCTTAGGAATTTTGGACACAACTACAACCTGACCCGCTGAACGGAATGACACTAAATCTCGCAGAAAGCCTAATCTTGGTCCAAAAAGAGTGCTTTTTGTAATTTGTTGAACATCTGTTCAGTAGCCTTGGTGTTATAAAAAAAAAAATATTCATGTATATCTAGACCTGCAGCTCCACAGTGATGGATCCACTCACAAACAGCAATGTTGTAATTGGCTGTCCATAACCTGATGAAAAAAGTTGTGCCACCATTTTTATATTGGATTATGACTCCCAGGGTGAATTAAGTAAAATAGAATGTAAGGGGTCAGGATCGAGGCATCCTCCTAACCCCAGGGGACAGATGCAGGGGTCTGTCAGGCACCCCTCATGGGAAAGCAATTGTTGCAAATTTTGTTTTGCATGTGCAAGGATCCATAGATCTACTGCGGCAGACAGCATAGCCCCCTGTGTGAGTCTGTGGTGGATCTGCAGATCCAGACCCCAACTAAAAAATATACCCACTCAAATACCCACTCACACATTCTCTCACAAACCCACAACACCACTCACACGTCCATATCACCACTCACACACCCTCTCATACACCCATGCAGTCACTCACACACCTATACAGTCACTGATATATCTACTCACAAATCCCGAGAACCACTTACACACCCACTCTCAGGCTCACTCACATACCCTCTCACATAACCACATAACCATTCATATACCCACTCACATATCTGTACACCAACTCACACACCCACTCACCCACCCATACAGTTACTCACATATCCTCTCACACACCGATAAGGTCACTGAGACATCTACTCACAGACTCAGACTCAGAAACCCACTCATGCATTCACTCACAGACCCACTCTCACACACCCACAAAGCCATCACATATGCATATACTCACTCCAACATCAACTTGAATACCAACCCACATGCCATAGTCACTCATATACCTTCTCAAACACCCATACATTCAGTGATACATCCCCTCACAGACCCAGAGAACACTCACAAACCCACTTACAGACCACTTACACATGCTTACATACCCTTACGGCCAATGAGATACTACTCAGATACCCACACAGCCACTTGTATACCCACTCATACACCCATCAATCAAACACTCACACACCCACGTACACACCCACACAGCCACTCACACACCCACTCATACACCCATACAATCACTCACACGCCCACAAAGAGACCCAGAAAACCTCTCACACACCCATGGATATACTCACATACCCAGCCACACATCCATACAGCCACTCATACACTCTCTCATACACCCATACAGTTAATGATATGTCCACTATGAGAACCACTCACACACCCTATCACAAAACCACACAGGCACTCACACTCCCAGCCAGAGACCCAAAAAATCATTCACACACCCGTATATACACTGATACAGCCACCCACACACCCAGTCACATATACATACAGTCAGTCACACACCCACTTACAGAACCAGGTAACTACCCATATACACACTCATAGAGCCACCCGCATACACACTCACATACCTCTACAACCACTTATACAGCCACCTACAGACCCACACAGCCAGTTACACACCTACTCACACACCCACACAACCACTCACAAACCCATACAGCCATTCACCCACCCACTCACACACATAGAGAGTCACTCACACACCCATTCACAGACCCGCCCAAGCACTAATACACCCACTCACTTATATACCTGGACAACCACTCACATACCTATACAGCTTCTCCAACACTCACACACCCCAAAAACTACTTACATACCCACTCATAGACTGACACCAGCACTAACACACCTACCCACATAACCACTCACACACCCATTCAGCCACTTTCTACTCACTGATCAATGAGTCACTACAAAACTATAACAGGAGTGACAGAGTGTTTGGTGGAAGTGTAAGGATAGAGACTGGGGAATTCAACATATAAAAGGTAAATTTGCAGGTGCATAGAACAGTATAGCATATTGTAAAACCTATGTTTTTTTCTGTGAATTTCAAAGGTTTTGTAAATGATAATTTTTAAATGTATTAATTATTATATTTCTTTCTTTTTATACTAATTTCCTACATTTTTATTATAAATATTTATATTTATTTTATTTTTTAAGTTATATTTCATATTTTTTATGTAAAATAATAACAAAACTTTTTTAATGCAAAATAATGACAAAACTCAATTTAAAAATATTTTTTTATTAATTAATTTTTGTTGTCAATATATTAAAATTAAGTTCTATATAATTCCTTTTTCATTGTGTTTTTTTGGATAATTGTACCGTACGCGTACGGTGATCGCACCGTTCTTTGTACGGCTAATCTTACTCAGCGCGTACACGCGAATACATCGCGAGTACATTTTGATGTTACACGGCGTATCGGCGCTTCCTCGTGACATCATGTGGGCTTGTACGGCGCCCCATACGCTTACCTTGCGAAAGTTTTATAATGTTTAAAACTATATATCTATGTATTTAATATACATTTTAAGGGTAGACATTATCTGAGATAATCATGAAAATAATTTTTTACAACTTTTAATAAGCGTATATTACTTTTAAAAGCAATTACACAAATCGCGGCGGTACGTTGTACGTACTCGCAGCGTAAGAGCACCGTAAGTGCACCGTAAGTGTACTCAAAGCCATGTGACCATAAAAGGAGAGTTTTGATTGGTTCATAATACTTCCTATTCCAACTGTTGAAAGACCCCTCCCATTTTGATCATTCTACTTGGACTTTCCAAGGAGAAACATCAATTCTGTGGAGCTGTAGTCCTTTAGAACCAAACTCTACAATGTCTACTCTTGTGGAGACTTCATCAGAACATTCATCTGAGGAAGATTTTGTTGCTGAGCCACATCAGAAAAAGAGAAAGAAGCTTTGATTTGGAAGTTTTTTTCATATCCGGAGGCACAGAAAAAGGTGAATGCGCCGAAAGTAACGTGCAAGATCTGTGAGGTTACTCTTTCTAGGGGTGACCCCACTCAAAAGTACTCTTTCGGGACTGTCAGCATGGTTCGCCATGTCAAAGATTTGCATCCAAATAATTACGCAAGGATGGCAACCCAAAGGTTGCAGGAGAATCCTCAACCTGCAGTTCCTTCTACCTCAACAGCACCACCACCTCCTCCGAGCAGTCCGCATCCTATTATTGTGCCACAGTTTGCGGATCTTACAATTCATTGCAAATTTTGCAGAGAACTCATTTGTTACAGTGAACAGTCTATTGACCTCATTGTGAAGAGGAAAGAAGAGCACCGTTGTCCAAGACAATCATCTTTGTTCCTGTTTCACAGTTTTTTTGTTTCCAGTTCAATTTTTTTGGTTTTAAAAAAAAACCAAATAAAAACTTGTTGAAAAAATACAAAAAAATAGAAAACTAACAACACAAAAAAACAGTTCTTTTTAGAACTACCTTCACTGGTCAAAGACAGAACTATATTTCTATATTAGTGTGTAAAAGTTTTTCAGAATAATGTGTAGTTCATAAATGAATTAATGAATACATTAGTAGTGTATGGTGAATGTGAAAGTGCAGAACTATAAGGAAGTGCTACAGCATAAATCTATAAGGTGTTTACCTATAGTATACTGTAGTACCTCCAAAGCACTTGAATGTAACATATATATAAATATGTTACAACTCTATGCTTCAATTTGCACTGCTGATTAAACTGCCTGGGTGAATTTGTATGTATTAGGAGCGGATTTACAACCCCCTTGTGCCTCTTTTACACGTCTGTTGCATCACTTTTGTGATGCAGCGGTTGTGCAAAAGATGAGCCATGGTGTATGGTATTTACAATGTGACGCATATGGAAGGTGCATCACATTGTAAAGCCCTGCGCCAGAAGGAGGCTTTCCTGCGCAGGGGGGGTGGTGTTCTGGCGCAGGAACGCCTCCTAAAAGTGACTGAGTGACATCTATAAGATTTCATTCAGTCACATTTGGGCTTATGCTGCGTCAAAACCCTGCACCTGCTTGAAACAGGTGTAAGGATTGACACAGCATTGTGAGCAAGTCAAGCAATGCGCCGCCTTCACAACACAAATACATCACATATCTGTGCCGTTTTTGCCCCATAATACACCACATTGTAAATACGGTGCATCCATGGTGGTGATGTCAGAGTGCACAATAACTGGCATATCTCTGGAGATGTACCACTTATTGTACATCTGCTGATTAGTGTTTGAATGTAGCGAATGGATTACTACACACTGATCAATGAGTCACTACAAAACTATAACAGGAGTGATAGAGTGTTTGGTGTAAGTGTAAGGATAGAGACTGGGGAATTGAACATATTAAAGGTAAATTTGCAGGTGCATAGAATAGTGCATACATAGTCTATAGGAGTTTGAAGCAGTCCATGCCCTAAGGCCAACTTTGGTGCATGAGTACTTGGAAACCAGCTGAATATTTACACTTCTACAAAGAGATTGTCTAGCTTAATATATAGCACCTTCACTTTTAGAACAGTGCATACATAAGAACATACTGATGTATAACTCACTACAATACTAAAATAGCTGTAGCAAAATGTTTGGAGAAAGTGTCAGCATACAGACTGGGCAATTCAAAGTTTAAAAGCCAAGTTTGCAAATGTTTAGAAAAGAGCATTTATTATCTAAAGGTGTTTGAAGCAGTCCAAGCCCTTAGGACTACTTTGCTGCATGACTCTACTTGGGTAGTGGCAGAATGATTACACTTCTCCAAGGTGAGTGAAGAGCTGAATGTGTAACTGCTACACTGTTTGTACAGTGTATAGATAAGCATATATTGCTATATGTCTCACTACAATATTGAAACAGTGGTTGCAAAGTGTTTGGAGGGAGTATAAGGATAGAGACTGGGTAATTAAAACTTTAAAAGACAAGATTTCAGGTGCATAGAAGAGTACATGCATAGTAAATAGGAGTTTGAAGCAGTCCATATACTAAGGCCTACTTTACTACATGAATATGTGGGTACTGACTGGATGATAAGAGTTATGCAAACAGTGTCAAGCAGTGTCAAGCTGAATGTGTAACTGCTTCACTTTTAGAACAGTATATAGATAAGCACATACTACTGTATGGTTCACTACAATACTGAAACAGTAGTGTGAGAGTGGTGAAAGTATAACGATACAGACTGGGGAATTGAAGGTATAAAAGACAAGTTTGCAGGTGTATAGAAGACTGCAAGCATAGTCTATTGGGGTTTAAAGAAGTCCATGTTCTAAGGCCTACTTTGCTCCATAATTACTTGGGTACTGACTGCATGATTACAGTTATGGAAAGAGAGTGCATGACTGAATTTATAAGAGCTTCAATTTTAGCACACTGCATAGAAAAGGACATTCTGCTGAATACCTCAGTACAATACTCAATCAGCAATCACAGAGTGTTTGTTGGAAGTGTAAGGATAGAGACTGGGGAAATGAAGGTATAAAACACAAGTTTGCCGGTGCATAGAACAGTGCATGCATAGTCTAAGGGGTTTTAAGCAGTCCATGCCCTAAAGCCCACTTTGCCCCATGAGTACTTGGGTACTGGCTGAATGATTACAATTCTGCAAGGAGACTGTCTGGCTGAATGTATAGCAGCTTCACTTTTAGAACAGTGTATATATAAGCACATAGTGCTGTATGGCTCAATATAATACTGAAACAGTAGTGTGATAGTGTTTGCTGGAAGTGTAAGGATACAGCCTGGGGAATTGAAGGAATAAAAGACAAGTTTACTGGTGCATAAAAGATTGCATGCAAAGTCTATAGGAGTTTGATGCAGTCTATGACCTAAGGCCTATTTTAAAGCATGAGTACTTAGGTACTGAGTGGATGATTACAGTTCTGCAAAGAAAGTGCCTGACTGAATTTATAATAGCTCGTGTTTTACCACAGTACATACATAAGGAAATATTGCTGAATGGCTCACTACAATATTGAAACAGTAGAGTGAGAGTGATTGGTGAAAGTCTAATGATACAGACTGGGGAATTGAAGGTATTAAAAATCAAGTTTGCAGGTACATTGAAGACTGCATGAATAGTCTATAGGGGTTTAAAGCAGTCCATGGCCTAAGGACTACTTTGCTCCATGATTACTTGGGTACTGACTGGATAATTACAGTCAGTAGTCAGTACCCATTTTAGCACATAAGGACATTCTGCTGAATAGCTCAGTACAATACTGAATCAGCAATCACAGAGAGCTTGCTGGAAGTGTAAGGATATAGACTGGGAAATAGAAGCTATAAAAGACAAGTTTGCCGGTGCATACAAGAGTGCATGCATAGTCTATAGGAGTTTGAAGCATTCTATGCACTAAGGCCCACTTTGTACCTTGAGTACTTGGGTACTAGATGAATGATTACAACTCTGCAAGAAGAGTGTCTCAAACCATTATTATTATATAATAATACATTTATTCTTGCAACATCTCATAATTTGATAGAGGTTCTAAAATAATTTCATAAGGTATTTCATTTTCCTGGTTATCAATTTCAAAATTCATATGATCAAACTTGATGTCATCTAATGCTTCCACAAAATCAGCATCCCAGGTTTCGTCTAGGAAATCACAGCTGAAATCAGCAGCACTTATTCTTTCCTCTTCATTCTCGCTGCCCATGAAAGGTATGTTTAGCTCATCTATGAGAGTGTTACTAATTTCAAAACCGTCTTCCATATTGTTCTGTTGTTTTCCCATAGTGAATTTCTTATGTTGTAGGTCCTTGTACAAAAACATAAACACTTCATTTTATCATTTTTCCTATTACATAACACAAAATTAGCTTTATCAACTATTTTGCCCTTTAAAAACTTTATAAGATTATATAAATATAATTATTTATATGAATGTTCAGTTTTAAAATGTTCTTAAATTTTCAAACTAGTCACTCCTTATCACTATAGGAAAAAACTAAGGCTGTTATAATAAAATGCAGTACTAAAAAAAGTACAATATGTCTATTCACCTTACCTGTTCCAAACTAGTAGATGTGTTGTAGTAAAATGCAAAGAATACTGGTACACTCAGAATATATATTTACATTTTTTCAAATGTCTTTAAAAGATACAAACCATCTTTACACACTTATGTACTCCATCCATGTTTTGTTACTTCAGCTCTGTAGAAGCACATCCCATCGACTATTTGTAATAGTTACTTATACTTACCTTCAAAATATTAAATAATAAAAAAAATATATGTTATAAAATTAGCATCTGTGGAAGACAAAAGAAAATACTGTTACAATATATCTTTTACAACACATAATAATTTGTAAAGCATTTCATGTGCATTTTTTGCTGTTCTCAGAATATACTGAATTTTACTAGAAACAGTGAGTTCAATAGTACTCATCACATAACAGGGGGCAAAAAAAAGACAATCAATAAGATTATCTTAAAAAAACCATTCAACATTCTCAATAACAATCTAAAACATAGAAACAAAACATATATTAAATGTTTTTTCTAACAGCAAATTCTTACATAACTATGAGATACCTCAAACAATCTTAAAATAACAAAACACTATCATTAATTTTCATACACTGCAAATAAAGTTACTTAGAAATATATGCTGACAAAATATACAACAAATAGTCCTTAATCGTTTTATATACTTTTCCTCATGGCCAAATAGAATATCTCAAATTCTTAGTTCAGAAGTTCTTCAATACTAATCCTCAGCATCCGTCTCCCACCTCTCTGATCCAAAACCACTGACTCATTGGCAATGTCCCCCAGGGCTCATCCCTCAACTTGATGCTATTCTACATGGCACCCTCACACAAGAGGTCCACCTTCACAACCTGAACATTATCTGCTAAGACAACAACAGCCAGCTCAACTTCTCCCTCACCAAGGAGCCACATACCACCGAAAGACGTCACCAACTGTATAAGGATCAACTCTCTAAACCTCAACACGGACAAACACCTACAACGACTACAATGAGTCCAAAACACTTCCACCCGACTGATCATCAATGTCCCCTGCCGCAGCCACATCACCCACTACCTGAGAGATCTACACTGGCTTCACGTCAACATGAGGATCACTTTCAAGCTCCTCACCCTCACTTACAAAGTACGCTACAACACCAGACCAACCTACCTTAACAGCAGTAATCCTAAAGGGCCACATTTTGTTCCTAAAATATTGGCTTTAAAAATATTAGGTAAGAATTTGGTAACTCTTTAGGCAAACGTTGTTTAAAAACCAATTGACTATCATTACAATTTATCCAACCTTTCAGACATTTTAAATAAACAGTGTAATGTCCAGATGTTGTAGAAGGTCCATCATGAAAAATAATTGCAACAGCTGCAAAAGTTCTTCCTGATATTGATACTTGAGTAGCTACAACATTTTTAATTAAAGTTTCTAATTTTCTTCCATCAGCTCTACAACGTTGCAGAATTAAAATTACATACTGTCAATATCTTTGTATAAAAATGTTGATGACATTTCTGATTCACATTGGCTATACTCCATGTTTTGACTTTCTCCTCTAACTAGATTGTTAAAAGACACTGATTCACAGTCAGGTAAAGTCAAATATATGAATCTTTCAGTGTCTATGTTAGTGCTACATGTAAACAAACAATTTTCACAGTCATGTTGCCATTTATAAGAAAGGCCAAAAAGGTTTTCAATATCTATACCTTCATCCTCCAATACAACAAGCATAAACATTAAAAATTCCTGACAATCTTGCTGAATATTCTGCGTAAATTGAGTAGAACCAGAACATATGTCCAAAACATTTTGAATATCCGAAACACTTTGTATTTTACTTTTACCACTAGTACATTTCTCATAACCAGAATACAACAACGAACAGAATCTTTCTCCCCGATTTTCACCAATTCGCTGTTGCAAACTTTCAAGAAAAAAAAACAACATTAACAACTACATTAGCAGAGCAGTTGACACCAGAACTATTTTCAAACTGATAACCAACATTCTCTTTAACACTGTCCTTTTCTTTTTGCTTGCACTCACAACTTCATCTTGTTTTTTTCTTTCTCTACAGTTTCACTACCGATATTCTCAAATCTTCTTTTTCTACCTACCACGTACTTTTCAAATACTGGATATTGACCTAAATTGGGTGCATATTCTCTTTTTAACCTATTATACTCTTTCACACAATTTGCATCTGCACTAACCTTTGTCTCATCAAAATCAACCAAGTACAATCCAGATAAAGTTCTCACTCGAGACAAAGCAACATATGCCATACCCTCTTTAAACACGGTTCTTCCAATATTCACTAAAGCACTATCTACACTTAAACCTTGAGATTTATGAATGGTCACCGCATACGCCAAATAAATAGGAAACTGTTTTTTGCGTACATACAAATCTTTTACAAGCAAAAACCGAGCTGAACAACGACTAAATTATTGTACTTCTGCAATTTCATCAAATTTGATTTTCAAAAATTCAATACCATCTATTAACGAAATCAACAATTTTACCCATTGCTCCATTTACTAAACCTTTTTCCACATTCAAATTACGTCGTAAAATTACCCTACAGTTTACACATGCATTTAAATTATTTTCTAAAGCAGCAGTTTTACTTATCGATTTCTCTAAAGAATCCAATTTCCTCTTCAACTTTTCAGTCAAAATATTAGTGATTCCTTCATGTTCTAATTTATCAATAGCTTCCAATTTTATAATTTCTTCATTTTCCAACTTTAACATTTCTTCATTGAATATAGAACATTCACGCAATGTTGGCATTAAGCAGATTACAGATTTGTTTTCTGCAATTCTCATATATATTTTCTCAGGAACACTATTTTCATTTGGAAACAAATTGGAAATACTCGTCTCTGTAAAGCTTCTTTGCCCTGTAAAGTCTCTTTTCCAATTGTGATACCTTGAAGAATAGTTCCATAATCAGCATCATTTTCTTGTCCCATATTTGTAATAAGTTCCTTATACTCAAAATATGACCAAAATGTTAACATTTTCAATGCTCCCCAAAGACTTTCTGGTATCTTCATGCCCCAGTGTTTTAAACACTGGTTACCCTTTTACAGGAGTAAGTTTTAGTAGATCTCCAAAAACGATGATGTGTTTTCCTCCAAATAATACGTCACAATCTGTTTTAAGAATTTGCTGCATTGTTAAATACACAAAGGCAAGCATTAAGTTTGATACCATGCTTACCTCATCAATAATGAGAAGTTTCATTTTCTTCAAGACTCTTGAAACTTCACAACAAGCTTCTCCAGATAGCTTGTGGTATTCCAATTTGTTTTCATGCTCTACTGGTAGCCTTAATGAACGATGTAAATAATTCCTTTAATATTGTGTGCTGCCAATCCAGTTGGAGCAGTGACAACACAAGACAAATGCGACTCAGTTGTTTTCTGTAGAAAAGTTGTGATTACTTTAATTAAAAAACCTTTGCCTGTTCCAGCTTGTCCATTCACGTACATTTAGATAGGTTGAAATGATGAGCAAGCGCACTCTTTCTTTTCATAAAGTAATCCATGGTCAATCTGTTCTCTCACTTGCTCATATATTTGTTTCTGCTCAACATTTAGTTGTTCTTCCAAGTTTCCTGAGTTTGTTACATCTTCTTGAGCTTGATACATTGCTGTTTCCACCTCTTCCATAGCAGTTGCTGCTTCATTTTGAACAATTGGTTCTCCTAGTGGATCCTGACTGAACGTAGCAGAAGTGTGACTGTCTTGAGAACTGTCTCTAGCAATCTCAGCTGCAATTGTAGCTTCTTGCTCAATTTTCGTCGTTCAACATTTTCACATAATTAGCAAAAACAGGACATTCTATAGTATCTTCATAGCTCTCAAAATCTCCAAGTAACTCCAATTCTGAACGCCACGGCTTGAAAAGTTACAAAAGAGCTAAATAGTAAAATTCCCTTTTGTCAGGAGTTTCGCAACTCAGTTTACGGTGATTACTCAAATGTCCTTTTCTTTGTTTCACCAAACATCCTTCAGAACCAATCACGGCATATATACCATTATTAATGTGTTCGGTAATATTCCGTTAAAAAATAGAGTTTTGCAGCACTTCATGGAGACACATGTTCTCAAGATGATGACTTCTATTTGGATAATATGTATCCAACATATTTGTTTTCACAATATCTGTACTTTGTGGCTCTTTTTCAGCTAAATATTCAATTTCTTGTACATATTTAGGTACTTGAATTTGTGTTGCAGCAAGACCTAGACTCACTCAAATGATTCTTCTAGATTTGGATTATTGACTTGCAGATGATAAGCGATCCGAACATTCATACGCTCCAATTTCTCGATGAGATAACATCTTCAAACTGTAACTATATCATTTCTTACTTAGACTCTTCTCGTGGGAAATCTCTTCCCATATTTCCTTCAATTCTGTCTTTTCTGATTTGGTTATGTAGGATGTTACATATCAAGCAAAAGCAATGGAATTGTCCGCAACTTATTGAATAACCATGTTAGCATTCCACATGGACAAAATGACCCTTCATTTCTTCTTAAGTTGTAGGTATTTTTTGGAGACTTTCTTGTGATAGTATGTCGCAAAGATGACATAAAACGGTTCCCTCTTCCTTTCAATATTACAGGACGTGGAAATCGAAAACGAAATTTGGTGTAGAATTGGTTCTTTGATTTGTACTTTTGACGACAGTATTTCGCACAACGATGGCTTTGGAATCGTAAGACTTGTTGTCTTAAGTCCTTATCTAGTGTACTTTTGGGAATATCACATGTAGCATATTCTTCAATAAAAGACAACACAGTATCATCTGAGTCTGTTCCAAATTTGGGAGCATCTTTGATCCATAATAGCATATGTATGTGAGGAGCACCTCTCGCTTGATACTCCTTTCTCCAAAAGAAATCCAGAACCTCTCCAAGAGGAGGATTTTTTTTTGGGTGATAAAAGACATCATAGCTTCAAATCTATGATTAAAATACCTGCATACATTAACTGGATCCAAAGAGCACTATTCTCCAGGTGTCTTGTATTCAATATTTACTATATTTGGATTTGCCTCTCGAAGAAATTGAAGTAAATCATCCCAAGCATATTCAGCACAGCTTAGAATAAGGAACCATGTAGGAGTTCCTAAGTTCCTGAGCATACATTTAAGTTCTCCATGACGACGATACCAGTACTCATTAGTACCACGCTGACATGCCATGAGATTAATTAGCAGAGATTCCAAAACATTATCTTTCTGCAGTACTTTATCCATAAATTCCTTTGCCGAAACATTTTGCAGATGTACACCTGTTTTCAATATATGGTTTACTGCATAAGAAAGTCCAGACAAATCACTCTCAAACAAAAGATGAAACAAATACAGAATACATTGTCGAAATCTTGGATCTTCTGCATACAATCTTGATGTCCGGTATTCAGATGCAGGAATCTGCACAGGTCGGTCATCATATCGTCCTCCTTTTCCTGTGGGAAACAACTGAGGGAAACAACGAGCTTCCAAGTTTTTTTCCCATTCACTAATGGGACTTCCCTTTGCTTCTTTCATTTGGAATAACTCTATAGTATTCCCCATCACTTCTTTAGAGTGAGTGGATGAGCACTGTAATGTTCGTAGATTTCTTCAGTTCTGGACACATCCACTTTTTCAATTTAACCAGATGGCGAGTCACTATATTCTTGTACAGTTATTTCTTCTTCTCTCACATACACATTTATATAATATTGATTATTTTTTACCAGGTTCAACGTTGCCTTTTTCACTTTCCTTACATCCACTAATTCTTGCCAGATTTTCATACTCTTAGTGGGAACGCCATTAACAAGAATAACTAAAGGTGCATCTTCTACATTTTCTACACCAATTGTTTCAATATTTTTCTTTAAATCTAGAGGCAAATATACAACTCTTCCCTTTAATCCTCGCTGTAAATCTGAAGGAGGCAATTTTCCTGTCTTAGCCTCCATACGAACAATAGCCTGAAATGGATGCACACATTGCATAAGAATAGACTCATAAGTATTTAAATCCATCAGTTCAGAAGGAATATTTACCAACTCAAGATTATTATGCACATCTCTAGCAGGCATTTTGTTCTCATCTTATTTGTTATAACAATATTTACAAATACGCTGATCAGAACTCAAATCAAAACAATTCTCTACCAACAAATAAGTTGCAAATTCCATCCACTCATTATGATTTTCCTTTTCACTTTTTAAATACAGATAAACAGTCCTGGTCTGATTTTTATAATGAGTTCGTCGGCAACAAATACAATAATAATTTGGCCTTTCACCTGAAATCCCCTTAAACTTTGTCATTTGTTGCTCAAAATTTTCTGTACTACAATGTTGTACTTTCTCTTCTACATTTCCTTCTATTAATGTATCAATTTCTGCACTGTCTTCCTCAGGACCAAAGTAACTAACCTGAATTTCATCACAAACGTTCATTACATCTGATACAGATCCACGCAAAAGAGCACTGTTCAACTTTTTTAACATTAATGCTGGACTTTTTGCATAATACAATCTTCTGACTAATTTCCTCATTTCAGTATGATGTACTGCTAATATCCTAAAATAGTGAAAAACACTTCGACTTACTTTTTTAGAAAGACAAGCCAGAGAATGACCTTGCAAACCAGTATTTTCTCTCACTCTGCAAGGGTCTAGTCCTTGCAACATCTTAATCTTTTTTTTAACACTTTTCTTAGTATAGTTACATAAGAAATTGCATAAAAAATCAATAGATTCCTGCTGTACACTACAAATACTACTGCAATTCCAAGTGTACACTGGAGACTTAAGGACGTCTCCCTAAAACTTCATCAGCTAACACCTCTTCTGCATTTCTATGAACAATTTTCTCTTTCTCAATAGGACAACCATTTGTAACCTCATAAGCACGACCACTGGTATCAACTGCATGCAACAAATCATTACTCTGAAGATAACTCTCTTCATTATTAAAAGGCTCAGAACTTGAACTATGTTTCTATTCACCCCAAAAAAACTCTTCTGTTAATTACTCTTCTCCACTTACTTTTGGCCTTCATTAAATGGATTGGCTTATCTAGTGATCGACTTCTATTGATTACTAAAACAAACAATTTTTTTTCAATTCAAAAGCTTTCTCAACTACATTTTCTATACGTTTCTTCTTCTTATAAAATGCTGGGGTTTTTTACATTTCTTAACTTCCTTGATCAAAATCGAAAAAAACTCTATTATAAAACATTCTTTTTCTAATTTCCTGAAACTGATTCTTCCTCCTTTTACTATACACTACTTTTTTACAAGATGAATTCCCATGGTTGTTCTCTTTTCTCTTGTTTTTATTTTTAGTTGAAGATATCGAATTTGTATTTTTAACATTGTGCACACTACTCCTTGTATTTGATAAGTTCTTCAAGAAAATCTTCGTTCTCTTACCAGAACTTTTTTCTTTTTGTTCACACATTGTTGTTCAGGTAAATCTTGTGGATGACTTCTCTTTAAATAATAACCTTTATTATGCTGTTTCCTCTTTTCACTTTTTGAAGGCATGATACATTTCTTTTACTGTTGATAAATAAAATCTGTAATAAAAAATATATATAACATTATTAAAAAAAAATACGCAGTTCATTTGCTAAGCCCTACTTCACTGCATCAATACTTGAGTACTGACTAAAAGATTACACTTCTGTAAGGAGAGTGCCTGACTGAATTTATAAGTGCTTCAGCGTATGACGACATACAAACAGAATGAGGAAACAGGGAAGAATATGAAGAGAGAGGAGTGAGAATGAAGAAATAGAGAGGAGTATAAAAACACACAGATGTGTATAAGTAGACAGGGATGTGTATGAGGAAAGAGGGAGAAGTATCAGAAAATACAGGAGAGTATAATGAGAGAACGGAGTATGAGGAAAGGGGGACAAATGAGCCGAGAGGGTGGAGTAACAGGAAAAAAAGGGGGGTATGAGGAGAGAAGAAAGAGTATGAGGAGAGATGAAAGAGTATGAGGAGAGAGAAAGAGAGTGTGAAGAGAGAGAGGGGATAATATGCAAAAAGAGGCGAGTATGAGCACAGACAGGGGGACTATAAGGACAATCGGTAATATGAGTAGAAAGGGAGAAGTAGCAGGACAGAGGGAAATCTGAGGACAAGGGGGAGTATGAAGACAAGGAGCACTATGAGGAAAGAGAAGTGAGAATAAGGAAAGAGAGGGAATATCAGAAGAGAGGGGACAGTATAAGGAGTGAGAGGTAGACTGTGAGTAGAGAGGGGGTAAAATATGCAAAAAAAAGGTGAGTATAATTCCTTAATGTACATAGACGCTCAGTGTGATTCTAGACAAAAAATATGAGACCATGCATTTTACCAAAACACATTTACTACTCTAAAACGGTTAAGTGATTGCACACGTTCCATTTATATAACTACTAGATCTCACTGCACAACCCTGACTCATTTTGCAAATACATTTCCAATTTGCTGCATTATTTTTGCCAACATTACATCCAAAAAGTGACACAATAGAACAACAAAGAGGCACAAGGGGCTTGCAACTCTACACAACAGTTTATGCAGCTGTGTATGTATGCTGATTGGGAAATTCTTAACAAGGAGGTATGAGGAAAGAGGGAGGAGTGAAAGGAGACACGAGAACGTATAAAAAGAAGGGGGAGTATTATGAGACAGAGGACACAATAAGGAAAGAGGAGGAATATGAAGAGAAACAGAGAAGTATGAACACAAAGAGGAGGAGTATGAAGACAGAGGAAATATAAGGACAAAAGGGATTATGAGGAGAGAGGGGGAAGTAAGAGGAGTGAGGGGACAGTATGAAGACAGGGAGGAGTATAAGGGGAGAGAGGGAAGAATGAAAAGAGAGAAGGAATATAAGGAGAGAGGACAGAGTATGAGCACAGAGAGGGAAACTATGAGAACAGTGGAGAATATGAGTAGAAGGGGGAATATGAGCACAAAGCGAGGAGTAACAGGACAGAGAGGGGAATATGAGGACAGGAGGGAGTATGAGAACAAGGAACACTATGAGGAGAGAAAAGTGAGAATAAGGAAAGAGGGGCAATATCAGAAGAGAAGGGACAGTATAAGCAGGGAGAGGTAGACTGTGAGGAGAGAGGTGAGAGATTATGGAAAAAGGGGCAAGTATAATTCCTTAATGTAGACAGACGCTCAGTGTAATTCTAGAAAAAAAATATGAGACCATACATTTTACCAAAAGGCATTTACTACACTAAAACGGTTAAGTGATTACACACATTCCATGTATATAACTACTACATTTCAGTGGACAACCCTGACTTATTTTTCAAATACATTTCCAATTTGCTGCATTATTTTTGCCAACATTACATCCAAAAATGTGACACAATAGAACAACAAAGAGGCACAAGGGGCGTGTAAATCTGCCCAAGATTGTATGCAGCAGTGTAAGTATACTGACTTGGAAATTGTTAAGAGGGAGGTATGATGAGAGAGTGAGGAGTAAGAGGACAGAGGAGGGAGTATAAAAAGAAGGGAGAGTATTAGGAGACAGAGGAGACAATGAGGACAGAGGGGGAATATGAGGACAGGGGGGAATATGAGGACAGGGCGGACTATGAGGACAAGGAGCACTATGAGGAGAGAGAAATGAGAATAAGGAAAGAGGGGGAATATCAGAAGGGAGGAGACAGTATAACCAGAAAGAGGTAAACTGTGAGGATAGAGGGGGTAGATTATGGACAAAAGGGCAAATATAATTCCTTAATGTACACAGACACTCATTGCGATTCTAGACAAAAAAATATGAGACCATACATTTTACCAAAACAAATTTACTGCACTAAAACCTTTTTAGTGACTGCGCACATTCTATTTATATACCTACTACATTTCAGTGGACAACTCTGACTCATTTTGCAAATACATTTCCAATCTGCGGCATTATTTTTGCCAACATTACATCCAAAAAAAGAAACAATAGAACAACAAAGAGGCGCAAGGGGCTTGTAAATCTGGCCAAGAGTGTATGCAGCAGTGTATGTATATGGACTGGGGAATTGTTAAGAGGGAGATATGATGGGAGAGGGAGGAGTAAGAAGACAGAGGAGGGAGTATAAAAAGAAGGGGGAGCATTAGGAGACAGAGGAAACAATCAAGACGGAAGGGGAATATCAGGACAGGGGGGACTATGAGGACAAGAAGCACTATGAGTTGAGAGAAGTGAGAATAAAGAAAGAGGGGGAATATCAGAAGACAGGGGACAGTATAAGCAGAGAGAGATAGACTGTGAGGAGAGAGGAGGGAGATTATAGAAAAAGGAGCAAGTATAATTCCTTAATGTACGCTGGCGATCAGTGTGATACTAGGCATAAAATAATAGGCCATACATTTTACCAAAACACATTTACTACACTAAAACGTTTAAGTGACTGAACACATTCTATGTATATAACTACTACATTTCAGTGGACAACTCTGACTCATTTTGCAAATACATTTCCAATCTGCTGCATTATTTTTGCCAACATTACATCCAAAAAGTGACACAATAGAAGCAGTGTATGTATACTGACTGGGGAATTGTTAAGAGGGAGGTATGATGAAAGAGGGACGAGTAAGAGGACAGAGGAGGGCAAATCAAAAGAAGGGGGAGTATTAGGAGACAGAGGATACAATGAAGACAGAGAGGAAATATGAGGACAGGGAGGACTATGAGGACAAGGAGCACTATGAGGAGAGAGAAGTCACAATAAGGAAAGAAGGGGAATATCAGAAGACAGGGGACAGTACAACCAGAGAGAGGTAGATTCTGAGGAGAGATGGGGGAGATTACGGAAAAAGGGGCAAGTATAATTCCTTAATGTACACAGACGCTCAGTGTGATTCTAGGCAATTAATATGAGACCATACAAATTACCTAAACACATTTACTACACTAAAAGGTTTAACTGACTGCACACATTCAATGTATATAACTACTAAATTTCAGTGGACAACCCTGACTCATTTTGCAAATACATTTCCAATCTGCTGCATTATTTTTGCCAACATTGCATCCAAAATGTGACACAATAGAACAACAAAGAGGTGCAAGGGGCTTGTAAATCTGCCCAAGAGTGTATACAGCAGTGTATGTATACTGACTGGGAATTGTTAAGAGAGAGGTATGATGAGAGAGGGAGGAGTAAGAGGACAGAGGAGGGAGTATCAAAAGAAGTGGGAGAGTATTAGGAGACAGAGGAGACAATGAGGACAGAGGGGGAATATGAGGACAGGGGGGACTATGAGGACAAGGAGCACTATGAAGAGAGAGAAGTGAGAATAAGGAAAGAGGGGGAATATCAGAGAAGAGGGGACAGTATAAGCAGAGAGAGGTAGAATGTGAGGAGAGAGGGGGGATTATTGAAAAAGAGGCAAGTATAATTCCTTAATGTACACAGACGGAAGCTAAGACTCCTGAGGCGGAAGCCGGGAGAGGTCGCATTTGTTATTTGCACTGAAATTTTAAAACTTACTTGTTTTTAAACTGTAATAACTTGTAAAGCACCGAGCACTTCAGGGCACGGTAGAGCGGACCTAGCGCCCACGGGTCCCCTAGCTAAGACTCCTGAGGCAGAAGCCGGGAGAGGTCGCATTTGTTGTTTGCACGGAAATTTTAAAACTTACTTGTTTTTAAACTGTAATAACTTGTAAAGCACCGCGCACTTCAGGGCACGGTAGAGCGGACCTAGCGCTCACGTGACCCCTAGCACCGGCTGCCTTCGCTGCTGGACATGCCCATCTTGAGGCCACGCCCACTTCCCGCCCTTAAAAGCGCTGACACGCTAGCGCTTGACTGAAGCTAAGACTCCTGAGGCGGAAGCCGGGAGAGGTCGCATTTGTTATTTGCACTGAAATTTTAAAACTTACTTGTTTTTAAACTGTAATAACTTGTAAAGCACCGAGCACTTCAGGGCACGGTAGAGCGGACCTAGCGCCCACGTGTCCCCTAGCTAAGACTCCTGAGGCGGAAGCCGGGAGAGGTCGCATTTGTTATTTGCACGGAAATTTTAAAACTTACTTGTTTTTAAACTGTAATAACTTGTAAAGCACCGCGCACTTCAGGGCACGGTAGAGCGGACCTAGCGCTCACGTGACCGTTAGCACCGGCTGCCTTCGCTGCTGGACACGCCCATCTTGAGGCCACGCCCACTTCCCGCCCTTAAAAGCGCTGATACGCTAGCGCTTGACTGAAGCTAAGACTCCTGAGGCGGAAGCCGGGAGAGGTCGCATTTGTTATTTGCACTGAAATTTTAAAACGTACTTGTTTTTAAACTGTAATAACTTGTAAAGCACCGAGCACTTCAGGGCACGGTAGAGCGGACCTAGCGCCCACGTGTCCCCTAGCTAAGACTCCTGAGGCGGAAGCCGGGAGAGGTCGCATTTGTTATTTGCACGGAAATTTTAAAACTTACTTGTTTTTAAACTGTAATAACTTGTAAAGCACCGCGCACTTCAGGGCACGGTAGAGCGGACCTAGCGCTCACGTGACCCCTAGCACCGGCTGCCTTCGCTGCTGGACACGCCCATCTTGAGGCCACGCCCACTTCCCGCCCTACGGCTCTATAAACAATGTGTAACTTTAAAACGCGCAGCGGACGAGCGCAGCGGGCGCGACGTTTGCGCGCCGAAGGCGCGCCTAAGGCAAGCCCGTCTGCGCCCGTCCGCGACCAGCCGGGACCCGGGGCCAAAAATCTTGGCTCTTACGACACCCAGAGCAGAACCTACAGCTCGGCGGCCTTATACAGCATAGGTAGGACTGCCGCTCTTCAGTGCTCCTACATCTTTGCTCCGTCAGAGCTACCCGCCTGTTGTTCGGGGTGCAAACACTCATTCCGTAAGTCCCCGTTGGCCACAGCACAAACGTACCATATGTACGTGCTAAACTGCCGCTCCCTACCTAAACATAGCACACAGATTGCCATGCTGCTCGAGGAGCATAAGCCAGACGCATTTTTCCTGACAGAAACGTGGCTTACTGCTCACTCTGAGCCAGACGTAGTTCAAGCCTTACCCGTAGGCTATCATATCCTTAGAGTGGATAGACCGCTAGGGAGAGGCGGAGGTCTGGCGATCATTCTGAAGAACCAGTACCGATGTCGTACCACAGCAGATACCATTCCTGATTGTGAGAGCATAGCATTCTGCATAGAGTTCAATGCTAACAACACTTTCTCTGGCACTTTGATATACCGCCCCCCTGAGCCTGTAAAAGTGTTCCACAGGTCCCTTCCAGAGATCATAGCGGAAAGAATTCTCTCTGCCGCTAATTACACGATCTTAGGAGACCTTAATCTCCATTTTAACTCCCCCTCAGATCACATCGCTCAGGAACTACTAGATGATCTGGAAGCTCTCCAACTGTCCCAACTGGTTGCTGCCCCGACCCATGAAAAGGGCAATTTACTTGACCCCATATTCAGCAACTGCCTGGATCTAATTATTGATCAACCCACCCCTCTTCCATGGTCTGACCACTTTCTGGTCCCGTTCACCTGGGTTAAACACAAAACCCCCCAGCTACCTCCCCAAGTCACCTCCAGGAGGAACTGGTCTAAACTCCCATTGGAGTCCTGGCTGCATAACCTAGACTCCACTCGCCCTTCACTCTGCCTAGATCCCAATGTGGCTAACACCTACTACGAAAATTGGATCACCCATTCGCTAGACTCGATCCTTCCGGTTCGTAAACACTCCTCGAACAGACTACAGAAATCTGCTCCTTGGTTCTCTGACTCTCTAAGACAACTAAAACGCCTTTGCAGGCAACGAGAGCGAGCCTGGCGTTTAGACTTCCTCCCAGACAAAAAGGCTTCCTACAAAGAGGCGATCAAAGCCTATAAAGAAGGGATAAGAGCGGCCCAGGCAACCTATTATTCTGAGAAAATACTTGAAGCAAAATCTAAACCCAAAGAAATTTTCCAGATTATAAAGCACTGTTCCACTGCCAATACGGCACCCCCACCCAATAAAACCGAGGAGCAATGCAACGAGCTTGCGGATTTTTTCCACAATAAAGTCACAAAAATTTACTCTACCTTCCCCACCTCAGTCACATCCCCGGATATGATTAACCCACCCCCCCCTAAATCACCTCTTCACCCAGTCCAGCCTTCCCTTGAGCACTTCCCCCCTCTGGACCTTGACACTTTAAGCAAGGTGGCACGACAAGTTAAATCCGGCTCCCCTTGTGATCCCGCGCCTCCAGATGTCTTGACGCAGGCAAGCAAAGCCACTTTGCCTGTCATCTTGGATCTTCTAAACTCCTCTATATCCGCCTGCTCAGTCCCCACAGCTTGGAAGCAGGCCATGGTACGGGCGTTATTAAAGAAACCCAGCCTAGACCCAGACGACCATTCCAGCTACCGCCCCATCTCACTTCTCCCTTGGGCCAGCAAGGTGTTAGAGAAGTACATAAACGCGCAGCTGGTCCAGTTCCTGGAGGACCACTCTCTATTACATACATCCCAGACAGGCTTTAGACCAAAGCATGGTACGGAAACCGCCTTGTTAGCTGTCACCGAAGAGGCTAGAAGGATACTGGATCAGGGAGGATCAGTGGCAGTGATCCTCCTTGATCTAAGTGCCGCCTTCGATACGGTCAGCTATACCACCCTGCTGGACCGTCTTTACAACATCGGCGTTTCAGGTGACGCTTTAAGGTGGTTTGATTCCTTTCTGTCTGGGAGGTCGTTTCAGATCTTCGACGGAGAGATGGTGTCCTCGAGCAAACCCCTGAGCTGCGGAGTACCACAGGGCTCCTCCCTGAGCCCTGTATTGTTCAACATATGCATGAGGCCGCTGGCGGGTGTTGTCGAACCATATGGCATTAAAATCGTATCATACGCCGACGACACCCAGCTTGTGGTCTCGTTAGCCACGAAGAACAACAGGCATTCCGCAGCCGACCTTCTAAAATGCTTAGTGGACGTCAAGGGATGGATGACCAACTCCTCCCTAAAACTAAACGGAGAAAAGACGGAGCTTATGCTCCTAGGCCCTACCTCCCCCGTGCCCTTCACCTCCCTGTGGCCCAGTGCTCTAGGCCCCTCCCCCACCCCAAGGATAGTGTCAAAAGCTTGGGAGTATGGCTGGACAACAAACTCTCTTTCTCCACCCAGGCCAAAAAACTGTCCGCCACTTGTTTTGGCCTACTAAGAATCTTGAGGAAGGTTCTTCCGCTACTCCCCCTAGAGGCAAAAAAGGTGGCGGTACAAGGTCTCATCCAGTCTCGTCTGGACTCGAACAATGCTCTATACGTGGGGGCTCCTGAGATGACCCTCCGAAAATTGCAGGTCGTTCAAAACTGTGCAGCCCGCACATTGCTGAAAATCCCGCGCACTCACTCAGCCAGACCTGCTCTAAAAAGTCTTCACTGGCTACCAGTGAGGCAAAGAGTGACCTTTAAGGCACTGTGCTTGGCACACCGCGCCTTCTGGAAAACGGCCCCAGCCATCAATACCGACCTTATCATCCCTTACCATCCTAACAGGAACCTTCGGTCGACGGAGGCGTTCCTCGCTGTTGTTCCCAGAGTGAAGCGAGCCAGGTCTGGGGGTAGGCTGTTCTCTTTGAACACCGCCAAGCTCTGGAATGCTCTCCCCATCTCACTCCGGTCCAACCCAGACCTCCTCTCATTCCGAAAAAACCTAAAGACACTACTGTTTGCCAAATTTGATTCTCCCTAGCCCCTCTCCAGTCACTTCCTGCTTCTATTCAGCGCTTGGACGCTTTCGGGCAGCAACCGCGCTTGACAAGTACTTTTACAATTACAATTACAATTACAATTACGCTCAGTGTGATTCTAGGCATGAAATATGAGACCATACATTTTACCAAAACACATTACCTACACTAAAAGATTTAACTGTCTGCCACATTCCATCTATATAACTACTACATTTCAGTGGACAACCCTGACTCATTTTGCAAATACATTTCCAATCTACATTATTTTTGCCAACATTACATCCAAAAAGTGACACAATAGAACAACAAAGAGGTGCAAGAGGCTTGTAAATCTTCCCAAGAGTGTATGCAGCAGTGTATGTATACTGACTGGGGAATTGTTAAGAGGGAGGTATGATGAGAGAGAGAGGAGTAAGAGGTCAGAGGAGGGAGTATCAAAAAAAGAGGGAGTATTAGGAGACAAAGGAGACAATGAGGACAGACAGGGAATATGAGGACAAGGGGGACTATGAGTAGAAGGGGGAATATGAGCACAAAGCGAGGAGTAACAGGACAGAGAGGGGAATATGAGGACAGGAGGGAGTATGAGAACAAGGAACACTATGAGGAGAGAAAAGTGAGAATAAGGAAAGTGGGGGAATATCAGAAGAGAGGGGACAGTATAAGCAGAGAGAGGTAGAATGTGAGGAGAGAGGGGGAGATTATGGAAAATGGGGCAAGTATAATTCCTTAATATACACAGACGCTCAGTGTTATTCTGGGCATAAAATATGAGACCATACATTTTACCAAAACATATTTACTACACTAAAACGTTTAAGTGACTGCACGCACTCTATGTATACAACTACTACATTTCAGTGGACAACCCTGACTCATTTTGCAAATACATGTCCAATCTGCTGCATTATTTTTGCCAACATTACATCCAAAAAGTGACACAATTGAAAACCAAAGAGGTGAGAGGGGCTTGTAAATCTGTCCAAGAGTGTATGCAGCAGTGCAGGTATACTGACTGGGAAATTGCTAAGAGGGAGGTATGATGAGAGAGGGAAGAGTAAGAGGACAGAGGATGGAATATCAAAAGAAGGGGGAATATTAGGAGACAGAGGACACAATGAGGACAGAGGGGGAATATGAGGAAAGGGGAGACTATGAGGACAAGGAACACAATGAGGAGAGAGAACTGACAATAAGGAAAGAGAGGGAATATCAGAAGATAGGGGACAGTACAAGCAGAGAGAGGTAGACTGTGAGGAGAGAGGGGGGAGATTATGGAAAAAGGAGCACGTATAATTCCTTAATGTACACAAAAGCTCAATGTGATACTAGGCATAAAATGTGAGACCATACATTTTACCAAAACACATTTACTACACTAAGGGCCCGATGTAGGTCGCCAATTACCGGTCGGTAACGGCCGATTTGGGATTTCACATGTAGGTAGGCTTAATTTACAGAATCAGTATATTTACCGATTCGGTAAATTTACCGATTCTGTAAAATACCGATTCGGTAAATTTACCGAGTCGGTAAATACAGATGTAGGTGGCACTGAAAACAGTGCCACAGGCCATTTCCGATTCGTTATTTACCATGTAATACTATTACATGGTAAATAACGAATTCCAGTGTACATGCACATCTGTGCATGTGCACCTGTGCCATGTGGCACACAGACATGCCCTAAGGGCATGTCTGTGTGTCACATGGCACACAAGCCAGAAACAGGGGTGCAACATGGTGTCAAAGTGACACCCTGTCCCCCTTGTAAAATCGGTAATTTTACCGATTCGGTAATTACCGAATCGGTATTTGCTATTGAATCCTATGGGCTTCAAGGCCCATAGGAATCAATGGCAAATACTGATTCGGTAATTACCGAATCGGTAATTACCGAATCGTACCGAATCAGTATTTTTACCGAATTTTTTACCTACATAGCAATTACCGATTAGTAAATACCGAATCGGTAAAATTCGGTATTTACCATTCGGTAATTTGCTATTACCTACATCTAGCCCTATAACAGTTAAGTGACTGCACACATTCCATGTATATAACTTTTACATTTCAGTGGACAACCCTGACTCATTTTGCAAATACATTTCCAATTTGCTGCATTATTTTTGCCAACATTACATCAAAAATGTGACACAATAGAACAACAAAGAGGCGCAAGGGGCTTCTAAATCTGCCCAAGCGTGTATACAGCAGTGTGTGTATACTGACTACAAAATTGAAGATTTAGAACACAAGTCTAATTCTAAGGAAGCAACACTATTAACTACTCTACAACTAAAAAAGTGACTGCACACATTCTACATTTTTTAGTACTGCACATTATTGCACAAAAGTGACTCACTAAACATATTAACTTACCAAATGATTTTATCTCAATAGTTATCCAAATGCAGACAAACTCAGAATATGATTCTACAAACTTCAGAAGGATAAACACATTACTCTTACTAAAAATAAAATGCACCACATACATTACAAGTTATCAACTCACCTCTCAAACTGATTGGTAGATTAAGAAGCATGCCACTCACACAGCAGATAGTCTTATACGGAATCTCTATTCTTCAGTGCTTGCAGCAGAACCAAAGAATGGCACATTGTCCCTCTCAATTTACACATATATACACGTTAATAACAAATCAAATTCCTTCACACATTAATTCGAAACCAAACACACATTTCTATTGGTTCAACATTTCAAACCTTTCCAACTGACATAACTTTCCACCCTTCCCCCAACACATCATGCAAAAGTCAACTGTCAACAGAGGTCAAAAGTTCAGCACACTGTAAAACACTCCTCCTCAACAAGTTTAGACTCTGCATTGGTACATACTTATCACTACCAATAAAGAGAAAAGGTCTCAATAGAACCAACCAACATATAAACTCATAAACTTGATAGATATATATAAAATATATTTTTTAATAGATTTTTCTTGCTTAGGTACGCTTACGGGGCACTTACAGACTTCGCACCGTACGTCGTAAGTACGCGCATGCTACGTGCACGGTAAATCTACCGTAAAACAAAAATAGCCTCTATCACTAATTTTTTATAATCCTCGGGGACCCCATCCCCCTGGGCTGAAATATAACGTTGGGGACCGTGGGGGGAGTCCCAATGCCCCAGCTGTCCCAGCCGGCTCCCCGCGTCCTTCGGGAGCCGGCATTGCTTTTCGTCAGAGAGAGCAGCTTACATGCTGATCTCTCTGACGAAAAGCAATCTGCTTTCCTACTTGAAAGAGAGAGCAGGTTTCCTGCCCTCTCTTGCAAATAGGAAAGCAGTTTGCTATGCTACCATAGCAAACAGCAGTGTCCCGGGGGTGGCACCCCGGGACACTGCAAGAGACGGCCCTAGGAGGTGGTGGTCCCCAGGGCCATCAAAGGCTGCAGGAGGGGGGCCGGGTGGCCCCCCTCCCAACATTCAAAAGCGCCGGGGGTGGTGGTCCCCGGGGCTGGGGGTCCGTCACGGACCCCCCTATTTTCTGTATTAGAGTCCCGGGGAGGTGGCGGTCCCCGGGGCGTGTGGGGTGCTTAAGCCCCCATACACTGGTGCTTTTATAAAAAAAAAAAAGAAGCCCAGGGGGAAGGGGTCCCCGGGGATTATAAAAAATTTGTGATAGAGGCTATTTTTTTTTACGGTAGATTTACCGTGCCCGTACCATGCTCGTACGTACGACGTACGGTGCAAAGTCTGTAAGTCTTGGGCTATACTAATGAGAGTAGCCCCATGGCCCTCTAGGGTGCCGGGGAGACAGTTTAAATCAGCCCCATTGTTTAATGAAGTACTGAGGACAGCAAAGACAAGTATGGAGGAACGACTTTTTAGATCACAGGAAGGTTGAATACAAAACCAATCTAAACCACTATCACTCCCTAATAAGAAAAACTTGTGCCGCCTACTACAATGATAGGATAGAGCAAGCTGAGAACTCTTCTAGAGAACTTTTCACAATTTTCAAAGACTTTTCGTCACTAGCCAGAACTCTGGCTTCCAAAAGCGGATCTGTTGATTCTTGCAATTCGGTGGCAGACTTCTTTGCAGAGAAGGTAGCAAGGACTTATACTACGTTCCCGGATGAGGCACGTAATGGAAGTTCCGATAGCGAGGGGAACACCAACATGAAGGAGTCAGACTACCTCTCCAGATTTGATCTCCCCTCCTGTGACAACCTTAAAGGCATAGCCTTAAGTATTAAATTCTGTTCACCTAGGGACCCCACTACTCCTAAAGTTCTGAGAGACAGCCTGGAGATCCTAGTACCTCATATTAGGCACCTCCTTGAACTCTCCTTTGAGTCAAGAGTGGTCCCTAAAAGATGGAAAGAAGCGATTGTCCTCCGCATAAAAAAAAGCTGAATGTGATTGAGAGTCAGCTGGAGAACCTTTGACCGGTCTCACTCCTGCCATATTTCACAAAAATAGCAGAAAAAGTGGTCAATATGCAGCCCACATTAACCGACAAAGCCTATTGCACGCTACGCAATCGGGTTTTCAAGCAACTTACTTGACTGAGTCAGCACTGCTCCTGTCAACAGAAACTATGCACAGGCAGGTAGAGGATGGCCAGATGGTTGCTTTAGTCCTCTTGGACCTCAGTGCCGCATTCGACACTGTAGCCCACTCAGTACACCTACAGTGCCTCCGAAAAGGCGGGTTGGATAAACTGGCCTTAGAGTGGCTGGGGTCCTTTCTACAGGATCGAAGCTTTCAGGTGTCTTGCTCAAGGGGTCCCCCAGGGCTCTATATTAAGCCCCATTCTTTTTGATCACTATATCACCCCACTGGCGGAGATTATTACTAAACATGGAATTAGTGTTGTGTCATACACGGATTACACGCAACTGGTGATCTCACTGTCACAATCCCATGAAGAGGTAGTCACCAATTTTTCTACTTGCCTACAGGAGCTGGCATCCTGGATGACGAATAACTGTTTAAAATTAAATGGCAGCAAAACTGAGGTTCTAGTGCTGGGAAATGCTCCCTCGATCTGGTCCTCATCTTGGTGGCCACAGACTCTCGGCCCAACCCCTTCCCCCAGCAATCAGGTCAAGAGCGTGGGGATGTGGCTGGACTCCAAACTCTCCTTTGAGAATCACACTAGGATTGTGGCCAGGAAGTTTTTTGGAGTTATGAAAGGGCTTTGGAAAACCTTAGACATGCTTCCAGTGGCAGCGAGAAAAACCCTAGTCCATGTGCTTGTAACTTGAACGCTTCAGCCCGCCGTGTTCTGATGCTGCTCAGGAGAGCTTCCTCCAAGAATGCCCTCGCTGCCCTTCACTGGCTCCCAGTGAGGGAGAGAATAATTTTTAAGGCCCTGTGTATTAGTCACCGTATTCTGCAGGGGAAAGGGCCAAGTTATCTACACAACCTACTGTCCCCCTATACTCCATCCCGACATCTAAGATCTTCAGGGACTGGACAGGTCAAAACCCCGGTTATCAAAAGGCAAGAATGGGTGGCCAATCCTTCTGCTGTCTAGCCACAAAACATTGGCATGACCTTCCTCTCGCTCTCCGAGAGGAACCTTCTGAAATAATTTTTGGGAAAAAAACGAAAACATGGCTCTTCCGTCCATAGGTTTCCTCTAAGCTATGTCACATTGTTGTTCCTGATGAGTTCTAACCGCAGCGGGGGGACACACCAGTGAGTATAACCATGCACTTTATATGCTTGCTTATTATTATTTTTAACATTGAATCTAGCTTAAATGTTATATGTGATATTACTAAATAATATGTATTTTGTTTTTTTCCTTACTTTCCTGATCCTGCTGGAATCTCGACGGACACTTGCGGAAGTGTATCAACCAATGTAAATCCCCCACTAGTACTCTGTCGAAGCTGTACTTCCTCTTCCAGGTCCAATGGGTATCTGCAGAAGCAATACAACTTTAAAAAGTCTCTATTAAGCACAATGCAAAACTTTAAATAATAATGTAACCCCATTTATAACCTAGGTATGTCAGTTAATAAAACGTGCTGTTTATAATTCATGGTTCTTTGTTATATTAGTATGTTTACATCTGTATATAATAACAATATAGTCCACCTGCATTAGAGTGAGACTGTATATATATATATATATATATATATTCAACTCCAAGCTCTCTCAGCTATCGACTGAAAATTGGACACAGACACCAGTTGAGTGCTCCTTTTTTTTCTTTATTCAATCACGCTGTACATGGCAAGATGATTCATTTCGCCCCCCTCCTGGGTTTGTTCACATATGAATTCAAACAAATGCCCTGGAGCTTCTGGAGAGCACTTGGCACTTTAGCCATCCGGCTTTCATTCTTGACTCTCCTCTGCAAAACAAAAAAAATTGTAGCCTGAAGCGTTCCGATGCAGAAGGCATCTTCCTCATAGGCTTGCGAAAATGACCACAGGAAAGGCTCTCTTTTGTGTTTATTTCTGCATGTCTCATCATTTGTTTTCCTTAATAGGCTGTGCATAGTGCAGTTTAGTAGCATGCTGGGACAAGTAGTTCTATGACGAGCAAAAGTCTCCCCTAAGTGGGCTCCTGTCGGTAATTAATATTAAAATGCATGGCTTTTCCATAGTGAGACTTTGACTGCAGAGAAAAGTTTCTTTGTTTTTCGGATTGCTGCACTGCACAGTCAATGAATGGTTTCCCATCACAGCCTCTCTGTTGCCTTTACTTGTGATGGTGAACCTCCCCATGACCGGACTGACGTGTGGATACATTTTTTCAAAAAAATGCCCTGGAGCTTCGGGAGGGCACTCAGCAGCAATCCAGCCATCCAGCTTTACTGCACTCTGCATATATATATATGTTTGTGTCATAGTCTGTGTGTATCTGTATTTGAGTGTTTGTGTGTATTTTAGTATGTGTGTGAAAGAGTGTCTGCATGTCTGTATGAGAAAATGTGTATATGTGAGAATACCTGTTTCTGTAAGTGGGAAACTAGGTATGTGTGTGTATCAGAGTGTGTGTGTCAGCGTGTGTATTTGTGTCCCTATGTATTCCTGTGTATGTGAATAGCGCAAAGGCTGCGCATAGTAGGGTTTGGTGAGTGACTGCACTCTCCACGAAAACCCATTTACAGAACAAAGTTTATGAGTAGTATGCTTGGTGAAGTTCTGGGTTCTCTACCAAGACCCCTGCACATAGTGTAGATTATGCATTGTATGGTTTCTTAAGTGACTGGTCTCTCCATCATGACAGCGGTACAAGGTGAATAGTAGAGTTTGGTCAAGGATTGGGATCTCTGCAAAAACACCTATACAAGTTTAAGCCTGTGTGTAGTAGGGTTTGGTGAGGGACTGGAATCTCCATGAAAAACAAGCTACAGGGTGGAGCTTGTGCATTGTAGGGTTGGGTCAGCGACTGGTAAAACCATAGTACAGGGCAGTAGGGTAGGGTTTGTTGAGGGACTGGGCTCTCACAAAGTATTCTGTACAGGGTGAAGGTTGTGCATAGCAAGGTTTAGTGAGGGACCAGACTATCCACAACATCCACTGTACAGATTAAACTTTGTGCATTGTAGGGTTCGTTGAGTGACAGGCATCTCCACCAAGACGCGTGTACAGGGCTAACTCTGTGTGTAGTAGGGGTTGGTAAGGAACTGGACTCTCCACAATGACCACTGAACAGAGTGAAGTCTGTTAATAGTAGGGTTTGGTGCATGACGGGGACTCTCTGCAAAGAACACCATACAGGGGGTTATTTGTGCATAGTTGGGTTGTGTGATGGATTGAGCTCTCTCCAAAGTCTACTGTCCTGGACAAAGTTTGTTCAATTTAGGGTTTGATGAGGGTCTAGGCTCTGTGCTGAAGCCACTGTAACAGTCAAAGTTTGTGTGTAGTTAAGTTTGGGAAGGGTCTTGCCACTTTGCCAAGACCGCTGTACAGAAAGAACTCTGTTAGTAGTAGAGTTTGTTCAGGGACTAGGATGTCAGTGAAAACCGCTTTACAGGGTGAAGTTTGTGTGATGTAGTATCTGAACAGGGGCCACCTCTCTGGAAATAGTTCTGTATGGGGAAAAAGGTGTATTTGGTGCAATTTATGCAGGTTCTTAAAAATGTTGTAAAAATTGTATTCCATCCAGTGAGACTCCCTCTTGAGTCCTGCCAGAGCACACAGGCTCCCAGGAGACTCTCACAGGATCATAACACCTAAAAAAAAAAATATATATATATATATATATAGGGTTCATCGGAAAGTGCCAGGGACTATATTAAACATCTAAATGACAACAATCTAAATCTCCGCTTCACGGGCGAGGTTAGCTCAGTGGCAGTGAGCTACCTCGACCTGAGAATAGAGAGTAAGGGGAACGAGATAACTACATCACTGTACAGAAAACCTACCGCCGGCAACAGCACATTACATGCTGACAGCGGACACCCTATTTCCCTGAAAAAAAGTATCCCTTATGGGGAACTATTGCGCCTCAAGAGCAACTGTTCCCAAGATCAGGACTTTATGAGATGCGCTGTAGAAAGTATTGAGAGATTTAAATCGAGGGGTTACGACAGTGCCCTTCTAACTAGGACTCTCAATAAAGTGTCTAAAATCCCACGTCACCAACTATTGATTAATGCCAGAGATGCAGCAAAACAAAGCAAGGTTGAAGGAAAGTTCCGCTTAATCACTTAATCAAATCATTTTCCGAGGATGCCAGTTTTTTTTAAAACATTCTTAAGAAAAACTGGCATGTTTTGAAAACTGATCCTATCATTGGACAAGACATTCCCCCAGGCCCTCTAGTTACCTTTAAGAAGGCTAGATCTATTAAGGACATATTGGTACACAGCCATCTTGACATCCCTAAAAAGAAAGATCAAACCTTAAAAGACATGAGAGGATTCTTCCCGTGTGGGAAGTGTAAGGCGTGGGCTTTTAGTAAGAGGGTGTTAGGCTACGAGGTGCCAGGATTGCAAGAACGTAAAAAAAAATCTAAATTCATCACCTCTCAAACTCCATATGTTGTCTATTGCTTGATTTGTCCGTGCAATCTCAAATACATTGGGAGCACGGTAAACGGTGTCAAGTTAAGAATTTTGGATCATATGCGGGCCATATCTAATAAGAATATGAAATCACCGGTAGCCAGGCATTATGCTATAAAACACAATGGTGACAGAGATGCCTTGCAATACTTTGGCATTGATCATGTGCCTGACCATGAGAGAGGGGGTGACAGATTGACCAAACTTAGACGGCTGGAATCGAGATTCATAATTGATCTGCAGACAAAGACCCCCAAAGGCCTTAATAGTGGTGAGGAGCTTGCTGTGCACTTGGGAAAATGAACCTTGCATTTTTCTTCTTTTTGTTCTTTTTCTTTTTTTTTTCTTTCTTTGGACCATATTGTATAACATTTTCCCTCTCTAGCTGCTAACTATTTTTATGACTAAGGGAAGAGCCGATAGATGGCGAAATTAGGAGGTACACCTGGCGGTTCATGTTGGAGCCGCCCATGCCGATCCACGGCAAGATTTATTGTTATACAGGTTGTGCAATAATTAATCAAATGTCTAATCATGAAAAAAATGTATTTACTTAATGTGATCTATTGACTTTGAATGAATGTTTATCTAAGATATGTATTTTAATTGTAAATACATTGAACTTTTGCACTCTGTAAGATGGCGCTCACCGATGTTTGATGGTGAGCAGTCCTACCTCTCTATCCCTTATTCTTGTACGTTTTGGGTCCCTTTAAAAATAAGCTTCCGTGTTTCACTGCTGTTTACACATTGAGAAAGGGGTTTCCCGAAACGCGTCTGTGTGAAGCGTTAATCGTAAAATAAATTGAGTCTTGTGAGTAAAGCCACCCCACGAGTGCCGCTTCCTTCCTTCCCGGCCGGGAGAGGGGGACTTTGGAGTAACAATATATATATATATATATATATATATATATATATATATATATATATATATTCACACACAAACGGTCATTAAGGCGCGCTCGCTGCTGGTTCGGCTTGCAGGGGAATGACCACACCCCTGTAGTCATGTGTTCACAAGAAGAATACGCCGAACACCCAGAAGTAAAAGAATCGTTGCCACCTGATGAAACGGAAGTTGGAAACGCGTAGTGGCATAACAACAGACTCTCAGCCAATAAAGCAATAGATGAATTTACTTCTGGGTGTTCGGCGTATTCTTCTTGTGAACACATATATATATATATATATATATATATATATATATATATATATATATATATATATATATATATATATATATATATATATATATATATATATATATATATATATATATATATATGTGTTAGTTCAGGCTCCATAGGTGGGCTCTCTAGGACCTCCACACAAGAGCCATGGGAGCAGGGTAACATTACCCTGCCCCCTTCTATTTCTGTCCCGTATTTTTGGCAGGAACATTTTCTTTAATCTTGCAGTCCACCAATTAGAGGGCAAGTTCACCAATGGAAACAAGGCAGCCAATGATAAAATTAACCTCCTGGACCAATCACATTTCCCCATAAGATGCATGCCTGCTGGGCTCCTGTGAGACTTCAGTGAACGCAACCATCCAGATGTGAATGCATGTTGAACCTTAATTTCTCAAAAACTACTGAACAGAATGACAACAAATAAAAAAAAAACACTTCCTTGCGAAGATTTGATGTAATTTCATTCTGCCATTTGGGCTGTAGTGCTGTTCGAAAATCCAATTGCATGGAGTAATTGCATTTTGGGACTCCCTTTTTCTCAGGTCCCCAACTTGAAGGATCATCCCAAAACTTTAAAGGAAGGAGCAGAGGTGGATGAACTGTGTTCAGAAAGTATTGTGGAGATTGATTAAATCGCGCCAACGTTATTAGCAAACCAAATAATCAATTTCCTGGATATAAGAAATTGAGATTTTGATTGAGGGGGTGATAATCCTATTCAAGTAATAACCACAAACCTTGTCAGGGTGAGCCACAAAAGTCACTAAATGAACCTGTGCTTCACACTGTAGTAGCTTGGCACAAAAGCAGGCAGGCTTAACTTACAGGCAATGTGCAAAGTGTTTCTGCAGTACACAAACAGTAATAAAGTTAAAACACAATGTAAGAAAAATCCCACACCAATTTCGAAAAATAGAGAACATGTTAGTAAATAAAATGATAAAAAACAAATTAAATCCAATCAGTCCCACCAAAATTATGAATTGGTAAAGTGCTTATGGAAATCTAGAGCCTAAAAGATCAAAGCACCAACTGCAAGTGTCTTCACGCACACGACCGGGGCATAACCAAAACTTGGGGCCCACTGCTATAAAGCAGGATTCTGCTACATGAGGTGGAATGGGTGGGTCCTCGAGTTACCTACTGACTTGGAAATTTTTCTGGTAAAATTTCAACAAAATGGCAGGGTTTAGATGGGCAAGGAAGCAGGCTGTGTCTCAGGTCATCGCTGGGGAGCGCTGAACACAGAGTGGTAGAAGCTGGATTTCCAGGCTGAGGAGGTAGTAGTTATCGATGGGAGCATGTTTTGGTTGATCCTGTGAAGATTTTCACCTTCTGACTTAGCCTTTTGGAAGTCGAAAACCTCCAGCGGGCCCAAGATGCAAGACATAGCTGAAGAGTGCTCCATGTGGCCAGATACCATCTTCTGAATGATCTCACTGAACAGGATCTGCTGCTGTGGAGAAGAATATGGTGTTAGATAACACACAGTCAGGAAGACCGATGATACATCTTAAGCAGATCGGCTGGCTGGTAGATGCTGCTCTTCTGTTGGTGCTTCTGGCAATTTTTGGTGAAAATATTCTTAAGTCCTACATTTTATGGTTAGTCAGGAGCAGCACCTCTAACACTACTTCCAAAAGTCCAGTTCCTGGGCTGCGGGGGATCACTTGTGGAGTTAGGACTCATTCCAGCAGAGGCCAGGTGCAGGGTTCAAGGTCTCTGGAGCATGTATGTTCCTGTAGATAACACAGGTAGCCAGCCAACTAGCCCTTGGGTCACTCTGGTAGTCCTGGATTCAAGCAGCAAGGCAGACGTTTAGAAGGAGGGCTGTTCTCTAGGGAGCAAGGCAGGCCTAAAGTGACGAGACAGCGCTCTGGTTGCAGCAGGCAGTCCTCTGGAAAATAAGACAGGCCTCAAGCAGCAGGGCAGCCCTTTGGGGTTATTCCCAGTCTGAAGTCCTCCACAGGTCTAGCAATGTACTGAAGAGTTGTTCTGAAGCTCAACTATTTATACCTGTTTCCAGCCTTTGAAGTGGAGAACTCTTCTAGACTACCCCTACAACTGGTTCTGGAAAGGTATTTCCTCCCCCTGCCTAAGTTCCATGACATCTGAGGTGACAAAGACTAGTGTCACATGCCTTTGTGTGTGCTAAGGAAAGCCCATCAAACTATAAGTGGGGCAGGGAACAGTTCCACCCCCTGCACTCCAGGCAGGATGACACATCTAGTCCCCCTTTGTCTCACTGTCTGGGAGGAATACACAAAGCCCAACAGCTAAGATATTCACAGTCATGTAACCCAGGACACTGGCAGCGAGCACCAAATAGGGCAAGAAAATGGCAAATTTCTAAAAGTGGCAGTTCAGAATTAAGACTTAAAATGTCGCTTTACCATTAAAGAGGATTTTGAATTACCATGTATTTGAATCTAAACATGGCATTTCTACCTGCTCTAAATCAAATGGAATCAATATACCCAATATATTCAGGTAGAGAAGGCACAGGAATTTTGCAACTTATTATATAAAATTAAAAAAAGAAAAAGAGAAAGAGAAAAAGAGAGAGAAGCCTATAGAATCATGTATTCAAAATGAATTTGTACATATTTCAGAGAAACATTATAATTTATTACATATAAAAGAACAATTACGCTCAAGACAGAATGTTGGCATACAAAAAACAAACATATCATGAACCAAACCAGTGGCTTAACAAAAAAGCATTACATGTAAAAAGAAACAGCACAAACAGAAAATAGTGTGCCCTTCAAACAAATTATGGCCACAAAAAGCATCGACGGCGTTTCGACCGCTGTATTAATGTACGTTCATCATCAGGACTTGAATTTGCTTGTGCATTACACAGCTGTTGATTAAAATTAGAGGACCAACCAAACGATGATGGATAGCTGTCAAGTCAATACCAACTTAGAAACAAAATCCAAATTGGATACCACGCATCCATGGGTTGTAGTCAAATCAATAATGGATATCCAAAATACACTCAGTTCTGCGCCCAATAAATCGGCGATATTGACGTCTTCAGCCAGACAGTGTTACTCCGTCCACGCCACGAGGATAAGTTTCTCTACCTGAACCTTCTGTTGGGTATATTGATTGTCTGTCCCTGGTTCAGGGTTGTTGGACTGCCCCTGTAGTTTGTCAACTAAATCAAATGGAAGCACTTATTAAATATAATAGGCTAAATATTATTATCAAATGGGAGGGATAGACCTTACCATAGTGATAAATGAATTGAGAAGTTTTTCACTGCCAGGACACATAACACTTAAAAACACATATCCTTTTAAATACAAAGCACTCTACAGTGGGGGCTTTTTATGTCATATCTTAGGGGTGACGTATCAACTATAATTGTGCCCTCTCCTGTGCACAGTGTTCTCATAAATTAGGCAATTTGAGATATCATGAGTGTTGTTATGACTGCTGTGATTTATCTCTTTCATCTCTGTTTATATCTATATTCACTGAAAAAACCATAGGTTTCAGCCACATTATAGTTAGGAATTAGCATTTGAAAAACCTTGCAAATTCATTGAAAAAACGATAGGTTTCACACATGTTATAGTTAGCTGGACATTTCACTCATACAAAGCCAGTGAAATTCCCCCGTTATAGTTAGTTCAGCTAACTAACTCGCGCGCCCGCAATGCACTGCTGATGACATCACATATTACATCACTCATGACATGGTCAGTGACATCACTCATGACAGCCCACCCCAGGCCCAGCCAAAGCCCCAGCCTTTGAAGACAAGACAAGAGACGACAGAAGCAAAGGTTGGAGAAGCCATCACAACATCAGCCTCCGCTGTAAATTGTACCTGCATCATAGTATTTTTTTACTGTGTCACGTGGCCCTCCCAGCTCTGTTTTACTTTATTTTTGTGCGCCACATGCTTTGTGCTTCATTGTATTTGCACCCTCCAAATCCTCCCGTGACTTTTAATATTTAGTACTGCCTCACTTGGCCTTCCCAGGCCTCTATTCTTATTGATCGTATATGGTTGATCGTAATATTTCCTTCTGCGTCACGGGGCCCTCCTAGGCCATTTTTAAATAAATTGTGCATGCATGAATTTCTGTGTCGTATTTTTGAACTGTGTCACGTGCTTTAGCCTGTATTGTTACAATTTGTGCGTTCATATTAGTATTATTTTTTAGTGCATCACGTGCCCCTCCCAGCTCTGTTTTGCTTTATTTTTGTGGGCCACATGCTTTGTGCTTCATCGTATTTGCTCCCTCCTAATCCTCCCATGACTTTTAATATTTATTGCTACCTCACATGGCCTTCCCAGGCCTCTATTTTTATTGATCACATATAGTTGATAGTAATATTTCCTTCTGCGTCACGGGGCCCTCCTAGGCCTTTTTTAAATAAATTGTGTGTGCTTGAATTTCTGTGTCGTATTTTTGAACTGTGTCACGTGCTTTAGCCTGTATTGTTACAATTTGTGCATTCATATTAGTATTTTTTTTACTGCTCACGTGCCCCTCCCAGCTCTGTTTTGCTTTATTTTTGTGTGCCACGTGCTTTGTGCTTCATCGTCTTTGCTCCCTCCTAATCCTCCCGTGACTTTTAATGTTTATTGCTACCTCACGTGGCCTTCCCAGGCCTCTATTCTTATTGATCGTATATGGTTGATGGTAATATTTCCTTCTGTGTCACAGGGCCCTCCTAGGCCTTTTTCAAATAAATTGTGTGTGCATGAATTTCTGTGTCATATTTTTGAAGTGTCACATGCTTTAGCCTGTATTGTTACAATTTGTGCGTTCATATTAGTATTATTTTTTTACTGCGTCACGTGCCCTCCCATCTCTGTTTTGCTTTATTGTTGTGCGTCACGTGCTTTGTGCTTCATCTTATTTGCTCCCTCCTTATCCTCCTGTGACTTTTAATATTTATTACTACCTCATGTGGCCTTCCCAGGCCTCTATTCCTATTGATCGTATTTGGTTGATCGTAATATTTCCTTCTGCGTTACGAGGTCCTCCTGGGTCTTTTTTAAATAAATTGTGCGTGCATGAATTTCGGTGTCGTATTTTTGAACTGTGTCCGTGCTTTAGCCTGTATTGTTACAATTTGTGCGTTCATATTAGTTTAATTTTTTTTACTGCGTCATGTGCCCCTCCCAGCTCTGTTTTGCTTTATTTTTGTGCGCTACATGCTTTGTGCTTCATCGTATTTGCTCCTTCCTAATCCTCCAGTGACTTTTAATATTTATTGCTACCTCACGTAGCCTTCCCAGGAGCTATTGTTATTGATCGTATATGGTTGAACGTAATATTTCCTTCTGCATCACGGGGCCCTCCTAGACTTTTTATTACTGCGTCATGTGCCCCTCCCAGCTCTGTTTTGCTTTATTTTTGTGCGCCACGTGCTTTGTGCTTCATTGTATTTGCTCCCTCCTAATCCTCCCGTGACTTTTAATATTTATTGCTACCTCACGTAGCCTTTCCAGGAGCTATTGTTATTGATCGTATATGGTTGATCGTAATATTTCCTTCTGCGTCACGGGACCCTCCTAGACTTTTTCTAATAAATTGTGCGTGCATGAATTTCTGTGTCATATTTATGTTACTCTTGATAGTAAAGTATACTATATATACCCGGGCTGCTCATGTGAATGCTACTAGTGGGCCTGCAACAGTAATTGTGCGACCCACACAAGTAACCTTAAATAGAAAAAGTCAGGCTTGGCACTACAGTGCCTGAGCGCCCTTTCTAAAACCGCCATGTTTTCAAACTGCATCCATTTGGCAGGCCTTACCCGTCCCTTTGTATGGACTATACTCTGTATCCCTCACTTAAACTTTGTGGGCGTATTGAGCTGTAAAGACAGGGTGACAGTTGTTTTACTAATTGTATATTCACACATCTTTATAGTCATTTATGTCTTTATACTTGAATGTGAGCATATAAAATTTGTTCTTTACATCTATAATGCTTTTCTTCTAACGTGTTTTCTGTTTATCTTCATTTTCCATAGAAATGAATGCCACTAAGTGCCAAGAGCTTCTGGATTATATAAGCCGTAATGTGTATCCTGATGGTTTCATTAAATTCCACAAGCATGGATTGCGTAGACTATCTAAATAATTCTCCGGTGACGGTAGTATCATTTTTTCAGTATTGGTACATAATTTGAATGTCTAGATTAATGATGTTCTATTGGCTGGTGTAATTCTCTCCTATATAGGTGAAAAGGTAATAGGTTGAAGAACAGTACGTGATTATGTCTTTCTGCACACAACATATTTTACAAACTACATTAATGTATGAAAGGTATTTCTGATGAACGTTTTGTGTTTGTGGTAGGTTGTTAAACTATTTTTTTCTTTAAGAAATGTTACTTTTGTTGGATAGTTGATGAGGTTAGTTTCTGTTATATGTAAATTGTGTATACTATGGCTAATAACGTATGATGTACATATTGGTTCCTCTTTACAAGCTCATGTGCTTTCATATATTTTTACAGGTAGTCAATATCTTCCTCTCAAATATGTTTGTCAAGACCAAATGTATGTATATTTCCATTCCTAATACAGTTACCTATCTTTAGGTAATAATTTCAAAACAATGTGTGTACTGAAATCCTTTAATTTTAACCTTACTGTTTAGTTATATCAGCAACAGTGTTGTGTTGTATCTTCTTCGGCAAATATCGCTCTTCTACTTTTCAGGTAAATATTCATATCTGTTATTTGACTTTTCAGGGTTACTGGTGCACATACTGATTGTCATTGGATACTTTGGGTAAGTGGATTTATCAATCTATTTTGAAAGTTCTTGTTGGAAAATGACTGGTTGTAATAGTTCAAATTGTCAAAGAAATATTTTTCAAATATTTTAAATGCTAATTTTTCTAAATTATTTTGTAATGTATCTAGAGCACTGACACCTATGATTGCTTTTCAACCTCAAACCTTTTGTGATTAATTGTTTTTATGTGCATTACCATTCAGGCTGGACTTTTGCTCAACATATACATTGCTTATTATGTTTTCAGTTTGAAGAATGCTACCTAACTCAGCAGCAAGTTGCCAAGATTTTTACTAATGTAATATTTCTAGGGAATTATCTACTGAAAATTGCAATGGACCTAATGAAATCATCAGGTTTGACTTTAACATTTCAATGATAAATAAGGTGTCACACTGTAGTATTGTCCTGAACATTGGATTATTCTGTATTTTCTTTTTTCATAGAAGGTCTTTTATAGATAAAGGCATATTGTTAATTTTTAACATAGTATAGTAAGATATTGTCATTATAGTTGTGAATTTTCAATAATGTTCGTAGTGAAGTCATTTGAATATGTTTGCAACAGTTGTGACTATCTCTATTCCTGGATCTGAAAACACCTAGAATCATGCCTGATATATTGCAAAAGTTTTGAATTGTTTGCATTGCTGTTATAATGTGCTAATGTACATCTTTTTTTTACATTTAGAGTCTGTTGAAAAGTATTGTGGTGTCTGCAACCAAGATACTTCATCAATTTATATACAAAACTTAATGGTAAGTACCCTCAATGATTATAGATGCTGAAGATCAAAATTAAGTGATATAAGTCCTTGGGGTGTTTTGGAGGCATTGTCTACAGTTCACATTTGTCTGATGCAGGGTGTATCTAGCATGACTCAGATAACTGAGTCATTTGTAAGGGTCTTTTCAGAGTTACATCCACCATGTTGCTTAGCTGGCTATGCACCCTTCCTAGTTATGGACTCATTACCACTTTTCCACTGAGTATTGAGAGGTTCCGATATTTACTATGTAAATACATATAAAGTTTTCATTTCAAAAAGCTATTGACCTTTACACAATGCAATGTTAATAACAAGTTACTTTTCACTATCTTCCCAACAGGCCCAATCTTTTGAATGCAGCAGATGGGTCCACCTTGAATGTATCAAACCAAATGTAACACCCTGGTTACCTTTTACTGGTTACAAATGTACAAAATGTATGTCTTAATAAAAGATGTGATCGCATGCAAGATGTCTAATTAGATGTTTTGCATACTCCTGCGATCTAGTGTTGTGTCCAGATTATCATAAGAAGTAATGTTGAGACACACTTCCTTCAGCTGTCACGATTTTTACAATCCTTTTAGAGTTGGGCCAGACTTCCTCTAACATTCCTACTTAATTTTCAAATCTCGCAACTATTTTGTTAAGATGTTGAAATATAAATGTAAATCTTCCTCCTCTTTGAAAGTCAACAAGCAATACCGCTCCTCCACACATTATTGTTTAATGGTAGTCTAAAAAGTAGTGGTAATTCCACTATCACTAAGGTAGATGTCTGACAATAGAACCAATGATATAGTTACACCACTATTCCATGGTCATAATTCAAAAGGTGTGTTTTGAGTCAACAAAAAGACCAATTATGCACATTTAATACTGGACAGTATTACTTCTAAACGCCCTTTCACTGCTTTCTTCCATACCTTCAAAAAAGATTTATGGATTTACATGCATAGTCTATCAGGTCTGTATATCTCTGATGTAAAACAAGCGTCCTAGTTTTTCTTTTCTTTTGTCACTGACATATATAAACTCATCAGTCACTCCTATGGCAAGCTTTTACAATCCTGAATGCTGAGTGCTGGGTTTTGTGTGAGAGGGTGCCCATGCATAACCATGCTAAGTTTTCTTTGGCTGCATGGAAACATGTACTGTAACCTGTCAAACACTTTGAAATTCTACCCTCCCACTAGTCCTAGAGGCGGAAGTAGAATTCAACCATTCTACATAAAATAGAATTGGATGTCACTAAGTACAAAGTATTTCTGTATTATGGGAGCCCTAATGTGTCCCTTGAAGATTCCAGCGAAGTCCAGACACATACTAACTGAGACCCACAAACCATTAGTAACCTGTAAAATTTGCCAAACAACTCTTTCAAGGGGTGATCAATCCAAAAAATACTTCTTTGGCACAGCAAATATAGTGCAACACGTAAACAACTTGCACCCCATCAACTTTGCTTGAGCTGCAACACAAATCTTGATTTTGGTAAACTTAAACTTCTATGCATTTATTGCGATGAACTTTTGTGTTACGTGGAACAGTCTATCGACCTGATAAAAAACAGGAAACAGGAGTATCTCTATCCTCCACATTAGTCATTTATCGAGCTGGGCCTGGGGTGGGCTGGGCACGGGTGCTACCGCCACTACGCCTATGGTGGCCTGGCTGGGAGGCAGCAGCAGTGACACCACGTCGAGTGTCACGAGTCCTCCTCCGCTCGAGCAAACAGTTCGCAGTACAATCGACGACGACAGTCTGCCTGTCACCGCAGCACAGTCAGGCAAAAGAGAGCATGCTCACGTCAGTGCCCGCATTATATGGGAACCACGGTGGCTGACCAAACCAAGCCCAGGGCCATCATTGGTAGCGTGTTCGCGCTCTACAAGAATGACGGCCCTGGGGGACCTCCCATTGGCTAATGTATTGGCTTCCAGGCGTAGTAATAGCAAGAAAGCTAGTTGGTGACATCTGGGGAGACTGGGCGGGCGTGCACCGCGCATGTGCAAGTGTGAGTGTGTACACCAACAATTAACAACTGAGACAGACGGGGCGGGGTTATCATGTGTGCCGAGGCAGGCCCAGAATCGGATCTCCAATGAGTGACCACTTGTAATCATTCTCGTAGCGAGCCCTGTGCTCTGATTTGACACTGAGGGGGTGATCGCACCATACTTTGTACTGCTAATCATACTCAGCGCGTACCCGAGCATATTCTATGAATACGCTTTGATGTTACGCGTCGCATCAAAGCTTCTGTGTGACGTCATGTACGGCGCCCTGTACGCGAAAGGCGCCAATGTTTTTAATTGTTAAAAAACATATATTTATGTATTTAATGTACATACTAAGGGTAGAAATCATCTGGGATAATTATGAAAGTATTTTTTTTAAACTTTTAACAATCATATATTTCTTTTAAAAACAATTACACAAATCGCGATGGAACTTCATGCTTACTCGCATCGTAAGAGTACCGTAAGCCCACCGTAAGGATACACAAAGCCATGTGACTTTAAAAGAAGAGATTTGATTGGTTCATAACACTTCCTATTCTAACTGTTGAAAGTTCCATCCCATTTTAATCATTCTGCTTTGACTTTCTAAGAAGAAGCATCTCTTCAGAGAATCCTGTCAAATAGAAGGAAGATCCCCATAAAACCGGCAATGGACTCATCTTCCAGCTATTCTTCAGAGGGAGATTTCATTCCTGAAGAACCTACTGATACAATGTTACACAAAATTTTTAAATAGCTACATTAAAGGCCTATTTCTAAATAACTGGTACGGCAAAAAAGTCTCATGCAGAACCTACCTGGAGTTCTGCACTATGCTCCATTAAGGTCTCAGACTCGGTTATCTCAATTCATTGACCTTAGTTACTTATTTCTTTAGATTTACCAACACCATCCGGATTTCATTTCCACGTCCCTTACTTCTCAATGAAAAGAGGAGTCTCCCATGGTGGTTATTTCAGGTGACACTCAAGACTTTTTTGCCGTACCAGTTATTTAGAAATAGGCCTTTAATGTAGCTATTTAAAAATGTTGTGTAACATTGTATCAGTATTTCTTAACTATTGGGTTATTGTCTGTCACTGTCAGACACTATATATTAATCGATCTGCTATCATATATCACTGTCGTTTGCTGTGTGATGTGTATAATAATTCCCTGACAACTAAAATGCTTTAAATAAGAACCAGTAAGTTGAACTTAGAAATAATAACTCGATAAAGCTGATAGTTGCTTTTTACATTTCCTCTCTATCTGCTTTGCCGGTACACCTAGGTGCAACGTGATTCATCACTCTGTACATGAACGCTAATTGTTGCATTACTCTCCCAGTATGTATAATTTTTGTATATATAAGTATGATTTATCTGTAGCCTGCTTTTGATGAGGATACGCTAATTAACTTTCCTTAAGTAGAAGTATATTAATAATTGTGGTACTTTTATTTTATTTGACGCACGGAGTTTAAACAACTTTTAACAATGTCATGAAATATTTTTAAACTTGTACTAAAAGTAATTTTTGATTTACTGTTTTAATATAGGGGGTTTTCCCAGCAATGATTTGTTTTGTCCTGATGATGGTCTACGTGACGACTGCATACTAGACCGAAACGTCGACACTTACATCATCTCCAGAAGCGTTGCGTTGGCACAAACATACAACCATTGTTTATTATTTAATTTGGTTTTCTGTGATAATTGTCAGGAGTTGATGTTCAGTTGTGAACTGATGAGTTGATGTCATTTATACCTCTGTTCATAACTTCTTTTGCTTCAATTATTGTCTCTGTATGTCTCCCCAGAATCTTATTTGATGCTTTAACACTAAATATAAAGAACTTCTATAGAATACAATTTTACCTTCTCCGTGTTTCTCTTTTCCTTCCCGTGATTGATTCTATTTTAATTCTCAAACGTGATATCTTGTTGATACACTGGAGTGTGATAATCTAATACGACTCCCAACTAAGTTCTAGTTTTCCAAATCAAGTCCCTTGTAGCTTATTTTGACCTCAATCATCTAGTGCCCAAGCCTACAAGGGTATATTGGGTTTTCCCCTGCCTTAATCTCGGTTCTACTGAGGCACAAGATGCCTGCCAACACTTCCTGGTTTGGAGTGTTGACAAACAGTTGACATCAAATCAACATGCAGCTCGTGCTCGTAACTGTACGGTTTTCGGTACACTTACTGTACGCGTAGGGGGGGGCTAAAAACATACTTTAAACAATTTTTTTTTTAAAAAGCCCCGAAATGGTGGCGGTTCCCGGGGCTGCGGGGAGGGAGGTCGTAAGCCCCCCGCATACTTCAAAATAAAACCCCGGGGAGTGGCTTTCCCGGGGATCGGGAGACCTTACAAGCCCCCCATTATGGAAAAAAATTGCCCCCGGGATTTGGCCCCTTGGTGCTGATTAAGAATAAAACAGACTTCTAGGTTTTTTTACCTTTCCACCGCGTACGACTACCATATGCGTACTCCGCGATTTTGTATTTTAAAAAAAGATCCATGTAGGACCCCCTGACCAGGCCTAGAAGGTCAGGATGTTTCTACACTGCCCCCTTTCCTTATTTTTCAACTTTGTTTTACTGTTTTCTTGTGACTAGGTTCTACCGAGGCACAAGATGGCTGCCAACACTTACTGGTTTGGAGTGTTGACAGACAGTTGACATCCAATCAGCATGAAGCTCGTGCTCGTAATTGTACGGATTTCCGTACGCGTGCAGTACTTCGTCCCTAGATAACACTATGATTTACTTTTGATTTTCTCAGGAACTACAGAACGGATTTACACCATTTAACAAAAAGCACAATCTGCGAACCGAACTCTACCTCTCTGCCAAATTTGGTGTAATTACGTTCAGCCGTTCGGGCTGTAGCCCTGGCTAAAGGTCCCCATGGAAAATTGCATGGGGAAAACACGTTTTGGGACCCCCCTTTATTCTCGGCCCCCACTTGATGAATCACCCCCAAACAAACTTTCAGGGAAGGAGCGGAGCAGAGCAGGCCATTTTCTTGGAGAAATTCGCAAAGATTCGTCCACCAGCGCCAAAGTTATTCCAAATAGAATTTGTGGATTTCCTTTGGAAAGTAGGTCTTAACTATAACTGCCTACTGGTGACCACCAGTAGGTAATATATATATATATATATATATATATATATATATATATATATATATAAATATATTTAAATATGCATCAGTCATCCTTGTTCTACTGCATAAAGCACAGGGCAGTGGGTCAGCCAATTCAACCATTGGCTAACTTCCCGGTGAATAGTCTCAACAGAAACAGGAGGACAACCCAGACATAAAAAACTAAGGGCTAGATGTAGGTAATTTGGATTTACTGATTCATAAATACCAAATTTTACCGATTCGGTATTTATGAATCGGTAAATCCAATGTAGGTAAAAATTCGGTAAAAAATACCGAATCGGTAGGATTCGGTATTTACCTAATCTGTATTTACCGATTCGGTATTTGCCATTGATTCCTACGGGCCTGTAGGCCCATAGGAATTAATGTCAATTACCGAATCGGTAATTACCGATTTGGTAAATACCGAAATATTCAAGGGTGGCAGGGTGTCACTTTGACACCTTGTTGCACCCCTGATTAGGGCTTGTGTGCCATGTGGCATACATACATGCCCTAAATGCACATATTTGCATTTGCATAGGAATTCATTATTTACCACCAACTAATAGTTGGTGGTAAATAACGAATCCTGAAAGCACTGTAGCACTGTTTACAGTGCTACCTACATATCAAAATGCAGATTCAGTAATTTTACCGAATCGGTAATTTTACCGAATTAGTAAATTACCGATTCGGTAAAATTACCGAATCTGCATTTTCTTATGCCCCTACATCTCAGTATCCAAATGCCGGTCGGTAACGGCCGACAATCGGTATTTTCGGCCGTTACCGACCGGTATTTGGATACCAGGCTGTTCACACAGGTGAGCAATGACAAGCTCATGATAGTTGGTCATATTTCTCTCTCCTACAATAATAACAGTATGGCAGAGGAGACAGCATGTCACTGTACTCCCATATTGCTCTATAATACCCGGTTCAGCTTCAAAAGATGTATTGATACCGTGGTACCTGGAGCAGGTACTGTTGGAGGCACCGATGCATCGGGTGTTGGTGGAGGTGCTGTTGGAGCTGAAGAATGTGCGACTGGACGGACAGATACAGCAGGTGGTGGCTGAGCTGCTGACAAAGCAGAAGTTGAAGGTAATGCAGTAACTGAAGAAGTGGCTGTTGCTGATGTTCCTGCTTCGGCCCTTTTCTATCTCCTCTGACACCTTCTTTCTGCATGCACCCACCAGGTGAAAGAAATTACCTGCAGGAGGTGTTTTCTCATTCCTGTGGTCCCGAATGAATATTGCTTTATGTTCCCACAAGAAATAACTTTATTGTACAGGTTACAGGAAACATGTTTTGAATTCACCTTTTCACCTCCAGGTGGCAATGAAAAACAAATCCCATATAATTGAATCCTTTCATTTCTTCCTCTGCTCCACCTATACTTTCTCCTCTTGCAACAACACGGGATCCTCTTTTCAGCCATTTCCATTCTCCAAAACTTCAAAGATGGCTTCAGAACAATATATAGTCCCTCAGCCAAAGCAGCACAACCTTCTCCTTTGAAGATATCAATCTAAATGAGGCTCTGCGGTATGCACATCTTGTTTGCTATGACTGACAAAGTTCCAAGCCAATGAAATGCTGTTTTACAAAATCAAAAGTAACGCTGTAGTATCTTGATTCAATTGCGGTGCCCATATAGTACACAAACACAACCTACAGTTACAATACTAACACATATACCAATAATTTAAATAAATACTATTTATTTGGTGTAAATATCATTTTAAAATTTACAGAGGTACCGCAGTACTTTTGAGGAAGTACGAGTGAAAGCAAAATGATTACACAGATGATGCTGACACTCCTAATGTACTTTGACTTTTCTCAAAAGTACTGCTGTACTCCAAAACATTTTTTAAAGAATTAATACAATAATGAACAACAATTTATTATTACCAAAAATTATATTGCACAAAAAATACAAATTCAATTAAACAAACAAAGATCTAAGGTTAGTTATAGTTAGTAAAACTTAATTTACTATCTGCATACAAAACTACAATCTCACAAACATTAGAAATTGGAAAGGTAAAGGTAGAACTTAAACTTATAATTTGCACCCGAACAAAACACACTATAACTTGCACACCTACATTCAGGGGCCGATTCCGATCCTGGAAAAACGCTGTACAAATCATGGTATGGAGCGTTTTCCCCATACAACTCGTACTTGTAAGGAGGCCCCTACAACCTAGGAAGTACGATCCGCACAAATAGACGCACTCCATTCAAATTGTAAAAAAGACCATACAACTCGAATATACAAGCGATTCCGATTCGGATTGCTCTGTACGCGACGTTCCCATGTATTCCCGCCAGCAGTTTACAACCCGGCAAGTACGATTCGTACAAACGGCACTCCGTACGCCTCTTTTTTTACAAGAGCCAAAAAGTGCCGGAAAAACCTTGTACGCCCCGAAAACAGTACGAGACAGACCCCCCCATGTACGCGTCATACACCCCATGAATACAGGGGTATGGTGTGTATGTACGGTGCGTACGGATGACACCGAAAGTGGGGTACGGTGCGTACATACGCGATGAAGGGTTACTGGTCATGTACGCACCGTACCCCAAAATCGCCTGTGTACGCACCGTACCCCAAAATCGCCTGTGTACGCACCGTACCCCGAAATTGCATATGTACGCACCGTACCCCAAAATCAGGTACATACGCACTGTACCCCAAAATCACGTACGTACAGTGCGTACCCCAAAATCGCGTATGTACGGTGCGTACATGCGCGATGTTGGGGTACGCACCGTACACACGCCTCGCATGTGGGGGGACCCCTGTATGCCTCATACCCCTATACGAACCGTACCCCGGTATGAGTCGTACCCCCGGAACGAGTCATACCAGGGTACGAAGGGTATAGGGGTTCGCTTCGTTTCCCGGTACCAGTCATTCCCTGTATACAGGCCATTTTTCATACAAATCGTATGCTGACAACCCGGTACGAATCGTACTTGACGGGTTGGGCAGCCTTTTTACAAATTGTATGGTCTTTTTTACAAGTCCATGTCGTACAGCTTTTCCCGATCTGATTTGTAAGGATTGGGCCGATCTGTATGTATTTTTCCCGTACGAATCGTACTACACGGGTTGGAAGGGACTTTTACAATTTGTATGGAAAAAAATACAAATCCTATTTGTATGGAAAATAAAAATCCAGGATCAGAATCGGTCCCTCAGTGTTGTCACCTAGCTAGCCAGCCTAAATTACCTATAACTTGTGCCTTCCTCATACACTGCTTACACCCTTTTATATAACATCACCTATAGTATGTTAAATGAAAGCATTCATAACAACATTCAAGACATCTCAAATGACATCATTTATGATGCATGATACAGAGCAGAGTTATAATTGATTTAGTCTGGCTAGGAAGTTGACAAAACTGTGTCTAGAGGGGCACGAGTTATAGTATGTTTAGCTCTGTGCAAATTATAACTTTAAGTCACAATTATAACTTTTCAATTTCTAAGGTTTGTGTAGTTCAAGTTGGTTTTGGACAGAAATAATACATTATGTTTTCCTAACTATAGCTAATCTTAAAACATTCTTTTGTACATTGGTATACACATATAGAGCATTTTATGGACACTGCAACTGCAACACTGGCAATGGATGCTATAATAGCCAGTATTTATATCCAGCACTAATAAATACATTTCGGCTGAAAGTCTGCCAATGGACCAACTTCATCTACTTATTAAAACACAAAATTGAGAAATTAAAGAAAGACATAAGACTATATTCAAAAGAAAGAATGTACCCTTATTTGAATGATTATTTCTTTTCAGATACACGTTACCAAGAATCAGAAATATATGGACAACCTCCACCAAGACATAAGGTGACCACATATTCAGATTCGTCCGATACTGAAAATGAGTCCAGTCCCCATCAGTCGAATTATGAACCGGACAGACGTAGTCATCCCTCGAACTATCAAAGAGGCCAGTCACCTTTTTTAGGCAGATGAGGGCCACAGAGAGGCCCCTGGAAACTGAGGTATCAGTCCAGGTTAAATTTGAACCACAACTTTCACGAATATCCTCAGAGCCATGCGCAGTACCTGGTGACCAGGAATGGCCAGTATTGGAGAACCTAGACACGATACCCATATTGTTGTAATAGATACGGATGTTTACATATCTAATATGAACACACTTTTAAATATTTCCCAACATTATCGTAAAATCAGTGTAGACCAAACATCTACAGTTTTACGCAAAATTAGCACTCTCACTAATAATGCAGTTGAACAGGGTATCATATGCCAACAAGAGATCGATTATATGAATGTGGTGGCACCCCGCATGGCCAGTGTCTACGGAGTCCCAAAAATCCACAAAGACAGTAATAACCCTCCTTACAGACCTATTGTCACTACCATAGGATCTGCAACGGAACATATATCAAAATACATTGACCAGGTGCTACGTCCATATGTCTCTAAAATTCCATCTTACGTTAGAGACACTAAAGATATGATTTCAAAAACAGAAGGCCTCAGCTTTGATAAACAAACTGATATGTTAGTATCTTTGGACATTGAGTCCTTTTATAGTAACATCCCTCAGCGTGAGGCCATTACAGCAGTAGAATGGTTCATTCTTACTTGCAACATAGATTGCAATGTATCATTCATTGTTGACCTCCTTACCATTGTATTGGACAAAAATATTTTCGAGTTTAATGGGGATCTCTACAAACAGGTTAAGGGTGTAAGTTTGGGAGCATATTGTGCCCCCACTATAGCCAACATCTATATGGCATTGTTTGAGCACCAATTTATTCACAACAAAATAGCCCCATTTTTTGAGTCAATACATGAATGGTCTAGGTATATCGATGATATACTGTTCATCTGGAAGGATGACCATACTAAACTTCAGTAATTTCTACAATGGATTAATCTATGTGATGTCAATTTGCGGTTCACTGCTAACATTGGAAATGGGAGAATTGAAGTTCTAGATATAGAAATCAAAGAAGTTGACTCTGTTCTTCAAGTGGATCTTTATACCAAACCCACAGCTAGAAATACTTTATTACACTTCTCTAGCTACCACCCCAAATGCCAACGTGAGAGCATACCTATGGGGCAATTTTTACGTGTCCGACGTAACTGTACAAGTTTACATGATTTTGACACAAGAGCAATCACCATGAAACAAAAATTCATAGATCGTGGGTATCCAAGAAGACTGGTAAGAGAGGCATACAAGAGGGCCAGATTTTACGACTGTGATCATTTGTTAAGAACAAATACAAAGAAAGACCCTACCCAACTGGTATGTGTCACTAGACACTCACCACTGAATGAAAAAATTCGAAAAACGATCAATGCCCAATGGCATATCCTTAACATCAACTCTGAACCAGACTTACATACTTTGCGGAAAATACTGGATCGGCTTCGTCCGAGGCCATAGTGTGGGACGCCTTTAAGGCGGTGATCCGGGGCCAGTGTATAGCGCGCCAAGCGGGTGTGCTGCAGTCCATTCGTAGAACACTGGCCCGACTAGAAGGGGAGTTGAGAGATCTTGATGGGGCCTTCAGTCGCAATCTGTCATTGGAGGCCGCTGGTCAATTTAAAGCCAAGCTTCTTGAATTCAATGAGGAGGCAGACCGTGAAGTTAAATTCCTAGGGAAGCAAGCAGAGGCTCGAAGATACGGGGAGGGGGATAGGCCAAGCAGGACCCTAGCTAGATTGATAGCTTCACGTACACATTCACACTACATACACGCCATCCATGACAGTAGTGGATCCCTGGTTGTGGGCCAACACGAGGTTCTGCGAGCCTTCACTGACTTTTACAAGACCCTGTATACCTCCAGACAACCTGTCGCCCCGGCTTCTCTGGAGGCCTTTCTAGATTCCATTGCCCTAGTGTGGTTTAACGACAACCACAGGCAATACATGGATCTCCCGGTGACCGTGCAGGATATTATTCAGGTCATCAAAAGCATGCCGGCCAACAAGGCTCCGGGTCCTGACGGTCTGACTACGTCCTTCTACAAGGCATATGCTGACGAGTTGGCACCGAAACTCCATGCGGTGTTCGTGGAGGCCCTCGAGTCGAACTCCCTCCCAGAGTCCATGCATGAAGCCTTAATTATTACGCTTCTGAAACCGGACAAGGACGAACAGTCCCTAGACTCCTACAGACCCCTCTCCCTGATCAATGTGGATGCGAAAATCTACGCCAAAATCATTGCAGATAAACTTCAGCCGATGCTGCCGATCATCGCACTCCCTGATCAATCCGGTTTTATTCCTGGGCGAGCTACCTCGCATAACCTCAGAACTATCTTTTCTGTCTTGCACTATTTACACCCTTCTGTACAGGCGGCTGTGGTGTTCCTTGACGCCACCAAGGCGTTCGACTCCCTAGAGTGGCCGTATCTATTCCGGGTACTGGAAAGAATGGGATTCAGTCGCAATTTCATAACCCTTATTAAGTTGCTGTACACTGCGCCCAGGGCGAGAGTGAGCGTCAATGGCCTCGTTTCCCAGCCTTTTGAGATCTCTAGGGGAACCAGGCAGGGTTGCCCGCTGTCCCCGCTCCTATTTGCTATAGCAATGGAGCCGCTAGCGGCCAGGATACGGCAACACCACACCGCGAGAGGGATCGGGTTCAGCTCCCGCAGTCTGCTGATTTCATTATACGCAGACGATGTCACTCTGTACATTGTGAACCCTAGTGACAACATGAATCCATTACTCCGTGAGTTCGTGAGGTTTGAGGGACTCGCGGGAGTGTCCGTGAATTGGACTAAATCGGTCGCGTTCCCCCTCACTGATGAGACAAGCCAACCGGCATCGGAGTACCCCCTGCGTTGGGAAACTGACGCAGTTAAATATCTAGGTATCTGGGTCAGTCGTGACACGCAGGAGTTGTGGTCTCTTAATTTTGGCAGAGCGGTGGACTGGCTAGAGAGGAAAATCGAAGTCTGGAACAAGTTACCCCTTTCCCTGGTGGCGCGCATAGCGCGGGTGAAAATGGTGGTCCTACCCAAATTCCTATACCTGTTCGTTAATATTCCATTGCCCCTGACGGCGCACTTCCATGCGCGGGTCCGCTCATTGCTCTTGACTCTGGTTTGGGCTGGGAAACAGGCGCGAGTATCCTGGAATCTACTAACGCTCCCCCTGAGGCAGGGCGGCCTCGGAGCCCCTGACCTAAAGCTGTACTCCCTATGCGCTCAGGCACAGTTTCTTCATTTCTGGGCCTTCCCCACCCCTTACCAACCGCATGTGGCGGTGGAGCTCGCTGCTGCTGCCCCGTTACCGCTGCGAGTGGCGCTATATGGCAAGGTCAAACGTCCCTCGAAGGATGTGGACACGGTCGAGATGATTCGCTGGGCTTGGCGTGAACTGCAAAACAGAGCAGGACTCTCCGTATTGTATGCGCCGGCTGTCCCCTTACGGGGCAATCCAATGCTACCTTGCCTATGCGCCAGAGGGGATACCCTTATGCTCCACGGGCGGCGACTGACTACATTTGCCGATATCTATCCTGAGGGCACCTTTGTTGCTTTGCAAGCGGAGACGGACGACCAGCCCGTGTCTTTCGCTGACGCGTTGTTGTACCACTCCCTCAGGGAATCCTGTAAGGGATTGGGACCCCAGTTTCCTGAAGAGCCACAGCCCCTGGATGCCCTTCAGAACCTGCTTTCGAGGCCGACCCCCAAAAAACTGGTTTCAAGACTATATAATTGCATGCAGGAGCAGGCCCCGATAACAGTGTCCACAGCCAAACTGGCTTGGGATGCTGACCTCCCAGAACCATTGTCGGATGAAATGTGGGAATACTGCTGCGGACAACTCACGGCGCTATCCCCGAATTATCGTCTTAGGCTCATTCACTTTAAATTTCTGCAGCGCTACTACCGCACGCCAGTTCTGCTACACCGAATGGGAGTCCGTGAGGACTCTGCTTGCTGGAAATGTGGGGGAGGAGATGCGTCCTTCATTCACGTGGCGTGGAGCTGTCCAAACCTGGAGGAGTACTGGTCAGCGGTTTTTGCTGCTATTAACCAAATTCTCCACAGGGCCGACGCCCCTTCACCGCTGTTGGGATTGTTAGGTTACGTCAAGGACACGGAGCCTTGCGATAGAAAGTTGCATGCTATGCTCCTCCTGTATGCCAAACGACAGATATCGCTGCACTGGGGTAGGAAGGCCCTTCCGCTGTACGCAGACTGGATTAGGGATGTGACATACGGACACACGCAACTGACCAATTATTGGGAAACGATGCCAGCGGCCTCTAGACCCAAAGATATCTGGGAACCCTTCCTACAATGGACCAGGGAGCAGTTGGGATCGGTAGCCTCCGTTGATCTGTCTGATGTAGGTGTGTCAGATGATATGGGTTGAGAGCTCTGTGAAAGGAGTATACTGTGACTGTCTGGATGCGCGGAGCTGGTGTGATCCTCCTTGGTGACAGGACTTGTCCCATCTCTTCCACCCTTAATGTTCCCTATATGCGACCCTTCGGGCCTGCCCTGTTCCACCCCTGGGGCCATGTGACCCTCTGGCTTGTCCTGCCACGACCCCCTCCAAGTCCCCCCCCCCCCTCCTTCCCCTTTCTCCCCCCCCTCCCCTGGCTCAGCGCTTGGACCCTGTCACATGCGCGACTACAGATACTGCCGCTGTTTGACACTCATTCGCGGCTACATGGCACACATGCGTAAGGCCCTACATGAGGGTGGATATTGCAAGCTTGATGTTTCTCGACTGCACCGATGGTTACTGTTCATGTTGTTTCGTTTGTATGTTGGGGCAAGTTGGGTGTAAACAGTGCTTGTGGACGATTTCTTTTATTCTGCCGCTTCAGCAGGCTATGTCCTGTTGCTGTGCTTGAGGCAGACCTGTTACCCTTAGATTCACTTGTCGCCTGCGGCACTGATAAAATGTAAGATCACTACCGTGCGCGATCTGTACTGCTCATTTCCATGATGATCCTGTTTCTTATATAATGTTTCTGTTGATCCAGTGCCCGTCGAGGCAGGACTGGCCCATTGCTTTACTTGCTAACATGTGATGTGAACACCATAGCGGCCTGCCTCCGGGTTGTTGGCGTGACGCAGTGTACAAATTATGCTTCTTATGTGTTATACATATCTTGCACAATAAACAAAAAAAAAAAAAAAAACTCTGAACCAGACAAAAAACTCCCATGCCCTATGTTTGCCCACAAGCAAAATAAAAATCTTAAAGATCTGGTAGTTCAATTGAGAATGCAAACTAAACTGCTATTTGTACAAAAGACTTTGGGTGGCAGTCATCCCATCACTGGAAACCACAAGTGCTCCCATTGTAAGGCATGTGATGGAGCAATAGTCACAGATAAATTTGAGTATCAAAAGAAGGAGATAAAACTTAGGACCTTCACAAACTATAAAACAGAAAATGCCATATATCTGTTACTGTGTCCATGTGACAAAGGATATGTTGGTGAGATATCAAGACAATTTTTGGTGCGCCTGACAGAACACCGTTGGGCCATCAAAACTAAAAAACGTTCAACCCCCATGGTAAAGCACTACGTAGAAATGAACCATCGTAAACTGACATAAGATGGTTAATTCTGGAAAAAATTGAGATCAAAAACACCCAACAAGCTGAACCTATAAGAAAAATCAGAGAGGTGTTTTGGATTTTCTCACCTAACTGTCATATAAATGGATTAAAATCTGAGATTCCATGGGATCAAGCCATAAGGTATAATTACTAACATGGCAATTGACATTTTTATACAAGTTGCTCTGTTGTTCATCTGATGCTTTCTTGTGCATGTAAGGAACTCATTATGATCCTTTCAAATCTTACTTTTTGAGGAATGCATTATGCTTGAGGGCTACATGTCCCTCTCTTCAGCTAGTAACATTATCGTTTTTCCCATAAAGTTTCCATATCCCTGTGAAATTAATCCTTCTGATGACAACCCACGTCCAAATGTCTTATGCGGATGTACGTTGTTACAACGCATGCTTTTACCACGCATGCTGTAACAACACAAGTTTTAAAACGCATTCCATTAGAACGCATTACACTCGGGGGTGCTGGATAGTGAATAGTTTAATTTACTATTCCAACACCAGTCCCCGTGGACACTAGGGAAGGTGTTGGATAGTAAATTAAAACTATTCCCTATCCTAGAGCGCCCCCCAGTGTAATGCGTTGTAATGGTTTTCGTTTTAAAGTCTGCGTTGTAATAGCACTGCGTGCTAAAAGTTGCGTTATAAAGGTTGTTCCCCGTCTTATACAATTCTTAGACACGTTTGCTTTAATTATTCTTGCCCTTTTAATATAGATATATCAGTCTCTCATCACAATACATATGTTTTTACAAGCAGATTTATGGACCCACCTTTTCGCTATTTACCTTGGTTCTGTACCGTTTGGCCACAAATCATTGAACCACCCTTTTCGGGGTTATAAGTAACTTGAGCTTTTCCCGCTATTTATCATGGCGATCTTTAACTTGCAGAAGTTTGTTGTTATTTTCTGTCCGGGCTTAGCTCTGTCCCGTTGTATCGCGTGACTGGTCTTGTGACTTTTTCTCATTAGCATTTAAACCTCTGGCAGTTTTTGCGCCGTTTGGAACATTGACGGTTCACAACTGTCGGGATGCTGGAATTTAGCACAGAGCTGCAAAATCCGTCGGCATCTTTTAATTCGGTAAGCGTTTTTTCCTATGTATGCATCAAGGGCCAGATGTAGGTAAATCTCATTTACCGATTCATAAATACCGAATTTTACCGATTCGGTATTTATGAATCGGTAAAAAAGATGTAGGTAAAAATTCTGTATTTTTTACCGAATCGGTAAGATTCGGTATTTACCGATTCGGTAAATACCAAATCGGTATTTGCTATTGAATCCTATGGGCCTTAAAGCCCATAGGATTCAATAGCAAGTACCGATTCGGTATTTACCGAATCGGTAAAAATACCGAATTGCAAAGGGGGACATGGTGTCACTTTGACACCCTGTTGCACCCCTGTAACTGGCTTGTGCGCCATGTGACACACAGACATGCCCTTAGGGCATGTCTGTGTGCCACATGGCACAGGTGTACATGCACAGATGTGCATGTACACAGGGATTCGGTATTTACCATGCAATTGTATTACATGGTAAATACCGAATCCTGAAAGGCCTGTAGCACTGTTCAAAGTGCTACCTACATCTGGAAATACAGATTCTGTAATTTTACCGATTGGTAAATTTACCGAATCGGTAAAATTTACAGAATCGGTAAATTTACCGATTCTGTAATTTTACCGATTCTGTAAAATTACCGATTCGGTAAAATTACCGAATCTGTATGTTTTTTGAGCCCCTACATCTCCATAGCCCAATACCGGTCGGAAACGGCCGAAAATCGGTATTTTCGGCCGTTTCCGACCGGTATTGGGCTACCTACATCTCACCCCAAGAGTCTTGAACGTTTCCTAATATTCTTGTCTCGCGTTTTGTAACATCACACTTTTGGTGGGAGCTTCGATATATCGGTCCTGTACAAATATTTCTGACTGTTTGTTAACATCATATGACAGATTAAGCTAATCGGGCATCAAGCTTTAATTTTAATATAGTAATGTCACTTGCTGTGATCATTTTACAGTAACTCAATTGATACTCAAGGTCTTGTTTTTCCCTTTTCCTTTTTCCAATATTATGCTAATTATGGATACTCTTTCAGACATTTTGCGGTGACTCAGTTTTCCACTCTTCGGCTGTATGCCAGTTACAAAAACACTTGCCACTAATATATATATTTGTGGCTTATATTTAGCATCAAGTCATGCCGCCCTCAGGACTAGCAGCTCGTCCACGTTACTTTCCCCGCCTGCCAGAGAGGGTATGTATTCTTTAGTGGAAGTCTTTCCCATAGACAGTCACCCTCTGTATTTTTTGTGGATGTCATAATCTCCTGCATCTACTATTTAGGCTCATGACCTTATTCTCTCTGGTCGTTCTAGGATTGTCTCTCCTGATATTGTTGGATTTCCTGGACATAACATATCTCTTGCTCGAGATAGGCCATCCGTGCATGAGGTATATGCTCAGCATCTCAGATTCATTCTCTCTATTTTCTGGTTTCTATACATATGTGTGTTATTTTGGAAATCTTATATTGCAATTTGGCATGGTAAAAAATGGTCTTCTTTCTGGTTTTCTTAAATATGTTTCAGAGCTATATTACAGAGGCCTGTGTGTGACGAACTTACCTCTCATTGTTTTTACATCGCGTTTTTCTGGACCCATATCCTTAAGGACAAAGCTCCTCTCCACATAGCACCCTGGAGATTTTTGGTAATACTCCTTACTTATTCCCCGTATTTTTTTTAGGGATCTAATGTTTTGTCAGATTAACCAGTTCTGATCCCTTTTATTGTGTTGTTATTATTTTCAATTAGAAATCTCCATGGCGAAGATCATTTAGCACTTTCCTTTTATCTTCAGAGACGTCAATCATTTGTTTTGTGGTAAGGGTGTTCTATTTCTAGACATTGCTGTTATTTATATCTGCTTTAGCAATGCACACCTTTGGTATCAGTGTCCCTAGGGGTCTCTGTTATGTTACATGTTTTTAGTAAGTACTGTTGTGAGCATGGGTACTCACAAACTTTCTCTCAGGGGCCAAATTTACAGTGTGGTTTGTGTCCAAGGGCCGCACCGGTGGGGGTGGGGTCAGTGTATTTGCTATTGAATCCTATGGGCCTTGAAGCCCATAGGATTCAATAGCAAGTACCGATTCGGTATTTACCGAATCGGTAAAAATACCGAATTGCAAAGGGGGACATGGTGTCACTTTGACACCCTGTTGCACCCCTGTAACTGGCTTGTGCGCCATGTGGCACACATACATGCCCTTAGGGCATGTCTGTGTGCCACATGGCACAGGTGTACATGCACAGATGTGCATGTACACAGGGATTCGGTATTTACCATGCAATTGTATTACATGGTAAATACCGAATCCTGAAAGGCCTGTAGCACTGTTCAAAGTGCTACCTACATCTGGAAATACAGATTCTGTAATTTTACCGACAAACTTTCTCTCAGGGGCCAAATTTACAGTGTGGTTTGTGTCCAAGGGCCGCACCGGTGGGGGTGGGGTCAGTGGGGGACGCGGCGGGGCTAGAGCAACAAAAAAAAACTGTAACCATGAGGTTGAACACAGGTCCCTGCAGTGTACGCCTTCGTCCACTGAGCTACCAGACCCGGCATATATATATATATATGCCGGGTCTGGTAGCTCAGTGGACGAAGGCGTACACTGCAGGGACCTGTGTTCAACCTCATGGTTACAGTTTTTTTTTGTTGCTCTAGCCCCGCCGCGTCCCCCACTGACCCCACCCCCACCGGTGCGGCCCTTGGACACAAACCACACTGTAAATTTGGCCCCTGAGAGAAAGTTTGTGAGATATATATATATATATATATATCTGCATCCCTCCCTCCAGCCCTCTATCTCCCTCTCTCCCTCCCTGTCTCCCTCTGTCTCACTCACTCTAACTGTCTCACTTCCTCTCTCCTTCCCTCTCCCTCCCTCTCCTTCCTTCTCCCTCCCTCTCCTTCCCTCTCCTTTCCTCTCCTTCCCTCCCTCCCCCTCACTCTCCTTCCCTCACCCTCACTCCCCTTCCCCCTCCCCCTCCCTCACTCCCCTTCCCTCACCCCCCTTCCCACACTCCCTCACTCCCCTTCCCTCACTCCCTCACTCCCCTTCCCTGACTCCCCTTCCCTCACTCCGCTTCCCTCACTCCCTCCCTCACTCCCCTTCCCTCACTCCCCTTCCCTCTCTCCCCTTCCCTCTCTCCCTCACTCCCCTTCTGTAGGAGAGTAGGGTCTGCTATCCTATGGTCACCCCAAATTTTTGCTTTTTGCTTCACTGGTTTTCGACTACTGAGGCTGTGGGCCTGCTGATCAGACCCCCAGCCTGCTGTTCTCTCACTAAATTAATGATACATGTGCTATAGGCACATACCACAATTGGAAATGGACTCCTTGTCAGCCCCTGTATAATGCACTATAGGTGCCCAGGGCATAGGGGCCACCAAGGCCTACCAGGGGCTGCAGCATATATTTTGCCACCCCTGGCTGGTTCTTAAATTGACACAACTGGCTGATTACTCAGCTGGGGTAAGGTGGTGTAATCACCCCTTACTTAGATATAGTATACCTATATCTAAACCTATATCTGGACACATATAAACCTGTGAGCCACTCCTATGGAAGGCCTCATCAATCCTGGAGGCAGAGTGCGTGGTTTAATGTGAGATGGAGCTCTAGCATGAGCTGAGCCTGTCTGCAGCTGTCGGGAACAACTCCCTAAGCTGTTTCAGGATAATGCCATACCATATACTCTTAAGTGCATTATAATCCTCGCGGTTATATAGCAACTTTGGTTTGGCTTTATCAAAACATGTTGTGTAAGGTGTCATACGATTTGGAATACTATCCCCTCGCCAGTTCTGGCGACGGGGATAGCATTCCACCCCTCTAGAGGGGTAAGACATGTTACTTTACTTAAATGCGGTTAATTTCTAAAAGGACCTTGGATCCACAAATGAATGCCTCTGCCACAGACACGAGTCTGACCCCCTGAAGCTGACCGAAACTCAGCCAAAGGGGCCTGGACAAAGGGTTTCCTGTCGCAGGGAGGTGTTACACCCCCCCAGACAGGAGATAGTGGATTGTAGCAGGGAGGTTTGAAAGAAACCAGACACTGCATGGGGAGCACAAGGCTGCCCCTTGCATAATCCGGCCAAACCGGTTCTGGGGCACTCCAGCCCTCGTGCCAGGGCGGCCTGTATCAAAGGAAGAGGGTGTATCCACCCACTTCCTGGGTCCCACCCATAGGAGGGGACCTAGCAGGTAATCCAGCCCCCAAAATTAGTATAAGACTGGGAGCAGTGCCAATGCACTTCAGATTATCCTGATGAAACATAAGAAACAAAACTCTGGACCCTTCGACATCCTACTCAACGTAGAAGACTGAAGAATCTCCCTTGTGGTCAAGGAGTGACCACCCTGTGCAAACAGGCACCATCCAGCCCTCGATGTCTGCTTTGTTGCAGTTCCTGCCGGAACTCAAGCGACAGAGATTGACGAGATTAAGCTTGCCTGCCTTCTAACAGCCCGATCCACAGTCCCTGCAGAGCTGAGACCCGTGGAGGCAACCGGAAGCGTGGGGCATGCCATCTTGAAAAGACCACGAGATGCTGACCGTGCAGCCCATGAGTGACCCTCGAAGCTGTACACCGGGGTTTGAGAAGCCCCAACTCTGAGCCACTCTTGCACCGAAGTTCAGCCCTCCACACTCGACGAGTGCTGCGTGGGGCCCTTCTGCTTCTTTTGGCTCAATGCGTTGGCCCGGTCACTTGCCAGCCGGCTTGTGGCCCCTGTGCCGACGAAACTTGAAATTCGACTTGCGATTCTGGTTGCTCCAGATTTTCACCAGCTCCCCTGGAAAGGAGCCCCCGCTCTAACCCTCCTGGTTTGAGTGAGAAGCAATCTCCCTGTTCCGCGTGGATTGCTTTTGCCAAGTGTTGTTTGCTCCAATCTTGAAGCCGACAGCATCGACGGCGAGAACCTGCGTGGGACAGATCGTGACCTGCTCCTGGACTTCATAGATGCCCCAGAGCCCATGTGACAGCGGAGAGAAGCTCCTCGACAACCACCTGATTGCGCCCAACATTGCCTGGTTCCGTCCTGGTTCCACCCTGGTCACTGCTGAATGACCCAGACTCTGTCCCCTCTGCTTTCAGGTACTTTTCGACTTGAGTCCACCCTTGGACTCCACCGGACACTTCTCTTTCACCCCACCTGCAGCCCTTTCAGCTCCAAGCACCAAGAGCCTGCGTGACGAAACCCGACTCAACTTCGACCCTGTGCACCCGCTTCCTGTGGGTGAGGTAACATTGCAACGCCGGTGTTCCCACACTGGTACACACCTCTAGGGTCTGTGTTTTAAGTTTTGTTCCTCTAGGTTCAGCGGAAGTGTCCTTAAACTTTAACTTTGTAACTTTTACGCACCATTGGTTAACATTGATGCATGCGTGCACTTTCTGCACTGCACCCGAATCCCGCGGGCTTTTCCCGACTTCAGCATTGCTTGTCCCGACTGCTCCCAGCGATTCCCTAGGACCTAGGCCTAACCACTGTTCGATTGGTATCTCTTATACCACTTGTTTAGTATATGGTCTGAGTGGCCCCTCGCCCTCATCCATATTTGTGCAACTTTGTATGTTATACTGTGCTTTTGATTTAACGCTTGTGCCCCTTTATTCATAAAGAATACTGGGGATTGTTTTTAGTAATAAATACATATATTTTTATAATATATACTTGTGTGGTGTCCTTTCATTTGATATTACAGGATTGTATGTGGTAAAACAGCTCGCTTAACACGACCTCTTAAGTTAAGCCTTTAGGCTGCTTAGTCCATGCTACCCCTAGGATAGCTTGTCTAATAAGGTTGACTTACAACCAGACACCATAAGGGATTGTTTGGTCTGATAACAGGTGCTTCCAGAATTGAAAACATCACCTATCAGGCCAACTTCTCACATTGGTGGCAGCGGTGGGATTTGAGCTTGCTGTTGTTTTACCATTGCAATCTTTTATCAAATTGAAAGATCACATCAAGTACCTCTAGGTACATATAAATCAAAAGCTTAGCATATTTAAGTTCTACTGAACTTAGTAGTTGTAGATTAAAGGGATTAGCACACCCTGACTACAACTCACTAGCAAGGTACAGTAGGGAAACACTTAGTGTAGGTAGGTGCATCACTTACACCACACTAGAGTCACGTCTGACACAGGAAAAGCCTCAGGGTCTGCTCCTGTGACAGTTGACCTTACCCAGGCAACTTCCAGCTATGACAAGCTAACCCACAAAGACTTGGTTGCCTTGTGCATCTCAAGAGGGTTAAAAAGGGGCAGAAGTCCCACCAGTCCTTCCCTGATAGCCATTCTAGAACAGGATGACTTAGAAAAGGCGAAGGCAGTTCCCTTAGAGTCAGGAGATGGAGTGAACCCCCCTGTAACTGATACCACTGCAGAGGAGGAAGAAGAAGAGGAGGAAGAGGAGGAGGATGGTTCAGACTTAGAAGAACCTGAAGATCAGGAACTAGGGGTTAACCAGGGTGTAGTTGCTAGGCTTAACCAGGCTAACTTAAACCTACTTGGGAATGGAGAGGGCCAGCACCTCCCCAGATCCCACCAGAGCACTCTCCCAGGCAACAGAAGAGTGAGATCTCCCTCAGGGGACTCTCATATTTCTAGTGCCTCAAGGGAATCTCAGAGAGGTATGACTGCCTCTCAAAAGATAGAGCATAAGACCAGGATGAGAGCTGTCAAACTCCAAATAGAGAGGGAGGAGGTTGCCCTGGCTCAAGCTAGACTTGCCTTGGCAAGAGAACAGAAATTGTGTGGCTTAGATGCCTCTGGTGGCAGCAATATTCCTAGAGAAAAAGACAGGAGCTATGATAATAGAAACCTGACAAAAATTGTGGCCCCCTACAAGGAAGGGGATGACATCCACAAATGGATGACTGCTCTTGAGAGAGCCTGCATGGTACAGCAGGTTCCTCAGGATCAGTGGGCTGCAATTTTATGGTACTCCTTTTCAGAGAAAGGGAGGGACAGGCTCCTCACAGTTAGACCTGAGGATGCCAAAAACTACTCTGTCTTGAAGAGTGCTCTTATTGAAGGGTTTGGCCTAACCACTGAGCAATACAGGTTGTTGTTCAGAGACACCCAAAAAGCACAGACTCAAGACTGGACTGATTTTGTAGATTGTGCCACTAAGGCTCTGGAGGGTTGGTTGCAGGGAAGTAAAGTTTCAGACTATACAGGATTGTACAATCTTATCATGAGAGAACAGATCCTTAATAACTGTACAAACCAGCTGTTGCATCAATACCTTATTGACTCTGATCTGACCTCTCCCCAAGAATTGGGAAAGAAGGCGGACAAATGGGTCAGAACAAGGGTTAAGCAGAAACCCCAGAACCAAGGTGGTGACCAGAAGAAAACAGACCAGAAGGGTGGAAATCAGAAAGATAAAGAAAAGGACCAGAAGTCTTCAGGCCCCCAAACTAGTAATAAGGAGGGTGGTTCCCAAAATGGAAACAAGAAAAAGAAGAATAATGGCCCAAAGAAGCCTTGGTGTAATACCTGCAAATCAGTTTCACACTGGGGCAGTGAATGCACCAAGACAAATCCAGTCCCCACCACTGCAGCTCCTAAAGCACCTGCACCCCCTAGTTCAGTAAGCAGTGGTGGAACACAGCCAAAGGGTGTAGTAGGGTTAACCCTGGGTACTGAAGTAGGATCTGGCCTAGTCAGAATCCCTACTCAGGCAGTTCTCCTATATGATGTGGACCTAGCTTTGTCCACTACAGTGAGTCCCAGTAACCTGGGCAAATATAGGCAGACGCCTTTAATCAATGAGAGACTGGCTCAGGCCTACAGGGACACATGTGCCAGTGTCAAAATGGTGACACCTGACTTTGTGGACCCTGGACAGATTGTACTAGGTGAAAGTTACCTAGTGACCAATGCAAGCAACTCCACTACTTCCCATAGTGTGGCAGTTGTGAACTTCTCCTGGGGAGGGGTAAATGGCCTAAAGAAAGTTGTTGTGAGTGCAGACCTCCCAGTAGACTGTCTGTTAGGCAATGATCTTGAAAGCTCAGTTTGGTCAGAAGTGGAGTACAGGACTCATGCAGAAATGCTAGGGATTTCAGCACATGTCCTTGCAGTGACAAGGACTCAGGCTAAGAAGTGCCTTCCTGAACCAGTGGTGGATCTTGGAACAATAGACCAACCACAACCCAAGAGAAGGAGCAAGAGAGGAAAGGCTGAGCCTTCCACCTTGCCCCAGGTTGAGGATCAGGTTTCACAGGAAACTGATTCTGCAGTCCAAGAGGAGACTGTCTCTGAGGAGCTTGAACCTGACCAGGTTGAGTTTCTGGGGACAGGGGGACCCTCCAGGGCAGACCTGAGGCAGGCTCAATTAGATTGCCCTTCCCTTGAACCCCTCAGACAGAAGGCTGCTGCTGAGGCTGCTGGGGATGCCCAAGGTACCCATACTGTGTATTGGGATGATGGACTCCTTTATTCAGAGGCTAGAGACCCCAAGCTTGGTACAACCAGGAGGTTGGTCATACCTTTGAAGTTTAGGGGTTTCCTTCTTACCTTGGCCCATGATATTCCCCTTGCAGGACACTTAGGCCAGAACAAGACGTGGGACAGGCTTGTTTCACACTTTCACTGGCCTCATATGTCAGAAAATGTCAAGGAGTTTTGTCGCTCCTGTGTCACTTGCCAAGCCAGTGGTAAGTCAGGTGGCACAACAAAGGCCCCCCTCATACCACTACCTGTGGTGGGGGTACCCTTTGAAAGAGTTGGAATAGATATTGTGGGTCCCATGGATCCTCAAACAGCATCTGGGAACAGATTTATACTGGTGGTAGTGGATCATGCCACCAGGTATCCAGAAGCTATTCCCCTGAGGACCACCACAGCACCTGTGGTGGCAACAGCCCTCATTGCAGTTTTCTCCAGAGTGGGCTTTCCAAAGGAGGTATTGTCAGACAGAGGTACTAACTTCATGTCTAGCTATTTAAAAGCAATGTGGAAGGAGTGTGGAGTAAACTACAAGTTTACCACACCCTATCACCCACAGTGCAATGGGCTTGTGGAGAGATTCAACAAGACCCTCAAGGGAATGATAAAAGGATTACCAGAGAAGCTTAGGCGGAAATGGGACATTCTTTTACCCTGCTTGCTCTTTGCTTACAGAGAGGTCCCACAGAAGGGTGTTGGCTACAGCCCTTTTGAACTTTTGTTTGGCCACCCTGTGAGGGGTCCATTATGTTTGGTGAAGGAAGGATGGGAGTTACCTCTCAAAAAGCCTAAGCTAGACGTAGTAGACTATGTGCTTGGTCTCCGCTCCAGGATGGCTGAGTATATGGAGAGAGCATCCAAAAACCTGGAGGCCAGTCAAGAATTACAGAAAGCTTGGCATGACCAAAAGGCTGTTCTGGTTAAGTTCCAGCCAGGACAGAAGGTGTGGGTGTTGGAGCCAGTGGCCCCAGCAGCACTCCAGGACAAATGGACTGGACCCTACCCTATCATTGAGAAAAAGGGAGAAGTCACCTACTTGGTTGACTTTGGAACCCCTAGGAGCCCCCACAGGGTGCTCCATGTGAATCGTTTGAAAGCATTTGTGGACAGGGAGGACATGAGCTTGCTCATGGCCACAGATGGGGAACAGGAGGAAGAGAGTGACCCTCTCCCAGACCTGCTTTCTCAGAGCCCTGATGATGGTTCAGTTCATGGAGTAGCCTTGGCAGGCAGCCTCACTGACCAGCAACAGATGGACTGCAGACAGGTTTTGCAGGCCCACAGGCATTTGTTTTCACTCACACCCAGCCAGACTAACTGGTGCACCCATGAGGTGGACACTGGTGACAGTCTGCCTGTCAAGAATAAGATCTACAGGCAACCTGATCATGTCAGGGATTGCATCAAGGCTGAGGTGCAAAAGATGTTGGAGCTTGGAGTGATTGAGCCATCAGAGAGCCCATGGGCCAGCCCAGTAGTCCTTGTGCCAAAACCTCATACCCAAGATGGAAAGAGAGAAATGAGGTTTTGTGTGGACTACAGAGGTCTCAATGCCGTCACTAGGACAGATGCACATCCCATTCCAAGAGCAGATGAGCTCATTGACAGATTGGCTTCTGCCAAGTTTCTGAGCACATTTGATTTGACAGCTGGATACTGGCAAATCAGACTAGCTGAGGAGTCAAAAGCCAAGACAGCATTCTCTACCCCCAGTGGACATATCAGTTTGTGGTGATGCCCTTTGGTTTGAAGAATGCACCTGCCACCTTCCAAAGGTTGGTGAATCAAGTCCTTGCTGGGTTGGATGACTTTTGTGCAGCATATCTAGATGATATTGCTGTCTTTAGCTCCACCGAGGAGGATCACCTGATCCACCTAAAGAAGGTTTTGGAGGCCCTGCAAAAGGCAGGCCTGACTATCAAGGCTACTAAGTGCCAGATAGGGCAGAGTAAGGTTGTGTACCTGGGCCACCTAGTAGGTGGGGGTCAGGTTCAACCACTGGAGAGCAAAATCCAGACCATACAGGACTGGGCTCCTTCAGTTACCCAGACACAAGTCAGAGCCTTCTTGGGCCTGACTGGGTATTACAGAAAGTTTGTGAAAAACTATGGGTCCATCATGACACCATTAAATGACTTGACATCCAAGAAGATGCCAAAAAAGGTTCAGTGGACAGTTAGCTGTCAAAAGGCATTTGATGACCTGAAGAAGGCCATGTGCTCTGCACCTATCCTGAAGAGTCCTGACTACTCCAAACAGTTCATTGTACAGACAGATGCTTCTGAGTTGGGGGTGGGAGCTGAGCTTTCACAACTTAATCAAGATGGTCAAGACCAGCCCATTGCTTTTATTAGCAGAAGGCTGACGCCCAGGGAGAAACGTTGGTCAGCCATTGAGAGGGAGGCCTTTGCTGTGGTTTGGGCCCTGAAGAAGTTGAGGTCCTACTTGTTTGGAACTCACTTCCTAGTTCAGACAGACCATAAGCCCCTCTTGTGGCTCAATCAGATGAAGGGTGAAAATCCCAAACTGCTCAGGTGGTCCATTTCCCTACAGGGGATGGACTTTACAGTGGAGCACCGCCCAGGGACTGACCATGGTAATGCAGATGGTCTCTCCAGGTACTTCCACTTAGAACATGAAGACTTATCTGGTCAAGGTTAGTTTAATGTCCCTGCATTTGGGGGGGGGGGGGTTGTGTAGGAGAGTAGGGTCTGCTATCCTATGGTCACCCCACATTTTTGCTTTTTGCTTCACTGGTTTTCGACTACTGAGGCTGTGGGCCTGCTGATCAGACCCCCAGCCTGCTGTTCTCTCACTAAATTAATGATACATGTGCTATAGGCACATACCACAATTGGAAATGGACTCCTTGTCAGCCCCTGTATAATGCACTATAGGTGTCCAGGGCATAGGGGCCACCAAGGCCTACCAGGGGCTGCAGCATATCTTTTGCCACCCCTGGCTGGTTCTTAAATTGACACAACTGGCTGATCACTCAGCTGGGGTAAGGTGGTGTAATCACCCCTTACTTAGATATAGTATACCTATATCTAAACCTATATCTGGACACATATAAACCTGTGAGTCACTCCTATGGAAGGCCTCATCAATCCTGGAGGCAGAGTGCGTGGTTTAATGTGAGATGGAGCTCTAGCATGAGCTGAGCCTGTCTGCAGCTGTCGGGAACAACTCCCTAAGCTGTTTCTGGATAATGCCATACCGTATACTCTTAAGTGCATTATAATCCTCGCGGTTATATAGCAACTTTGGTTTGGCTTTATCTAAACATGTCGTGTAAGGTGTCATACGATTTGGAATACTATCCCCTCGCCAGTTCTGGCGACGGGGATAGCATTCCACCCCTCTAGAGGGGTAAGACATGTTACTTTACTTAAATGCGGTTGATTTCTAAAAGGACCTTGGATCCACAAATGGATGCCTCTGCCACAGACACGAGTCTGACCCCCTGCAGCTGACCGAAACTCAGCCAAAGGGGCCTGGACAAAGGGTTTCCTGTCGCAGGGAGGTGTTACACACCCCCAGACAGGAGATAGTGGATTGTAGCAGGGAGGTTTGAAAGAAACCAGACACTGCATGGGGAGCACAAGGCTGCCCCTTGCATAATCCGGCCAAACCGGTTCTGGGGCTGTCCAGCCCTCGTGCCAGGGCAGCCTGGATCAAAGGAAGGGGGTGTATCCACCCACTTCCTGGGTCCCACCCATAGGAGGGGACCTAGCAGGTAATCCAGCCCCCAAAATTAGTATAAGACTGGGAGCAGTGCCAATGCACTTCAGATTATCCTGATGAAACATAAGAAACAAAACTCTGGACCCTTCGACATCCTACTCAACGTAGAAGACTGAAGAATCTCCCTTGTGGTCAAGGAGTGACCACCCTGTGCAAACAGGCACCATCCAGCCCTCAACGTCTGCTTTGTTGCAGTTCCCGCCGGAACTCGAGCGACAGAGATCAACGAGATCAAGCTTGCCTGCCTTCTAACAGCCCGATCCACAGTCCCTGCAGAGCTGAGACCCGTGGAGTCGACCGGAAGCGTGGGGCACGCCATCTTGAAAAGACCATGAGACGCTGACCATGCAGCCCACGAGTGACCCTCGAAGCTGTACACCGGGGTTTGAGAAGCCCCAACTCTGAGCCACTCTTGCACTGACGTTCAGCCCTCCACACTTGACGAGTGCTGCATGGGGCCCTTCTGCTTCTTTTGGCTCAACGCGTTGGCCCGGTCACTTGCCAGCCGGCTTGTGGCCCCTGTGCCGACGAAACTTGAAATTCGACTTGCGATTCTGGTTGCTCCAGATTTGCGCCAGCTCCCCTGAAAAGGAGCCCCCGCTCTGACCCTCCTGGTCTGAGTGAGAAGCAATCTCCCGGTTCCGCGTGGATTGCTTTTGCCAAGTGTTGTTTGCTCCAATCTTGAAGCCGACAGCGTCGACGGCGAGAGCTTGCGTGGGACAGATCGTGACCTGCTCCTGGACTTTGTAGATGCCCCAGAGCCCACGTGACAGCGGAGAGAAGCTCCTCAACAACCACCTGATTGCGCCCGACATTGCCTGGTTCCGTCCTGGTTCCACCCTGGTCACTGCTGAGTGACCCAGACTCTGTCCCCTCTGCTTTCAGGTACTTTTCGACTTGAGTCCACCCTTGGACTCCACCGGACACTTCTCTTTCACCCCGCCTGCAGCCCTTTCAGCTCCAAGCACCAAGAGCCTGCGTGACGAAACCCGACTCAACTTCGACCCTGTGCACCCGCTTCCTGTGGGTGAGGTAACATTGCAACGCAGGTGTTCCCACACTGGTACACACCTCTAGGGTCTGTGTCTTAAGTTTTGTTCCTCTAGGTTCAGCGGAAGTGTCCTTAAACTTTAACTTTGTAACTTTTACTTACCATTGGTTAACATTGATGCATGCGTGCACTTTCTGCACTGCACCCGAATCCCGCGGGCTTTTCCCGACTTCAGCATTGCTTGTCCCGACTGCTCCCAGCAATTCCCTAGGCCCTAGGCCTAACCACTGTTCGATTGGCATCTCTTATACCACTTGTTTAGTATATGGTCTGAGTGGCCCCTCGCCCTCATCCATATTTGTGCAACTTTGTATGTTATACTGTGCTTTTGATTTAACGCTTGTGCCCCTTTATTCATAAAGAATACTGGGGATTGTTTTTAGTAATAAATACATATATTTTTATAATATATACTTGTGTGGTGTCCTTTCATTTGATATTACAGGATTGTATGTGGTAAAACAGCTCGCTTAACACGACCTCTTAAGTTAAGCCTTTAGGCTGCTTAGTCCATGCTACCCCTAGGATAGCTTGTCTAATAAGGTTGACTTACAACCAGACACCATAAGGGATTGTTTGGTCTGATAACAGGTGGTTCCAGAATTGGAAACATCACCTATCAGGCCAACTTCTCACACCTTCCCTCACTCCCCTTTCCTCACTCGCCTTCCCTCACTCCCTTCCTTTCCCTCACTCCCTTCCCTCACTCCATTCCCTTACTCCCTTCCCTCAATCACTCCCTTCCCTCACTCCCTCACTCCCCTTCCCTCTCTCCCTCACTCCCCTTCCCTCACTCACCTTCCCTCACTCCCTCACTCCCTTCCCTCACTCCCTTCCCTCACTCCCTCCCCTCCCCTTCCCTCACTCCCCTTCCCTCACTCCCCTTCCCTCACTCCCTTCCCTCACTACCTCCCTCACTCCCCTTCCCTCACTCCCTCACTCACTCCCCTTCCCTCTTTCCCTCACTCCCCTTCCCTCACTGCCCTTCCCTCACTCCCCTTCCCTCACTCCCTCCCTCCCCTCACTCCCTTCCCTCACTCCCTTCCCTCACTCCCTTCCTCACTCCCTTCCTCACTCCCATTCCCTCACTCCCCTTCCCTCTCTCTCACTCCCCTTCCCTCATCACCTTCCCTCACTCCCCTTCCCTCACTCCCTTCCCTCACTCCCTTCCCTCACTCCCTCCCCTCACTCCCTTCCCTCACTCCCCTCCCTCACTCCCCTTCCCTCACTCCCTTGCCTCACTCCCTCCCTCACTCCCCTTCCCTCACTCCCCTTCCCTCTCTAACTCACTCCCCTTCCCTCACTCCCCTTTCCTCACTCCGCTTCCCTCCCCTCCCTCCCTTCCCTGACTCCCTTCCCTCACTCCCTCTCTCACTCCCCTTCCCTCACTCCCCTTCCTCACTCCCCTTCCTTCACTCCCCTTCCCTCACCCCCTCCCTCACTCCCCTTCCCTCCCTCACTCCCCTTCCCTCACTCCCTCCCTCACTCCCCTTCCCTCACCCCCCTTCCCTCACTCCCTCCCCTTCCCTCACTCCCTTTCCCTCACTCCCTTCCCTTCCCTTCCCTCACTTCCTTCCCTCACTCCCTTCCCTCACTCCCTCTCTCACTCCCCTTCCCTCACTCCCCTTCCCTCACTCCCTTCCCTCACTCCCTTCCCTCACTCCGTCTCCCTCCCTCTGTCTCCCTCCCTCTGTTTCCCTCTGTGTAGTAAATGTCTCATAGGCGGTGTAGTTGAAAAGTAGGTTTAATGGAACAGGTGCTGCTCAGCAGCTCACACAGCCAGCAGATCATCAGTAATACAGTTGGCAATTCAAAACACATTCCAAATAGAATACAAGGATAGAAGGGAAAGAACAAAGAGTGTAAAAGGTTCTGGAAAGACTAGACAGTAAACCTAACAGAACACTACATTATCCTCTCTTCTACAAAACTAAAAGGAGAGGAAGGAAAGGGCAAAATAGAACTAGGACGAAGGAAGAGCAAAGGAGAAAAACCAGAGAAGATGGGAAAATCTAGAAACTGCAGGAGAGCAAGGAGTTAGCGAAACCTGGCAGGAGTGACTCGGGTGCGAGAGCTCCTACGAGGTAGGACAGGAACAGGAGGAGTAGAAGGCAACGCATGAGAAGGTAGGACAGGAACAGAAGGAGTAGAAGGCAACATAGAAATATCATGAGAAGACTGGAGATGGACAATAGGTTTGCCCACTTTCACGACCCTGGCAGTATTCCACCAGTTTTTCATGTTAACTCTCACAGAGTTGCCACAAACTTTGTCAATGACGAAAGGTTCAGAAAACTTGGGACTACCCTTGGTGGAGTGAGTAGGCAATTTAATCCGAATTCTTTCACCCACCACGAATGGTTGAGAGATCACTTTCTTCCTGGAGTCAAAAACATTCTTCTGCTTGGACTGGGCATGCAAAACATTAGACCTGGCAACTTCATCCACATTGTCAATGGAATTCATTTTCACCCAACATGACATCCACCCAGGACAAACCTTCGAACATGGTTTTCTCCCACGTAGCAATTCGAAAGGGGAAACCTTGGTGGAGGAGTGAGGGGTGGTACGATAGAACCACAACATGGATCTAACTGCGTTAGGCACATGACAGTGCTGAGCAATGGCCCACTGAATGCAATTGTTGAGCACTCTGTTCATACGCTCAACAAGACCGTTCGTCTGAGGGTGATAAAGTGCACTCCTCAGGTGATCAATCCCACTCAAACCAACAAAGGAACCAAACTCCTGACTGACGAATTGCGAGCCATTGTCACTTACGATGGAGGAAGGAAAACCCTCACGCAAAAACAGGTCTTTCAAGAAGTCAATGACATTCTTGGAGTTGGCCTCGCTCACAAAGCGGACCTCTGGCCATTTTGAATAATAGTCGACAGCAACTATCGCAAATCTGGAGGCAGGAGGGAGTAAATAGAACGGACCTACCAGATCAATACCTATTTTTTCCCACGGCCTATCAGGGAAGGGGATAGGTTGAAGGGGGGGGAACGTGTTTTCAAACACTTCTCAGCACTAGAACAGACTACGCACTCTGCAACAACAGTGTCTATGTCTTGATCCATCTTGGGCCACCAGTAATGTTCTCTAACCCTTCTTTTGGTCAACGTTTTGCCGAGATGACCCTCATGCGCACCTTTAACAATCCTGATCCTAAGGTCACTGGGAGGAACCAATCTGTCACCACGCATGAGAAGCCCACCCTCAATAGAGAGCTCATCAGAGACTTTGACAAAGGTCTGAAGGGAAACATGGACATTCTTCTCCCTTGGCCACCCTCCTTTGACAAATTTGATCACTTCACTGAGAAGGGCATCACTGGACAAATGCTCCCTCCACTCTCCTTCACTAATAGAACGCATGTCATCAATGCCAACAAAAGCTACAAAGCAGTCCTCCTCATCATAATCTTCCTCGCAATCCCTGTCACAGTCAAGATCAACAGGATTCCTTGAAAGGTAATCAGCCCTTGTGTTCTTATTGCCAGGTATGTAGGTAACCTCAAAATCGTATTGGAGTAGTTCCGTTGAAAGTCTGGCAATCCTAGGAGAATGCTCTTTGATCCGAACCCCAGTAAGGATGGAGACTAAAGGACTGTGATCGGTCCTCAGGCGGAAATGCTTACCCCAAATGTACGGATTGAACTTCCTTATTGCCCAACAGCAAGCTAGGAGTTCCTTTTCAATAACTGCAAAGTTAGATTCAGCTCCACGAAGAACTCTTGAGGCATATCCTAGAGTATGCTCAACACCACCAACCTCTTGAGTAAGGACAGCCCCTAAACCAAACCCACTGGCATCCACAGTGATAGTGCACAACAAGTTGGGATTAAAGGGCTTTAAGACTTTAGAACCGGTAAGTTCTTGTTTGATCCAAGAAAAAACTTTTTCACAATTGGCATCCCATAGGAAAGGAACCTCCTTTTTAAGCATGTTGGACAGAGGCTGCACCTTGGAGGCATAATCAGGTATGAACCTAGCGTAAAACTCACAAAGTCCAACGAATGACTTTAAACTACTCTTGTCTTTGGGTGCAGGACTATCGACTATAGCTTGGACCAGACCAGGTCTAGGCTCCACTCCATTCTCAGATAACACATGTCCAAGATATTCTACCTTTGGTGCTCTAAAAATACACTTTTCTCTTTTTAAGACAACACCAGCACTACTCAAGGCTTTCAAGACCTCCCTCAGGATTTCATCATGGACATCACACGTTTTACCATGAATGAGCACATCGTCCTGGAAGACTACAACCCCACTGATGTTTTTCAAAATATTAGTCATAATCCTTTGAAAGACGGCTGCCGCAGAGGCTAACCCAAAGGGCATACGGCAGTATTGGAAGGAACCTATAGGGGATACAAAGGCAGTGAAATGTCTGGAGGCAGGATCCAGAACCACCTGGTGGTACGCAGATGCCAAATCCAGTTTGCTGAACCACTTGGAACCATCAATAAGGGACAACATATCAGGAATCTTAGGGAGGGGAAAGGAATCAACCCAGATGTTCTTATTTAGACTGCGTAAATCGACACAGACACGAAGTTCCCCATTCTTTTTCTTAGCGACCACTAGAGGGGAAAGCCATAGGGAGGATTCAATGGGTTCGATTATTCCCCTACTGCAAAGGTCAAAAAGTTCTGACTCAAGCTGATCTCGCACACTGAATGGGACGTTTCTCAGTTTGTGTTTAATAGGGATGGCGTTGTCCTTGACACGAATGGTGTGCATAAATCCTTTCACTTCTCCCAATTTATTGCAAAAAACAGAAGGAAAATCTTTGGTTAAAGTGCAGATAAAATCATCGTTCTGAGTGGAGGGCACATTGCTTGCAGAGGAAAGGTCATCAGCCTGAACGACTGCAATGGAGATGGGATCTTTGGTACCAGGACGGAGAACCATCTTAAACAAACCTTGGTGGAACCAACCAAGGATGTTTAGGCCTTTAACTGAGACATACAATTTGCCAAAAATTTTCCTACCTCTGAATTCAATAGAATCTTCAAAATATCCCAAAAGTTCAATCTTCCTACCCTCGTAATTTAGAGGAAGCCTATCAGGAGGAAAAAGTTTGCGATCACCCCAAACCTCCTCGAAAAGTTCCTGGGTCAGCATGGTTATCCTGGCCCCGGAATCTACTAATAAGCAAACAATCTTATCTCCGATACACAGCCAGCAGATCATCAGTAATACAGTTGGCAATTCAAAACACATTCCAAATAGAATACAAGGATAGAAGGGAAAGAACAAAGAGTGTAAAAGGTTCTGGAAAGACTAGACAGTAAACCTAACAGAACACTACACTCTGTCGCCCTCCTCCCTCTGTCTGTCTCCCTTTCTCTGTCTCCATGTCTCGGTCTCCCTTTCCCTCCCTCTCCCTCTGTCTCTGTCCCTCTACCTCCCTCTGTCATCTCACCCTGCCTGTGTGTCACCCGGGCTGAGACAGCTTCCCCAGCGCGCGCAAAGACACACAGCCCCACCCGAGCACTTCACATGTCTTTAAAAAGACCATTTGCATGTGAATGGGGCTTTGTTCACCTCTTAGCGCCCCTGCAGCCCCACTCTGGCCTCCTGGAATGAATCGCCCGGCGCCACAAAGCAGCAGTCTCTCTCAGAGTGTTTGCAGACACTCTTGGATTTTTCTTTTTTTTTTAAACACGGGTACGATGTCTCATGGTCCGCGGGCCGCAGCGGAAGGCTTGCCAGGCCGCTGCCGGCCCGCGGGCCGTACTATGAATACCCATGGTTGTGAGTATAATATCTTTTGTTTTTCCTGGCTCTTTTCCCTATTATAAAGAGTACCCATAGACTCATGCCATTTTTTGTATCAAATGTAATTATGTTGCAATAGTGACACTTTCATTGCCAATATATATGATTATACATGTATGTACTATCTTTTTCAGAGGTGAAACTCCTGATGAAGACAGTGTTTCTGTCGAAACACGCGTTGAGTCAGCCTTCAACCCATCCCATAAAAAAGACCTAACGATCTATCATAATATTGTTATTGTTTGGTCATTATATACCGTGTATCATCTGTATCACATATGCTGCAAAAGTTATATATATTAATTAAGTTTGTGTGTGTATAGTATGTCTGGTTTTGCATGAAAGCGGTGAGAATGTTGTGCACTTGTGAAAGTCTCTGTAGGAAATGTTTGTCTCTCTCTCTATTGTGAATATATGCTTTTATTATGCATCCGAGAATTAGATAATACCAATGAATAAATAAATATTTTGTATTTTTCTAATCTTTTAGTGTCACTATTGTGCTTCCCTCTATTATGATAAAAGGGTTGTTGGCATATTGAAGTAGCCCTAGAATGTTTACATGGTTGTATTTTCCCTGTCTAGGCGTACTTCTCACTAGTTTCAGGGGTCCCCTTCATTTTGCGGTAACCAACTTTATCTTTGTACAGAAAGTGCCCGGGACTGCTAAGGAAAAACGTGATTTTAATTTACCACCAGAGGGCATTTCAACATTTAGGTTAGTATAGGAGTTGCACAGTTAAGAAATGACAGAATAACATATAGGGCTTAGCCAGTGATATCATATTGCACTTATCGCCATATTTACTTCCCGGAACGTTAAATAACCCATTAAACCTTTCATCTTCTGCTAGTTCCATCAGTTTCCTCTGGCATCAGAAACTGCTGGAGACAGCTCTAGGAACTACTGGAATTATAGTATTATTGATATAGCTCGTGGAATTACCAATGCATCTCACAGTAGCACTATAACTCAGGTATACTGATTGATGAATATTTAGTTCACTCTGCATGGTTAGCAGAAAATTCCTACACGAAGCCATAGTGAAAAAAGCGAAAATTATACCATCTTGTTAGAGTGTAGAAGAGCGTGTGGGTCTGTGCTTGTTGTTACAGTAACCCTTGTACTCTTACAAATGTCACTGAAGCACAAAGAGCAGAGTTAGGGGCCAAGCCATGAAGATGTGTTTGCCCTGCACTGGCTTTGCCTCATTATATTTGTGGTGGGTGCAGAAAAAAACACAACTGCCAGGTATGTTTCTCACGCACACCATGAACTGCTACGTGCTCTCTCTGTGACTGTGGGGATGATCATAGCAGCGGTCTCATACCAGCAGCAGCAGCTCAATGAAACATATGTTGACACTAAGGTCTACTTTTTAAAAGGAAGTTCAGGGGTGACATTTCTCTCTATAAGCGCAGGTACTCCTCGGCATGCCCCGTAGAATAGCTTATAATGTCTATGAAACACACTTTGTAGTTCTTCAGCCAAACGTCTAAACATAGGCTATGGGGCTCTTTGGAGGAATTTTCAAAATACCATAAAAACAATATCTCTCTCCGATGTGCTGGGTTTTAATAAAAGAAAATCGATGGCTTGCAGTGAAACTGTGTTACTACGAGACACGTAGTTTCTATATTATCTACAATATTCTGTGGGAAACACAAGTGCTCATCACTTGAACCGAAATGTTATGGGGCCATATAATGTGATCGTTCAGTGCAAATCGCACAATCAGAAGGGCTTCATTGGCCATATAATGAACTTCTTGGTGACTGATGGATTTTACGACTTTCCACTGAGAAACTCACCTACACCTAACTTTGAAATTCTCTGAGTTAATACATGAGCGGGGCACAGCACAGCTCGGAAAAACTGAGAGGCAACTAGTACAATCTGTTTTTCGAATTTTATCAGCGAAGTAAATGTGCTTCAGATAACCCAAAGTATTAAATACAGGTCCGCAATTCTGCTCTGCACCAACTCGACTATTCATAATATTGTAATTGTAACTGCATTTATATAGCGCGTACTATCTCTACAATACTTAAAAAATAAAAATAAATGCTTGAGATGAATGAAACAGCTCAGAGACGTGGTGAGGCAACTGCTCTCTGTTTCGGAGCAGTATTCTCTGCTGTTCACTTGGGCGCAACTAGAGCCAAACTTCGGGGTGAGGGGTAATATTTCTAGCATTGGGGCAGGGCAAGCATTTCCAGAGGTGGGGTTGGAGCTATTCTTGCAATCAATATGGGTAAAACAAGTGACAAACTTCAAATTGAACATATTGGCCAAACTTGATTCAATAACTAGCATGTTTTTGTATATTTGACACTATTCCTAGGATAATCACCAGGGCTGGCCGTTGTTTGCGAAGTAGCGCTTCGCGAAGCTACGCAAAGTGCAGTTTGCACTACACGAGCTACGCGTAGCACTACGCGAACTGCGTAGCACCCTGTTCGCACTGTGAAAGATACCGTTTTTAATGATTGTACAGTGTGGACAAGCACCCGGCACTGTGCAATAATTGAAAACGGCATCTTTCACAGTGCAAGCTGTAGTTTTCTGCCGCTTGAATAGATTTTTACTTGAGCGGCAGCTTTCTCAACACGGACTGGTAGTTTCTCATTGCGAGCGGTCGCGAGAATACGCGACCACTCGCAATGAGAAGCCTGACCTCCCCACGTTGAGAATCTCGCCAGGAGGCTTATTTTCCACGCTCGCGATCAGCAACTTGATGTTGCTGATTGCGAGCGACGAAAAAGTCTCGCCGGGTTGTCATTTTGCTTGCTCACCGTCGCCAACTTGACATTGAGGACCGCGAGCAAGCAAAAAATGACCGCTGCACTACGCTAGGCCTGTTTGCACTGTGCTACGTGCAGTTCGCGTAGTGCAAAGTAGCGCAAACTTCGCAAACTACGCAAGCGTAGCGTAGTGCTTTGCCCAGGCCTAATAATCACCATGATCTTTGAAAAAAGATTGTGTGCACTGACAAGTAAAAACAGCTTTGATACATTTGAATCCAAAGCATTTCAGACATGTTTTCAAAAAGCTATTTCAAGAAAACCTAATTTTTACCAATTTCCTGATTCCTTCTTTGCAGGACAATTTGCTTGTGAAATATTTATAATTACAAATCCAGAAATGTGCTTCTTCCCCATTAATGACTGAAGGTACAATTTAGTTTATCCAAATGGATGTTGCAAAATATTCATGGATGAGGCTGCCCGTATGTACAGGTCTCGAAATATTAGACTTAGTAGCAGTGCTTAATTTGAGCCGGTGGTTGCAGGTGTAGTCTACTTGCACTAGTTTTTGGGGTCCTGCTCTCATTTTTCCTCAGCAGACTTTGCTTCAAAACAAAAGAAAGAAAAGCAGAAAATGGGGAAAGGAGAAAGATGTAGAAATTATGACAGGGAGAAAGCAACAATGAAAAAAAGAACCAGCAAGAGTGAGATTAAGGGGCAGGGAGTGCCTGGTGGCAGATTAAAGTGGCACACAGTAGAAACACATCTAGCAGTCTTGGTATGTAGCTCTCCTGACATGTGAAATTTTGGGCCCGGGCCTTTATTATTTTATGAATTAAAGACTTCTTGGTGGGTTACTGCACATTAAATTGGAGTACATAACTGGTAAGTCACAGGTTAAATTTCCCAAATACCATTCCTTCTTCCGCAGTTAAATGTGTGCTGATGAGTTGGTAATATTACTGCATGTAAATGCACTGCCATTCACCCCTGCTACATTAAAATAAAATCAAGTGGTTATTGTTAGCATGCCACATGCAATTCCCATATATGTAAGCATATTGAGCCTCATCAAAGGCAGGAATGCACCGCACAGTTATTGACAAGCTAGCAAAAACGTTGACTTGTAGGGTGTGTAATGGGCAGAAGTACCAGTCTTAATGGCAGAGGACTAACTACCTACAGATTCAAAGTTATTTTTTAAGAAGATTTGTCCAATTCTAAGTCCCTGTAGAGATGGACAGGATCAAAGACAAGGGAGAGACAAAGTAATAGACATGCTGAAGTCAGTGATGCTTTCGTGCCACATCCATACCAGACATAGTTTTGGTAATCTAAGAGAAGGTTACTTTCTTTGATGAATGTAGCTATTTCTCTTGCTGCCAATTTTTCAATCTTTTTGCCTAGAAACAGTTTGTTATTGCCTGGAAATTAGAGGGAGTCATTGTTTGAAGACATCTTTGTTTTATTGGGTTCTTTTGAGCAGAGAGCTTCATCCAATAAGTTGTTGATAGTACTTTTGGTTAGATTATTTGCAGACTTATTAATGAGGATATCCTTTCATATATGAGCAGGACATCTTCCTTCCGGTGATCGTGCTGGTCTACAAGCTTTTGCAGCCTTAATGAAGTCCTGTGTGGTCAGGAGGCTAAAGGTAAATAACTTTTCGTTGTTTTTATAATTTGGTTAGAATGGTAGTGTAGCAACAGAGAGGGAATCAGGGAGGCTTGTATGGCACAACCACAAATTCATTTTCCACGAGTTCCTTAACAAAGCGGCGAAACAGAGAATGCTCTGAACCATGCATTCCATTTACAACGCAAGTCATTACAGCAACTTACCTTAAAGGAGTGCTGGACTTTGGAATAGTATCATTTACTATTCCAACTCCAGTCACCGTAACAGTTGGTAAAGCATTGAACGTTAAAGTCCAACTCCGCTTGACCTAACGCATGAAGTTATAGGGAGGTGCTTTGTAAATGTGTGATGCGTGGTTCATACGCATTTGTTATTCTGACTGTGCTGCAAAGGCAAAGAGTTGTTTAGTGGTTGTTGTATATGCAGTTTCCCAACAGGGAGTGTATAATCATTAAGGGGGATGACATAATGCAGGTGTGTCAGGCATACAGCAAGGCAAAGTCCAGAGGCTGTTTACTGTAGTGCCAAGACATCAGGATGTCCTAAGGTACTGCCATTTCAGGCACTATGGTTAGAGGACCCTTTTAACTGTAAACTCTTCCAGTGGATCTGTCATTGGCTCTCTCTGTTCATATATCCTGCCTCATGTTTATGTCTCTAGACTATGGTCTACTCTTCAGGCCACAGATCATCTCTACTGGACCAAAGGTAGGTTCCTATGAAGCAAGGAAGAAATCAGTTATCTTGGCTCCAGTCAGCTTTCCCTGCTACCCACTCATAATTCTAATACATATTCTGACAGGACAACTGTGCAATTAGCACTACCTAGCTCCAGATAGTCACTGTCATTTACTTACTGAGATTTCAAAGAGAGTCAAAGGCACAATGGGTGCATATAGGAATTGTCTGAGATTATTGCTAACAAAAAAATGAAAGAAAGGACATGAAAACTGATTTTGAAAAAAACTGAGAGGGTTACAAAACCACTGCACTGCTTCTGGATAATGTGTTATGTCATGGCAACCCACAACATAATCCATGTGGTAGTCTAGAAAAGTTAAGATACTTGTATAGTGCTTTAATGAACATCTTTTAATGCACCATCACATTACTATGCAAGTAGTTACACTACAGGAAACACATTAATCCACTTAAAAAAATATATATATTACAGGCATCCAATTGATCTTATGAAATGCTTGACTTCTTAGGCAAATTTCTTTTTTATCCAGATGAAATCCGTTGGGATTTTCAAACCCAATATACAATGTCGCAAACAAAACATATAGTACAGAATGAACCATTGCGGTGAATTTAAAGCCAGGAATGGCGGAAGGTGTCACACAGTACAATAAGCAACTATGGAAAAAGTTTAAAATCCAGTTTCACTTTGTGATTTTCAGCCTAATTTTTCACAACCATTCAAAGATTACACAGTGAAGTGGTGAAACCGCACAAACTCCATGTCACAATCAGACGTTAGAATTCAAGTGATAACTGTCAAACACATACACTTCTCTAAAACACTTTAGCGAGTAAAATATGGACTCCCTACCACAGTGACTTTAACTACAGCCCTTTGTTCACGCTTTGTAGTAGCAGCAAATTAACATGTCTGAACTGAGAGGATGAACAGAAAACCTCAATGCTGGCGCTTGTGTTCTCATGCAGAGCTGAAGCTTTAGTGTGCTTTCACAAGCCCCAGTCTCTCTGCATTAAATATTGCTGATACTTGAGCCCAAGTGTCCTACAGAAGCTGGTATCAGTGAGCATAGCTTCTGTCCCAGATAGCTCTCCACTATGATACCTGACTTCACCGAGCACATGCAATTATGCAGGCCAATGGATCCAAACGCTAATCTAAGTTGGGGCTTCAGCAGCAGCGAAAAAAACAGGCCCCCATGCAGGCCAAAGGGGCACAAATAAAGGATTAAAAAGTACCTGGTGTACTGGAGCAAGTGCTACTTCTGCCATCCATAATCCACCATTTGTTTGAATTCCCTGCTCTATTTCCTCATGAGCTCACAGCCTCTGTCGTATTGCTACATCCTTTATACCAGTTGTTCCTGCTTCCCCCTTTTGCAGCCTTTGCATGCTTTCTCCTCCTGTACCAAATAAATACCCACTCCCAGCTTACCCCTGCAGCCTCCGACCGAACCTCAATCCCTCACCATCCCCCAAAGTCTCAGCCCCAAACTCCCTCCTTTCGCCAAACCAAATTCTCAATCCACTCTCCCCTCTTGCACTGGCCATTTAGTTACAAATGAAACTGGCGGTATGAAGTTCTATGGCATGGGTACTCACAAACTTTTTCTCGGGGGCCAAATTTACAGTGTGGTTTGTGGCCGAGGGCCGCACTGGTGGGGGCGGGGTCAGAGGGGGAGGGGCGGGGCTAAAGCACAACGAAAACTTGTGACCATGAGGTTGCACACAGGTCCCTGCAGCAGATGCCTTCATCCACTGAGCCACCAGACCCAGCATACATACATATCTCTCCCTCCTGCCCTCCCTCTCCATCTCTCTCTCCCTCCTGCCCTCCCTCTCCCTCCTGCCCTCCCTCTCCATGCTGCCCTCCCTCTCCCTCCTGCCCTCCCTCTCCCTCCTGCCCTCCCTCTCCCTCCTGCCCTCCCTCTACCACCTCCCTCCCTCTCCCTCCCTCCTGCCCTCTCTCTCCCTCCCGCCCCCCTCTCCCTCCTGCCCTCCCTCTCCCTCTCCATCTCTCTCTCCCTCCTGTCCTCCCTCTCCCTCCTGCCCTCTCTCTCCCTCTCCATCTCTCTCTCCCTCCTGCCCTCCCTCTCCATCTCTGCCTCCTGCCCTCCTTCTCCCTCCTGCCCTCTCCCCCTCCTGCCCTCTCTCTCCCTCCCTCTCCCCTCCCTCTCCATCTCTCTCTCCCCCCTGCCCTCCCTCTCCCTCCTGCCCTCTCTCTCCCTCCCTCTCTCTCCCTCCCTCCCTCTCCCTCCTGCCCTCCCTCTCCCTCCTGCCCTCTCTCCCTCTCCATCTCTCTCTCCCTCCTGCCCTCTCTCTCCCTCTCCATCTCTCTCTCCCTCCTGCCCTCTCTCTCCCTCTCCATCTCTCTCTCCCTCCTGCACTCTCTCTCCCTCTCCATCTCTCTCTCCCTCCTGCCCTCCCTCTCCATCTCTCTCTCCCTCCTGCCCTCCCACTCCCTCCTGCCCTCCCTCTCCATCTCTCTCTCCCTCCTGCCCTCCCTCCCCCCTGCCCTCCCTCTCCCTCCTGCCTTTCCTCTCCCTCCTGCCCTCTCTCTCCCTCCTGCCCTCCCTTTCCCTCCTGCCCTCTCTCTCCCTTTCCATCTCTCTCTCCCTCCTGCCCTCTCTCCCTCCCTCTCCCTCCTGCCCTCCCTTTCCCTCCTGCCCTCTCCCTCCCTTTCCATCTCTCTCTCCCTCCTGCCCTCTCTCCCCCTCCCTCTCTCTCCCTCCTGCCCTCCCTTTCCCTCCCGCCCTCTCTCTCCCTTTCCATCTCTCTCTCCCTCCTGCCCTCCCTCTCCCTCCTGCCCTCTCTCTCTCTCTCTCTCTCTCGCTCCATCTCTCTCTCCCTCCTGCCCTCCCTCTCCATCTCTCTCTCCCTCCTGCCCTCTCTCTTCCTCTTGCCCTCCCTCTCCATCATGCCCTCTCTCTCCCTCCTGCCCTCCCTCTCCATCTCTCTCCCTCCTGCCCTCTCTCTCCCTCCTGCCCTCTCTCTCCCTCCTGCCCTCTCTCTCCATCATGCCCTCTCTCTCCCTCCTGCCGTCCCTCCCTCTCCCTCCTGCCCTCCCTCTCCATCATGCCCTCTCTCTCCCTCCTGCCCTCCCTCTCCATCTCGATCTCCCTCCTGCCCTCCCTCTCCATCATGCCCTCTCTCTCCCTCCTGCCGTCCCTCTCTCTCCCTCTCCATCTCTCTCTCCCTCCTTCCCTCCTGACCTCCCTCCCCCTCTGTCATCTCACTTTGCGTGTGTCTGTCTGTCTGTGTCAGCCTTCAGTCCGGGCTGAGACAGCTTCCCCAGCGCGCACACACAGACAGCCACACCAAAGTCCTTAGCAGGTCTTTAAAAGACCATTTACATATTATTGAGGCTTTGTTGTAGCGCCCCTGCACTCCACTCTGACAATCACCGCTCGCCCGGCCCCACAGAGCAGAGGCTTTGTTTGTCGTATTTCACCTCTTTGCGCCCTTGCATCTATTCTCCACTCTGCTCTGTGGGGGCCGGCGGAGCAGTGATTGTCTGCAAGGTCCGCGGGCCGCCAAGGAAGGCTTGCCGGGCCGCCACCGGCCCGCGGGCCGTACTATGAGTACCCCTGTTCTATGGTAAGAACAGATATTCTGCAGGTGCCTTTGTGGAAATGTGTATATTCATGACAGATGGGTAATTTTTAGGTCACGCCTGTGACCGCACATGCGCTGCTTTCACATGCACTGTTGCTTGCAAGACCTATAATATACAACCAGGGTTTTTTCCAATGCTTCTTATGTGTCAAGCATAAGAGGTACCCTCATGTAAGTGCTTGGTGAGTGTGGATAGTGTCACTGAATGCACTGTGAGTGGTGAAAGTGTAGGGTGACAGGTGCACCAATGTGAGGCAGCGCAAGGTACATGAGTGCAAGGTGAGAGAAGGGCCCATCTGAGTGCAGGGTGAGAGGAGTGCATACAGAGTGAGAGGAATGAGTGCAAGTTGGTTGGTGTGCGTGGTGTAAATACAGGGTGAGCGGTGTGCCTGTGTGTCTGCTGAATAACCAGTGTGCCTGTGTGAGTGCAGGGTAAGTGGCAAGAGTGAAAGGTGAGCTGTGTGAGTGCATGGTGAGAGAAGTTAGTGCAGGGTGAGTGATGTTTCCTTTTGACTTCTGGGAGACTATTGTGCCAGTGTGCAAGAAGCATGAACTGTGTGATTGATGGATGAATGGAGTGCCTGCATGAGTGCAGGCTGGGCAGCCTACCTGTGTAATTGCAAAGTGAGAGAAGTGAGTGCAGGGTGAGTGGCATGAGTCCAGGGTGAGTGTTGTGCCTGTGTAAGTGTTGTGAGCATAGGGTGAATGGTATGCCCATATGAGTGAAGGGGGAGCTGTGTAAGGGACCAAAGTGCAGGATGAGTGATGTGCCCATGCAAAAGTAGGGTGAGAGGAGTCAGTGCACAGTGAATGATCTGAGTGCAGTATGAGTGATGTGAGTGCAGTGTGCGTGATGTGCCCATTTAAGTTTGGGTGTGGGTGAAGGTGCGGAGGGGGAAGAATTAATCCATGGAGATTGATATGCTTGTTTGAGACTGTGTGCATAGTAAGTAATGAGACTGCAGGGTGAGCAGTAAGAGTGACAGGTGAGTTGAGTGTAGTGGGAGTGCAGAGTGTGTGCTTGTGGGACTGCAGGGTAAACAACATGTATCCGGGGTAACTGGTGTGAGTGCATAGTAAGTGGTGTACGTACAGTGTGATCGCTGTGAGTGCAGGCTGTGGTGACACTGCAGGGTGAGATGACAGGTGAGTGGAGTGTCATGTGAGTGCAGGCTGAGTGGTGTGCTCCTGGGGGTGCAGGGTAAGAGGAGGATGAACGGCATGAGTGAATGGTGAGTGGTGTAAGTACAGTGTCATTGCTGTGAGTGCAGCATGTATGGTGAAACTACAGGGAGAGTGTGCTTGTGTGAGTACAGAGTATGAGACGGGTAAACAGTGTGAGTGCATGGTGAGCAGTATAAGTGCAGTGTGATCACTTTGAGTGCAAGGTGAGTGTTGAGAATGACTGGTGAGTTGTCTGAAAGCATGATGCATTCCAAGACACTCTGTGTAGCTCATGGTAGCAAGTGGGGTCTCAGATAATATTTAATAAGTATGGGCGAAATTTGCGAATTCGCTGTCCGCGAATTCGTGCGAAATTGCAAAAAAAGTCAGCGAGTTCGCAAATTTCCCCGCGAACTAGCGGATTTTTGTGCCATTTGCACACATATGTGACCGCGTGTGCCTGTAACTTTGCCAGCGCGCCAAAAGGCACCGAGGTCCCTTGAGTGAGCTGGCTATTATAGTAGGGACGGGCAGGAAGACGTTTCATATCGCTAGTGTGTGGTGGATGGGGCCAAACGGGCAGGGCTTCTATGCGAGTTCACATGCATCTTGTTTATAAAGGGTCGGAGTCCGAGCAGAGCAGCAGATGAGGAGAAAGCAGCCTCCTGGTCACAGGAGCTACATGGGGATGGCGCTCGGGAAACTCATGGATGCAAAAATACGTTTGGCACAGGACCCCAGAATCCTTCAGATGTCCAAGATAGCTCTGCTGCGCGTGTTGGTACAAAGCCATTCTGATCCTGCTCAGTGGGTTCAGGCGCATGCAGCTGCTGCTGCTGGACAATATCCTATCTCATAATAAACTGCCCCGTACAGGCATATGCTGGTGCTGGGCAGTAGAGTGTAGTGGCATGTGGGCGCTTCACGCCTGGTACATGCGCATACCGGTGCCAGGGGGGACACATGTTTATTGGTGCTGTGTAGCAAGTTATGACTTTACATTTTGACTGCACCAGATGGTGGTACCACCTACACGGATCAGGAGCATCCTGGCACCAGACTTCATGGTGCAAGAGCATAATGGTGCTGTGTGGTACGGGTATATATGTACTGGGGGCAGGGGGACATTTAGCACAATGTGTGCTCACACCCAGAGGGCTCCCAGGCAATTGAGCACAAATGATTTTCACACTGAGAGGGCTCCGGGGCAGTTCAGCAGCACGGGGGCTCACACCCACTGGGCCCCGGGGCAGTTCAGTAGCGCGTGGTATCACAACCCCTGGGCAGCTCAGCAGCGCAGGGGCTAACACCCACAGGGCTTCCTGGCAGTTTAGCAGCGCCACCCTCTGGTTCACCACTGCCACCCTCTGGTTCATCACTGCCACCCTCTGGTTCACCACTGCCACCCTCTGGTTCACCACTGCCACCCTCTGGTTCATCACTGCCACCCTCTGGATCACCACTGCCACCCTCTGGTTCATCACTGTCACCCTCTGGTTCATCACTGCCACCCTCTGGTTCATCACTGCCACCCTCTGGTTCATCACAGCACCCTCTGATTCACCACTGCCACCCTCTGGTTCACCACTGCCACCCTCTGGTTCATCACAGCACCCTCTGGTTCACAACTGCACCTTCTGGTTCATCACTGCACCCTCTGGTTCACCACTGTAGATTATGGGGAGAAAGCACACCTGCCCAGCCTCTACCGGGGGTTGGTTAATGTGTTACTGAATTTGAGCTTCAAGTCTGGCACCTGTTTCCTTATCTGTAATTGCTTGTCATGATTCTTGACAGTGCTTCCTGTTGTGGTTTAATTTTTGTGACAGCCTGGAGCATTGTGCCCCACTTGTAACTATTCTCTGTCCCTGCTTCGAGGGTCAGAGCAGGGTCAGAGAATAGTTGCAGCCAGGTAGGCAACAACTCTGGAGGCGCCGCTCAGGAAGCAGTTACAGGGTTACAGCAGGTGCCCAAGTTGAAGTTAATTTCTTTGTAACCATTTTGTAAATGGTTACAAAGAAATTAGCTTCAACTTGGGCACCTGCTGTAACCCTGTAAGTGCTTCATGTACTTCAGTTTTTGAAAATCCGTCCCGAACGCGATTTCGCGGATTTTTCTGCAATTTCGCGAGATTCGCGGACCGCGAAATTGCAGAAAATCCGCAAATTCCGCGAACGGAACGGATTTTACGCCCATGCTTAATATTTAAACGATTTCTATTACAGCAGCAAACAGGGATGGAGGGCTGAGGAAATAAATGTTTTGTGGGGCCTGCAACAAACTTTCCGACCCTTGATATGCCTAGTATATGGTATATTGATATGCCTTGAAATTAGAATGGATGCGTTATGATGCCAGAGCTGCTGGCTTTGAGTTGGGCAATCAGGTTTGAGTCTCAGTGTCAGCTCAACATCCTTTGATTCTGGGCAAATCACTTAATCTTGCTGTGCCTACAAAAAATGTATGTGCCCTTGTATAATGTAACTGGTGCTCATGTAAAGGGCCTCAATACCTTCAAAACAAATTTGTACAATATAAAAGTGCAAAAAAACAAGACTAACGTTACTTTTCAGGAACTGCATTCTCATACTGTAGCAGCAAAAGTAATTTTCAAATGTAAGGAACAGGCAAAGTGGAATTATGGGATTTAGGAAGCAGTAAAAAAACAATGAAGCCTTGTTAACAAGCAAATGGTCTTTTAAAGACCTGTGAAAATCTCAGATGAGGCTGAGATCAGATGCTGGTCTCTAATTGACCAGCCCACAGCAGCTATAGCACTGTGTCTGTGTCTGGAAAGCTGCCTCAGCCCAGCCTAAAACAAACGACGGGGGAGTGAGGCAGGAGCTAAAGCCCTTTCATCTTATAGGCGTTGGGTGCCTGGCTGCACATACTTTAACTTGAAGATTTTTCTGGTACATATATAAAGTGTAGATAGTGCCGTTTTAGGTGCAAAACAAAAAGCATGGCAGGATAATTAATGTATTTTATATTTATTTCTTATTGCACTGTTACCCAAAGCCACTCAACCGCATATGGTAAAATTACATGTTAGGTCTGAATGAAAAATAATGAGGTGTAAAAAAAGCTTACGTTTGATCACAGATAGAAAATTAAGCTTGAGTCTTCTCTTAAAGATTGGAAGCAATGAGCAGCTTTGTACCTCACTTGAAATATGTCTGCACTTTAAGAATGTTTGTTTGCTCCTGAATTTAGGGGCAATTAATGTGTATAGTAAAAAATGTGAAACTAAACTAGGGTGACGGGAAACACTGAGAAAGACTGGTAACCAGGACGAAGAAAGCGAGCTTGAGTGCAATCAAATAGCATAGGTAAATAGAGCCAAAGAGTATAGAAATATAAAAAAAATTGAGGGAAAGCAGACCCTGCTATATAGAGTAGTCCACCATTGCCCCCCACCACACCTGATGACCGAGATGAAAAAAAATTCTGTGAGCTTTGAAACATGTGCTTTGGCACATCAGCATTGCAAGATTGGTATTCACAAAGTGCATAATGGAAACAATAGAACAAATGGAAGCTAACCCCTTCTCCTCATACATTCCAATGGTATTAAAGACTTTCCCAGTTAAAAAAGTCTATGCTGAACCAATTTGCTGAACACGTTCGCAATGTCTACACCTCCATAGCCCCACACAATGAAGACGATTCTACTGAACTCCTTAGAGACATCTCTCTCCCCAGACTTTTGCCAGAAGACCATCAATTCCTTGACAGTGCCCTGACTTCTGATTAAATAGCTCTTGCAACACGCACTATACACTCAGGCAAAGCGTTGGGTCCTAACGGTATTCCGCTTGAATTGTACAAACTAAGACCCGACAAACTAGCACCATACCTAAAAGCTATGTACGACGATAGTCAAAAGCGGGGTCTGTTGCCTATTGACCAAAGAATAGCTTCTATTATTACCATCCATAAAAAAGGTAAACCTAAGACTGGGTGTGCATCGTATCGCCCTATTTCGCTCTTAAACGCGGAACCCAAAATCCTGGCCCAATTATTGGCTAATCGGTTAGTGAAAATTATAAGGGACCTATTACATCCAGACCAATCTGGCTTCATGCCGCACGGAAACACAACGCTGAATCTATGCCGGGTCCACAGTGTTCTGGGCAGAGTGATCCACATACAAGAGCAAGCGGTAATTGTCTCATTGGATGCCACCATGGCGTTTGATACCTTAGAATGGTCCAATCTCTTTGCGACACTCACGAAGATGGGGTTTAGACTGGGCTTTATACAATGGGCACGCCTCCTACATCATGATCCCATGGCACAAGTTGTTGTCAACAACAAAAAATCAGACACCTTTCAACTCAGTTGGGGGACCGGCCAGGGATGCCCCCTCTCTCCCTGTTAATTGCCCTAGCCCTTGAGCCCCTTGCAGCCTGGATCAGGAAAGATCCAGTCATCCACCAACTCCGATGGTCACCGGACTGGGAAGATCGTATTTCCCTTTATGCAGACGGCATTCTGTTGTACCTTGCTTCCACCAGGAGGTCCCTGATTGCTATTTTTGACATCTTGGCTATATTTGGAAGGTACTCCGGATTCAGCATAAACTTGCAAAAATCTCTTCTTTATGCCCTCAGGGGAGACCCACCCCAAACACCGCAAGGTTGCCTACTACAAATCGCAACAGATGGTTTTAAATACATGGGAATTTACATCTCTCTAGACCGTATGCTCTGCTATACCCGTAAGCTCGTCCCACTGCTGCAAAGACTCAAACGAGATATAACGAGCTGGAAGGCCCTCCCTCTCTCTCTGTGGGACAAGCAGCTCTTTTTAAAATGATGTCTCTATCCCGGTTTTTATACGCATTGCAGAACACACTTGACCCTGTCCCTAACTCATATTTTAAAGAAATTGAGGGGCTACAGCGGGATCTCCTGTGGGACGGAAAAACGCGTAAAGCTCTGCAAAAACTAACCCTCCACTGCTATTATGGTGGACTTAGCCTACCAGACATTAAAAAATATTACTGGGCAACGCACCTTGCAGCGATCAACCATTGTATTTATGGGCGACCAGATGACCCCGGCTATAATATAGACAGGTGGCTCCTCCCCGGGTGGACCTATAATTGGGTGCTATAGTCTAAACCAGGTAAATATCCCCTTATGGACCATAATACATTTTCTACTGATGTTTGTCACGCAGCCTATGGGTCATTAGAATGAGGCAAAAGACTCACTCTAGAAATGCCATTGTGGGACTCCCAAGGGGCGGGTGACCTCTGGAAATCAAAGGGATTTGATAAGTGGGAATTTATTGGGATCTCACGCATCCGGGACCTCTGGGTCGAGGGCAGGGTAAAGTCATTTGCCACACATCAGCAACACTAACCCCCACATGCATCATTGTGACATTTTGCACTTCTTAATTTGCGAAAAATAAGGAATCGCAAATTAAGAAGTGCAAAATGCTATGCATCATTATTTTCGGTATTCATTTGTGATTCGGTAAAAATCGCAATTTTTACCGAATCCCAAATAAATACCGAATTCTTAAGTTAATTTTCGCAATTCCCATTGATTCCTATGGGCCAAAAGGCCCATAGGAGTCAATGGAAATTGCGAGTGGCACTTAGAAAATTTCATGGGTGCAGGGGGGGTCCAAAGGACCCCCCCATGCACCCCTGAAATGTATTTTTCGCATCATGTTTCACACACACATGTCCTAAGGACATGTGTGTGTGAAACATGAATGTTGAAAAAAAAACATTTTCAGCTTTTTAACCACATCGATGCTCGATGAGTTCCAGCCCTGTGCTGGAATATGCAAAAACCCATTATACATGACGAGCTGGGCTCGTCATGAGCGTGTGAGCAGGCTACTGCATGACGAGCCCAGCTCGTCATGAGTGTGGAAGGGGTTAAACACTTTTTCCAAATTTACCGAGTGGTTCAACCACTCGGTAAATTTGGCACCCTAATTGCGATTTTACAGTTTTAAATTTAATGATGCATTGCTTTTAAGAAATCGCACATCTGCGACTTCTTAAAAGCACCCGCAATTTTAGAACTCGCAAACATGTTACGAATTCTAAAATTGCTTCATGCATCCCAAAAAGCACTTTTGCATTCGCAAACGGCCGATTTTAAGGAATCGCACCGTATGAGCTAGCAGACTCGGAACACTTTTGTTACGCGCAGGTACGACGCTTACTTCGATTGCTCCTTCCGGTGGGGTCCTCCCCTCCTGATGCTTCTCCCTTAGAAGACAGAATACTCGACGGTCATATACCGGAGAAAACCATTTCCCTAATATATAAAAAACTGATTAATAACATGGGAACCCCCCTCCACACACTATGGGAAAAATGGGTGAGTGACAGTACTGAAATGGACGATGAGGAGTGGCAGGAGGCGGTTTCCTCCCCGAGAATAGTTGCCATTCCAGTGCGCCTGCGACTGATTCAGCTCAAAATCCTCTACAGAGTTTATGTGATGGGGGCCTAACTGTTACATATAAAAGTGCCTGGAGGGTGGACTGCAGGAGGGGATTCACTCAGCTAGGCACATTTATGCACATCATCTGGGACTGCACTTACATCCAATCCTACTGGCAAAAAATACATGAAGTAATCAGTGAGGTTTTAGCAATTTCTCTTCGCCCGGAGGCGTGCAGATGCCTCCTCAACATTTGGGAACCCACTGATTTAAATGGTCACCAAACACAATGGGTCACCCTGGGGCTTACAATAGCCAAAAGTAAAATAGCGCAGCTCTGGGGGGCTGTGCACGCACCTACGATTGCTGAATGGAAAAAAGATCTCGATTGGTGCATGTACAGGGAGAAGACAGTCTACATGGCCCGCAGCTGCCCCCGAAAATGGTCCAAATTTTGGAACCCATGGAACACTTACCGGGGGGATATTTGTAGCCCACCCCAGGGAATTGACTTTGATGATGCCTCAACCCTATAGCTTCCAATGGAAAGTAATATTTTAATAATGATCACTCGCTAACCATCCCTTGATTCTTGATACATTTTTCCCACGTCCTATTGTATAGCTTTCTATTGAGATGTAGATAACTTCACACTATTGGGTACAGAGTACATAGGCATATATTAGGAAAACTTTGAAACTTGGATCACACTGTAATAGACGCTGTAATGTTTCATGAGATATTCTTTGTTCAGAACACCTGATTATTTTTTGAATATTTGAAAATGTTTTAAAAGAAATATTTGCTTCATTTAAATACAAATTTCAAAACATAGAAGCCTGCTGATATGCATGGTCTCTTTCTCTTTAAAACATGTTTTATATATTAGGTAATAACCAAACAAATGTGTTTAATATGTCGCTAACAGGTATCACTAAGGGCCTGATTCCGATGCGGTTAGGAAGGCCTCCCAACAGCATTTGCTCCTTCCGAATCAGATCGGGAATGTGTCTTTCCGAACGAATCGGAAAGGTTTCCGACCGACCGAGTAAAATGTAAGTTAGGCGTAATGAATATCCCAATCTGAACCCCATGGCATTCAGAATGACCGAGCCATACGGAGCAGAATCATACGTCTCTACTGGCTGCGTTTCCAAACGACCGAGAACAATGCTGGATTCGGACAGCCTTTCTGAATCGTGCTCTCCAACTCAAACCAGCATTCAGGATAGGGGTGGGCGGTAAATTCCGTTCCGCTTGTTGAATTTGCGAAATTTCAGCAATTGACTAAAAAGTTCTGCGATCCGCGGGCGGAACGGAATTCATGAGCATGGTGAGACTGGAGTGGCGGTATTGCACAAAATGGTGGCATCTTCGTGGATAAATATGCTGGACAAGATTCATTCTGGCACGATGCTCCTGTCACAAAAATTAAACCTCAACAGGAAGCACTTACAGCAGGTGCCTGATTAAAGCTCAAATTCAGTAACACATTAATCAGCCCCAGAAAATCGTGAGCTCATCGAGGCTGGGCAGGTGTGCTTTCTCTCCATATCTACCGTGGAAAAATTTGCTGTTATGCTTGATAGAGGTTTTTTCATCCATGACTTTCTCGAGCGCAATCCCCATGTAGTTCCTGTGACCAGGAGGTTCTTTCTCCTCATCTGCTGCTCTGATAGGTCTCTGACCTTAAACAAGAGGCAGGTGAACTCACATAGAAGCCCTGTCCCACACACACTAGCGGTGTGCAACGTCTTCCTGCCCTTTACCCACTATGATGGACAGCTCACTCAAGGGACCCCGGCGCCGTTAGGCGCGGTGGCTAAGTTACAGACACACATGGTCACTGGAGATAACTCTTCTCTTCTGGCCCTTTACGCAGCTGTAGTGTAGGAAAGGGGCTGTACATTGACCCAACGAGGTAGCACTTACCGATTAGCCAGTAGTACTCCAGTTGAGTAGAGGTATGGCACAAAACTGTGGCATCTTCATGGATAAATATGCTGGGCAGGATTCATTCTGGCACAATGCTCTGAGTCCTGTCACAAAAATTAAACCTCATTGTGCGAGCACGCGGAATTCCGCGTGCTCGCTGACATTTTTTTAAGTTTCGCAGAAACTGTGCATAGCGCAAATACGCAAATTTAACCCACCGACTACGCAAATTCGGCCCACCCCTCATTCAGAATCAGACTTTGGAGCCTCGTAGTGAGCCCCCCTGCACCCAGAACCTTCCCAATCTGGCCCATAGGGGTACCCATGCACAGTGTGGCAGGCACAGGGTGCCTGATTTTCCCCAGCCACCCCTTTCTTTAATGGGAGCCTATGCATTCGCTCGGAACATAGGCTCCCATTGAAATCAATGAGAGTCCGACCCAATCGTATCTGGAAGCATCCGGATGCATCATACTTGGTCGAGGGGACTCTCCCAATCTGAGTGGGTTAGAAACCAATCCCAAACCCATTCAGTCGGGAAGATTTCCTTACTACATCGTAATCGTGCCCTAAATAGTAAGAAATGCCTTTGCGACAGTGTTGACAAGTGAATCCCTTGTTAGCAGGTTTTCCTACCTCATCACAGTTACCCAACCGCACAAGGAAATATTGGGTTGCCCTTTTGTGCATCATCAGGCCCATTAGTAGAATGTAATGGTCATGCCTTGGGCACATGCAGTGCACTTTACTAGGTACTTATAAGAAAGCTATTTGTGCCAATTGGGGGTAAGCCAATGTTACCATGTTTAGGGGAGAGAGCACAAGCTCTTTAGCACTAGTCAGCAGTGGTATAGTGTGCAGAGTCCTAAAACCAGCAAAAATGAGTTCAGAAAAATAGAGGGAGACAGGAAAAACGTTGGGGGAAGACTACCCTAAGTCTGCTAGGTCTGACAATAGGGGAAAGTAAACATGTTTATTATATCTGGAAGCAATTAGTAAAAATATTTTTCTGTTAAATATTAATGTAAAGGAATTGTATATATTTATTTTAAATGTAGAACTAAATAAAACTGCCACAGCACTATTAATTAGTTGTGAACTAAAAATTACATTAAAGTAGTATAAATATATCAAATTGCATTTATTTTTTTGAAGCACACCCAATGTAAAACATATTTTTATTTTGGACTAATACTTATGAAAAGTGCTGTATAGAAATAATGAAAAGAAATGTAATTTTATTTTATTAAAATGTAATCTTATTTTAATTTTATTGCAAAACGTATTTCTACAATTTTTTTATAGTTAAATAATACATGTTTAAAAAAAAAAAAAAAAAAAAAAGCAATTTAACATAATTTACAGTGGGGTTTTATTTTAAGTCCCAATGTCTAGTGATTTCCATGGAAGGGTGTTTCAGTACCAGTGGTTTACCATGTATGGTGCTGGACTTATTTCAGTTCTGACCTGTTGTAATATACCACTGTTCTGGGTCCCTTTATGGCTGTCATAACTTTGGAAGGGTCATTTGTGAATTGACATGGGCTTTCTCTTTTGTGGGTGTTGTCACATCCATCCCCAAAACTCCCCATAATCCTCTGCTAAACCCTCCTTACTCCTCCCTTAACACCTCCCCTTTAGTAGTAAGTATTGTTCATTTTCTAGCCACCCCCGCCCCTCTCACATTTACTGCTAAAACATATACTTAAACAATTGTATTTTGTAGAACGTTTGTAGTACTATTGTAGTACTAAATACAAACAATAAAATGCATTTTCTGAATAGGCTTCTGAAGGTTTAACCACAGAGGAAGCCATAACTGATGGTTTCAATGACTAAATTTCAATCTGATAAATTATTTACTAGCACCACAGAGAGATTCATGTTATTTTGCATTTTCTTAACAATTATACAATGGACTCAGACTGTGGTGCACAGAAACCTACAAAGAGATTTCAAAACTCTAGAAAATATAAATGAAAATGGTCAGTTGCCCGTACACAGCACGAAGCATGTGTCATAATTAACCTTCCTCTAAAAGTAGTGCATACATAAAATCATACATGAACCATTAGCAACATGGAATGCTCTCAAGCGAAGGGAGAAAGTAAAAAAAAATGTATGCAACCAAAGTTGCTGCACTGCATTGCTTCAAAGGGAGAGTGAACAACGGCACCATATCTAATAATATATGGTGCTGTTTTTCTCTCAGTCAGCACTGGCACAGTTCAGGGTGCCATGCTCCAATACACACCCCTTTGCACCATATTGCAAGGATGCGTGCATTATGTCTAGCATAACTTTTGTACTAGAAGGGGGGAGTTCCAGGACAAAAATAATGCTTTAATTATTTTCTCACTTTTATAAGTGCAAAAACTACTGGGGGCTGGCTCTAATCAGTAAGGCTGAGCCGGAGAATACACTAACAAAACAGGGGTGCCAATACTGATAATGAAAAATTTATGATCAATCAATGTACATCCTAAACAAGAAAAAGAATTCGATAAAGGGTTTTTACTACTTAATAGCTTTTTATTAGAAACATTTTCTGATATATTTCAAGATTCAATACATAGTACAAAAAATATATACTTTTTCCAATGTACAAATGAAACATAAAAATATTCATCATGCATTCAATCATTCATTCAAAAAGGCAGGCATATCACAAGTAACCAAATAAGATTCATACACTCACAAGAAGGAAGAAATGTTATGAACATATCCAATAGTACAACAGACGGAAAAAAGCCACAGTCTACATATGATTTCCAATGGTAATGAAAAGAACTATTTCATAAGGTACATTCCTATATATCTAACAAGCTTGTTTGAGTTCATTGTAAATTAATACTAGAAGGTAATGTACAAAAGAGTGCGAGCTCCAGGTTGAACTGATTGGGTACCCAGATGCTCACGTAGACCAAATGTGGCAGGGCCTACGCGTTTCGAATCCCGCTGAAATTGTTGGGGATTCTCATCAGGGCCTATTTTAGAAGGAACATCAGTGATGCAAATTGTTTTTAAGTTTTGCGAGTACACTTGTGGATGCACCAGGAGCACAACTTTGCAATACAACACACAGTCTATGCATCGGCTTACCAATGTCTTTCAAAGGTCCTAGACGTGTACTAGAGAGACTAACTAGTCATAAAGGGTCCTGTCCTGTAAGGTGAAACAAAAAAAGCGAACCTGTTCGACCATATCGTTTTTTAAAAAATATTTTCTTCGCTGATAACACTACACTGACAATATCCGCTCCGCTAAGGAATTCTACTCACCTATTCGTAGCTCAAAGGGAGCGTTCTAATGATGAGGCGGTCTGTACGCTGAAGTCAAAGGACGTTAAAACTTGGGTAACAGAAGTTGCCTGAAGAAGAACAGTCTTAATTAGGGCTGTTGTAGAATGGTGGGGTGCCGGCCAAATCAAGTGAACACAATTTATGCAAGATCTCTTACCCCTAGTAGAACTTGATTGTATATCAGGGCAGAAAGGTGAAATTCACGGAGGAGATGGGCAGAAGTGTGAACTGTGAATACAGAAGGAAGGACACTTATAGTTATATACGAAACCTAATGCGTTCTAAACGTATCAATTGCCGTTTACGCGTTAGAGAACTATTTAACATGTAAACAATGGGGGGACCTGAAACAGAGCCTCTACTAATGCCAGGGGCCTGGCGGCCCACTATGCTATAATGGAATCTTTAATGAAGCAGTAGACTAAAAGCAACCCCAATGGCAATTAACCAAGTACAGGAAAGTATTTTTTTTAAGGTCGGAGATCTTACCGATCTAGTTGGATCGGCAAACTTGGCCCAATCTGATTATACGGTTTTGTAGCCTGATTAGGAGGTGAGCTGGAGGGGCAAAAAATGGGGAAAGCTGTCAGGAGGGTCCCTAGTCGGTGTGCAAAAATATAGCAGCACGGACTTAAAGACGAACTCTAATTATTCTTACCGGGTGATTAACAATCAACACAGCACCCGTACTTCACTCGGACGTCGGCGCTGTGCAATCGCGCCTAGCAACGGCTTTGCAGCATTCTATAAGACAAAGCAAAAACCGGGGGAAATAACCTTAACTACTGGTGAGAGTAAAGGGGCAGTATAAAAACAATAAAGATGAACACACTTACTTCGGTCCAGAGCGGCCACAGAATTAAACGGCGATCGACTCGACACTGATTTCTCGCGCATGCGTCAAGGAATGCGCTCGAGACAGTGTTCCTTTTAAAGGAAACTTCTAGGTCAAAACACCCAATCAAGGCTTGGCGTATGTCTTGTATGTTTGGCGGTTTAGAGTATGATGGCTTCCTAGCTTAGGATAGCCTCCAAATGCCAGTGTATTGGATATGGAAAAATCGAGTAGCTATACATGGACAGGACTAGCGTTACATGACAGCAGGGAAAATCAACGGAGTTTAGCAATGCATCCGAGCATAATTAGAGTCTATAGATCTCACTCAATTCGTTGGGACCTGATATAGCTGTATCAAATTTTACTATAGGAAATGCCTCTCGTTTGGATAATTTTAGATTCCAGTCCCCTCCTCGTAGGTCTTTTTCGACCCTAGATATAACAGTCCACTTCAAATCGCTGATGTTATGATTCATCCTGGTCCAATGGTTCACCAATGGCGCATTTTCTACTTTCCTTTTTAATCTTGATTTGTGTTGGGAGACACGCTGGCGCACTTCCTGATTGGTTTTACCAATGTAAAGGCGATCACACGGGCATATTATCCCATAAACTACAAATTTTGTTTTGCAGTTGCTGAATGCATCATGCGTCCACGAAATTCCATTATGTTGGAATAGTGACCCTTCTACTGTGGATTCGCAACATAAGCACGTGCCACATTTGTGGTGTCCTATAACTGGCGGCATACCCAACATTTGACGCAAGGTTGGTTGTAGTTCAACTGGCATAGCAGCTCGTACTATGTGGTTAGCCACACTATTCTCTTTTTTGAATGCGAATAGAGGGGGATCTTTTAGACTAGCATCCAGATTTTTTACCAAATGCCAGTTGTGTCCAATTATGCGTTTCAGCTGATTGGCATTAGGGCAGAATGTGGTGACACACACTTGGCGTTTCAGATCTGGTTTCATTTTACGCTCCAATAGTGTTTCTCTTGGTGTCCATCTCGCCCTCTTCATACAGTTTTTTACGAGCTTTTTTGGGTATCCTCGGTCGCATAATTTTGACACCAAATTCTCTGCATGGTGGTGATAATCTTCAATATACGTGCAGTTTCTGCGGACGCGCAAAAACTGACCGTAGGGGAGATTTTCTTTAAGACTTCTAGGATGGTTACTGTCAAACAATAGAGCTTTGTTGCGATCAGTAGGTTTAACGAACAGGGTAGTCGCTAGCGACCCTGCCCTAGGGAAAACTTCTACATCTAAAAATGGAATTTTAGTGGTTGACTGAGAGAGGCTGAACTTGATGTCAGGCGTCCTAGAGTTCAACCATTGGTGGAACAGGGACAAGTTGTCACTGCCTCCTGTCCACACCATGAAGACGTCGTCAATAAAGCGAAGCCATGTCCCAATGTGATGTCCAAATGGGTTGTTATTGTGTACATAGGTATTTTCGTACATAGACATGAAAAGTACTGCTAGCTCCGGTGCCAAGGGGCAGCCCATTGCCACCCCTTTGACTTGATAGTAGAACTCCCTATTAAAGCAGAAATAGTTTTTTCTCAATGCAAAGGATGCAAGGGCGACCAAGAACTGGGTGGGTACTCTCATAGGTCTGGGTCTGGAATCCAAAAAGAAGGTGAGCACAGATAATGCCTCATCCTGGGGGATCTGGGTGTAAAGGGACGTTACATCAAGAGTAACCAATGTATCGGTCCCTTCACAAAATTGTACAGTCTCCAATTTTTTAATGAAATCCTTCTCTCTTTTTTCTTTTTCTTGTTTCAAATTGTTTTAGATTTCTACAATAGGCCCTGATGAGAATCCTCAACAATTTCAGCGGGATTCGAAACGCGTAGGCCCTGCCACATTTGGTCTACGTGAGCATCTGGGTACCCAATCAGTTCAACCTGGAGCTCGCACTCTTTTGTACATTACCTTCTAGTATTAATTTACAATGAACTCGAACAAGCTTGTTAGATATATAGGAATGTACCTTATGAAATAGTTCTTTTCATTACCATTGGAAATCATATGTAGACTGTGGCTTTTTTCCGTCTGTTGTACTATTGGATATGTTCATAAAATGTCTTCCTTCTTGTGAGTGTATGAATCTTATTTGGTTACTTGTGATATGCCTGTCTTTTTGAATGAATGATTGAATGCATGATGAATATTTTTATGTTTCATTTGTACATTGGAAAAAGTATATATTTTTTGTACTATGTATTGAATCTTGAAATATATCAGAAAATGTTTCTAATAAAAAGCTATTAAGTAGCAAATACCCTTTCTCGAATTCTTTTGCTTGTTTAGGATGTACATTGATTGATCATAAACTTTTATAAGTGCAGCACAGTGCAGCACACAGGCAAAGTTTGAAAAGTGTGAAGAAAATGTTTCTCCTCCATTATGTCTGCTGTGTGAAGGCTTATGATTTTGCCATAAGTCCCTGGCTATAATTGTTAGTAGATAATGATTTGTGAAAAGCTATAAAATACAAGCAAGTCCTGATTCGTATTGGAAAGTAAATATGACCACAACACTTCATGCCAGCTTTGTTTTACAAAAATGAGCAAACCCAAATGAAAGTGTTTGTAAATCTGGGCCGAAGTGTGTAAGGCATCTTTGGAACCTGAGAACCTGTCTTCTAAACTGGAAATACCCAAAATATTTGAGGAAGGGATGATTTACAGTTCTAACTTCAGTCCTCAAGTCTTTGGGGGAGGGGCTTGTTTGTCATAAGTCTGAAAATGGGGTAATTAAAGCTTCATGCACATCACTGCGCATGCCTGAAATGCATTAGCATGCGCACCAGAATATGTGAACCAATGACAAACAGGGAGGTCAAATAGACGGTACATCTGCCTCCTGCACTTGACTGTAAAATGTGTATTTCTGGGCATATCAAGTAATTTCCATGTGCATACAATGAAAAAAATGTAGGAAATGCAACTATAAATATGGGAAATGCAGTGTGATTGTGAAATACCAATTTGTATATCCCCTGTTGATAAATTCTTCCCAGCTAGGTCTGTGTTATATGAATACCAATTCATACAATAAAATGCAGTCCTTTCACCTACCAAACCGCCCATGCAGGAGACTTCAAGCAATATTTTATTATTCAGAAAGCAAAATTGATTGAGCACATGACGTTATGCTCTCTTTCGGATTGCTGACATAGGATTCCTTTGCTTGCCTCAACGAGCATGGAACCAGGGGGTGCTTTTCGTCTGCTATTTATTTTAAATGTTGGGTTTCGTATGGCCCTAGAGGCATAGCTATAAAAAGTGCAACGGGTGCAGTGGCACCCAGTCCAGATGTGTGAGGGATGTGTGAGGGACTCACTCCACTCCAATTAGTGGCTAGGACTGGCCTATTGGGCAATTGGGCAGTGTCGGGTAGGCTTGTCTCACAAATCAATGTGCAGGACTTTTTTTTTGCTGTTTGTGGGCTTGTTTATGGCCTGGTGGGATAGTTTTTACCTTTGATTTCTCAGCTATTAAAACAAACATTGCCTGCATCAAACAAAAATGCATGCAGTTTCCCATACCGTTCAATATACTGCTACAGCATGCAATTTCAAAGTTCACAATTGGCCTGATTGGCAAACATTGGCCTCTTTTTAGCTATCTGGGGCCAGATGTACCAAGATTGGCATTAGCAATGTCCTAATTAAGAATTTCTGCAAATAGCAATTAGGAAATCTCTACTCCTAATGTATGAAACTTAATTGAGGTTCAATAAGCAATTCCTAATGGGTCATAAATAGACCTACCTTTTGCATATTATTAAGGTAGGTCGCAATTTGTGACCCACTAGGACTTTCTGCCATTACAGGGAGGGTGACCTGCTAGGGTCAACAGACCACCACATCTGTGATTGCTTTTAAATAATGCAATGTTCTTTTTTAAATGCAGCCTATTTATCGTAAAGGAAATTGGGATGTGTTTAAAGAGAAAAAAATGAATTTATAAGTCTAATTTTTTAAAAGGAGGAAATAGTCCATAGGACCGATGCCTGCTCTTAAAAATATTTTTTCAACAATCTCAAAGGGGAAAGGGCCCTCCTTTTGCGAATGGGTTACCACCACATTTTAAAAAGTGGTAAAAGATAACTGTTTTGAGACTGGAATTCAGTCGCAAAAGAGTAAGGGCCAGATGCACAACATAGTAGTATTTCGGTCTCAAATGGCTCAATTAGTAAAATGCTTTTTCAGATTTACAAAATGCTAAATGTGATTTAGTAACTTGTTACCAAATTACATTTTGCATTTGTGATTCAAAATTTGAAAGGGTTGTGTTTAGGGCGTCCCATCCGAATACCGAATCAGTGTGGTATGCACTACTGTTTTGTGAATTAATTTGTGGTAATCCGTTTGCAAAGGGGAAGGAGTCACCAAGGGACTACTTCCCATTTGAGAATGTTAAAAATTAAACAAATTTAAGAGCAAGCAATGGTCCCATAGACCACCGCCTACTCTTAAACACTGAAACTTCAAGGTTTCATTTTTTTCTTTTTAAATGCATCCCATTTTGCTTTTAGGTAAACAGGCTGCATTAAAAAAATGATTGTTATATTAAAAAACAATCACAGACATCGTGATCTGCTGACCCCAGCAGGCCACTGTTCCTGTGATTCCTAATGGGTCAAAAACTGCAACTTACTTCATTAATATTCATGAGATCGGTTGATTTGTGACCCACAAGGAATCCCTAAATGAAACTACAAGAATTCATACATTATGAAAAATGATTTCCTTATTGCGATTCAGAAATAATCGTTGTTAGGAAATCGATATTCCTAATGTTTGTACATCTGGCCCTAATACATACCATGCAGATTCAATATTTGGAAGGGACGCCCAAAACACACCCATTCCTAATACCTAATCGCAAACGCAAATTGCGATTCAGTAAAAAGTCACTAAGGGGCAGATGTATCAAGATTTCGTTTTGCGATTCTGTAATTGCGATATTTTGCGATTCGCAGTTGCAGATTCGCAAAACAGGATGTATGTAGAAATTTGCGATTTTTTGCGATTTCTTAAAAATCGCAAAAAAAAATCAGAATCCCTTGCGATTTCTTATTTTGCGAAATTCGCAAATTAAGAAATCGCAAAAATGGGAATCTGCAAAGCAGGTGCAGGTTGATGACATCACAACCAGGAAGAGGGAGTGATCACCTGCACCTGCTTGCCTGAGCCACACCCAGTGGCAGTTAGGAGAGTGTTTTGAGGCTGAACAGACCTGCTAGCTGTGAAATGGAGTCCCAGAGCACACGGGAGGGAATGGCTGGTGAAAAGAGAAAAAGTAAACACAAGTTTTCTGAAAAGGAGCAGGAAATCTTAATTGAGGAGCTGGTGTGCAGCCATGAACTGCTTTTTTGAAAAAAGCATTGAAAGTACCTGAATCCAGAAAAAGGAAAATCTGACTGGATATCCAACAAAAGATGAATGCTGTGGGTGTCACCACCCGTACCATCGAAGAACTTAGAAAAAGATGGTATGACATGCGCCAGAGGTCCAAAAAAAGGGTGGCTGAAAGGATAAAGGAGTCACAGAAGACAGGAGGTGGAACTTCAACACCAGAGCAACCTACACCACATGAAGAACTTGTGGAGGCCACTCTGCTGCCTGAGAGTGTCAGTGGAGTGCCCCATATTGACAGCTCTGACCCTACTGCAAGTGCTCAAGGTAAGAATCAATGTGACATATTTAAAGTTTACTAGGTGATGCATGCTCACAGTTTAGATACATGTATATAGGGTAAGACATTTTGAAGTGCAGGTACACTGCATAACCAACACATAGAAATGCATCATGGGAGTTGTAGTCTTACCAAGTTTAGTTTTAATCTGGCAGCACAGAAACAGTGGCCCACATTGTTGTGTACTTTGTAGCCAAAAGGAGAGTGTCAGGATTTTCAGAAGTGCAAAACAGAAAGCTTTATGTGTTTCAAGATGCAGACAAAACACAAACTCATATGTCTCACTCTACATCCACAGCACAATCAAGGGCACCAAGGGATTCCGTAGAGGGAGATGATTCACCAGTTCATATTGGCTCTGAGGCAGAAGTTTAAACAAGTGATGACAATGTGTCAACTCCAATTGTGCGCAGGAAGCGCAGACATGTTCTCCCTCTGCCTTCTTTGGATGATGACAATGACCATCAAGGGGTATACTAGAGACAGTGTCCAAGACACAGTGGTCCCTGTTGAGAGCCAAGTCCAACATCAGACACAAAGACGAACACGTGCATACAGTGTTGATCGATCCAGGAGCAGCAGTGTTCATCCTGAGACACCCACAGTGTTTGCTGGTTTGGAGCAGGATATGCTTGATGTACAGCGCCTACATCACAAGGCACTACGGTCCATTAATAGGCAGCTTACAAGACTTAACAACAACCAACAAAACATGGGTGAGGGCATGAAGTCAATGGCTGCTGCAATTGAAAAATTATGCATGACACTTGAGCGCACAGAGACATCCAGAAACAGGGCTGCTCATCGTGCCCATAGGCGAATGCATAGCTATACTAAGGCCATTAACCGCCTATGTTCAGTCACTTCAAACTTTACTAGGCACAGCATTACCATGCAGAGAGAGATGAGCCAATACACTCAAAATATAGCCAGAGGCCTGGATCAAGTCACAAGTGCTGTAGAAATTCTACAAACTGCCAACTCTGGTGCCAGCACCCTATTGACTTCTGCAGACAGTGAGGACACCTCTAGCAGGAGTAGCAATAATCCAACACCAACATCGCAAGTCATGCAGCGCTGAAGTGGCAGACCTGGTGCTGCTACTACACATGTCTTGGACAGCATGGAATCAGAACACCACCCTGCACCCAGCCGCCCCCGTAAAAATTGAACATTTACATTGCACAAATTTCCCCTATGTTCCTTATACATATGGTTGTTCTTTCACTTAATGACACTGTTCCATGAATATGCTGCAACATGTCATGGATTATCACACTAACAAGGTTTTTGAATTGAGATTAAACACAGCACCTGCAAAACACAGATATGTTGTGAGAGCACTTTTCTTATCTAGAAGTAATTTTGTGTTATCTCAGACAGTCTCTGCCGGCCAGCCGCAGCTCCTACTCCTGCTGTTGCCCTTTCAGGGTGAGGTATGGCATCATCATCAGATGTGTCAGAGTCACTCACTTCAATATCTGTACCTTTTCTCATTGCCATGTTATGTAGCATTGCGCAGCTTGTTATAATCTAACAACATGTTTCAGGACTGTATTGCAATGCACCTCCACTTTTGTGGATGCACCAGAAGCGGCTCTTTAAAATGCCAAATGTGCGTTCAATGACGCTGCGCGTTGATCGGTGTGCCCTGTTGTATCTGCTCTCACTTGCATTTGATGGATTCAAATATGGCATTAGGATGAAGTCACGTACTGCGTAGGCACTGTCACCTTCAAGGAAGAAAAGTAAGAGTAAGGGTATGTTCCACTGACAATTGACTAATGTTTTGAAAGATGGATGTGTGAGATATATTTACCAAGCAAGTATCCCTCTCCAAACCGTCCAGCACTCAGACGTCCATGAATCCCACTATGTCTGAAAATGAAGGAGTCATGTGTGCTGCCTGGGTATTTTGTTAAAGGTAAAGAAAAGCTACAAGGGATTTCGTTTGTTTGCTACTTTAGGTTGATTTACTAGCATACGTCTAAAGGGTTAGTTCTGGCAAATCTGACCCAACTGTATCCATAGGATAACAACACAATTTCTTAGATCAGTACAACATTCAATGACCCAAACAAATGGGAAGAAGAAAGAAAGAAAGCAAACGGGAAAATTATATCTGAAAAGGTATTGTATTGAATAAATCACAGAGGTAAATTTACGGGAATATGATAAACAAATCAATGTAGGCAAAAAATGTTATGGACAGATGTATAAATAAATCCACAGATCAATACATAACAGTTCATCAACTCCTTTGTTTGTTAAAGTGTAACCAAGTCCATTACTGAACATAGGTATATTCTTTGAAAGATGGATTTCGTTGGAGGTGATGATGGATATTTTGCCACAATATCATTGATTATGTACTTTGCATTGCACACAATCTGGATGTTCAGGGAATGGTAGGTTTTCCTATTCCTGAAGACATATTCTGTAGCTGCTGGTGGTGTTATGGCAATATGGGTGCCATCAATGCAGCCAATCACATGGAGAACACGTGCAATTTGATAAAAATCCAGTGTTGTTTTTTGTAAGGCCTGTTGGGTGTTTGAGAAATAGATGTGATTTTGGAGCCTGTTCAGCATTGCATCCAAAAAGGCATGAAAGAAGCACGAAAGAGCACTCTGGGACACCCCACCAACCTCTGCTATGACGCTTTGAAAAGACCCTGAAGCCAGTAGGTGCAGTGAGCACAATACCTGCACATGGGTAGGAATTGATTTTGTCCTGCCTGTTGGGTGTTCCAAAAAAGGTTTCAATCATGGATGAGGTCCAAGATGGTGTGTGGGTGAAGTCTGTACTTATCATAGATGTCCTCTTCAGTCTGCTGGAACAGCGTGATGCGCAATCTGAAAATGTATTCCTGTCTCTGTCTCCTCTGTGCAAGGGCCTGGATACGCAGCCTCCTGGCTATCAGGTATAGTTCAGCCATTTCTGAACTTTCCATTGCATTGTGGGATCCTTCTTATACTTTCATCCTGGTTACCACCTACATGCACTTGGTGGTAATTGCGATTTCTTAAAATGCGAATTTCCCATATTCGCAATTTGCAAATTTTTCATACATCTCTTTGAGATTTCTTAATTTGCGATTTCATGTTTGCGATTTTCACAATAATAACAACTCACAAAATAGAAAATCGCAAAAATATTCGCTGAAAATTTGTTTTCGCAACATAAGGAATCGCAATTTTTGTGATTCCTTATATTGCGATGCGAATTCTTACATACATACCATTTCCCTATTTTTTAGTCGCAAATGCAGTTTTTTTGCGATTTGCAGGGTTTGCGACTAAAAAAATGGTTGATACATCTGCCCCTAAATTCGGCCCGATTCGTGTGCGACAAAAAAAATGCTTTGTACATCTGGTCTCTGGTTCCAGGGGCGGCCTTAGGCATGAGCAAGCTGTGCACCTGCACAGGGCCACCAAACCCCAGGGGCCACCACTCCAATGTATATTCTTAATATAATAATCCTCTGAGGATGGATACGTATTTGCGTGGCGGCCCCTGGCAGAGATTTGGCGGCCTCTGACTCTATTCCACTTCCAAACACCCTGACCCCCCTCTTTACTGGCCTCCGTGCTCCGCCCCGCCCGGACCCCCTCTTCCGGGGCCCCCTACCTACATTCCCTGCCCAGGGCCACCATGAGCGTGGAGCCGCCCCTGCTGGTTCGCTAACTTGGGCCACCTTTAGTTCACTGCCAAGGCCTATATTTTATCCCAGTCGACTCTGGCTGTTTTTTAATACAAACTCAGAGAAGGGGGGTTCCAATGCCCACGATGAACTGGTTACGTCACTGTACGACTCACCTCACAATTAAAAATACATCTCTGTACAAAGACACGTATGATTCATTACACCACGCGCGCAATTATTTTCTCATTTTTCTTTTTCTCTTTTAGCCATGCCTCATTAGATGCATTCTTATCATTGCACGAGCAGGGCTGATGAGAGACGGGCGTTAAGATGTCCGCAGCTATCAAACAAGCCTACGACACTTCACGAATTCCAGTCAGAGCCTGTCGCAACACGCTCCTTTCCCAGCCCTCCTACGAACACTGGTGCGGCAGGAATTCAGGAAAATAAAGGCATGTTTCTTCTCCCTGCCGTCAAGGTATCCCATTATTAGGTTAACCGTTAATTTATGTGACAGGCTTTACACAGTCGTCCATTCTTTGACATCTCCATATTTGTTTAGCTCTAATGTTGGTGCAGCCACATTCCGGGAAGGCATTTTCTGAGTGACTGCGCAGGACTGCTCAGTGACAGGCACCTGCCTTTTCACAAAGACCTGCGGTACACCAGCAGCATTCCAGCAAGAGGTGGGAACTGACAGGCATCACTGTGGATTTATTTGCAACATTGGATTTTTCAAGAGAGGACTGACCGTCTCTGGGGGGCATAGCTGTAGAAGGATCAAATGCAGACTAGTGTTTTAAATATATATGTAGTAGAAAAAAACATATTCAAACATAATTTCGTAAAAGCTGGTGTGTGCTCTTCTTTGATGCTTATGCTTATACCCTCGTGGTGGGAATCCATTTAAGAAGTACATAGTAAATTCGTAAATTGTAATCTCGTCAGGTCAACACAAAATTCGAGGCAAAATAACACACTTTTGTACTCTACTGTTTGCAGGTTTTAACTGCGTCAGCAGAGGTGTGCGTGATTCGCGCTCCTTTTAGAAGAGTTGTCGATAGATCATGATTTTTAAACAAAAGTAGCCTTTAAATCTGCAAATTATTCCTTTTAGCTCCCATCATCATTTAGATGGGATTATGTCCTTGATTGCGCTGGATTCGCCTACAGCTTGAGCGCATGCGCAGAAGAAATCTGAGACAGTCGAGCCTGTGGGGAGAAGTAGAGGGGGAGTTCCGACCTGCCCCTATGGAGTAGATATGGCAGCTTCTATCATTGCTTGCTCCAGAAAGGCATGAAGGGAACAAGACAGTAAAGTATTAATGCTATGCAAACGTGTGGCAAAATAAAATATAAACACGTATTTTCCTAATAAGCATGAATCACAGTACTAACTTGTTAAACTGTACTTAGAAAAACCAATTTAAAAGGGCAAGAGACTTTTATGGAAAATGCGCCAATTAAATAGAAGATCACACCCGATTGGCTTACAGAAAGGGGCTAATGTTGTGGAGCCTGTTGGCAAGCTCTAATGATTTGTAATTTCACAATTAACAAATGTTGATTAACCGAAAAATGACATAAAGGGAAAAAATAAATACATCAAATCTTAGCAGAGAGTATGCCTTCTTTGTTATGTTTGTCGAACTTATAAATCGTAAGTTTCATTAAAGGGTCATTAAGCATCATTAAGGGGTCATGAAGTTGACGGGCTGAGATACCATACCACTTGGCTCCATTGTTTTTTACGTCACGTCTCCTTGATTTCAAACATTCCCAACTGTTCTTGACGCATATTCTTTCATAATACCATGGTAAAAGGTGTTTAGAGCAAGCACTGCCTTAACTTATCACCAAGTACAACAAATGGAGCAAGTCAAAAATGTTATGTGATCCCGCCCCATACGACTGTTTCAATAAAAGTGCACAGTCGTAACATTATCTAACCGCATGGGACCACAACATCAGCCTTTCGTAATCATGCCACTGAACAAGAATAGATGACAAAACAAGACTCCTGGCAATCTGAATGCTCATAAGCACAGTTTCAAAAATTACAAACATCACACAGTCGCAGAGAAGACCAAAGAAAACAAGAAGCAAAACTTAGGGCTGATTACGATCTTGGCCGACGGGTCACTCATCACAAACATGATGGACATTACTAAATGTAAATGTAAATCTAAATGTAGTTGAGCTTATATAGCGCACAGCTACCCGCAGTGGGTTTCCCGGCGCTTGCTTAGGGAACCCTTCCTGGTATTCCCCTGTGAGATAGCAGGGTATCCACAAGGTGAAAGTCAGGCATCCCGCCACGAGGGGCCGGTGTGGAGATTAAGCAAGCTATTGCCCAGAGTCGCAGAGTGTGAACCCGTGAGTCGAGGAGGCACCGGGGCAAGAATTATCAAGTCCGTGGAATTTTTAGCCCAAGACCCCGCCGGGGAATTGAACCCTGGTCCAGGACCAATCTCAGCTTCCGGGTCTGCTGCCTCTAACCCCTGAGCCACACTTCTCCACCTCCTAAATTACAATAACATTATATCCAATGGGATATCAGTCATGTTTGTGATAGAGTATTCCATTCTCCAAGATCGTAATAAGGCCCTAAGCTGTGATGGCAGGGAGGAAATGGTAAGTAACCCCTTCACTGCGGTGGCTATTCCGCCGCAGTGCTAAGGGGGAGGGGGGGCGCGCGGCGCTCCCGTGCTCGTGACGGAACCGCTCCGTCACGAGCCTCGGGTGAGCTGTGCTTGTGACGGAACGGTTCCGTCACGGCCCGGCCCGCCCAATAGAACGCTCAGCGCAGGCGTGGAATTCGCGCCGCGCAGGCGCGGCGAACGGGCCGTGACGGAACCGTTCCGTCAGAAGCACAGCACACCCGAGACTTGTGACGGAACGGTTCCGTCACAAGCATGCAAGGGGTTAAAGGTTTGACAAAGCCTAAGCTGTATGCTGAAATGAATTGAGAATATTGCAAGACCTAAGCAGCATCGGTAATGAAATGACCTTAAGTATCCCCTGTTACCTACACAGGTGCCTTGGACTGCTTTTAGATGAGGAAATGTAGTCAAGCACCAAAACTATTAGAAGGTATATCCAATATCCTTTTCTGCATATACCTTGAATTTACATGTAAAAAGTGGACCCCAGGGATCACCGCTTTCTAGAATGTATGAATGGAAGGGAATCCCGTTTCAGTGAATGGTCTGAGAGCTGCACCATCAACTCGGAGGGGATCACTCTGGCTCCAAGGAGATATTGTCACCTAAAGATGAGCATCAGAACTGATGTGTATTAGTGGTCCTCCTCCTAGACAAATGATGATAACATTTAAAGTTCAGCTCAGAATAGATCGGACCTAAATCAGCCTAAGTAGGGCTGTTACTTAGCATTGTTTGGCTCATCAAAATGGACACATGGACATTTTAACAAATAATATCAAATAAGACAGAATTCAGTTTCAAGTGACTGAACTCTCCCATGTGCTTTGGACCCGCTAAGACAGCACTGGATATCAGGTGATCTGATGAAAAGCTGATTCAGGCAATTTCTACTTTTTTGATGAACTCCAGAGCAGGGAAGGCAAAGCCTCTTTGAATTTCTGCTTTTCGTCTTCATTCAAAGTTTCAAACGCATTCTCCCAATGGGGACTGCCATAGTGTTCCCTGGGCATGCTTTCTTGTCCCTTTTCTTCACATCTTCTTCATCTTTCTCCTTTCATGTTCCCGGCTCTTCTGTTTTTTTCCACTGCTATAGCGGATAATCATGCTCTTCTATTTTACCACATGGTTTGCTAAGAACACACATCGAAAATTCTTTTGTGATGTTTATATCAGTCTTCACTCAATCAATCAATCAATCAATCAATCAATCAATCTATATTCGGTTAAAAGTATCAACTATATCAAATAGATTATTGCAATGGTAAGTAATATAATTGAAAATAATGGCATAAAAAAGATTAGAAGATCATACAATTTCAATCAGTCTTATAAAGTTCATTATATCAAAAGAACTTACAAATTTCCCCTCGCCCACCTTAATTAAATACAAGTATAATACGGACAGTAGTGAATCTCTTACATAAGTCTGTTTCCTAAAAAGCCAATGCACATAAACGGCACATTGTAAAAATGTTACCATACACATGCTGACATACTGCTAGGGTAACAACTGGAGATAAAGAAGAACTGACCTGCATTGTTTAAAAGTACACATTATTTTTTAAAGTAAGGGAATGAAATAGTGTTTACCTTATAGTTTCCCTTATAGTTCCCTTAAACAGTTTATAGAATTTAAAAGTAAAATAACTGCATCAGAGGTTGGGCTGAATGATGTTTCACGGGAACAGCATTTGACTGTGTCTGAGCCTAGTCCAGGTTTTGGAGCATCCATCCAGAAAATGTATAATGCGAAACCTAAAACGGGTGAACAGATATCTATGTTGGGGATATTCTATGGAAAGTAGATAAGGCTTCGTACAGTCTATAGATGACAATATGCAGGCACTAACAATTGGTTTCATTAGTTCTAAGCGCTCTCTCCTATCTGTTCATAGCATAAAAAAAGTTTTTAGAATAACTTTATTTTTATGGGTGATTGATTCCGGATCATAAAATACTCCTGGCTTACTAACATTCTTACATATAAACTTGACGTAATCAGGCCAAGGTATTTTTTATCAGCGTAATCCAGCATCTTACAATTTGATATAATCAATCGATTAAAAGTATTCTCTGGCTTTGCCCAAAAAGAAATCCACAACAATAAGACCCCAAGTCTAATAAAATCTGCCACAAATCGTATCCCTTCTTCTATATTTGACACATATGTGGTGCTGCTTGAGAGCACAGAAAATAACCTTTTAATAGAAACATTGAAATATCCCCAGATTCCTGCTCCATAATTGACTATTGCTATACATTTACTTTTGTAAATATTCAGCATTTGTTTTAAAAGCCGTGTGGTCAATGTCAATGCAAATATAAAAACGGACTCAATTAAACACCAACATTACATCTTCCTGATATTCTGGTCATGACCCCTGCTAACCAGCAGTAAAATGCTGGATTTTTCTTTTTTTTTACATGTTTAACGTAGTATACACCCGATTTGCACTTTTAAAGTGCCTTTACATTCCTAGTATATGGTACCACTAATGCCTAGGGCATGCAAATTAAATGCTATTAGTGAGCCGCAGCAGTCATTGTGCTACCCACTAATGTAGCACAGTAAAGAATGTCTCCAGGCCTGCCACTGCAACCTGTGTGTGCCCTTTTACACTGCCATTTTGATCTGGCAAATGTACCTTTTGCTAGGCGAAAACGTCTTTTTTTTAATGCTAATAGGTCACCCCTAAAGTAGGCTGTAAAATGCCATGGGCATGGTGCATGGTTTCCAAAAAGTAGGACATAAATATTGAAGGGCAGATTTATCATTGAGTTGTGCAATCCTTGCACCACGCAAGGGGGCTCAAGGGTGCGACAACGATTAAGTCAGCTTTGCGGGGCCCTGCATGGCTTGATAAATCAAAAGTAATGCCCTGCAGTGCAAATCACTCTATTGTGTTACTCTGCCACAGGGAGGCCTTCCGTGGGTGGAGCACGGGTATTTTCACACACCCACCTATGTATTATGGCACATCCCCAGATTTACCATTTCTGGTAGACCTGGGAATGCATCAAAATGCTATGCCTCCCCGGGTGCGGCATACCTAGGAGAAATGTCTTTATTTCTCATTGTTTCTTCCTCTGCAGAATGCAGCACACATACAAAAAGGAAAATACCTCAGAGGACTTTTTTTGTGCTGGAAGGTGTCTCTTCCAGCAGAAAAACAATCCTGTTTCCAAACCAGGTACCCTTGCAAGGCTGCCTGCATTGGCATTCGGTAACACATTGTGCCCCAGCACAAAGAAACATATAGGAATTCGCTGTATAATGTTAAATACTGCGCTTTCCTGCCCTTTCACGCAGCACAGTAAGGTGGCTTACTGTGCTGTGTTAAATAATGATAAATGTGCTCCTAAATATTTTACATGTGCTGGCAGTGAAAAACCTCCAAAGTCCTCTTTCACTGTGGCAAGGCTGGCTCTCCCAAGGTTAACACATGTTTACACTATTACCTTCAATAACTACTAAAATCAGTTTGGGTATAGCTAGAAAACTGGATGAATGACTTATTTTAATAGTAATTTAAAATCAGACATAAAGGTCAAGTCGGATTTTATATTATTATTTTGTAAATAATAACTTTCCTGCCAATGTCCAGTTGTCACCTGATCCCTGATGGCTCCACTATGATCAGATGTGCACTGCTTCCAGACAGTAGACAAAGGGCTCTTGTTGTAGGGAAGGGTACTCCTCCCTTGCCAGGATGGCCTAGGGGCTGTGCCAGTCCCTTCCTAACCTTTAAAGGATGTCTACTGTGCCTCTGGAAGATGAAGCTCAGACCTAGAGCTGCCTCTTCTTTGTCTCTCAAGTCAGGCAGGCACCAAACTCAGTGTGAGTAGAGGAACTGAGCAAAACTGGTTTAGAGGGTGGACATATGATTGCTCTCCACCCACAGGCATGTACTGGGCATAAAGGTGGACCATACACCTCTCCATTGAAACACTCCCAATTATTTTCACTGTTGAGTAAAATAGAGAGGTTGGATCATGCTATTTAAAATCGTCCCAATCGCTCTTTTCAAAATTGGGCCCTATGATTGAGTTCAACCAAGACAAGGGAAAGCAACACTTTATGGTATTATTTATAACATTAGTGAAAGCCGGGACCCATAAAGCTACATTTGTTTTAAACGTTCATCAGCAGTCTTGCCTGTCAAGGTACATTACACCTCGGGCTCTTCTTATTGCGGATAATTTTTCAGCGACCCCGAGGCTCAACAATGAAGAGGGATTTTCTACTAACTCATCCAACTGGAAGTGCACAATTCTTAATTATTTTAGGAAGCATAAATATCCCTGAAATAGGACACCCATTTCTCAACAGGAAACACTGTGGTAATGGTCTGTGCATCAGACTCTTTAAAATGGTTAGAATCAGTCACTTTCCAAAATGCACAGTTATCGTTATTAGCATAGCTACTGTGACATTGTCCAACACTTGTTTTCTAATATAGGCTTTCCTTTCCCTAATAACCTACTTATAATTTGATCTACAGACTTGTACATCTACAATATTAAGTGGCTTTCTTTCCATTGCAATCATTAGCTCTTTTGTAATCATGTCAACAAGAGCAATCAGTCCATATTTTCAATGTTACCTCTTTTTTCTTATTTGACCTGTCAGAAACTGTTTTATTGTGGCGCACAAGGTGTCAAAATATTGTACGAAAATTAAAGGGTCTGCCACATCGCCTAGACAACATAAATATGCTTCCATTCTTATGCTTAGTATATCAGTCAACAAATAGCTGGGATTAACCGACTCCTAAGTAGCACGCCTTGGTTCTCATTTGATTCCATTTTTAAAGTCTTCCTGGTGCGTGGCAGATGCTCATTCAGTGGTGACTGCCTCCGAACGGGGGTGGGGAGGCTAGGGAATTTTACGAAAAAAAAAGAAACTTACCTTCACCATCCTCTCCACGCCGCCTCTTGTTCTTCCTCTTCCTCTCCTGGAAAGCACCGGAAGCACCCAGGCTCCCATACTCTACCAGTCAATCATGACGCTGCATGATGCAGCATTGTGATTGGTCTGAGAGCCCTGTTTGTCCGCTCACACAGTGTCTGGGAGCCTGGGCATGTTCTCCACAGGGCTGTGGAACAATGCCCCTGAAGGACATGCTAAGTGCACATGCCGGTTTGGCTGGCCCCAGAGGGCTGGCCAAACCGTCATGCACACTTACAGCAGTGCAAACCACTCCTCACCCTGCTCTGGTCACAGAGCTTAGTCCAGCCCTTCCCTGGCTCCGAGTCCCACATAGAAAAAAAAAAGATAACGTCCTGTTATCATTTTATTTATATTTTTTGCACTGTTATGTTATGAGAGGTCTTATAAAGCGCACAGTTACTCAACAGAGTATCCCGGCGCTGAGACAGGGCAAATTTGCAGATGCCAAAGCAGGGGGAATGGAACATCAATCCTGAGAGTGGAGCGCTTAGCCTGCTTGCTGGAACAACCAGGTTTTCAATTTCTTCCTAAAAGCAAGAATATTAGTAATTTGCATAAGCGGGAGAGGGAGTTTAATCCAAAATCTAGCGTCCAGCACCTGGAGAGAGTGGCCGCCACAGCGGGCTTTCAGACACTTAGGAGTCACCTTGAGATGTTGGTGAGCTGACCTGAGAGAACTGCTAGGAGTATAGTATAGTAGTGCTGAAATAACAGTGGGGCGACACTCCTCCGCCTCAGCGGAGGAGCCGACACTGTGCTCATTCCCTGTTTGGATAGTAAACCTAATGGGATTATGATCACTGACACTAATTTCCAGGACCTTGAAACTAGAGATTAGCATCCAATGTCTCAAAATATAAGCATGACATCAATGGTACAGGCTAAACCTCTTAATGTATGTTGGTGCTATAGAGAGAGAGAACTCAAACAGAAAGCAAAACTTAAAGACAAATTATATGTTACTAAGATACTGTTTAGGACATCACACTCCACATCAAGTTTATAATGTGATATATCCTCATGGTTTGAGCCATGTATCCCACAAGCAATATCTGCTGGTGCTGGCAGAAGTGTGCTATCACATCACCTTCCCAAACAATTGACACAGTGCCCTTTATATCTCCTGCTAAGCTGTTAGGAATTTTCTGAAACTATGTATGGGTTCCAGAGTGCATTCTTATAAAAATTAGCCACTAGTGTTTTATAGTAGCCTCTTTCTTATAAACATAATAGCTGAAAATGAGTTGCCACCGAACAGCACCACTGTATTCTAAAGGGGAATAACACAGATACAAAACAATCCACCTTTAGCTTGGCTTTAGCTGGGCCTAATTGCTAGAGTAGAGTAGGAGATATATCGATCAATATGATATGTTTCCAGCGCCCAAGTTTCCTGTGGGAAGAGAAAATGATATTGTTTCATATAATTAATCCAATCTGGGTTATATCATTTATTTTAAACCCGGCTACATTCCATGAAATAAAATTAATTGCATCATTTCTCAATCTATTCCCCACGACAAAGGTATGGTTCACATACTCACTTCAGGTGTACTTATTAGAGGGTGTGGAGAAGCTGATGAGGTCATTATATCTTGTATTCGTGAATTTGAATTGTTACAGACTGTTTTTCTACAAAGACAGTCTTTCTGTTCTATTGATTCAAACAGGGAGAATTTATTTTGAGTTGGAACATCATAACAATGGGAAGCACATGGTGAATAAGTGATGACTTGTTGCGAAAATAGTCCAACAACAAGCAAAGTGCGTGTTCCGTGCAGCAGTGAGCCAAATTTTGGTTTATAGCGCTACTATTGGTACGTAGAAGCCCTTACTCCTCCTCTTTTCCCCATGCATGCTGTATAATGGAGTACAATAACAAACAATTAAAGTGCACGTCTCGCACTGTGGTGAACCAAAGCCCAATTTATAGTGCTATTACTGGTGCATGGGGGGCCCTCCTCCTACCAAGTGTAGACTAAACTCCAGTAAGAACTTGCAGATATTCTCCCTTATTTCGATCATCTGTAGTATGGATTTAGTGTAGATGATGCCACTTCTATAACTGTCGATAAAGTCATATTTTACAAAGCCCCCCTTTTCTCATGGGTGGCAGAGTTTAGCTCCCGAACCACACACATACAAAATTCACACTTGTTGGGCAACTTCACTCACTCTCATCCTTTATGCTTCAATGACATGCAGCACAGAAAGAAGGAGTCGAAGGTGGAGCATGGCCATTGTCAACTAGCTGAGAATTGGGATAGATTAACGCACATTTTGTGGCAGCATGTCAAAAAAACAAAACTTTGCATGTGGACCTCCAGTAATTGTTAACATACTTATTCTTTACTACTTAGGGCCTGACTCTGGTGCATCCGGATGCTTCCAGATATGATTTGGTCACCCTTCCATTGACTTCAATGTGAGCCTATGTTCCAACCGAATGCATAGATGCCATTGAAGAAAGGGGTGGCTAGGGAAAATCAGGCACCCTGTGTGTGGCTGCTAAGGGGGACCCATGGGTACCCCCACAGGCCCGATCGGGAAGGCTCCAGGGGCAGGCCCATGCTTCTCGAGAAAGGTACCGGAACATGAGGAGTTAGCACTCCAGCTTCTTGAGCCCGGCAGAACTCAAGTGCATCCCATCATTTGGTGACTCCGGAGTGGGAAACAGTAATTAGTAACCATATTTAAAGTCCTCCCTGTCCGAGCTCCATTGTCCATCAGAGCCATGGGGAGGCCACACACGGCGGGCAGTGTCCCAGGAGCAGTGAGTAAGTCATTGCCTGGGGTCCTTCGCCCTTTTAGGCTTGTTTCAGGCTGAGGCAATCACTTTGGAAACATACCTCCTTTATGTATTTTTCTCCCTCTGGTTTGCAATTATAGGCACTCCTCCCACCTGTAACAGGCTCATGGGGCACGTTTACCTTTGAATCCAAGTAGGGTGATTTCTACCACATTGACTTTCCTGACAAACTATTATTAACTATACGTTATTTTATGAGATATGACACCTACCCTTCGGAGCAATAGACTGAATCCTTTGACATAGTGTGTGTGATTTATGTTTTATGTGTGTGAGTCTTTGTCTGTTGTCATTTCTCCCATTTAACAGCGGGACATGCCACCATCCAATTGCACAATGAATAATAATAAGGAACACATGTTCACCCATCTCACTTCCTTTGCAGGTTTTTATTATGTCACGATGGTTGGCCCTGTTCTATGTCTCGCATTCTAATACATGTAACACCGTTTTCCTTCCAGATAATTGATTAAAGATACCTACTAAGGCATCGTATATGTGCATTGGGAATTGACGTGCACAACATTAATCTATATTTATTTTTTGACGAATACACCTGTCTATTGAAGATTAGGGTAAATTCACACACCACATAAAATAGTGAGTGTAGATAGGGATCTGTTAAGTCCTGAAGAAGAAGCCTGGGGGGCATAGAAACATGTTGACTAACCCAGGAGGCATATCTCATTGAGGCATACACACCTCCGTCCCCACTTTTTTAACAATACCAGCTCACAGGTATATTAAAAATTATTTTCTAACCGACGAGCCAGGTATTTTTTACCCTCACTTTCCCATCCACTCCTGACCCTCCCACTCACACTCCTACACGACACATACTCGTCTCATAACAAAAGTTCTCCCACGTATCCGTAGGTTGTAGCATGCCCTGTACTGTAGAGGGGCGGGAAGACCCCCATGACGATGCATGACACCAAGGGCCCTTTTGGTGTGTGAGGGGTATTTAAAAACACTGTGTGTATTTCCCACCATTGTAGGAAACATACCTAATTTGGAAGGACACAGCTTTTGAGACTGTTTAAGGGTGAATCTTCATGGTATAGTTATTTTTAAACTTAGGGATTTCCAGAAGGAGTGTGTCTCTACTTTTCACTCCCTTTGATTGACTGGAGAGTTTGAGCAAGTTTGCTAGGCAAAGCAGACTTTGATCATGGATGGCCCTTTGGACTATTCAGATTAGATTCAATTGAATTCTGACTATAATCAGGAGCCAGAGAAGGGGTTTGAGAATGCAAACAATGTGGCCATATTTTTTCTGAGTCTTCTAGCCTGGCTGCTCAGTGTAGGATGATATTCAGAGGGTTATTATCTGATTATGGGACTCGGCAACGACAGCATTTGGAGAGTCCAGTCTGGATATAAATAGACACTGGATGACTATTCTGAGGTATTCAGATGGAATTAGGTGGCAGGTTGTCTTTAGGGAATGAACATGAAAATTGCCTGTTTTACCACTCTGTTGACAGGTGGGAATGGAGTGGCTGGTGAGTCCAGTGTGAAAAAGAAGGATTTTGCTCTGGGTGTTAGCGCTTTCTAACATTGTCATCCCAAAATTAAATTTAGTACATGAAATGGGGCCCCAATTTAGGGCTGGATGAGTGGCCTCAACGGCTGCTCGATCGGTGGAGGCCAATCCAACACATTCAGAGTTCCCCGACTATGGAAAATACAATGGTAATAGTCCTACCATAAATATGAAGTGGCTATAACCACTGTGGACTGGCAGGCCTATTCTGGGCTGCCAGATCAAGGCTGATGCTCTGCCACTGAAACCCTGGTGTTTCTTTCAACTCTAATACAAAACAATTGCAAGGTTGGCCGGAGCACACAAAATGGTGTATTATTTTGTTCACAGTGGAACTATTATCATACCGTAAAGCAGAAACACGAGAAGTAGTTTCCCAATCTCCAAGACAAAATCCACAAATTCTAGACATCCTTAGAATATACACATAGGCTCCACACACAAATCATGTACAATATGTGCTAATCTGAAATGTTAAACATCATTGTTTTGACATTGCTTGCTTAGCAATACTGAAGATGTATTTAAATGGAAACACAATCTGCCCTTCTTTTGACTCCAACAATATCACATTTCGTGATATGTATTATCCATTTGCTTATAAAGAGCTCCCATTAGTGTAACTGCTGTAGAATTTAAAATACTTTAACCACTTACATAAATATATGGGGCTGGTCTGAGGTATCTATGGTGCACAATTGTCAATGCGTAGACCTCTTAATGACGTTCTTGGTGGATAACTGTTAGAGGCTCAAATAATTTGAGGTACATCTTATATTCCATTGTGTTTTGAAACTAAGTCTAGGTGAAATATCCATCTTGCAGATGTTTGTGAAAAATGTACCTCGATTCAAAAGCATATGCCATCAGATACAAAATGAAACACTGTTAGACCTAGGATCCTTGGTGTAGTTTCCCCTGACTATTTTGCCCTATGGTCTCCTGTTTTGCTGACTTAATTTTGCTGGCCATAGTGTTGTGGACATTTTACCACTGCTTACCAGTGCTAAAGTGACTGTGATCTTTCCCAAAAACATGGTAACATTGGCATATCCACAATTAGTATATTTAATTTACTTATAAGTCCTTAGTAAAGTGCACTACATTTACGCACAGCCTGTAAATAAAATGCTACTAGTGGGCCTGCAGCACTGATTGTGCCACCCAAGAGTGGCCCTTCAAGCATATCTAAGGCCTGCCATTGTAGAGCCTGTGTGCGTAGATTCAAACTACTATTGCGACCTGGCAAGTTAATCCTCTTGCCAGGCCCAAACTATACTTTTTACTACATATAAGTCCCCCCTTATGTAGGCTCCGGACAGCCCCAAGGGATCAGTGCAGTGTTTTTAAAAAGTTGGACATTTATTTTTAAGTTTTACATGTCCAGGTAGTTTTTCATTAGAGCAAGGCCTATCTGTCCTATAGGGTAACATTGGGACTACCTTATTACATTTTATAAGTATAATTTTCAATTGGGAAAAGCTAGATATTTAAAGTTTAGTGTCTCTGGACTCACAATTTCAAATCACAACTAATGGTAAAGTTGGGTTTTAAGTTGCAAACCTGAAAATGGCACTTTAAGATTTGATTGAGGGTATTTTATCACTATTTCATCACTATTGGGCAGTGGAAGGTGCATTGTGGGGTCAGTAGTTTGGTAGCAGTACTAGAATATCCTGGCGCAGCGTATGGGAGCAGGTCACATGGTTAACAATCTTGTTAGGATTGGGTGGAAGCAGGGGAGGAGGTGGTTAAAATCTAAAGGATTGATCAGATTATTTGAGATAATGGGGAAGGTAGATGAGGAGGTCAGGCCTCCGGCTACAGTTTTCATCAAGGTATTTCATAACGATTCGGTATGATGGGGCACCGAAACGAGGGGGGGTATGGAGTCACAATGGGGTGGTAACCTAACTCTTTAAAAGTGGGTTTTGTACATAGAAAATCGTGAATGACACTTCGGACTTATTTGTTTGTTTTAGGAAGTTTAGTGAGAGAGGGCACGCAGGGTTGGAAAGGGGAGGGAGGGGACTGCTTGCTGTTTGATTAGTCGGGTTAAACATTGAGGAAAGCACAGGATGCAGAATTGAGTGGGAGGTAGTAGGTTTGGGGACATGGCGAACACATTCTAATTGTTTTTTATGACTGTAATTTAATAGTGAAGGTTAGCAGGGTACAACTGTCTGAATTGTTTTTTGTTTCTTGTAGAAACCACTGATGAAGAGCCCATGAGGATCGAAATGCATTGGGAACATAACGCGATGAGCCTACTCTGGTTTGTTTCACCTTTTATTAATGGTTTTGCTGTGAAAAAGCCTCGATGGGCACTCAGTAAACATTTTAAGATGCTCAAATAAAGATTGATGGTGAAAGGATAGTGTCTCTGCAATGTTTTTATTGAAATTGAGAAAGTGTTTAAAATAATGATCATGATGGATGTTTCAAAATTTCAGTGGATTACATTGTATTACGTTGGAAGAAATGGATAAAAGGAGGGAAGTTTTCCCAGATTTGCAGTGAGGCAGGTGGGGCGTGCATCTGTGCCCCTGGATATATACTTTAAGACAGTTGGTATTATCTTACTTTAAATGTCTTTCCTTCTGGCCAGATATGGTGGCTTAGTGGACTAATGTGTCCACTGTAGGAGTCTGTTTTCAACCTCATGGTCACAGGTTTAAATCTAGGCTGATCCTTTTGAGGTTGATCAAATGAGTAGTATTGAGTTGGGTAACAATACAGATCTTTTATTCAGCACCAAGATATCCTTGGGTGAACATGTGCTTTACAAATCCACATGTTATGTTATGTTATTTTCTTCCCTTCTCTGAATACACGTCTGGGGTGGGTAATATTTGGGCCTTGTGCATTCCCTCCTGTTAGATCTGGGGGTCTCTAGTTGGCAATGGTTATCACCTTTGTCCAAATAGGGACCCTTACTTCTAAGTCAGGATAAGGGGATTACACTCCATAATAACCCCTGCTCACCCCTTGGTAGCTTGGCACGAGCAGACAGGCTTATCTCATCGGCCGTGTGTATTTATAAAAATAAGTATTCTTTATATAGACTTAAACACAAGACCACAAACGACAAAAATCCACAATACTACACTTAAGATTACTTAAAAGATGATTAAAAGTCTCTTAGATCAAGTTGCTGGTAAATGCGACAAAGTTCTCAACAAAGTACCTGGATGCGTAACGCAAAGTGAACAAAAGGCTTGCAAAAGGGGAGAAGTGCTGGTTCCTTGATCCGGGGGAACGGTTGCGTCCTGCCTCAATGCTAGCGCAGAGTAGGGGACTCGTCGTGAGCCTTACCGGCGGAGGTGATGCATAGATTCTCGGCTTGCAGGCCTGTTGCGGTGAGCAAGATGGCGCCTCGAAGCGATGTGATGCTCCAGTTACGATGCGAGACGAAGGCGCCCTTGATGCGGTGATGTGATGACAATGCGATGACGCCCTGGCAGCCTGGTGACCACTCTGTACTTTGGAGCAGCGACTTCTCCGGTGATGCGATGGCGACTCTCTCGATGTTGTCACGCTTCTCCGGTGATGCGACAGCAGGCAGCTTCGATGAACACATGCTTCCAGGGAGATGCGTCAGAGGCTCGCTTCTCCGGCGTTCCGATGACTTCAGCTGCGGCAGCGACACGCTTCTTCTCGATTCATCGCGCTTCCAGCTCCCAGCGGCACGCAAGTGACTGGAGTCAGAATTCCCAGCAAGGAAATTCAGGAGGGAGCTAGAGGTGAAGTCTTTTAGCCCTGAGACTTCAGCAGGAGGCAAGCACAGTTCAAGCCCTTGGAGAATATTCTGTAGGTGAAAGTCCTTACAAAGTTCCTTCTCCTTTCCCTTGGCAACGAAGCAACCACTGCAGGCCAACCCAGCAAAGAGCACACTGGCAGAGGGACAGTCCAAACTCCTGCAGCTTCCTTGGTTCTTCTCCTTGGCAGAAAGGTTTCTTGTTCCAGAAGTGTTCTAATCTCTTGGGATCAGGGTCCCAATATTTATACCCCAAAATTCTTTGTTCTCTGAAGGCAGAGAGGCCTCTGCCTAGTTCAAACCAGTTCATGAGCACTTTGTTGACATGACTCTTCCCTTCCTTATACTGTGCAGGGCAGAGACATCAGACGCCCAACAGGAGGTGGAGCCAGCACAGGGGAGGGAAGATACAGCTCTGGAGCACTCTGTTGACAGGAATCGTCTTCTCCTTTCACTGTGCAGGGCAGAGACATCAGACAAGCCACAGGTGGTGGAGCCAGCATTGTAGAGGGAAGGCCCAGCCCTATTCAGGTCCCAGGTGCCCTCCACCCTCCCATCTGGATGTAAATCTCTCTATTCACCACTGGGCTGTCCCAGCCTATCTCTTGGAATTCCCCAGCCCTGTCACTCATAAACCCAGACAAGGAATACACAACCCAGCAGAGGCAGGCTCAAATGGTTATGCAAGCAAATACCTGCTTTCTAAAAGTGGTATTTGCAAACACAGAATATTAAAATTAACTTTACTAAAATATGTATTTTATTATTCTGAGTTCAGGCATACCAAATTCGAAATTCTACCATGTTCCCTAAGCCAGTTAGGATTATAAGCATGTAATAATCTAGCTGCTCATTCTGGCCTATGAGAACAGGTAGACATCAATAGTGAAAATCGAAAATGGCTGTCATTCACTATTAGAACATGCTACACCCATCAGAGCATGTCCTACCTTATACTTACAATGCTTTCTGCCATTGGGCCTACCATAGGGGTGTCTAAAATGAAGCAAAAGGGAATGTTTAGGGACTGGCAAGTGGGTGCACTTGGCCAAGTCGACATGGCAGTGCTAGACTGCACATAGGCCTTGCAATGGCAGGCCTGAGACACACTTTACAAGCTGCTTCTGTGAGTGACACAACCAGTGCTGCAAGCCCACCAGCAGCATTTGATTTACAAGCTCTGGGCACACATGGTGCACTGTACTAGGGGCTGACAGATAAATTAATAACCCAATCATGGAATAACCAATTAGAACATTATTTTAAAATAGGGAGCACTTGCACTGTGGCACTGATTAGCAGTGGCACAGTGCCCAAAGCACATAACCAGCAAAAACATATCAAAACAGAGGAGGAAATCCGTCAAAAATGGAAGATAGACGCACACCAATGATGCCAGGTCTAACACCTCCAGACAGCCACAAACAATGGCAGCTTAGGTGTGACTTGAGGGGCATTAATGGGCCATTAACTGGCTTGATGAGGGGCGGAGCTAAGCAAAGCCCCACTTGTACCTGAATAGGCTTTGCTCTGTCGCAACACAATAGGACTAACGACCTTGTATTGTAACTCCAGCCAGCTTGGAGCCGGGGTAGAGGAGAGTGGGGATTCCATGCATTTCAAAGCCACTGTCTAGAAGCTTCCCCTAACTTTCAGAACCAATATAAACATTTGACTTCAGACTCTACCACTTCAGTACATTTCTGAACATGTGAATACTTTGCCAAGAAAAACTACTGCTGTGCTCCTGAAAGAACTGCCACTCTGCTGGACTGCTACTTGGTTGGACTCCTGCTTTGCTGACTTGTGCTTGCTGCCCTCTTGCCTGGGAGTGAGCACTCTATCACGGTCGGCATGAACTTGCATCTTGGTCCTGGTGCGACCAGATAACCACAGTTGTTGCTTTGCCTTTTTATGCAATATTTTCAACTAAATCTTCAAAATTGCATCTCACAACGAACTGATTGGATTTTTGTCATTTTGGCCTTGTCTTATTTATTGAACTAAGTTCTATTTTTTTAACTTTGTGTGGATTATGTTTGTATTGTGTTTTCACTGTTTTACTCTATTAAGTGTTGCATTAATAATTTACACATTGTCTCTCAAGTTAAGCCTGCCTGCTCTGTGCCACGTTACCACAGGGGCAGCACAGGTGAATTAAAAGTGGGTTTCTGTCTTACCCTGACTAGGATTGTCGTTCTGGCTTGGATAGGGTGCATACCTCTGCCAATCAGAAACCCAAATTTTAACAAATATGATACTAAATGATCTCCGTAATTTAAGTAACCATGTTTCAAAGAAGTAGAGAGAAGGTTTTAATCAGAAATCCAAACCCTAACTGTGGTAGAAATAGGTTTCTCTGAAAAAGTAATGTAAATAATGTATGTACAAAGCACCAAAATAAGAGTAAAGTCAAGAAACCAAAAAGTTACATTCCTAAAATAATTTAGCATAAAATAGAAAATCACCAAAATTGTGAAAACCTGTTTAGGGCTTCAGGCATTATGAGTTTTTTTAATAAAATGTCAAAAAAGTGAAATTAGAAAGAATTGGAAGGCACAACTCAATGAATGTCTAAGTCTATAGGGGCCAGATGTATCAAAGGGTTTTACCCATTCTGTGTCTATGGGTAAATGTGTTCATACATACGGCCCCTAGATCATAGCTGATGGTGTACTGAGTGCCTTTACTGGCCAAAGACGATGGCATGCAGGTTGTGTAAAGTTCTTGAGTTTCACCTTGGAATTTGTCTCTAGCATGCCAGGCAGAACAGTGTGGCCACACAGGGACTCACATGGAAGGATGCTCTGAAATTAGGGTTTTTCTGTTGCATTCAGGTTTGGCTCAAAAAGTTATAAGTGGACCAACATGAAATCTGTAGCTACTGAGGTTGCATCACTTAGCCTCCTATTCTCACTTACACTCTGAGCATTTAAACATAGAGCATTATTTAGCCTGTGGCGGAGCTGGAGACTTGTGCCAACTCATATTTCCTTGCCTTAATTAGAGGTGGAAAAGAGCTAGGAATATACTTGAGGAGCTTTAGATGGCTCCATCGCCAGAAACCTCTGACGTAGTGACTTGTTTGCTACAAGGCAGTCAGGTCACTGCGATGATCTCCTTCATGGGGTGGGGTGACTGTTAATAGATCTCCCCACAGGAGGCTGAAGGCTGGGCAAGGAAAACAAACAATTAACCCAATGCTCATGGAGAGAACTCCGTGTGTCAAGGCCATTGCTTTTTTTCTTTAAAAGGAAAGAAACTTTGAGATTTGATATTGAAAACAAACAACCCTTTACAGATTGAGTGCAACAAACACTGCAACCACACAACAAACTTCACTGTCTTCAGTAGAGCAGCCAAAGGAAGAGAGCACACCTTTTACCTGGAATGGATTTTAACATTATTTGTACTGCCTTTCACCAGTGGAGTGGAAGTCATAACGTATACTGACCTGGCAGGTCAGCTGGCTGCCCAATGTTTTCAAAATGAACTAATTTGTCTGGAGCTTGAAATCTGCCGGGCGTGGGTAGCAGGGCAGACCTACATGGTCCAACAATCAAACAATCCTATTGAAGCACTGGATATTGCAGCCACAAGCTTTAAGTCTGGCAAACTTGAAAATTAAAGCCACGAAAGTTTAGACCAGTATGGTGGCTGCATTATAGGGAGAGTAGTTTGATTAATTGTTGCAATTTTCTCCTGCAATGCAAGCAGAACCTGACATGTGTGGAGTCTTCTCCCTATGCATGGGGTAATTGACTGATTTCCCTGCTTCGTACTGCCAAACAGTGCATGGTGGTCCTGGTCAACGATATGCAGTCTCTGTCACCTTATCTTAAACAGTGCAGAATGACCTTCATTATGACTTTCAAGCATTCAGGCCATCAAGTGAAGAGTTATCAATGGCAGACCCAGCTCAATTTCCCCCATTACAAATGCTGCTGAATCCAATACGAGTGTAGTGCTTAGCGTAACGCCCTCTTTGGCAGATTCCCCATACCCGATACCTGCCCAATGATGCCTTAGTCACATTTCTAGAGCAGTGAGAAAAGGCTACGGACCATAACCAGTCAGTGCTCCACGGGGTCTGTCACTTTCTGTTCAGGGACCCACAGAACCATGGCATCATACCGTAGAGGTCTGCTATTCTTGGATAGCTACGGCACCTTGTCACCAGTCCTACAGAAATTAAAAGGTCTTCTTGGTACAGTTTCTCGGGATGATGGATATCTTCCCTCTCATCACTTGTCTAGCTTTCAGACTTCCAGAGCCTTTTAGAATGCTATGACAAAGATAGAATAGGGAGGAAGGATCTAGTTCTCACTCCAGCCATGGTTCATTTCATTTTTTTATTTTTTATTTTGAAGGTTTATATAGCGCGAACAAGACTCTTACGAGTATCAGAGCACTTTACAGACAAATGTAAGAAAGAAACCAAAAATATAATAAAAACAAGAGATAGGTGCAACCATGGCACAAAACGTATGCATGTAAAGTCAATTATCTTGACAGAGCAAATGTCAGCTAGTTGAGGATAAATACATAGATTGGAACAATAAAACAAAAGGTAGCAGAACGGACAGGATCACATGAATTGAGCCAAGAAGATCGCTTTCACTTCTTTTTTTAAGGCGCCAGGGGACGGGTTTGTTCTTGTTTCCATGGGCCAAGCGTTCCAGATCCTAGGAGCCATACTAGAGAATGAGCGAGAGTATGTGTTTTTTCTTGGCAAATCATTGTGATTTTAGAAGAAGTGTCTTGGCACTCCTGGAGGATCTGCTGCCAGCGGAGAGCTCTAGTTTCTGAGCTAGATAAAGCGGGGAATTGTGGTGAAGGGCTTTGTGAGTCATACAAGCGATTTTAAGATGAATTCTAGCTTCAAATCGTAGCCAGTTGAGGGCTCTAAAGTCATGTGATATGTGTGAGTGTATCTTTGAGTCAGTGATGAGTCTGGCAGCAGAGTTGATAGTGGCTCTTAATGGGGCTGTCGATGATCTTGGGAGGCCGCATAGGGTTACAGCACCGTATTCCATTAGTTTCAGATGATTTTCGGCTAGCCACGTTTGGGTCTTTTGTAGGGTGGAGTTGAGAGATTTGATGTACTCGAGTGAGTGGATCTTGATATAGATTTGGGTGTCGTCAGCATACATATGGAAATGTATCTGTGTGAAACTGAGAAGATCAGTAAGAGGTTCAATAAAAAGTTTGAAAAGGGTCGGTGAGAGAGAAGAGCCTTGTGGGACTCCGAGAGTTACAGGCAAAGGATTGTGATTTTCCACAATAAAGCCCTGCCTTTTCCTTTATCTCACTGAGGCTAGCAGTTCTGACATTTGAGAAGCCCTGAACCAGAACCCATTGCCTGAGTACAAGGACCAACAATATTCACTGCCCTAATACTTTCCCAGTCAGACAGCGCAGGTCCTTCCTTTGTTTTGTCTTCTTCCAAGTACACCTTTGTACTGAAGCTTCATAGGGAGCTTTACCTATAGTAATGACTGACTAGTGATTGAGTCATAAGCCTATCTTTAGAAGTTTACCACACTCAGTTCAACACTATTTTGAAGCACATTCTATAACTTTACTGTAAATCTATTCCAGACAAACCTTATTCTGGTGGTCTTTCCAAATGACAGGACCCCAGCACCACAGTGTACAGCCACATTAGCCCTCTCTGAGATTAGTACATTAACAAACACTTCCCACCAGCAGAAAACCCACTCAGATTGGTTGCAGTGCCACAGAACCTGATAAAATGACTGCCTTGCAGTGGGGAAAACTGTCTTCAAAAGAAAGATCCCACCAGGGCCCAAGTTAGCATATATATGCTACTATCGGTGTCCTGGTGTCCAATTCGTTTAAGTTGTCCTCTACCCTCCCCTCATACTCTTTTTATTAGCATTAGCATTAGCACTGGCAGATGTTCCTGCAATTATCCTTCCCTATCTCCTTGCAAGAGACCCCTAGCAAGGAATATCAAAATACAGTCACTGAATAAGGGGGAGACTAGTAGAACCAGTTTGGGGACTGTTCAGGTTTAAGGGAAATTAAACAATTTGTGTCAACTTTTTTCTGGATTTTTTTAACCAAAAATCCATATTCAACAATGAATGTAATATATATAACTTTGATAATGGCTGCAAAGATTAATTTCCTAGGCCAAATTATGGAACCATAGATTCCTGGATCTTACATTTAAAGCAGGGCCTTGCATAAAGAGAAAGGTTGCCCCATATTATTCTGTAAAATAGAACTTTGGATTCTTGATATTGCTGAAAAAATGCTAACTCGATATTCGGCACATTCTCTTTCTACATTTTAGGTACCCAGGCCTTGAAGGTGTCAGTACATTATTTGTTAATTTAGCTAATAGCAGTAGGTTTTATGAGTGTCAGGAATCTTACCTTTGACATGCCCTTGCTGGAGATATGGGCCCACTGGAGGGTAGGGTTGTAGTGGTTGTCCTGCAGTCCATGCTTTTAAGGTCACTAAAGGGTGGTGCAAATTCAAAAAAGCTGAAACATGTTGACCTACATTTAAGGGATACTGAAGTAACATTTTCACCTTCACTATATCCCTGCCTTAGTTTTTAATCATGTCCTAAGACCCTAAAAATAAAGGTTTTTCGTATGGGTATTCCTTAGGGACATTTTCAACCTCACCAATCCCTGAGCACATACCTCACTGAACATCAAAACCCGCTCCGCTGTAGTCAGGCATCGAAGCACAGCTGGGTTACATTCGGCAGCCCAGCTGCGACCCCAATGATGAAGCATGCCACCAACTAGGTTGGTAGGTGAGGGGTCTTCTTACCAATCTATTGGATGTCTGTACATCATATTGAGTCGACACAAGTGCAAACACGTACATGTGGGTTCAACCACGTTTTTTCTACTGTTATATTGGGGAAGAGGACTTACCCCTTTACCTATTCCTCGCTCCCCTGTTGTTTTCTACAAAACATTTTAACCATGCAGCATAATTTGCAGAAATTTAACAGCACCACAACATCAATAAATGCAGAAAAATCTAGAAGAGACTAAAAAGAGAAGCAGGTTTGACAAAAAAAATAGTTATTTCGTGCCCCCCCAAAAAACGTGCCCCCCTCCTAGTGCTTATAGCCCGAGGAGAGGGGATGCTCTGCATGATACATGGATCTAAGTGACCCTGATAGTCCGTCTATATTGGCTCATCAAACAAAGAATAGCAACAATTTGTGCAGAGAAAAAGGAACAACCTGATAACTATCAGCCTATATGAATTCTCCCTAACTTCTAAATTACACCCATTAGCACCCCCATGGGTTTTGCGTACTGACTGCCTATTGCCCAGTGGAGGGTATTTGCCAGTATTGAGGCCGATAGGACTAGGAAAACCTTTGTGACTAAAAAATAAGATTAAGATGTTAGCTCTATATCACACCCAGAATCTATGCATACCGACTGCTTCCACGCCCAATGGTCCAAGTAATCCCTTACTGACATCCTGGGACAAGGCATACCCTGTGCTCCACGCTCAGGGTCAAATACCAAAAACCGACTACCTTCACCTTCTTCTAGCATGCTGTCTAGGGGAAAAACAAAAGTGATCTACGAACTAGCCCTCGTTTACCATATGCCACATGCTGGGACTAAGGATCAGATGTAGTCTCCTACCATGTGATGGCCATCTCTAGATGGACTTCTGCCCTCTGGATTCAGCAGAACTTCTAATCAATTATTGTTTCTGCTCACCGATCTGTTTGCGCAGATGTAAATCGATTTGGGCCGGAGTACTTCCTTAGACAGCAGTCGGGCTCGATGACCAAATCTCTCCTGGCTGGCTTGCCAAAATGCTGCTCGGATATGAATTTACCTTAAAGAAATTAAAAGACAGGAGGCATTTGGCAAAATAGGAACAAGTTGGTTAAATTAAACACAGAGGCCAGAAGAGTCTCAACAGAATGCGTTTGGGGAAAGTCTCTCAGTGTACATGTTTTGGCTGGTATTATAAAACAATGTCTTCATTCCTGAAAACGATTTCAGTTGTTTGTAAATTAACAAGCTCAGGCATCAGCTAAGGACACAGATGGCTCTTGACCTCGGGAGAGCTAGTGTGGGCCAGCGTTTATGTGTCCAGATGTCCGGCATGAAGAGCGCGGGATCACTACATATGGTGTGGATGTAGTTTTCTGATTGGCTGAGTGTTTTTATCTACTTGTGGCATATAGCTTTGTGGTATTTTTGGGGAATGCAAGCCTTTGGTCAAATGTGTTTTATTGGGACAATTTGCCCCAGTCCGTTTTGTGGTGCAAGAATCTATCTGTGGGGTCGATCAGGATTTTCCCTGGGTGCACGCTTGTGCTTAAGCTAAGAGGGACCCCACCTGTGACTTGGTATTCAGTAGAAGTGGGTTTGGGTCATAGGACCTGCCTGACCATGTATCTCTGACTCTGGGTTGATGGGGAGGTCACCTTGGGTAAATCCGATAGAAATGAGGCAAGTTCACTGGAACTCCTAAAACTAATATGGCAGTCACAGGTATTATTTTTATCAACATTCTCAACATTGTGCATACAGTTGTCATAGCGTACATCAATATTATCTTTACTGATATTGTCATAGGTATGCATTTTTAAATCATGGTGTAGTTTGACATTGCTTTTACTGGTAGCAAAATTGTCATTTGTGCATAGATTGTGCCATACATTGAAATTTCTACCGCCGGTATCGTCAATGCTGCAGAGGCATAGATTATGGCATACATTAACATCACATTTATTGGTATTGCTATTGTTGGGCCTGCAAATATCATGGTGTTTATAGACATCGTAGTTACCCATTTCAAAAGGCTAGGCATAACCTAGACCTGAAACAAAAAGAGTATAGAGACGTGGCATCGGAGGCCGACCAGGGCGAAGCATAGAGTAATACAACATTGCCTGTATGATGCAGGGGATAAAGCGGGGAATCTCATAGCATGACTTGACAGATGGGAGCAGGTAGACCGCTGGCTGCTGGAAATTCAGACTAGGAATGGTAGGCGAGAGAGGGACTGGCAGATGCCTTTGCTGCTTACTACCCTAGCAGGGACCACTACGGTAGAAGAATCTAGCTCCCTGGCTTCACACATGAGTACAGAGCGCTCTTGGAATCAAACCTCACAGAAGCTGAAATTATAAGTGCAATACAAGGCTTAGATTCAGGCAAAGAAATGGGTGCTATCTGCATACCAACTGAACTCTATAAGCTAGCTGCTCCTAAACTGCCCCACCTGTTGCAGCTGTACAAAGAGAATCGGGATATCGGCTCGCTCTCCAGAGACCAAAGACTGGGCTCCATTGTTGTTATACACAAAGAGGGTATAGCACCAGAGACCTGTGAATCATACAGGCCTATTGTACTCTTAAACGCCAAAATTAAAATATTAGCCAAAGTATTGGCCTACCGACTCATACCAGTCATCTCCGCACTGGTACACCCTGATCAGTCAAGCTTTATGCCAGGGATAAAGTACTATCCTCTTTTTACAGGACTTCCATGGCATGTTGGGCCAGGTTGATAGGCTCCAAGAAGATGCCCTAGTCCTCTTGCTTGATGCCTGAATGGCATTCAACACTATTGAATGGCCTGAGCTCTTTGAAGTTTTGGCTAAGACGGGCTTTGGCCCGCACTAAATAGCATGGATTGCCCTCCTTTACACCAAGCCCTTGGCATGAGTCACAATAAATGGGGGAACCTCTCCGGTATTTAGACTCCAATGGGGCACTAGGCATTGTTGCCCGCTCTCGCCCCTAATCTTTGTGATCATGTTGACCTGGGGGCCTGGATCCGGAGAGACCCGCTGATCTGAGGTCTGTGGTGGAGTGAACAGTGGGAAGATCGAATATCACTCTATGCAGACTATGTTCTGCTCTATGTGGTAGACGCTGCCTTGACTCTTGACAAAATACTACAAATCATTACCCAGTTCAGTTGCTACTCAGAATATACCATTAATTGGACACAATCCCTAATCTACACCCTAAGAGGATGGACACCACGACTGCTCTGAGGGGGTGAAGTTAGAATCAGGCGAGTTCTGATACCTCAGAATTCAGGTCACTACTGACCCACAACTGTTCTATATCAAACATTTGAAGCAAGCGTTTGCGCAACTGAAGAGTGATTTCCAGCACTGGCGCTCTTTACTACTGTCACTCCTGGGCAGAGCCGTCCTCATTAAAACATAGCCCTACCCCACGTTCTCTATGCCTTACATAATACACCCGACCCAGCCCTCGTAACTTACTTTAAAGCCATAGAGAGTGAAGTTAGAACACTACTTTGGGATGGAGGCCCAGGGCTCATAGCGATCAATAAACTGACATGAGGATGGTATGATAGAGAATTTGCCCTCCCTTATGCCCAAAAATACCACTGAGTGGCACAAGTCTCCACCATTAGCCGCTGGGCTAACACCATAGTGGACGAAGCCAGGATTCAAATAGATAAAAAGATTATGCAGCCAGGAGGACACCTTATGGCGCTATACAGCAACCCATACAATGTCAACCTCAGGGGCCCCACAGCAATAATGGTTGGTGTCTGGCACACAGCACTCCATGCTCTTGGTTGTAGAGACAAAATCACACAGACTACACCTCTGTGGGACTCAGAATTATTGGGGACTCTTGCAACACAGCCAGGCTTTGATGAATGGGATCTTATCGGCCTCTCCAAAGTAGGATATCTATGGGTACAAGGAGTGGTCATCTCTTTTATTGGATTGCAGAGAGACTGCCAGCTAGCCCCAACTGAGAAATGTTGCTACATGTGTGACATGCAATCTAGGCTGTTCTACCCAGGGTAGAAAAGTTCCCTGAATCCTCCCCTCTATAGGATAGGTTACTAGACCACCACATGCCCTGTAAAGCGACTTCCCTCACATAAAAAACTGATTAACAATTCACCCGACACTCTCCTGCACTTGAGAGATCACTAGGACCAAGAATTGGAAGATCTGCATGATGATAAATGGCAGGAAGCCTTATCACCCCAAGGGAAGTAGTATTAAAACTGGGTTCATCCTGGAGCAACTGAAAATTCTCCATAGGGCATACTTTGAGTGAATAACCATGGTAAGAATGGGGAGGGCCGATGACGCAAGCTATCGTAGACAGTGTGACACACTGGGTACTTTTTTTCACATTATTTGGAGTTGCCCCAAGATTCAGCGCTACTGGGAAGGAGTGGTTGCATGCGTGAACAACCTGTATGGCATTAACATGACAGTTTCCACTAAATTCTGGCTGTTGAATATCTGAGCGGCAACTGATTTAAATCGTATGGAGCAAACCTGAAGGACCCTGGGGCTGGTGGTGGCCAAACGCAATGTAGCACCCCAATTGAGAGATTGGTAGTGGGACATGGACTGGTGCATGTTAGCAGAGAAGGTGAAGTAAGAAATCTGCGGGTGTCCGCGGAAATGGACAAAAATCTGGGGGGCATGGAATGACTACAGAGGAGTTCTTGCCACTCCCACACTTGGGCTCTCTTTGGGACACTGCCTTTTAACTGTTTCAAACTACGAGCCACAAGCTGTGAAGCAGAAAGGCAGGTGTGTGATCTTGTGATTACTGTGTAACACTGTGCGACTAGTGATTCCTTCTTCTACCTATGTTTTATGATGCATGTGAAGAGATGCCTATCTGCATATTGCTTACCTTGTAGTTTACAAGAAAAAAATCTTAGAGAAAAAAAAAGAATTGTTGCATGAAGGTAATATGCCCTGGGATGCTAATCACTGGTTTGTCCAAAGCTGAACGAATATTGGGGCAGATTTCATACTTTTCCACTCAATTCAGCACAGCACTGAGCACCGTGAAAGGGAGAGAGAAGAAAAGCACCATATCTAATAAGATGGAGTGTTTTTTTCCTCTCTCCCTTCTCCTGCACAATTTAGGCTGCCAAAAGCCAAAGCACACACCCTTGCACTGTTGCTCGAAGTACCGTTTTTGAAAAAACTGAAGACAAGGGGCATTTGGGAAACAAGTAACAGTTTTGTTTAATTAAACAAATTGGGTGGCAGAACAGTTACTGGCACTAGGTCTGAGGACTGTCTCGATTTACATTAGGTTAGTGTTCTTCTTAAAGACAAGATACAATAGGCAACAAAAGGTTTCTGGCATACCATATATGGTGAGAAATGTTGCTTGCTGACTTGAGAGTCCTAAATTAATGGTCAATGGTTACTACAGGCGGGCCTCGACCTCTGGTGAACACGGTAATGCCAGTGGTGAATGCGTCCGGCATGGGGAATGCATTATGACTACATTTGCTAGGTCCTCCTTGGCTATTTGTCTCTAACCTATGTGGCATCTGACTTTATGGTGCTTTTAGTAGCACACATTTCCCCTCTGGCCATGTGTGCTTTATTGGGGCCATCTCCCCTGACCATTATAATGTCGCTGCACCTATCTGTGGGATTGATCAAGAGTTTCCTGCCTGAGTGTTTATCTGCCAGCTACGCATCCTCCCACTCGCGACCTAACAATCAGCAATTCCTGATCCTAGGTCTCAGGGCCTGCCTAACTGTATGTGTGTGAGTCAAGGTTGCTATAGAGTTCAGAACTGGCACATTTGTTAATAAAGACAATATTTCATTTCCATCAATGTATGCATAATTTTTCATTTAAACATTTCACCCTCAAATAGATTTTTTTCAACTATACTACCTGACCCATGCATTTCAACAGTTACAGTACTTGGGGCCTGTTATTCCTTAAGTTTGATATTGACAACCACTACCTCCTTATATACTTGCATACTTCTCATTTTGAGGATTGTGTGTTTACAGCAGGTGATCCCCCATTGCATAACGCTGCATACCAATAGGCCTACAGTGATAACAGGCAACAATGATTTCCATAAACCGGATATCCATTGTTGGTGCCAGGAGAAACAATTTGAAAACCACTCCTGCTTAGGGTCACCTCCCTCTTCACGCATGCTTCTCTGCAGATCATGCAGTGCTTGGATGGCAAGTGTCAATTTTCTATTGTCCATGTCGTTTCCTGTGAGGAATGTGCAGCAGGCAGCACTGATTGTGGCACAGACACCCTTCTCCATGTGGTCATTATTCCAACATATAACCGTGCTGCATTACCATGAGACAAATGACTCGCATTTCTTCCTTTATCGAACTCAGACCAAGCTCAGTGCTGGTCATCATTTTGAGCATTTTCCATTGGGTGATTTGAAACTAGAGGGCATTAGCATTTGTCTGCAGGGTGAACACAGGTATCTCCCCCCTGCCCCAAGCTATGCTCCTGTGAACAGCCTAAAATATTCTGCAATGTCTGTGAACTGAGCCCATCCAAATCAGTCCTCTTCTCTCCTTTTACGGATTTGGTGCAGCAAGGTGGTCTTTTTCTTTAACAGGATCCGGTACAAATCTGTTAACCCTTCTCCAGGAATGGGCATGGTTGGGGTATGCACATTCACCAGGGGACACAAACCTCTCCATCAGGGAACCAGATGAATATAGACATGCTCACTGAACTGCCAATAAAAACCCATAAGCATGGAGGTGCCCCATTGCATTTCCAAAATACATAAAATCACTCTGCAGTTAGCATTCGTGCCCATTGGAAGTTCTCCTTTTCTTCTCAAACATAAGGGATACAGGGTACATTTCCATACAATCAGGAGTTGACCGTTCCCTTCTAACCAAGCTTACTCACCCACCTCGTTGTTCCAGATTTCCTGACACGGGTTAGCCATACTTTCATTAAACTCTCCCACATGCAACCCATTGCCATTTTTATCCCTCAGCTGATGACCCTACACGGGAATTCCATGCCGGCAGATCACTTGTTATTTAAGAAGACAACCCAGGACACACTAAGAGCCACTCTCGGTCCACAGGTGGAGTGGACGTATTTGTGCACCGAGTTGGGGGTTTGGCTACCTCCAAAAATTTCTTCTCCAGGAAATCTCAGGGCCAGGTGATATCCCCCCATGATACCCGTCCTACGCAGCCTGTCAGTTTAGATCTCAGTGGGTGCAGTGAAGATGTATAACGCCGCTGGGAAGGTATATTATCAAGTTTGGTTTACAACTACCTTGTTTTGTTTTAACTTGTTGTTTTGGATCTTGGCCCATATCCTACACAGGTAGAGGTGAAATAGGTATTTTTCTTTCTCAAGGGCTACCTCTTGGGACAGGTGAAGCCTATATGTGCCTACCACATGTGGGATCAATGAGCAGACATAACATGATCTGGATGATGCTTAGGAGCCAATAGTATTCATGTGCTGGTGTCAGGTGTTATGTAAAAGGGCTCTGTGCAGTGCATATGGGATCATATTGTTCTTTTTAGCGTAATTTTAGGTGAAATAGGAAAGGTCCCTATGTAGGCGCTGTAATGGCCCACTAGTGCATATCTTTTGACGCAGCAGTTCCTCGGTAAGACTCAAATGTGGGAATACAAATATTAGGCAGAGCGTACATATCCACAAAAATATACAAAACCTTTGTTGTGATGTGCAGTTCGAGGCATGGGTGCCCTGTTTCTTCTGACCATCTTAGAAATGTTTGCAGTATTTAGTCCCAAGGTATCATCGCCATGGAAGGGTTTGTCTATACGTTGGGACGGTTCACCCACACAGGTGTTAATCAGACTTCTCGCTGAGAGCCTGTGGGTTTTTTCACCTTCCATTGGCTCAAGTTCAAAAATGTCCTTTTTCCCCTTGGGTGGGGGGGGGGGGCTCATGAAAAATTGGCTTTGTTACGCTTTTTGTTTTTGTTACCTGTTTTGAAAGCACTTTGTTGTTTGTTAGTAAAGCTAGTCAAATGTGCTCCCTAATTAATGGTTTTGGAGACCCTTTATTTTACCATGGAGGTGTGATCCTGTCAACCTACTAGTCACCATCTAGTGAGGTATTGGAAAGCAACACCTGTTAGAAGCATCTTTTAGTGATTTGGGGAGTGAGGGTGATTATTATTCTGTAGACAGATCTTACTTTCATATGCAATTGTGCCACCCCCAACCTACTTGGGTGGTTTTCAGACCTTCAATACTTCAATTCTGGGTGATCAGATCGGTGTTAAGTATGTTTGTGAGGTGGTCTTGTGAGTATAGGGAGGGGTAGAATTGTGCCTTTTAGTAAGAGTCCTACAGGTGACACTAGTTTTGCCAAGGGCACTTCACACAATGTAGGCCTAAGAGTATGGTTGCTTCCCAAGGCTATTCTCCTGCTGAGGGGGCTCCCTTTCGTTGATACTGCCCCCAATGACACTTGCTATGCTTTATACAGGTTAGTCTTGCGATAGGGGATGGGGACCTGTCAGCCTGGTGATTCAAATACTTCCCATTTTGACTTTGGCTGTTTGACATGCGCATCAGCAAGTTTCCTGGGGTCAGTTAACTTGTTATAAACTACGTGTTTGTGCAGCTCTGGAAAACAAATATCAAGCAGATGCTCCTTCAGAATCAAGTTATACAGCCCTCAATAATCATCAACCTTTCTGCCCCTCACCCAGCCCTTCAAAGTCTTGCTGGCATAATCTAAGAAATATACCCATGTTTGTGATCTTGTGGCTTCCCTAGAATCTTAGCTTCAGTCAGGGGTCAGTCCAAACGTGCTGACAACGATTACATTCATTGCAGTGTAGCATGTCTGGTCCTCTACATCCAGTGTAAGGAGTGCATCCCTCTCCAAAGTGGGCACATGCTCCACATACTATCACTTCAGAACTCCCCTGGGACCTTCTGAATTCTCAGAGCCACTTCATAGGCTGAAAATCATTTGTCTATGTCATACCACAACACATTATTGGGCACAAAATCCTTTGGAATTCTGACTCTGGACTCACCAGTGGGCACTGAAGGTATGCTGCCACCATTACTGTTGATGGTCCCCTCTCTCAGGGCTCTCATATCCAGCATTCTCATATCGATCTCATGGGCCATTTTTCCTTCTTCTATGGCTAACCTTTTCTCCTAAAGAGCCGGCTCCTTCTTCAATTTAGCAAGGGCCTGCTCTTTGTCTAATTTGGCAAGATCCGATTTTAGTTTCCTCCCCACCCTCCTGTCTGCCAGCTCCTCTGGGGATAGTTTCCTTGATGACATACTGTTGCCTTGTCTGCTGTGGACTTCCCATCCTGGGAGGATGTTACTCCCCCACCACATGAGCAGGCTGCTAGGCAAGACCTCCATCTTTAAAAAAAAATCTTTTTATTAAATTTTCAAGAGCAATTCATCTCAAATACAGTAAGAACAACTTAGACCAGTACACAACAGCATTCGTCCACCCAATGATATGGGTTTCCAAAAGTATACACATGTTGCACAGATTCATCGTTACAGTAATTAATTAGAAGGACATGTACAATCTATATCATGGAGTAGTCGGATTAGCACTCACATATTGTGTTAAATATTGCCAATAGTATTTTGGTCTGGATCGGGCAGGGAGTACTTCTTCATATGTCCGCAGGGTGTCATAACAGTGGGACATATCACTGAGCCATTGTTTAACATTCGGTGTTACTTTACTGTCCCAACACATGGATATACGCCGCTTGGCGAGCAAGAGGGCTACAGCACAGAATTTACGTTTTGCAGCTCGGATTTCACTCAAAAGCCCCAATAGGCACACCTGGATAGTGCATTCAAGGGTTTTACCCACCATTTCTGTTAGTATTGAGGTGACCTGTTCCCAATATGAGCGTATCTATAAGCAGTTCCATGCTAAATGAATGAAATCAGCTTGGTCAAACCCACATTGTTTACAGTTCGCATCTGAGCGAAGCCCATATTTGCACAGCTTTACAGGCGTGTGGTATGCTTGGTGCAGATATTTGAAATGTACCAGCCGTAGATTACCATTTGGTGTTAACATCTTAATCAAATGTCAAGTGGTTTGCCAATCTACCTCTGAGAGGGGATTGTCTAATATCGAGTTCCATCTGTCCATGGCTTTGTGGGCATTGACATTAATTTCATTTTGCGCTACAGTGTAAAGCCGAGACACTAAATGTGCAGTGTTTGGAGATGTCAGTATTAGTTGTAGCGAGTCGAGTTGTGACGGTTCATTTGGATAGTTAGGGTATAATTGTTGGATCGCTTTTTGTAATCTGTAGTGGGTGAAGCGAAACATTAGCGTTTGGTTCTGTAGATATGACAGATCTTGAATAGTTTTGAATTTCCCGTTATTATAGTGATCTCCTAATGTATCCAGACCAACCTGTCGCAATAAGCCCATGCCCACCTCCTCATTGGTGACCGATATGTCAGGGTGAAAATGAAGTGGTTGAGCTGGAGCGTAGACTGTAAGTTTGTGTGCCATCTGGCCTAATCTTTGCCATGCGTTATTTGTAGCGTCAATAGTATTGATATCTTATCATGTAGGGGTGATCGTTTGTGTGTAACAATTGCAGTTAGTGGTATTGGACTTGCATCACCCTCCTCTATAGCCGTATGTGTCATGTATGAAATTTGGTGATACCAGTACTTGGCATATTGTGCCTGCGCACATAGGTAGTAAAGTAGAAAATCTGGAACACACCCTTTGGAGTATGGTAGTGTCAGTGTGCATATTTCAATACATGCCTGCTTGCCTGCCCAGATGAGCTTTGTCACCACAGATGATATTCGCTTGAAGACCTCTCTTGGAGGGGGGATTGGGATATTGTTGAATAGGTAAAGGAGCTTAGGGAGGATTACCATTTTCACAATCGCAATACGGTCAGCTAGTGACAGTGGCAGTTGTGTCCATTGGTTCACCTTGTCTTCTATTGACGACAGTACCCAACCATAGTTAGTCCTAATAACAATTTCTGGGTCTCTGTGATACCATACTCCTAGGTATTTGATGAGATCTTCCTGCCATTCCAGTGGGAACTCAGTGGTGTGTGGTAGGGTAGTGTCAGTTAGGGGAATAATGGATGATTTGTCCCAATTGATTTGAAGTCCCGACTGCCCTCCGAATTTAATGTACTCTCGCAATACTGGTGCTAAATGGGTCTCAGGGTCTCGAATATATAGAAGCATGTCATCCGCATTTAACGAGATGTGCAGGGGCCTACTCGGGAATTGGAGTGCGGAGGGGTGGTGATGCTGTCGTACCTTGCATGCGTGTGGTTCTAAAGCTAAGGCAAACAACAAGGGTGATAATGGACAGCCTTGTCTTGTCCCGCGTTCTATTTTTATGGAGTCGGAAATATAGCCATTGACCCTGACCTTAGCCAACGGTTGTGTGTATAATAACCCACTGAATGAATATCGGGGGGAACCACATCCTGCTTAGCACTGATATTAGGTAGGACCACTCTATGGAATCAAATGCCTTGGCGGCATCTAACATGACTGCCACGGCTTTGGTACTGGGGACCAAGTAATGAGATAGGGCAAACAACGTGCAAGTGTTATGTGTGGTTGATCTTGACGGTATAAAGCCAGATTGGTCTGGGAGGACTAAATTTGTCATAAGAGGTTTCAGTCGCGTGGCAAGTAACTTAGCCAGGATCTTAGAGCCTACGTTTCTGAGTGATAAAGGACGATACGAATCGCAGAGCTCAGGGTCTTTGGCTGGCTTTAAGAGCGAGATTACCTTTGCTTCCCTCAGGGTTGGTGGGAGTATGTTTTTCTCGAAAGCATCACCGAACATCCCGACTACGCAGGGGGCTAACAGCTCAGCGTAGTGTTTGTAGAATTCACATGTGAACCCATCGGGTCCGGGGGCTTTGCCATTCGGCAGTGATTTAATTATCTCTGTGACTTCCTCCACAGTTATGGGGAGCGACAAGTATGCCCTTTGTGAATCTGAGAGCCAAGCAATGGCTACATCCTCAAGATATTTAAATATTTCCTCAGTCGATGCAGTTGGTTGGGACTGATAAAGTCTGCTCTACGTTTTAACAAACCCTCGCAAAATATCAAGCGGGTCTGTGCAAGTGGAGCCTACCTCATCTCGTTTTTGTAAAATCGCCTGGGGCCCGTGCCCTTCGCATATTTTGGTCGCTAGCACCCTGCCTGGTCTGCCTCCCTCACAGAAGGCTCTAGCTTTGGGATGCTTGTGAACATATTTGATCTCGTCCTCAGCAAAGGTTTGATATTCAGTAAGCTCTTTCCATATCTCTCCCAATATAAACTGGTTTTGGGTTAATTCGTATTGGTGTTCCAGTTATTTTAATCATGTCTCACACCGCGCTATTTGTGTCCGAATGTCTCGCAGTATCCCCACCGTGGTACTTATGCATACCCCTCGTATCCTTGCATTAAAAGCCTCCCATAGTAGACTTGGGTCCTCTGCTGAGCTTTCATTCAGTTGAAATTAGTCTTTAATTGCCTTGTCTATAGTGTCCGCATACAGTGAATCTGTAAGTGCAGTGGCATTGAACCGCCAGCTATAGGAAGGTGGTTTGAAGTACGGCATATTGAGGGTCAGCACGATTGGATTGTGATCGGATAGGGATTTGGGCATGTGTTTAATGTCTGTTGCCCATAACAGCGTATTTGTGGAACCCAACCAGTAATCGATACAGGACCAGCTGTTATGGGCTACTGATGTATGTGTTGCTTCGTGAATCCCTGGATTTGTTGCTCTCCATATGTCATGCAATTGCAAATCTGCCATCATGTCGAGCACCTTAGCACTCGCTTTTCTGTGTGGCTCAGCCGTAGTCCCTGACCTATCTGCTTGGTCATCCAAGGCCAAGTTGAGATCTCCTCCCCATATCAAGGTACTATCCTCCTTATCATGCAGGTGTAGCCATATTTCATGATAGAAGTCAGGTGCGTCAATGTTGGGCCCATATGTGTTGACAATCGTTACCCGGTGTCCCCGGAGCATACCCGTTATTATAACGTATCTCCCCTAGATGTCAGTTATAACGTTCTCGATTTTAAAATTCATGCCTTTCTTTACCAGTATCGTGACACACATAAGAAGAGTATGTAGAGTGATGAGTGGTTTCTGCCAATTTCTGGCCAATAAGGCCGTGAGTGTGCGGAGCTATGTGGGTTTCTTGCAGCAATGCAATGTCTATATGCCATCTGTCCATGCATGCAAAAAGTTGTCTGATCTTTTTCGGATTGGCAAAGCCTCGTATGTTCCATGTGAGCATGTTTAAAGTAAGTCTACCCGGTATGTTGTTTGTCATAGTTGGTATAAATAGTTAGACGTAAGAATGTTGAGATTGTGTATCTTTTGTCCCTCTGAGGCGTAAAACCAATTTCGTGTATATACAGAGCGTGCATCGCGCGGAAACATTACATCGTGGGTTTCAGCAATGCCTCTCAAGTGCCTTGGTCCAGTAACATAAACATGTCCCCCAACCCTCCTCCCCCCACCCACATCAGCAGCCCAAATCTGCCGAAGCCATATTCCCCCCTCAAACTTCAGAAAACTCATAAACCGTGTGGGGAGTACCCATGTAGGGGTCCGCCTAGGGTGCACATCACCATCCAGTGTATGGATGTGGACAGATCATAGTTAAGGTATAAGCAAATAGTTCATAACAGATATGAATAACAGCGTAAACAAAGTTATTAAAATGCTGACATTATCACCAACTAGTGCATAGAAACAGTTTTAGCGGAGACAAGTGTATAACGCATATTCACAGTTATTATCACTTTCGCTAAGTACGAGGCATTTCACAGCCCGCACGAAAAGAGTATCTTTGGTTCTAGCGGTTCCACAGAGTGGCAGTGTCCGGTGTCCGTTCGTAGTGCCAGATCTTAAACAAACAGTACAGTAATCCACTTACATCATGTAGCACATAACACAATAGAAGCTGTTGGTATAGTTATCTCGATAGGTTTCATCCCGTCTGCAGTCTCTGGTAAAGCCATCAGACATCGCTACGCATGCCAAAAGGACGTCAGGTCTATATAATTCCCAACCTGAAGCACAGCATGTATGAGCATTTCAAGGTTGAGGCTTAGTGTCCTTGCAGCTAGAAATAGTCTATAAGGAGCGAGACGTTTCGCAATGCTAGTGTCATGGTCAAATATATACTACGGTCCCATGCATCAGTATTATAGTGCAAATAGTTCAGACTAATAAAGAATTGTGAAAATGAAACAGGGAAAGAGGGTATGTGCCCAGGTGTTGTGTCCATTATTTTCATTGCATCTCTATTCCTAGCACATTCCAGTGTCCAAAAAAACCCTGTGCGCCATTATGGCACAACTTACTGCTTAGCAAGCAGTCGAATTCAAGCAGTCATGTTAGAAGAAGCGTAGATCTACCAGGAGCCCACGATACAGCTGGCATGTTTGCTGATAGTCTTACCACAGATATTTCGATATCATTTTTCACTCAATCTTGAACCTGCGCTTGATCTGCTTGCTTCCGTTCCTTTCACCGTGTAGCAATCTTCTTGACGAAGTCCTGAGCAGCTTTCAGAGTGGAGAGGATCGTTTGTTTGCCATCCCATGTAATTTTCAATCTAGCAGGATATAGCATCGCGTATTCCACCTGCATATCTCTTAGTTTTGCTTTGACATTTGTAAATTCTTTACGCGCTTGTTGCACTGCTATAGTAGAGTCCGGATAAAACTCCAGTTGATTATTTTGGTACGCCACCTGTTTCTTTTCCCTCACCATATGTAGAATGTTATCGCGATCCTGATAGTTCAATATACGGGACACTATTGGTCTGGGTGGCGTGCCTGGTGGCGGTCTAGGCGCCAGCGACCTGTGGGCACGTTCAACTATAAATATGGGAGAGAGATGATCCTCACCGAAGACCTCTTGACAGAGCGCTTATACGCAGGCTTCCATGCGGCCTGTATTGGTTGATTCAGGAACCCCTGCAATTCAGATATTATTGCGGCGCGATCTTGCCTCCAAGTCTTCTGCCTAAGTTTTTGTGACTTACAACACCTTTTCCATTCCACTACATTTAGAGGTACTCGCTCGCGCTTCATCTTCTACCCGCCGACAATCTTTTTTCAGCCTCATCTAGTCTCGCACCCTGAGAGTCCACTTTCATCGCCATGTTGTCTACGCGACATGTGAGGTGGTCTAGTTTGCCATTGATATCCTGAAGGCTAGATTGGATCGCCTTCAGGATAGATTCCAGTCCTGTTTCCGGAGCATTTTCGGCTTCTGCTTTACCATCGGATGGATTCGACTGGCTGCGCCCGGTTCTTCGCGGTTCAAAAGTCAGCTTCGGCTGTTGCTTATCAGGTTTCCCTATCTCGTGTAATTCTGTTATCAGCTCAAAAAGCCCAGCAGTGGCGTAGATATAGTGTGTGTTCAGAGGTGCCGTGTGCAAGCCTGTGCTCCGTGCTCAAGTCACGTGTGATATGTCGCGGTATGCTCCCACAGTCTCACGGAGAGGCTCTCTATGTTGTAGGTGTGTGGAGTGTTGAGAGTGTTTCCAGAGGCCCCATATGCCGCCACAATAGTGTCACATAGCCAATGGCTTGCAGGTGGGATACCAACTCATTATATATCGCAGACGTTGGTGTTTATAGCACTCTTCACACAAAAGTTCAGTAAGCTTCAGTGGCGTAGCGTTTCATAGTCAAACCTGTTATAGCACGAACCAAGCGGTCGATTTGGCTTCTCAGAGCCATTTTCGACTATGTTCTGGGCGCATTAGCGTGCGCTTCTTAGGTCCCAGCACGTTGGCGCTGTTTATAGTACATCAGGCTTTGTCCCTTGCTGGCGCCCAAACATAGGTTGATCAAAATGGCGGCACTCATTTCCCCATAGTGGCTCTAGCGTTGCATACGCGGCAATTACGACCTGTACAGTTTCCACGTTGTGTGCCTAATGGAACATACATAGCGCTTCAATTGCAGTCTAGTTTGCGCATATTAGAGATGATCAGGAGTTTGAATCGCTGCCATTTACATTGGAGGGATAGTTAATCGAGCCCTGAGAAGTGGAGACGGGTGGCCAGGTGGTTGCTGTGTGGTTATTTAAGCTTGCATGCCCCATGTGATTTGATTCAGCACTCGGTCGCTTTGGTGGGCACTTACCGCCTGTGTCCGTTCGTCAATGTAGAGGCAGCTGCACATACACTCCCCTCGCCAGCCGCAGCGGTTATTTTCAAAGTGCACTGGGCGCCGCAATCTTGTTTCGCGCCCTGCGCTGCCGGCTAGTTGAGTTACGGGGAGTTTAGCAAACCTGCTTATGCCTCCTTGTGCCCCCATGATACCAGCAGCAAACTGTCGCTTAGTTAGGCTTTCCTTAACTCGGCGGTATCTTCATATATCTTCCGACGCGGACATTAACAAGGTTGCTGCAGGACGGCCGCCATTTTACCAGTCTCCGTTCACATCATTCAACAGAGTCGATAGCTCCTTCTCTTCCTACCGGCCATAATTCAATCATTTAGAGCGCATTTTAGGTGCACTGGCCTTCCGATTTTCGATTTTGTTGCTGAAGGTTCTGAACTCACCCTTATTGCAGTGCAAATATGCAAATCATGGACCTGTCCGGCGGAGCTGTCACATTAGCCAGCCATCCCGCAGTGCGCCCTCTAGCGCCCCCCAAGACCTCCATCTTGGTTATGCTCCATTCATTCCTCATCAGACTATGATCCCTCCTCCTCATCCACTTCTACTTCTTGGTGGGCTGCTGCTCAAACTCTAAACGCTTTCTGAAGCTCTGCCTTCTTGGCAGTTCCTTTATGGAACATCCTTCTCTTATGGCAGAACTCCTTGAGCTGGGCCACTGTGTATGCCTCCAGGTTGGCTAGCTCGAATGCAGTATTGGCAGGTAGGATCACAGATATTCTAAAAAAAATGAGAAAGGGGCTAAAATATTTTTGGAAAAATCAAAGATGTCAATCAGGGAGAATTGAGAAAAGTTTGAATTGGTATTATGTATAGAGTTGTAGTAAACACTGAATTACTATACGGTATTGCACGAACAGAAGTCCTATCCTCACTGCTGATCACCAATATTAAAAAAAATTGGGTCTCCAGTTGGCAATGGTTTGTACCCTGTCCAAGTAGGGACCACAATCCCAGTCAGGGTAAGTGAGATACACACTTTAAATTATCCTGTGCTCACCGTCTGGTAGCTTGGCACAGAACAAGCAGACTTATCTTCAGAGCCAATGTGTAAAGTATTTGTGGAACACACACACACACAGTAACACAATAAAAACACCACAAAAAGACTCCACAAAGATTTAGCAAAGTCAAGAATATTTATATGAGTAAACAAAGACCAAGATAACAAAAATCCAATCAGTTAAAAGTCGAGATATGAATTTTAAAAGAATAAATGCTAAAACAGTGCTTTGAAGTCAATAGCACTAAAAAGCTAATTGAGGTCGCGAGGGTCCAGTGTGACTTCAAAATTCGGGCTGACTGCCTTGGAGGGCAGGCCAGCTAAGAGACTCACGCCGGTCCCGCTTAAAAAGTACCTTGGATGGAGAAAAGTATTGACGCTGAGTACACAATGAGTCAATCAATTCCATGCAGTTGGGTCACTGCGTCATCATCGAGCTCCATTGAGATGCAGGCAATGAGTTATTGGCGATTCACGCAGAGAATCATCGTCAGGCCACGCAGGCTCTACAACCGCTGTTGTTGAATAGCCTCTGTGTAGGCTTCGAAGGGCAATGCATCGTTTCCAATCACTGTAAAGGTAATGATGCATTGGTTTTTTTAAGCAAATCAGCTGCTGCAGAACCCACTTCTGAGGCCAAGGTCTGGAGGGTGACACCTCAGGCAAGGTGTAGGACTCACAGATGGCATAGTCCATCAGCTTCAGCAGAATTTCAGGAAGTCTTTTGTGTCCATGGGAATTCAGGAAAAAGCAGGCAAGCCAGCAAGCCTTTGGAGCCACTCTGGGTTTAAGTGAGATGGGTCCAGACCTTGTCCTCTGCAGGGCAGAGTTCAACAAGCAGAAGGGCACCTCAGCAAAGCAACGAAGCAGTTCCTCAGAACAGGTAGTCAAGGCAAAGTGGCAATCCTTACACACCGCAGTCTTTATGCCAACAGAGTTCTTCCCAGTTCTAATAATGTACTGTCTTGGTAGAGTCAGAGCCTCAGCACTTATACGAAAAGTTTGCTTTTGAAGTGAGGGTGGCTTCAATGCATCTCCTTGAAGTGCAAAGGTCCCCTTTCATCCTAGGCCTGTCTGCCAGGCTATTTGTGGGGGGTAATCAGTCTTTTGTGTGGGGACATGACAGCACATTCAGATGTACGTTTTAGCTCCCTCTCCCCCTCCCTGTACAGGAAAGCTATCAGAATGCAATTGAGTCTGCTGTCACACCACTCTTCCTATGTTTGTGGCTGTCTAGAGGGAATGCACGAAGAGCAGCTGTCACCCAGCTCAGAAGTGTATTGGAGACAGACTGCAGGCACACAGAGCTAAGTTAAGAGTAGAGAAATTACCACTTTCTAAAAGTGCCATTTCTAAAATGGTAAGGCCAAATGCAACTTTACCACTAATGAGGATTTATCATTACCATTCCAAAGATATGAAACATGATTTAGCTACTTGTTTCTAATCAGGAATTACAGCTTTAAGGTATTCCCAATGCTAGACTATGAGAGGGGTATGCCTCACAGTAGTGTAAAATGAATGTAGCTGTTTGTCACTACCATAACATGTAAAACTTAAAAGTACATGTCCTACCTTTTACTTACACCACATGTTGCCCTTAGTGCTAGCTAGGGCCTATCTTAGTGGTGACCCATGTGGAATAAAAGAGAGTTTAAGGCTTGGCATGTGGTTTTAAAGGCCAAGTTAAACCTGCAGTAAACTGCTCACACAGGCACTAGTGGCAGCCTGGAGACAGGTTTGAAAGGCCACTTATGTGTGTGGCACAATTAGTGCTGCAGGCCTTCTAGCAGCATTTGAAGTACAGGCCCTTAGTATATGGTATACCACTTTACAAGGGACTTACTAGCAAATTAAATAACGCCAATCTGGTATACAACAGTGTTACCATGTTTAGGGTAGAAGCACATGCACGTTAGGACTGGTTAGCAGTGGTAAAGTGCTCAGAGTCGTAAGGCCAACAAAAGGATACCGCAACAATGTGGCAGTATACAGGCAAGAGGTTGGGGGAGACCACCCTAAGGATGACAGGTCTAACACTATGGTACACCCCTTTGACACTGTAGTGACCTGAGAAACCAGACACCACATCCGGTCAAGGGTGTGGGAGGGGGCATTGCAGAGCGAGGGGAAGCTTGGGCAGACGTGTGTGGGCACAGCGCAGTATACTGTATACTAATGAAGCATTGAAGATCCCTACCTGTCTCCCGAGTGTCTGTGGGGCTACAGACATAACAGCTGGTGATGAAGGCAAAGCGAGAGGAACAAAGAAACCTCACGAGACTATGGTGGCCATCTTGGAGTCAGGCAACTGATCCAATCAGAAGCAAGAAATAAGCGGTGGCCCTTTTGAAGTCAGGCAGCCATTTTGCTCAGAAAAAGAGAGCAAAAAGACTCAAAAAGAAGAAGAAAACAGTAGAAACAAAGTACAATAAAAAGGAAACAAAGGAACAAATAATAAAGAAAAAGTGCAAAGGAAGGAAAATGAGCGACAATGATGAGAAGCAGAGCACGCAAGCAGTCTTCCGCAGGCCTGTACCATTCAGCCTATCGGAGCGGCAAGCGGGCATCCGGTGGAAAAGATGGATCAGAAAATGTGAGCGCTACATGAGCGCCACGGACGTCCCGGATAGCAAGCAACGGCACCTGCTTCTAAATCTCGCAGGGGATGAAATAGAAGATCTATTGTTAACATTCCCCACCGATCAAACAGCAGACTACAAGGGAGTGATGCAGTGTCTCACCCAGAAATTTAACCCCCAATGAAACGTTGACTTTGAGAGATACACATTCAAAACTGCATGCCAGCAAGGAGAAGAGAGCCTAGACAACTTTGCAACGAGACTAAGGAAACTGGTCACATACTGCGAGTTTGACAAGTTTGACAATGAGCAAGCAATAAGGTTGCACATCATCAAAGGTTGTCAATCAGTGGAGTTCCGAGCATGCATTCTGAAGGAACCAATGACACTGGAAAAGATATTGACGATGGCTCACACGGAAGCACGGGCCACAGAGCACGCCAAGCAGATGGAGATGGTAAAAGAGAAGAGAGTGGCGCTAGCACATGGCGTCACTGGGAACAAAAAAAAAAAGAATTCCAGGCGCCTGACCTACCAAAGAAGGGCAAACAAACATGTTACCGATGTGGCCTCAAATTCCTACACATTGGTGCCTGCCCAGCAATGGGTCAGTAGTGCAGGAAGTGCAACAGGGACAATCATTTTTCAAGCAAGTGCATGACCAGACAATTTAGAAGTGAAAGAGGCAGACCAATGAGACCACGGATGACCAGCAACAGGTACACACGACATATGGAAACGGCCAATCGTAGCTCCGAGTCAGAAGAAACGGCAGCACCTGTGAGAGAGGCAAGACTATATATAATGTCAGACATGCCCAGAGAAGCCAAATAGACAGAGCACATTTATCTCGTAGAAAAGCAACAAATAAAGAAAACCGCCACTGTGGACATCGGCATAGGGAACCACCAAGCTAAGTTTGTGCTTGACAGTGGTGCAACATGCAACATCATATGCATATCTGAAAACCAGAAAATGAGAGTGAAACCACAGCTATCACCGTCGACCGTGGACGTGTTCACGTGGGGCTACAAAAGCCCAGTAGAAAATATGGGAAAATTGAAGGAGACTTTAACTTACAAAGGCAGGTCCTACCAAGAAGAAATACATGTGCTTAAGGGTGACATCCCAGAACCATGCCTGCTAAGCAATGTGACATACCACATGTCGGAAACGGAGCACATCCTACAAGAATACACAGTTATACTGAAAGGTCTTGGGAAGCTGAAAGGAAAATAAGATAACATTACATATCAATGAAGCAATCAAGCCGGTGGCCCAACATCATAGGCCAGTATCAATCCACCTATAACCACAAGTTGAAGAAGAAATAACAAGCCTACTAGCACAAGATATAATTGAACCTGCTGAAGGATTGGGTGTGTCCGATTGTGGCAGTGCCACAAGAAGAACACTTCAAAGATCCGCATCTGTGTGGACATGAGGATCCCAAATACCGCAATCGCAAAGGAACGTCACCCGGGACCACACCTAAACAACATGATCAGCTGCCTCACTGGGGCCTGCCAGTTCTCAAAGCTAAACTTGTGCAAAGGGTACCATCAATTAGAACTGGACCACCAGTCCATGTACATCACGACTTTCTCCACACACCTGGGTCTGCTCAGATACAAGCGACTGAGCTTCGGAATCTCACCTGCCGCGGAGATATTCCAGGAGACAATACGGCGAGTGATAAGGCCGGTACAGAACAGCCTAAATTATAGTGATGACATTTTGGTATTGGGAAAAACAGACAAAGAACATGACACAGCTTTACATCAAGTGTGCACACAACTGGAGCAAGCAGGCCTAACATTGAATGAAGGGAAATGCGAGCTGGGGAGAGGGGAACTAGTTTTCTTTGGGCACATTTTCCCCAAACAAGGGATGAGGCCGAATCCCAGCAAAGTTGAAACGCTGAAGAAACCAAATCCCCTGACGGATGTTGCCGAAATAAGATAATTTCTAGGCCTCGCCAGCTACTGTGCGCGATACATACAGGACTTCGCCACAGTGAGCACATCACTAAGAGAACTGACCAAACAAGTACAGAAAGTTATCTGGTCTCAGGAATGCAACAAGGCATTCAAAGAAATGAGACAAGCAGTCGTGACTGTGAAACATCTGGCCTACTTTGACCCCTGCTCTGCACTGAACTGACTGTCGATGCCAGCCCAGTAGGACTAGGAGAAATACTAGCGCAGCATCTGCCTCGGAGAGATTCACAAAGAAAATGAGTCACGTATGCAAGCAAAAGCTTAACAGACATTGAAGAGGCATACTCGCAACCAGAAACGGAGAGCCTAGCAGTAGTATGGGCGTGTGAACACTACCACATGTTTATCTACGGGAAGTCATTCACCATCATAACTGACCACCAGGCGCTGGTGACAATCTATGGCGGCCCGTCAGCTAAAATGCCATCCAGGATTGAATGCTGGGGGATAAGTTTGATGGACTATGACTTTAAGATTGTGCACAAGCCAAGGAAAGAACACAACCCGGCAGACTACATGTCGAGTGTTAGACTTGGCCCTTTTTGCAGGGTCATCCCTGAACTTTTTGCCTTCTTCCTATAATTTTTTCTTACCAGTTTATGGCTATTTTATTATTCTGGGCACTTTACCACTGCTGATCAGTGATAAAGTGCATACGCTCTCCCTATTATAAATTAATGTATGAATTTGTGATTCCATGATTGGCTGGTTTGGTTTACTTGTCAGACCCTAGTAAAGTGCACCATGAGTGCCCAGAGCTTGGAAACCAAATGCTGCTAGTGGTCTTGCAGCACTGATTGTGCCGCCCACAGAAGTAGCCTGTAAAAGTGTGTCTAAGGTCTGCCATTGCAGAGCCTGTGTGCATTCTGGTACTGTCATGCTGACTAGGCAAGCGCACCCACTTGCCAGTCCCTAAACCTTCCCTTTTCTTCATATCAGACACCCCTATGGTAGGCCCAAGGGCAGGGTGCATTGTAAGTATAAGGTAGGACATGCCCTGGTGTGTGTGGCATGTCCTAATAGTTAATTACAGCCATTTTCGTGTTTCACTATTGCAAGGCTACCTGTTCTCCATAGGCCAGAATCAGCAGTTAGATAATTACATGTTATAATCCTAACTTACTCAGAGAACATGATAGAAATTCAAGTTTAGTATGCCTGAACTCAGAATGATAAAATACATATTTTAGTGATGTTGGTTTTAACATTCTGTGTTTGAAAATACCACTTTTAGAAAGTAGGTATTTTCTTGTCTAACTATTCAGGCCTGCCTCTGCTAGGTTGTGTATTCCTTATCTGGAGTTTGAGTGACAATGGTGCTAGGGGATTCCACGAGACAGGGTGAGTCCGCCCAGTGGTGAATAGAGAGATCTGCATCTAGATGGAAGTTGCACCTGGGACCTGAATAGGACTGTGCCTGCCCCCCACAGTACTGGTTCCACCCCCTGTGGTGCGTTTGATGTCTCTGCCCTGCACTGTGAAAGGAGAGAAGGAATCATGTCAACAGAGTGCTCCAGGGCTGTGCCTTTCCTCCACAATACTGGCTCCACCGCCTGTGGGGAGCGTCTGATGTCTCTGCCCTGCACTGTGAAAGAAGAGGAGGAATCATGTCAACAAAGTGAGCCAGGCCTGTGCTTTCCCTCCACAATGCTGACTCCACCTCATGTGGGGCGTCTGATGTTTCTGCCTTGCATTGTGAAAAGAAAGAAGGAGGCATGTAAACAGTGTGCTCCAGAACTGGTTTCGACTGGGCAAAGATCCCTCTGCCCTCAGAGGACAAAGGATTTTGGGGTACAAATATTGGGATCCTGATCCCATGAAATTAGATCACATTGGACTAAAAGAAGAAACCTTGAGAGAGGAGAGGAACCTGAAGAAACTGAGGAGACACTATTCCCAAGCTGAAGTGCTGCTTGGGGGATTGGCCTGCAGTGGTTGCCTTAATGCCAAAGGAAGGAGAAAGGAACTATGTGTACTTTGCTTTCAACTTGTGAAGGATCTCCAAGGGCTTGGAAAAGAGCTTGCCTCCTGCTGAAGTCTCAGGGACAACAGACTTTACCGCCCAGCTCCCCAGAGTTCTTTGAAAGTGCCTGCTGCTGTTTTGGGCCTTCTGAGGAACTGTGTGTCGCAAGGAGCTGGAAGCGCGACTCAACGAGAAGAAGCGTGTCGTCATCGCTGTGCCTGCTGTACCAACTCCGAAGGAGGGTGTCGCAGCTGGAACTGTCACACTGCACCACATCGGAGAGAAACGTGCCGCAACGAAGATGAAGCGTGTCGCCGTCGCTGCTGCTGCTGTCACAATTCCGAAGGAGGGTGTCGCCGCTGTAGCTGTTGTATTGCACCACATCAAGAGAAAAGTCTCGCAATGAGGTCGGAGCGTGTTGCCGTCGCTGTGCCTGCCGTCACAACTCCGAAGGCGGTTGTCGCCACTGGAACTGTCGCTCTGCACCACATCGAAGAAGAGCACCTTGCATCCCCGAGAAGTGCGCCACCATCGGAGCTGCTGCCGTCGCATCGAAGATGTCGCCGCTGTAGTTGTCGCATCGCATAAGCTTCACGCATCATGGGAGAAGAATGTCGCAGCTGGAGCTGCTGCCGTCTCATCGTCAGGGTTTCGCTGCTGCAGTCCACGCATCGAACCGAGAACTTCTCGCATCCCCGAGTAGCGTGCCACATCTGGAAGATCTTCACGTTTTTTTTTCTTTGTATCTGAACTTTGCCGCATTTCCCTCTCTGCGACAATGCTTGTCGTGGAAGCGCAATGCAACCTAAGGTACAATGACGCAAAGTGTCGCACCTAAGAACTAAACTGAACTAAGCTAAGTATTTTCTTGTCTAACTATCCAAGCCTGCCTCTGCTAGGTTGTGTATTCCTTGTCTGGAGTTTGAGTATGTGCTGGGGGATTCCAGGAGACAGGGTGAGTCCGCCCAGTGGTGAATGTAGAGATCTGCACCTAGATGGGAGGGAGGAGTTGCACCTGGGACCTGAATAGGACGACTGTGCCTGCCCCCCACAGTGCTGGCTCCACCCTCTGTGGTGCGATTGATGTCTCTGCCCTGCACTGTGAAAGGAGAGAAGGAATCATGTCAACAAAGTGCTCCAGGGATGTGCTTTCCCTCCACAATGCTGGCTCCACCTCCTGTGGGGCGTCTAATGTTTCTGCCCTGCACTCTGGGCCCGATTCACAGAACTAACTTAAGACAAAATCCTAAACTTACTACCATTTTGGTATTCACAAAAGGCACTTACTCATTTTGGTATTCACAGAAGGCAATTACTCATTTCGGTATTCACAGAAGTTAGGAGTCCTAACTTTAGGACTCCTAAATGCCTTCTGTGAATACCGAAAGTCTTAAAGTTAGGATTTTTCTCAATTTAGTAGGAGTAAAGTTAGGACTCCTAACTTTAGGACTCCTAAATGACTTCTGTGAATACCGAAAGTCTTAAAATTAGGATTTTTCTCAATTTAGTAGTAGTAAAGTTAGGACTCCTAACTTTCAGACTCCTAAATGCCTTCTGTGAATACCGAAAGTCTTAAAATTAGGATTTTTCGCAGTTTAGTAGTAGTAAAGTTAGGACTCCTAACTTTAGGACTCCTAAATGCCTTCTGTGAATACCGAAACTCTTAAAATTAGGATTTTTCTCAATTTAGTAGTAGTAAAGTTAGGACTCCTAACTTTCAGACTCCTAAATGCCTTCTGTGAATACCGAAAGTCTTAAAATTAGGATTTTACGCAATTTAGTAGTAGTAAAGTTAGGACTCCTAACTTTAGGACTCCTAAATGCCTTCTGTGAATACCGAAAGTCTTAAAATTAGGATTTTTCTCAATTTCGTAGTAGTAAAGTTAGGACTCCTAATTTTCAGACTCCTAAATGCCTTCTGTGAATACCGAAAGTCTTAAAATTTGGGTTTTTCTCAACTTTACTACTACTAAACTGAGAAAAATCCTAATTTTAAGACTTTCGGTATTCACAGAAGGCATTTAGGAGTCCTAAAGTTAGGAGTCCTAACTTTACTACTACTAAATTGAGAAAAATCCTAATTTTAAGACTTTCGGTATTCACAGAAGGCATTTAGGAGTCCTAAAGTTAGGAGTTCTAACTTTACTACTACTAAATTGAGAAAAATCCTAATTTTAAGACTTTCGGTATTCACAGAAGGCATTTAGGAGTCCTAAAGTTAGGACTCCTAACTTCTCTGAATACAGAAATGAGTTAGTGTCTTCTGTGAATACCAAAATGAGTAAGTGCCTTCTGTGAATACGAAAATGGTAGTAAGTTTAGGATTTTGTCTTAAGTTAGTTCTGTGAATCGGGCCCAGTGAAAGGAAAGAAGGAGGCATGTAAACAGTGTGCTCCGGAACTGGTTTGGACTGGGCAAAGGCCCCTCTGCCCTCAGAGAACAAAGGATTTTGGGGTGTAAATATTGGGACCCTGATCCCATGAAATTAGATCACTTTGGACTACAAGAAGAAACCTTTACTGAGGAGAGGAACCTGAAGAAACTGAGGAGAGACTATTCCCAAGCTGAAGTGCTGCTTGGGGGATTGGCCTGCAGTGGTTGCCTTACTGCCAAAGGAAGGAGAAAGGAACTTTGTATACTTTACTTTCAACTTGTGAAGGATCTCCAAGGGCTTGGAAAAGAGCTTGCCTCCTGCTGAAGTCTCAGTTCACTTTGTATTTGTTAATATTTTCCTCTCACCCCGTCGGCCCAGTCCACTCTCTATGTCCATAGCCGCTATCACTCTTAAGCCTCCCAGCATGCATTTGCGCATTTCGCGTAAAGACTAACACCGTTGTGTTACACCATGTCTCTTCTTCCGCGTTCACTCGTTACACCAATGCGGTAAGTTTCAAATGCAATTTACCACCACTTTGGGTTATGTCACTCGTATATGGTCACGCACATTTTTTCTAATCTGCTTTATTTTCATTTTACTGTTTCCGACATGTATGGGGGACACGTTTGTAACTCCACCTATACCACGATTCCCAGTCACACTTTTGACCACCTCTAGCGTTTTCACCGTCTTCTAGTTTAGTTCACACGTTACAATAGCTTGCCACCTCACGTTTTCACACGCTTTGTTAACCTAGCTTACATAGTCACGCAGCTAATGTCACCATCGCATTATTTCCAAAGCATGCAACTATCCCTCATTTGTTTTGATCCAATTGTGCCCTGCACCTCGTGCTATATCTGTGCATTTTCTTTATCTTTTTCCAGATATTCCCCCTGATGAAGAGCTCTCCCGCTCGAAATGCATTGGGGATTCCTCATTTAAGGATTTGTACCGATTGAATCTTCAAAACATTGCTACGAAGCAATTACTTTATTTTGAACTTCATTTCGCTGATGTATGCAGCCTTCAAAGTTTAAATAGTGGTTAACATTAAACCATTGACTTTCAAATCATTTCTTCAAGCAATTTGTTGTTTAAATTTATTTGACACGCTCTACGCGTACTGGGAGGATACGTGATTCACCTCACACTGTGTGAGGTCCACCAAGTTCATTCTCAGGGACAACAGACTTCACCCCCCTCCCAGCTCCCCAGAGTTCTTTGGAAGTGCCTGCTGCTGTTTTGGGCCTTCTGAGGAACTGTGTGTCGCAAGGAGCTGGAAGGGTGACTCAACGAGAAGAAGCGTGTTGCCGTCGCTGTGCCTGCCGTTGCAACTCCGAAGGAGGGTGTCGCCACTGTAGCTGTCGCATTGCACCACATCGAGAAAAGAGTCTCGCAACGAGGTAGGAGCGTGTCGCCATCGCAGTGCCTGCCGTCGCAACTCTGAAGGAGGGTGTCGCCGCTGGAATTGACGCACTGCACCGCATCGAAGAAGAGCACCTCGCATCCCCGAGAAGCACGCCACCGTCGGAGCTGCTGCCGTCGCATCGTAGATGTTGCCGCTGTAGTTGTCGCATCGTGCAGAAGCTTCACACATCGTGGGAGAAGAGTGTCACCGCTGGAGCTGCTGCCGTCGCATCGTCAGGGTGTCGCCTCTGCGGTCCACGGATCAACGGAGAACTTCTCGCATCCCTGCGAAGTGTGCCACTTCTGGAAGATCTTCACGTCTTTATTTCTTTGTATCTAAACTTTGCCGCATTTCCCTCTCTGCGACATTGCTTGTTGTGGAAGCGCAACGCAACCTAAGGTACAATGACGCAAAGTGTTGCATCTAAGAACTAAACTGAACTAAGCTAAAATCTACCATCTTAAAGTAACAGTATTGTGTATTGTTGTCGTTTATGGTCTGGTGGTTACTCTATAATAAGTATACTCATTTTTTATATAAAACCTGTGTGTTGTCCATTTGTAGTGTTGTCACTGGGTTACTGTAAGTGGTCAGAAATGCTTAACACAACGCTTCTGAGATAAAGCCTGTCTGTTCGTGCCAAGCTACCGAGGGGGTTAGCAGGGGTTATTTAGTAGTGTAATCCCCTTATCCTGACAAGAGGCAAAGGTCCCTATTTGTCACAAGTACCTACCTGTGCCAACTAGAGACCCCCAAATCTAACATTGATGGTCAGCGGTGAGGATTCTGGACATGCATTTGTGACCTATGTACAGTGATTGGTCAACACTACTTAGTGAGTGCAGACCATAGCTCAACCACATACTTTTTGGTAGATTTCGTTTTGGGATTTTCTATTTTTGCCAAGTACTGCCAAGTTTAACCACCATCAGTAAAGCAGCATCCATAACATCTGTTGATATTTATTGGGAGGACAGAGAGAGATGTAGGATGCATGAAATGGAGCTGACCAAGCTCAAGTTGAGTGGACAACTGGAATTAGAGAATAGGAAATTAGCCCTGGAAGAAAAGAAAATGCAGTTTGAGCATGACTTGAAAATGAGAAAGCTTGATATGGAGCTCGAGAGGCTTGAAGCCATGAGTGTCTCAGCCCAGCAAGAGAAATGTGTGTAGCTCAGAGATCGAGCTTTGCTGAGTTGGAGGTGGAATCCAGCTCAGATAGTGGCAGAAAAATTTAATTTCCCAGTGCTGAGGGAGCAGTACATAAACCCAGACATATGGCACCTGACTTGAAGGAGGGGGTTAACATACACCAGGAGATTCAAGGACATGAGTTATCTCCAGTAGTGCGCAGCGTCCATGAGGAGAATGGGGTAACTGGCGCAGGGGTTCATGGTCCAAGTGGTGGGAGGGACACTCTACGGACTCTGGATGATAGGTGCAGGGAGAGGGGTTCCCCCAAGGTTGAAGTACTGGTATGTGAGTGGGAAGACCGCCCAGAAGAGTGTGGGTTGAATGTTAGAGACAGTCAGATACTGTCTTGCCAATCCCAGGAGAGTGGTGTGAAGTATGTGTACGAGGCAGTGGATGGTGAGGTTAAGGATAGTTTGGTTAACCCTTGTAGGGGGCTGTGTGATCCAATTGTGGGAGATCATATTGTAAGTCCCTGTTTTCCAGAGCTATGCCAACACCTGTTGGAGAGTGAGTTCTCTGACCCCATGGAACTCACATTGGAGGCAGACCTTTTGGTGGATTCCAGAGGGTCTGGAGAGGCATTGGTGAATGACTCTGTGGGGAGTGGCTCAGATATCTTTCAACCCGGAGTGGTGAAAGTGGTGCAGAGTAGCCCAGCTAGGTCCCATTGTAGTGAGAGGGGTGTAGGGGCTCACGTCCTGTCTCAGTGGAGAAGGAGTGAGTGTGGGGCTGCATGTCCCCAGGTGCCCGAAACCCAGTCTCAGAGCCTGGATGGTTCTTTAAGGGAACACCAGGTGGGGAGCCTAGGCTGTCCTGATGGGCCGCCCTTTTAGGGGGATCCCCTAGTGACTGGTGAACTGGGAGTGTCTGTAAGCAAGCCGCCATCAGTTCTGGTGTCTGTAAGTGCCGCTCCTAAGTGGAGGGTGCAGAAGTACAGACTGAGAGATGAGAGGGGGAAAGAGTCCCCAGTGGAGGAACCAGTGGGTCAGGGGCCAGGCAGAAGGGTTGAGTAACTAGTGAGTGACCATGGTGATGGTGATTGTGGAGAAGTGTGGCTCAATGGTTAGAGCGATTCAAAAAGGGGGGTGGTGATGGACAGAGTATCTGAATTAAGCAGAACACTCCTACCCAGTCAAAAGATCAGGGCTTGATCCATCACCGTTTTTTAGCTCACTGCACCATCCCAGTTCAGAACCTGGCTACATGCAAATTAGTCTGTCCCTGGCCCAGTGCATCATGGGAACAGGGCAGACCAAACTACCAAGCCAATTCTGTACTGGAAAGGAAACAAGCTTCCGGGGACCGGTTTCTGGCAGTACAGCCGTCTTCGGCCCGGCTTGCTTGAATCCTGATGGTGCAGTGAGCAAGGGACTCACATCTGAGCATACCCTTCCACACTTGTGGTGGCCAAAACGATTCAAAAAGGGGGGTGGTGATGGACAGAGTATCTGAATTAAGCAGAACACTCCTACCCAGTCAAAAGATCAGGGCTTGATCCATCACCGTTTTTTAGCTCACTGCACCATCCCAGTTCAGAACCTGGCTACATGCAAATTAGTCTGTCCCTGGCCCAGTGCATCATGGGAACAGGGCAGACCAAACTACCAAGCCAATTCTTTACTGGAAAGGAAACAAGCTTCCGGGGACCGGTTTCTGGCATTACAGCCGTCTTCGGCCCGGCTTGCTTGAATCCTGATGGTGCAGTGAGCAAGGGACTCACATCTGAGCATATCCTTCCACACTTGTGGTGGCCAAAACGATTCAAAAAGGGGGGTGGTGATGGACAGAGTATCTGAATTAAGCAGAACACTCCTACCCAGTCAAAAGATCAGGGCTTGATCCATCACCGTTTTTTTAGCTCACTGCACCATCCCAGTTCAGAACTGGCTACATGCAAATTTGTCTGTCCCTGGCCCAGTGCATCATGGGAACAGGGCAGACCAAACTACCAAGCCAATTCTTTACTGGAAAGGAAACAAGCTTCCGGGGACCGGTTTCTGGCATTACAGCCGTCTTCGGCCCGGCTTGCTTGAATCCTGATGGTGCAGTGAGCAAGGGACTCACATCTGAGCATACCCTTCCACACTTGTGGTGGCCAAAACGATTCAAAAAGGGGGGTGGTGATGGACAGAGTATCTGAATTAAGCAGAACACTCCTACCCAGTCAAAAGATCAGGGCCTGATCCATCACCGTTTTTTAGCTCACTGCACCATCCCAGTTCAGAACCTGGCTACATGCAAATTAGTCTGTCCCTGGCCCAGTGCATCATGGGAACAGGGCAGACCAAACTACCAAGCCAATTCTTTACTGGAAAGGAAACAAGCTTCCGAGGACCGGTTTCTGGCATTACGGCCGTCTTCGGCCCGGCTTGCTTGAATCCTGATGGTGCAGTGAGCAAGGGACTCACATCTGAGCATACCCTTCCACACTTGTGGTGGCCAAAACGATTCAAAAAGGGGGGTGGTGATGGACAGAGTATCTGAATTAAGCAGAACACTCCTACCCAGTCAAAAGATCAGGGCTTGATCCATCACTGTTTTTTAGCTCACTGCACCATCCCAGTTCAGAACCTGGCTACATGCAAATTAGTCTGTCCCTGGCCCAGTGCATCATGGGAACAGGGCAGACCAAACTACCAAGCCATTCTTTACTTGAAAGGAAACAAGCTTCCGGGGACCGTTTTCTGGCAATACAGCCGTCTTCGGCCCGGCTTGCTTGAATCCTGATGGTGCAGTGAGCAAGGGACTCACATCTGAGCATACCCTTCCACACTTGTGGTGGCCAAAGCGATTCAAAAAGGGGGGTGGTGATGGACAGAGTATCTGAATTAAGCAGAACACTCCTACCCAGTCAAAAGATCAGGGCTTGATCCATCACCGTTTCCTTTCCAGTGAAGAACGACGAGGTAGCGGAGCGGAGCGCATTGCTGCTTAGAGCGTTTTGCGCGCTCGCGTTTTATTTCTTTCTTTTAAAAGTGCTCATTTAGCCTATGGTCCTCTGGGCTGCCCGTTTTTAAATCCCCCCTTACCTGCACCGTAATTTTGTGCCCCCACCGCCGCTAGGCAGGCTTGGTCCCCGGGTTGTTGCCATCTTGCCTGGGCTGGGGAGGTTCTTTCATCAGCGCGTGACTGCGCATGCTCCTGGGACGGGACGCCTTCTTAAGGCGAGTCCCGACCACTTCACTCTGACGAGGTAGCGGAGCGCATTGCTGCTTAGAGCGTTTTGCGTGCTCGCGTTTTATTTCTTTCTTTTAAAAGTGCTCATTTAGCCTATGGTCCTCTGGGCTGCCCGTTTTTAAATCCCCCCTTACCTGCACCGTAATTTTGTGCCCCCACCGCCGCTTGGCGGGCTTGGTCCCCGGGTTGTTGCCATCTTGCCTGGGCTGGGGAGGTTCTTTCATCAGCGCGTGACTGCGCATGCTCCTGGGACGGGACGCCTTCTTAAGGCGAGTCCCGACCACTTCACTCTGACGAGGTAGCGGAGCGCATTGCTGCTTAGAGCGTTTTGCGCGCTCGCGTTTTATTTCTTTCTTTTAAAAGTGCTCATTTAGCCTATGGTCCTCTGGGCTGCCCGTTTTTAAATCCCCCCTTACCTGCACCGTAATTTTGTGCCCCCACCGCCGCTTGGCGGGCTTGGTCCCCGGGTTGTTGCCATCTTGCCTGGGCTGGGCTGGGGAGGTTCTTTCATCAGCGCGTGACTGCGCATGCTCCTGGGACGGGACGCCTTCTTAAGGCGAGTCCCGACCACTTCACTCTGACGAGGTAGCGGAGCGCATTGCTGCTTAGAGCGTTTTGCGCGCTCGCGTTTTATTTCTTTCTTTTAAAAGTGCTCATTTAGCCTATGGTCCTCTGGGCTGCCCGTTTTTAAATCCCCCTTACCTGCACCGTAATTTTGTGCCCCCACCGCCGCTTGGCGGGCTTGGTCCCCGGGTTGTTGCCATCTTGCCTGGGCTGGGGAGGTTCTTTCATCAGCGCGTGACTGCGCATGCTCCTGGGACGGGACGCCTTCTTAAGGCGAGTCCCGACCACTTCACTCTGACGAGGTAGCGGAGCGCATTGCTGCTTAGAGCGTTTTGCGCGCTCGCGTTTTATTTCTTTCTTTTAAAAGTGCTCATTTAGCCTATGGTCCTCTGGGCTGCCCGTTTTTAAATCCCCCCTTACCTGCACTCTAATTTTGTGCCCCCACTGCCGCTTGGCGGGCTTGGTCCCCGGGTTGTTGCCATCTTGCCTGGGCTGGGGAGGTTCTTTCATCAGCGCGTGACTGCGCATGCTCCTGGGACGGGACGCCTTCTTAACGCTCCTCCCTCAGCGTAGCGGGATCGCGTAGCGGGCGTGTCCTCGCGTGGCCGGAGTCGTGCCAGAGTCCTGCCCGTCTGCGCCCGTCCGCGCAAAGGACGTGCGGGACGCTGCGGGCAGTTGGGCTCAGGTAGGCTCCTGTGGTGTGTTACTATGCTAACCTACTCAAGAGAGAGCCTTTACAATATTGGCCAGGCCGGACATAGGTGTCTTCTGCCGCCTGTCCATCCGCTCTGTGGCCCGTATCGGTGCCGCTGTAACCGCTGGCCGTTGGATATGCCGGGGACAATCCTTGTGAAGGCTACAGTGCCGGTTCGTCGGCTTAAGGGCTTTTCGTCCTCTCTGCGGGTTTCCAACCTAAATGTTAGATCTGCACTGAATCATTACCAGAATATCTATGATTTAGTTGAGGATGGTGCCCCAGACGTCCTGGCCATTACGGAAACCTGGCTTCAGGACACGGATGTAGCTATTCCAAATTTGGTTTGTCCTCCTGGCTATTCCATGTTCACTTTGAATAGACCGTCCAGAGGTGGCGGTATAGCACTTATAGTCAGGTCCTGCTTTGCATGCGTGTGGAAGGGCCTTAACATCGCCGGCTGTGAAAGCGCCTCTTTTAAAATCACTGTCAGCCCGGAATTTACATTCTCTGGGATGGTGGTGTATCGTCCACCGGGTAGTGACGTGGTGTTTCGAAGTTCGTTTCCGGATGCCCTGGGCACACTGGTCATAGGGTGTGCCAATTATTCCATCTTGGGCGACCTGAACTTACATTTCGACGCCCCCTCTAACCTGGCGGTCAGTAGCATCACCGCTGACTTAGAGGCCTTCCCGCTTATTCAGCTGGTTTCGCAGCCTACCCACATAGGGGGTCACATTCTTGACCCCTTTTTTACCAACTTGCCGGGGACTAATATTACATCTATCTCCCCGATAGCATGGACTGACCATTTTCTGGTGACCATTCTGTGTCCCATCCCGACGGCTCCTCCCACTCCGTCGGTGAGATGTGCTCCTAGGAGGTTGTGGAATCAACTTAAGCTAGAGGATTTGCACCACCTTCTAGCGGAAGATCCGTTGGGTCCACTGGTAGATGTTGAGGATGGCTATGACCGCTTCTGCTCCTGGACTACCAGGGCTCTCGACACTCTGATTCCTATTACATCAACTAAGATCAGTACCAGAGAGTCGAGCCCCTGGTACGACAGTGTCCTGCGTGCCTTGAAGACGGCCTGTAGGCGGGCTGAAAGAGCTTGGCGAAAGACATATGGGGCCGATTTAAAAGCTGCATATGCCGCATCTACCAAGACTTACCATCGGGCAATTTGCCGAGCTCGGGCAGCTTATTATGCTGCAGAGTTTCGTTGCAGCCCAAACCCATCGAAGACCATCTTCAAGGCCGTGAAGGATTTGGTAGCGAAGCGAACTCCCTCTGCAGTGGTGAGTTCTATCTCCCACTGTGAATCCCTGGTTGCTTATTTCTTGGGGAAAGTCCAAACAATCTATCAGGCATTCCCCGACACAGGGATTGACTTGGGAGGTTCTAATGCGACACCACATTCCACCACCCTGCTTTCCTTTCCCCCTCTTCCCCTAGACGGGTTTGACAAACTCGCCTTGCGAGTTAAATCTGGCTCTCCATCCGACCCAGTTAGGTCTGCTCTGTTTAGAGAGCAGGCCTTTATGGGGCGCACTGCGGTGTGTTCCCTTGTCAACCTATCTTTGGAGACAGGGGTGGTTCCAACTAAGTGGAAACAGGCGGTGGTGTCTCCCATCCTCAAGAAATCTTCCCTTGACCCTTCTAAGCCCGAGAACTATCGACCCATCTCGCTGCTGCCTTGGCCGGTGAAAATCACAGAGGCCCATGTCAACTTGGCCCTGTCGGAGTACCTCACACGAACTAATGCCCTCGATCCCACACAGAACGGCTTCCGTGCTGGCCACAGCACGGAGACCGCCCTTCTTATGATGGTGGAACATCTCCGTGCGGTGTTGGATGCTGGACAGACGGCGGCGCTGATATTGTTAGATCTCAGCGCCGCTTTCGATACCGTCTCGCACAGCATCCTCCTGCATCAGCTCGAGGAGATAGGTGTCGGTGGACTGGCCCTGCAATGGTTACGCTCCTACCTTGGCGATCGTTCCTTCTGTGTTTCCATCTCCCCCTTCAAGTCCAATTTTCAACCACTGGCCATGGGGGTCCCACAGGGGTCCTCGCTGAGCTCCACGTTGTTTAATCTTTACGTGAGACCTCTAGCTGATGTCGCGAGGCAGTGGGGCCTAACATTGGTCTCATATGCCGATGACACACAGCTGGCGGTTACTCTCAGCGGGGACGCAGAAGTGGATGCCCCCAGGTTTCAGGATGGATTGAAGGCAGTGGCAAGCTGGCTGACAGGAAACTGTCTCCAGCTGAATGCCACTAAAACAGAGGTTATGGTTGTCGGTAGGGGAGCGGAACTCTGGGGTGACCAATGGTGGCCACGTGAGCTGGGACCATCCCCGGCGCCGGTTCTGGAGCTGAAAAACCTGGGCGTGTGGATAGACTCGGGCCTGACTTTTGTAGGGCACACTAAAAGAACAGCGGCTTGTTGTTTTGGTCTGTTGAGAGGCTTAAGACCTGTTCTTAAGTACTTTGATGCCCCAACTAGACAGCTTGTGATCCAGGCTACTGTCATCTCGTGCTTGGATTACGCGAGTTCCCTTCTCGCCGGGGCCAATCAGGCCGAACTTACTCGATTACAACGAGTACAAAATGCCGCAGCTAGGGCAATCGTCGGCCTCCCTAAATTCTGTTCGGTCGCGAATGTTCTCCGTTCCCCACACTGGCTCCCAATACGGAAGCGGATTCTTTTTAAGATACTCTGCCTCGCCTTTAAAATCTTGAGAGGCATGGGTCCTGAAATTCTGTCTGGCTCTCTTCTCTTTTATGTCCCTACGCGCACTCTTCGCTCCCAGGGCCAGGCCCTGGCGGTAGTTCCCAGATATAGGCTCTGCCGTATGGGTGGCCGTTCCTTTGGAGTAAAGGCGGCATCAGCTTGGAACTCCCTCCCGGTAGAACTGCGCCTGTTAGAAGATCTTATGGCTTTTAGGAAAGCCTTGAAAACATTCCTGTTTTAGTTTTTTAGCTTCCGTATGTGCTATGCATTTAAGGTAGTCCCTTTGGCTCTTTTAGCTGTGTTATGTTTCTCATGCTATTCCTCGTCAATGCGCCAGGACGCTCCTTAGCTGGAGTAGCTGCGCGCACAATAAAAATCTATAACATAACATAACATAACATAACAAGAATTGGCTTGGTAGTTTGGGCTGCCCTGTTCCCGTGATGCACTGGGCCAGGGACAGCCTAATTTGCATATAGCCAGGTTCTGAACTGGGATGGTGCAGTGAGCTAAAAAACGGTGATGGATCAAGCCCTGATCTGTTGACTGGGTAGGAGTGTTCTGATTAACTCACATACTCTGTCCATCACCACCCCCTTTTTGAAATTATTTTGGCCACCATGAGTGTGGAAGGGTATGCTCAGACATGAGTCCCTTGCTCATTGCACCATCAGGATTCAAGCAAGCCGGGCCGAAGACGGCTGTAATGCCAGAAACCAGTCCCCGGAAGCTTGTTTCCTTTCCAGTGAAGAATTGGCTTGGTAGTTTGGGCTGCCCTGTTCCCGTGATGCACTGGGCCAGGGACAGACTAATTTGCATATTGCCAGGTTCTGAACTGGGATGGTGCAGTGAGCTAACAAACGGTGATGGATCAAGCCCTGATCTGTTGACTGGGTAGGAGTGTTCTGATTAACTCACATACTCTGTCCATCACCACCCCCTTTTTGAAATTATTTTGGCCACCATGAGTGTGGAAGGGTATGCTCAGACATGAGTCCCTTGCTCATTGCACCATCAGGATTCAAGCAAGCCGGGCCGAAGACGGCTGTAATGCCAGAAACCGGTCCCCGGAAGCTTGTTTCCTTTCCAGTGAAGAATTGACTTGGTAGTTTGGGCTGCCCTGTTCCCGTGATGCACTGGTCCAGGGACAGACTAATTAGCATATAGCCAGGTTCTGAACTGGGATGGTGCAGTGAGCTAAAAAACGGTGATGGATCAAGCCCTGATCTGTTGACTGGGTAGGAGTGTTCTGATTAACTCACATACTCTGTCCATCACCACCCCCTTTTTGAAATTATTTTGGCCACCATGAGTGTGGAAGGGTATGCTCAGACATGAGTCCCTTGCTCATTGCACCATCAGGATTCAAGCAAGCCGGGCCGAAGACGGCTGTAATGCCAGAAACCGGACCCCGGAAGCTTGTTTCCTTTCCAGTGAAGAATTGGCTTGGTAGTTTGGGCTGCCCTGTTCCCGTGATGCACTGGGCCAGGGACAGACTAATTTGCATATAGCCAGGTTCTGAACTGGGATGGTGCAGTGAGCTAAAAAACGGTGATGGATCAAGCCCTGATCTGTTGACTGGGTAGGAGTGTTCTGATTAACTCACATACTCTGTCCATCACCACCCCCTTTTTGAAATTATTTTGGCCACCATGAGTGTGGAAGGGTATGCTCAGACATGAGTCCCTTGCTCATTGCTCCATCTGGATTCAAGCAAGCCGGGCCGAAGATGGCTGTAATGCCAGAAACCGGTCCCCGGAAGCTTGTTTCCTTTCCAGTGAAGTATTGGCTTGGTAGTTTTGGCTGCCCTGTTCCCGTGATGCACTGGGCCAGGGACAGACTAATTTGCATATAGCCAGGTTCTGAACTGGGATGGTGCAGTGAGCTAAAAAACGGTGATGGATCAAGCCCTGATCTGTTGACTGGGTAGGAGTGTTCTGATTAACTCACATACTCTGTCCATCACCACCCCCTTTTTGAAATTATTTTGGCCACCATGAGTGTGGAAGGGTATGCTCAGACATGAGTCCCTTGCTCATTGCACCATCAGGATTCAAGCAAGCCGGGCCGAAGACGGCTGTAATGCCAGAAACCGGTCCCCGGAAGCTTGTTTCCTTTCCAGTGAAGAATTGGCTTGGTAGTTTGGGCTGCCCTGTTCCCGTGATGCACTGGGCCAGGGACAGACTAATTTGCATATAGCCAGGCTCTGAACTGGGATGGTGCAGTGAGCTAAAAAACGGTGATGGATGAAGCCCTGATCTGTTGACTGGGTAGGAGTGTTCTGATTAACTCACATACTCTGTCCATCACCACCCCCTTTTTGAAATTATTTTGGCCACCATGAGTGTGGAAGGATATGCTCAGACATGAGTCCCTTGCTCATTGCACCATCAGGATTCAAGCAAGCCGGGCCGAAGACGGCTGTAATGCCAGAAACCGGTCCCTGGAAGCTTGTTTCCTTTCCAGTGAAGAATTGGCTTGGTAGTTTGGGCTGCCCTGTTCCCGTAATGCACTGGGCCAGGGACAGACTAATTTGCATATAGCCAGGTTCTGAACTGGGATGGTGCAGTGAGCTAAAAAACGGTGATGGATCAATCCCTGATCTGTTGACTGGGTAGGAGTGTTCTGATTAACTCACATACTCTGTCCATCACCACCCCCTTTTTGAAATTATTTTGGCCACCATGAGTGTGGAAGGGTATGCTCAGACATGAGTCCCTTGCTCATTGCACTATCAGGATTCAAGCAAGCCGGGCCGAAGACGGCTGTAATGCCAGAAACCGGTCCCCGGAAGCTTGTTTCCTTTCCAGTGAAGAATTGGCTTGGTAGTTTGGGCTGCCCTGTTCCCGTGATGCACTGGGCCAGGGACAGACTAATTTGCATATAGCCAGGTTCTGAACTGGGATGGTGCAGTGAGCTAAAAAACGGTGATGGATCAAGCCCTGATCTGTTGACTGGGTAGGAGTGTTCTGATTAACTCACATACTCTGTCCATCACCACCCCCTTTTTGAAATTATTTTGGCCACCATGAGTGTGGAAGGGTATGCTCAGACATGAGTCCCTTGCTCATTGCACCATCAGGATTCAAGCAAGCCGGGCCAAAGACGGCTGAAATGCCAGAAACCGGTCCCCGGAAGCTTGTTTCCTTTCCAGTGAAGAATTGGCTTGGTAGTTTGGGCTGCCCTGTTCTCGTGATGCACTGGGCCAGGGACAGACTAATTTGCATATAGCCAGGTTCTGAACTGGGATGGTGCAGTGAGCTAAAAAACGGTGATGGATCAAGCCCTGATCTGTTGACTGGGTAGGAGTGTTCTGATTAACTCACATACTCTGTCCATCACCACCCCCTTTTTGAAATTATTTTGGCCACCATGAGTGTGGAAGGGTATGCTCAGACATGAGTCCCTTGCTCATTGCACCATCAGGATTCAAGCAAGCCGGGCCGAAGACGGCTGTAATGCCAGAAACCGGTCCCCGGAAGCTTGTTTCCTTTCCAGTGAAGAATTGGCTTGGTAGTTTGGGCTGCCCTGTTCCCGTGATGCACTGGGCCAGGGACAGACTAATTTGCATATAGCCAGGTTCTGAACTGGGATGGTGCAGTGAGCTAAAAAACGGTGATGGATCAAGCCCTGATCTGTTGACTGGGTAGGAGTGTACTGATTAACTCACATACTCTGTCCATCACCACCCCCTTTTTGAAATTATTTTGGCCACCATGAGTGTGGAAGGGTATGCTCAGACATGAGTCCCTTGCTCATTGCACCATCAGGATTCAAGCAAGCCGGGCCGAAGACGGCTGTAATGCCAGAAACCGGTCCCCGGAAGCTTGTTTCCTTTCCAGTGAAGAATTGGCTTGGTAGTTTGGGCTGCCCTGTTCCCGTGATGCACTGGGCCAGAGACAGACTAATTTGCATATAGCCAGGTGCTGAACTGGGATGGTGCAGTGGGCTAAAAAACGGTGATGGATCAAGCCCTGATCTGTTGACTGGGTAGGAGTGTTCTGATTAACTCACATACTCTGTCCATCACCACCCCCTTTTTGAAATTATTTTGGCCACCATGAGTGTGGAAGGGTATGCTCAGACATGAGTCCCTTGCTCATTGCACCATCAGGATTCAAGCAAGCCGGGCCGAAGACGGCTGTAATGCCAGAAACCGGTCCCCGGAAGCTTGTTTCCTTTCCAGTGAAGAATTGGCTTGGTAGTTTGGGCTGCCCTGTTCCCGTGATGCACTGGGCCAGGGACAGACTAATTTGCATATAGCCAGGTTCTGAACTGGGATGGTGCAGTGAGCTAAAAAACGGTGATGGATCAAGCCCTGATCTGTTGACTGGGTAGGAGTGTTCTGATTAACTCACATACTCTGTCCATCACCACCCCCTTTTTGAAATTATCAATGGTTAGAGCGGCAGACCCTGATGCAGAGGTCTGGCCCGGGACCAGGGTTCAATTTCTGCCTCGGCGGGTCTTGGGCTCAATTTCCCCGGACCTGATAATTCTCGCCTCGGTGCCTATTCTAATCATGGGTCCCACCCTCAACTCTGGGCAATGGCTTGCTTAATCTCCACAATGGCCCTAACAGCACTGGGATGCCTTGCTTCACCTTGGGGGTGCCCAGGAGTGAACATTTCACAGGGAAAAGCCAGGAAGGGTTCCACAGCGGTATGAGTACAGCGCTAGGATGCCCCATTGCTGGGGCAGCAGTGCGCTTTACAAGTACAAATTCATTCATTCATACCACTTCTGTCCAGGGGGATCTTCACACACTGTCAGGTGGATAGGGGTCGGGAGATCTGCACCAGCGATACTATCACACAACACACGAGTTATGTGTTACCCTCAGGAGGAGCATGCGTGCTTCCAAGGAAGTCCTGGTTTGCCAGGCAAGTGTTCAACTGCAGGGGTTGGTCCCTAGGTTGGGAAGCCGGGTTCAGGTGTTGTCTGACCTGGAGGAAGGGGTGACTGTAATCAGTGTCCTGACCGATGTAGCTTCTAGGGGTACCACTCTAGGTGGGAAGGTACAGCACTCTGGAAGGTGTTGCAGAGGAAGGGAGTCCTCGCCTCTGACCCCAGTGCAGCCTGAGGGTTTAGACTCTAGGTTGGAGGGCCAGGTTCAGGGTGTCCCCCCTGACCTGGTAGCCCAGTTGCAGGATAGAACCCCTGAACTGGTGGGCAGAATGTGCAGGACACCTGCTACAGGCACCCTGACAATTCTGGAAGGGGGTACCGCTCCAGGTGGGAGGGTACAGAGCCCCAAGGAGGAGAACCTGGTGTGGGAGAGGCCACCCCAGTCTCTGGTCTAGCCACCGGGTACAGGCCTGGGGCTGGTAGGTCAGTGTCAGGATGTTATACCTGACCTGACAGGAGGGAGAATGGACAATGGGTGGCAAGCACCTAGGGCTACTGCCCCTGGCTCTCTGCTGCCATGGACGTTTGAGAGCCCTGAGAGCCCTGAGAGGCATAAAGCCTGGGTCTCATCACTGGCTACTCTCAGTGGCCACTGTGGCTTGCTGTCTGTCTGTTGGGACGCACCTGTGACAAGTAAAGGTTACATGCTACACAGATAGTGTCCACAGGTGAGGAGAAGGGTTCCCCATGTATTAGCTCGGTGGGCCCTGAGAGTATGGACAGAGGAATTGAAATGGGTTCAGATTGGCGTAGAACTGGAATATGCCCCTGCTGTTGCATGCCAGGTCAATGTTCTATATCCCAAAGCAGGGAAGCCCTTCAAGGTAGTGATTAGTCTACCCTGCGTTTTGGCTGGAAGGGGGCTGTGTTGGATATGGCCCTTTTTTGCAGGGTCATACCTGAACTTTTTGCCTTCCTCCTATATTTTTTCTGACCTGTTGTTGGCTATTTTATGACTCTGGGCACTTTACCACTGCTGATCAGTGCTAAAGTGCATATGCTCTCCCTATTATAAATTAATGTATGAATTCGTGATTCCATGATTGGCTGGTTTGGTTTACTTGTCAGACCCTAGTACAGTGCACCAGGAGTGCCCAGGGCTTGGAAACCAAATGCTTCTAGTGGGCTTGCAGCACTGGTTGTGCCACCCACAGAAGCAGCCTGTAAAAGTATGTCTAAGGTTTGCCATTGCAGAGCCTGTGTGCAGTCTGGTACTGTCATGCTGACTGGGCAGTGCACCCACTTGCCAGTCCCTAACCTTCCCTTTTCTTCATATCAGACACCCCAATGGTAGGCCCAACGGCAGGGTGCATTGTAAGTATAAGGTAGGACATGCCCTGGTGTGTATGGCATGTCCTAATAGTGAATTACAGCCATTTTTTCACTATTTCAAGGCTACCTGTTCTCCATAGGCCAGAATGGGTAGTTAGATTATTACATTTTATAATCCTAACTTACTCAGAGAACATGGTAGAAATTCGAGTTTAGTATGCCTGAACTCAGAATGATAAAATACATCTTTTAGTGATGTTGGTTTTAACATTCTGTGTTTGAAAATAACACTTTTAGAAAGTAGGTATTTTCTTGTCTAACTATTCAGGCCTGCCTCTGCTAGGTTGTATATTCCTTATCTGGAGTTTGAGTGACAGTGGTGCTAGGGGATTCCCCGAGACAGGGTGAGTCCGCCCAGTGGTGAATAGAGAGATCTGCATCTAGATGGAAGTTGCACCTGGGACCTGAATAGGACTGTGCCTGCCCCCCACAGTGCTGGTTCCAGTGCGTTTGATGTCTCTGCCCTGCACTGTGAAAGGAGAGAAGGAATCATGTCAACAGAGTGCTCCAGGGCTGTGCCTTTCCTCCACAATGCTGGCTCCACCGCCTGTGGGGAGCGTCTGATGTCTCTGCCCTGCACTGTGAAAGAAGAGGAGGAATCATGTCAACAAAGTGCACCAGACCTGTGCTTTCCCTCCACAATGCTGGCTCCACCTCATGTGGGGCGTCTGATGTTTCTGCCATGCATTGTGAAAAGAAAGAAGGAGGCATGTAAACAGTGTGCTCCAGAACTGGTTTCGACTGGGCAAAGATCCCTCTGCCCTCAGAGGACAAAGGATTTTGGGGTACAAATATTGGGATCCTGATCCCATGAAATTACATCACATTGGACTAAAAGAAGAAACCTTGACCGAGGAGAGGAACCTGAAGAAACTGAGGAGACACTATTCCCAAGCTGAAGTGCTGCTTGGGGGATTGGCCTGCAGTGGTTGCCTTAATGCCAAAGGAAGGAGAAAGGAACTTTGTGTACTTTGCTTTCAACTTGTGAAGGATCTCCAAGGGCTTGGAAAAGAGCTTGCCTCCTGCTGAAGTCTCAGGGACAACAGACTTTACCGCCCAGCACCCCAGAGTTCTTTGAAAGTGCCTGCTGCTGTTTTGGCCCTTCTGAGGAACTGTGTGTCGCAAGGAGCTGGAAGCGCGACTCAACGAGAAGATATGAGTAATAAAGGGGTAGGCCCTTATAACTCAAGGACCTGGGTCCATGTAGCAGTACAAATAAAATGTGGTCCGAGTTACCATATAACTAATATAATAAATCAATGTTATATCACATAGAAATTCACCATATATACATTTGTCAAGGATTTAAACACAATTATCGAGAAAAAAATCATGGAAATTGCATTTATTAGTGCAATATTTGTTTAGGCGCAATAATGATATTTGCGTATATAAATCCGCCTATTGTATCCAATTTTTCAAAACAAACAAAACTTGAATGCAATTGTAAAATCATTACATTTGAAGTGCTCTCAGTGAAAGGGAGGGGGAAGTGTGGAGGTTGTGAGGGACCGGGTAAAGGTGGTGTGACTTTTTCAAGACATCACGTTAAAATCAAAACGCCTTTACAAGAAATGTACAGAAGGTTCCAGAATAGCATCACACATAGGTTAAATTAATAGTTTTTCTTTATGTCCTATGGTGTGTTCAAATGGCGTAGTCTACGTTTCGACCCCCAGTGTACGCTAGAATGGTGATTAATGCCTCATGTTGGGGTCTTCATCAGGACAATGGTGTGGAGAGCCTGAAAAAATTAATGGCGAGGCTGGAATTTAATTTGAAATGGTGAACAAACTAAGTGGCAATGAAATTGCAGGAATGAATTACATACATCAATAGACGGTCGACATCTGTGCCGTCTTAGCGTGGGCCTGGGCAGGGCTCCTATTAATTCTGTGAATACATAATGGATGGAGATAATGTTTCAGTGGGTTATGTGGCAAAATTGCCCGAGGAAATAAATAGAATGGAGCGGGGAACTTACTTGGACTCCTTTCCTTAATGACGTCTGAGCATCGTGTCAGGGAAAAATCTTGGTGTTCTCACAAAAGTTTGACGCACTGTAAAAGAGATTTCGTTTAGAGAGATTGTGACTCGAAAGTATATCAGTTTAGGGCGAGAGAAGTTAAGAACAATAGGCAATTAAGAGAGGTGCATTCTGGTCCCATGGGTTCCGAGTGCACATTGAAGTTTAATGGCATTGCTCGTAAAACCTTACATGAAAGCATTTTGTGCACGAGCGTCACATGGGATTAAAAACGGGACTGTGGCATGTTAAAAATCCCTATGGCTCGTAAAGCAGGGTACTGGGCTCGATTCCCAAAGTTCATGCCATCACTTACTTGGGCTTTTCAAGGGCCGAGAATGCTCCTTGCTCGCTCGAGGTGCAGACGCCGAGTGCTGACAGGAAAAATGGGCTTGTCAGTGTAGACCAATCGCATTCAACCTCTTTGGACAGACTCTGGCACCGCGCGAAGCTAGAGCAGGGGAGCGTCTAAAAGTAGAGATTGACTAACTCGGGGTTAAGGGAGTGTATGGAGGCTAGCGCATAACTCCTCAATGGTTGCTTGGAAAATACCAATAGTATGTACGGATACCATATGCGTGTGATATAAGTTGGAACATTTATGTGTCTCATACCTGGATGGATTTGGACTGATAACCACATACAAAATGTCTTTGATCAAATATCATACATGTCATAACTGTATTGGAGGGAGAAAAAATACCAACATAATCATCATATGGTATTTATATACAATACAAGCACGGGTATCACTGGACATCTATGCATGATAGTATAATCTGTATGTTATAAGTGTGTAAGCAGCATCATTATTGGTGTCCATTGTATAATGTCAAACTGCAGTTTTAAATGTTAAGGGATCAGGTTACTGCATGCAGGATGTTCATTCTGGGTTTATGCCAGCCATTTGGGCAAAGTTGGCATCTAGTTCATTGAGCCCACGGGTGATGGTTTTGAGTAAATACATCCATTTACATTCCCTGATATTTAGTATGGTGTTCAAATTTCCACCACGTGGTCCCAATGAGATCTTTTCCAGTACTAACCATCTGATGGACTCTGGAGTGTGGTTTTGTTCACTGAAGTGTTCCACTAGGGGGGCTCCCACCGTGGAACAGCGAATTCTGCTGCAGTGTTGAAATATCCGATTTTTTATTTTCTGCTTTGTCTGCCCAACATACATCAAGTTGCATGGGCACATGATGGCGTAGATAACACCACTCGTGTTACAATTTGTGAAAGATTTCAAGTCTATAGTGAGATCATTATACACTAGTTGTTTTGTTTCCCAGCATGTGAGACATGCTTTGCATGTTGTGCATTTGAAGTGGCCGACCACCTCGGGTAGATTCCATAGTCGTTGAATGGTCGGAGCCTGTGGAATGTCCAGCATTGAATGTACCACATGATCCCTTACGCTTTTGGCCTTTCTGAAGGCATGCATCAGTGGGTCCGGGCTCTCAAGGGTGTCTGCAACCAACCCCCAGTGTTTGTTGACTATTTTGCGTATTTCGTTGCTCTTAGTGCAAAATGTTGTGACACAGATCATGCGTTCCAGAGAGGTAGTACGTGTTTTGGGTTCTAGTAGAGTTGATCTGTCTTGGAACCAGGCTCGCTTGCGTGATCTTTTTACCAAACGCTTAGGGTATCCTCTGTCTATTAAGCGATTGATCAGGTCCTCAGATTCCTTGAAGAAATCCTCCTTCAGGGAGCAGTTTCTCCGTATGCGGAGAAACTGGCCGAAGGGTAAATTGTCCCTTAAACCCCTCGTGTGGTGGCTTGTGTATCTCAAAAGAGAATTTCTTTCCGACGGTTCTCTAAAGAGAGTGGTGTGAAGGTGGCCATCATCCGCTTTGATAGTATTATCCAGGAAGTCGATGGACTCTTTGCTCGCAAAGCCCTGGAGATGGGGTTCCTGACGACCAAGGAGCAACAATACCTTAACGTTGAACAACCCAGGACACCTACCATATATGTACTACCCAAAGTACATAAGAATCCAACAAAGCCACCGGGACGCCCGATCATTTCAGGTTGTGGTTCACTTCTAGAACCACTATGTAAATATGTGGATGTCTTCTTGAAACCACTTGCAGAAGCCACACCGACGTACCTCAGAGACACTATGCAGGTCATCAACCTCATAGAACAAACTCCCTTCAATAAAAATAGTCAAATCTTGGTCACGATGGACATTGTCTCATTATACACAAGCATCCCCCAGATACCAGCATTAGAGTGTATCAAAAGAGTTCTCAACAGACGTGAACAACCAGCGGGAGTTCCCACAGAATTTATAGTGGATCTACTAGAAATTGCAATGTCAAAGAACTTCTTTATGTTCCAGAACAAATTCTTCATCCAAAGCAAAGGAGTTGCTATGGGCGCTGCATTTGCTCCAGACCTGGCCATCCTATATATGTCTGAATATGAACATCACTGCATACTGACAGAGGAGAACCCATACGTGACATGATTTCCACCTGGCATCGCTATATAGATGACGTCTTTGTGATATGGACAGGTGACGAAGAAGCACTCCACGCCTTTATGAATTGGCTAAACAACCAATCGGAAGATATAAAATTCACAATGAACATGAGCAAAGAGTCCATCGACTTCCTGGATATTACTATCAAAGCGGATGATGGCCACCTTCACACCACTCTCTTTAGAAAACCGTCGGAAAGAAATTCTCTTTTGAGATACACAAGCCACCACACGAGGGGTTTAAGGGACAATTTACCCTTCGGCCAGTTTCTCCGCATACGGAGAAACTGCTCCCTGAAGGAGGATTTCTTTAAGGAATCTGAGGACCTGATCAATCGCTTAATAGACAGAGGATACCCTAAGCGTTTGGTAAAAAGATCACGCAAGCGAGCCTGGTTCCAAGACAGATCAACTCTACTAGAACCCAAAACACGTACTACCTCTCTGGAACGCATGATCTGTGATGGAGCGAGATAGAAAACAGAATTTTGTTTAAACTCGCGAAATCACATTTCCATAACATGAATAATAATATTAATAATTTGTGATATGTCGTGCTAATACAATTTAGATTAAACTTTAAACATGGGGGACTAACATGTGTGCTCATAAACGTGCATAATTGTTGCATCTTTTTGTTCGTGCAAAATAATAAAATAATGTATTGTTTTCGTTTTTGTCATTACTAACTGCTGCAAAATTAAAAGAAGCATGTGCTTATTTTGCTTTTCCTTGTCTGCGTGATGTCATTTCTACTATTCTAGGTGCACATAAGTCACATGGATTAATGAAGACTGGTAGATATAAACGCTGCTTTATTTGTTTGCATTTGCTAGGTAACATTTGACTAATCGGGTGGGTTAATTAATTAGTAAATCATGGGGTGGATACAGAATCTACATTATTTCTTACATTAATACTTTTCTTGTGTTTGTTTTATACTAGAAAGCTTAAGTTGCCTGCTTTTGGGCCTAGTTTGCTTGAGTCGCAGAAAGCTGAAATTTACTTCTGCAAAAGTCACGAGACGCCCATTCTGAAATAAAGTGTTCATCAAAAGCTGCATTCACAAAGCAAAAACTGATGTGCTGTCATCATTCTGTCGGACGTGGCCAAGGTCGAAAAAGAACATTTTGTCAGCCTTAACTTGGCATCCGCGGAAGTCGAATGGACGCAGCGAGAATATTGTTATACAATTGTTGCAAACCTAGGAAGCTCCTGGTTGCACTCGGAAAGGACAATGGTCCTTAAGAAAAATGACTTAATGGAATATTTGAAAAGTGGGTGACATGTCACTTGTCACTCTCAGCCAATGGGACGTCGAAGATTTCTGAAAACTTTCCTTTGCGTAGTTTAGTTAGCGTAGAAAGGTATAAAAAGTCATGCCCCTAGGGATGGGCTGGCTGCTGCTTTCTGACTTTCCGATGAGGGTGATGTGCTGTCGGACTTTGCGTGGAGCACGTAAGAATCCTCAAAGAACTTTACTTTAATTTCTATTATTTTAGCTCAGCTAGGGACTTAGGTTTTAGAAATGCTAAACTTTTAATAATTCTTTTAAACTCTGATTTATCTGCTTAAACTGCTTTTTCTCATGATTCTTTACAGACATGTTTACTTTAATGCAAATGAAATTCATTTATAAAACTATCAACTTATATACCATAATTTAGTAATAAATCTTACTTTTGACAAACAAGCTGGTCTTGATTATTCAGAAGTGTGGGTTACTATTAGCTAGATCACGTCGCCAATGGTGGTCGTTTAAAATAATGAGTATGTGTCATAATGACAATATTCTTTCCGCTAATGTATAATATTGTATATAATTTGTAGATTAGGTGTATATAGATTTATTCTGACCACCTGATTCAGTAGGCCCAAAATATGTCAGGTTTATAAATGGGTCCATGAGTTGGTGTAGAGTTTGTTATTAGGTTATGAAGTTGGGTAGCGTTGTTTATGACATATTTTCTATAGCCCGCTGGATCAATTCTCTGGTAGCAGAAATTGATGGTTGCTAAGGGGTAACCAAGGTAATATGTTGGTTGCTAAGGGTTACTAAGGTGTTATGGTATGGAAATAGGATCGATGTTTTAACACATGTTGAGTTTGTTATTCGTGCAATCTGTAAGCTATACCGGTATAGATTGTGTGGCGAGAAATTAGTCACGCAAATCATCTGTTCTGTTTGTAGTGATATCGCCGAGTATCACAAGTGGTATCGCCGTGTACCAGAAGTATTGTCGCCGTGCAATACAGTGTTGTCGCCGTGCAGCACAGTGTTAGGGCTAGGTGTGAATCTTGGATAGTGAGGGTTTTCTAAGAAATTAGAGCAGCATGAGAATAGGGACAAAGCGCCTTCCATAAAACTCACTGTGATAAGAGTATTAGTTATATCCGAGCTTGAGTGAAGGGTAAAGTAGAGTCGGTGCATGATTATCTATAAACAGGTTAGAGTCCTGTACGGGTACATGTTTCATATCTATAAACAGGTGAGAGTCCTGTACGGATAACGTCGTTATTTTGCTAACGGTGCATGATTTCTATAAACAGGTGAGAGTCCTGTACGGATTTCATGTGTGTTCGAAATTAGGGAATTTTCCGTGTGAAAGTGCGAGTTTGATTTGTATTTTATGTTCAAGTGGAACTCTTAGAACTGTCACTTCGCGGTGCGTTCAGAGCAAAGCGAGTTCATAATTATACGTGTTAGAAGGGTGGGGTAAGGGTTACTCTACTGACAATTGAAAATTATCCTTAGTGTGAATAGCGCCGTCTATTCCGAAGTGTGGATACTTGAATGTATGTAAACTATCCTAAATAGTGAAACAAACAGATGAGTCCTTATTGTCATTGTTAAGAATTAATTTACACTGAAAAGTGTTCTTAAAATGGCGCTGTGAAAAGATTTTGTGAAGGAGGGGTAAGCGCCAGGAGGGAGAAACGAGAAACCGCAGCTGCTGTGTACGTCACAGAGCCGCGCTGGGATTGGGTGACCTACGTCACAAACTATACTCTGATTGGCTCTTGAGTCTCTGACGGTCCGTAAGCTGATTGGTTCTTTAGGAAAACTCCATTTTTATTGGTTGAGCTGAAAAGTGACGTAGCTCAACTGTCATTGGCTTGTTGGTGTGTTTCGCGCACGGATTGGTTGTTTTTGCGGAACATCCCGGAAATATTTACGAACGATTTTGTGAATTAGATTTAACTCCTAAAAATGAGTTATCATTTTAAACATGTTGAGAAAAAGCCAACATTATTTCAAAAGTTTAAGAATTTATTTTCGCCTGACAAGAAAATCGAAACGCGAGGTGGTAAATTACTTCATAAGTATAAAACACCTGCAGCGTACATGGAAGGTGAATATGGATATCATACTGTCTTATGGTTTGATAGTTGGAAACGCTATACTAAGAACGACGGTGTTTTAACTTGGCCTGATGATGGTTCATTTAATGTAAAAGTCTTGAGAAATTTACGAGAGAAAATGAATGCTCTTGTTCCAAAACCGAGACCAACTCAATTTGAAGCTTTAGTTGAGTGGGAAGATGAGATGTATCAGTTACAAAGAGAAGCTAGTGGAATTAAAAGACCTTCTAAAAATCCACCTTGGAGAAGAGAAACTCATGAAGATAGATTGAGAATGTGGAGACAGGGAAACATGAGTGAAGGATTGTATTTAATTCAGGAAATGGTAATGGGTACTCCTACAGGGAAATCTATGGAAAGTGAATCTGAAGATGCAGTTATGGAAGAAATTTATACTACAGCTAGAAAGAATCAGCCTTTGAGACCTCCTAGATCATGGTCTACTCCGGTGGTTTCTATTGAAACTTCACCGAGTGCACCTCCAATTAATGAAGCTCCTAAACTTTATCCAAATAATTGTGAAATCATTGAAACTCCTAGAAGACCAGAATTTGATAATGCTCGAAATGAAGGTAGGCATTTTACAATGGCTCCAAGGGCGAGAGAAGCTCCAAAAGATTATAACAGAGAGGCAAGAAATGTTGAAGATGTCGATTCTGCTGAATATTTGAGATCTAAAGAAGAATTAATTAGAAGAATGACAAAAGGCATGGAAGCTGTGACAGTTCCAGTAACGATTGGTCCTGTTCAGCCTGTATTTGACCAAAAAGAATCAAGCAAAACAGGTTTAACTATTCCTTTAAATGCAGAAATTCAAAGGGTTGCTGAAAAATTTTATTCAGATTTATCTGAAATAAACTCTTCTAGATCGAGAATGCCTGATTTAACCTTTAATGAGGATTTATCTCCAAAAACACCAATGGGTGCTATTTCAGATGTAGGGAGTCCTGAAGTCAGGGTAACCACACCAAAACTTGATGTGGCTAAATTAAAAGCAAATATCGAAGAATTAATAATCGGAACAATAGGTCCAGATAGTTTAAATTACTATCGAGATGATGAACTACTGTTCATTTGCAAAAGCATTCAGTGGAAAACAAAAAACAAATACGATCAACTAGAGGATCTAGCAGCGGAACTTGAAATCGATGTGAGCAAACAAAAGAATTTTGCAAAACATTACAGATTAGACTTTTCAGAAAGTGACATTGAGAGTTTGAACTCAATGGGAAGAATACTACATATAAAAGATTTGATCGTTTATATCAAAAAGCTAGGAGAACTCAATAAGTGGAGAGTAAAATGGACGAAAAAGAAGGAAGATGAAAGATTGGAAAAATTGTCAAAACAATTTCCAATGAGAGAGATTGCAGGTGGAGGATATGTTCATGTCCCTTGGTCGAGACAGGACATTCTGTTATTTACAAATGACTTTCCGAAATTGAGGGAAAAACCAGTTGAGTGGTACAGACAAGTGGATAGATTTATCAAAGTGTCAAAAGTTCTGTGGATTGATTTAGATGGATTCTTTGACATTGTCGTTCCATCAGATCTTTGGACAGAATGTAAAATATCAATTAGTTGGCCAAAAACAGAACCTGAGTGAATCAAAGAAACAGGTGCTCCAAATCCACTTGTAATGGATTTTTACGAAAAAGTAATTGTTTGGATGAAAAACAAAATTCCACCCAAAGAAGTTGATTGGGTTAAAATAGAAAGGACAGAACAGGAAACAAAAGAATCAGTTCATTCTTTTTATGAAAGGCTACTGTTAATCTTTAAGCAATACAGTGGTTATGAAAAACTAGATGAGAAAGACATGAGTCATTTTGTCTATAGATTTGTTTATGGACTAAAACCTGAAATTGGAGACATGATCAGAAATAGCATTGTAGGATGGCAATCACTTTCTGTGGATGATATTCTGAGAAAAGCTAAGTATTGCAGCGATGAATTAGAAGTGAGACAGAAGAAGCTCAAGGAAAAAGCGATGTGGGCTCAGGTGAAAGTAGCTGAGCAACAGATTGCCAGCATGGGTAATAAGAACACTAATTTTGTTCAAACTGGAAATACAAACCAGATACAAGGGAAGTTTAAAGGTAATAATTTCCAAAAGAAATTTAGCCCAAAGATTGAGGAGTTAAAACAAAGATTACCTTGTTTTAATTGTGGCGAAATTGGACATTGGAGAGACGAGTGTCCTCATCCTCCTAAAAACTTAAAGAGTCCCTTATTGAATCCACAGATGCAGAATGGTGTTGACCTGCAGCAACAGCTACAGATGCAACAGGGGTTAAACGAATTTAACATTCAGCGACAGTTGCAGCAACAGCAACAACAACAGGTGAATAATCGTCAAGATCAATTGCCACAACCACCTTTTCCGAATTGTGGGGGAGTTCAAAAATATAATCCAAGCGTAGGATTTCAGGGAAATTAACAGGTAATAAAGCAACAGAAACAGCAAAAGCAGCAAAGAGTTCAAATGCAAAATGCTTCACAACAGTTTCTATTAACAGAAAGTCAAGACAGTGATTCTGATGATTATTGCTGACGGTGCCCGAGAGAGGAGGAAGAGTGTGTTGTTGGAGCCACTCTTGAGGTTGACCAGTCTGGTCCTTTTGTAAACGGGAAAGTTAATGATGTAGACATCACTTTTCTAGTGGACACTGGTGCTACCCGTTCTACTGTTAGATCAGTGGAAATTGAAAACCTACCTCTCTCTGGGGATACCATCCAAGTTGTCGGAGTAAGTAATCAGCAAATTAAAACAGACTTAACTGATCCAGTTCCAGTTGAAATTGGAAATTACAGAGACAAACACAGATTTGTGGTTTGCAATAGTAGTCCAGTGAATCTGTTGGGCAGAGATATCCTATGTAAAATGAATTGCCGAATATATTGTTCTCCTGATGGAGTTGAGTTACAAACAATGGAAGAAGATGGTTTGTACAGAATGACAATGATGATGATGGAAGCAGAAGAAACAAAATTGTTTCCTGCATTGGAAAAGAAAGATTTGCCTGAAGAGCTCAGAGAAACAGTGAAATCTGAAATATGGGATTTTAATGGAAAAGAAATGGGTCTAATGAGAAAAATAGATCCAGTAAAAATTACTTTAAAACAGGGAATAGAATTTCCAAACATTCCACAGTATAAAATGAAAGCAGAAACAATTGAAGGGATTACACCAATTATTGAAAATTTCATTAAACAGGGCGTATTAAAGGAAATGGAGAGTAGTCCTTGTAATTCACCAATTATGGGAGTTAAAAAGGCAAATGGAACATTTAGAATCGTACAGGATTTGAGAAAGGTTAATCAAATTGTTGTTCCATGTTGTCCAGTGGTTCCAAACCCAGCAGTAATTCTGTACCAAATTCCGCATGATGCTGAATGGTATACAGTCATTGATCTTTGCAATGCTTTCTTTACGGTTCCTTTACATCCAGACAGTTATGAAATCTTTGCTTTCAGATTCCAAGGTAAGACCCTCGGATGGTGCAGAATCCCTCAGGGCTATACAGAGAGTCCTTCAATCTTTAATGAACTGTTAAAAAGATCATTAGAAAACCTAGACTTACCTGGTAGGTCTACGTTAGTACAGTATATTGACGATTTGTTGATAGCTGCTAAGACAAGAGAAAATTGTGTGACAGACACAATAATTCTGTTAAATCACCTTGCAGAAGAAGGACATAAAGTGTCCCCAGCAAAACTACAGTTTTGCAAACAAGAAGTAAAATATCTTGGTCACAGAATTGCAAAGGGAAAAAGACAAGTAACAATTGAGAGAATAAAAATGATTCAAGCAATGTTACCTCCAAGAACACAGAGACAGGTTAGAATGTTCTTGGGAATGGTTGGTTACTGTCGACAATGGATAAGTGGATTTTCAGTAATTGCAAAACCACTACAAAGACTGACAAAGTCAGATGTAAAAGATCCAATTATTCTCAATGATGCTGAGATGGATTCTTTTGAGAACCTGAAAAAGAGCTTATGCCAAGCTCCTGCTTTAGGTATGCCAAATTATGAGAACGATTTTGAACTATATTGCAGTGAGAGAGAAGGATGTGCATTATCTGTATTGATTCAGAGACACGGAAATCTAAAGAAACCTATTGCATACTTCTCTGCAGTTCTTGATCCAATTGCAAAAGCATTACCAGGTTGCTTAAAAGCAGTTGCAGCTACAAGTATTAGTCTTGAACAAAGTGAAGGGATCATTATGGGATTTCCTGTGAAGGTTTTTGTGCCTCATTCAGTAGAAATATTGCTGACTAGAGGAAAGACTCAGCATTTAACAAGTAGCAGATTGACAAAGTATGAGAAAATCATACTAGGGGCAGATAATGTCTCGATTTCAAGATGTTTGAATCTGAATCCTTCTACATTACTGCCTGATTCTGAAATTGTTGACGACATTGAAACAGAACATGAATGTTTAGATGTCATGGAGTTCTGCACAAAACCAAGAAAAGACATCAAAGACAGACCTTTGTCTGAATCGGATTTTGTCTACTTTGTAGATGGCTCATGTTTAAGATCCGAAGGAGGTGTCTTGAAAGCTTCATATTCAGTTTGTACAGTTAAAGATGTTGAAGAAGCATCATGTCTTGAAGGAGTTCGTTCAGCACAAGTGGCTGAATTAATTGCTTTGATTCGTGCATGTGAAATATCAAAAGATATAAGAGTTACCATCATTACTGATAGTCAGTATGGGTATGGAGTTGTGCATGATTATGGACAACTCTGGTCACAGAGAGGATACATGACATCAGCAGGGTCACCAATTAAAAATGCAGTCTTTATTAAGAGATTAATTGAAGCAATACAATTACCAAAAGAAATTGCCATTGTCAAATGTGCAGCGCACACTAAAGGAGTTGATTATATCTCCAAGGGCAATGCCTTTGCAGATGAAACGGCTAAATTCTGTGCAAGAAAAGGTTATGCATACAATCGGGAAAGGAGTAAAGAAACTGATTCAAATTCATTAATGCTAACAACAGTTGTAGAAACATGGCATGAGATTAGAGATTTACAAAATGAAGCAGATGATGAGGAAAAAGACTTGTGGTTAAGATCAGATTGTAGACCACGTGAAGAGGATGGAGTGTGGGTTTACAAAGATGGCAGAGTGGTCTTACCAAATTGCTTGATTGCTGACATGGCCAGATTATATCATGGTCCAGCACATCTGGGAAGAGATTCTATGGTTAGACTTTTCAGAGAAACATGGTTCAACACTAAGTTCAGAACAATTGCAGAATCTTTTTGTCAAAGGTGTTTGTCATGCCAACAAATGAATCCAAACAGAAAATCAGTGGTGGGGACAGGAATAATTGGTCGAGAGGGTGGTCCCTTTACCAGGTTACAAATGGATTTCATTGAAATGCCCTTACACAATTGTTTGAAATATGTGCTTGTAATTGTTTGTTTATTTTCAAGATGGGTAGAGGCTTTCCCGACACGACATTGTGATTCAATTACAGTGGCAAAACTGATGCTCAGAGAAATCATCCCAAGGTACGGTTTTCCAGTCACTATTGAGAGTGATGGAGGAAGCCATTTTGATAACAAACTGATGAAATTGATTTGCGAAGCTTTGAGCATTGAGCAGAAAATACACTGTGCATACAGACCAGAGGCATCTGGAGTGGTTGAACAAATTAATGGAACAATTAAAAACAGAATTGGAAAAATGTGTCTTGAAACAGGTGTAAAGTGGACTGATGCTCTTCCACTTGTTTTGATGTCATTAAGAAGTACACCAGATAAAAAGACAGGTTTGAGTCCTCATGAAATTTTAATGGGAAGAGTTATGAGACAAGCTTTTGTACCTGTAGGTAAACTGTTAAGCATAAATGACAGTGCTATTTTGGATTACTGTAAAAGGTTATCTGATATGGTAACTTCTGTGTCTAATCAGGTGGGAACTGAAGCACAATCAAATGAAAAGGTTTTGACACATGATCTGAGACCTGGAGATTGGGTCAGAACGAAAGTACATTGGAGAAGAAATTGTCTGGCTCCTAGATGGCAGAAGCCTAGGCAAATAATTTTGGTCACTACTAATGCTGTAAAGTGCAGAGGATTGAAACGCTGGATTCATCCTAGTCATACTATTCCAGTACCAACTCCTGAAAGTTCTGATGTTGAAAGTGATACCACAGATGATTCTGATTCCGAAGCAGAAGGTGGAACAGAAGGTGAAATAAATCCAGATTCTGAAGATCGACAAGAAAGTCGACATCTGGAAGCTGTACCAGTGACAAGAAAAGACTTGGAAATCATTGAAATAGATTCTGAAGGTGAAGAGAATCTGTTAAAAGGAAATATAACTGAGGATTCGGTTATCTCTATCGAAGACAAAGAAGCAGAACAAAAAGAAGTTTCAGATCAGGAGAGTATCGAAAGGCAGAGAAGAAGCTCTGGAGTAAGGAACAGGAATCCGAAATCTGGGAAGTTGGGGGTAATTGAAGAAGAGGAGGAAGACGAATTACCAAGTACCAGTGACGGAAAACAAAGTGAAGTTCCTGAAGGAGTGAAATTGCCGAATAGAGAAGTTCCTGAGTCAATTGAAATTTCAGACTACGAAACTGAAGAAAGTGACGTGGAAAGTGGAAACAAAAAGAAAAGGACTTGGAAGTCAGAATCAAATAATTCTGAACCAAGGAAGAAGTACGTGAGAAAAGCAGAATATTGGCCTGGTGGAAGATTGAGAGTCAGGTTGATCAAGAAACCGGTAGAGCAAGTTGAAGAAATAAGTAGTCAAAAGAGTCCTGGAAAGGAAGTTGGAGTTGGGAGGAAAATTGAAGTAGTGTCGAGAAAAGGAAAGAGAATAATAAGACCAAACCAGAAATACAAGTCTCCTGAGTGGACTTATTTAGTAATTCCACCTGTTATTGACATATATGATAGTAGTGAAGAAGAAAACGAAGTCCAAGAAATTAGTGACGATGATTGAGATACAGTAATATTAATTTGGCAGAAGGCTGAAGAAAATGTGTTAGTTGACACAAGGTCGAAGAAAAACTGTTTAGTTGAAGAAAACTTATGTATGACATAAGGTCGAAGAAATCTTGTTTAGGGTTTTAAAAAAATATATATATATATTTTAAAAGGGGGGTGTAAATATAAATTTAGATTTTAAAATTTTTGTTTTATTTTTGTTTTATTTTGAAGCTAAACTAAACTAATCAAAAATGCCTTATGTTAAGGAGAACACTTCAAGGTGTACTGTTTTTAAGAGATGCTGTAAGATGACTCTGGTGTGTCTGCTCATTTTAATTCTGCTCTGGTTAGTTTTAGCTGTGATTATCCCTTTAGAGATGAATAGAGAATTACACAAAGTTAACATAACAAGCAAAGTTTTGGATAGCCAAACTAAACATAGTGCATCTGCAAAAGTTATTGATCATCAACCTAACATTCATCAAGATAAAACAATTAGTGATTTTTCAAGTAATACATTCACAAAGCTTTTGAGTGAATATGTTAAGGTAATGGATGCAAAAGACTGCTACGTCTGCGTCAAGTTACCTGCTTCTGTTTCTGAGGGAGTAACATATAATATGCTTCCTCTCACTTATGGTGTAACATGTAGTGTGTTAACTAGCTTATTTTATCAAACTGGACGCTTAGAATATTATTATTCAGATTTTGACGAGATTTTCGCAAATATTAAGATTGAAAATGTTTTAAATAAGCACAAGAAGGCAAAACAAATGAGAGAATTTTTCCTTGTTACTAATGAACTCACATATGAGTATGCTTATAAGAATAATCTAACTTGCAAATTAAGTGCTGAAGGAAAGAAGTTTTTGAATATGGTTGAGGAGAGAAGGGCAATTTATAAAAGGAATGAATTAGTCAGGCAGACTAAGTCCAGGTTCTGGCAGAAAGAGGATGAAAAGTTAAATGGCAAAATGCTTGAAAATGTTGCAATTCACATAGACAAACCAGTTAGTGGAAAGCTTTGCATTAGAAGAGATAACACACTTTTTGATAATTACTTTGTAGGTGCAAGTAACTGTGAAGATACTTATCAGATTATGGGAGGTTGGGGATTCAAAGGTGGAAAGGATCCAATCTTTCCTGGGATTTATTTTGTTTGTGGTGACAAAGCCTACTACAACCTTCCAGACCATTGGTATGGAACTTGTTATGTGGGAATTGTTTTTCCAAAAGTATTTCATGTTGACAGAGATTCAGAAGGATTGTTTAAAATTCATAATTATGTAAATAGAGTTAAAAGAGAAACTTTCACTGAAGTTCTGGGAGATATTTTTCAAGCAGTAATACCTTTTGTTGGTATAACCCTAAATGCAGGGAGAATCAGAAAATTGTCCACTATAGTTGATAGATTATCAACTGACACAGCTGATGGATTCCAATTAGTGAATGTTGAAGTTATTGCAATTAGATCCATGGTAATTCAAGATCGCCTTGCTTTAGACATACTTCTAGCAAAAGAGGGAGGAGTCTGTGGCATTTTACATGTACAACATTGTTGCACATATATACCCGATGAAAGTAAGAATATTGAAATGTACATTAAGAACATTACACAAATGCATTCTAAAATAATTCCTTTAGAAGAAGAAGATTTTACAGGGAAACTTTCTAAAAGATTCCAAGCAATTAAAAACTGGTTTCATGACATTGGGAGTTCAATTCTTGGCAAGATTCTGGCACCTTTGATTATTATATTATTCATTTTTATTTTGACTAAAATAGGTTGTTTGTTGCATAAAAGAAAGAAACAGTTGAAAGAGAAGAAGAGAATCTATAAACTTAGAAAAGAAGAAGAAAGGGAGATTGAGTTACAGGAATTACATAGAGAACGTTATGCAAATCGTGAGGATTTTGCAGATACTGGTTTTTAGAATTTACTGACACAAATGAATTTGAATCATTTTCTCGGAAGTTTAAATTACAAAATTTTGGGTGCTGGTGTGGTGATTTGTTAATCACCAGATGAGGGAGTTGATGGAGCGAGATAGAAAACAGAATTTTGTTTAAACTCGCGAAATCACATTTCCATAACATGAATAATAATATTAATAATTTGTGATATGTCGTGCTAATACAATTTAGATTAAACTTTAAACATGGGGGGACTAACATGTGTGCTCATAAACGTGCATAATTGTTGCATCTTTTTGTTCGTGCAAAATAATAAAATAATGTATTGTTTTCGTTTTTGTCATTACTAACTGCTGCAAAATTAAAAGAAGCATGTGCTTATTTTGCTTTTCCTTGTCTGCGTGATGTCATTTCTACTATTCTAGGTGCACATAAGTCACATGGATTAATGAAGACTGGTAGATATAAACGCTGCTTTATTTGTTTGCATTTGCTAGGTAACATTTGACTAATCGGGTGGGTTAATTAATTAGTAAATCATGGGGTGGATACAGAATCTACATTATTTCTTACATTAATACTTTTCTTGTGTTTGTTTTATACTAGAAAGCTTAAGTTGCCTGCTTTTGGGCCTAGTTTGCTTGAGTCGCAGAAAGCTGAAATTTACTTCTGCAAAAGTCACGAGACGCCCATTCTGAAATAAAGTGTTCATCAAAAGCTGCATTCACAAAGCAAAAACTGATGTGCTGTCATCATTCTGTCGGACGTGGCCAAGGTCGAAAAAGAACATTTTGTCAGCCTTAACTTGGCATCCGCGGAAGTCGAATGGACGCAGCGAGAATATTGTTATACAATTGTTGCAAACCTAGGAAGCTCCTGGTTGCACTCGGAAAGGACAATGGTCCTTAAGTAAAATGACTTAATGGAATATTTGAAAAGTGGGTGACATGTCACTTGTCACTCTCAGCCAATGGGACGTCGAAGATTTCTGAAAACTTTCCTTTGCGTAGTTTAGTTAGCGTAGAAAGGTATAAAAAGTCATGCCCCTAGGGATGGGCTGGCTGCTGCTTTCTGACTTTCCGATGAGGGTGATGTGCTGTCGGACTTTGCGTGGAGCACGTAAGAATCCTCAAAGAACTTTACTTTAATTTCTATTATTTTAGCTCAGCTAGGGACTTAGGTTTTAGAAATGCTAAACTTTTAATAATTCTTTTAAACTCTGATTTATCTGCTTAAACTGCTTTTTCTCATGATTCTTTACAGACATGTTTACTTTAATGCAAATAAAATTCATTTATAAAACTATCAACTTATATACCATAATTTAGTAATAAATCTTACTTTTGACAAACAAGCTGGTCTTGATTATTCAGAAGTGTGGGTTACTATTAGCTAGATCACGTCGCCAATGGTGGTCGTTTAAAATAATGAGTATGTGTCATAATGACAATATTCTTTCCGCTAATGTATAATATTGTATATAATTTGTAGATTAGGTGTATATAGATTTATTCTGACCACCTGATTCAGTAGGCCCAAAATATGTCAGGTTTATAAATGGGTCCATGAGTTGGTGTAGAGTTTGTTATTAGGTTATGAAGTTGGGTAGCGTTGTTTATGACATATTTTCTATAGCCCGCTGGATCATCTGTGTCACAACATTTTGCACTAAGAGCAACGAAATACGCAAAATAGTCAACAAACACTGGGGGTTGGTTGCAGACACCCTTGAGAGCCCGGACCCACCGATGCATGCCTTCAGAAAGGCCAAAAGCGTAAGGGATCATGTGGTACATTCAATGCTGGACATTCCACAGGCTCCGACCATTCAACGACTATGGAATCTACCCGAGGTGGTCGGCCACTTCAAATGCACAACATGCAAAGCATGTCTCACATGCTGGGAAACAAAACAACTAGTGTATAATGATCTCACTATAGACTTGAAATCTTTCACAAATTGTAACATGAGTGGTGTTATCTACGCCATCATGTGCCCATTCAACTTGATGTATGTTGGGCAGACAAAGCAGAAAATAAAAAATCGGATATTTCAACACTGCAGCAGAATTTGCTGTTCCACGGTGGGAGCACCCCTAGTGGAACACTTCAGTGAACAAAACCACACTCCAGAGTCCATCAGATGGTTAGTACTGGAAAAGATCTCATTGGGACCACGTGGTGGAAATTTGAACACCATACTAAATATCAGGGAATGTAAATGGATGTATTTACTCAAAACCATCACCCGTGGGCTCAATGAACTAGATGCCAACTTTGCCCAAATGGCTGGCATAAACCCAGAATGAACATCCTGCATGCAGTAACCTGATCCCTTAACATTTAAAACTGCAGTTTGACATTATACAATGGACACCAATAATGATGCTGCTTACACACTTATAACATACAGATTATACTATCATGCATAGATGTCCAGTGATACCCGTGCTTGTATTGTATATAAATACCATATGATGATTATGTTGGTATTTTTTCTCCCTCCAATACAGTTATGACATGTATGATATTTGATCAAAGACATTTTGTATGTGGTTATCAGTCCAAATCCATCCAGGTATGAGACACATAAATGTTCCAACTTATATCACACGCATATGGTATCCGTACATACTATCGGTATTTTCCAAGCAACCATTAAGGAGTTATGCGCTAGCCTCCATACACTCCCTTAACCCCGAGTTAGTCAATCTCTACTTTTTAGACGCTCCCCTGCTCTCGCTTCGCGCGGTGCCAGAGTCTGTCCAAAGAGGTTGAATGCGATTGGTCAACACTGACAAACCCATTTTTCCTGTCAGCACTCGGCGTCTGCACCTCGAGCGAGCAAGGAGCATTCTCGGCCCTTGAAAAGCCCAAGTAAGTGATGGCATGACCTTTGGGAATCGAGCCCAGTACCCTGCTTTACGAGCCATAGGGATTTTTAACATGCCACAGTCCCGTTTTTAATCCCATGTGACGCTCGTGCACAAAATGCTTTCATGTAAGGTTTCACGAGCAATGCCATTAAACTTCAATGTGCACTCGGAACCCATGGGACCAGAATGCACCTCTCTTAATTGCCTATTGTTCTTAACTTCTCTCGCCCTAAACTGATATACTTTCGAGTCACAATCTCTCTAAACGAAATCTCTTTTACAGTGCGTCAAACTTTTGTGAGAACACCAAGATTTTTCCCTGACACGATGCTCAGACGTCATTAAGGAAAGGAGTCCAAGTAAGTTCCCCGCTCCATTCTATTTATTTCCTCGGGCAATTTTGCCACATAACCCACTGAAACATTATCTCCATCCATTATGTATTCACAGAATTAATAGGAGCCCTGCCCAGGCCCACGCTAAGACGGCACAGATGTCGACCGTCTATTGATGTATGTAATTCATTCCTGCAATTTCATTGCCACTTAGTTTGTTCACCATTTCAAATTAAATTCCAGCCTCTCCATTAATTTTTTCAGGCTCTCCACACCATTGTCCTGATGAAGACCCCAACATGAGGCATTAATCACCCTTCTAGCGTACACTGGGGGTCGAAACGTAGACTACGCCATTTGAACACACCATAGGACATAAAGAAAAACTATTAATTTAACCTATGTGTGATGCTATTCTGGAACCTTCTGTACATTTCTTGTAAAGGCGTTTTGATTTTAACGTGATGTCTTGAAAAAGTCACACCACCTTTACCCGGTCCCTCCAAACCTCCACACTTCCCCCTCCCTTTCACTGAGAGCACTTCAAATGTAATGATTTTACAATTGCATTCAAGTTTTGTTTGTTTTGAAAAATTGGATACAATAGGCGGATTTATATACGCAAATATCAATATTGCGCCTAAACAAATATTGCACTAATAAATGCAATTTCCATGATTTTTTTCTCGATAATTGTGTTTAAATCCTTGACAAATGTATATATGGTGAATTTCTATGTGATATAACATTGATTTATTATATTAGTTATATGGTAACTCGGACCACATTTTATTTCAACGAGAAGAAGCGTGTCGTCATCGCTGTGCCTGCAGTACCAACTCCGAAGGAGGGTGTCGCAGCTGGAACTGTCACACTGCACCACATCGGAGAGAAGGGTGCCGCAACGAAGATGAAGCGTGTCGCCGTCGCTGCTGCTGCTGTCACAATTCCGAAGGAGGGTGTCGCCGCTGTAGCTGTTGTATTGCACCACATCAAGAGAAAAGTCTCGCAATGAGGTCGGAGCGTGTTGCCGTCGCTGTGTCTGCCGTCACAACTCCGAAGGCGGTTGTCGCCACTGGAACTGTCGCTCTGCACCACATCGAAGAAGAGCACCTAGCATCCCCGAGAAGTGCGCCACCATCGGAGCTGCTGCCGTCGCATCGAAGATGTCGCCGCTGTAGTTGTCGCATCGCTCGGAAGCTTCACGCATCATGGGAGAAGAATGTCACAGCTGGAGTTGCTGCCGTCGCATCGCCAGTGTTGCGCTGCTGCAGTCCACGCATCGAACCGAGAACTTCTCGCATCCCCGAGTAGCGTGCCACATCTGGAAGATCTTCACGTTTTTTTTCTCTTTGTATCTGAACTTTGCCGCATTTCCCTCTCTGCGGCAATGCTTGTCGTGGAAGCGCAATGCAACCTAAGGTACAATGACGCAAAGTGTTGCACCTAAGAACTAAACTGAACTAAGCTAAAATCTACCATCTTAAAGTAACAGTATTGTGTATTTTTGTCGTTTAGGGTCTTGTGGTAACTCTATATAAAGTATACTTATTTTTATATAAAACCTGTGTGGTGTCCATTTGTAGTGCTGTCACTAGGTTACTGTATATGGTCACAAATGCTTAACAAAACGCCTCTGAGAAAAAGCCTGTCTGCTCATGCCAAGCTACCAAGGGGGTGAGCAGGGGTTATTTTAGTTGTGCAATCCCCTTATCCTGACAAGAGGCAAGGGTCCCTATTTGTCGCAAGTACCTACCTGTGCCAACTAGAGACGCCCAAATCTAACATCAACATTACACAAAAGGGGGTTTTACCCATGCAGTCACGGGGACCTGGGCGCTATGTGGTACATGAAGAACAGGGGGTCCCCGCAAGAGGAAAAATTATAGTAAGGTTTTGAAAAGTTAATTAAAATAAAATATTGCGATAAACTTCTCACAGTATTGTAATTTATTAACAAAACTGGATACATCAAAACAATGACATCTGTTCAAATAGTCAATCAATAAGATTAAGAAGCCCCAAGGGGAGAAAAGGAGGAAGGGAAAGGGGGTGCTCATTAGAGGAAAATACAGGAAAGTGATAATCATATTGAATCAGACCAAACACAAAATTCACATTGGCAATTAAACATTTCAAATGTAACATCCAATAATTGGAGGACTAAGTTTGATACATGTATAGAAAAGACATTATCCAGTGCAACCACATCAATGGTAATGTCAGGGACTTGGGACCGGATGTCAAAGAAACCAAACAAAAGCCGTTGACGTTTCGACCCCTGTATTGTAGGTCAAGTTGATTCCTTAAATGGGGTCTTCATCAGGACTGAGGGGGTGAAATGAGGGGGGGGGGGCAAGATCTGGAAATTAAAAAAGGGGGGGAAAGAAGTTAAATACTTGAAAGCAGAGTGTACAATAGTATCACAACAAATTTAATCAAAAGACGTTGTGGAACCGGCGTCAAAGTATGTATACGCGCAATTACCATGGGCAGCAGGCTACAACGAGCTCTGTTGTTGGAACTGGGGATTCCCAATCAATCGTAGAGGAATATCCACCGCGAAACCCAAATCACAAACTACAGAGGAATAATAAAACAGAAAGGGGAATGATAAGTAATGGGTTTATGGGGAAAACCCAGTGAGTCGTCACCATTTGGTATACACTCTGGTATCAGGAGGAAAATTCCCTTACAGCAGAAATTTATGTGGTATCCCAAGGGATGGAAATGGGTCCAAAACAAGCCCTGATATGGGCCCAACACGTTCAAATTACGGAACACCATCGGAGGTCAATTGATGCTCACCTAGGTATAAGGCCACGAAGGGCCTTAAATCACTACAGAGCCAAGACTGTGCAGCCGGATATCCTGTATCACTTGAACAGGGGGCCGGGGTTTGGGAAAAGGGACACTGTGAATACAGAGGGGAAACACTTAATAAATTAGAAAAGATATTTTGGCGGTTAAAAAAGCCAAGGATTAGGAGATCATACTCACTAAATCAATCCAAGGTTCACAGGCTCCAAAGGAGTCCTTTAAGGGGAGGGTTGCATACGAAGCTATAGGAAACACAATCAAACAAACTCAAAATCTTGAGCTGGCTTCAAAAGAGTCTAAAGGGTCACAAGTATCACGGAGCCACTTACTTGATCCTGAGCGTATATGAACAAGATCTGAGGGACAGGACAGCTCAATCTATCTAGACTTCGTCGCTGTGGCGAGAAGACAGAAAAAAGGGAGGAACAGATTCCTTTAACTAAGTCGGTAAACTTGTTACATTTCCACACTCAGCAAACATAATAAAGGGGAACAATTATCGTAAACGGACTTACTGGATCTCGGGCTCGGCGAGTACTCGGTAAGCCTCGAAAAACACGGTCGCTATGGTGAGAGAAACAAGACAAAAAGGGTCCGTAAGCCCGTATGCAACTTAACAGGAATTACTGTTTATAAAGTAGCAGGCTCGTCTGCACTAGCGGTGGGAGGGAAAAGAAAGAACTCGCGGTTAATGAACCTTGAACAACGCCGTCCAGTGATGCAGCTCGGTGAGCCTCGGAAACAAGGTCGCTATGGTGATAAAAACACAACAGAAAGTGTCCGTGAGCCCGTATCCAACTTAACTGGAATTAGTGTTTTTGAAGTAGCAGGCTCGTCTGCGCTAGCGGTGGAAGGGAAAGCAAGGAACTCACAGTTAATCAACCTTGAGCAACGCCATCCAGCGGTGCAGCGGGAGCGGAGGCGAAGCGGATCTGACACTACGTGAAGTGATGCCTGAAAGGTCACGTGTCCCTCATGTCGAGAAAAGTGAAGAAATACTTCACTCGTCCCGAAATATAAGTCTGCACGTATTAAAAGATGCTCCAGGGCTGACAATATTTAGAACCTGATATTGCAATAGGTAGTGGTTAGATATTGTGCACAGAATCTCGCAATTCCACAATAAATACTGTTAACAGAACGCCACATTACTTATCGTACTATTTCATCTGTTGCATGTTGGGAAATACAGTCCGTGCAATTCTCAAAACATGAGATTGTAGACGGACATATAATGAAACATATAAGTTCTTAAATAAACAAATGGATGGTAATACAGCACCCTGTTGAATTGGACAGTCATGTATATACTCGGGCACTTCTCGCACAGGAGGGTGAACCGAGAGACAAGTTCATACATCATGCAGTTAATAATCACATCACAGTATTGTGGAAGGAATTAACCTAGTGCTGCCATTTGTGACAGGCTACTGTCTAATTCATTGAGCCCATTTTTAATGGTGTCCAAAAGGGACATCCATTTAGCTTCTCGTGTGTTAAGTATGTTCAGTAGATTACCACCCCTCCTACTGAGCGTGACTTTTTCTACAACGAACCATCTCAGTTCATTTAATTGGTGGCCGCTTCGTAACCAGTCATCGACCAAAGGGGCCCCTGTCACTTTGCATCTTAGTCTACTTCTATGTGAAGAGATCCTTGCTTTAATCTTTTGTTGTGTCTGGCCCACATATAGTAAATTGCAGGGGCACCTAACAATGTAAATAACCCCAGCCGTATTGCAATTGGTGTAATGTTTGAGGTGAAATGTGCGTTGGCCATGTTGGAAACTCTTGGTTTGAATAGTTGTTTTGCAGGCAATGCATGTTCCACATCTGTAGTGCCCTACCAGACTGGGTAGGTTCCATAAGGTTGTAATGGAAGGTTGGCTGACTGGTTCCAAATAAGAGTGAACTACCGTATCACGAATGTTTTTGGCTCTTTTGAAAGAGTAGAGTGGTGGGTTTACATGACCAATTTCTTCGGCCACAAGATGCCAATTCTTATTGATGATCCGTTTGATCTCATTACTGCGGGTGGAAAATGTCGTGCCGCACACTAGGCAATCTGTCTCCTCTTTATTAGTACCTTCTGGCTTCAATAGGATCTCCCGGGGGTTATACCAGGCCCTTTTCCGTGCCCGTTTGACCATCCGGGCAGGATAACCGCGAGTGATGAGGCGATCACAAAGAACCTCAGATTCTTGGATGTAATCAGCTCTGGTTGAACAATTTCGCCGAACCCTGAGGAATTGGCCAATAGTTAAATTGTCTTTAAGGCCTCTAGGGTGGTGGCTGCCGTATTGCAGCAAAGAGTTTCGCTCTGTAGGCTTTCTGTACAACGTCGTCTGTAGACGATCTTCATTCACGTATATTGTGATGTCCAGATATGGGATGTTTGCGTTACTGGATTCCATGGTGAACTGGATGTTGGTATTGCACAAGTTTAACCATGCATGGAAAGCACACAATTGTTCTTTATCACCATCCCAGATACACAGAACGTCATCTATGTATCTTACCCAAAGGGTAAGATGTTTCTCAAATGGGTTGGTGCTGGAGAATATAAACTGATGCTCGAAATAATACATGTAGATTATGGCCAAATTAGGGGCAAAAGTAGCCCCCATCGCCACTCCCTTTGTTTGCATGAGAGACCTTTCGACTCCACTAAAGAACTTTTGGTCACGTGTGACATAGTGTCATTGTACACCAGTATACCTCAAACGGACGCATTGGATGTGATGCGCCTAGCCTTGGACAAAAGACCAGCCCCGGTTGCGGTGCCCACCGATTTCATTATTGAATTACTTCGCATTGCTATGATGAAGAATTACTTTATATTTCAGGATGATTTCTTTTTGCAAACAAAGGGACAATTGTGTGCTTTCCATGCATGGTTAAACTTGTGCAATCCCAACATCCACTCTTTCAAAAGAGCCAAAAACATTCGTGATATGGTAGTTCACTCTTATTTGGAACCAGTCAGCCAACCTTCCATTACAACCTTATGGAACCTATCCAGTCTGGTAGGGCACTACAGATGTGGAACATGCATTGCCTGCGAAACAACTATTCAAACCAAGAGTTTCCAACATGGCCAACGCACATTTCACCTCAAACATTACACCAATTGCAATACGGCTGGGGTTATTTACATTGTTAGGTGCCCCTGCAATTTACTATATGTGGGCCAGACACAACAAAAGATTAAAGCAAGGATCTCTTCACATAGAAGTAGACTAAGATGCAAAGTGACAGGGGCCCCTTTGGTTGATCACTGGTTACGAAGCGGCCACCAAGTAAATGAACTGAGATGGTTTGTTGTAGAAAAAGTCACGCTCAGTAGGAGGGGTGGTAATCTACTGAACATACTTAACACACGAGAAGCTAAATGGATGTCCCTTTTGGACACCATTAAAAATGGGCTCAATGAATTAGACAGTAGCCTGTCACAAATGGCAGCACTAGGTTAATTCCTTCCACAATACTGTGATGTGATTATTAACTGCATGATGTATGAACTTGTCTCTCGGTTCACCCTCCTGTGCGAGAAGTGCCCGAGTATATACATGACTGTCCAATTCAACAGGGTGCTGTATTACCATCCATTTGTTTATTTAAGAACTTATATGTTTCATTATATGTCCGTCTACAATCTCATGTTTTGAGAATTGCACGGACTGTATTTCCCAACATGCAACAGATGAAATAGTACGATAAGTAATGTGGCGTTCTGTTAACAGTATTTATTGTGGAATTGCGAGATTCTGTGCACAATATCTAACCACTACCTATTGCAATATCAGGTTCTAAATATTGTCAGCCCTGGAGCATCTTTTGATATGTGCAGACTTCAATTTCGGGACGAGTGAAGTATTTCTTCACTTTTCTCGACATGAGGGACACGTGACCTTTCAGGCATCACTTCACGTAGTGTCAGATCCGCTTCGCCTCCGCTCCCGCTGCACCGCTAGATGGCGTTGCTCAAGGTTGATTAACTGTGAGTTCCTTGCTTTCCCTTCCACCGCTAGCGCAGACGAGCCTGCTACTTCAAAAACACTAATTCCAGTTAAGTTGGATACGGGCTCACGGACCCTTTCTGTTGTGTTTTTATCACCATAGCGACCTTGTTTCCGAGGCTCACCGAGCTGCATCACTGGACGGCGTTGTTCAAGGTTCATTAACCGTGAGTTCTTTCTTTTCCCTCCCACCGCTAGTGCAGACGAGCCTGCTACTTTATAAACAGTAATTCCTGTTAAGTTGCATACGGGCTTACGGACCCTTTTTGTCTTGTTTCTATCACCATAGCGACCGTGTTTTTCGAGGCTTACCGAGTACTCGCCGAGCCCGAGATCCAGTAAGTCCGTTTACGATAATTGTTCCCCTTTATTATGTTTGCTGAGTGTGGAAATGTAACAAGTTTACCGACTTAGTTAAAGGAATCTGTTCCTCCCTTTTTTCTGTCTTCTCGCCACAGCGACCAAGTCTAGATAGATTGAGCTGTCCTGTCCCTCAGATCTTGTTCATATACGCTCAGGATCAAGTAAGTGGCTCCGTGATACTTGTGACCCTTTAGACTCTTTTGAAGCCAGCTCAAGATTTTGAGTTTGTTTGATTGTGTTTCCTATAGCTTCGTATGCAACCCTCCCCTTAAAGGACTCCTTTGGAGCCTGTGAACCTTGGATCGATTTAGTGAGTATGATCTCCTAATCCTTGGCTTTTTTAACCACCAAAATATCTTTTCTAATTTATCAAGTGTTTCCCCTCTGTATTCACAGTGTCCCTTTTCCCAAACTCCGGCCCCCTGTTCAAGTGATACAGGATATCCGGCTGCACAGTCTTGGCTCTGTAGTGATTTAAGGCCCTTTGTGGCCTTATACCTAGGTGAGCATCAATTGACCTCCGATGGTGTTCCGTAATTTGAACGTGTTGGGCCCATATCAGGGCTTGTTTTGGACCCATTTCCATCCCTTGGGATACCACATAAATTTCTGCTGTAAGGGAATTTTCCTCCTGATACCAGAGTGTATACCAAATGGTGACGACTCACGGGGTTTTCCCCATAAACCCATTACTTATCATTCCCCTTTCTGTTTTATTATTCCTCTGTAGTTTGTGATTTGGGTTTCGCGGTGGATATTCCTCTACGATTGATTGGGAATCCCCAGTTCCAACAACAGAGCTCGTTGTAGCCTGCTGCCCATGGTAATTGCACGTATACATACTTTGACGCCGGTTCCACAACGTCTTTTGATTAAATTTGTTGTGATACTATTGTACACTCTGCTTTCAAGTATTTAACTTCTTTCCTTTTTTAATTTCCAGATCTTGGCCCCCCCCCTCATTTCACCCCCTCAGTCCTGATGAAGACCCCATTTAAGGAATCAACTTGACCTACAATACAGGGGTCGAAACGTCGACGGCTTTTGTTTGGTTTCTTTGACATCCGGTCCCAAGTCCCTGACATTACCATTGATGTGGTTGCACCGGATAATGTCTTTTCTATAAATGTATCAAACTTAGTCCTCCAATTATTGGATGTTACATTTGAAATGTTTAATTGCCAATGTGAATTTTGTGATTGGTCTGATTCAATATGATTATCACTTTCCTGTAATTTCCTCTAATGAGCACCCCCTTTCCCTTCCTCCTTTTCTCCCCTTGGGGCTTCTTAATCTTATTGATTGACTATTTGAACAGATGTCATTGTTTTGATGTATCCAGTTTTGTTAATAAATTACAATACTGTGAGAAGTTTATCGCAATATTTTATTTTAATTAACTTTTCAAAACCTTACTATAATTTTTCCTCTTGCGGGGACCCCCTGTTCTTCATGTACCACAAATCTAACATCAAGACACCCAATACCGCAGGCCCACGAGACAACATCAATAGCAGAAGAATACCTCAATTTCGTACTGAAGCAAAAAAAAACAGCACCGATAACACTAGCGGAGCTAGCAAGAGAGACCAAGAAAGATGCCACGCTGCAAATAGCCATGGCAATAAAATGAAGGCAGAGATGGAGGCACATTAACAATAATTGCACCTGGGGAGCAGGAGTATGCAAGGAAGAAGTGATAGCTCTAAAGAAGATCCATGAAGAACAGTCCGAGACAGACACAGGAATAATGATGAGAGGGACAAGAATCGTGATACCAAGCTCACTCAGGAGGCAACTGGTAAATCGGGCTCACGAGTCACACCGAGGCGTAGTAGCAATAAAGAAGGTGCTACGAGGGAAAGTATGGTTCCCTGACCTAGATCGCATGGTAGAAGACACCATAGCGACATGCCACCTCTGTCAAGTGACAGGACCACCGGCTAGGCATGAACCATTACAAATGTCAGAACTACCAAGAGCGGTGTGGACAATATTAGCAGCAGATTTCTCTGGGCCCCTGGACACAGGCAACTACCTGCTTGTGGTCATCGATGAATACTCACGGTTTCCAATAGTATGACACGTCCCATCGACATCAGCAACAGCAACCCTACCGATATTAAATGACAATATTTGCAGCATGGGGTTCACCAGAAACACTAAAAACAGACAATGGTCCTCCATTCTCAGGAGAATACTTCCGCAGGTTCATGGCCTATCTAGGGATAAACCACAGGAAGATAACGCTGCTGTGGCCTCAAGCGAATGGAATGGTGGAGAGGTTCATGGGGAACATCAAAAAGACAGTTCAAGGGGCAAAGCTAGTGCAGATATCACTTAGCCAAGCTCTGTGCCAGGTAGTACTTGACTACAGAAACACACCCTATAACTCCACAGGAAGATGCCCAGCAGAGCTAGTACTGGGAAGAACAAGTAGAACGAGGCTACCACAAATAGAAGTAGCTATGGCGCCAGATCATAGCAGTATTGCAGCAAAAGACAGAGAGGCGAAAGAATAAATGAAAAACATGTAGACGCCAAGCGACACGCCAGCTCGTCAGACCTAAAGGAAGGAGACGCGGTGGTAGTGCGTCAGCCACAACAATGGAAATCTGACATCATGTTCTCCAAAGACTCGCTAATAGTAACAAAAGTGAAAGGACCAATGATCACGGCAGAGTCAGAACATCAGAGGATAACACGGAACAGTTCACATTTCAAAGAACTAAAAGAGATGAAAGGGGAAGACCAGGATAAGGAAACAGCAGAACAAGAAGAGCAGGAGCATAACAGGAAGGAAAGAAACAATGGTGAGGGACCAGCAGAAGAGCAACAGACAGAGGCCGTCCCGAAAAGAACATGCAGACGTCCAAAAAGACTAATAGAAGAAATGAGATGATGGGAGGCACACCAACCTGTGCCCGGGCAGACTTGCATCTATCTCCATCTTCACAGCTAAGTGTTTCACTTTTCTCGTCACTTCTTTGGGACAAAGGAGGGAGATGTAGTGACCTGGGGGCAGGGCACTAGGACCCTGCAAGAGACTATGAGGACACTGAGGGAACCAGACTCCACATCCGGTCAAGGGTGTGGGAGGGGGCATTGCAGAGCGAGGGGAAGCATGGGCAGACGTGCGTGGGCACAGCGCAGTGTACTGTATACTAATAAAGCATGGAAGATTCTTATTTGTCTCCCAAGTGTCTGTGGGGCTAAAGACACGACAGAAACAACGTCCTGCATAGCACTGCTTTGCATTACTTTAGAGCTACTTTACAGTGCAAAATGAAGTTTTGATCGGGAAAGTAAACACCAGTTTTAAACTTTGCCCGGGTTTGTGCACTTTTGTGATAGAAACCTGGCACAAAGTGTTAGTACATCTAGCCATTAGTGTCTTACATATTCAGCAAACCACTCAGAAGAAATGGAATGAACCAACAATGTAGGTCGATACAACGGCTCTTCCACAATCTAAAATCTGTTAACTTTTTTATAAAAGGTGATACTCATTCTCAAACTTAGATGATAATTTGACCCATTACTTGTTAGGTCCAAACCATTTTAGAGAGGCAGAACCATCCACTGTACTTTAATTAGAGTCTGGAGAATAAACTTGAACATTGATGTCTGTGTCAAAACAATCATGACATTTTTTTTACGTGGGAATGTTTATAAGCCTTATTACTTATATCAAGGCCACAAGGTCTAAAATCTAGAATGACACCAGAATAAAGGCATAGAGAAAACTGCCAATCATGAAGCCTTCTCCAGCAGGAATGACAATAAGGGGCACTTTCGCATTAAGTTTTATTTTAGAGGTACGTTTAAGAGATGAATGCTTAGAGGAAATGTTTAACCGCTTCAGCGCGGCGCAGATTCCTGCGCTGTGCTGAACGTTCCATTGAGCCAATGGAACGATGACGGAACGGTTCTGTCATGAGCACAGCTCAACCGTCGCTCATGACGGAACCGTTCTGTCATAAGCATGGAAGGGGTTAAAGGAGCTTGTACCCTGACTCTCAGAAGAAATAACCTGGGACTTACTGCCTAAAGTACTAACCCGAAAGGCATCCTGAGTGGGAATAAGCCTTTCTTGACAGCGGATTGGCTGTTTTGCAACAAAATATAGGACAGCTGATTAAAGTGCAGTATAAACTGTCTAATACCAATGATATGAGTGAGAAATTATGCAAGAAGAGGAGCACTTATCCTGCTGTCATTAGGCAGCAAGGAAGGGGAGTGAGGACATATTAGAGGAGACTTTGTGGTGTGTTTGGATGAGTCGCAGTTGTTGATAACCTCACTGTGTAGTTCATGACTGTGTATATGACTTTGTTTGTGTTAAATCTATTTTGCTGCTGTTGAGAATAAATACAGGGAAGACAGCACAATTTCACCCTCCTGTATAGTATTACATTTAAATCGGAGACTTTAGATTAGATAGGAATGAGATAACTCAGGATAAATAAAGACAATTTGCCTTGAGAGGCAACCACATTTGCAGTGATCTTTAGGCAGTGTCTGGAATGGAATCTAAAAAAGGTCTTGCGTAAGCACAAAGCAGTCATTTAAGCGTGAAAGCAGAGATGAAACCAGAAAACAAGTGCTGAGTGCCCTGTTACAGACCAGGGAAAAAGTCCTATTAAAGATTAAAGACATTCCTTATCTTCTATTAATTTACAAGCTACCTTACTCTGCGCTCAACCTGAAAGAATTAGAAGAGTAGAAGATATCAAAAGTTAATTAAACAAAAGTAGATTCTTGCAACAAGATGTGTGACGATTAATCCAACGTGCAGTGTGTGCTGCTGTGCATCTTCTTTTAATTTATTTTTTACAGTTGTTATTGTTTAGATTTTGGAAGTTTTTTTCCATTCAGTCCAATACGTTCTAGGCAATATTGTTCTGAGCCGTGTTTTCTCTAGGGTGTATTACTCTCTGCCTTAGCAAGAACATGATTTAAGACATTCCCTATTTTGTACCTGCACTATTTCTCTGTTGCTGGCAATTGACTGCAGTAATTGGGTTGAAGAGGAAAGATGAATTGTTGCTGATGTGTTTTGTCAGTCTCGGGAGTTGGCTAAACTAGTATACCATTAATGCTCTTCGTGGTCTATTTTGTGCCTCTGCTATTAATTAATGTTTTTAAAGCAATTAAAGAACAGTTAGTGGACTGGAGGCAGGTCATTTATAACAGTACTTGAACATTACTGTCATCAGCTGCTTGGTGAGCTAAATTTCCATTTAAGTATCAGTCCTCAGTACCTCCCCAGGGACTTGGGATATAAGCCTGGGGTGCAAGACAACCAGCTTGTCTCCTGAATGACCCATTTTACTTTCATAGGCCAGCAATGTGTATTTCAAGTCTGTCCCTGAAGACCGTGTTTTCCTATTGGAGCTGAGAAAGCATAGAGATGGTAGGTGCCAATGATTGTGCATTAAAGTGATTCATTGCAATGTGTGCTGCAGAGTCCGACAATGTTGAGCGTGTTTTCAGCAGTTTTATTACACTACAGAATGAGATAACACACTGTCAGTAACACTGGACATAGAGCTGGGGAGCGCCATTGCAACAAACGTCAGCCAAAGAAACTTACACTCAGGGGGCCTCAAATGACGCATCGCTGCGTGAAAGCAGCGATGCGTCACTTCTCAGTGCGCACTCCTTGCGACATGATTGATGCGTCATATTTACAGTATGACGCATCATGTTGCAAGGAGTTACAGATACGTCAGTATTTCTGACGTATCTGTAAGCGCAAAAGTCACGCATTGCTGGGGTGTGTCACAAAAGTGACGCAACTCCAGCAATGCGTCCTTTCACATGGGGAAAGCCCCATGTGAAAGGGCTTGCGTCAGTCTTACGCCTGCTGTGAGGCAGGCGCAAGATTTTGACGCAACAGCGTCCTAAAAGTGACGCAGTAAAATCTCATAGATTTCACTGCGTCACTATTACGAGGCTTTTTGCGGGGGAACGCCCCCTCTGCATACATTATACCTGACGCAGGTATAATGTGGCGCAGGGGTTTAAAAAGTGACGCATCTACCTAGATGCGTCACTTTTTAAATATGGCGCAACAAGGCGCATGTTTTACGCCGCCGATGCGTCACAAAAAGTGACGCATCAGCAGCGCAAAACTGACGCAAGGCCTCATAAATGAGGCCCATAACATTTATGCTGGGCCGGTGTAAATGAATGTGGCCCAAAGCATGCTATTCAGAGTACCTACATTGTTAACCGCTCATTCACATATTTATTATTACAGTGCACAGGCCATATGCCAGGTTTTCACCACAGTAGAGTGAAACTGATGTGGGAAACTCTACTGCTTCACAGATTGCCCTTTAAACAGACCGTGCACACGTCTGGCAAAGAGGTCTTCCTATCTAACTGTATAGCACTGCTTGCATTAAACCCATAGTAGCCTGGTGTGGTTAAATATATGTTTTGGACTGATACACACGAGACAGCAGAATGTCATAATCAATGTATGCAGGTCCACTCCGAGGGACATGCTATTTGGTAGCATTGTTGAGTGAGGAGAGGGACATTATGACCCAATCTAGGCTTCGAGTCCTGTTAATCATAGCCTCTCCCTACTCTCCCTAATGTTGACAATTTCCATAAATCCCTAAAACTGTGTAAATAAATATGCTTCTTTTTATGACTGCTCAAAACTTGGAAAACAACTTACATACATGGCTTAATACATATGTTCATGGTTTAATTGTACTGTGAACGGGCGCATGCACTTTCTAGTTACATACTAGCGCCATCAACATGAGCATTATTTAAATAAACTTTTCAGTTACTTCAGTATTGGACGTAATATGTAAACCAAGCAGTTCTTCTTGAAAATATAGAAGCATTTTAATAAAAGATAAGACATCTTAATATATCGGTCTGTTCACAAGAATTGACGTTTTTCAGGAAGCATCTTAGGGAAGCAGCAGCCTAATGTCCAATTCATACACAGAACAAAATAGAAATAAGCCGACGCCAGCCTTGTGTTTATGACCTTCTGAGGATTCACGAATTCAAAACAAGTTACTCATAATAGGTCGGACTCTGTTCAATCACAGCTGATCTTCATTGTGAATTGTTAATGACTTAGGTAGCAGATTGTAGGTCACTACGGCCTTAAAATGTGCCTAATTGCCAGATTTACCTGCAAACGAACTTGGCAACATTTTGTAGCACAAATTCTCTCTACAAATGAATGACTAAAACAAGCGATTTTCTCCTTTTTCAAATTCCATTAAATTGTTTCCCCTACTCCCGCTCACCCTCATGCACACACAGTGTCATGTTTTAGGTTTCACCAACACACAGCTTTTAGCTGTCAATTGTCGAAGGCCTATTGTGAACAACTGGCTTTGGTTTATCACATTGCTTACATTATTGAGCTTTCTCGTCAATCTAATTTGCTTGCTTCTTATTTGATGGTTTTCATTCTTCTTGTTGTTATTGTCCCTCATCAGGAGCACAACCTCTTTGCCATCCTTTTGACTGAATGGCATTTATCCTTCTACTGCTTTTCGTTCAGGGAATTCATGTTTTCCTTTTCATTTAGCACTCCATGGGAGTGCATGTGTTTTCTTCTTCCCTGCTTCATGTGCGACTTTTCCCCCCTCAAATCTCTTTCCTTGTCTCTGCATGTCACTCCTCCATTCTAGCTGGTCAGTTCCATACCCAACATCTCCCTGTCCAGACTTTTTTTCATAACAAAGCTCAAGCTCCCCCATCGCACCCCCATCGCCCCCCCCCCCACGCTTTCCCCTCGATTCTTCTTGCCCCACCGCTCTGGTCTTGATTGATCCCTGTCCCACTCCTCCATTGCATCTGTAATGTTCTTCCAACCCTGCCCATCATGCTTGTTTTTATTTTTTAAAGCATTTGGATTTAGTTTTCAGAGCTCAGCATCTGCGACTTGCTACCGGGCTGCTGTTTTCTCTTTAATACACTTTCATGCTTTTTAAAAAATGTATTGCACTAAGATTGGCGTCAGACATCTTGGAACCAACATTTAAAGTTAAACAAAGAGAAGAAGTGACCACTGCATTATGATGCATGTCTGCACATGTGTGGTAACACATGTAGATCTAGATGTCATCCCTCTGCTGCATAGATTTTTGGCATTAACAAACAGCATGCATTTATTTCCTTCTGGCATTGGCAACATTAATTGGCAAATCCGAAAGGTTAAATAACGGCACTGTGCAGTTTTTTGTTTTTGCTTATGCTGAACAGCATCAACAAAAAAAGTTGGCAAAACAAAACCTAAAGTTGAGACCTATTGAGTTTGCTGTTACTTGTTTGCTATAGTGGAGGAAGCGGCTGTTTGTGTAATGTGGGTTTATACTTCCTCAGAAGGCACATTTTAAGGTTTCACATCTTTAACTGAATGGATGGTCATTTATCAAGCAGAGTCCTGTAGGCAAGCTTCACAAATAAATCAAAGAACAACGCGCAATAAATACATTACTCTTTGTAGATCACAATAAAGATAGGCCGGAAATTTTCGGCTTTTTAGAAACTTGTGGAATCTTAATCTTCAACCCAGTCTACAAGCATCCATAATTGCTTTTTCACAGTCTATAACTAGGTATTTCACAAACCTTATTAACATGAACTTTTAACTGCAATTTGCATTAAAAAGGCATTTCTTTTGTCATGAGTAGCAAACCGACACACAAAGAGTACATGCATTTTTGCCCAAGACACTGAAATTTACAGAGGGGTTCGGAGTGATATTCACGTGAATAGTATCGCCATCCAAAGTTCTAATTCTTCTACGCACTCAGGGGCAGATTTATGTTAACTGGCGCATCCCCAGGGATGCGCCAGTTAATGTGCGCCACAGTGCGCCACAGCTCCGCCACCCATGGTGCGCCGCATTTACAAAGCGGCGCACCATGGTGCAAGGCAGGGAAGATGCGTGACGCATCTTTCGGCGTACGGGCGGCACATTGCTGGAGTCATATCGCAAGTGCGACATGACTCCTGCAATGCACAGGGGCCACCCCTACAATGCATGGTGCGCCACCCTTACGCCTGCTTCAAGCAGGCGTAAGGAATTGACGTAGAAAGTGACTGAGTAAAATCTCATATATTTCACTCAGCCACTTTTAGGAGGCGTTCCTGCGCAGGAACTCCCCCCTGCGCAGGAACGCCTCCTTATGGCGCAGGGATTTCCAACGTGACGCATCGCCTAGATGCGTCACGTTGTAAATAGGGTGCATTGTTTGCGCCGCCGTTGCGTCAAATTCATTCAGTGATGCAATTGCGGCGCAAAGAGGCGCAAGGGCCTCATAAATCGGCCCCTCAGTTGCTAGTTCGTGTTTGATCTTGCGTATTTTCAATCTCAGTGCCACCCACGGCCCTGTCGATAACTCACATTACCCAAAGTGCTAACTGTCACAGAAATATAAGCACTGCCGAGCTCAAAATGGCTGCCCCTTGTTCATTTGTAAGGTCTGGGTGTTGTTTGGGTTTAGCTGTGTGTTTTTTCTGTGAGCCCGGGCATGCACTCTCGCTGTGTAAGGGCTTAAAATAATTTCAACAAATAATCCATTCATCATGAAATAAGTGACAGGTGGACGGATACATCAAACCGACATGAAAAATGGCCAGTTAGAATGACGGAAAGTCAACAGCTTGAAAGCAGGTTCTCATTTGAAACATGACTCCCTTGAATCGAGTCCGACACCTAAGTCTGTTCTATGGCACATGGAAGGTGAGGAAGAGTGTAACAGCATATGTTTACTTGTTTTTAAATATTTTTTTTTTTACGTTGCAAAACTATCTCATGGTCCAGTGTAGCAGCCCGCCTCCTCTACAGGGTCCGCCCAGTCCCTTGGAGCTGTATTGACAGTGTTGACCTGGTCTCAAAATAATGTCTTTTGAAGCACCTGAAAAAAGACTGAATTTAGTCGAGGTTTATCATGCTCGGCCCTCTACATAGCAGGCAAACTCAAGCCCCATGTGCCCTACATAATTAATTTTAAAATCTCTATTGGGTGAGCCGAATGCGTGAAGTTCTGAACTATTACCAGAGGCGGCTCCTCAGCTAAGGCGGAGGAGTGTCGCCCCACTGCTTTAAGGCAGTGCAGTGGGAAGAAAAAGAATGATAATAACGAAACGCGTTCTTATCATTTCCATTTTCCCTTCCTAGGTGCAGGGAGGGGCATGGCTTGCCAGAGCAGGGGCCAGGAGTGGAGTTATTTGCCCACTCAAAGTGCGCATGAATGTTAGATCGGCCCGAGAAACATTAATGCGCACTTTGCATGTTCCCCACCAGTCTGCATTACACAGCCTGGTGGGGAAAATGCACAGGCCCCCTCTCCCCGTCTGAGCGCGGAACCACAGTGCTCAGACCAATCACAATGCAGCTTTGTGATTAGCATAGGGGAACCAATCACAACACTGCAATGCAGCGTTGTAGTTGGCCAAGGGACCATGGGAATCCGGGTGCTTGCCCTGCCACGAGGAGACTGGAGAGGCTGCAGAGAGGCGCCAGCTGGCGGTGCGAGCAGCAGGTACGTTTTATTCTTTTTTGTTAATTTTTTTATTTTCTAAACCATCCCCCCACACCTTCCAGCGCCCCTGCCGCTGTTACCTACCAGCTGCCACTGAACTATTCCCTCTAATAAATTGCCATCGTGACGACCACACACTCACATTCCCATTTGCCTTCTGCTTAATTTGTAAACCGATAAGTTCCGGGGCCCAGAAATTCGAAAGCCTGCCATCAAATGTCGTGGTGCCAAGTATTGTTGATTTCACCTCATGCATGTTTCATCCATCACCAAACACTTCCTGCCTCTAAATTTCACTCTTTCAGGTTCCTTTTCATCCCTTCTTTCTTTGTCACAGTTTTTCTGACTTTCTCTTCCTCCTCCTTCCCTCTATGTGTTTTTCTCTCTTTTGCTCTGGGTCAAAAACTGGTTCTGGTAAAAAAAAAATTGTGCGGGTGGGCTCCACTTGCAAACAGCTCACTGCTTTTACCCTGCTGAGAAGGGGAATCATTAAGGGTTAATTAAGGTCTTCTGTTGCTGCGCCTGCCTTGATGCTTGCAACCAAGGGACACTGTGAGAGCATGCAGTAGTCCATGGGACCTCTATCTTCCACAGATTCCTTCAGTGTTGATAGTACAATGCGCGCAGCCCTCACAAGTTTACAAAAATTGACCAGTTACATTTTCTGAGTAGTTACCACCTTCCTCAGTAGTTTCCTTCAACCCCTTCCGAGGCACCAGTGCCAATGTGTGTTTGACGTCCCTCTGGTCATCCGATCACATGGCACTGGGAATCCCTCTGGTGCGGGCACCAGAGGGATTCCTTTTACCCCCAACAGCTTTGGGAGTTGGCGAAGAGCTTCTCCAGCTCACGAGGCTGTTTCTTTCATTTCCCTGAAATGACGATCAGCGCGCACGTCGTGCTCACGTCATTTCAGTGAAACCGAAACTGAAATGAGAAAAGAGGCTATTAGACCCGGCTTCCTGGGCGCCAGGGCACTCAGGGGTAACTGCGCTCCAATCGCATCAACTGGAGTGTTCCCTCACTGGTGTCCTGGGGCCTCAGTACTAAGGGACCCAAAACTGGATAACCAAGTACTCCTCTCCAGCACTTGACTCTCTCAGGGTAGCGAGACAGAGCAGTCCAAGGCTTACTCAAGGAGGTGAGGTGGGGTTATACATTCAGAATACAGTGTAAACCGTACCACCAGCTAATAAACTCAATGTCCAGTCAGTGCTTTACTTTTTATAAAAGAAAAGTACATTAATACACATAAGATAATTATACTACCCATAAAACTAGGATAAACAGTGAAAACCAGAAGTTTCTACAACCCTCTGGGACAGAGTTCTGACCCCAAACAGTATTATAGCGCCTAGACGCCAAGCACTATAAAAACACAGTTAACATGAAAACACACAGTAAGCATTGCATATTACAGATCATGTTACACAGGGCTGTTCTCATTCACTAGAGCCTTGATACCAAATTTGTATTGAAAGGATATAGTTTCAGCATATGATGTGAAGTCAAATGTTCATGATCAGCCCCATAACCCCCCACCCAAAGCAACAGAAGTGCCCTCCCATTGTGAGTGAGGACACCGCTCTAGTGGTGTCAGGGATCTGATCAAAGGTGCCGGATGTCTTGGCACAGTTTACTGGAGTCCCACTAGTCCAGTAGCCAATGGCTAGCTGAAGAAGGGTAGTGGCTGGACAGAGTGCCAGTTCACCCTGATACCCTCAGAGATCACAAAAAGAAAGGTGGGGGTCTGCTTCACTGGCCTCTCTTCCCAGTTACTGCTTGTACAGTCTCCCACAGCGCAAGGGAGGAGCCTAGAGGGGATTTGATCTCACCTTCAAGGACTAGAATCAAGCATCCTCCTCTCTGGCTCTCGTCATGTGCTGCAAGCTTCTTTCCACCAGCCTCTGTGATGTGCTGTAAGCTTCCTCTCCACACTGGGTGATGTGCCGCAAGCTTACTTCCCACACCTTGGGCAGCTGTCTGTAATTTCCTTGGTCCAAAGCGAACACTCCTCCAAGCCTCACAAACAGCTGGTCCTTAATGATGCCTTTCTTCCAGACCGCAGTGAACAGTCTTATCTTCTGTCTTCACACCGCGGGGTCGCAGCTGGTTACTGTCAGAGGGCTCTGGTGTGGCCGCTCGTCAGTCATAGACCAGTCTTGAACAACAGCTGACCACTCAGGCCAGACTTTTATCACCTCTGATTGATAGGCTCATCCAATCAGAGGGTCTGCTACTCTTTGCATTCTGAATACACCTCCAATCACAGACCATTCACCGTGTGTTCAATGCATGGGTAAAGCATGTAGCAGGTCCTGTTCTGGTATCAGGCTGTGCAACCCTCTAAAGAGGAATTTTAATTAACTCCAGCCCAGGAGGCCCTGACCAGTGGGGGAGGATTCTCTCCACAAAGTTAGTGCAGCTAAACCCAGAAAAGAGCAGAGTGTCTACCCCAGCCCACCAGGCCTTTCTAAGGAAATAGGGAGGGGCACGGGGGAGCTGGGATGTCCAGCAGAACAGCTCGCATTCCTCACACTGGCTCAAATCACCATTCTTCCCCTGTACACCCACGGGCTTTCAAACACACATCAGTCAGACAAAGGCAACAGGCCCACAGGCATGGCAAACTGCACAGACTTGGTCAGGAGGGTGCCTAGGGACTCACCCCTCCTGACTATAGATTTATTGCTGCCACCACTGTCAGTAGCCACTCTCTGGAAAATAGGGGTGCACTAGGCATGCCCCCTCGACCTCAGAGCCAAGCTCTAGGGTCTCAATCCATGTAAACAGGGAGAACCTCAGTGGACATGTATGATTGTCATGCTCACTGAGGTAGGGATCTAGAAACTATACAGTAGCTTTGGAGCGGCTTGCCTGGAGATTAGCATAAGGCAGGGGAAGCACTCTCTCCAGAGACATGCAGGAGACTTCCCGTCCCAACAGAGGCTCATTTATGTTTCACTTTTCACGTGCTCAGGGGGTCTATCTCAGTTTTTCTAGGTTTCCCTAGGTGCTGGCAGGTGGGTGGAATTTTGTGGATCCGCGCAGATTCCAGAACTTTCCATCACAGAAATGTGAGAATTTTTTTTTTTTACAAAGTTTGAAATTTGCAAGGGATTCTGGGTAAGAGAACCTGGGGAGAGCCACACAATTCACCACATCCTAGATTCCCGTGGGTGTCTAGTTTTCAAAACTGTATAGGCTTGCTTGGGTACCCTAGGTGCCTGCAGAGCTGGGGTACAAAATCTACAGCTAGGCACTTTGCAAAAAAGGGGTCAGTTTTCACTGTAAAAATGTGGTGTGTCCATGTTGCATTTTGCGCTGTTTCCTGTCGCGGGCACCAGGCACAAGTGAGGTATCCTTTTTTCGGAAGACGTTGGGGAATGCAGGGTTGGAAGAATGTTGTGGCTCTACAGAGATTCCAGAACTTTCCATCAAAGAAATGTGAGGAATATGTTTTTATTTTTACAATGTTGAGGTGTGCAAAGGATTCTGGGTAAGAGAACCAAGTGAGAGCCACAAAAGTCACCTCATCCTGGATTCCCCTGCGTGTCTAGTTTTAAAAAATGTGTAGGTTGGCTAGTTTTCCCTAGGTGCTGGCAGATCTAGGGTTCAAAACTTACAACTAGGTACTTTGAAAAAAAAAGGGTCCCTTTTCACTGTAAAAATGTGGTGTGTCCACGTTGCGATTTTGGCTGTTTCCTGAAGGTACTAGGCCTACCTACACAAGTGAGGTACCATTTTTCTAGGAAGACGTTGGGGAATACAGGGTGGGAAGAATGTTGTGGCTCCACAGAGATTCCAGAACTTTCCATCACAGAAATGTGAGGAAAATGTGTTTTTTTAACAAGGTTTGAGGATTGCAAGGCATTCTGGGTAACATAACTTGGTGAGAGCCAGACAAGTCACCCCATCCTGAATTACCCTGGATGTATAGTTTTTAAAAATGTATAGGTTTGCTAGGTTTCCCTAGGTGCGGGCGGAGCTAGGGTGCGAAATCTACAGCTAGCCAATTTGCAATAAAAGGGTCAGTTTTCACTGTGAAAATGGGGAGTGTCCACGTTGCATTTTGGGCTGTTTCCTGTTGCAGGCACAAGGCCTACCCACACAAGTGAGGTACCATTTCTATTGGGAGACTTAGGAGAACACAGAACTGTAGAGCAACAGCTACTACCTATTGCCTTTCAATGCATTTCTGCCTTCCAAATGTAAGACAATGTGTAAAAACTAAATCATTTTGAAAAATCTCCTATAACTCATATGCTAGAATGGGTACCCACAATTTCGTAGATGTGCAAAAAGCTACTGTTTCTAAACTCTATATTTTGTTTCCATGTCAGAAATACATAGGTGTCTCTCATACCGATTTTCCACTATTTATATTTTCCCAAATTAATTGCTATATACCTTGTACACAATAAAAAGCCTTTGCAAGACGCTGCTCAGTTATTGGCTCCGGGTTCATTGGGTTCTTGATGAAGCTACAAATCCTATATATCCCCTCAAAAAGAATGGTCCAGCAGACCGAACGATATATTGGTTTAAAAAATCTGTAATACTTAAAATAAGTTACAAGTGAAAACATTGGCACAAATGGCTGTTTATTTCAAATCATTTTCAATTTATCCTCTATTCAACTGTTAGTTTCTATAAAAAACATTGAAGGATCTACACAAATGAACCCTTGCTGAATTCAGAATTGTGTCTACTTTTCCGAAATGTATAGCTTTCCAGGATCCATCATTGCTTTCATACCCATTTCTACCATTAACTGGAAGGAGGTTAAAAGCACATAAAATAGCAAAAGTAGGCTATGTCCAAGTAAAATGCCAAACTGTAAACATTTTTGGTTTTCTGACAAAAGTCAGTCTGTCCCTGAAAGCTGGGAAGATGGTAATTTGAGCACCACAAAACCTTTGTTGATACCATTTGCAGGGACAAAAACAGATGCTTTTATCTTCAGCACTTTTTTCCAATTTTTCCCCCCAAAAACAAAATTTTGCTGTATTTTAGCTATTTTCTGGGTCCCCTCCAAGGGAATCAACAAATCCTGGGTACCTTTGAAATTCCCATGATGTTGGAAGAGAAGGACGCAAATTTGGCATGGATACCTTACGTGGTCAAAAAGTTACAGGGGCCTAAGTACGAACTACCCCAAATAGCAAAAAAAAGGCTTAGCACAGGGGGGCAAAAGGCCTAGCAGCGAAGGTGTTAAATGCTTTGGAACCGCAGGAGCAGTCCTAAATTATTTGTGTATTTCTTGGACCCTTGTGGGGGTCCAGAGAGATACAGACACTGTACCTGCCTTGGTGACCAGCAAGCTGTAGCATTGTATGCATTTGTAAATTATACTACACTGGCAGGAGTTCCTTAATAAATGCATAATTTCTACGGCCATTGTGATTGAGTAAGGGACCTGTCATGCTGTATCAGGTTTAACAGGTGGTGGTTTTGGCTGGGTTGGTCACTCACTGCTGATTAACATGGTGCTGCTTCAAGAATGAAATGAAGAATGTTAAAAAAAAATGCCCATTCGTTCATACTTTGATAAGTGCAACAAACTTGCTGATAGCATTCTACCAAAGCACCTTCTCGGCCAATCACTTGTAGAGAGGTTCATAGCAGCCCTGCATTTAGAGTTGTTTTTGCCCAGATGCATTGGAGCTGTGAATAATGATGTACATGGATGTCTGTAGCCTCAAGGAGAACTTAATTCCACACGAGTCACTAATCAGAGGTGTAATTTCACCTCAGCAGGAATGGTCAGTAGCTCAGGTCGCATTATGTTGAAATGGTAATACCTACAAAATGACTATTCAGTGCATAGTGACATATTTTCACCCTTTTTGGATGCAACATGCATCCATTCAGAACACGCATGACGAAAGAATAAACAGGTAAAAAGTAGGAGATACGAATAAAGAAAAAGAAGAAGATGGGAGGTGAAAAAAAGGGAGGAGGTGACTAGCAATCAAATTAAGAAAATGATCCGGTGTAAATAGATGAATATCAGTCCATTATTTTCAGGAGGGGAGTGTATATTAAGAAACTGGAATGGGTTTGTGCTTAATTTTCTCATGAGCAGCCTCGTCCAGTCCTAAGTCTCAGAAGGTCTCGCAGTTAGATTTTTCCCTGCACTGATGTCTAGTGAACGACCCAGTCAGCTGTGTATTCCAGTTCTGGAATGTGATTGCCTTTTTTAATGTGTTATCACTTTTTTCGATCTTGAGTGCCCCTGGAATGTGGCAATCACAGCAGTCTAGAATTTTCATGCTGACGTTCTCAATGAGTAACACGTGGTTTTCAAATGCTGTGTTTTTGTGTATAGAAATGTTGCTCTATTCATCACCCAAAAGCAATGAAAAAAAAACAACAACAAATAAAACAATGAAGAAAGAAGCTCCCAATTTAAAGAGACTTTTGCAGGTCCACAGAGAGGATGCATTAGCCATTGCAACTCTGCACACAACTCAAAACCGTGGGATCCTGCTAAGGTTTGGAGGTGTGCTAAGGGTGAATTGTTGCACATATGGGCAATACAAAGTGTGGATAGAATGGATTGCTGGGCAACTATGGGAGATTCCACTTGCTTAGCAAACATAACCAGTAGTTTTTGTGGGATAAAGAAGTCATCTATTAATCAAGCAATACTTATATAGGCTAGATTGTCACCCAAGAGGGTATCCAGGTGCTGTGCTGTTTGTACCCTACGAAGAGCTAGATCTTCAATCCCTTCTTAAAGTGGGTAAGCGAGGGAGACATGTAGAGGTGGAGGGTGTTCCAGGACTTTGTGGCCAGATGGGAGAAGGAGCGTCCTCCGGTGTGGCAACGGTGAGTTAGTGTGTCTGAGCAAGGGTGAGGTGGGTGAAGCGGAGGTTTTTGTGAGTTATGTGCAAAATGTAGGTGGTCATTTATGTAGGTGGGTCCTTGATCATGGAGGGCTTTGTAGGCATGGGTCAGAAGCTTGAATTGACATCTCTTCTGGATGAGGAGCCAGTGGAGGCCTTTTATGGCGCTGGGTGATGTGGATTCTCTTGGGTAGGTCGAGGATTAGTCTCGCTGCTGCATTCTAAGTCATCTGGCATCTTCTCATGAGTTCGGTGGTGGTGCCTGCATAGAGTGCATTGTCGTAATCCAGGCAACTGGTAATGAGGCCCTGTACTACTAATTTCCTGGTGCTGATGGGGTGCCACTTGAAGACTTTACGGAGCATACGGAGAGGGTGGCAGCAGGCTGAGGAAACAGCTTTGATCTGACATTTCATAGAGAGATTGCTGTCTAGAATGATGCAGAGGTTGCAGAGTGGTCCTTCGGAGTGGGAGTGGGTCCAAGTTCTGATGGCCACCAGGAGTCGTTCCAGAAGGAGGTGTGTCTGCCAAAGGTCAGTACTTCCATTTTATCTGTGTTGAGCTTCAGGCAGTTGTTCTTCATGTAGGTTGAGACGTTCTTTGTACAGTTGTGGAAGTTGGCCTTTATTGTGCTCTGGTCCGCTGAGAGTGAGAGGACGAACTGAATATCGTAGGTGTAGGAGACTATGTTGATGGCGTGGGTTCTGATGATGTCTGGGAGGGGTGTCAAGTAGATATTATAGAGGGTTGGGCTGAGGGATGAGCCTTGCAGGATGCTGCATATGGTGTGCTTATGTTGTGAGGTAAAGGGAGGGAGACAGATTCTCTGTGTTCCAGGCATGGATAGAGAGCATATATCTGATCCCCCAATCTCTTAGTAAAATCATCAAAAAAATATTTCCTCATTGGTTATATGGAACTTCGTTAATAGACCTGAAGCGATGGAAGGGAGCTAACATCATAAATACATTATCAATTCTGTGAAGTAAATGTTACTCCACAATGAAGATCAAGAGTCAATTCGTTTTTATCATAGAGGACTATTTTAGAACATTAATCCAAACCAGTATGTAGGCAAAGCAGGAATACATTTAAAAGGTATAGCAATACAGTTTGAAGACTAAAATATGCCAGCAAATTAAAGTCATAATAAAATGAGGTACACAATAGTAAGATCCACAATGCAAAGAAAACTGATTGTCACAATAAGGCGTTCTTTAGAGAAACTTTCCTTTTCTAATCTAAGCATAGGTGGGGACCAATATTCTCTAAATGGAAAGTCTAAAGTGGAAGCATAAAAGATGTCAGCATAAACTCAAACTTGGGTAGAAGTTTGAGGGAAATAAGGAGCGTGTTCACTCTCAGGTGAGCCCAGCAGAGAGATATGTTCTCTCTCGAAGTCAGGAAGAAGTCTGCCTAACTAGCTATTAAACACCAATTAAAATTACAATTGACAGTTTCTAGAACATCCATATCTCATTCCCACCACTGGGAGCCAATCAGGTAATTACAGTCGAAGGGAGCCTACATACTCCCTAAGTTCCCATCTCCAAATAATTATGTACACAGCTGTTAACCTTGAATGTTGCTTCCTCCTGGTAAACAGAAGGCCTTCTCGCCTCATCGGTTCATCACAATTGTTCCCAACTTTCGTCTCCGAGGTCTCACTATCAGCAGTGTAGTACACACCAATAAGACTTTTACTAGCTAACTGGAATCACATTAACTAACCTGCGACAGAAAGAGAGCAACAAACTGGCAGCAGAACAAACTTTTTCAACTAAGGTCTAATGATAAGCTACGTTAGAGAATCAAAATGAAGGCATGTTACAGTATTATACATCAACAGAAGCAAATAATCAAAGTCAAACATAAGTATATGTTGAACATAATTACATCAAACCATTAATTAGATTGGTGATGTTCTGTATTCACTTCTAGCAATCATAATGGTTACATTTCATTATTATTTCAGTTAAATGTGTCACACATGTTCATAAAATGTGCCCACACTTTGAATATAAAGGGTGTATATATATAAGGTCATACATGTATGTATATGTCATAAATGGCGCGGAGCATAAATTACTCTGCTCTATCATCAAGACATTTAGGGTGGCACAGTTCTGTTAGACTGAAGGACAGACGTGAGACATGGGTAACATAGATCAAAATCTTCAGCCAAGGTTTATTGCGTAATTAACTACTTTGTTAAATGGTATAGCAGAGCTACGGGCTACTACTTCAAATAGATCATAAATAAATGTTGAATTGTGTGTTAGTTAACATATATACTTGCAATGTAAAGTTACGGTTTCAAGAGGGAGGTCAAGGAGCAACTACAATATGGCGGCTCAACATCTTTCTTGACTTAATGGATACTCAAAAGATGAATGACAAAGACACATTAATTGAATATAGCGGTAAAAAGTGGGGCAAAGAGAGCAAAGTAGACAATACACAGAGTGATGGACAACAGTGAGGGCGACAGTAAAGAAAGATAAACACAAATGATGAAGTTGCCTACGTGGCAGCAGTGCTGGTGAAACTGAGGATATGCAGCACAAGGCCAGAGAAGTTGAAATTCGACGATTCGTTTAAGGAGAAGAAAGGTTTGGTGTACGGGCTCAAACTGGATTAGAAGCAGCTTGAAGCTGAAAGTAGCGGAGTTGCAGGATAAGAAATAATAGAGGCAAGGAGTGTAAGGGAGGAGGTCGAGTCATTACCAAGACGTAGAATCTCCAGTAGGGAATAACTCAGGGTGTGAATGGAGAAAATGTCATAATTAACATTAATAGAAGGAGAGAGGCATAGTAAGGAAGTGAAAAAGCAGAACCAGTCAAAATTAGTAAGAAAAACATGAAACGAAGGCAGGGGGCAGTCTTCATTGATTTTTATTGCTCTTTCTGATTACTATAAATTACAACTGGTGAGCTTTTCTATCCGTGAAGAATGTTTTAGTTACCATTTTCCGTTATCATTATTTAATAATACTCACAATAAGAAAACTTGTGGGAAACTAAATGTACATCCTATATCATACCACAAGAATAAGGGTATACATCGAAACTGATCTACGGTAAAACCAGTCATTATTTTGGAACAGTTAATGGTAAATAACAAGGCTCAAATAGAGGAGTGTTTGAAGAGCACCATTAATCCCAAGTGTACGCCTGCAGACTTTGCTGATATTACTCGGGCAAAAAATGTAGCATTATAGAGGGGCAGGAGATCTACATCACGAAAATCTTTCAAATGGTTTGACAGCAACTGTACACGGGCACACAGTAACCTTAAAATGGCACTGAAGCAAATACCTAGGGGCAACATAAGGGCCAGATCCTGTCGATACTTATAAAAATAAGCTCTTGTGAGTCGCATGATGACTATTAGACAGGAGGATTGGGAGAAACTCCACGAAGCCAGTGCCAATATGGATGCTAATCTATTTTAGAAGACTGTTAATGCCCCCTTTTTTCAGGAGAACCATAATAGCACCATTGATATTGTTACTACTATGAGAAACGGGTTGAGCATTTCTCCACAGTATACAGAAGTGAGGGGCGTTCTACACAGCCTTGAAAGCTTATGGGTGATTCTCTAGATATAAATGTGGGGCACTTGTCAACACCCAGCTATGAGGAAGTCACAAAAGCACTAAATCAAACCACTGTAAATAAAGCATCGGGACCAGATGGTGTTCGGGCAGATCTTTTTACTGCCTAACCCAGAACTTTGAACTCCAGTGTTAACCAATATTAGCACATTTGGGCCCACTCAATTCCTGGACTAATTTGATAATAGTACCAATTTTTAAGAAAGGGGATAGGGCAGATCCAAAATGTTATTGCCCAATTTCGATGATTGACTGTACCTGTATGTTAATGGGAAGGATCTTGTTGGACCGCTTAGAAACCTGGGTAGCCGCTTAGAAACCTGGGTAGCCGAGAGAGGGAAGTTTTCTGATATCCAATACGGTTTCAGAAGAGGATTGGGCACTGTTAAGCAGTGCCTCAATCTTCATTTGCTCATAAGCAAGTTTACCTCTATCTAGGTTTCATGGACCTAACATCCACCTTTGAGTGGGTAGATTGAAGGAAATTGTGGACAAAAGTGTTAGATATGGGGATAGATGCCCCCCTGGTCCATTTTTGAGTGCAGATGCAACAAAATGTAAGTGCCAGAGACAGATATGGAACCGATGGTGAACTCCCCCACTCCCCTATTAAAATGAATTTGTAGAGTTCTTCAAGGGAGTGTAGTGTGTTAGCCCCTTTCTTATTTTGCCTTTACATAAATGATTTGGAGAACTATCTTATACAGGGGCAGGTTGATATTCCAAGGGAGGCTCTAGAAATGTGCCAGACTTGCTCTATGCCGACAGCTGTCCAGAATTGGTGTGGGCTTGCAAATGCTTTTAACCCCTTCATGCTCATGACGAGCTGAGCTCGTCATGAACAATGGGATTTAAAAATGGTCAGCATAGAGGCTGAATTGCTGTAGCATTGAAGGTGTTAAGTAGATTCAATGACTTTATGTGTGAGCTTGGCTTACAGACCAACATGGCTAAGTCCTATGTTATGGTGGCTGGGATTCCTCCCCGTTCTCTGAAATCATGTTTTATTAATGGTGAGAAACTGTCTTATGTCCCAACTTTTTCATACTTAGGTATTCCCTTCGATCAGAAAGGAACTTGGTGCCATATTGTGGATGCAAGGAAAAGATGTTATGACCGAAATGTAGAGGCACTATTTAGGTTTGCAAAGAAACTGGGCTTCAGACCTATAGACTCACTAATTAACATCTATGAGGCCCGCTCATGCTCTGTTTTTTTATACGGGGCAGGAGTGTGGGGCTTCTGCTATCCATTGTGCTAACAGGCAGCAGTCAACGTTTTTTGGCAGCTCCTAAGACTTTGCCAACTATGTTATGACAAACAATTAGGCTTAATTCCCTTAACTCATCATTTAAAAATGATCCATCACCACCCCCTTTTGTACCACTTTGTTCGCCATAAGTTGGCAGGGTATGCTCAGACGTGAGTCCCTTGCTCACTTTGCCACAGGATTCAAGCAAGCCGGGCTGAAGACGGCTGAAATGCCAGAAACCGGTCCTCGGAAGCTTGTTTCCGGTCCAGGGAAGGCATGGCTTGGCAGTTCGCGCTGGACTGTTCCCATGAGGCACAGGGTCGGACTGATTTGCATATGGCCATGTCTGAACTGGGGTGGCAGAGTGGGCTAAAGAACGGTGATGGATTAAACCCAGATCTGTTGACTGGGTGTGAGTGTTTGATTGGTTCAGATGCTCCGTCCATCACCACCCCCTTTTGTACGACTTTGTTCGCCATAAGTTGGCAGGGTATGCTCAGATGTGAGTCCCTTGCTCACTTTGCCACTGGATTCAAGCAAGCCGGGCTGAAGACGGCTGAAATGCCAGAAACCGGTCCTCGGAAGTTTGTTTCCGGTCCAGGGAAGGCATGGCTTGGCAGTTCGGGCTGGACTGTTCCCATGAGGCACAGGGTCAGACTGATTTGCATATGGCCATGTCTGAACTGGGGTGGTAGAGTGGGCTAAAGAACGATGATGGATTAAATCCAGATCTGTTGACTGGGTGTGAGTTCTTGATTGGTTCAGATGCTCCGTCCATCACCAACCCCTTTTGTACCACTCAACTATGCTGTGGCATTCTTTGTGGGTCAAAGAAGAGCCTGCACTTTATCGTGCAATAATATTAGATTATATGAGCCTAGATCATATGCAGAAAATCCTGCAGCTTAGTTACATCAAAAGTTACAACAAGTAGGGAGATTAGACTGTTTCAGAAATCCAAAATCGTCTGCAAAAAACCCATATTTCAGATAAAAAAGGATCTGTTATCTGTGTTAAAACTGAATAATGAGCTCATGGAGCGGGGCAAGAAGAGAGTTGAGGAAAACCTTCCGTCGGTTTGCACCGAATGCATAGAACCATATTTACTGTTCCCTTTCAGTCATTCTGAAAGGTGCTATCTTGAAAGGTTCAGGTTTAGTATAGCTCACCTGTTGGTTTCATACCCTCGAAAGGCATACAGTGACTCTGAGCTTTATCTATGTCCCTGTGAATCTATGTCACAGCCGAACATGGTCCATTTTTATGTTTTTGCCAGTTATATTCCAAGCCGCAGATAATTTATTGCCCCACTGTTAAGGGCCTTGAATATTAGGAAATGTAGGCCGGCCCTGTATTACCTACAGCTTTTGAAAAAAGAATATATATGTCAAATGGTTTACAAATGTATTTCCTCTGCAGTTTGTTTGCACAAGCAACTAGGGAAATGATTAACTTATTATCCTACTTGGTGATGAAACATGTATATTTTACACAGTGCACTTTATTCTCTGGGTCTGATGTGTTTATTATGAATTTATATGGTGTTTACTGATTCATGGTGACTTTTGGCAGGCTCAAAGGGTTTTTTATGTATTGTATGTTGCTCGTGTTGTATGGATTAAATCAACTCATTCTTTTTATGTGAATGTACCTTTGCACAATGGTACTTTGTTCCTTGAACCTTTGTAATACTACTGTGAATTGTTTTTAACCACATTTTTTTAAGGAAACAAGGGGGACCCAAATGGTAGCTAAGGACCAAGGGTATTAGTCAAGTAAAGAAACAATGGTCCTAAGCAAAATCAAAGGTAATTATTAATGATATATAGACCACAGTAGGCTGCTATATATTTTTCCATGTCCAGCCGGACAAGGAATTTATTTTCAAGTGGAATCAAAGTTTTAAGTCTGAATAAAAAGACAACAAATTTTTGAAGTAAGGCACAGTCCTGTACCGTACTGAGGAAGGAAACACAGTGGGAGAGAAAGGAGTGATACAGTAAGAAAAACACCTTTTCAGGCAAAGAAAATGAGCATTCTGGACACTTTTTAGATCAGTGTTGACAGTGTTTGCCAGAGTAGTACATACAAATAGTAATACACATTGGTTGAATGTATGTCTACCTAAGATTTTGCTTAGGACCATTGTTTCTTTACTTGTTTTTAACCACAGGCAGCGATTATTTATCATTTTATTTGTATGTTTAATGTGCTCTTTTATGGTTATGGACTACATCTATACATCCCTATAGGCACTTGCCTTTCAATATTTTCTCCATTGGCATTCTGTCCTCGATATTAGTATGCTGCAATAGTCTTGGTGTCAAAATTTGGTAGTACAATCCTATAAAAGTCTTGTTCATTCAGCTGCAGGGCACCAAAGAAGAACAACTCAGCCCAATGCCTAGGGTTTGTCCCAAAATAGAATTAGATTCAACATGTAAGTAGTGGGGTTGTCCCTATAGGACTCCAAAGAGACTGAGCACCTGATTTAGAATTTGACAAAGGGTATCTTTGTCACTCTTCAGACAGAGTAACTTGTATACCAAACTCTATATCAGGCCCTAAGTTTGGGATGGTGCAGTGACCACGGTATGCCTGAGGTTGCTGAATTCTGTATATCAAGGACCAGGTCCAGAGGAGTAGTGTTGGGGTAAAGCAGAGGACACTAATGAAGCCAGAAGATGTATGTGAACAGTATAGGCTGAATAATGGATATAACAATGGGACCTACAGAAGCTTGGTTATTAAAACTATATTAATATACTATCTGGAAAGAAGAACTGGGGTGCTGACATCCAAGCTGTCAATTATTGTTTCACCATTTGTGGGTGTCTAAGGATCGCTAGCTTGGGCTCAGTGGAATGCCTTAAAGGTGGGGTACCCTAAAGGTATTGTACCCTCATTCGTTTTCCTGTGAGTTTTTGACAGGGGGCTTCGGGTGTTCACCACCGTTGAACTGGCTTAACTAGTGTGGGTGCAAAATCGTATTAGAAAACAATATGGGCCCCCCAAGATTTGCCTCAATCCGTTGTCCCACAGTTTACTGGATCAGAGATGGAGTTGCACCTCAAATTAATGAGGACATATGTGCCCACATTAAGTTTCCTCCAAGAACATCAAATTAGCCTCATGTAAATTGGTCCACATTGTTTGGGCCTAGTGTCTGGGGCACTTTTGGTGGCTGCATGACTGACAAAGTCAAACTGCATTTCGGAATTTACTTAAAATATGTGCAGCAGCTCATGGCAGTGTAGGTTCCCCCAGGAACCATCAAGAGAGGAACCTCAGTGCACCCCATTCTCCGTTTTGAAACCTACCTATGGACAGCTAGTGTCCCGGAAGCAGAAATGATGCAAGAGGGCACTGCTCTCACTCCCATCACATTTCTCACCTGGGAGGGCCAGGTTCTCAAAGGTATTGACTAGTGCAGTTGTGCTCCATATTGTTACAAACCACAGGGAGGGCCAGTGCCCTGTGCAAGAAGCGCCACTCCCAACACATTTGTCCTCCGAGCAGGAAGGGTCCTAGAGAGGACCACATTCCAGGGTAGAGTACTGGATGCCCTCATGCCCCTCATTTCTGAGGGAAAGGCAGCACAACCTCATCCATTTCCCCACCCATACGAAAAACTGGATTGTATGACATAATATCGACCACAAAAATGTCGAGGTACAAAAATATCGCAACAAAAATATCGAGGACAATATTATCGGGATCCTATCTCTAAAAAGGTAAGTACAAAAATATTGAAAAAAATATATCGATGTCAAAAATATCGTTTTTTAGAAAATATCGTTTTTTTTAAATGTAAATAAAAGGTAATATTATCAAAATAATACTTATAAATATAATAAACATAGTTAAAAATATATTATAATATTTTAAATTAATAAATGATGTAATAAAAACTACTAATAATAAAAATATAATACATAGTATATACTTAATTAATTTTAACTCTAAAATATTTATTTTAATAACTTATAAATACATTAAAATATAATAAATTACAAATAAATTTATATACATAAATTAATAATATAAATAACAATTAATAATAATGTAAAACTAATTAAAAAAATTAAGTACATTTTGGATAGTGTACGGGTAAAAATTACTATTCCCACTCCAAAGAGTGCAACAGTAGGGAAAGTGTTGGATAGCGTAGGGGTAAAAATTACTATTCCCACTCCAGTGGGTGCAACAGTAGGGAAAAAGTTGGATAGCGTAGGGGTAAAATTTACTATTCCCACTCCAGAGAGTGCAACAGTAGGGAAAGTGTTGGATAATGTAGAGGTGAAAATTACTATTCCCACTCCAGAGAGCGCAACAGTAGGGAAAGTGTTGGATAGAGGGAGGGTTAAAATTACTATTTCCACTCCAGAGAGTGCAACAGTAGGGAAAATGTTGGATAGCGTAGGAGTAAAAATTACTATTCCAACTCCAGAGAACGCAACAGTAGGGAAAGTGTTGGATAGCGTAGAGGTAAAAATTACTATTCCCACTCCAGAGAGTGCAACAGTAGGGAAAGTGTTGGATAGCGTAGTTGTAGAAATTACTATTCCCACTCCAGAGAGTGCAACAGTAGGGAAAGTGTTGGATAGCGTAGGGGTAAAAATTACTATTCCAACTCCAGAGAACGCAACAGTAGGGAAAGTGTTGGATAGCGTAGAGGTAAAAATTACTATTCCCACTCCAGAGAGCGCAACAGTAGGGAAATTGTTGGATAGAGTAGGGGTAAAAATTACTATTCCCACTCCAGATAGTGCAACAGTAGGGAAAGTGTTGGATAGCGTAGGGGTAAAAATTACTATTCCAACTCCAGAGAACGCAACAGTAGGGAAAGTGTTGGATAGCGTAGAGGTAAAAAATTCTATTCCCACTCCAGAGAGTGCAACAGTAGGGAAAGTCTTGGATAGCGTAGTTGTAAAAATTACTATTCCGACTCCAGAGAGTGCAACAGTAGGGAAAAAGTTGGATAGCGTAGGGGTAAAAATTACTATTCCCACTCCAGAGAGTGCAACAGTAGGGAAAGAGTTGAATAGTGTAGGGGTAACAATTACTATTCCCACTCCAGAGAGTGCAACAGTAGGGAAAGAGTTGGATAGCGTAGGGGTAACAATTACTATTCCAACTCCAGAGAGCGCAATAGTAGGGAAAGTGTTGGATAACGTAGAGGTAAAAATTACTATTCCCACTCCAGAGAGTGCAACAGTAGGGAAAGTGTTGGATAGCGTAGGGGTAAAAATTGCTATTCCCACTCCAGAGAGTGCAACATTAGGGAAAATGTTGGATAGCGTAGGGGTAAAAATAAAATACTTATAAATAAATGTTTTATTTTAAATAATAAAAATATTAACTATTAAATAAATATAAACCACTTACAAATACCAATACATAATTATTAAAAACATGTGAACAAAATATATGTAATTAAAAAAAATATTAAAAATACCATTTCATAATATTTAATTAACAATTAATAATTAATTAACAATTAATAATTAATTAACAATTCGATATTTAACCAAACAATTAATTAAAGAACATTATTACTTAATTACATTTAAATTACTTCCCATCCTATTCCCCTATAAACCCACAACCCACTACAAAACATAATTATCAATTAATCAATTAATTAAAAATATTTAGCAATTAATTAAAAATATTTAGCAATTAATAAATATTAATTTATAATTCCTACTAATTAATAATTAATGTAACATAATTAAATTACTTCCCACCCTATTCCCCTATAAATCCACAACCCACTATAGAACATATCTATCAATTAATCAATTAATTAAAATTAATTACCAATTAATTAAAAATAATTACCAATTAATAAATATTAATTTATAATTCCTACTAATTAATAATTAATGTAAGATAATTAAATTACTCCCCACCCTATTCCCCTATAAACCCACAACCCGCTACAGAACATATTTATCAATTAATCAATTAATTAAAAATAGTTACCAATTAATTAAAAATAATTACCAATTATTAAATATTAATTTATAATTCCTACTAATTAATAATTAATTCAACATAATTAAATTACTTACCACCCTATTCCCCTATAAACCCACAACCCGCTACAGTACTAAAATACAAAATGTAATTACATTACATAAAAATAAATTAAATACATAATAAATACATAATAATATACACAAAAATAATTTAAAAACTCGATATTAGTAACATCGATAATACTGACATCGATATTACTGACATCGATATTTAAAACTTCGATATTACTAATATCGATATTTAATTTATCGATATTACTTACCTTCTATATTTTGTCCCATCGATATTTAAACTTCGACATAATTGTATATCGATATTTAAATATCAATATTTTGTCTGCATACCGAAAAACTGGATGGGGGAGAAGTCACTGCCAGTCTCTCACTTGTGCACACCCTCCGATAGCATGAGTGGAAGGCTGGCAAAATCCAAAGCCAGCTTCTCTGCCAGCTTCAAAGAAGTGCTTCGGTGGGGTGCAGAGTCAGCTGACCCACCCATGCTGTCTTTGGCACTTGCATGGTCCACACACAAATGAACCCAGAATCCCCACACGAAGAGCAGGCGCATTGATAGGAGAAGATTAAATGCACCAGCAGTCACTCCAGTTTGTCAAAAGAATAAGAGGAATGAAAGATGCGTTCTGCAGCTGCATCAAATGCAGCACTGTGGGCTGAAAAGCAGCTGAGAGTTTATCCCATAGGCCATGTGACGACCTGTAATAATTTGCACATTTCTGGTGATGCCCACAGGAAGGTATGAGTACCGCAGCAAAGATCAGCTCTGGTTAGGGGGCCAACGAGGAGGCATGGTGGATCCCCTTTCTTTTTTAATGTCTCACACTTAGGAGTATATAAACAATAACTGTTGCTAAGCAGTATTTACACAGATTAGCAGCAATTTCTTTACCCCTGCCTAACGCCAAATCCTAAGAACATGTTTGCAAAGTACTTACAATACGATGATACATGTCATTAGGAACAGCAAGCAGCCGTAAAAGAGCTGCTTATGCGATTGTGAAGCCGCAAAAAAAATAGGCGCTACTGTGAAAAAAGTGACTTTCAGCCATTTAGCGGCAATAAAACTCATGCTAGCCGGCCGAACTGCAAAGATTTGCGTATAGGTAGAAGGAAAGCAAAAAAATAGCCTTGCATGCAGCATGGAGTAGCCAGGACAAAGTACTGCAGAGGACAACAGTTCCCCCAACCCTCCCCACAGCCAAGATGACCAGTCAGATTCCAAGGGGAAGAGGAAATACTGGTTCAGTCAGAAGGCGAATGAGATTCTGACTGGAAAGTTGACCGAGCATCAACACAAGCTGGCAAAGAGCTGGTGTCAGTGGGTTGAAAAAGTCTATATGGCTGTCCATAGTGGATAAGGTAAACTGCATTGCTGAGGTCAAGAGGACAGTGACGGACTGCAAGAAGCACTACCATGATGCCTAGCACAAAACTAATCAGAAACTGGCTCCCAATTGTAAGGCAGCATTATAGACAGGAGATGGAAGTCCAACAACCCAGGAGGAGCTCGATCCCTTGGAGGAACAGATGTCAGCTATCATCACAGAGGAGTCGGTGGTTGGAGTTGCTTGATAGGATAGTTATGAATATGACCAGCTACAGGACTAACAGGGCAAGAACCAGCAGGGGACAATGGGGGGAAATGTGCAATTGTGTCCAGTCCAGGCCCCTATGTTTCAGCACTCTTCTAGACAGTGTGAAGGTCAAACACTTGTCACCTGGCTACTCCATGCATAGAAATACCCATGTGTGTTTTGCTCCAATGCTTGCATTGGGCAGGGTTGCTACTCTCACAGCTGGCCTATAGTAACACACATTGTAAGAGCAGACATGTCCATTGTAGACATGATACTGCGCTTTCCTGTAGTAACTGCATGCCGAGGGTTACATATAGCAGATCGACACCAAGACAGGAATCCTAGCGCCATCGTCTAATAGGCACCTGTGTGAGTCCCGTACAGCTTAAAGTGCAGCTACAGAAAAGAAAGGACATGGATGCGTTTAACAGACTTACACACAGTACAAACTGGCACTCCCTTGTTCACACAGGAAGGGTCAGAAAAAGTGCTTATCTGTGCTGTGCAGCACAATAACACATGTCTATGAATGTTGCCCCTCCATCACACCTGGCCCAATGCACATTGAGTACTTCTAGTCATACACAGTGTCCCAATGGTATCTCACAGTCTCAACTACACATCTGAGTGATGGGGTATCTCTGGGACATAGCTGGTAACTACACATGAAGATATGGACATTGTCAGTACAAATCTCACCAACAGAAAACTAGATCGTACACAGCTGTCAGGCCATGCATGCTCACACTACACATTGGTCGGCTGCCATGGCAGGGTCCACCTGAACCCCACTACTCAACACAGAAAGGAGAGGGTGTGGCTATTAATGCAACTTACATACACCTGTGGAACATAGGACAGAGTAAAAGTTAAAAGGGGCAGTGCATGTATGCACATATATTGTTCATGCCACTATGCATCCTTTCACATATGCATGGAAGGACCATATACACAGGAGTATGTGTCATCCAACTGCACACCCCTGCGTTGATGCAAAAAAAGTCAGCTGTGCACCAACGCAGCCATCCTTGCACCATGGCACAAGGTTGTCTGTGTTGGTGCATGGCTGAGTTCATCATTGCCAGTGCAGGGGAAATCACAAGGACTCCTTAGGACTATGGGGCTGTCCTGTGTATTTGCAAGTATGCTGATTAGCATAGCTGAAGTGTCTGTTATGCCTGGTTTGGACAAAGTAATGGGAACGGGCACCTTGGTAGGTGAATCTCACCATCCCCAAATTATTTCCATCTTGGCTGTGGCATGAGCCATGTCACCCTGTATCAGTTTGCAATGTCTGAATGTTGGAGGAAGCCACACCAGATTTAAGTGGTGTAAAATCCACTTGTAATAAAGGTCTCATCATTGTGTTTGAGTAAGTCAGCTGTCAGGAGTTTAACAATAAACAACCTGAGGGTTCAAGGCACACATACAAGTGTGTGAAACAAAACAATAGGATGCCTGACACCTTGTAGATGACCAACTCAGTAGATGTTGCAAGGTCATCAATGTCAGTCATACCTTAATTACTACTCCAATAGACATCATCCACTCAGATGTTACAAAAGACAAGAATGCACACAACAGCTGACCGAGGTCAAGCACTTAAATTCCACAAGTTTCATATATCCCACATGGTTGAAAAGACAAACAACTTTAATAGAAAGAAGATTTTTGGACTACATATGTATCCTGACTGACTTCAATCAGAGTGCACCTTCCTTTCTTGTGGACCATCTACTCCGAGGTGGCACACAGTGCCACTGAACATAATGACCAAAACCTGACATGTTAAATGAATAGACAGTGCCATCTGACACCCACAGCCTAATGTAACAATTGCCCCATGGATAACAGGAGAATGGAAAGTGTCATGTCATGGACTCTGTATGTCACCAGTTAAGAAATTGCAAACATGAAGCAGACAGCAGCAACAGTATGCACCCTTTACATTGCAGAGGATAAGCCCTTGTCTCCTCGTTAGCACCCTTGTCCCAGACATGTATGATGATGCCACTAATGAAAACAACCTACCAACCATCGCCCACAACACCCTCCAAGATTTCCTGGACTCCATAGGAACAGCGTCTCCGGATTCAGGGAGGGTCAGCAGCATAGTGGCATATCCACACACCCCGCCAAATATCCAACAGGCACCACCTACCACCACACCCCTAGGCTCTGAGGACCCAACCATGAAATTCCAATGGACTGAGGTGGGAGTCCAGCTGGAATTGTCTGAACAGGTACGGGTGGGGATGGAGACCCTGGCAGCCACACCAGCGGGTGTCTATGGGTGCATCAGTCCAAATAGGGACAGCTCTGCTCCCATCAGAGGCACCTCTGCTCCACAGCCTTCACTAGTCCTTGGTTGACATTGCGTGTCTCATGATGCAAAGGCATCAACAACTGCCCCGCCAAAGTGACAATGAGGCCAAAGACCTGGGGGCAGTCCGGAAAATCTTGGATACCATGGAGCAGATGCAGGGCTCTCATATGACTCCCATGGCAGTGTTCAACAGCAACATTGCTGCTGTGTTGGAGAACCAGCATATCATTCTTAAGGCAATAATGCCTCACATTTTGGCACAGATCAATGCTGCTGCAGGCATAGCATTCATATCTTCCACTCCTGATGTGTCTGTGCCTCCCTTACCTGCCACCAATACAAATAAAACCTCACAGGAAACACCATACACATAAGTGGAAGAAAATGTGGATGGTACTAATTTTCAAAAGAAAAGTCTGTGCCAACACTCATCTGTGTCAAATGGGCAGTTTCTGCTTAGCCCTGCACTCACCAACATGGCTTGGAACATTTGCCATGAAAGGAAAATCACCCACGGACCCTGGGTCCTACAGACCAATAACTCTCATGAATACCCATACAAAGGTTTATTCAAAGGCATTAGCAATAAAATTTGCGAGCGTTATAACACCACTAGTTACTATTAATCAGCATGGATTAATACCAGGGCGTGGAACCACCCATCATACACGGAAACTTATAACTTTATTTGACAAAATGGAAGTCACAGGGGACCCGATTGCGGCATTGCTTTTAGACGCCGAGAAGGCATATGATCGGGTCTCCTGGGACTATTTATGGAGTGTTTTAATCAGGGCAGGATTTGGGGGGAGCTTTGTCACTGCAATAAAAGCACTATATAGGGACCCGGTGGCTGCTGTAAGGATAAATTCAGGACTAACTAAATCAGTACAAATTAATAGGGGAACTAGACAGGGCTGCCCGTGCTCCCCCCCTGTTGTTTGCCATTTATTTGGATCCATTGATTCGTAGGATTGAAATGAATGAGAATATAATCCCAGTAAGTACGCATAGGGGGGATTGCAAGATACTTGCATATGCCGATGATGTTGCCGTTTTAACACCAGTACCGACAGAGGTTATTAGGCATGTGGAAATGGAGGCTAAGAAATTTGGAAAAGTATCAGGGTATTCCCTAAATACCAATAAGACTCAAATAATTAAAAATGCTAAGGCAGTATGCCAGGATCAACGGGTGGTGCAGTCAGGAGTGTACCTTGGAATTACAATTACTTCAGAATTGGAGAAGATAGTAGAATTGAATATAGGTCCTATTATAACTAAAGTTGGTAGAGATTTAGACAGGCTTCATAACCTCCATCTCTCGATAGTTGGCAGGACAAATATTATTAAGATGCTCGTCCTACCAATATTTTTGTATATTTTTAGGGCAATTCCGCTTATGTTTGATAACTCTTGGTTTAAAAAATTAGAAGTTATGATTAATAGATTTATCTGGTCTAAAGGAAAAACTAGGAGAGCATTAAGATTCATGGCACTACCAAGAGAACGAGGAGGTTGGGCATTACCGGATTTGAAATCTTATTATTGGGCGCCTGCCTTACAATATATGGTTGGCTTGATAGGTGGAGCGGAGGCGGAGGGGGAGGATGAATTAGGAACATTAGCAATATATGGTCTTTTGATGGGGGAGGAGGTAAATAATATATTCAGGCTAGGCTCTTAACTGGCACAATAAAACACCACCACATCTCTCCTGACTTGCGGGACCTGAATTGGCTTCCACATGCAGCTTTGATACAGTTAAAAATTGCATGTATGGCTCACAAAGCCATCCACTTCAAGACCCTGCTGTACCTTGCATGGAAACTGGAGCTTTCCTGTGGTCTAGAGCCTCCAGAAGCGATAGCACCCTTTTGCTAAAATCACAAAAATTAAAGAAAAAAAAAGACCTATATCCGAGCCTTCTCAGGGATGGCTCAAAGGATCTGGAACTCCCTTCCCCCGAAGTCAGGGTGAACCCTTCCACTGTCTTCGTCAAAAAAGAAGTCAAAGGGCTCCTGATGAAGACTTTTCTGTCTTAGCCTGGCTGCTTCATCTGGTTCTGGGTCCATACTCGTTGACTATGACACAGCCATCTGGTTCACAAGTATCTCGCACAATTCTAGACTGTGATCATGTCGCACTGTTGATTCTGTTGTGTCTGTTTTTCCCTCATTTTTTTTTTTTTTTTTTTTTTTTTATTATTAAATCTGTTTTATTGGTACACGTGGCATACAATTACATTTCTTGTGCGCTTAATTCAAAGGGGAAACAACAAATGGAATAGGTCTTACATCATCAATGTGAACGTTGGCGACTATAGAAAACCAATAAATGCACTCACTGTTAATAAATACCATCCGTTATCTTGGGGCGGTCCCTGCATTCACCAAATCATTCGCTCCATTGCTTCTATACAGTGTAATGCGCTCTGTTCGCCTTACTATGGTGCCAGACCTCACCCGTCAGGGCGGGCAGCCTGATGGCCAGCCGCGCCCCCGGTGCTCGCGACCCACTGGTTGGTGACGTAGCAAGTTGTCTCTCAGTAGTGTGAATAACCAGCCGGGCCCGGTTCCAAGCAACCTGCATATGTACCGTGGCCGGCTAGGAGGTTTAGTAGTCCGCCTCCGTGAGGCAGAAGGTTGCGGTCGTGGCTTGCATGTGAGCTGCACTCCTGTGTGTCGTCGCCGTGTGTCGAAAGTGAGAGGTGTAGGTGGGAAAGGTAGATCCGGCGTGGACAACTGGGGGGTGTCCTGTGCCGCTAACGCCACCAATTCAAACTGGGGAAAACAGGAGAGTAGGTGAGGGTGTGAAGAGTCCGATCTCGGAGTAAGGGGGGGGGGGGTGCTGCAGTATTGGTTCTGCCTAGGCATCTTCGGGTGTGGTAGACTTGCGGGGTGCTGGCCCTGAGTGTGCTCGGGGGAGGAGGCATCGGCGGTGTGTAGTGGCTCTGGGTCTCGGGTGTGGGCGCACCTGTGGGGTCGAGGGTATATGTGGGCTCCGCTGATCAGTGGGGGGGGGGGGTAGGTCGTGTGGGTGGGCGGTGGGTCGCTGGGGTGGTATTTCATGCCCATATATGTGTGGCTCCCGATACTCCCCTCTCTCGCCACTCAGTCTGTGATTTGGACCTGACCCCCCCCTGTCCACTGGGGAGGAGCCATCTCCTTACAATATCCCTTTATCGTGGCAAGCTCTGGTGAATGCTCTCAGGAAGCCCTCCCATACCTGAGCTATCGGTATGGCCCTCCGCCCCGCCGTTTCCTCCCTACATAGCACCGTGCCTTCTGCGGTCGCCCAATAGATGAGAGAGGCGCACCAATGTTTCGGCAGGGGCGGTTCCACGGCTTTCCAGTGGCGGGTTATGAGTCTCTTGGCGGTTATCAGCCCCAGATCCCAGAACCTCATATGTGCTTTGTTATGTTTGGTCCTGGTGAGAAGGCCCAGTACACAGGTGTCCCAGTCGTGTCGTTGGCCCAGCGCAGTCCCTTTTGTCAACAGCGCGGTAACATCGTGCCAGTACGTCCGGAGCTTGGGACATGCCCACAGCATATGCAGGAGATCCGCGTCTAGGAGCGCGCATCGCGGGCATTTGGAGGTATTCAAACCAAAGTAGCGGTTAACCTTGTCCGGGGACAAGTATGCTCTATGCATGATATAGAACTGTATGAGTCTGAATCTCGAGTTGCGAGGGACGTGTTGCGGCCCCTCTAGGATCCTTTCCCATTCTTTATCCGACCAGTCCCTACCCCTGTCAGTGGTCCATCTATCCCTGAGCGACTGAAGGGAGGCCGTCGTGTGGGACCTCAGTGCCTGCGTTAGCCAGTGCACAACGTGTGACCCCGCCCCCATTACGTGCAGGTATTGTATTAAGAGGTGGGTCTCGGGTTCCACGGACATATCGCCCCAGTGTTCCGTGAGGACTCGCATCATTGATGCATGCATCAGGAAGTGTCCCGCTGGCAGTCCCGGATTCTCCACCAGCCCCTCGAACCGTACCATGGCCCCGTCGTCATACAAGTCCGCCAGTGTCTCGAGCCCCACCTGCGCCCAGTCATGTAGGTGTGTTGCTGTCACCACTCCCCCAGGCCTTGGCAGTCCCTCCAGCGGCAGGGCTGGTGCGTAGGGGGCAGTTTCCCTGGTCAATCGCAGTGCACGCCTGTAGCATCGCAGTGCCACTGCTAGGTGCAGCTGCGTCTCGCGTGTCGCTCCTCTGAGTGGGTGGAATAGTGCGAGGGCTTCTGCATGGGTCAGGGCTGGGACTGTCGAGGCCGTGTCGTTTAGGTTCCTACCCGCAAGCCAGGCCACCACCCACTGGAGTTGCGCGGCAAGGTAGTAATGCTCTTGATTCGGGACCGCGAGTCCCCCCGAGGCCGTCGGGGCATACAATTTCTTCAGGGCCACCCTTGGTCTCCCCACATTCCAGATCAGTGTTCGTGTAAGGGTCTCCAAGTCTCTAAAGACCCGAGCCGGGACATACACTGGTATATTCGAAAAATAGTACAGTAGTCTAGGCAGGACTATCATTTTAGTCAGGGTGATTCTGGCCGGGACATTGAGCGGGAGCGTGCCCCAAAATTGGATCTGGGCCCGCAAGGAATTTATGGCTCGAATCAGGTTGCCATCCAGTATATCTGCTGCATTCCTATATATGTGGATGCCCAGATACTTAAAAGTGCCGGCATACCATGTCAGTGTCGTGTCCCCTAGTTGCACTGCGCATTCCTGCATATCCGGGTGAAAGGGGAAGACCCCAGATTTACCCCAGTTGACCCTCAGTCCCGAGTGTGTTGAGAATTCGCGGAGGGCGCCGGTTAGTCCCGGCGGTATCCGTGTTAGGTCCCTGACGTAGAGGAGTAGGTCGTCGGCATACAGGGAAACTGCGTGTACCCCATCTATCAACGGGATGCCCCACTCGGCGCCTTGCATCCGCAGTATCTCCGCCAGCGGTTCCATGGCCAACGAGAAGAGTAGAGGTGATAACGGGCAGCCTTGCCGTGTGCCCCGCCTCACCTGTATGGCCTCCGATAGCAGGCCCCCTATCCGGACCCGAACTGTTGGCGTTTGATATAGGAGACCCACCATGTCCAGAAAAGCGTCTCCCAGGTCAAACTTTTGCATAACCGCCCTAAGAAACGGCCACTCCACCGAGTCGAATGCTTTCTCCAGGTCCAATACTATGCAACCTGATAGTGGCCAAGGGCCTCTCGCGTACTCCTGCACTCTAAATAGCCGGCGGATGTTATGTGACGTGCTGCGTGTGGGTACGAACCCGTTCTGGTCAGGGTGGACCAGGGTAGGCGTGTATTGGGCCAGTCTCCTCGCTAGCATAGAAGCTAGTATTTTGTAGTCCGTGTTTAAGAGGGCAAGGGGCCTATATGAGCCCATGAGTGCCCCGTCCTTACCCGGTTTCAGGAGGGAGACCAGTGTAGCCTCACTCAGAGATGGGGGCAGGGAGGAGTCGTCCAGTGCTGTCTCATACAGTTTTACGAGTTCAGGGACCAGGAGGTCTTGGTATGCTTTATAAAACTCCGCTGGGAGTCCGTCTGGGCCGGGGGACTTTCCGTTGGAGAGCGCCGCTATGACTTCCCGGAGCTCCTCGGGAGCTATGGGTGCCGTTAGGACGGCACGTTGGGCATCAGTGAGTGTCGGCAGCAGTATCTGATTAAGATACTCCTCCGTGTCCGGGGCGGGCGTGGGTAGGCAAGAGCGATATAGTGCTTTGTAGTGTGCGGTGAACGCTCCGTGTATCTCTGACTGTGTGTGTAAGGGCACTCCATTCGCGCCTAGTACTTTCGTGACTGGCTGCGTCCGATCTTCTCTAGCGATGAGCCACGACAGCAGCTTGCCGGGCTTGTCCCCCCTGTCGTGTGTGCGCGCCGCGTGAGCCGCGAAGTTCAGACATCTGAGCCTCTCCAGTAGCTTTTCGTGGGCCGCCTGCGCTTTGTGAAGCCCAGTGATGTGCCCTCCCACCGAGTCCCGCTCATGTCTAGTCAGTTCCTCCTCCACCCTGTGTAAGTCCCTCTCCACCTGGCGTTTGAGGTTCCCCTGCGTGCCCAAGCATTGTCCCCTAATGACCACCTTGAACGCCTCCCATTCCATCTGCAGAGATGTGGCTGTACCTGCATTATCCTCGAAGTAGTGTACAATGTGTGCGAACAGTGAGTTCCGGAAAGGTGCGTCTAGCAGGAGGTCCGGCTGCAGCCTCCAGTTGGGGACAGGGGGGCGTGTGTGTGCCCAGGAGATCGTCAGCATATGTGGGTTATGGTCGGAGTGTGTCCTACCCATGTATAGCGCCTCCGTCGCCAGAGGGAGTAGATCATCTGTGAGCATGAATCTGTCTAACCGGGTGTGTAGGGTATGAGCTCCTGAGTAGTACGAGTATATCCTGGCCGTTGGGTTCCGGTGGCGCCACACATCATGCAGATTCCAGTGTGAGGCCCAGGCTATAAGAGCTTTCATGGCACCCACCACTGGTGCGCCGGGTAGAGGAGGGAATGAGCGGTCCAGTGTGGTATCTAATACGCTATTGTAATCCCCCCCCAATATCCAGGGGATCCCGTGCCAGTGCGCCAGGGTTGTGGACACCATTTCCAGGAACCTCTGTTGGTCTGTGTTAGGGGCATATAGCGACGCCACCACCAGCGGGCGTCCGTCCAGGCGCCCCTTCACTGCCACCAGCCTCCCTTCCTAGTCTATGTGTGAGTCCTCAACTTCAAACGGGAGCCCTGGTCGCACCCATATCAGTGCCCCCCTAGCGTAAGAGGAGAACCCAGTTGCATAGATCTGACCTCGCCATCGCCTGCGCAGGGTGTGTACCTCTGGTGATGTCAGGTGAGTCTCCTGTAGGAGCGCTATCTGTACCTTGTGTCTCTTCAGGTACGAATAAATCATGTACCTGCGCGCGGGTGTGTGTATTCCGCGCACATTCCAGGTACACATTTTGACTTCAGCCATCAGCATTCAACAAGGCAGTCACACCCGTACCCTCCCCTGTTCCAAGCACCCTCCCATTAGGCCCTCCAGTTTCCAGTGTCAGAGTATCTCCTCCTTTGTCCAAGCAGCCCTTGGAATAGTTCAGCGAGCACCCCTGCGAGCCATGTATGCAGCGTTTCACAATAGGGAGAAGGGGGGTAAACATTAACTGGGGGTAACTCCATCGGGTCGGTTGCCAAACGGGCAGCCGTCCAAACATTCTACGAAAAGTGCGAACAATCCATTCCGGGGGGTTGCTATACATCACGCAGTCCAAGCAGCCAGTGTGTATCTGTTGAGCATGAAGGCGTGAGCGCCCTCCCAGGGGGATGTGTTCGTTATTCTGAGTGGTCAACCGGCCGGCCCATCGGCTATCGAACAGTATATTTGTAAAGACACGGGGCCACTGCTCTGGTCAAGCTTGTAGGCGGTAACCTTCGCCTTCCCATGGGGACCCTGCAAAGTGGTGGTGGCCCCCTTGGTGTGGGTTCCTTGGGGCGTCTGCCCCGCAGTTGATAATTGCCAGTGTGACATCGTCATGACTTACTGCGGGTTCGGTGTCCGTTGCCATCGGGCAGCGCCTTGCCAATGCTTCCCTCGCCGAGAGCCCCGTGTTGCGGCACTACTTCAGCCGTACAGATCCGACGTTTGTGGGGTGATGTCTGGCAGCCCACCTGAGAGTTGCGAATCCGGGAGACCATATATCGCCTCATCTTCACTCGGCGATGTTCTAGGGCTGGTGGCAGGCGAGGAACGCCGTATCGGGGAGCCGCTGAGCTCCGAGACCATCCGCAGGGCTTCCTGTTGTTCTCTGCGTATGTCCTCTTCCGGTGGGCTCGCGCTATGTTGGGTGCCGCTGGCCGCGGGGGAGGGTGACCTGGCGCCACGTCTCCTCTTGGGTCTTCGGTGTCTCCTGGGCCTGTCCGGATTTCCGGACCTCCCCGTGCTCTTGTCCGTCCCGTTGTCCAGCCAGGCCTCCACGTCTTCCGAGGAGTCAAAGAAGTGTGTCTTCTCGTTCGCTATCACCCTGAGCTTCGCTGGGAATAGGAGGGAATATGTAAGCCCCAGTTGGCGTAGCCTCCGTTTTACCATTAGGAACGATAGCCTCTGGCGCTGCACCTGGATTGTATAGTCTGGGAAAAACATTATGTTCGCGTTTTCAACTTGAATGGTGCCCAGTTTTCGGGTTTCTCTTAGTACAGTGTCCCGGTCCCTATAGTTCAGGATTCGGATCAGAAAAGGGCGTGGGTTTGAGCCTGTGTGGAGCGGCCTGGTCGGGACTCTGTGCGCCCGTTCCACCACGAAATATGGCGAGAGGGTGCCTTCGGGTAACAGGGTGCGTAGCCAGTCCTCCACGTGGGCGGTCGGATCCTTGCCTTCCCATTTTTCTGGCAAACCTACTATGCGGACGTTGTTGCGTCTCGCCCTCCCTTCTGCATCCTCTGCCCTGTCCTCTAGGAATTCCACTCTGTTGAGGAGATCCTTAATATGTTTGTCCGATTGGGCGACTCGAGGGTCTATGTCCGTCACTGCGGTTTCCAGGGTTTTGGTGCGCTCGGCCAGTTTCTTATGGTCCTCTTTCAGGTGTGTGAGATCTATTGCGACTCCGTCTATTTTCGCCTCCAGGGATGTCCGGGTGGACTGGATGGAACTTTCCAGGCGCTCCATGGCCGCCAGTACCGAGTCCAGTCTGGCCGTCACCGGATCTGCGTCCGTTTGTTTCTGCGGCTTGTCCATTTTGCCCTTTTGGGACGTGCTCCCTGTTCCTGTGCGCTTCCCGGCACCTCCAGACATCCGGGTGGGGTGGTGGTCCATGGTCTTGTGGCGTTTCCAGGGCAGGTGACTGTCGCCTCTGAGCCTCCTGTGCGGTCGCGCCGTCCAAAGCGCCGCTTGCGTCGGTGGCAGCCGTTATCCCATTCAGGACTCTGGTAGTGGGCAATGTTGTACCCCTCCCGCTGTTGGTCGTGTTCTGAGCTCCTCGCTTACCCCCTGTTTCGTCGGGTGTCCAGTAGCGCCGTGTTTCCAAGGGCTCCGGAGTTATGGGCTACGTGCGGCTGGCAGTGTCACCCCACGATGCCCTACTCTCCCAGCAGTCTCTATGGTTCTGTGTGCGCGGCTCTCCGTGGCTACGGCGGGCGGCCTGAGCAGTCGGACTTAATCTGGGTTTCGTATTCCCTGGTGAGTCGGGTTTCCGGCTTAGCCGTGGACTCTAGTGTGCCGGGGTCCGTCAGTATCCAGCTGCGGGCATTGGTGGCGTGAGTATCAGGCAGTGTCTCCCCTTGGCGCTCCCCCCAACCGGCAATCACCTCAGGTCTGCGCACGTTGTCAGCAGCGGAACTTTTGGCTGGGCAGTGGCTCTCACCGGTGTTGCCCCTCCGCCACCCTGTGTCTCTGGATGTGGCCTACTGGGCGCCCTGGAGGTGTCTCTTGGCTGCCTGGTAGTTCGTGGCGCCGGGTGAGCCGGGCAGGTGTTGCGCCCTGTGCTCCTCGCTTCGCAGCACTTACCGCCCAGGGTCGCAGCAGGCGCCGTCGGGGGTCCGATCCCGGGTCCGCTTCCCCCAGTATTGCTCCGTCCCTCCGCTGCAGGTCGGGAGGGGGATGGGCACCTCCTCGTGTCTGTCTCGGCTTCAGAAGTCCAGCGGGCGGCCCCAGTCCTCTAGCGCTGCGCCTCCTCACTTTTCTCGGGTCATGGCCAGCCGAGTCGTCTCTGCCCTTCGTGATCCGCCTAGGGTCGATGCGCTGTGGTGTGACCCAGCGCCGTCGCCTCAGTCCGCTGCTGCTCCCGGGCGCCCCTTCCGCGCGGCCCTCACTTCCGGTCTCGACACCGGGCTCGCCCGCCGGGTCTCGCCGAGCCCGTGTTCACTCCTCCGGCTATGGTGGCCGCGTTGGTGCCGGTGCGGGTCCGGGGCTCAATGGACCTTGAGCTTCGGTCCGATGCTTTGGCAGTGTCCTCTGGTCACTCGCTGCGAGTGTGGGCCGGCCAGGTGGTGTTTTGCACGGAGAAATGACCCCCTAGGTGCGGGCTCTCGCCGGAGCTCTGTTAGGGAGCAGCCAGTCTCGCTGCGCGCGTAGCCACGCCCCCCCGTCTGTTTTTCCCTCATGAGAATGTTGGACAATTTTACAGTTTGAATTTGTTGCTTTGTTTATTCTGTTTTGTTTTCCTATACCCTTTGTGATGCATAATTCTTAAAGCGCTCTGATACCGTCGGTGGCCATGCTCGCACTATATAAAACTTTCAAAATAAATAACTTATTAAAAATAGGATTTGGGGGATGGGTAAAGCCCTCCATTCAGATGCTGCATCACAACGGAGTGCCCATTGCTCTCTTAATGTCCTACTGTTGGGAGAAGACCTGGTCCATTTTATGCTCAAGTGTAGCAATCCACAATCACATCATGGATTGTTCTCTCCTGTCCACCCTGATGTAGCCTGATGGCTGTGCTAGTGGGGAAGTGGTGGAAATGCAGCAGGTGGTGCTGAGTGTTGGGTTGGAGAGGTGCTTGGCACAGGGTCTGCTAACACGTCCTGCCCTGCAGTGGCATACTTCCATGTTGGGACTGTGGCAGCTCTTGGGGCACGTTGCGGGAAACTGCCATCTGCCAGCTGTCTTACTTCCTTATAGCTTCTTTGCATTGCATGGTACCCCTTGGCCACCCTTCGAATATGGGGATACCTGTACTTTCTAGTCTTAAATGCTTTGGCCTCATCAGGTGTCATGTTGTCTGTAGGAAAAAAGCATCACGTGACAAGATTTAAGAGATTGGACAACCACCAACTGGCAATAAGTCCATCACATCACAAGTTTACATCAACAGGAAGGTAACAGTTTGTAACACCTTTTTGCAACTTAAAGCTTGGTGGGCCACTCACAAGTGTAATCTTTGTAAACTCACAACATCATATGTAGAACTTTTAGGTAATGAACGGAATTGCACATAGCAATGGCAAAGCTCTTCAACATCAGCGTATGGTCTCCTAAGTGAAATAATAACTCAAACATATAGTCAGACTGAGTCTACCAGGGGAACGTACACAAGGAGACTGATTTACTAGCCCCTTGCGCTCCCAGAGCATACCATTTACCCATACAAATAAGATGCACTGGGGATTCTAGGGGCATACAACTTAGCACCAAAGTGTTCAGACTGTACAAAAGGCACTCACCTGCCAACTTCAATGAACTATGTAGTCTGATTTGTATCCACAGCTACATATCCAGGGTTCATCCTGTACTCATCTACTCGATACATGTGAGTACTTGTATGTCACAAGGCAGATTGGCGTCCCACATTGCTGAATAAACTGTGCTCATGGGTAGTAATACAGGGTGCAATGGTGGAAAGGGAGTTGGACAAATCACAATGTACAACAAGACAATTCTCAATTCTAGCCTGTTGTAGATCTGGGATAAATCAGTCATCCAACAATTAGATATAAAACAGGTTCCAGCATGTGTAGAAAAAATGCTCATTGTAGCAATCACTGTCACAGGCATAATCTGTGACATTGAATATCTGGCAAGTTCAGGGAGCATTGACATCGGCCCATCCGGACTAGAAGACCGAATCAGCCCATCACCACTTACAGTGTCAGATACTCCTTTGCAATTGTCACCGCCTCAAGCTCAAGAAGTTCATCACCACCAGCCAGCATTCGTTCTAGTCCACAGGGAGTCTGACATAAGCCGGGACTCCCTTCTTAAACAACAACTTTATTCGCAATCACTGCTAAATGCAAACACAGGATCTGTAGCAGGTCTGAACAATGACAATTTAATTCAAGATCATGATCAACAGGACCATGCCTCAGGCCTGTTCACAATGGTCCATTTTACGTCGTTAATGACAGAACAGCATCCACTGGAAAAAGAGGGTCATGCGGAAAAATGCAACAACTTTTTCTTGCCATCAGGCTCAATAACTCCCACAATCCACGTCTCAAGAGATCCCAAAGAACCCAAAAATTTCATACAAAGCAGGCGCCAGCCCCAAGATACTGTTGAGCCAAGCATCTTAAAGGCGAGGGCTATGTCACTCAAAACTTCACAAAGAAACCGACAGCAGAGAGAGCACAAAGAACACATGGAGCATCTCGAGCACTCACCTCACTCAAGTCAAACGCTCCAGGAAGTTCCGATGAACCAGCCTACGGTTTCTGCATGGCCCCTACTATTAAAGACAATGGACACGATTGGGAAAGCAATGACACATCAAGCAGACAAACTTGACATTCAAGTTGAACTGTTAAATCTCCTAGCTATCCATGTGCAAGGGATAGAAGCAAACCTGCATGACCTGAACTCAATGATTAAGAAGGTTCAACAAGACAGGGATACTACTTACCATACATGCCACTGCCCCCTGATAATCGACAAATTGGCAACAGTACCCATCTTGATGTTGCAGATACTAACTGTCGTTAAATAATTCCCTCAAGAGTCCAACAAAACCCCTAAGCAGGCAGCAGAAGAACAACATGGCCAGCAGGGGAATGGCAGCACTGATGGAGTCCTGGGTGCAGAGAGGGACAACCATCCACAATGCCCTCAAGTGTCACCACTATAAATGACTTAAGGAGGCAAGAAGACCCGATCAAACAAGCAAACCCTGGAGTACAAGAGGCTGCGTTATTTAATCAATCACTAGAAATGCCCAAAAACTCAAGCCCAAAACAATCTATCCTGTCTGAAAAAGCTAGCCCCAAACAATCCATCCCACCAATCTCCCTCACTAAGAGGGAAAGAAAATGCCTGAGAAAAGCGAGAAAGAATAAAACAAAAAATGGAGGGTCGATCGATTTATTCCATCAAGAAATTAAGCCCAAGATAAAAGACAAGGGCCCGCCAGAGAGAGAAAACTCTGAAAGTAACATTGGGCCCATGGTAGGGTCAAAGATCCACTACAACTCCACCACAAAGGAGGACAAAACCATAGCAAGCACAACTCAACGCATCGGCAATAATCAACAATTGATGAAAATGTACAGTTTATTCTACCCTCAGGCAGGGAAAGAAAAGGTCAAACCACCCAGTGTGGATTCTCAGAATAACCCTCCAATCCCGGGTGGACGTGTCAACATAGAAGAGACAGCAATTAGTAGACAAGTGGATATAGTTGGGAGCAGAACGTGCAAAGGAGGGGGGAAACGGGAGGAGCCGATGACTGGAATCAAGGTTGTTCCTGCCTCGATCCCTAGGGGCATTGCAGGCTACAGCTCCTACAACCAACAAAGTCCTGCCCCCCCAGATCAAGATCTAATCTGCGCTGCAACTGTCATTTCAAGCAACGGGGCGAAAAATCATCACACAGACTCACTACGCTTAACCACGAGCAACAAAGTAGAGCTTATCAAGGGGACCACATGACATCTTGAACAGGGGATCAATATCAAAATTACTAGAAGAATTACCTTCTATGAGTCATATAAAATCCAGTGACTTAGTGTCAGGAATCATTCATTCAGCTCTATATACAACACAGGACATTTCCGCCCCAAGAAGTCATTCAGGGTTGTGGTGAAACCTAGAATGGTGAACTTCTGGGTAGATGTGAATTAGTTAGGGAATTCAAGATGGTCGCCGCTATTGCTGTGGTGACATTTCGGCGACGTTCTAGTCTCCCGCTATCTTGAAGAGCGAGAGCGCTGAGAACTGCGCACTTCAAAATAGACTTTACCGTGAGTGGCCGTAATCCAAGGCGCTCACCGGAGTTTCGAGTTTAGTGTTTCTGAGTGAATAATTCATAGTCCTGTTCCTAAATATCTTCGTCCAGAGTCGAAGTTGGGTTAGCTGAGAGAACCAAGACTGTGAACGGTTCTCGTCTTTCGACGCGTTAGTGAAGAGAAGTCCGTCGAGAGCAGGTTGCATTTTGACAGTTATTCTAGCAGGAGGCTGAGGAGTTTTTGTGAGAAAGTCTTCTGAACTCTTCCTGAGAAAAATTATTCTCAACTTGCAATTCCACCCCCGCAGCGAGGACAAGTCTACGAACGTCGGAGGACGGCAAGTCGGCATCCCCTGAAGGACCAAGTAAGACTTTTCCAATTGTCAGGAAGATCTTCTAGTTTTCCCCTGAGCTCCCCCATTGCGCTGCCCTATCTCTTCCCTTCCCCCTTTTCTCCTTCCTGGTTCCTTTTTGCGCGCATCTTCCAAAAGTTCAAGACTGTCTTCATGAACTGCATGACCAACTTCACATACTTGTGAACAGACTCCCCTTTGACGGCAACGTTATCATAGAAGAAGGTAGGCGAGAGAATACTGGGTTGAAGATTAAGGAGCATTTCCTCTAATTCAGTTACTAACGGGGTGTCCTCCTTTTTTTCAGTATTGTTCACTCCTTCATGGTAACCACTCGCAACCACATACAGAGAGGGGCAAGGCTCTAAAGACAACTGGTAGGATAAACTGGATTTGAGTACTATATGTCCTGGAAGTGTAGTTGGAGTTCTGCATTGTCTTTCTCTCTTTCCTCTGTGCATTAGGAACCCACGAGTAGTCCTGACCACCAGTAGAACATAGAAGGTCAAGTGGGTGCCAGTTGTCGTTGGAGTGTCTCTCTTTTCTGTCCACTTCCCCTTTCCCCGTCTCTGGTGCCGTTGCTCGTGAAGCGGCGTCACTGGGGACAGGGCATTGGGAGCCAGCATCAGTTCTGCCTCTGCGAAGAATCTGGGACCTGACAGTTTGAAGTGCCCAAGTGGTTCACTCGCCCAGGCAGAATGGTTGAAGAGTTTAGTCTAAAGTCCCTTGGGGAAATGTTAGCCGGTATTCAGAGAGAGATTGGAGCTGTGAGGGAGGAAAATAAAAAATTGAAACAGGAGTTAGTAGTTTCTCGTCAGGAAACCTTGCTGTTGTCCCGGAAGGTCGATGGGTTGGCAATGAGTAATCCCGCAGGGTCTTCCCCAAGTTCTAGTAAGAGTACCACTGAATCTGATACCAGAACGGTAGCACAAGTTATTCATTCTGTTTCTCCCTTAATTCCTTTAGCGGCTCCGGAGCGATTTCATGGGGACCCCCAAAAGGCCCAGTTGTTTCTGACCCAATGTTCGTTAAACTTTATGTGTCGTCCTACCCTTTTCCCTGATGCTCAGTCTAGAGTGGCGTTTGTCTTGTCATATCTGGGTGGGGACGCTGCAAATTGGGCAATGCCTCTGGTAACACGAGATGAACCATTCCTGCATGATTTTGATCAATTTAAAACGGAGTTTCTCCGTATATTTGATAGAAGGAGGATATCTCAGGCTACTGATAATGAATTGCTTGAGCTCAGACAGGGGTCAGGAGATTTGACGCAGTTTAACAAACTCATTGTCGAAACTCAATGGCCTGAGGAGAAGAGAGCAGCTCTGTTTTACCGAGGACTTCGGGATGAACTGAAAGATTCCCTAGCCCAGATACCTAACTGGCCAACTGAGCTCTCGGCCTTGGTTGATTTGGTGTTGGAGTTGGATTTTCGTAGTGTGGAAAGAAAAGGGGAAAAGAAAAGAGATTTTCGAGTCAGTATTCCACGCTTTGATAGAATGAAGACAGAAGGATCTAAGAGTGTCAGTGCCCAGTCGGATGTCGAACCAATGCAGATTGGAGCAGTTCGTGGACCCCTGAGTAAGGAAGAGAAAGAACAGAGAAGATTGAAGAGATTGTGTTTGTATTGTGGAATGCCGGGGCATTTTTGTTAAAGAATGCACAAAACGACCTAAGATCCAGATGAAGGGAAACGCCATGAACCATCAGTAGAAGGGGTCGCTCTGATGGCGGAAGTTGAGAAGACGATCCCAGAAGGTCATTCGCTTTCAAACACATTACAGACTCTGATGCCTCATCTTATCTTGCAGTTGACCTTAAAGTTTCGAGGTCAAGAAATTCCTGGAGTGGCGGTAATGTTAGACTCAGGGGCTACGGGCAATTTTTGCGACATCAAGTATGCAGAGCGAATGGGCATCCAGTCTATCAAAAAAATTAAGAGTGAACCAGTGAGAGCGGTGGATGGAACCAACTTGTCTTCTGGCCCGATCACTTGTCACACCGAACCTGTGGAACTTTATCAAGTAGATGGTCATCATGAGCAGGTGTAATTTAATCTGATTGACGCGCCGCAGTTTCAGTTGATTTTAGGCTTACCATGGCTTACCTTGCACAATCCAACAATTAATTGGGAAAATCGGACAGTGAAGATGCAATCAGATTTTTGTCATGAACATTGTTATAGTCAGGATCCACCGAAGCTCATTCCGACTCCATCGCAATTACTTTCGCATGGGGGGCAGACGGTCAGTGTGATTACGTCTGTGGAAATTCCAGCGGAATACCAAGAATACAGGGAAGTCTTTAATGAGAGAGAAGCTGAAGTATTACCTCCACATCGCTCCTATGATTGTACTATCGATTTGGAGCCGGGAGCGGTGCTTCCTTGTAGCAGAATTTATGCTCTTACGGAAAAAGAGAACCAATATTTGAAGGAATATCTGGATCGTTATCTGGCAAATGGATTCATTGGACCCTCCCAATCCCCGGTATCCTCGCCTTTGTTTTGTATTCCTAAGAAGGAAGAGGGAACCTTAAGAATCTGTATTGACTACCGAGCGTTAAACCGAGCCACCATCAAGAATCGATATCCTTTGCCCTTAATTTCGGTCTTGTTGGATCAGATCAAAGATGCTCAGATCTTTACTAAACTGGATTTGCGCGGGGCCTACCATCTGGTGCGGATGAAGGAGGGACACGAATGGAAGACCGCATTCCGAACGAAGTTCGGTTTGTTTGAATATTGCGTGATGCCCTTCGGCCTTTGCAATGCCCCTGCTGTGTTCCAGCATTTTATTAACGATGTCATGGGAGATCTGATTGACAAGATTGCAGTAATCTATCTTGATGACATTTTGATTCTCTCTAAAGACCCTCAAGAACATCCAGAACATGTGAAGACGGTGCTGCATCGTTTACAAACTCATCATCTATTTGTAAAATTGGAAAAATGTACATTCAGTTCCAATCGAGTGGAGTTTTTAGGATTTGTGCTATCTCCACAGGGAGTGATGATGGATCCGGGAAAAGTACGAGCTGTTGAGGATTGGCCGTCGCCCAAGGATGTGAAGGAGATTCAGAGATTTCTGGGTTTTGCAATTTTTTACCGTCGATTCATCTCCGGTTTCTCACAATTGATTGTCCGGATTACTCAACTTCTCAAGAAAGGGGTGAAATTCCAGTGGTCCAGTGAGGCTGAGAACGCTTTTGTTACCCTGAAGAAGAGTTTCACATCCGCTCCACTCTTACGTCATGCTGATCCAGCTGAACCTTTCTTTGTGGAAGCAGACGCTTCGGATCAGGCGATTGGAGGGGTCTTATCACAGAGACATCCAGATACAGGGCAACTGCATCCCGTAGCGTTTCGATCACGAAAACTGAATGCAGCGGAAATCAACTACACGATTGCTGAAAAAGAGCTTTTGGCTGTGAAGGATGCCTTCGAAGACTGGAGACATTATCTTTTGGGAGCTCGACATAAAGTAACCGTGTTCACGGATCACAAGAACCTGCAATTCTTGAAGACGGCAAAGACTTTAACCCCCCGGCAGCTACGTTGGTCTCTCTATTTGTCTGACTTTGATTTTGTTATTACTTATCGACCAGTTAGTAAGAATGGGAAGGCGGACGCATTGTCGCGAATTGATACTGTAGAAACACAGCATTTGGTGGAGGTTAAACCAATTATTCCGGAGGCTCAAGTTATCTGCACAGTCACCTTGGATGGATTTCAAGAAGCAGTCAAGAAAAGTCTGTCTGCAGAAGAAATCAAGGCTTGGGTAGCTCAAGATCCAGAACGCAAGTGTCATCAACAATTGCCATACTATCGAGAAGCGTTATTTCTCCCAACCCTGTCCTTACAAGAAAAGGCCTTGAGGATGTGCCATGATCAACCATTAGCTGGACATAAGGGCATTATGAAAACTCTAGATCTGGTTCAGCGCTATTTTTGGTGGCCTGAGCTGTCTGCCTCTGTCAAGCAGTATGTGTTGTCTTGTGATCTATGTGCCCGAAGTAAAGTTACACGACAGGTTCCACAGGGTATGTTACAACCCTTACCAACTCCTAGCTGTCCGTGGCATACTGTATCCATGGATCTGATTGTTGATCTACCCCTTAGCAAAGGGTTTAACACCATTTTGGTCTTTGTGGATACTTTCTCCAAGATGTGTCATTTTGTCCCCCTGACTGGACTCCCTTCTGCAAAAGAGTTTGCGAGATTATTTGGGGAATACGTAGTGAGGTTACATGGAGTTCCCAAGATAGTGATTTCTGATCGGGGGGCTCAATTTGTTTCCCACTTCTGGAAGGCTTTTCTTCATGGGTTAGGAGTTGAGCCTAGGTATTCTACAAGTTATCACCCCGAGACTGACGGTCAAACTGAGCGTCAAAATCAGGAACTTGAACAATATTTAAGACTGTTTCTTATGTATCAGGGAGGGGAGTGGGCTGATCAGTTGTGGATGGCTGAGTTCGCATGTAATAATGCGAAAAGTGCATCTACAGGCTATTCTCCTTTCTATGTCAATTATGGCAGACATCCTAACCCTTTTTGTGTTCAGGAGGAATTGGGGGTGCCAGCAGCGGAGGAGTTGTTGAAAGACATGTCTTCCCTTCACAAATCTGCAAAAGAGAATTTAATTCAGGCTAAAGAAAAGTACAAGCAATATGCAGATAGACATCGTAAACCAGCTCCAGAGTATCAGGCAGGTGACAGGGTGTGGTTGTCCACTAAGCATTTGCATCTCATGTGGAATAGGAAGTTTCAGCCTCGGTTTGTGGGTCCATATTTAATTGAAGAGGTTCTGGGTCCAGTCACGGTGAAATTAAAACTTCCTCCTCCACTTCTTGTTCAGGGACATTCTGAATATGAGGTCAAAGGTATTCTGGACTCCAAGATCCGTTCCAATAAGTTGTTCTATCTGATAGATTGTAAAGGATATGGTCCGGACGATCGCTCCTGGGAAAAAGCTGAAGATGTTCATGCTTCTCAGTCAGTCAAACGCTTTCATTCTCAGTTCCCGTCCAAGCCAGGACCACTGTCTCGGTCATTGAGAGGGGGTACTGTCAGGAATCATTCAGTCAGCTCTATACACAACACAGGACATTTCCGCCCCAAGAAGTCATTCAGGGTTGTGGTGAAACCTAGAATGGTGAACTTCTGGGTAGATGTGAAGTAGTTAGGGAATTCAAGATGGTCGCCGCTATTGCCGTGGTGACATTTCGGCGACGTTCTAGTCTCCCGCTATCTTGAAGAGCGAGAGCGCTGAGAACTGCGCACTTCAAAATAGACTTTACCGTGAGTGGCCGTAATCCAAGGCGCTCACCGGAGTTTCGAGTTTAGTGTTTCTGAGTGAATAATTCATAGTCCTGTTCCTAAATATCTTCGTCCAGAGTCGAAGTTGGGTTAGCTGAGAGAACCAAGACTGTGAACGGTTCTCGTCTTTCAACGCGTTAGTGAAGAGAAGTCCGTCGAGAGCAGGTTGCATTTTGACAGTTATTCTAGCAGGAGGCTGAGGAGTTTTTGTGAGAAAGTCTTCTGAACTCTTCCTGAGGAAAATTATTCTCAACTTGCAATTCCACCCCCGCAGCGAGGACAAGTCTACGAACGTCGGAGGACGGCAAGTCGGCATCCCCTGAAGGACCAAGTAAGACTTTTCCAATTGTCAGGAAGATCTTCTAGTTTTCCCCTGAGCTCCCCCATTGCGCTGCCCTATCTCTTCCCTTCCCCCTTTTCTCCTTCCTGGTTCCTTTTTGCGCGCATCTTCCAAAAGTTCAAGACTGTCTTCATGAACTGCATGACCAACTTCACATACTTGTGAACAGACTCCCATTTCACGGCAACGTTATCATAGAAGAAGGTAGGCGAGAGAATACTGGGTTGAAGATTAAGGAGCATTTCCTCTAATTCAGTTACTAACGGGGTGTCCTCCTTTTTTTCAGTATTGTTCACTCCTTCATGGTAACCACTCGCAACCACATACAGAGAGGGGCAAGGCTCTAAAGACAACTGGTAGGATAAACTGGATTTGAGTACTATATGTCCTGGAAGTGTAGTTGGAGTTCTGCATTGTCTTTCTCTCTTTCCTCTGTGCATTAGGAACCCACGAGTAGTCCTGACCACCAGTAGAACATAGAAGGTCAAGTGGGTGCCAGTTGTCGTTGGAGTGTCTCTCTTTTCTGTCCACTTCCCCTTTCCCCGTCTCTGGTGCCGTTGCTCGTGAAGCGGCGTCACTGGGGACAGGGCATTGGGAGCCAGCATCAGTTCTGCCTCTGCGAAGAATCTGGGACCTGACACTTAGAAAGCATAGAATTTAAACCATACCCGCTCCTTACTGGTCCAGACTCCACAATTTTAACATGTACCAATTATAGCCTCACAGACCGGATCCTGCAGCATAGGGAAGACTTCTCAAATTGGGGCATAGAACTAAAAAAGATCGAGCCCCCGCGGTACCCGAGCCCATTACAACAACAACAAACACAGAAACAGAGCCTTTTAAAAGGTGCAAAAGACCCAGATCGAACCTGCAACAAGGAAGATGAGGGTCAACCAATTAGACAAATAACAATTACAATTGCACAAAGAGAAACAGCGGATCTCGAGGCACTTCCCGGAAACCATTGGGACCTAAGCAGCGGAGAAAAGTATGAACCAGTTCAAGTAAACCTCCAAGGAAATCAAGGGGCATTAGGATTTGCTCCTGGAATGTTAATGGCACAAGTGCAAAGTTAGAAGAAGAAGATTTTATGGAATTCATCCAATATCATGATATACTCCTTTTTCAAGAAACCTGGCAGACAAACGACTCTCCATTAGTGGGCTACAAAGAAAATATTATTCTATCAAAAAAGGGGGCACAGCATGGAAGGGCCAAAGGGGGCTTGTCGACTTATATATCTACGGACCTCTCCTGGGGAGACATAAGCATCGATCTTGACTCCTCATGTATGCAATGTAGAGCTTTCATCTTCAATGGACCTACTAATATTGAATCTCTACTTCCATCCAGCAAGAAAGGAGAAGGACCAAAGAATTAATCAATTAATAGCGGCAATTAAAACACTGAAAAGTACCTACCCAAGCGTCCACATAATAATAACAGGGGATTTTAATTTGAACCTAATCCAAGGCCAAGAGCGTACCCTACCGAGCTTCATACAGCCAAGGCAGGGTAACCGAAGTAGACAAGACCTTATGGGCAAGAAATGTTCTGCAAAATTAGATGACCTTATTCTACCCAGATTAAACGGTAGAGGCCCCTTGGACAGTCCAGCGGCATTCATGAGGGTTACATCTAAAACAGGATCAACAATTGATTTTACGCTAGCCGATCCCGATCTATTTCCATACATAACAGATTTTCAAATTCAGGACCGAGTTAAAAGCGACCATTACCCTCAAACTTTTACATTAACCATCACTCCAATTGGGTCAGAGAGGGCAAATCCCCTTACGTTAAGGACTCAACTTTACAATCTAAAATGGCTGATTTGGTATGAAAAGAACATCGACAAAATAATGGAGACATGCCGGTCATTGTTAACACCTACAGACGCAGCACACGCTGGAGATATTACGGGGTTCTGGGAGTCTTTTGCAAACAACATCAATAAAAAATGTCAACCTACCCACAGAGATCAAAAAACACCCAGAACCGGAGGAGGGCTATGGTATACGCCAAACATACGGGCAATAAAAGCGTGATTCACCAAACAACTGAGGTTAATTCGAACTAATGATCTCCAACGCTCACAACAGTCTCTCATAATTATAGAAAAGACGAAAAAGGAACTTAAACACGAAATAAAGGTGGCCAAACGAACGTACAAGGAAAACTTTAATGCCAACTTGCTCCACGCAAGTAAGCAGAGAAACTAGAAACAGTTTTGGGCAAAAATCAATTTCATGCTAAAAGGCAAGCATCGCCAATTTACCTCTGACATAACAGAACAATCTTGGAGCATTCATATTGAAGAGACATACAATTTCAGACTGAACAGACAATAGATAGCACTGAGGACAACACAAACAAGACTAAAAGGTGTTCCAGTCCAGAGAAAATATCAGAGGTTAGGAGTCAGAGTAAGGAAAAATGGTCATCGGCGGACGCATCAGTCACCAATTTAGAGACTTTATCCAACCCCAAACTCCATACCAAAATCGGAGAAGTACAGAACGACAGCAGCATTTTTATCAGGCACGCGCAAAGAGTAGAACCCGTACAGATCACACAAAAGCAGATTCTGCATACAATAAAACACTTGAGATCGGACGGTGCACCTGGCCCCAACGGCCTACCGAATGCACTGTTCAGGTACGACCCTGAGTTTTGGTCCTTCCACCTAACCCCTCTGTTCTCTAATAGTTTAGAGACTGGAAACATTCCTGACTCCTGGAGGGGCAGCATCTTTCAACCCATTTATAAGTCAGGAACATGCTCAGACCCCAGCAATTACAGACTGATAGCCCTTATAGATGTAGAGGCAAAGATCTATGCAACAAATCTTTTGGCAGACTTGGAGAAATGGGTAAGCTGCAAAAGCCTAATCCCAAAAACAAAGACTGGGTTCAGAGCCGGCATGGGGACTTTAACAAATATTTCAGCACTTACCCTCGTAGCAAAGAAAGCGATTGCCAATTCAAACATTCTCTACACATGTTTCGTAGATCTTATAGCAGCCTTTGATAAAGTGCCAAGAGCCAAGCTATGGGCTGAAATGAAAGCTTGGGGAATCCCCTCCAAATTACTAGAAGCAATCATCAACCTATATTCACAAACCTGGGTTCAGATAAAAAAAAGGGGCTGGCCGGAGTTTAACCAAGAATTTCCAACAAAAAATGAACTAAAACAGGGATGCGTTCTGGCGCCGTGTCTTTTTAACATCTACACGGCTGATTTAGAAAGCAACCTTAGTCTCATTCATGGAGACCCACCCAAATTGGGAAAGACACCAATAGCAAGTCTGCAATATGCGGACGACATTGTGTTACTCTCCCGAACTCCGCTTGGTCTTCAGCATTTGATCTCTCAACTAGCAATATACATTTCAAAAGAACAACTGATAATTAATTAAAACAAATCTAGGCCCAGATGTAGGTAAATCTGATTTACCGACTCTAGAATACCGAATTTTACCGATTCGGTATTGTAGATTCGGTAAATCAGATGTAGGTAAAAATTCGGTAATTTTTACCGAATCTGTATGATTCGGTAATTACCGAATCGGTATTTACCGATTCGGTAATTGCCATTGATTCCTATGGGCCTATAGGCCCTTAGGAATCAATGTCAATTACCGAATCGGTAAATACCGATTCGGTAAAATTACCGATTTTGCAAAGGTGACAGGGTGTCACTTTGACACCCTGTTGCACCCCTGATTTTGGCTTGTGTGCCATGTGACACATACATGCCCTTAGGTCATGTATGTGTGCCACATGGCACAGGTGTACATGCACAGATGTGCATGTACACAGATATTCGTTATTTACCATGCAATAAAATTACATGGTAAATAACAAATCGGTAATGGCCTGTGGCACTGTTTTCAGTGCCACCTACATCTGGATTTACCGATTCGGTAAATTTACCGATTCGGTATTTTACAGAATCGGTAAATTTACCGAAACGGTAAATATACCGATTCTGTATGTTTTAAGGCCCCTACATCTCCATTAGCAAATACCGGTCGGTAACGGCCGAAATCGGCCGTTACTGACCGGTATTTGCCGACCTACATCTGGCCCCTAATGTTTTATGTTTTTCCAGCACTAATAAAAAAATGCCCCAAATTCATCTGGAGGATAAACTCAAGTATTTTAACGCAGGTAGTTGTATATAAATATCTGGGGATTCTTTTAGATCACCATTTAAGTTTCAAACAACATCTAGAACATGTCCACCCAAAAACCAAACAATTATGCTTTGCTTTTAAAACTTTACAGAAAAGCCTAAGTAGTAGTTCAACAAACCATCTCCTAAAGGTAGTGGCTTCAAAATTTCTGCCAGTGATAACATATGGCTCGGAAATGCTGGATACTAAGGACTCCCAAATGCTAAATCTAGCTCAGTCCAGACTGTATAAAAAACTGTTTTTAATCCCACGACACATCTCTCAGGCACAGATATGCCTGGAATATGAATTAACGAACCAGACGCAGGCCAGACAAAGTATTTTGGGCAAATATTACTGGTGTTTGAGGGCTGCCGAAGACAACACTCCTGCCCACCACTGCTGGGAGGAGGTAGAAATACAATCAACAAACAAAAATTTGATATGTCAAATTTTAAAACAAGCACTTCAAAAGCTAAATCTGGAGAAAGCCTGGCAAACAACAATGTCATACCCTGTTCTAAAAAAAATCACAAACAAATCAATAAAAAAATTATCGTTTCAATCCGACAAAACCATATTTGCTGGTAAAAGTCATGCATGGGCTGTTATTCCATCCTATAAGCATATGAAACTACAACCCTATCTGCAAGAATACTTCAGAGATCACTCCAAGCGGAAATTGACCTTTTTGAGATTGGGTTCATTTTCAAACAAAGATCTCACCCCAAAATGTGGTAATGGAGCAGAGACACTACTACATCTATTATGCATCTGTCCGGCACTACATAACCTAAGTACGTCACTTTTAAGGCCAATCTTAAGAGAAACTCAAATCCGGACTTGCAGAGCGGCCGTCATAAAATGCCTCAGCGGTTCTTCAGTTCAACTGTCTTGTAACACCGTCAAATTGTTGTCCCTAGCAGCACAAGAACTAGAAAAGAAAGAAACAGCACAAAACCTTGGAAAGAATGGAACACCAAAATAATTACCTGGCAGTAGGGTATAAAGTAGCCGGCCTAAGTCTTTTCAGACCTGTTTCTGTACTCTCTTTCTTCCAAAGCCCCTTTCTATGTCATGCCCTAGGCACAAACATGATCCTACCAGTAAATGTTCCAGGATTTGAAACTATAGTGACCTAAGAAACTGGTTTGAAAATTATGTATAGCAGTTTTGATCTCTGCTCCCTCTCCATTTTCCGTTGGCATGAACATTTTAGTTTCAACAGAAAGCATGGACCTGTTTACATCGCTGTTCTGATAATCCGCTGCTCTTCAGTTCCATCCCACACAATGGTTACGATAACTAAAAATGTTTTCATGTAATTTTTATCTGTATTTGAATTATGACGTTTTCATCATGGTGGTATGTTCCACTCTTTTTATGATTTTAACAGATCAAATAAAAGTATTTTTTTACCTTTACCTCACTGTCACAGGCATGTGTATCTGCAATGCTCAGATCCACAGTGATCCCCATGTCCTGACAGTGTGTACATGGAACCCCTGTCAGGTCATTCATATCGCCAACAACCCCTGTTGGATTTTTTTGTCTGTATGCAAACTGTGACACACAGATGCAAATGTCAAATAGATATGTGGTACATATGTACAAGCTGATAGTGCTACAGGAACTTTACAAGGTTACTATACTCCCTGAGTCACAATGACCTACACTATGTGTAGTAAGAAATGTGTAGCCATCCACGGTGGACATATGCTGCCATGTACACATGCTACACTACCAAGCAGGCATATTTGCCTAAGGGTACATTGTGCAACAAGTGAACACAGAATCAAGATCTGTAGCAGCATCATCAGGCTACAGCATCATTTGTCATGTGGAAGGATGAGGTCAATGGTAGACATAGTGCTGAATATCGATGTGAGAACATATACAGGGGCATATTTTCAACAGAATGGCGGAGCGCATGTCATAACAAAATTGACCCAGACATTCTGAAAACACAGGGATGCAATGCATTTACAATAGTACAACCGCACATTCATTTTCCCAAGCACCGTTGTCATATGTAGCTGCCTAGTGCTAATGCAGGCACCCTTGCACAATAGTGCCAGGGTTCCTGCTTTGAAGGTGATGAGTGTGGATGGGCATGAGTAGACCCAAATGTTAACGTGTAACTTCTCTGTGTGCTGTAGAATGTATCACATGCAAAAGTTGCAAATAATTTTCTAATGATTGTTAATGTGCACTATGGTGCAAGGGTGCGTGCGTTGGTGCTAGGCAGCGAAATATATCTGTGTAGCGATCTGTGTGTCTTTTGCTTTCTCGCCCTAGGTGCGCGGGGTATGCCCAGATGTGGGTCCCGGGCTCACTGTGCCACTGAATTCAAGCTAGCGTGGCTGATTGCCCGAAACTGATCCCAGGATGCTTCTTTCTGGTCTAGGGAGGACCTGGCTTGGAAGTTCGGTCTGGATTGTTCCCATGAGGCACAGGGTCAAGACTGATTTGCATATGGCTGGGTCTAAGCAGGGGTGGCATGGTGAGCAAAAGAACAATAGATTTAACCCAGATCCATTGACTGGGGGTTAATGTTTGATTTTCTCTGCAGTCGTCCATCATCTGTGTGCCTTTTGTTAGGCAGCTACATTTGGCACTAATGTTTGGGAAAATGCAGGGGTGCCCCATAGCAATCTACATGTCGGGCATCCCTGCGTTCTGAAAATGTTGGAGCGCTGCGCTGCCAAATTTGCTGCAGCTCCACGCTCCAACATCTTCTCATGAATATGCCCCTTTGTGGGTGAGGTAAAATCCATGTCACGCACACACAGTGTGGGGTCAACATACTACAGGACCACACATCACAAACCCTCATTTGGGGATCAAACATACAGGGACAAAGGCACTCACGAGTGGTGTGAGGGTCTTTGAAGGCATCAGTATATTCTCGAGTGAACAATGGGTGACCAGCTGCAAAAGTGTGGCTCAATGGTTAGAGTGGCAGACCCTGATGCAGAGGTCTAGCCCGGGACCAGGGTTCAATTCCCCGCCTCGGCGGGTCTTGAGCTCAAAAACTCCACGGACCTGATAATTCTCGCCTCGGTGCCTATTCCAATCATGGAGTCCCACTCTGCAACTCTGGGCAATAGCTTGCTTAATCTCCCCAACGGCCCCCACAACTGTAAGGATGCCTGGCCTCCAACTTAAGGGGTGCCCAGGAGTGGACACCTCACAGGGAAAGCCAGGATGGGTTCCACAGCGGTATTCGTACAAGCGCCTTGAGACCCTTGCGGGTGAGTAGTGCGCTATACAAGTATCAATTTACAAAACAGGATATAGGAGAAATGACCAGTCATCATGTGGCACATGTATCATGTGTCGTTCCGAATTATCCACATACATCATCTAGTAATATCAACCATGTGTAGGTTTATGTTGCATTGAGGAAGGGGTGAGAAATGACAACGTCTCACACAACACACTCTCAATGCAGGCTGTGTTGTACATGAAAATCCTGGGACAATATGTGCTTTTCTTGTGACTATAATTTGAGAGTGGTAGTCACATAATTCATCGCAGAATCTCCTAATGACAGCTGAGTGTCAGAACACACCTAACCTACATCACTTGTATTTCATCCACTGCAAGGTGTTGCTGTTTTCTATCTCACCAGCACATCCGACTCGAGAAAATCAGTCTACCATTGTAATTACATGTCATCAAGACCTGCAACTCTGGGTACATTGGTCCACTAACAAACATGTCTGTCAAGTACCACAAGGATTTCTGCCATGTTACCAACATGTTTAGTTTGCAATGTGTGTCATTTGTGGTAAGCTGTGGCCATCGATGCCACTCACTCCCATAAAAATACTTATATCTGGTATGTGTTGTGCTCTCTGAAATACCTTGCACTTACTTTACACTGACACGTGTAAATTAACAGACAAATAATGGGAGGTCTACTATGTTTGCTATCAGGGATATGTGGTCATATAAGCCTGTGACTTGCACTGGAGTCACATGGGCAATTCCAAAGCATTCTCCCAATATGTCAGTCCCTCAAGCATATTTGGTACATAACCGAGACAGGGTACTGTGTGGTTAAGTTACATACTCCAGGAACTAAGAAAGGACAAACTGACAATGCACCATGTTAGTCATCATTTGGGGCATATTTAAATTCCCCATATTGCCACCAGAGCATCAATTTTTTGACAGCTTGTGGAAAAGTAAATTTTGCCATGTTCTGTGTCCCTACGCCTCATCCATCATATGTTATGTGTGCATGACCAATATGCATATGTTATTCCCCATGTCCGATTAAAGGCGCAATTCCAGTTGTGTCCACCTCTGGTATGTCATTTTCCAGTCCTCGTGAATACTACGAATATCAGGCCTATGTAAAGTAATGTTGCCACGTTTCTCAGTGTGCACGTTATTCCATTATAAAGTCCCCGTTTCCAGGCCTCAAAAGGGCCCGGACCACAGATTCAGCTCCTGTCTCCTGAAAGCCTCGCTGAGGAGCGATACAGCCCCCACCTGTATCCTCGACCCTTCACTTACTTCCTGCCTCGCAGTGCCCGGTGCAGCCCGGCTCTGCCTCTGAGTCTGCCAAGAGTATGTTATGATTCCAGCTATCAGTTCAGTCCTCCTCTCTGCATTCCTAAGCTACTGAACTGCATCAATAGTTTCCGTCATTGTCTAGCCTTCTCGGCTCCACGTTAGAGAAATACTGTATTAATGGTCATTTAATATTCTTCATCACGCACTACATGTAGAATAATGCATGGTCCAGTCTTAGAATCAAGTTAGCTTTTCCCCTCATGACTTCTAGTTCATATCAACATGTTCCCTAAACATTAGATACCAGATAGGGTTTAGGTACATGTCGCTCCGACCCTCCCGACTCTAGTCTCTGCTCCTAGCACAGAGTTCGTAGCCCCCAGCTTCTCCTAGTAACACGTCATTGCCAGTTTTCGCGCACCATTAGGTTAGAGGTCCCGGCTCCTTAGGTAGCCCCCTCCTATGTCTCCGCCCATTCATGACATATTCTGTTACGTTTGCATCACATGTCTAAGTATACTCCCAGTTACACCCACTTTTACTGTTATCTCTCGCGACTGCTACGCGTCACGCTTTCTGCTCCACCCACTGCTACGCCTACTGCAATGTAATGCTATGTGTTCGCGCTATGTATATATGCCTGTGTTTTGTTATTGAATGTTAGCGCGCTCATCCCAGACCTAGCCCCAGCAGCTGCTGGGCCTCTTTTCCCCTGTTGGGCCCCAGTTGTCCTGCTGGGCCCTGTCATTCTGTTCCTATGCAGGTTGTCCTGATCCTGTCCTTATGCTGTAATAAACCTGCAGAAACTCCTACTACCTCGAATCTTGACTCTTATTTTATTGAGCTATCTGTTATGCTATAAGTCTAGTCAAAAATAGGGTATTATTTATTTATTTACCACATAATGGCGCCCGAACAGGGACTTGCCCTTTCCCCACGCGTCGGTGAAGCCACGCCGACCCCCTGACCCTCTGCAGTCGTGACGGAACTCTTCTGCGCAGTGGCAGATATTTCTGCTCAAGTATCCCTCAGGCCCACGGAGGAGACGGAGGAGGCGGTCCAGCATCCGAACGAGACGGTGGAGGAACGCGGCGAGTCCCGACCAGAGCCCAAGCCGAGAGTCCAAGGTCCGAGGTATCCGGAGGCCCACCTGTAACTGAAGTCCGAAGTCCGAAGTTCGTCGTCCGTCGTCCAGTCCCGTTCGAGGCCTTCCGTTCCGTGCTGCCCGGTGAGTACCATTGCTGGGGTAGTATCTAGACAGGACCAATTTAAATTGACTCCTGGTCCGTGGGTTGGTGGTGCCCAGACTCACAAACGAAGTGTTCACCTAGGTGGATACGGGTCTTGATGTGTCCCTTTATGGGACCGGTATGTTCCGTACTGTTATAGCAGTGCATCCAGTAACTCTAGTCTGTTCCGTTCTCGAGAAAATCTGTTCTATTTCTGTTCTCAGTATTCCAGGTAATATTCTGTTCGAACTGTTATTTATAATGTTCTTCATGTAATTTACTGTTGTGGTATGAGTGCGATGTGATTTCGTGTTTTTATTGTGTATTGTATTGTGTCTAGATTACAGTTCAGTCATGCCTATATTTTCCAAGTTACGTCAGTTAAAAACTAGAAAGGGTCTGTTAGAGGAAGCAGTTCCTGTCCCGCCTAGGGACAGTCCAGGTCACTTTATGTATCAGAAACATGGCATAAGCGCCATAATGTATCTAGATTTATGGGTAGAGTATACCAAACAGTTAGAAGAAAAGTATAGATGGCCCGTATCGGGTACATGGGATGCCGAATGTATCATGCGAGTAGAAGAAGCATTATGGAAAAAGAAAGCCAGACAGTCACAGAAAGATGCCATCGAGTTATGGCGTAAAGAAGCGCATAAAAGAATGGAAAAAGAAGTCAGAAAGTCAGAGTTAAGTAGAGAATCCCAAGAACGAGTTCAAGAAAGAGAATTAATCGAGATAGGTGAACAAGTCAAAGCCGAACAGTCAGACAGACAGAGGCATGCCCTCATTAAGGGTATGTATCCTCTCCTTGCCGAAGGTTTGCCAAAAGCGACCCCAGAGGCATCCAGTAATTTCCCGCCACCATTAGTTCCGACCAAGCTACGTCACAAACCGACCGCAGCTGATATTTTTATTTCGTCCTATCTGGACGACACAGTCCCAGAATATGCCAATCCTGTTCGCGCTCCGCCAGTCCCTGTAAACCAGGTAATTCATGCTCCTCCGGACACCGGAGTACCTGTTACGGTACCCCCGGTCCAGCCTATAGTTCCACTTCCCACTCTGCCAGGACGTAGAGCCTCAGTAGACGACTCCAGTTTAGGGGCCGCAGGAGGAGCTACTCCTCAAACCCCGCCGCCACACAAGCGTTTATCAGCACTCGAATTACATGCTCAAGCATCACAGCGTACTCCTAAAAGTAATAAGTCTGTTACAGAAATCAGGCAAGCCCTTAACGAATGTGTCTATGATCCAGTTCCAGGCGAATATACTATGGTTTTATATTCCTTACGTGTAAGGAGAGTGACCGAGTATCTAGTCACCTTACCGAATATGAAAGAAGATCTAGACAGAATATATCGTTTCATCCGTACAGGGGATGATCCAGAAAGTATTGGCGAGATTATGTCTCAAAGGAAAGCCGAGATTCAGCTCATGATATTAAAGTTCCTGATCAATTGTCTAATAAGAGAACAAGATTACCCGTCTAAAGATCCCGCCGAAATGAGAATCCTGACAAGGTGGAGTGATAATATAGCCGAGGGTAAGCACAAGACCGTCAGTGCCATGGAGAGTATGTACAAGAAAATTCGTAAAGAAATAATAAGGTTACACGACCAGCGTAAAGCAGCACAAGTAAGCGAGAAAGAAAGTATCTCTGATCCTGAAGAGGAAGACGAGAATCCCGCCAGAATAGCGTATGTAGGAAAATCCAGATTTCCAGATCGCCATTTACGTCTAGAACCCAAGTCTATTTTTCATCTAGCACCAGAACAAGGTTCTCTAGAACAAGTATTTCAAGCTACCGATCACATTCTGAAATCACGAGTCGGTTACAGTGAATTAAGTACTATGCATGAACAAGAACTAGCCCGATCAGCAGTCCGATGGATTACTGATTCTACCACTTTTCCAGACGAAATAGTGGCACAAATGTTTCTGAAAATGCCCCCAGCCGAGCAACGACTGGTGGGTATGTATATGATCCAGCACCTCATTACTTTGTATGAGGGTCAACATTCTGATCCAGGTCCGTTGCACGATATCCTGAACGAGTTACTCCAGTATAGATGGAGAGGTCTAGGTACTGATTTAATTAGTGTCACTCTAGAACAGCGCCACAAATATAGAACGTTCCTGAACCCGCATTTTTGTTCATGTCTCACCCCCAGAAAGTAAACCATTCTACATAGACAGACAGAATCCGTTACGAGAAGTCCACCCAGTCCAAGGGGCGGGTGGCGTAATGCAACGAGTGTTTGTATACACTCCGATTTCAAAGATGGAACTTCTTGAAATGAAGAAATTAATTCCCTGTCATGACAAAGATCCCGCAGGGTTCCATAGAGAATTAAAAGACATGCTCCGTATGGGAGAATACACTTACCCAGATATTATTAAAATGTTAAAGGTCCTGTTACCCGCAGGGGTGTATGAAAAGTTAAAGGAAAAAGAATGGGAGGTGGGAGAGAAAAAGATCGATTGGACAGCTCTAGAAGCTGAAGACAAGGCACGAGTACCAGGTACCGGTCTTGGAGATAAATGTAAAGAGTTACCAGAATTACTGATTCAAGTTTTACCCAGATTATTGACAACTAGGAAAGAAGACTGGGATGCAATCTCAGCCTGTAAACAGAAACAAGATGAAGATATTAGTGATTTTTATTCTAGATTTGAAAAATGTTTTAGTATTAATAGTGGTCTCAAGACAAGTAGTGAGTCATACCCTCATCTTTTCGTCACCAAATTAGTCGAGAATTCAAGTCCACAAATTAAAAACCGAGTTTTAAAAGTCGAAAGCACCTGGCAAGCAAATACTCCGTCCCAGATGCTCCAGATGCTCCAGTACCACCAGAATAGAATCAGAGAAGAGCAAGAACACGAGAGAAAACGTATGAAAGACACGAAAATGAAAGTGCTAGTTGCACAATCTGTTCCTCAAGACAGTCAGAGGAGGGGTCCGAGTCAAGCCAGTCATCCTGCAGCTCCCGTTAAAGGGAACTGCAATTATTGTAAACAGCCAGGTCATTTTATAAACGAGTGTGCAGTTCTGAAACATAACATAGCTACTGGTAAGACTAAAGAAAGACCACGTCCGCCTAGACAAGAACAAGTTTCACAGATTCCTCAGTCACAGAATGCACCACAGACAGTTTCCGCACCGCAGCCTATTGCTGCAACACAACACGTTACATCACAGATGTATCAGTATGCACAGTCCGAGTATCCAGAGTACCAGTCATATTCATGAAACAGCCTAGAGAGGGAGGTAGGCTTGCCTCTCATCGAGATACCTGTAGATCAAGAAGGTCCCTATGTTCACAGTCAAGTATTAGGGAAAGACAGAAAGTTTTTGATCGATACAGGGGCAAGTAGGACCACAATTAGTCATGCCGAAGTTCCAGGGGCTCCGCTCTCAGGCTCAAGAAATGTTTCCCTTGGATTTTCAGGAAAGCCAATAGTTAACGAGATATCAAAGCCAGTCACTCTAGAGGTAGGTCCATTGTCCCGTACTACTGACCTGTTACTTACTAAGTCATGTCCAGAAAATCTATTAGGCATTAAGACACTGAAAGAATTAGGTGCAGTTATTTGCTGTTCCCCAGAGGGAATACGTCTGTTCCTACGTGACTTTAAGGGTCACTATGTATTACGAGATTTTGATTCAAGATTGTCTAATGTTCCGCAGCATTTATGGGCGCAAGGTCCAACTGATGTAGGTTACATGCAAATCACACCCCATCGTGTGACTCTCAAACCAGGTGTAGTGTTACCCCGAATCAGACAGTACAGATTGCCACCCGAGGCTGTAGCAGCCTTATCCAAAATTATTGACGAGCTCATGGCTCAAGGAGTAGTTGTAGAAACTGACTCCAATGTATGCAATTCTCCGATCATTCCAGTCATGAAACGTACTGATCCAAATGCACCCCCAGTATATCGATTAGTGATTGATTTACGAGAGCTTAATAAATGTATTATTCCTCAGTACCCAGTTGTCCCAGATATTTCTTCCCTGTTAACAGCCATTGATTCCGAAGCCATGTTCTTCACTGTCATAGACCTCAAGAATGCATTTTTCAGTGTCCCAATTCATCCAGACAGCCAGTTTCTTTTCGGATTTTGTTTAAATGGAAGGAGCTATATGTTTACACGCGCTCCTCAAGGTTTCACAGAAAGTCCTAGTATTTACAGTCAAGCACTCAAGAGACAACTAGACAATATTCACATGCCAACTGACACTGCCCTGCTCCAGTATGTCGATGATCTACTGATCACTGCCCGTTCTGAATGTGCCTGTGAGCGAGCATCACTTACAGTTCTGTATTTTCTAGCCGAGATGGGGCACAAGGTGTCACCTTCGAAGCTTCAATTCTGTGTCCAGCAAGTGGTATACTTAGGACACTTGCTGTCCAAGAGGGGTAGGCAGTTGACACCAGACCGTATCCAGTTAATAGCGAGTCTTCCCCAGCCCAGAACCCAGAAGGAGGTACGTGCTTTTATCGGCCTTACTTCTTATTGTAGACAATGGATTCCCCAGTATGCATTTCTAGCCAAGCCACTGATACAGTTAACGACACAGGAGGCAGCCGTATCGACTGTCCTCCCTTGGACATCTGACCATACACTTAGTTTCAACGAGTTAAAGAAAGCCCTATGTCAAGCTCCAGTTCTAGCTACACCGAACTACAGTAAGCCTTTTACACTTTTCGTTACTGAACGGGAAGGTACAGCATTGTCTGTTCTCACACAAGATCAAGCAGGACAATACAAGCCCTGTGCTTATTTTTCGAGCACATTAGATCCAGTCGCCCAGGCGTTGCCTGCGTGCCTCAAGTCAGTTGCAGCCACAGCACTAGCTATCAGACAAAGTGATTCTATAGTTTTAGGACATTCCCTGACAGTACAAGTCCCACATTCCGTAGAAGTTCTTTTAAACCGAACACAAACTCAGCACTTGACAATTGCACGTTTAACAGGTTATGAATTGACACTGTTCCAGCCACACATAGAAATCAGACGCTGCAACGTTCTGAATCCTGCTACACTGTTACCATCAGTTAATTCAAATCCAGACCCACATGATTGTGTGGAAGTGGTTAACATTACGACAAAGCCAAGACAAGACCTGACAGATATTCCGTTACCAGATCCTGACCTGACACTTTATGTGGATGGTTCATGTATGAGAACTAGCACAGGAGAACTAGTCGCCGCGTATGCAGTGACTACTGACACTGAAGTTATTGAAACACACCGTATTGACACCCTGTCCGCTCAAGCAGCAGAGCTAGTCGCTCTGACACAAGCCTGTATACACGCCAAGAACCTGAAGGTTAATGTTTACACAGATTCACGTTACGCGTTCGGAGTTGTACACGACTTCGGAGTGCTCTGGCAGGAGAGAGGTTTCATGACTTCTCATGGAACCAAGATTCAGCATGGTCTCCTTATTCAAGCCCTGTTAGATGCCATACATTTACCGACATCCATTGCTATTATGAAATGCAAAGCACATACGAAAGTCACTGACATTATCTCCCAGGGTAATGATCTAGCAGACCGCACAGCCAAGCTTACAGCACAGACTCCAGACATTCCAGTTAATCAGACACGTACTCCAGATCTGATTACATGCATGACAGTTAAGGACCCTACACAAGATGTCATAGATATACAGTTACATGCTACTCCCGATGAAATCAAGAAATGGTCTGAACAAGGAGGGGTCCAGACAGATCAAGGATGGTTAACGAAGGGTAGAGCCACATGGTTTCTCCCCGATTCTATGGTTCAAGTCATTATCAATACCGCACATAGTCCAGCACATTTAGGAGAAAAAGCTATGTTAGATAGTATCCAGAACATTTGGTTCAATAAGCATTTACGAGCTGCAGCCAAGCAGAAAGTCCGTACCTGTATGATATGTTGTCAGTTTAACCCAGGTAAAAGTGTCCCGGTGGAACAAGGTGGTTTCCAGCCCCCTGACCACCCTTTTGAGGTCCTCCAGATGGATTATATTCAAATGGAGCGATGTCGAGGTTTCAAGTATGTCCTTGTAGTTGTATGCGCTTTGTCCAGGTGGACAGAAGCATATCCAGTCCCAGATTACACAGCCGCGACCACTGCCAAGCAGTTGGTTCGTGAATTTTTCCCTAGATACGGACTCCCTAGAGTCGTATATTCTGATAACGGTCAGCCATTCTCCTCAGAGTTAATGAAGCACGTTTCCCTTTTGTTAGGGTACCAGTGGAAGTTCCATTGTGTACGCCATCCTGAAGCAGCCGGTCTCGTAGAGAGACATAATCAGACTCTGAAAATCCGCATTGCAAAAGTCTGTAAAGACAAAGGTGTGGACTGGTTAATAGCTCTGCCAGTCGCTTTGTTTTATATGCGCATGGTCGCACATTCCAGATCAGGTCTGTCCCCGTACGAGGTCGTATTCGGCCGCCCCCCTAACATGTGGGGTACTCCTAGACCCCGAAGTATTACCGATGTTTCATGTAATATGCTGACAGATTACCTAGCTTCCTTGATGTCTGCCCTCAACTCATGTCGTTCACAGGTTGCCGCTGCATTTCCAGACAATACCGAAGTGGCACTGCACGAGATCGTTCCGGGCTCCCTTGTGATGATCAGAAATTTTGACAGATCAAGTCCGCTGGAACCACGTTGGAAGGAGCCACGTCAGGTCCTCTTGACCACCCGTACTGCCGTCAAGTTGGAAGGCAGGAAGGGGTGGGTCCACCTTTCTCATGTAAAACTTTTCAAAGGATTGAAATCAGCCTCCAAGAACATTTCCAAGGATTTCCAGGATTCGAAAGATTGCCAGAACATTGTTTTAAAGGACTGTCCCGCACAAGACATTATTACAACCCCTCCCTTGTTAGAGAAAACCCCGCAACAGGAGTATAAGTTAAAGCTCAGGTCTAGTAAAATAAGTCAGTCAGTTTGATTGTATAAGTCCTCCCCTAGGTGAAACGGTTAGATTGTTTCTGACATGTATAAAATAGACCCCCATAGTGAGAGAGTCAGTCGAAGTTCACTTCAATGTATCGTTTTTCTGAGTTTCATATTATTTCTCAGCATAATGATTTCCTGCACTAGTTACGCATTTTTCCTGTGTTTTCCAGTTTCTCATGTAAATATGTCTACTAATGCTACAGTAGAACACACGTTTAGTGATCTGCCTCCTCACGAATATTCTTACCGCCTCGCTATGCGCAACAACACATTTATCCGTATGTTACATTATTCGCACCAGACCAGCAATGCCACTAACTGTTGGGTGTGTGGTCGACTCCCCCCCTTTCAGACACCGAAAGGAGTTCTGCCACTCTTTCCTTATCCATTCTCACACAATGGTTCGTGTGGAGCATGGTCCACGTTAACGTCATCCTCAACAGATATGTCTTTTCTTAACAGTACATGTTTCTCAGACAAGCAAGGTTTCCCCCACAGAACAGGTTTAGATCTAGAAAATGAAGTATATAATTTAGGTAATTATTCGTCGAATTTCATGGTCCTGAATGTTCAGTCTGATACTACTCCAGACTTACCTGCTATTTCAGTACTACCAGTCAAAGGCGAATTATGTGTCCGTAGTTATGGTTCCATACATATAGGTCATAGTGAATGTACTACTGTTATCAAGTATAGTGACAGTGGGAAATCTGTTTTCAAAGCTTCACGTCACTCTTATTTTATTTGTGGTCAAACTGCATATGTCCGTCTGCCCCTCGATTGGGAGGGAACCTGTTACATTGCCTTCCTACTGCCACCTGTTTTTCTAGCCCCATCTGATTATCACAGAAACACACATCTAGTACACATTAGACATAGAAGGGAGTCCCCAATTGTCGATTATACTGAAACTACTCTAGAACAGTATACAGATTTCAATAAAGGTTTCTTCTTCTTTGTAGGACCTGTCCAGAATAGTAAACTGATCCGTAGGTTAACAAGAACCCTTGAAGCTGTAGTTAATGAGACTGCCTCTGCTCTAGGTAACCTAACCGAGGAACAATCTGCTATGAGATTTGTTGTTTTGCAAAATCGTCTCGTCCTTGACGTCATACTGGCCGATAGGGGCGGGGCCTGTAGAGTCATCGGATCTAGTTGCTGCATTTTCATTCCAAATAACGCACCGTCTGTTTATTCAGCTATAACCAGACTCCATAAAATTGCCCATCTGTTACACCAAGATCCAGGCACCTGGACATGGTCAGGTTGGTTCTGGAATATAATTTACGCATGGGGATGGAAAGTCCTGTCCTTTCTAGGTATTGCAGTAGCATCATATTTAGCTGCTGCCTCTGTATACAATGTGGCCCTGCGATTTGCAGCATGTGTGCTACCTCTTGTATTCCTAGTCCCAAGCCCCGTTCTAAATCCCGTTCCAAGACAATTCGAGACGAGCAAATGGTACTGTATGAAATGATAGACGGTATCATGAAAATTGATGTTTCCTGATGGAAACGTAGTGACAAGGAGGGAATGTGGAAAAGTAAATTTTGCCATGTTCTGTGTCCCTACGCCTCATCCATCATATGTTATGTGTGCATGACCAATATGCATATGTTATTCCCCATGTCCGATTAAAGGCGCAATTCCAGTTGTGTCCACCTCTGGTATGTCATTTTCCAGTCCTCGTGAATACTACGAATATCAGGCCTATGTAAAGTAATGTTGCCACGTTTCTCAGTGTGCACGTTATTCCATTATAAAGTCCCCGTTTCCAGGCCTCAAAAGGGCCCGGACCACAGATTCAGCTCCTGTCTCCTGAAAGCCTCGCTGAGGAGCGATACAGCCCCCACCTGTATCCTCGACCCTTCACTTACTTCCTGCCTCGCAGTGCCCGGTGCAGCCCGGCTCTGCCTCTGAGTCTGCCAAGAGTATGTTATGATTCCAGCTATCAGTTCAGTCCTCCTCTCTGCATTCCTAAGCTACTGAACTGCATCAATAGTTTCCGTCATTGTCTAGCCTTCTCGGCTCCACGTTAGAGAAATACTGTATTAATGGTCATTTAATATTCTTCATCACGCACTACATGTAGAATAATGCATGGTCCAGTCTTAGAATCAAGTTAGCTTTTCCCCTCATGACTTCTAGTTCATATCAACATGTTCCCTAAACATTAGATACCAGATAGGGTTTAGGTACATGTCGCTCCGACCCTCCCGACTCTAGTCTCTGCTCCTAGCACAGAGTTCGTAGCCCCCAGCTTCTCCTAGTAACACGTCATTGCCAGTTTTCGCGCACCATTAGGTTAGAGGTCCCGGCTCCTTAGGTAGCCCCCTCCTATGTTTCCGCCCATTCATGACATATTCTGTTACGTTTGCATCACATGTCTAAGTATACTCCCAGTTACACCCACTTTTACTGTTATCTCTCGCGACTGCTACGCGTCACGCTTTCTGCTCCACCCACTGCTACGCCTACTGCAATGTAATGCTATGTGTTCGCGCTATGTATATATGCCTGTGTTTTGTTATTGAATGTTAGCGCGCTCATCCCAGACCTAGCCCCAGCAGCTGCTGGGCCTCTTTTCCCCTGTTGGGCCCCAGTTGTCCTGCTGGGCCCTGTCATTCTGTTCCTATGCAGGTTGTCCTGATCCTGTCCTTATGCTGTAATAAACCTGCAGAAACTCCTACTACCTCGAATCTTGACTCTTATTTTATTGAGCTATCTGTTATGCTATAAGTCTAGTCAAAAATAGGGTATTATTTATTTATTTACCACAAGCTAGATGACGATGTACCACGTTACATATTTACAAGGTGGCCCTGTGCCACTTAGCGTGGCTTAACGCCACATTGTAAATATGGCCCTTACTGCTGCAGTCCACTAAGGCAAAGGGGCAGGCAATGTTGGGGTGGGCGTTCCAGTGTAAAATCCATTGCTTTTGAAACTGTCCAAGATAAGAAAGTCCTACTAATCTGACCCTAATGAGACTTATCCGCAGTTTTTGATTTTTAGCGACGTTCAAGTACATCTTTATACATATGGGGCCACATGTACGACCCTTGTAAATTGCGCTTCGCAATTTGCACTCATGAGATGTGCAATTTACAATGTACCACAGTGTGAGAAACACTGATTGCGATTCCCAATGGGGTTGAAAAATGTGAGGCTCATGAATATTAATGAGCCATTCGCAATTTGCAACCCCATTGGCAATGGCTGACACAGAGCCAGACACAAAGGGCAAGGGGTCCCCTGGGGACCCCTTACCATTTGCAAATGTATTACCACCCTCTTGAAGAAGGTGGTAATTTGCGAGCGTTTTGCGACCGCAATTTCGGTCGCAAAACATTGGCACATGGCTTGTGACTCGCTATTAGGAAGGGAACGCCCCTTCCTAATAGCGAGTAGCAAAACACTATTTAGCAAGTCGCTAATTATTTGCGACTCACAAAATAGTGTTTGCACATGGCCCTATCAGAATAAGCATGTGCAAACGGGTCGCAAACCCGTGTGCGCATTCTAATTCTCATCATACATCTGGCCCATGATGTGTGTTTTGCAGGTGTTTTACCGTGGGAATTCCTACCTTGCATATCATTTTCTATATGTTATGTTAGTCGAACTGGCGTTGTTCAAAACAGGTGGCAACTGGGTAAAAATGTCACTAAAGGGGCATTGCAACATTTCATAGATATGATGATAAAAAAAGCTGACGTAGCGTCAAAAAAATGATGCTACGGTGCAGTTAAATCCCTATAAATATGCCCTTAGTCTCCCATCTGAATTAAGGGCCTGATTATGATGGTGGTGGGACTGCCACCATCAGCCCATCGGTGGTGGTCTCACCGCCATTGGACCGTGGAGGTCCACCCGCCACATTACAATGGCAGAAGGTTGGTTGGCAGTCAGAGAGACCGAATGCCACGGATCCGACCAGTGCAAGGAGCCCTTTAGACTATCGGACTGAGTGTGATGTCTACAATGACAGCGGTTTACCTGCCATGAAAAGGCAGGTAGAAAGGGCCCCTGGGGGCCACAGCGGGACACTCTTCCCCTCTCGCCCTCAACAGGGTTCCTGGGGGCCACCTATGGTGCTCCCTATGTATCCTTGCACCATGTGGCAAGCACTGCATGGTGCCTGCCACATAGTGCAGGGATATGCAAATTGTGTATTGTTTGTACTGTGGCGTGTGCTTGCAGCACACACCCCAAGACAAAACATAAACGATGCAACTGCCTTGAAGGCGGTCGCATAGTAATCCCTATGGCGGAACCGCCGACAGCTATCCGGGCAGTCCTTCTAACCGCCATCATAATCAGGTCCAAAATCATGACCAGGACAAAAGTATCAACATTTTTTAACCATTTCTTGTGCTGGTTTTATTTGACGTATGGGTTGCAGAGACTTTTGATCTAAGTGCATTGGTGGTTTGATAATAACTATGAAGATTGAAGAAAACTCAAAATACTGCACACTAATAAACATTAACATCTTCTTTGATAAAAATTACTGCGTATATTTTTCAATGTCACTGAAAAATAGTATTATCAGCAAATGTTTTAATATTGATCACCCGAGATTTGATTTTAAACTTGTGCCTTTGTTGACTGTGGCGACACACTAACAAAACTAGTAGCCCTGAGTTTAACTAATAGCACCACGTATGTTAAATCCATTCTGTATAGATAATTTGTGCAGTTTTCAGTTGAAAATGCAGTTAAGCTGCATTAGGTTTTTATCTGGCTGTAGCAACTTTTGTGTAGATGGCAACAGTATAAGAGTCATCTTCCTTTAGAAGGCAAAACAAGGCTCTGGGTGGAGGCACTAAAAATAGCTGTAGTTTCATTAGAGCCGAAATTAAGACCTTGGATTTATTAATGAACTAAATTATATAACAACAATCCACAAGCGTTGCAGTGGTTACTCAAATTTAATTTCATTCATTTGATTTGTTTGTTATTAATAAATGTTTTCAAACCACAAGGTTTCTTGGAGCGGATGAACTGTGTTAACTGAAGGAGAAAATCTGGATGCTGAGGACACTTAGCAAAAAAAAAAACTTTGCGAAATGTCACACTCTGTAATGTTTCTTCTAAGAGGCATACTTACCAAAAAAGTCATGTAGCTCAAGAATGTGCCATATTTAGCATAATATGGTGTATTTGTGTCTTTTCCCAGTGCTGGTGCAAAATGTGCTGCCTAGCGCCATAGCAGACACCCTTGCACCATAGGGCAAAAGTGCCTGTATTGTAAGCAGGATTGTTTTTGTGTAGTAAGGGACACCTTCCTGCACAAAATCAATCCCCTGAGGCATTTTCCTCTTTCTATGTGTGCTACAGAATGCACCATACATAGAAAGAGGATGTAACGAAGAGAAATAAAGTTATTTCTTGTTGCTCCTGTCCTGGGAAGCCATAGCCTTCTCATGCATTCCCAGATCTACCAGTATTGATAGACCGGAGACATGCTTCAGAATCCATGGGTGGAAACGTGGGAACACCTATGCTCCATCCATTGAATGCCTTCCCAGGGCAGAGTAACGCAACACAGGGAATTGCGCTGCGTTGTGCTACTCTGAATTTATCAAGCCACTGAGGGCCACACAAGTTGGTCTTGCATGGATTGAAAAATCAAACCTAAGGGTTGCATCACTCTTGCGTGGTGCAAAAGAGTTGCAACCCTATGATAAAAATGCCCTTAAACTTAGTGGCGGTGATTCCAGTCCTAAAAAGCGAAGATAGGCCCCCTTTACAAGTCTTTATCATTAAGTGATCTTTAGAAGAAGCTACCTCTCTAATCTCATTAAATAGGCTGGCTTGTAGTGTTGGGGTAACTGGGACAAGCTGTAGGCGCTAGGTTGGAGAGAAGCTGTATGAATCATGGAGCTTGATTCGGACCCAATGAAGTTCGGTGGTAGCTGCAGAGACATGGTCTGACTTATTTTGCTGTAATATACGCCTCACAGGGTTTTCTGTACACTCTGCAGATATGAAATACTACCAATTGGAATAACCATATATAATCTGTTGCAGTAATCCAGCTGAAGGAGGCACAGTCTGAGATTATAAGATTGTGCATATTCAATGGTAAAATAAATGCCTATTCATGTTACATTTTTGTTGAAATACTAGAACATAGTCTTTTACATCATTCCGGCAAAATGAGAGATAAAGGGACAAGGAGGAAATAAGGTAGTATAATTTTGACATTATATGCTGCTTAGAAATTCTCCATCCTTTGTGTCTATTGGCAACCTTCTTCAACAATTTAATCTAGAATGCATAAATATCTTGAAACGATAGGTAGAGACAGGGAAACTAGCAGCATTACAGCGATCCTAGCAGCAGTATATTCGGGAATGCTATCGTAGAACATTGTGATAATGAAGTTAATTTAGAATTTTTACTTGTGCTTCAGTAAGTTTGAGACGCCTTTTAGTAATTTTACACATGATGAAGGATCTGTCACCTATTTCCATGATGTCACACCCCACATCATTAGAAGCAACAGTCATGTGACAGCACTTGCTGTCTTTTCTTCATTATGTTTCTGTATTTTATTGTATTTAAGCAAGGATATATATACACAGATGAAACAGAAATATCAAAGACAATCCATCCTGAATTACACTTGTCAAAGACATATTTGTAAATAATACTTATTCTTGAAAAAGGAAAAATCAGGCCATCAACTGTTGTGGAATAAGTTCAGAGGTTCTGTTACCAATTCCTAAAAGGAACCTGAATCCTTTGGAATTTGCTGTGGTGACCCATTCTATTCTAGGGGGCAGATTTATGTTAACTGGCGCATCCCCAGGGATGCGCCAGTTAACATGCGCCACATTGCGTCACTGCTCCGCCACCCATTGTGCGCCGCATTTATGATGCGGCGCACCATGGTGCAAGGAAGTGAAGATGCGTGACGCATCTCTCGGCGCACGGGCGGCGCATTGCAGGAGTCATGTCGCAAGTGCGACATGACTCCTGCAATGCACAGGGGCCACCTATTCAATGTATGGTGCGTCACCCTTACGCCTGCTTCAAGCAGGCGTAAGGAATAGACGTAGAAAGTGACTGAGTGAAATCTCATAGATTTCACTCAGCCACTTTTAGGAGGCGTTCCTGCGCAGGAACGCCCCTCCCTGCGCAGGAACGCCTCCTTATGGCGCAGGGGTTTCCAACGTGACGCATCTCCTAGATGGGTCACGTTGTAAATAGGGCGCATTGTTTGCGCCGCTGTTGCGTCACATTACGTGACGCAATTGCGGCGCAAGGAGGCGCAAGAGCCTCATAAATCTGCCCCCAGATGTTTAACAGAATTGCTGATTTTCTTTGCTTTAGAACCCAGGCTTCACCCAAATGTGGATGTTCTGCTCGTCAGTTCTGGGCAATTAATGTCCTGAAATGTGTTCATAAGCAGATTGAAGTGAAGAACGCATACACTGGCAGAATTCAGTATCCAGGTGCTTTATTAAAGAAGCAGGAACAACAGGTGCATATGCATTGAGGGCTCAGGATGGTCGCTCCAACTGACATGGTGAGTATTCCATGCCACTGCCCTAACATTCTATTGCAAGTAATACATTCAATATGTGCACAGGCACAAAGTAGAATTCTAACAGACATATATAATAGAGGGGCACTAATAAGCAAAGCACAAACACCACATATCTCCCTCTTTAACGAAAATAAGAACATAAACAGAAAATAAAATGCTTATTGAATATATATACAGGAATTCTCCTAATTCTGGAACTTTTACTAACAGCAGGAAAACTTTGATCATTGCTGACAACAGGACCACGAGAAGTGATGGTTTTAGCCAAACAACCCATGTTCCACCATTGACCATTGTCTAATTTGACAGCATTGCCTTTATTGGTGACAATGCGTGCAAGATATCTGAATCTTGGGGCGATATGTATCAACATTCCGTTTTGCGATTCCTAAATAGCGATTTTTAAGGAATCGCTATTTAGAAATCGCAAAATGGTATGTATGTAGAAATCAGCTTCTTTTTAGCGATTTCTTAAAATTCCTTAATTGAGATTAGCAAATTGCTAATCGCAATTAAGGAATAGTTTCCCATTCATTTCTATGGGCCAGGAGGCCCATAGGAATGAAGGGGAAATGTGCGATTAGCAATTAGCTAATCGCAAATTGGGATAATTTTCAAGGGTGCAGGGGTGTCCAAAGGACACCCTGCTGCACCCCTGAAAATGACATGTGTGCGCATATGGCGCACATACATGCCCTAAGGGCATGTATGAGCGTCACTTGGCACCTTTTGTTTTTAAACAAAATGCTTTTGTAAAGGAATTCGCAACTTACCACCAACTTGAAGTTGGTGGTAATTTGCGATTCCTTAGGGACAATTAGCAATATTTATTTGCATCATACATTGCATTTAAGGAATCACAAAATTTGCGATTCCTTAAATGCAATCGCAAAATAAGGAATAGCAAATTGTGCGATTCCTTATTTTGAACCACATTTGTTTCATACATTCCATATTGAGAATTCGCGAATTTAACCTTTGCGAATGCGAATTTCATTGATACATATCGCCCTTGATCTTCCTTTTTGTAACATTAAAGGCTCCTTAACACGCACCCAGTCTCCAACAACAAAATTGACCTCTTTCTTGGACATATGCATTGTAACTTTTTTACACCTGCGGACACTGGCTTCATCACTTCGAATTTTAGCTGCGGAGGAATCTTTTGTCACATTACATTCACTGTTCAAACAATTCAATTTCCAAAACGGGTTAAGAGTGGAAACTACTTTCCTCCCTCTCATCAATTCGAAAGGGACAAAACCTAACACTGAATGAGGTGTGGTTCTATATGCCCATACAGCATCTCTGATGAAAGTCTCACAATCCACTTTTGCTTTTATTGCACTTTGAATGCATTCAACTAGCACCCTGTTGAACCTTTGAACTTTGCCATTAGCTTGAGTAAAATATAATGGTGTGCAAGTGTGTTTAATACCCTTTTTTGTCACAAAATCTTGCATAAGTTGTCAGGTGAATTGAACCCCATTATCAGTAAGTAATTCTTCAGGAGTGCCCTCTCTACTGAATATATCTTGAAGAAAACGTAAGACCGAATAGGTATTGGGTTCAGAAACACCCCTGACCTCAACCCACCTGGATAAGTGATCAATAAAGACTATAAAATATCTCATACAATTGGGAAGTATGTGAAATAGTCCTAAAAAATCAACAGCAATCTTTTGCCATACCTTGCTGGAAGACATAGTGGGTTTGGGAGCAGGAGAGGAAGTGACCAAATGCTTGTCACTATACATACATTTTGTTCAATTGTTAACTAGAGCTTCCACATCACAATCAACAGAGGGCCACCAAAAATCATTACGTGTCCTGCGTTTGGTTGCAGTCATACATAGATGACCTGAGCACCCAGTTTCTAGAATTATTTTCCGGAAACAAGAAGGAGGAATTAGTTTTCCTTCTCTAACTAAAAGTTTGCCTTTAAAGGATAACTCATTGGCAATTTTACAAAAGGGTTGTAAATCAGGATCAACTGATCTTTCTTTGGGCCAAGCTTTTACAACAAAATCCATAACTTGTTTAAGTAACACATCATTTTCTAATGCTTTAAACCATTCCTCCATGTCCGCACAAACTACAGTATCATCAAGGGTGGCAAAAATACATTCGTCAATTTCTTCTTCTCTTTCATTGGATTTGTCCTCAAGAAGAGGAAGTCTGGACAAAAAAACAGCTTTAATCTTCTTGCCACCAGCTATATATTGTACAGTAAAATTGATTTCTAACAATTTGGTGGCAAGCCTAACTAATCTAGCAGTGGCTTTTTAAAAAAGTGTTTTTATTAAGACAAGAATAGGGCATCTGACAGACAATTGATTCATATAACAAAAAACAAGGCAATGCAATGCAGAAGACAATATCAGTACAGTTCGGGATGGCCGCTTCCAAATACGCGCACCAATCTTCGAATTTGGGAACCTCCTGAGCGCTCCAGTATTTGGCGATATTGTGTTTGGCAAACATGATGCCTAGCGTCACCCAGTCCTGAGCAGGGTGGGTAAGGTCGTTAGGGTCCCAAATATTTAGTAAACAGCACCGGGGATCAGGCAACACAGATGCATTCACTACCTGCGACATCGTTCTCATAACCTTTGCCCAGTATGGAGCAATTCGATGGCATTGCCATATAGTATGGCAGAATGTACCCTCCTCCCCGCACCCCCTCAGGCAAAAGGGGTGTGGGGCGCGTCCTATAGCATGTAGAGTAGTTCTAGTGAAGTACACACGATGAAGTATTTTTAACTGTATCAAGCGAAGCCTAGAGGGTATGGCCACTTCTCTCGGGGAGGATAGTGCTGTCTGCCAGTCCACCTCGTCAAATTCCCCCAAGTCGTCAGACCAATTGTGCCTTAATTTCAGGGTGGGATCTGGTAAATCTTTAACTAGCTTGCGATATGTAAAAGACGTCGCTTTTTTGTGCATATGTTCCGTAAGCAGCCTGACTTCAAGCGGGGTTGATTCTGGCAGGTCAGTATTGGGTGGATAACTGACCGTAGGGCATGGCGGACCTGCAAATATCTAAATCTTTCAATTGGTGCTAAGTCATACTGGGTTTGCAGCTGGTCAAAAGGTATGATTGTACCCCTCTTCCATAGGTCGCTTACCGTGGAGATTCCTATCAGGTCCCATCCTTTAAACCCTTTACTGTTGCGAAGTTTGCCCAGTCTGCGTGTGGCCCATAGCGGAGTCATTTGAGTAATTGTGTCTTTGCATTTGAGACGGGTCTGTGCAGTGTACCACATGCCCACCGTGTGTGCCGTCGGGACCAAGAGGGACGCTGTGCCCTTTTTGTCATACAATACAGAAAGAGTTCTCTCTTCCCCAATCTCGTATCGGTCGGCTTGAAATGCCGGTTCCGTGTGTGATGCGAGCAGCCATTGGTTTATTATTTTCAAATGGGCAGCCCAATAGTACAGCTGTATGTCTGGGAGGGCAACGCCTCCGTCATTCCAGCTCCTAATTAACTTGCCACGTGAAATTCGCGCCGTCTTAGTACCCCAGAGTAGACCCGAAACCAGGGTGTCAATTTGTTTAAAATACTTTACCGGAACAGGGAACAGGGTGTTTTCTAATACATATAACAACCGAGGAAGTGTCATCATCTTGTAAAGGGCCGCTTTACCTAGCAGCGTCAAAGGCAAAGTATGCCAGTGCTTAACATCGGATCAGAATCGCCCAAGGGGAGATTCTAGATTTTTAAGGAAAAAAAATAGAATTAGGCGTTATCTACACCCCCAAGTATTTAAAGGATTCCTCTGTAACCCTTAGGAGACATTCCGCTGGGAGTTGTGGGGGCTGGCCTTTTAGGACAAATAAGATAGACTTGGACCAGTTAATAGTATAGCCCGACACCCGTCCGAAAATCTCACAAATATTTAAGAGCTCCATGATAGACCGCTTTGGGAACGTCAGGTATAAAAGGAGGTATACAACCTTTACCACGCAACTTTTACCACGACCTACCTTTACCACGCAGGACCCTTTACCACGCATACCATTACAACGCTGGTATTTACAACGCAGGTACCTTTACAACGCATACCATTACAACGTAAGTATTGGTAAGTATATAATTTTATTTAAAATATTTTAGGTTTGGGTTTTGGGTAAATGGGTATTTTTAGGGTTCAGGGTCAGTTTTCAGTTTTTGGGTAAATGGGTATTTTTAGGGTTCAGGGTCAGTTTTCAGTTTTTGGGTAAATGGGTATTTTTAGGGTTTAGGGTCAGTTTTCAGTTTTTGGGTAAAGGGGTATTTTTAGGGTTCAGGGTCAGTTTTCAGTTTTTGGGTACAGGGGTATTTTTAGGGTTCAGGGTCAGTTTTCAGTTTTTGGGGTACAGGGGTATTTTTAGGGTTCAGGGTCAGTTTTCAGTTTTTGGGTACAGGGGTATTTTAGGGTTTAGGGTCAGTTTTCAGTTTTTGGGGTACAGGGGTATTTTTAGGGTTCAGGGTCAGTTTTCAGTTTTTGGGGTACAGGGGTATTTTTAGGGTTCAGGGTCAGTTTTCAGTTTTTGGGGTACAGGGGTATTTTTAGGGTTCAGGGCTGGGTTTGGGTTTTGGGGTTCAGGGGTATTTTTAGGTTTTAGGGCTGGGTTTGGGTTTTGGGGTACAGGGGTATTTTTAACATATATATTAAAAAATTAATAAATAAATATTAATATAAATAATTAAAATATTAAATATTAAAATAATAATTTATTAATTAAAAAAAATATTATTAATAATTAAATTATTTTACCATATTATTTACTTACCTATACTTCCGTTGTAATGGTATGCGTTGTAATAGTACCTGCGTTGTAAATACCAGCGTTGTAATGGTATGCGTGGTAAAGGGTCCTGCGTTGTAAAAAATGCATGGTAATGGTCTGCGTGGTAAAAGAACGCGTGGTAACGTCATATATCCATAAAAGGATATCATCCGCATATAGGGAAATGCGGTCCTCCCACGATGTAGTCCAATGCAGCCCCCTGATCATGTGATCCCATTAGCAGTGGCTTTTGAAATCTTATTACCAGATAAAATGTCTACTAACAGCTTGTGATCCATCCTGAGATAACATTTTCTTCCCCACAAATATGGCTTGAATTTTTCAATTCCCCAAATGCATGCTAGCATTTCTTTCTCAATAACTGAGTAACATAGCTCAATATTTTTCATCCTTCTAGAGGCAACTCCAATGGTAAGTTCATTGTTGCCCATCATTTGCGACAAAACAGCATCCTTGCCATATGAACTAGCATCAACGGTTATATAAGTATCCCTACCCTCCATATATGCTTGAAGAGCAGGAGCAGAAAGAATTCTATCTTTGATGTGTTGAAAATGATCTTGGCAAGTGGCTGTCCATATGAAATCAGAACCTTTTTAAGAAGACTTCTGAAACATTCAGTGAGATTTGCAAAATTCGTTATGCATTTAGAGTAAAATTTGCAAAGCCCAATGAAAGAACAAAGTTGTTCCTTGTCAGTAGGTTGTGGTGCATTGATAATGCCATCACCAATGCTTGGCTTGGGTTTGACACCATCTTTAGAAAGAGCATGTCCTAAATATTCAATTTCATTAACTGTAAAAATACATTTGTCTTCTCTAACAGTAACATGATTGTTTTGTAGAATAGTAAGAACTAGTTCAAGTACTTCGTTGTGTTCCTCTTTTGATACAGAGTACACTAAAATATCGTCTTAAAATATAACTACATTGGAAATATCCTTGAACATATTGCTCATCACCTTTTGAGAAACAGAGGCTGCTGACGCTAATCCAAGTGGCATTCTGCGAAATTGCAATGTACCATCAGGTGTAACAAACACTGTGAGATGCCTAGAAGACTCATCCAGTTCTACCTGCCAGATTGCAGCTCGTAAATCCAATTTAGATAACCACTTGGATTGGCCAACAGAACTGATGAGATACTCAATGCGAGGTAAAACAAAATTTTCCACCCAAATTGCGTTGTTAATAGGGCGCAAGTCAATGCATAAACGCAGTTCACCATTCTTCTTCTTGGCAAGAACAATGGGAGAAAGCCAAAGTGTGGCATCTACTTTCTCTATTATGCCATTGCTTTGCATGTTATTTAACAATAAAGATAACTAATTCCTAACACTGTGGGGCACATTTCATAGTCGATGCTTGACCGGCTGCACACATTCTTTGACTTTGATCTTGTGGGAAAAATTACGTATTACCAATTTTGTCAGAAAAAACATCTTTACATTTTTCTTTCAAGGATGAATGGTTAGATACAGAACTAGTGAGAGAGATAGGATGTTTGTGGCCAGGTCTAATAATCATACTGAATTCAGCTTGATGCCACCAACCAAGTACATTAATACATTTGGGGCAACATACATTTTTCCATTAATGGTTTTAGTTTCGAAAGTGATGTTGCCACGAAAATACCCTGCTAAATCAATTTGCTACCTTCAAAAGCTATGGTGACAATTTAGTATCTGCATTCACCACAAGAAATGTAACCCATGAGTAGAAAAGCTCAAATGGGTATGCTGCGTCAGCACTCACCACAAAAATGACTGCCATGCCCTCTAAGGGGACTGCATAAGTCTGCAAATGATTGCAGACCACCATCCGGCTATGCTGGGGTATTTCAAAATCACCCATAACGACACAGTCGAGAAAAAGACAAACAAAGTAATGTAGCACTACTGGGTAGCAACTCAATAGAAACGTTTTAAATTATCAAGCTGGAATAGACCTATTTACCTATAGGTAGGTTTATCTGTCAAGCACTGTCAACCGGAAACAATAGTGAAGGGGTCATGGACTGATATAAGCACTACTCGAGGGTCTCTAAATAGGACCACTACGTTGGGCGCCATGTTGCAGGGATTCCGCTCAGACACAGAACTGTGCACAGAGACCCAGGACCTCAGTGAATTGTGGTGGACCCAAAAATTCCCCTCATTACCTAGAAACCCTAACCGACTAGCATCAGTGTCACATTAGCTCTACGTCCTATAGCAAAGGAACCAATGATTAGACCAACCCAGAACATGCGACTTAGGTTATACTCAGGAATGGTGAGAAGCAAGAACACTCTTTCATTAAACTCTCATACCAAGCCACAACAGGAGTAAAAAAGAGACACGGGAAGGGTAAAAAAATGTATTTTAATTACGTGCTCTAAGATGCCGTATCTTTGCTAACATAGGCAGACATATGATTAGAAATAATTACAACTCCATAAAACACAAAAGGAGAAATCATATTACAATGATGGTGAAAACAGGTCTTATAGCGCCTAGTATATCACTCTCCCTAGATAGGAATTATGTTTGATATAATATAGAATGTCTCTGAGGCTTGTGTGGGGGACCCCATACCTCTAAGATCAGCAGAAATGAATCACGTCAGGATCTTCAAAAGCTCTCTGTCTCTCTGGAAAACGGAATTCTTCCAAGTGTCTGAAATCATGCCTACAGTGCAATATTAAAGGTGCCAGAATCTCAGTAGACTGCATCTGCATGTATGTCATGTCTAAAATGTGAGCCGATCAGCCCGAACTACAGCTACCTTGTTATGATAACCTTGGAGGCCTTAGCACTCACTGTGCAGACTAGGGTCGCAATGTAAGTCTAGGGATGGCGAAAGCAAGCCCTTCTCATGTGAAAGAATTCATGCAGCCTAACTTACAACAACAGCTATATTTCAGTGTCGTGTACAAAAAGCAGCAAAAGGTAAAATGGCGGTTAAACTTCTAATAAGCCTATGCTAACATAGCAATGTGCGAAACAAGTCCCAGCCCTCACTACAGTATTTCAAAGCACAAGGACAGGTGATCATGTCAATTTCATGAGAAGTATTGCAGTTTTTATGATGTTGTAAGGTCCAGGTAAGATCCGTCAATAGTTGTAAAGTTTTGGTTGCTTTTGTCAGTTTGCACTCAGAGCAGAACCCACATGAGTAGTGGCCCATTATGGGTGGCAAGTTCCATCCATTTGTAATTGATTCTGCACTCGGTTTCATCAGGGGTGGTCTTGTGTGTACTAGTATGTCCCCGATGTTTTTAGTCCTTCGGTTAGCAAATCTCTGTTTTGGCCATTATAAGGATCCTGACGTGAGGATGCACCAGTTTCTGTTCACAATCTTGTTCACGATGTTAGAGGCTGTGTTGTAAGTTGTCACACAGGTGAGAGTATCTGCTGTTTCTCCTTTCGTCGTTGTCTCCAAAAGGATGTCCCTGTGCTGATTCCTTGCTCTCTTCTGGCATTTTTGTATCACTCTGTTAGGGTAGTCTCTTGCTTGTAGTTTCCGGCGTAGCTCCTTTGCTTGCTTGCGTTTTGTAGTCTTCCAGGTTGCTGCAGTTTCTCCTGATTCATAAAAAACTGGCTGTATGGGAGATTCTCCATCAGGGGACATGGATGGAAGCTATTATATGAAAGCAGGCTATTTTTTTTATGTGGGCTTGTAATATGTTTTGGTATGGATGGTATCATTTTCTATTTAGATTGTTATGTCAAGAAAATCCAATTTTGAGGTATCTGGAGGGTACGTGAATTTCAGAAATTGATCCCTGGAATTAATGGGGAGGCAACCATACACAAAAAAGACCCAATGATCTATGCTTTTCACATAGGTAAAAAGGCTGATAATGAAGATATAACGCCACGGTACCTACTATGTGAATGAGGTTTCTTTTTAAGGCTGCCACCAGACCCAGACCTCTGTAATAATACAGGACAAGTAATCCATTCCCTTATGATAATTTTATGTTCATTACCAGCATAAATATTCGAAATATGGCCCCTGATGCTGTATCATGAAAAACAAATGCTATGCAAAATTGGTCTATGCAACTTTTTTGTGCAGGTGCAGTCGCCTACATGATCTTCTATTTGCGCATCTGCTCACTTTTGTGATTATAGCAGATGCACGTACTACACCTTTAATCAGTTGGTGCAATATTCATGAAGTTGTGTCTAACTCAGAATATGTCAATACAACCTTTTTGTACAGTCTCAGTTAGGCCCAAGCCATACAAAGTGCACAATGTGCATCAAATCTGCACAAATCACCAGGGAGGGGGCACGCACACCTACATAAGTAGAAAAAAACGAAAAAAAATGCAGCAACACATGTGCAATGAAAGTGGACACACTTGTGTTTGAACAAGTGCACGCAGATCATGATACGGCCCCTGATGCCTCAAGGGGACGCTATAACTCAATTACACAGAGGAAGATACTTGCCGTGTTGATTGATGAAAACCCATTTTAACAGCACGAAAAGTTCAACATTCAATTTCGTCCGCCTCCCTCTTAGAATTCAATATTGTACATTCACTAGAAAATCTAGCTGCATCAAAACAACCCACCACGGTTTTCCGAATAATAATAACAATTTCCCAAATGCACTCTTTCTGAGCCCGCAGGATGCAACAATGTTTCTTCTAATCGCGAAGGTTTGCTTGCAATTTATTGGCGCGGAATGGTTTCCTGCAAAACCTATAGTTAGGCAAGTTATTCACATTAGCAAGAGAAAGAAAGTCCCAGCTTGTTTTTCCTTGGCTAGAACCACTTCTTTTTTTCAAATTTGATTGGTCTCCACAGCCTCTTATAATATGCTAGTCAGAGAAATGTGCTAATTATGTAATTTGCTTCTTTTGCAGGTAGGTTTGTTTTCATATTTTTTTTGTACTCAATTAGTTGTTCCACATAGTTAGTGGGTAGAGCAGCCAAGAAAAAGAAAAGAAACCGCAATTTATTCATGCTTCAAATACTCTCGGGCTATCTCTTTTTTTCAATTTTATTTCAAGGTCAGTTTTCACTATTTTGCTTTGTGACTTTGCCACCTACTTGAATACGAACATGCATTCATGCGCCCTGACGCCAGCTGCAATGGCCAGTGTTAGACCTGTGAGCCTTAGGGTCGTGGCCCAACCCAGAGCTTTTTACCTTACTCCTTTTATTTTTGCTGAATTTGTTCTTGTTGGCCTTAAAACTCTGTGTAATTTACCACTGTTAACCAGTGCTAAAGTGGAAACAGCATTTACAACGCTGTAATAAAATTGCAGTGCTTTTACAACACGGTTGTTACAACCGCGTTGTTAGTACATGATACCTTTACATCACAAGTCATTAGAACCACTTGCTGTAGGGGACGCTAAGGTATTGGATATGAAATCCAACACCTTCCCTGCTGTTGCGCAAACTGGAGTAGGAATAGTAAATAATACTATTCCTAAGTCCAGAGAGGCCCCTATAGCAAGTCGTTCTAATGACTTGTGATATAAAGGTATCGCATACTATCAACGCAGTTGTTGTACCGACCACATTGTAAAAGCACGTAATGTAATAGCATGAGTTGTAACATGCTATATTCGTGCTAAAGTGCTTGTGCTCTAGCCTTAAACAGGTAAAATTGGCTTGTTTCTTATTGCACATTTAGTTTACTTTTGAGTCCCTAGTAAAGTTTTACTACATGTACCCAGGGCATGTAAATTAAATGCTACTCACTGCAGTCTATGTGTGTATTTTTAAAACTACCATTTCAACATGGCAAAATAAATCTTTAGCCAGGCCTTAACCTTCCTTTTTACTACATATACGTCAGCAGAAGGTTAGGTCCATAGGACAGGGTGCAATGCATTTAAAAAGAAGGGCATTTGCTTTTAACTTTTACATGTCATGGTAGCGAAAAACTCCTAAATTTGTTTTTCACCTCTGCAAGGCCTGCCTCTCTCACAGGCAGGGGCGGCTCCCACAGGTAACGTTGTGGGGCGGTGAGGTGGGGTGGTGGAGGGGAAGGGGGGTGGGGTTAGTGAAGTTTGACATACGACAGGAAAGGTGAAAGTAAATAAATAAAATCACTTACTATGCACTCGGCGATGCGGCGAGCGCAAGGTAAGTGGTTTTATTTATTTATTTCTTTACTTTCACCTTTCCTGTCGGTTAGAAATGGGGGTCTCTAGTTGGCAGAGGTAGGTACCTTTGTCCAAATCGGGACCCTTGCTTCTAGTCAGGGTAAGGGGGATAGACACTCTAGATAACCCCTGCTCACCTCCTTGGTAGCTTGGCACGAGCAGACAGGCTTATCCCAAAGGCAATGCGTAAAGTATTTGTAGCAACACTCACAGTAACACAGTGATAACACCACAATTGGACACCACACCGGTTTCGAAAAATAAAGTATCTTTATCTAAACTTAACACGACCAAAACAACAAAAATTCAAAATTCAAGTATTAATAAAAATGACTTTCAAAAGGTTTTAGCAACCGAGTCCATAGCAAACTATGGATGCGTGAGTTCTAGCCATATACCTGTCGTTGTGACAAATTTCACCAAGCCAAACAGCCGCAGCGATGAGAAGCGTCGAAAAACAAGGAGATGCTTTGATTCCTGAGACCCTCGTGGATGCAATGCGACAGTTCCGCTGGACACAGGGGAGCGGTGCGTCGGGTCTGTTCTGTAGGGGAAGCTATGCGACAATTCTGATCCGCGGGTGATGCGTCAGGGAAAACGTTCGGCACAGGGGCGATGCATGGAAATCCAGGATGCGGTAGCGAATTATGCGTCTTCGTCGAGCACGCTGCATCGGTCTATTCAGCTGCGATCGCTCGATGCTTCAATTCTTGGCGCTGCGACAGGCGCTGCGTCAGATTCAGCAGCGGTGTGCCGGGATATTCTTCTTGCGCCACGGTGTCACGTCTGAAAATTGTTGCAAGAAGAGGGATGCTTCGATTTTCTAGTTATTGCTTTGCTTTCCAGCTCAAAGCAGCAGAGTCAACCTCCAGAGGCCACACATAGCCACAGGCACTCCTGGCAGGTTAGAAGTCCCTCAGAAAGAAAATTCAGGGGAGCCAGAGGTGAAGTCTTTGTGTTCCTGAGACTTAAAAACAGGAGGCAAGCTCTAGTCAAGCCCTTGGAGACTTTCCTCAAGCAGGGGACACAGCACAAAGCAAAGTCCTTCTCCTTTCCTTGGCAGATTCAGCAACTGCAGGCCAACCCCAGACACACAGCAAGGGCAGTACTTCTCTTCAGTTTCTCCAGCTCTTCTCCTTGGGAGAGGATCCCCTTGACTCCAGAAGTAGTCTAAAGTTCAGGGGTTTTAGGTCTAATACTTATACCCCAAAATGTCTTAGTTCTCTTTGTGCAAGGGTCTCTGAGCCCAGTCAAAACCAGTATTGTCCTCTCTGGTGCAGCTGCCTGGCAGGAGGTGGAGACAGTATTGTGTAAGGCAGACAGGCCCTATTGAGGTGCAAGAGAAATCTCCTCCCACCACTCTAAACACAAACTGGGCCTATTCAGATGCTAGTAAGAACTCCCCTCCCTACTCTGAATGCAGCCCAGGTCTATTCTGCCCAGCCCTGAATCATTCAGGTAAGGCAGGCCACACATCAACCACCCCAGGTGGCTGTCTGATAGAATGAACCTCTGCAGCCCCTGTCACTCCAAAACCAGATAGTTAATACACAAACAGTCAGAGGCACACAGAATGGTTAAACAAAAAAATGCCTACTTTCTAAAAGTCTAAGCCCTGATCAGTGTCCAGGAGCTCAGAGTGCACTACTAAAGTGTCACTTCATCTTAAGTGTACATTAAATATTGACAACACATTTACTGAATAGTTATGCAAATATTCATCAAAGTAATCATTGAAAAACGTAAATTGCTCAAAATAGCCTCCAAAGTGTGTACACGAATAACCAGAGGAAAAGTCCGAAATCGGAAACTGCTCTTTAATCAATCCATAGCAGAATCTTTTCAACAGAAGCAAAATGAAGTTTGACTCAGCAACATCATCCAGATTACAAAAAGATATCCCTTTCCCAATGCATTTCGGGCCAAACGTTGCCCTTCGTCATGGGAATCTAGAACATCAATAATGACCATGAATATTGTTAAATAAACTATACCACACAATGATATATCCAACATGTTTCATATTAACAGTGCTCAAGCATAGAAACAGAGGAGTTAAAAAGTCATTAAAAAACATAATAAAGAAAGTGTAAAATAAAGTACGAAACAACCATAAAAAGACTCAAAGAAATGCTGTGCACTCTTATAGATAGAAACTTCTTTGGGTGAAATACTGCATGCAGTGCGAGTAAGCAGTACTAAATAGGCAAGAGCGATACCTCTGGTGCAAGCAAGAATCCCAACATCATACGGTAATGAGTGGCACAAACACTATACCAACTGTAAACAAGCATTGGCATACCCAAAAGGTCTCGCCTTTAGGGCCTTTTAAGTGTTTAGCCATGCAACAGTTGTTGTTGCACCAAGAATATTGTGCTGCATTTGGTGCCTGCAGCCAGTATCCTATGTCTCATGACTAGGTGTAGCAGGCATTTGGTCTTTGTGTATTACTCGCAGACCGTGAGACACAGGGGCACTAGGTATTGGCTGGATGGGCAACCTCTGACTTGATGGGGGAACGGCTGTCACCTACTACACTAGCACAACACAAATACTCCGCCTCAGCACACTCAAAAAGGGGTTCACACTATCATATTTGTGCCCCCAGCAGGAAGGCAGAAAATTCTAGACACCTTTGTAAGGGAAGGACTCTAAAAGCTGTGGCGGTTCTTTCCTTTGCCGCCCTTGACAGCTGCATGGAAGAGCGGCGAGGAGCTGGCCAGTCCTATGAAACATATGAAAGAGCAGGAGGGAGGAGGTGGCTGCCACCAAAATGAATTTCGCCAAAGGCAGACCACCCCCTGCCCCCCCTTGCTACAACGCTGGCACCAGATATGAATAGTGGACCCACAGACTCAACTCTCAGTACACAGCTGGTCCTGTAAAAGACTCAGAAGAAGGGCTGCTGTGCTGCTCTGCTGCAAGAAGGACTGCCCTGCTGCCTGAGTGAGTCCAAGGGCTAGATAGCTTGCCTCTTGTTCAGAGCTGCAAGGATATAAAAGGCTCCAACCACCTTGAACCCTGGACCTGAACTCTGCCTCCTCTATGTCCTGTCCCTCAAGTGATGCCACTCTAATCCTGGACCCTTGGAAGTGGGCCTGAACGTGCTCCTCCAGTCCAACTGATGTCCTAGCAGAACTGACGCAGCATGATGCATCGTCATCACAGCTCCACGTCGTACCTGGCACTTTGCAAGGCATCCCCAAGCAATGACCTCACACCCAGTCAAAACTGCTGATGTGAGACCTCACACTGGTCCAGAATCAGCATTTAGGATTTTGCGTTCAGAGGTTATAACTGGGTCCCTATATCTGGCCCTTGTTCCATCGCTGAAGACTGAACTTGTGACTTTGTCCCAGTCCAGCACAGCCAGATAACCACAGTTGGCACTTAGTGCTTTAAGCACTATTTCTACTTAATGTTTAGAATTGCATATCTCCTGTTTTACTTGCAGAATTTGTTGTTTTAGTGTCAAATATTTTTTTACATTTTACTTATGTTTTGGGATTTTTCTTGTTTTGTGTTTTCACATTATTACTGTTTGTGTGCTGCATAAATACTTTACATATTGCCTCTAGGTTAAGCCAGGCTGCTTTTTTGCTAAGCTACCAGAGGGTTAAGCACAGGTTAATTTGGGGTTTGCCTGTGTTTCACCCAGACAATAATTGTGATTGCCACTTAAGTAGGTTTTCACTCCACCCTCTACCAGTAACCCAACTTCCTACAGGAATTAATAAAGGGGATTTAACACGTTCAAGCTCAATTCCAAATAAAAAGACGATGTGGTGTCTCTTTCTATCTGCGGTCTTCAAACACCTCACTTAGCTTAAACTGCCTATTGTGATGCACACTATATAAGCCATGAGGAACTCTGCACCTGCATGCTGCTAGTGCTTTCATGACCATGACCCGGAACTCCTGCTTGGCACATGCAAGGCCAACAACAGCAGTGACCCAGCTGGCCCCACTCATCAAGGCCACTCACCAGTGACCGGCAGTCCAAGACCACGCATTCCTTGAACATGGTGAGTGCCAAGGAAGAGTAAGAAAGCAAACCTGTACTCAGGCTATGCGAGTTTGAACACAGGTGTTCTATAACAAGCATCAGTATACATTCCCATTGAGTGCCCAGTTCAAACACCACAAAAAGAGAAGATAAAATGGGGAACCCTATAGAGGATTAAGCAAAATAGAAATAGCGTGGAACAAATTATCATGACAAGAATATTGAAGACCAAATATTTATTGAAGGTAAGTTCCTATAGGTAAGCAAGGTTGTACTAAATATATAACTCCACATTTATGTACCTTAACGATATATATATCTTCAAGTTACGTAGATGTGGAGTTAAGAATAGTAAATCTTTGCTTACAAATTTGCACTTACCTTCTCAATATTTCTTCCCTCAATAATTTTAACACAATATTATGTCCACACTATAGTTCTGTTTCTGATATTCTGTCAGTCATCTGGCAGAGCCAGAAGATCCCAAGACATACAAGAAATAGTTCATTAAAGCCATCATAGACAGACATTTCACCAGGTGTTGTGCATAAACCCACAATAACTTTGACTCACACTGTTGCATCTGTGGATACCGTGGTCGCAAAACCCCAGTTAGCAGCCCAGCAGAAGTAAAACCATGCTGCAACTGTGGAAAGTGTTTAGCAAGAGTATGCTGAGGAGGGTGCAGAGGAGAAAGCACCAGAAGACCATTATTTGTGTAAGGTAATGTGCATGATAACGCATGAATACAATGACCAAGCCTGCCACCCATCACAAGCTACATCAGCCGTCAATTTTGATGATCATGAAGAGGAAGTATGCTTCTTTTCTGTTGTGAACATTACATGGACGCAGTAACAACCCTAGCCGCAACCGAAAAATAAAATACAAGGTTTAAACATAAAAAATGTAATTCGCATTGGAGCATTTGTGAACTTCATGGAGTGAAAATAATTAACTCAACCCAGAGTATCACTATCAACACACTCATTTATGTTTATGGAAGCCTTAGCCTCTCCCATGGTATTTGAACAAAAGTTTGAGTCATAAATATCGAGTGACACTAATATCAAGTTTTTAACCCCTTCGCTGCTAGGTCTTTCCCCTTCGAGCTTAGACCCCTGTACCTTTTTAACCACATAAGGTGTTGATGCTAAATTTGCGTCCTTTTCATCATGGAGATTCTAAAGGTACCCAGGGTTTGTGGATTCTCTGGAGGGGACACAGAAATTAGCCAAAATACAGCTAAATGTAGTTGTTTTGGGGAAAAATGGTAAAAAAAAGTGCTGCAAATGAAAACAGCTGTTTTTTCCCCTGCTAAAGGTATCAACGAAGGGTTTGTGGGCTGAAATAACAATTTGCCCAGCTTTTAGGGTCTGACAGACTTTTGTCAGAAAACCAACATTTTTTGCAGTTTTGGCATTTTACTGGGACATAGCCTTTTTTTGCTATGTTTTGTGCTTTCAACCTTCTTCCAGTTAATTGTAGAAATGGGTATGAAAGCAATAATGGATCCTGGAAAGCTACACTTTTTGGAAATGTAGACAAGATTCTAAATTCAACAATGGGTCATTTGTGTAGATCCTTCAAGGTTTCTTTATAGAAACTAACAGTTGAAAATAGGAAAAATTAAAAAAGAGTTGAAAAAAATCAGTCATTTGTGCCAACATTTTCACATGTAACTTCTTCTAATTATGACAGATGTTTGAAAGCAATATATCGTTGCATCCGCTGGACCTTTTTGGTTGTGGGGATATATAGGACTTGTAGGTTCACTAAGAACCCGACGAGAGCAGAGCCAATAACTGAGCAGCGCCTTGCAATGGTTTTTTATTATGTACCGGGCATGTAGCAATTGATTTGGGAAAATATAAATAGTAAAAAATTGGGATGAAAGGCACCTATGTATCCTGAAATTGGAACACAATATAGAGTTTAGAAACAGTAGCTATTTGCACATTTCCAAAATTGTGAGTACCCATACTAGCATTAGAATTATGGGACATTTTTCAAAGGTACTTTTTTTGTACACATTGTCTTTCATTTGGAAGGCAGAAATGCATTGAAAGTCAATAGGTAATAACAGTTACTCTACAATTCTGTGTTACTCTAAGTCTCCAGATGAAAATGGTACCTCACTTGTGTGGGTTGGCCTAGTGCCAGCGACAGGAAATGGCTCAACACGCAACGTGAACACACTTCATTTTTACAGTAAAAACTGACCCTTTTATTGCAATGTGCCTAGCTGTAGATTTGAACCCTAGCTCTGCCGGCGCCTAGGGAAACCTAGCAAATCTATACATTTTTAAAAACTAGACAACCAGGGGAAAGCAAGATGGGGTGACTTGTTTGGCTCTCACCAGGTTCTGTTACCCAGAATCCCTTGCAAACCTAAATCTTTGTCAAAAAAGCCCATTTTCCTCACATTTCTGTGGTGGAAAGTTCTGGAATCTACATGGATCCACAACATTCTACCAACCTCGCATTACCCAAAGTCTTCTAAGAAAAATGGTACCTCACTTGTGTGGGTAGGACTAGTGGCTGTGACAGGAAATTGGCCCAAAACACAACTTGGATACACCACATTTTCGCAGTGAAAACTGACCCTTTTTTTGCAAAGTGCCTAGCTGTAGATTTGAACCTTAGCTCTGCTGGCACCTAGGGAAACCTAGCAAACCTATACATTTTCAAAAACTAGACACCCAGAGGAATACAGAATGAGGTGACTTGTCTGGCTCACACCAGGTTATGTTACCCAGAATCCCTTGCAAACCTCAAACTTTGTCAAAAAAGCACATTTTCCTTACATTTCCGTGCTGGAAAGTTCTGGAATTCGCATAGATGCACAAATTTCTACCCACCCCGCATTACCCAAAGTATTCTAAGAAAAATGGCACCTCACTTGTGTGGGTAGGACTAGTGGCTGTGACAGGAAATGGCCCAAAACACAACTTGGACACACCAGATTTTTGCACGGAAAAGAGACCCATTTTTTGCAAAGTGCCTAGCTGTAGATTTTGAACCTTAGTTCTGCTGGCACCTAGGGAAACCTACCAAACCTATACATTTTCAAACACGAGACACCCAGAAGAATACAGAATGAGGTGACTTGTTTGGCTCTCACCATGTTCTGTTACCCAGAATCATCCCTTGCAAACCTCAAACTTTGTAAAAAAAACAAATTTTCCTCACATTTCTGTGGTGGAAAGTCCTGGAATCTACATGGATCCACAAAATTCTACTCACCCCGCATTACCCGAAGTCTTCCAAGAAAAATGGTACCTCACTTGTGTGGGTAGGACTAGTGGCTGTGACAGGAAAATGGCCCAAAACACAACTTGGACACACAACATTTTTGCAGTGAAAACTGACCCTTTTTTTGCAAAGTGCCTAGCTGTAAATTTTGAACCTTAGCTCTGCTGGCACCTAAGGAAACCTAGCAAACCTATACATTTTCAAAAACTAGACACCCAAAGGAATACAGAATGAGGTGACTTGTCTGGCTCACACCAGGTTCTGTTACCCAGAATCCCTTGCAAACCTCAAACTTTGTCAAAAAAGCACATTTTCCTCACATTTCCGTGCTGGAAAGTTCGGGAATCTACATGGATCCACAAAATTCTACCCACCCCGCATTACCCAAAGTCTTCTAAGAAAAATGGTACCTCACTTGTGTGGGTAGGACTAGTGGCTGTGACAGGAAATGGCCCAAAACACAACTTGGACACACCACATTTTAGCACGGAAAAGAGACCCATTTTTTGCAAAGTGCCTAGCTGTAGATTTTGAACCTTAGCTCTGCTGGCACCTAGGGAAACCTACCAAACCTATACATTTTCAAACACTAGACACCCAGAAGAATACAGAATGAGGTGACTTGTCTGGCTCACACCAGGTTCAGTTACCCAGAATCCCTTGCAAACCTCAAACTTTGTAAAAAAACATATTTTCCTCACATTTCTGTGGTGGAAAGTTCTGGAATCTGCATGGATCCACGAAATTCCACCCACCCCGCATTCTCCAAAGTCTCCTGATGAAAATGGTATCTTACTTGTGTGGGTAGGTCTAGTGCCCGCAACAGGAAATGGCTCAAAACACAACATGGACACACTTCATTTTTACAGTGAAAACTGACCCTTTTATTGCAAAGTGCCTAGCTGTAGATTTGAACCCTAGCTCTGCCGGCACCTAGGGAAACCTAGCAAACCTATACATTTTTAAAAACTAGGCAACCAGGGGAAACCACCAGGAAGGGGTGACTTGTGTACCTCTCACCAGGTTCTGTTACCCAGAATCCCTTGCTAACCTAAAACTTTGTCAAAGAAAGCTAATTTTCCTCACATTTCTGTGGTGGAAAGTTCTGGAATCTGCGTGGATCCACAAATTTCCACCCACCCCGCATTCCCCAAAGTAGTTCAAGAAAAATGATACCTCACTTGTGTGGGTAGGCCTAGTGGCTCTAACAGGAAACAGCCCAAAACACAACGTGGACATACAACATTTTCACAGTGAAAACTGACCCTTTTTTTGCAAAGTGCCTAGCCATAGATTTTGAAACCTAGCTCTGCTGGCACCTAGGGAAACTTAGCAAACCCTTTACATTTTCAAAAATTAGACACCAAGGGAAATACAGGATGAGGTGACTTGTCTGGCTCTCACCAGGTTCTGTTACCCAGAATCCCTTGCAAACCTCAAACTTTGTCAAAAACCCACATTTTCCTCACATTTCTGTGGTAGAAAGTTCTGGAATCTGTGTGGATCCACAGAATTCCACCCACCTTGCTATCCCCAAAGACTCCAGAGTAAAATGGTACCTCACTTGTGTGGGTAGGCCTAGTGCTCGCGAAAGGAAATGGGACAAAACGCAATCGGGACACATAACATTTATACAGTGAAAACTGAACCTTTTTTTGCAAAGTGCCTAGCTGTTGATTTTGAACTCTAGCTCTGCCGGCAACTAGGGAAACCTAGCAAACCTATACATTTCTGAAAACTAGACATCCAGGGGAATCCAGGATTTGGTGACTTGTCTGACTCTCACAAGAAAGACTGTTGCTTTTTTTTAGGGGTGGGAGCATTGGCCTGCCCATCTTGGGCAGCCCCCACCCCTAAATCAAATGTTAAAAAAAAACCTGACTTCTAGTGGGCTTTCTGCTCCCCCGGGGTTAAATTGGGGGCTACTGCCTCCTTCTGCACCCCCCTGGGGGGCGGGCAGAAAGACTGGAATTTTCCTGGGGGGTGGGGGCATTGTCACACCCATTTTGGGCAGCCCCCACCACAACATTACTAAAAAAAAGTCACTGGTTTCTAGTGGGCTTTCTGCCCCCCTGGGTATCAGATTGGGAGCTACTGCCCCCGACTGCCACAAAGACTGTAATGCCCAAAATAAATTAGGGGAGCAAAAGCCCTTGCCCAAAGGGCCACTCCCCCCTCCCTGGTGTCTAGTGGGTGGATCCCTGCTTGGGATCACCCTCCTGGGGCGATCCCCAAGCAGGGATCCACCAGAAAAGGGTACCATTGGAAAGGGGAGATGAGTCTCCCCTTTCCAATAATACCACTCCTGACTTTCTAAGGGCTCCAGGGACTGAGATAGCCCCCTGAGCACGTAGAAAGTGAAATTGAAATGAGCCTATTGGCTCATTTTATTTTCAGTTTCTGTGCAATGAAGTCAGAGTGACATGCACGCTGATCTTCATTGCACAGAAACAACAAACACAGCCTCGGGAGCTGGGAAAGCTCTTCCCCAGCTCCTGAGGCTGTCAGGGGAGAAAAAGAAAGGATTTCTCCTGCCATGTGCGAGGACGGCCAGGAGCCATCCTGCGCACACGAGCACCGTGGCGCAGGACGGCTCCCTGCCTTCCTGTGCCTGGAAGGGGTTAATATTGTGTCACAGAAATATCTTGATTGAGTAATATAATTTTCAAGAATATCATTTTTTAAATATTGTTTACAACAATATAGTTGCAAAATATATAGGGGCATATTACCAAGGGCCTTATCGCCGCTTTAGCGGGAATTTTTCCCGCTAAAGCGGCGATAATTTTATCGCCCTATTACCTAGCTGTCGCTAACACCAGTTAGCGACAGCTAGTAGGAGATAGCGATCATCTTGGGGCCCACTTTGCATGTCAGCGATAATTATCGCTAATGACATGCAAAGTGGGTGTGCCAAGATGTTAGCGACTGTAAACAGTCGCTAACATCGCTATCTCCTATTACCTACAAAGGCGTACTTTAGGAAATATTCACGCTAAATGCGAATATCTCCAAAAGCTAACGCCTGCCCAGAGCAGTTCTTAGCCATGTTATCCAATGGTAGGTGGATAACATGGCTAAGAGCATTAGCTCGGTAATGCATGAATATCGCTGACTTTTCAGCGATATTCATGCATTACGGCCGATATTTATCGCTTTTGAGATAAACCTTGGTAATAGCAAGGTTTATCTGCGATAAAAATCGGCAAAGCTCGGCGATAATAATATTGCCGCTAAGCCAACACAGCGATAATTATCGCTAGTTGTTTGTAATATGCCCCATATAATTTTTAATTATCTTTGTGTTTTAAATAATATTTCAATTGTATATGTTATATATTGTTTATATGATTGTTGTTAATGTTTTTAGATATAGTTTGTAATTTTAAGTTATTTATAATTTTAATTTCATTGATCATAGTAATTTACTGTGTTGTGACGGGTTTTGAGGTTTGTAGGGATAAAGGGTGGGATTTAATTTAGTATAATTATTATTAATTAATATTAAGTATTTAATTGATAAATATATAAATTGTGTAAATATATGTTTTTAATGTTTATTTTAGCTGCAGGTTGTTGGGTTTGAAGGGGAATAGGGTGGGAAGTTAATTAAGTAATAATGTATTAATAATTAATTATTCAAGTATTATTAAATATGTAAATTGTGTAATTATTGTATTTTTTAAGTTATGGTTTAGATGCAGGTTTTTGGGGTTTGTAGGGGTATAAGGTGGGACTTTTTTTAAAGAAAAAGTTCATTAGCAATTAATTATTCATTTATTAATAATTAATATATTTATTATATATATTAATAGTGTTATATATTTTTTTACTGTATTTAAAGTTTGGGTTGGAAATATTTTAATTAAATAATCTATTAGCAGTTTTTATATTAATGATTACCAATTTGTATAATTATGTAAATTGTTTAATAGTTTTTTTAATATATATATATATATATATACGTTTTATAATTTTGTTCAATTAATTCTCGTATTAAAATATGTAATGTGTTTGAAGTTAAGTATTTTCCCTACTGCTGCTCAGACTGGAGTTAATAGTAACTTTTACTCCTCTTGAGTCCAAAGCCTTTCCTACTGTTACACAGATTGGAGTGAAAATAGTACATTTTACTCTTTCAGAGTCCAATGCTTTCCCCACTGTTGCACAGACTGGAGTGTGAATAGTAAATTGTCCCTGCCTGAGTCAAATTCTTTCCCAACTGTTGCACAGACCGCAATTGGAATAGTACATTGTATTATTTTTCAAACTTTACAGTTTTGTTAATATTTTTTAAATGTATATTATTATTCCTTGTTTGTTTGTTTAATTTTATAATTTTTATATATAGAAATTCACATTATGTTAAAGATATTTTCAGTAAATTGTACTTTTATCTATTGTTGACTTTTTCTGTATAATTAAATTTGAGATGTCATCAGTGATGTCACTGACCATGTCATGAATGATGTAATATGTGACATCATCAGCAGTGCATTGCGGGCGTGTGAGTTATAGTTAGCACAACTAACTATAACAGAGGAATTTCTATGATTTTGTACGAGTGAAATGTCCAGCTAATTATAACAATCATGAAACCTATGGTTTTTTCAGTGAATTTCAAAGGTTCTTTTAAATGCTAATTCCTAACTATAACGTCTTTGAAACGTATGTTTTTTTTGTGTATTTCAAAGGATTATTAAATGCTAATTTCTAACTATAATGTCTCTTAAATCTATGGTTTTTGCAAAGAATTTCAAAGGTTTTTTAAATGCTAATTTTTAACTGCAATACCTATTTTTTTGTACTAAATTTTTACAGTTGTTTAACTGTTTATTCATAAATATTTTATTTATTAAACAACATTCTATATTTTTCTGAAAATTGCAGCAAAAAAATTATAATTTTGAACTGAAATATTTTCAATTATTTAGTTTTTTTGTATTTTAATATATTTATATAATTTTTATTTGTACATTTTTTTTCAATTTTTGGGGGGGAGTTGCGCACTCAAAGCGTACCTACCGCAGTGGGTCCACCTATTCTAGCTGCCATTTTGGAAACGTTGTGAAGGATCCGCGTATGGTGAGCTACGGTTGCGTGTTTTTTTTCAGTTACGTCATATACAGACAATGTTACGTGGTGTGCGCGACCGGTATGTGAACGGTCCGCGACTCCTGCTCATGCGCATTTGCGAATCTTGCGTATTATGGTACACAACGCTTGTGCAGTGGCGGGCCCCACGTGACGTCATATAGGTGCTGGGGCACGCTGGGTGCGTGACTCCCGTAACATTTTTTATGTTCTAAAATGATATGTATGTGTCTTTAATGTACATATTAGCGCAAAAGATTATCTAAGGTATTCATAAAAATAATATATTTCTGCTTATAATAAACGTATATTATTTTAAATATATTTTCGCGAAGTCGCGTCGGGTGCGCTGATCCCATGTGACCTCAAAAAAAAGATTTGATTGGTTCATATCATTTCCCACTGTAACTATTGAAGGACCCCACCGATTTTAATTATTCTGTTTGGAGCAGTTGATGAGAGACATCTCTTCTTCTTCCAGAGCTGGTTTTGGAATTTTTGGGGTGTTTTTAAAAAATTGCTTGGAGAAATGGCATCTGGTTTGCAAGCTCCTCATCATTCTTCAGATGAAGATATCTTGGAGGAAGATCTATCCAAGCAGAGGCCTGAATCAGTGGTATGGAAATTTTTCACCTCTCCTGCCGGAGAAAAAAAAGGTAAACACAAGAAAAGTCACCTGCTTGCTGTGTGACAGGGTCCTATCGCGAGGCAGTGACAAGAAGTACTCCTTTGGAAAAGCGATTATTTAAAAACATTTGCGGACCATTCACCCAAAGAATATGGCACGAGAAGTAATGAGGCGTGCAGCAAAAAATTCACCACCAGGCATTGCTAGCACCTCCGGAGCGTCCACTTCAGCATCACCAGTAGACATTCACCCAGAATTAGCTTTTTTGCAGCAGCACTGCACTAAGTGCAGAACACTCATCTGTTATGGTGAACAGTCAAAAAAACGACAAAAAAGAAATTCAGAACTACCTTATCTGGTTTAAAAAAAGAACTATAATTGCATGGTAATGTCTGAAAGTTTGGTTGAATGTATGTGTAGAGCATGATTGACTGAAAGCATGCATTAGTACTGTATGGTGAATTTATAGGGGCAGATCATTGAGGAAGTGCTGCAGCGTGACACTGTAAGTCCTTTAGCTGCACCGCGCTGCAGCACTTCTGAAGCACAGGGACGTGACATATTTACATGAATATGTCACAATTCTGTGCTCCCTCTGCACTAGCACACAAACTGCAGCCATGCAGTGACTCAGGCACCCTTGCAACATGGTGCAAGGATATCTGTGGATATTGTTTTTGTGCAGGAAGAGACTACTTCCTGCACAAAAACAATCACTAAAGGCATTTTCCTCCATGAATTGAGGAAAAAACTAGGAGAAATTAAAACATTTCTCCTTGCTGTGCCTCGCTACACCACCTCTAGGGTGGCGCACCATTCACACGTATCTACAGATTTACACTTTATCGTAAGTCTTGAGATGTGCTATTCCATGGGTGTTGTGTGGGAACAGACACAGCAACACCCATAGAATGCCCCTTCAACGCAAAGTGCTGCATTTGAATGGGTCATATTTTCAAGGAGAGGAAAAGCCACGCAGGGTGGCTTTTCCTCTCCTTGTAAATATGGAGGAGTCCCCAGCGCCATCAACACGTTACAAAAAGTGATGTACTGGTGGCGCAGGGGGCTTGTAAATCTAACCCATAAGTGCTTAGGTATTGGCAGAGTGATACATAGTGCTGGGTGGCTGATTGACGAACTGCATGAGACTGACAGGAGGTATCCTAGGCTGCATGAGTACTACTTCAGTATTTAGTGGAGTGTACCAATAGTATGTATCTGCTTTGACGTTTGTAGGGATTGTGCACAGAATATTGTACGTGTACTTGTGTTGGTGCCTAGGTCATTCTATAAGAACATCACTAGTAACTAAAATGATGATAGTGCTGCAAACAGAGAGCTCAGTTAATTTATAAGTGCTTAGGTATTGTCGCAATGCCTGAGTCATTCTGTAAGTGCATAGAGAGGGACTGGGTTCCTAGAGTGCTAGTAGTTGACAGCAGGATAAGTTTATAAGGACTTATGTTTCAGCAAGGGATAAGAGAAGGACATACTTCTGTCAGGATGATTGTAGGAGTGGACACAGACTCACAGTGTGATTCCAGACAAGCATGACTATTACCTGGATTTTTGCAGGACTCACTCAGTAGTCTGCAAGGGGTTAAGGGACGGCATATATTGTGCACATTTGACTGTAACACTGCTTGTTGCAATGCCTGAGTCATTCTGCAAGTGCAAAGACAGTGACTGGGTTCCTAGAGTGCTAGAAGTTGACAGCAGGATATGTTTATAAGCTCTTATGTTTCAGCAGAGTGATTAGATAAGGACATGCTTCTGTCAGGATAATTGTAGGAGTGGACAGAGCTGTTTTAGAGCCATAGAACAGGTCAGCAGAGCTGCTTTAGAGCCGGAGAACCAGGTCAGCAGAGCTGTTGTAGAGCCAGAGTCCCAGGTCAGCAGAGCTGCTGTAGAGCCAGAGAACCAGGTCAGCAGAGCTGCTTTAGAGCCAAAGAACCAGGTCAGCAGAGCTGCTGTAAAGCCAGAGAAACCAGGTCAGCAGAGCTGCTTTAGAGCCAGAGACCAGGTCAGCAGAGCTGTTGTAGGGCCACAGAACAAGGTCAGGAGAGCTGCTCTAGAGCCAGAGACCCAGGTTATCAGAGCTGCTCCAGAGACACAGGTCAGCAGAGCTGCTCTAGAAGCTGAGAACCAGGTCAGCAGACCTGCTGTAGAGCCAGAGAAACCAGGTCAACAGAGCTGATTTGGAGGGAGAGAACCAGGCCAGCAGAGCTGCTTTAGAGCCAGAGGACCAGGGCAGCAGAGCTGCTCTAGAGCCAGAGAACCAGGTCAGCAGAGCTGCTTTAGACCCATAGAATCAGGTCAGCAGACCTGCTTTAGAGCCAGAGAACCAGGTCAGCAGAGCTGCTCTAGAGGCAGAGAACAAGGTCAGCAGATCTGCTTTAGATGGAGAGAACCAGGTCAGCAGAGCTGCTTTAGAACCAGGGAAGCAGGTCAGAAGAGCTACTCTAGAGCCGGAGAAACCAGGTCGTCAGAGCTGGTTTAGAGCCACAGAACCAGGCCAGCAGAGCTGCCCTAGAGCCAGAGAACCAGGCCAGCAGAGCTGCCTTAGAGCCATAGAACCAGGTCAGCAGAGCTGCTCTAGAGCCTAAGAACCAGGTCAGCAGAGCTGCTTTAGAGCCAGAGAACCAGGTCAGCAGAGCTGCTGTAGAGCCAAAGAAATCAGGTCAGTAGAGCTGCTTTAGAGCGAGAGAACCAGGTCAGCAGAGCTGCTTTAGAGTGAGAGAACCATGTCAGCAGAGCTGCTTTAGAGCCAAGGGACCAGGTCAGCAGAGGTGCTCTAGAGCCAGAGAACCAGGTCAGCAGAACTGCTATAGAGCCATATAACTGGGTCAGCAGAGCTGCTTTAAAGCCAGAGAAGCAGGTCAGCATAGCTGCTGAAGAGCCAGAGAACCAGGTCAGCAGAGCTGCTTTAGAGCCATAGAACCAGGTAGGCAGAACTGCTGTAAAGCCAGAGAAATCAGGTCAGCAGAGCTGCTTTAGAGCCAGAGAACCAGGTCAGCAGAGCTGTTGTAGGGCCAGAGAACCAGGTCAGCAGAGCTGCTCTAGAGCCTAAGAAGCAGGTCAGCAGAGCTGCTCTAGAACCAGAGACCCAGGTCAGGAGAGCTGCTCTAGAGCCAGAGACCCAGGTCAGCAGAGCTGCTCTAGAGGCTGAGAACCAGGTCAGCAGACCTGCTGTAGAGCCAGAGAAACCAGGTCAGCAGAGCTGCTTTAGAGCCAGAGGACCAGGACAGCAGAGCTGCTCTAGAGCCAGAGAACCAGGTCAGCAGAGCTGCTCTAGACCCATCGAACCAGGTCAGCAGACAGACCTGCTTTAGAGCCAGAGAACCAGGTCAGCAGAGCTGCTCTAGAGGCAGAGAACAAGATCAGCAGATCTGCTTTAGATGGAGAGAACCAGGTCAGCAGAGCAGCTTTAGAGCCAGAGAAGCAGGTCAGCAGAGCTGCTCTTGAGCCATAGAAACCAAGTCAGCAGAGCTGGTTTAGAGGGAGAGAACCAGGTCAGCAGAGCTGCTTTAGAGCCAGAGAACCAGGTCAGCAGAGCTGCCCTAGAGCCAGAGAACCAGGTCAACTGAGCTGCTTCAGAGCCATAGAACCAGGTCAGCAGAGCTGCTATAGAGGCAGAGAACAAGTTCAGCAGAGCTGATTTAGGGGAGAGAACGACGTCAGCAGAGCTGCTTTAGAGCCAGAGAACCAGGCCAGCAGAGCAGCCCTAGAGCCAGAGAACCAGACCAGCAGAGCAGCCTTAGAGCCATAGAACCAGGTCAGCAGAGCTGCTCTAGAGCCTAAGAACCAGGTCAGCAGAGCTGCTTCAGAGCCAGAGAACCAGGTCAGTGGAGCTGCTGTAGAGCCAGAGAAATCAGGTCAGTAAAGCTGCTTAAGATAGAGAGAACCAGGTCAGCACAGCTGCTTCAGAGTGAGAGAACCAGGTCAGCAGAGCTGCTTTGGAGCCAAGGCACCAGGTCAGCAGAGCTGCTCTAGAGCCAGAGAAACAGGCCAGCAGCGCTGCTCTAGAGCCTAAGAACCAGGTCAGCAGAGCTGCTTTAGAGCCAGAGTACCAGGTCAGCAGAGCTGCTCTAGAGCTAGAGAACCTGGTCAGCAGAACTGCTATAGAGCCAATGAACCAGGTCAGCAGAGCTGCTCTAGAGCCTAAGAACAAGGTCAGCAGAGCTGCTTTAGAGCCAGTGAACCAGGTCAGCGGAGCTGCTGTAGAGCCAGAGAAACCAGGTCAGTAGTTCTGCTTTAGAGCGAGAGAACCAGGTCAGCAGAGCTGCTTTAGAGTGAGAGAACCAGGTCAGAAGAACTGCTTTAGAGCCAAGGGACCAGGTCAGCAGAGCTGCTCTAGAGCCAGAGAACCAGGTCAGCAGAGCTGCTGTAGAGCCAGAGAAAAAAGGTCAGCAGAGCTGCTTTAGAGGGAGAGAATTAGGTCAGCAGAGCTGCTGTAGAGCCAGAGACACCAGGTCAGTAGAGCTGCTTTAGAGCGAGAGAACCATGTCAGCAGAGCTTCTTTAGAGGGAGAGAACCAGGTCAGCAGAGCAGCTTTAGAGACAAGGGACCCGGTAAGCAGAGCTGCCCTAGAGCCAGAGATCCAGGTCAGCAGAACTGCTTTAGAGCCATAGAACCGGGTCAGCAGAGCTCTTTAGAGCCAGAGAACCAGGTCAGCAGAGCTGTTGTAGAGCCAGAGTACCAGGTCAGCAGAGCTGCTCTAGAGCATATGAACTAGGTCAGCAGAGCTGCTCTAGAGCCAGAGAAAAATGTCAGCAGAGCTGCTGTAGTACCAGAGAAACCAGGTCAGCAGAGCTGCTTTAGAGGGAAAGAATGAGGTCAGCAGAGCTGCTTAAGAGCAAGAGAACCAGGCCAGCAGAGCTGCTTTAGAGCCAGAGAACCAGGTCAGTAGAGCTGCTTTAGAGCCAGAGAACCAGGTCAGTAGAGCTGCTTTAGAGCCAGAGAACCAAGTCAGAAGAGCTGCTTTAGAGCATTAGAACCAGGTCAGCAGAGCTGCTTTAGAGCCAGAGAACCAAGTCAGCAGAGCTGCTCTAGGTGCAGAGAACCAGGTCAGCAGAGCTGCTCTAGAGCCTAAGAACCTGGTCAGTAGAGCTGCTCTAGAGCCATAGAACCGGGTCAGCAGAGCTGCGTTAGAGCCTGAGAACCAGGTCAGCAGAGCTGTTGTAGAGACAGAGAACCAGGTCCGCAGAGCTGCTGTAAAGCCAGAGAAACAAGGTCAGTAGAGCTGCTTTAGAGCGAGAGAACCAGATCAGCAAAGCTGCTTTAGAGTGAGAGAACCAGGTCAGCAGAGCTGCTTTAGAGCCAAGGGACAAGGCGTCAGAGCTGCTCTACAGCCAGAGGACCAGGTCAGCAGAGCTGCTCTAGAGTCAGAGAACCAGGTCAGCAGAGCTGCTTTAGAGCCAGAGAACCAGGCCAGCAGTGCTGCTCTATAGCCTAAGAACCAGGTCAGCAGAGCAGCTCTAGAGCCAGAGAACAAGGGCAGCAGAGCTGCTGTAGAGCCGGAGAAACCAGGTCAGTAGAGCTGCTTTAAAGGGAGAGAACCAGGTCAGCAGAGCAGCTCTAGAGGGAGTGAACCAGGTCAGCGGAGATGTTGTAGAGCCAGAGAACTAGATCAACAGAGCTGCTCTATAGCCTAAGAACTAGGTCAGCAGAGCTGCTCTAGAGCCGGTGAACAAGATCAGCAGTCCGGCTATAGAGTGAGCCAGAGAAACCAGGTCAGCAGAGCTACTTTAGAGGGAGAAAACCAGGTCAGCAGAGCGGCTTTAAATGGAGAGAATCAGGTCAGCAGAGCTACTTTAGAGCCAGAGTACCAGGTCAGCAGAGCTGCTCTAGAGCCAGAGAAACCAGGTCAGCAGAGCTGCTTTAGAGGGAGACAACCGGATCAGCAGAGCTGCTTTAGAGCCAGAGAACCAGGTCAGCAGAGCTCCTCTGGAGGCAGAGAACCAGGTCAGCAGAGGTGGTTTAGAGGCAGATAACCAGGCCAGCAGAGCTGCTCTAGAGCCAGAGAACCAGGTGAGTTGAGCTGCTTTAGAGCCAGAGAACCACTTCAGCAGAGCTGCTTTAGAGCATTAGGACCAGGTCAGCAGAGCTGCCTTCGAGCCAGAGAACCAAGTCAGCAGAGCTGCTCTAGGTACAGAGAACCAGGTTAGCAGAGCTGCTCTAGAGCCTAAGAACCAGGTCAGCAGAGCTGCTCTAGAGCCAGAGAACCAGGTCAGCAGAACTGCTCTAGAGCCAGAGAACCAGGTGAGCAGAGCTGTTGTAGAGCCAGAGAAACCAGGTCAGCAGAACTGCTCTAGAGCCAGAGAACAATTTCACCAGAACTGCTTTACAGCCAGAGAAACAGGTCAGCAGAGCTTTTGTAGAGCCAGAGAACCAGATCAGCAGAGATGCTCTATAGCCTAAGAACCAGGTCATCAGAGCGGCTCTAGCGCCAGAGAACCGGGTCAGCAGGGCTGCTTTAGAGGGAGAGAACCAGGTCAGAAAAGCTTCTTTAGAGGGAGAGATCCAGTTCAGCAGAGCTGCTTTAGAGCCAGAGAACCAGGTCAGCAGAGCTGCTCTAGAGCCTGCAAAACCAGGTCAGCAGAGCTGCTTTAAAGGAAGAGAACCAGTTCAGCAGAGCTACATCAGAGCTAGAGAACCAGGTCAGCAGATCTGCTCTAGAGCCAGAGAACCAGGTCATCAGGGCTGCTTTAGAGCCATAGAATCAGGTCAGCAGAGCTGTTTAGAGCCAGAGAACCAGGTCAGCAGAGCTGCTTTAGAGCCATAGAACAAGCTCAGCAGAGCTGCTTTAGTGCCATAGAAGTGGGTCAGCAGAGCTGCTTTAGAGCCAGAGAACCCGGTCAGCACAGCTGTTCTAGAACCTTAGAACTAGGTCAGCAGAGCTGCTCTAGAGCCGGAGAACCAGGTCAGCAGAGTTGCTGTAGAGCCAGAGCAACCAGGTCAGCAGAGCTGCTTTAGAGCCAGAGAACCAGGCCAGCAGAACTGATTTAGAGCCAGTAAACCAGGTCAGCAGAGCTGCTTTAGAGCCAGGGAACTAAGTCAGCAAAGCTGCTTTAGAGCCATAGAACCAGGTCAGCAGAGCTACTTTAGAGTAAGCATGGGCGTAAAATCCGTTCCGCTCGCGAATTTTGCGGATTTTCGGCAAATTCGCAATCCGCAAACTCTCGCGAATTTGCCGAAAATTCGCAAATCCGCGCGAAGCGGATATTTTGCTTGATCGCACTTGCCAACTAGAATACTATACAATTTTGAGGCGCGCAGGGTTCACTTACCGTCATTCACCATTTGCAGAGTTGTTTTTCTCCATTTTGGATCTTGCTGCGGGATCCCGTGGGAGTTTGTCGACGTCATCGCGGCTTGCCACCTTGCACAGCGAGAGTTTGGCAACGCGAGTACGTCATAAAGGCCCGTGATCACGCATCGCGGGAGTAAACACTTGCGAACACGTAGATGCGGCGGGCAGCGACAATCTCGCAATTGCGAGATTGCAAAATTTGCAATTTCGCACAAGAAATCCACCAGCAGGCAGCATAAAACTTGAAAATTATGATTTTTTTCAGAATAACTCCTCAGGTTGACATTTGCCTGCACTTTTTTTTGCAAGGAGTCCATTTTGGCGGGGGGGTGGTAGGAAGGAAGTGCCCCACAGTCTCCAACTTCCTGTTCCTGTCCAGCAGGCTCCTCCCAGTGCTTTCTTCATGTGCTGGTCACTTTGATTTGGATCTTGACCTGGAAGGATTACTTTTTGTGGATGCTGCTGGATATTTGGATTTTTGCAAAACTGAAAGCACTCAGCAGGTGCAAAAGTTCAATCTTATCATTAGTAACCATTCTCTGTAGTGCTTCCTGAGGGCCCCCTTCAGAGTTCAGTTGCCTACTTGCAACTATTCTATGACCCTGCTCTGACCCTCACAGCAGGCTCAGAGAATAGCTACAAGTATACAACAAAGGCCCTGTTAAAAAAATTACACTGCAACAGAAAGCAATTACAGATAAGGAAGCAGGTGCCAGCCTGGAAGTTCAAATTCAGTGACACATTAATCAGCCCCTAATTCATTCATGTCAGTTGAGGCAGGGCAGGTGTGCTTTTCCCCCCATAATCTACAGTGATGAACTAGAGAGCGGCATGGGTGAGCTAGAGGGTGGCATGGGTGAGCCAGAGGGTGGCAGTGGTGAAACAGAGGGTGGCAGTGGTGAAACAGAGGGTGCTGTGATGAACCAGACGTAGAAACAACATGGTCGCGACCGTTGCTACCCGACAAGTAAGTTCGCGTTTGCGAACTGGTAAAAAACCCTTGCGAAATGGCAGAAACACTTGCGAACACAAAAAAAAAGGAAGCCGCAAAATTCGTGAGAGTTAGCGGATTTGGCGGATTGCGAATCCGTAAATACGCAATTTAGCGGATTGCCAATTCGCAAAATCCGCCCATGCTTACTTTAGAGCCAGAGAACCAGACCAGCAGAGCTGCTGTAGAGCCAGAGAAAACAGGATAGTAGAGCGGCTTTAGAGACAGAGAACCAGGTCAGCAGAGCTGCTCTAGAGGGAGAGAACAGGTCAGCAGAGGTGCTCTAGAGCCAGAGAAAAATGTGAGCAGAACTGCTTTAGAGCCATTGAACTGGGTCAGCAGAGCTGCTTTAGAGCCAGAGAACCAGGTCAGCAGAGCTGTTGTAGAGCAAGAGAACCAGATCAGCAGAGCTGCTCTATAGCCTAAGAACTAGGTCGATACAAAAGGGGATGATGGACGGAGCGTTTGAGCTAATCAAACACTCACCCCCAGTCAACTGATCTGGGTTTAATCCATCACCATTCTTTAGCTCACTCAGCCACCCCAGTTCAGACATGGCCATATGCAAATCAGTCTGACCCTGTGCCTCATGGGAACAGTCCAGCCCGAACTGCCAAGCCATGTCTTCCCTGGACCGGAAACAAGCATCCTGGGACCGGTTTCGGATTCATAATCCTCATCAGCCAGGCTATCTTGAATCCAGTGGCCAAGTGAGCAAGGGACTCATGTCTGAGCATACCCTGCCACACTTAGGGCGAACAATGCGATACAAAAAGGGATGATGGACGGAGCATTTGAGCTAATCAAACACTCACCCCCAGTCAACTGATCTGGGTTTAATTCATCACCATTCTTTAGCTCACTCAGCCACCCCAGTTCAGACATGGCCATATGTAAATCAGTCTGACCCTGTGCCTCATGGGAACAGTCCAGCCCGAACTGCCAAGCCATGTCTTCCCTGGACCGGAAACAAGCATCCTGGGACCGGTTTCGGATTCATAATCCTCATCAGCCAGGCTATCTTGAATCCAGTGGCCAAGTGGGCAAGGGACTCACGTCTGAGCATACCCTGCCACACTTAGTGCGAACTAAGCGATACAAAAGGGGATGATGGACGGAGCGTTTGAGCTAATCAAACACTCACCCCCAGTCAACTGATCTGGGTTTAATCCATCACCATTCTTTAGCTCACTCAGCCACCCCAGTTCAGACATAGCCATATGCAAATCAGTCTGACCCTGTGCCTCATGGGAACAGTCCAGCCCGAACTGCCAAGCCATGTCTTCCCTGGACCAGAAACAAGCATCCTGGGACCGGTTTCGGATTCATAATCCTCATCAGCCAGGCTATCTTGAATCCAGTGGCCAAGTGAGCACGGAACTCACGTCTGAGCATACCCTGCCACACTTAGTGCGAACAAAGCGATACAAAAGGGGATGATGGACGGAGCATTTGAGCTAATCAAACACTCACCCCCAGTCAACTGATCTGGGTTTAATCCATCACCATTCTTTAGCTCACTCAGCCACCCCAGTTCAGACATGGCCATATGCAAATCAGTCTGACCCTGTGCCTCATGGGAACAGTCCAGCCCGAAATGCCAAGCCATATCTTCCCTGGACCGGAAACAAGCATCCTGGGACCGGTTTCGGATTCATAATCCTCATCAGCCAGGCTATCTTGAATCCAGTGGCCAAGTGAGCAAGGGACTCATGTCTGAGCATACCCTGCCACACTTAGGGCGAACAAAGCGATAAAAAAGGGGATGATGGACGGAGCGTTTGAGCTAATCAAACACTCACCCCCAGTCAACTGATCTGGGTTTAATCCATTACCATTATTTAGCTCACTCAGCCACCCCAGTTCAGACATGGCCATATGCAAATCAGTCTGACCCTGTGCCTCATGGGAACAGTCCAGCCCGAACTGCCAAGCCATGTCTTCCCTGGATCGGAAACAAGCATCCTGGGACCGGTTTCGCATTCATAATCCTCATCAGCCAGGCTATCTTGAATCCAGTGGCCAAGTGAGCAGGGACTCATGTCTTAGCATACCCTGCCACACTTTGGGCGAACAAAGCGATACAAAAGGGGATGATGGATGGAGCGTTTGAGCTAATCAAACACTCACCCCCAGTCAACTGATCTGGGTTTAATCCATCACCATTCTTTAGCTCACTCAGCCACCCTAGTTCAGACATGGCCATATGCAAATCAGTCTGACCCTGTGCCTCATGGGAACAGTCCAGCCCGAACTGCCAAGCCATGTCTTCCCTGGACCGGAAACAAGCATCCTGGGACCGGTTTCGGATTCATAATCCTCATCAGCCAGCTTATCTTGAATCCAGTGGCCTAGTGAGCAAGGGACTCACGTCTGAGCATACCCTGCCACACTTAGGGCGAACAAAGCGATACAAAAGGGGGGAACTAGGTCAGAAGAGCTGCTCTAGAGTCAGAGAACCATGTCAGCAGACCTGCTGTAGAGCCAGAGAAACCAGGTCAGCAGAGCTACTTTAGAGGGAGAGAACCAGGTCAGCAGAGCTGCTTTAGAGCCAGAGAACCAGGTCAGCAGACGTGCTTTAGAGCCAGAGAACCAGGTCAGCAGAGCTGCTCTAGCTGACACTGACTGACTGACACTGACTGACTGACACTGACTGATTGACAATGACTGACACTGATTGACTGGCACTGACTGACTGACACTGACTGGCTCTGATTGACTGACACTGACTGACACTGATTGACTGACACTGACTGACTGACACTGACTGACACTGATTGACAGACACTGACTGACACTGACTGACTACTCTTTAATACTCTACTACTCACTCTCTCTCTTCTACTCACTCTCTACTACTCACTCTCTACTACTCTACTACTCTCTTCTACTCACTCTCTATTTCTCTACTACTCTCTACTACTCACTTGCTACTACTACTCTTTACTACTATCTCTCTACTACTCTCTACTATTCACTCTCTACTACTCACTCTCTACTACTCTCTCTCTACTACTCACTCTCTACTACTCACTCACTACTACTCTCTACTAATCACTCTCTACTACTCACTCTCTACTACTCTCTACTACTCACTCTACTACTCACTCTCTACTACTCACTCTCTAATACTCACTCTCTACTACTCTAAACTACTCACTCTCTCCTACTCTCTACTATTCACTTTCTACTACTCACTCTCTACTTCTCACTCTACTGCTCTCTACTACTCACGTTCTGCTACTCTCTCTACTACTCTCTACTACTCCCTAATACTCTCTACTACTCACTCTCTACTCTCTATTACTTACTCTCTACTCTCTACATCTCTATACCTCTCTCTCTACTACTCCCTACCTCTTCACCTCTCTACCTCTACCTCTCTACCTCTACCTCTCTACATCTACACCTCTACCTCTACACCTCTAACCTCTCTACCTCTCTGTACCTCTCTCTACACACACACATCACATATATATGCACATATATGCATTTTTATATATGTATGTGAATATATATACATACATATATAAACATATATATAATCTGCATATCTATATAAATACAAATAGAAAATGCATGCATACATATACATATATGTCTACATATGCATGTTATGTACATGAAAGTTTTAAAAACACTAATAAAAGCAAAGTTAAAAAGCCACCTAATTACAAACAGATTTGCTTTAACTTAAACGAGGGAGAGACGTATTGCATTTTCAATGCTTGTTTACTTTGGTTTCATCAAGAGGACATTCACTCTACTACTCACTCTCTACTACTCCACTACTCTCTGCCACTTACTCTCTACTACTCACTCTCTACTACTTCACTACTCTCTACTACTCTCTCTCTACTACTCACCCTCTACTCCTTACTCTCTCTACTCTCTACTACTTACTCTCTACTACTCTCTACTTCTCACTCTCTACTACTCACTCTCTACTACTCTCTCTCTACTGCTCACTCTCTACTACTCACTCTCTGCTACTTTCTACTACTCATTCTCTACTACTTTCCCTCTATTACTCTCTACTACTCACTCTCTACTACTCACTCTACTACTCACTCTACTACTCACTCTCTACTACTCACTCTCTACTTCTCACTCTCTACTACTCTCGCTCTACTACTCTCTACTACTCTCTCTCTACTACTCACTCTCTACTACTGACTCTGTACTACTCTCTCTCTCTACTACTCACTCTACAACTCACTCTCTGCTACTCCCTACTACTCTCTCTCTGCTGCTCACTCTCTACTACTCCCTCTCTACTACTTTCTACTACTCACTCTCTACTACTCACTCTTTACTACTCTCTACTACTCACTCTCTACTACTCTCTACTACTCACTCTACTACTCACTCTCTACTACTCTCTACTATTCACTCTCTACTCCTCTCTACTGCTCATTTTCTACTACTCACTCTACTTCTCACTCTACTACTCTCTACTACTCACTCTCTGCCACTCTCTCTACTACTCTCTACTACTCCCTAATACCCTCTACTACTCACTCTCTACTCTCTATTACTCACTCTCTACTCTCTACCTCTCTACCTCTCTCTACCTCTCTCTCTACTACTCTCTACCTCTTCACCGCTCTACTTCTACCTCTCTACATCCGCCTCTCTACATCTACACCTCTACCTCTACACCTCTAACCTCTCTACCTCTCTGTACCTCTCTCTACACGCACACATCACATATATATGCACATATATGCATTTATATATATGTATGTGTATATATATACATACATATATAAACATATATATAATATGCATATCTATATAAATACAAATATAAATGCATGCATACATATACATATATGCTTACATATGCATGTTATGTACATGAAAGTTTTAAAAACACTAATAAAAGCAAAGCTAATAAGCCACCTAATTACAAACAGAATTGCTTTAACTTAAATGAGGGCGAGACCTATTGCATTTTCAATGATTGTTTACTTTGGTTCCATCAAGAGGGAATTCAGATGTGTCACACATTTGCCATAAATTCTGAATGTTAGTACTCTAGTTGCTCATTAGATGACTGCAGTAAAGCTACTGCCACCAGGGAAGTCTGCTGCTGGTATTCAAAGTGCATGTTTCAGTCTGCATGTTAGACTTTTTTAATGAAATAGAAGAGGATTTGAGAAGTCAAAATGTGGCGTAATTTTTCTTTCTGCAGCACTAATCATAATTTCTATGGCAAAATGAAGCCCCTCATTTTGTTCCTTTACAAATAAATGTTTTAAGTGTTACCACTTTATTCAAATCAAGTTGGCTTCAGGTGTTCCATACGTTTGTCATAAGTAAGACTCTTAGCGCTCTAGTTGTTCTTTAGAACACTCTGGAACATTCTGTGATTGGGCTATACTTGGGCTACATCTGGGTGATATTTGTGCTACATTTGGGCTCTTTTGTCTCTGGCGGCCATCTTGGGAGACTTATTTGTTATGAAGTTTCCTAATTTCCTCATTTACTACAGTCTCCTCAGTAGGAAATACTTTCAGTTTTTTACTTTGGTTCCATCAAGAATGCATTCAGATGTGTCACACATTTGCCATGAATTCTGATTGTTAGCACTCTAGTTGCTCATTAGATCACTGTAGTAAAGCTTCTGCTCACTAGGGAAGTCAGCTGCTGGTATTGAAAGTACATGTTTTAGTCTGCATGTCAGAATTCTTTTTCATGATTTTTATGAAATAGCAGAGGATTTGAGAAGTTACTCAAGATGTGCCCGAATTTTTCTTTCTACAGCACTAATCATACTTTCTATGGCAAAATGACCCCCCCCCCATTTTGTTCCTTTTTAAATTAAATGTTTTAAGAGTCGCCACTTTATTGCAATCTGGTGTGCTATACTTTTGACATAAGTAAGGCTGTTAGCACTCTAGTTGTTCTTTAGAATACTCTGGGAAGCTGCAGTAGAACACAAAGGAATCAACTGACAGTCTCTGCCCTTGTTGGATGTACATGTTTTACTGAGAATGTCAGACTTCTATTCTCACATGACTGAGAAAGATAATGTGAGTTTACAGAAAATATGCTCTCAGTTTAGCTTATAGATTACCTTCCAAATCTCTATGGAAAAAGCATGAGGAAATAGTTTTCTCTCAAACATGATTCATGATATCCCAGCAGAAGGCTTGTTCACATGGTAAAATCACCTTACAACACACCACAATTCCTAAAATGAGCATGGTACCATCAACAAATGATTTATAATGTAACTAAAGTCTTAAAACCTTCTTTTAACTGCAATGCTTTTGAATGAGGTGCTATAATGTATATTGGTTCCAAGATGGCTGCCAACACTTCTTGGATGAAGTGCTGACAGCCAATCAAATCTCACGATGAGATGTGTCGTTAGGCTCCACCCTGATATGTATGAATTTTTTTCCTTTAATATCTAAAAAACTACTGAACATATTTACACCATTTAACCAAAAGGCACGAGTGTGAACCAAAGACTACCTCTTTGCCAAATTTGGTGTAATTCCGTTCAGCAGTTTGGTCTGTAGCTGCGATGAAAGGTTCCTATGGAAAATTGCATGGGGAAAACACGTTTTGGGACCCCCCTTTTTTCTCGGCCCCCGTTTGATGAATCACCCCGAGACTTCCAGGATTAGAGCGTACCGGAGCTGGCCATAAGTTTTGAAAATGTCGGGACGATTTGTCAACCGGTGCCAAAATAATTCCAAATAGAATGTTGCGGATTTTCTATGGAAAATAGATCCTAACTATAACTACCTACTGGCGACCGCCAGTAGGTCCTCTCTTATCCTGAAAGTCTTGTGGTGATTTGTTCAACATAACAAATTAAATGATTGCATTTCACGAAGTGCATTCTAACTTTCTCAAAATGGGGACGTATGTCTGTTGGCGATGTTAAAGGTGATGTCCCAGAGGTACTTGGGGCCATATTATCAAGTAAGGGCGATACATTATCGCCGCTTTTATTGGCAGGAAACTGCCGCTAAAGCGGCGATAATGGCTTCTATGGGAATTCACAAGGGGATATTATCAAGCCCATTATCACCGCTTTAGCGGCAGTTTCCTGTCGATAAAAGCGGCGATAATGCATCGCCCCTTCTTGATAATATGGCCCATGGTTTTGCCGGTGGTGGAGGTACATTTTGGCGCAGTGTTCTACATTCTTTGTGAGCATAGTTCACAGGATGTAGGGATTAAAGGTGCTTGCGCATACTAGCAGTGCCACAGGAATATTTTTTGTCTCTGCCTTAAATAAATCAAGGCTGAACCCCTCCTGTCTGTAGTGTAGATCCAAAGCTGAATTCAAATGGTAAACCCTGCTGTCTACAATGAAGATCTTAGGCTGCCCTGCATTATCTGTAATCACAATTGAAATAAAAGATGAAACATGTTTGGAATACATTGTCGAAAAGTGTATGTTTCAGGGACATTATAGTTCAAGTTGTGACCTGTGCTGTCCGCAGTGTAGACCGACATTGAGTGTGCCTTTGCACTTGCAGCGTGAATTTTGTTTTTCAACTAAACCTAGAACTGATATTAAAGAAGTTTTTGAAGGAAGCATAGCAAAGAGATATTGTATAGGGTTTGATAGATGTTTTACTTAGTTTAGTACTGCACTCTGCAAATAATGAATGAAGAGTTAGTTGAATTCTACCTGAATACGGCCACGTGGCGATGAATTATGGTGCACTGAGTTTGTAGTACCTATGGGACTGAGTGTGTACGTAACCTGCAATGATGCGTGGTCCAGACAGGCTGCACTGAGGGTAATTTTTTTAGACTACTGAATTTTGCCTTAATAAAGCCACATGGAGATTATTTATGGTGTACTGAGTTAGTGGCACGTCTGGTGTTTAGCTTAGCGTGTGCTCACCCTGCGATGATGCGTGGTCTGAACGGGCTGCACTCAAAGCATTGAATGTTGCATACTGGATTGCATATACTTTGACGGGGAAAAAAAACTACCATCGATGGTTATCAATTGTTCTGCAAACTAGGTCTACTAATTGCTCCCCATAACAAATTAATTGATTGCACTTCACGCAGTGCATTCTAACTTTCTCAAAATGGGTACGTAGGTCTGGAGGCGATGCTGCAGATTGGGAGCATTTGGTTTTCTTAACCAATTATAGTCTCTTACACAATTTGCATCGGTACTAATCTTGAATTGTTAGCCCTACTGTTCGCAGTATAGACCGAGGCTGTCATCAGGAAGGGCCCAGAGCCATGTGGCATTGACTTAAGCTGTATAGAGTTAGTTGTAGGTGTGGCTCTCAGCGTCTACGCAGCCAGCGATGATGCGTGGTGTGGGCCAGCCGCAATGGGAGTAATGTTTTTGCCTAGTGAATTCTGTCTTAATAAGGCCACGGGGAGATGACTTGTGGTGCAGTGAGTTAGTGGTACCTGAAGAACTCAGCGCGTGCGCACCCTGCGATGATTTGTGGTTCGGGCGGGTAGCACTGGTACAATGTCTCTTGCCTACTGGAATGCGTCATGTGCAATCGCCATTGCACCTGAATCATGAGCCCTCACAATGTAGATCGAAGGCAGTAGTCAGTACAGACATTGAGGAATGTTTTTTGTTGCATCCTTTAACAATACATAGAGTACAATTGTCTCTGCCTTAAATAAAGCAAGGCTTGATTCAATGCTGTCCGTAGTGTAGATCCAAAGCTGAATTCAAGGTGTGAACCCTGCTGTCCGCAGTGTAGATCGAAGGCAGTAGTCAGCAGAGTTATAGATGAATGCTTTTTGTCACATTCTTTTACAAAATCGGAAGACATAGAGTATAATTGTCTCTACCTTAAATAAAGCAAGGCTTAATTCAATGCTGTCTGTAGTGTAAATCCAAAGCTGAATTCAAGTTGCGAACCCTGCTGTTCGCAGTGTGGATCAAAGGTAGTAGTCGATACAGACATAAGTCTGCGGTGCCTGTATCGAGGAAGCACGTGGTCATGGCGGCAGCCATGTGGCAGGGTGAGAACCTTGGCTGTACCACAGTCTTTTGTCTTCGCACAAGTGAACCACGCTCAAGGCGTAGCCTATGTATTTATACTCTTACGCTGGAGTTTCATACGGTGGACCAGCCCACTCCGCTTCTGCTTCAAGGGGGGGACAACACAACCACATGACCGAGATTTTCCACAGTGTCCAGTGTCTGAGATAATATTGTTGCTTCCACTGTGCAGTACACTACATGTATCAATACTATATATCCACATGGAAAAGTTTTTTTTTTCTATAGTGAGTTGTGTATAGCATATCACCGGTACACTTGGGATTCTGTAAATTATTGTTGATGTGCAAATTTACTCCCTTATACATAGTTGGTTGCCACATCTCTGAACATTCAGCTATTGTGCGGTTGAGAGGATATGGTATCTTGGGAAGGTCTGTTGTCCTATTTTGCGCTGCTTCTGAGGTAGTAGGGGGAGGGGTCCAGGGGGTGGTTGTGGTGGTGGTAGCACTGGGTGTTGTGATTTTGTTGGGTGTCGATGGTGTATGATTAGTACCTCTGTCACATATTCGTCTTTAAATATGGGTGTGAGTTGGGTGTAATTCACTCAGTAGATAGTCGTCCTCCTCACAGCTGTTAAATGTTGATGTTAATTTGTTACTGGTAAGTGGAGCTATCACCTGTTTTTTTAGTGGTTTGGGCAATTTTGTTGGTGGAAGAAATCAATTGAAGAGTGGTGATATTTGCAGTTTTTACTAGGTTGAGAAAAAACACAGGTTCCAGGCAGGTTATAGTTAGGAATTATCATTTAAAAAACCTTAGAAATTCACTGAAAAAACCATAGGTTTCAAGCAGGTTATAGTTAGGAATTATCATTTGAAAAACCTTAGAAATTAATTGAAAAAACCATAGGTTTCAGGGGTGTTATAGTTAGCTGGACATTTCACTCATACAAAACCATTGAAATTCCTCCGTTATAGTTAGTTGTACTAACTGTAACTCTCGCGCCCGCAATCCACTGGTGATGATGTCACATATTACATCATTTATGACATAATCAGTGACATCACTGATGACATCACTGATGACATCATCCATGTGACAATCAGATACACCTCATCATACACTAGTATACCCTTTCATTACTCACTGTAAAATACAGAGTACCATATTTGAATCCATTGACACAGCAATACAAGTATCTAAAAACCCACTCAGTGATTCCTAGATCAACACACACATCTAATCAATTTCCTATAGATCCACTCATACATGTTGTCAATGATCAATTGAACACTATCAAATATACTTATACACCTATATTGAAATTACACACCAGCACACATCCTATTCAGTTATGCAGTCATCCTACTCACTTTTGCAAACAATGTATCCTATTTACATTTACTCAGCTGCACACTTATACAAATAGCACTTCATTTATTCATATAGAGAGTAACTCATACTTAGTGTGTTGTGAAATCACTATTACAAGTATACAGTTATCTATACAGTCACTCATGCAATCAATGAGTTTTATGCACACTTATTTTTATACAACTGTCACATACACTGTCTTTTATTTATTTTTTCTACTTTGTTGGACATGTACCATTGAGAAATGTTTTTGCTCATCACCACACTCATAAAGATATTCACTCACCCAAACAACTATAATAACATGTAGTCTTAACCTCATATATGTACTGAATTAACAATTCACATATCTTTGGGCAGTCATGGATCCTTCACCGAACCACACACACATTCACTCTCCCATTCAAATAATCAGTTAACTGATCAATAACTAATATAGACTTTCACGTAGTTAGTAACCAACTGGTGAAGCAGTTTACACAACAACTCACCAAGTAATACAGATATTCACACAGTTTAGTCACTATCCAATATATTTAGTGAGACACTATAAATTAATCAAGTAAACAATCAATTACACTGCTACTAAATCCTCTATTCAGATATTTATATATCTACTGATTCTTCAATGCATATTGGTGTATATATAATACATATTTAAATAACAAACCAAACCACATTCACTGGATGATGTCATCAGTGATGTCATCAGTGATGTAATTTGAGATGTCATCAGTGATGTCACTGACCATGTCACGAATGATGTAATATGTGACATCATCACCAGTGGATTGCGGGCACGAGAGTTACAGTTAGTACAACTAGTTATAGTTAGGATTGTTTTCCATAGGGAAATTGCAACATTCTATTGGGAATAACTTTGGCACCGGTTGAGGAATCTGCCTGAAATTTTCCTCAAATTTGCCTTGCGGCGCTCCGCTTCTTCCCTGAAAGTTTGCGGGGGATTCGTTAAGCGGGGGCTGAGATAAAAGGGGGGTCCCAAAACGTGTTTTCCCCTTGTTAATTTCCATATGGCGGTGGCTCTCACTTTTAGCCCGAACGGCTGAATGGATTCCCACCAAACTTGGCAAAATTGTAGGGACTGGTAGCCCGATGTGCCTTTGCTATGTCTCAAGATATGTGCTCCAGTGGATTTTGAGTAATTTAGGTTAAAAAAAATATATATATCTATAGCCGCGACCCGGTACGCGCACCGGCGCGCCACGCGATTTGCGCACGGAAAGCTGATTGGCTCTCGGGTGTCTGTAAACATTCCAAACAGTCCGGAGCGGCCGTCATCTTGTGTCTCGGTAGGATTGAGACACAAGAGGTGTCAAAACAAAGGGGGAAATAACCAAAAGGGGGCAGGGTAGACCCCCCCAGACCCCCTAGGTTTGATGTGGGGGCCATAAAAGGGCCCCGCGGGTGAAAAAAAAATGTAATTTTTTTTTCAATTTTCGCAGGGGGAGCGCCCGGTACGCGCACCGGGGAGCGTACCGGGGAGCGTACTTTGGTGAAAAATAGTGAAAATAGTAGTGTAAAAAAATCATTTTGAGTGATTAGAGGTAGGGTAGCTCTGAAAAGAGCTTTTGGGTTCTGTGGCTGTTTTAGGTACTTACAAGTACGTCCCATACACACCAACACGCACACAACCCCACACCCCCACAGCCACACACTCCCCACACATACCTCACACACGCACACCTTGACCCACACCCAAACACCCCACACCCCCACACCGACACCTTACACATCCACACCTACACCCACACACCCCACACACCCACACACACACCTCACCCCCCAACACACACACACACACGCACACAGATACCTCACAGACACACCCCACACACACACCTCCCTCCGCCCTCACACACACACACACACACACACACCTCACAGACACACCCACACATCCCACACATACACACACATCCTACACACACACCCCCCACACCCACACACCTCCCACACACACCTCACACACCCACACCTCCACCTACACTCAAACACCCCACACACCCACACACACACCTTACACACCCACACCCCCACCCACACCCACATACCCCACACACCTATACACCTCACCCCCCAGACACACACACACACACACACCTCACAGACACACCCCACCATTCCCCACACACACCTCCCATCCCCACACATGGGGAAAACTCAGTGAAACAGTAAAATAATAATTTAAAGTGCTTAGAGGTAGGGTAGCTCTGAATAGAGTTGTTGTGTTGTGTGGGTGATTTAAGTACCAACATTTAGGTACCAATGCAGAGTCTTAAATTCAATGTACACCTTTTTTTCTGTAGATATCTTGCATGTTGTTACAGAAGTTATTGTGGTATATGAAATCCATACCATAGTCTGTCAGGAAAGCAGAAACAGATCCTTTAAGAACTCCCTGAGAAGACCTAGGGGATCATGGGTAGTCTACCCTGCTCCCTTATGATGTTTTAAAATTGTACAGTATACTGTAAGTTTCACTTTATACTATAATATAAACATAAATCCTTTAAGTACTCCCTGAGAAGACCTAGGGGATCATGGGTAGTCTACCCTGCTCCCTTATGATGTTTTAAAATTGCACAGTATACTGTAAGTTTCACTTTATACTATAATATAAACATAATCATTTTGGTAGTACTTCATGAATTAGATATACAAATGAATAATGTCTCTAACAATTTTTAATTATTAAATAAACATTTATTGGTTAGAATTTTCATAGTTCAATAAAACTTCCAGCATTAGATCATCTGGAATCTCCTCAAAAATGCATGTTTCTATATCTTGTAAACATTCAATAAATTGTTGATCCAAAGACTGATCCATAAAATCTTCTTCAACAAAATCTTCATTAAGAATCTCCTCAAACATTGATATTTTCTTGCTCCCTTTCCATTTTTTTTGCTGGAAATTGCATAAAAAATAACTATATCAGTAGAGTTAGGGCACTGTTGGGTTTAAGTTCAGACAGGTAGTTCTGATTTTTTAACAGTGAAGTTAACTTTGGGCAGTGTATGGTAACAGGCAGGAAGTAGACATATAAAAAAGTGCCTGTGAAGTACCGTACGTAAATTCATAATTATAGCAGAGAAGCCTAAGTCAATCCATAAATATAACAGAGGAGCCTATCTCTATCTATAACTATAGCAGAGGGACAGTAAATAACTATCAGAAAACGTTTTTACAAATTAACTTAAAGTGCCCCTTACAAATGATCAACTTACTTTACAGAGAGGTGAAGAAGAAAAAATGCGAAAATCCTTTCAAGATGTACCTCAGGTAGTTGTAGTCAAAATGCCCGTGTTTCCCTCTCATTTTTCATTTATATTCATGTACATAACCAATCAAATGTCAGGAAAAAAAAGTAGAAAATGAAAGTAACATTTTAATTGGTTGTAAATTCTAACACTTCAGATGTGTTTTTGTCATGTAATTTACCTCAGGATATTTAGACAATGCTACAGCTCAAATGGCTCAATGGAATTCCACCAAATTTGGGAAAATGGTAGGGATTGGTATGTAGTAGGGCCTATTCTATATTTGGTGAAAGTGTCTTCAGTGGTTTTTATGTAAATTAACTTTTAACATTTTTTGGGAGCGCTTCCCGGTGCGCGACCCGGTACGCGTACCGGCAGCGCTACTGGAGTCCTCCATCTTGTGTTTCGGTAGATTTGAGACAGAAAATGGAGGACAAACAACGTTAGGAATGGGTATAAGGGGGCATCGTAGGCACTCCTTGACCCTCTAGGTTTTCTGAGGGGGTCTTAGGAGGCCGAAATAGGCAAACAACAAAAAAAAAGTTTTTATTTTTCGCGGGGGGAGCGCCCGGTACGCGCACCGGGAAGCGTACCGGGGAGCGTACTATGGTGAAAAATAGTGAAAAAAGTTAGAAAAAGATAATCATTTGGAGTGATCAGAGATAGGGTAGCCCTGAAAAGGGCTTTTGGGTTCTGTGGCTGATTTAGGAACCTACAAGTAGGTACCAATGCACAGTCTTAAATTCAGGAGGAATATTCTATTCCCCTCATCTGAGAAGTGCACACCATCTCCTCTGTAGATATCTTGCATGTTGTAACGCAAGTTGTTGTTGTATATTCAACCCATTCCATAGTCTCTCATGTAAGCAGAAACAGATTTATTCACATGTTTCCGTGCTTTCTCAAATTGTGGACAAAATTGATTGGACCACTTCCATTTCTGTCGTTGGCATATATTGGAATATACTAAGGCAGTTTGTGGAAATAGTGCCATCAAATGATCAAAGGTGTCCTTTAAAAGCATTTCCAGACCTACCCCAGTCAAAGTGCCCAAGTCGTTTCCTCCACAGTGCACATTTAACAGGTCAGGGTGTGGCAAATGCAAAAAGGTTTTCACCAATGGAATCAATTGGTGACATTTTAATACTCTCTGGCCAATCCATTTGATGTTCACGTTTGATAAATCAAGGTTGTGAAAATTTCTGGTACTAGCATACCTTTGAGCCCAGTGGATATAGCTATGTCCAATAATCCAGACAGAATACATGGTGAGAGGAGATTCTGATGCAGTCAGATGAAGTGTGGAAAAGAAATGGCAGTTGGAACAATAGGAGTTTGCAAAAAAAACCTGTGGAGTTTCAGTGCTCTTGAATCACAAGCAATGATTGGTAGAATGAGATAGGTGAAAACTGAAAGTTAGGGTGCATGGTTGTGTTCTGTGTAAGAAGTAATTTGAATGGTTAAAAAAAGTAATTTAAAGAAACCTTACACCAGATAAGCTGGTGTATTTGCAGGTCAAACATCCTTGCAGAGGTGATTTGCAACATTGTAGAATAAACTTTTAACCCTGGCAGCTCAGTGAGGAGGGAGTTGCTATGGTAACAGGTAGAAAGGGCTGAGGGGGGGGGAAGGGTGTTGGTTTGAAAATACAGAGGGAAGAGTTTTGATTGGTTACCATGAGCAATATGTGTGTAGAATTAGAGGTTTTCTGTGCCTTTATGGTCTGCAGTGCCTGGAGAACATACCTTTTGCTCTGCTAAAGAAATATTGGTGTGTGTATCTGACACTGTTCTGAATCTCCTAAAGCATTTGTAAAGGTGAGTTATGATTAATTTAATATACATAGAGACTTGTATACGCTATGGAGAAGAATTGGAAGCAAATTGTGTTTTTTTAATGTTGCTTTGTGTCATGCTTTTTGATAATGCTTGGTAAAAAGTTTTTACTGCATAGAGGAATTGTATTTTGTAAAATTGTGAAGTTTTAGTAGTGATATGGAATGCTTTTATTTGGGACCTGTGCTGTGTTTTTTAAATGTGATGTCAAAAACGATTTTGTGAAAAATGAATGGATTTTACATTTTTTAAAAGGAATAAAGAATGTGTGCATGTTTAAAGAAATATATTTGACTCTTTACAATGATGTTACCTGTGTTTTAACTCAGTGTAGGAAGCATATTGAGTTTGTTTGCATAGAGGAATTGGATTTTGTAAAATTGTGAAGCTCCATGTGAAAGCGTTTGCCTCAGTCTTATCCCTGTTGTGAGGCAGGTGCAAGATTTTGCCTCAGTCTTATCCCTGCTGTGAGGCAGATTATTGTAAATAGGATCTGTGCTGTGTTTCCTAAATGTGATGTCAAAAACGATTTTGGGGAAATTAAATGGTTTTTAAATTTTTGAGTATAATGTGGCGCAAAGGTTTAAAAAGTGACGCATACATGCGTCACTTTTTAAATATGGGGAAAAAAGGTACATGTTTGGGCTTTCCTGGGGAGCCTAGGTGGTGAGGCTTGTATCTAAGAGTGCAGTGGACTAGGATTCATGAAGCATATCCCTGTCTGCATTCTTAGACACAGGTGTCAATTTGACTCTTTACAATGATGTTAGCTGTGTTTAAAATCAGTGTAAGAAGCATATTGAGTTTGTTTGCATAGAGGAATTGTGGGGCATATTATCAAGGGGGTTTATCTCCGCTTTTTTGGCTTTAAAAGCCAAGAAAGCGGAGATACAATTATCTCCCTATTACCTAGCTGTCGCTAACACCAGTTAGCGACAGCTAGTAGGAGATAGCGACCATCTTGGGCCCCACTTTGCATGTCAGTGATATTTATCACTAATGACATGCAAAGTGGGCGTGCCAAGATGTTAGCGACTGGAAACAGTTGCTAACATCGCTATCTCCTATTACCAACTTTTGGAGATATTCGCGCTAAGCGCGAATATCTCCAAAAACTAACACCTGCCCTGAGCAGTTCTTAGCCATGTTATGCGATGGGAGGTGGATAACATGGCTAAGAGCATTAGCTCGGTAATGCATGAATATCGGTGACTTTTCAGCGATATTCATGCATTGCGGCCGTTTTTTATCGCATTTGCGATAAACCTTGATAATAGCAAGGTTTATCTGCGACAATTTCTGACGATGCTTAGCGTTAAAAAATTCGTTGCTAAGCATCGTTAGTGATAAATATCGCTTAACGTTGGTAATATGCCCCTGTATTTTGTAAAATTGTAAAGCTCCATGTGAAAGCGTTTGCCTCAGTCTTATCCATGTTGTGAGGCAGGTGCAAGATTTTGCCTCAGTCTTATCCCTGCTGTGAGGCAGATTATTGTAAATAGGATCTGTGCTGTGTTTCCTAAATGTGATGTCAAAAACGATTTTGGCGAAAATAAATGGTTTTTACATTTTTGAGTATAATGTGGCGCAAAGGTTTAAAAAGTGACGCATGCATGCGTCACTTTTTAAATATGGGGAAAAAAGGTACATGTTTGGGCTTTCCTGGGGAGCATAGGTGGTGAGGCTTGTGTCTAAGAGTGCAGTGGACTAGGCTTCATGAAGCCTATCCCCGAATGCACTCTTAGACACAGGCGTCAATTTGACTCTTTACAATGATGTTACCTGTGTTAACTCAGTGTAGGAAGCACATTGAGTTTGTTTGCATAGAGGAATTGTATTTTGTAAAATAGTGAGGTTTCAGTAATGACATGGAATGCTTGTACATAGGACCTGTGCTGTGTTTCTTAAATGTGATGTCAAAAACGATTTTGGGGAAAATTAATGGCTTTTATATTTTTGAGTAGGAATAAATAGTGTCTGCATGCTTAAAGAAATACATTTGTCCTTTTCACAATGATGTTACCTGTGTTAAGTCAGTGTAGGAAGCACATTGAGTTTCTTTGCATAGAGGAATTGTATTTTGTAAAATTGTGAAGTTTCAGTAGTGACATGGAATGCTTGTTCATAGGACCTCTGCTGTGTTTCTTAAATGTGATGTGAAAAACGATTTTGGGAAAAATGAATGGCTTTTACATTTTTGAGAAGGAATAAAGAGTGTCTGCATGCTTAAAGAAATAAATGTGCCCCTTTCACAATGATGTTAGCTGTGTTACCTCAGATTAGGAAGTAGATTGTGCAGATGAGGTGAGGCATGTCCAGAGGTACGGAGGAGGTGAGGCCTTTGTTCAAGACTGTAGTGGGAGAGAGGGCTTTCCTGGGGAGCATAGGTGGTGAGGCTTGTGTCTAAGAGTGCAGTGGACTAGGCTTCATGAAGCCTATCCCCGAATGCACTCTTAGACACAGGCGTCAATTTGACTCTTTACAATGATGTTACCTGTGTTAACTCAGTGTAGGAAGCACATTGAGTTTGTTTGCATAGAGGAATTGTATTTTGTAAAATAGTGAGGTTTCAGTAATGACATGAAATGCTTGTACATAGGACCTGTGCTGTGTTTCTTAAATGTGAAGTCAAAAACGATTTTGGGGAAAATGAATGGCTTTTACATTTTTGAGATGGAATAAATAGTGTTTGCATGCTGAAAGAAATAAATTTGACCTTTTCAAAATGATGTTACCTGTGTTAACTCAGTGTAGGAAGCACATTGAGTTTCGTTGCATAGAGGAAATGTATTTTGTAAAATTGTAAAGTTTTAGTAGTGACATGGAATGCTTGTACATAGGTGCTGTGCTGTGTTTCTTAAATGTGATGTCAAAAACGATTTTGGGGAAAATTAATGGCTTTTATATTTTTGAGAAGGAATAAATAGTGTCTGCATGATTAAATAAATATATTTCAACGTTTCACAATAATGTCACCTGTGTTACCTCAGATTAGGAAGTAGATTGTGCAGTTGGGGTAGGCATGTCCAGAGGGACAGAGGAGGTGAGGTCTGTGTTCAAGACTGTAGTGGGAGAGAGGCCTTTCCTGGGGAGTATAGGTGGTGAGGCCTGTGTTTAAGAGTGCAGTGGACTAGACTTTATGAAGCCTATCCCCCACTGCACTCTTAAACACAGGTCTTACCTTCTTTGTACCCGTGGACAGACCTCTCTTCCACTACACTCTTCAATACAGACCTCACCTCTCCTGCACCCCTAGACAATCCTCACCTCATCTGCAACCCTGAATAGACTTCAACTAATCTGTATCCTTAGACAGGCCTCAGCTTATTTACACCCTTGGACATGCGTCACCTCATCTGCACCCAGTTACCATCAATTATACTCAATACATTGAGGCCTGTCCAGAGGACACAGATGAGGTAAGGCTTGTCCAAGGGTGAGAGGAGGTCAGTCCTCTCCACTGTACTCATGGACACTGAATGCTTGTACATAGGACCTGCAGTGTGTGTCTAAAATGTTATTTAAAAGACGATTTTGGTGCAAATCAATGAGTTTTAGATTTTTGAGAAGGAATAAATAGTGTCTGCATGATTAAATACATATATTTCATCCTTTCACAATAATGTCACCTGTGTTACTTCAGATTAGGAAGTAGATTGTGCAGATGAGGTGTGGCATGTCCATAGGGACAGAGGAGGTGAGGCCTATGTTCAAGACTGTAGTGGGAGAGAGGCCTTTCCTGGGAAGCATAGGTGGTGAAGCCTGTGTGTAAGAGTGCAGTGGACTAGACTTCATGAAGCCTATCCCCTACTGCACTCTTAGACACAGGTCTCATCTTCTTTGTACCTGTGGACAGAGCTGTCTTCCACTACACTCTTCAATACAGGCCTCACCTCTTCTGCACCCCTGGAGAATCCTCACCTGATCTGTAACCCTGAATAGACCGTTTGCTTTTTGTCATTGCTTTGTTGTTTGGTAATAGTGGTCTATAATGTGCTATTTTTTTCTTTAACACAGATTGAAATCAAGATTTCAAGAGTAAGGAAAGATGCCCTCAAGGCAAAGGAGAAGAAAACATGATAACCGCAAAAAAACAAAAACAGCAACGGAATTACAGCACTCTTCCACAACAAATACTTCAAAAAACAGGAACAAAGCTCCTGGTAAGACAACTAAGTCTTTCTTACGGAACATATGTAGATCAAAAAAAAATGTTGGCAGCATGTAGAAAAAGAGAATGAGAGAGTACATTTGAAAAGGAAGGAGAGACCCTCAAACAATTCTACAACTGGAGCAGGAGAGAATAATATGTATAGGAATAGAAGGCAGAATCAATTAGAGACATTCGTAAACGAATGTTTCGCAATAGGGTGGTTTTAAATTTGTTAAAAAAACATTAGGAAAGGTAAACAGAGAGCTGCTTTTTATAAGAAAAAGAAAAGTGTAGAGAAGATTGTTGATCAGGCTTTTGAAGTTAAGAAAAAAATATTTATTTTAATAATCAATAGAATTAGGACACTTAACAAGACAATTGATGTTTTCAAACCAAACAGTAGATGGAAAAGAGTAATTAATCGGACTAATTTTTGTAAAGTTTTTTCAGGAGAATGGATGCACAGTTCAAGCTGTGAGCCATTTTTTAATGAGGAGAGTTACTTCCAGGAGAATGATTTAGTGCATGCAGTTGACACCAGTGGTCGAGCGTATGAAGTGAAAGACGGTTGTCCGATTGAAAAAGAGAAACTTGTGCCTAGAGAACCAGAAGAGGTGTTAACTGATGAAGTTTTAGGGAGACGTACTAAGGGTCCAGTGTACACTTGGAAGTGTAGTCGTATTTGTAGTGTGCGACAGGAATCAATTGATTTGTTTTGTAATTTCTTACGTACATATAGTAGGAAAAGTCTAAAGCAGAAAGTGAAGTTGTTGCAAGACTTAGATCCTTGCAGAGTGAGAGAAAACACAGGTTTGCAAGGGCATTCACTGGCTTGTCTTTCTAGAAAAGTCTGTCAGAGTGTTTTTCATCATTTTAGGATGTTAGCAGTGCATCATACCAAAATGAGGAAATTAGTGAGAATGTTGTATTATGCAAAAAGTCCAGCACTTAAGCTTAAACAATTAAACAGTGCTCTTTTGCATGGAACTGAATTAGATGTGAAGAAGATTTGTGAAGAAATTGAGATTTGTTATTTTGGTGAAAAAGAGGACAGTGTAGAAATTGACACAGCAATTCAAGGTAATGTGGAAGACAATGTACAGATTTCAAGTACAGAAAAGTTTGAGCAGGAAATTACCAGGTTTAAGGTGAAATCAAGTGAAAGGCCGAATTTTACTTGTGTGTGTTGTCGACGAAGTCATTATAAGCATCAAACTAGATTAGTTGATTTATACGTAAAAAGTGAAAAGATAAATAATTATGAGTGGAAGGATTTTGCAACTTATTTGTGGGTGGAGAATTGTTTTGATTTGAGTTCTGATCAGCGTATTTGTAAATATTGTTATGATAAATTAAATCATAACAGAATGCCTGCTAGAGCTGTTCATAATAATCTGGAGTTGGTAGACATTCCCCGTGAATTGATGGATTTAAATACATATGAGTCTATTTTGATTCAATGTGTCCATCCTTTTCAGGCAATTGTTCGCATGGAGCCTAAGATAGGGAAATTGCCTCCTACAGATTTGCAGAGAGGATTAAAGGGAAGAGTTGTTTATTTGCCTCTAAATTTCAAAAAAAATATTGATACAATTGGTATAGAAAAAGTAGAAGAGGAACCTTTAGTTATTCTAGTTAATGGGGTTCCGACAAAGAGTAAGAAAATCTGGCAAGATTTAGTGGATGTTAGGAAAGTCAAAAAGGCAACGTTGTATTTAGTCAAAAACAATGAGTATTACAAAGATGTATGTGTTGCAGCAGAGGAAACAGCTGCAGATGAAGACAGTGATTGTTCAGGCGGCCAAATTGAAAAAGTTGATGTGTCTAGAAGTGAAGAAATATATGAACATTATACTCTTCATCCTTTGCATTCCAAAGAAGTAATGGGGAATGCAATTGAATTGTTTTAAACGAAAGCAGCAAAAGGAAGTCCCATTAGTGTATGGAAAGAAAGTTTGGAAGCTCGTTGTTTTCCACAGCTATTTCCAACAGGTCGAGGTGGACGATATGACGATCGACCGCTTCAAATTCCTGCATCTGAATATCGAACTGTAAGATTATATGCTGAAGATCCAAGGTTTCGTCAATGCATTCCCTATTTGTTTCATTTACTGTATGAAAGTGACTTGTCTGGGCTTTCTTATGCAGTAAACCATATACTGAAAAGTGGCGCACATCTGCAAAATGTTTCGGCGAGGGACTTTATGGAGAAAGTGAATCTGCAAGATAATATTTTGGAATCTCATTTAATCAATCTCATGGCATGTCAGCGTGGTACAAACGAGTATTGGTACCGTCGTCATGGGGAATTGAAATGTATGCTAAGAAACTTAGGAACTCCTACATGGTTCCTCACTCTTAGCTGTGCCGAGTATGCATGGGACGACTTACTTCAATTTCTACGAGAAGCAAATGCAAATATACAAAATATAGAATTCAAAACACCTGGAGAACTGTGTTCTTTGGATCCAGTGAATGTATGCAGATATTTCAATCATAGATTTGAAGCTATGATGTCTTTTATTACCAACAAAAAAAATCCTCCCCTTGGAGAAGTTTTGTATATCTTTAGGAGAAAGGCGTATCAAGGGAGAGGTGCTCCTCACATACATATGTTGTTGTGGATTAAAGATGCACCCAAATTTGGAACAGATTCGGATGAGACAGTGATGAGGTTCATTGAAGAGTATTCAACATGTGCTGTTCCGAAAACTACCGAAGAAAACAGTTTAAGGCAACAAGTTTTACGCTTTCAATCCCATCGTTGTGGAACGTACTGTCGTCGAAAATTCAGAAACAAGGACAAGTTCTACACAAAATGTCGTTTCAGCTTTCCATGACCAGTGATTTCTAAAGGAAGAGTAAATAATTTGATGTCTTCTCTGCGACATACTGTGACGAGGAAATCACCAAAAAATACATACAATTTAAAAAGAAACGAAGAGTCCAAGTACATCAACGACTACAACCCAGTGATTTTGTCCATGTGGAATGCTAACATGGATATTCAATTCGTTGCTGACAACTCTATTGCTGTGGCTCGATATGTGACGTCTTACATCACGAAAAAAGAAAAGACAGAACTGAAGGAAATGTGGGAGGACATTTCACATGAAAAGAGTCTAAGCAAGAAATTATACAGTTACATTCTGAAGATGTTGTCGCATCGAGAAATTGGAGCATATGAATGTTCTGATCGATTGTCATCAGCAAGTCTCTATGCCAAATCTAGAACCATCATTTGGGTGAGTCTAGGTCTTGCTGCAACACGAAATCGAGTTTTGAAATCTGTACAAGAAATAGAGTATTTGGCGGAGAAAGAACCAGAAAGTACAGATATTTTGAAGACAAACATGTTGGATACATACTATCCAAATAGAAGTAGTCATCTTGAGAACAGTTGTTTGTATGAAGTTCTGCAAAACTATATTTATAAGAGAACCATCAGAGCAGATATCAACAATGGAATATATTGCTATCATTGGGTGTGAAGGATGTCTAGTGAGACAGAAAAAAGGCCATTTGATTAATCATCGAAAATTGAGTTGCGAAAATCCAGAGAAAAGGGAATTTTACTATTTAGCTCTTTTGCAACTCTTTAAGCCATGGCGTACAGAAGAGGAACTACTTGGAGATTTTCTCTGTTACGAAGATTCTTTTAATGCAACCAAGGATACCATAGAATGTCCTGTTTTTCTAAATTATCTGCAAATGTTGAACGAAGAAATAGAGCAAGAAGCCACAATTGCTGCAGAGATTGCTAGAGTCAGTTCTCAAGACAGTCAGAGTTCTGCTTCATTGATTCAGTATCCACTTGGAGGACCAATTATTCAAAATGAAGCTGCCACTGCCATGGATGAGGTGGAAAGAGCTATGGAACAAGCTCAAGATGATGTAGTTAACTTAGAAGATTTGGTGAAACAACTAAACCTTGAGCAGAAACAGATATATGACGAAGTCACAGAACAGATTGAACATGGATTCACTCATGAGAAAAAAGAGTGCTCATGTACATCATTTAAACCAGTCCAACTGTACGTAAGTGGAGAAGCGGGAACTGGAAAAAGTTTTCTGATTAAAGCAATTGCAACTTATCTGCAGAAAAGGACTGAATCACCGCTATCTTGTGTTGTTACCGCTCCAACTGGGCTGGCAGCACATAATATTAAAGGGATTACTTTACATCGTTTACTGATGCTGCCAGTGGAGCATGATAACAAATTGCAATATCACAAGCTATCTGGAGATGCGTGTTCCGAAGTTTCCAGAGTCCTGAAGAAAATGACATTTCTTATCATTGATGAAGTAAGCATGGTGTCAAATATAATGCTTGCTTTTGTGCATTTGAGAATGCAAGAAATTCTTAGAACAGACTATGATGTCTTATTTGGAGGAAAACATATTATTGCTTTTGGAGATCTACTGCAGTTGACTCCAGTGAAAGGACAACCTGTGTTCAAAATGCTCACGCATGAAGATACCAGGAAGTGCCTAGGAAGCATTGGAAACGTTAATATATGGTTAAACTTCAAATATGCAGAACTGCTTCAAAATATGCGGCAGGCAAAGGATGAAGATTATAAAACTTTTCTACAAGATGTAAGAATCGGAAAAGTAAGTCAGCAAGGGAAAGAAGCTTTACATGGACGATTAATTTCAAATTTGTACCCAAATGAAAACATTCTTCCAGAGAATATTTTTAAGAAAATTAACGAGAAGAAATCTGGCATATGTTTGATGCCAACTCTGAACGAATGTTCCATGTTCAACAACAAAATGTTAAAGTTAGAAAATGAAGAGATAGTGAAACTGAAGCTATAGATAAAATAGAACATATGGGAGCAACAATTATTTTATCTGAAAATTTGAAATCAAAATTGGATTCATTAGAGAAGACTATATCTAAAACTGCTGGTTTTGAAAAGACTCTGAATGTGTGTTTAAATTGTCGTATCATTTTGAGAAGGAATTTAAATGTTGAAAGAGGTCTGGTAAATGGAGCAATGGGTCATGTTGTTGGTTTTGTGAATTACAAAAATAGAGATGGAATAGAAATTTTAAAAATTAAATTTGATGGCATTGATGAAATAGAATAAATTGGTCATTGTTCAGCTAGATTTTTGCTTGTGAAAGACTTATATGTTCGCCGAAAACAGTTTCCTATTTGTTTGGCATATGCGGTGACAATTCATAAATCTCAAGGTTTAAGTGTAGATAGCGCTTTGGTGAACATTGGAAGTTCTGTGTTTAAAGAGGGTATGGCATATGTGGCATTATCACGAGTCTGAACTTTATCAGGATTGAACTTGATTGAGTGTGATGAAACAAAGATTTGTGCAGATCTAGATTGTGTTAAAGAATGCAATAGGTTAAGAAGAGAGTATGCTCCACATTTGCCTCAATATCCTCTGTTTGAAAAACGTGTGGTAGGCCGAAAAAGAAGAAATGAGAATAATTGCAGTGAGGTAGTAGCAAAAAGACAAAAAGTAGATGAAACTGTAATTGTAAGGGGAAAGAAAAGGGATTCTGTTGAAGATGTTGTTGGATTTCAGTTTAAAAACAGTTCTGGTGTCAACTGCTATGCTAATGTAGTGGTTAATGTTGTTTTTTTTCTTCAAAATATACAAGAAAAGATTGTTGAAAATCGGGATCAAAGATTCTGTTGTTTGTTGAATTCCGTGTTTGAGAAATGTAGCAGTGATAGAGCAAAAATAGAAAGTGTTTCAGAAATTTGAAATCTTCTAGACATATGTTCTGGTCAAAATCAATTTTCACAGAATATTCAGCAGGATTGTCAGGAATTTTTAATGTATATGTTTGATGTATTGGAAGATGAAGGTGTAGATATAAAAAATCTTTTTAGCCTTTCTTATCAATGGCAGCATGACTGCGACAACTGTACTTTATCAAGTATAACTAGAATAGACACTGAAAGATTTATATATTTGACTTTACCAGACTGCAAATCAGTGCCTTTTAATAATCTAGTTAAAGCAGCGGATCACAATATGGTGTGTACCCAATGTAAGTCTGCAATGCTGTCCACATTATTTATAAAAAATTATGGTCAGTATGTCATTTTAATGTTCCAACGATGTAGACCTGACAACTTCTATTAAAAATTTCGTGGCTTCTCAGTTATCAATATCAGGAAAAACCTTTGCAACTGTAGCTATTATTTATCATGACGGTCCTTCTACAACATCAGGGCATTACACATGCTATTTAAAAAGTTGTAAAGGTTGGACCCACTGTAACAACACTCATTTGACTTTCAAACAACGTTTGCCTTTTGACTTAAAAAATTCATACCTAGTGTTTTTGGAACCAAAATTTAAGTAAAGGTAATTGGCCTATGAAGACTGGAGCAGTTAATAAAGTTTATTTTGCTGTTTAAAAGTATATTCTGAGTAAAAGTGATCCAGGTAATATAAAAAATTGACTTGTCATATAGGTACTGTAAGTGGATCTCATAGTAAGTGATATTAGTATTATACAAAATGATGAACATGAGTGAGTCAGAGATGGTTTTACAAATACTTAAATATTGTGAAAATGTTGTATGAGCCTTTCTTTCAGAACGTCGGAAAAAAGGTAATTTTAGAGTTTCTTAGAATTAATTTGAAAATATACTCCTACATCTGACACTATTTGGCCAAAAGGAAAGGTACAGGAATGAGCAAAGAGTCATGACTGAAAATAAGGAGTATAGGAAAATAATGAAAATATTTCAGATGTTCTTGGAGCTTTCCTTCTAGAAAGTCGATGAAATGGATTTTTTAGTGAACAGCAGAGTACTTTGCAACAAGAAAAGGACCTCCATGATATACTATTTGGCCTCAAGGAAAAGTAAGTCAATCAAAGATTAGTGTACATTTGTCATTTGTCAGTATCTAAGCGTTTTTTTAAAACACAATCATTTAGATTGTGTTTTTTTTTTCCCGCTGTCATATGATGAGTATTTGAACTCACTGTTTTAAGTGAAATTCAATATATTCTGAGAACACCAAAAATAAACTATGTAACATGTTGTACAAGTTATTCTATACTTTGGATTGTGTAAATTAAATTGTATTCCCATTGTCTGACACTCACTTTCCTTTTTCCATCCTCTTTCAGCTCTTTTTACTCACTTATAATGTCTTTCTCTCACTCTCCGTAACCCCCGTTCCTTTACTCCACTTCTTTGACAACCCCTCATTCTCATTTCAACTGTCTGCATCCCCTCTCTCCCTTGCATAACTTTTCAGCTTTCAGTCTCTCTGCTTTACTTCCCTTTTCCGTGTTTTCCTCCTTTGCTCTTTTAGTAATTCCTGTTTAATCACTCAGCAGTATTGACGCACTCTATCACTATAAATCACCCACTCTCCCTCGCTTATCTTTGTTTGCTCCTTTCTTTTGACCTCTTCTCTCTATTTTTCGTTCACTACCTCTATGTCCTCAGTGCCTCACTCTCCTTGTGTTATGTTCACTTGTGTTTATCTACCTTCTATCATTTCTTTTACAACAACTTCACTGCTCCTCTCTCATCGTTCTTCATCCCATTTCTTTTACTCTGGTTCCATTACTATCCCTCATTTCCTTTCTTTCAATGTCCTTCTCTTTACTTTCATCACCAAATTATTTTCTCTCAGTACCACTGTTTTAGTCGTCTTCTCCTCTCTTTCCTTTTTTTGCTCCCTTACTCATTTCCTTTTCTCACTCATTGTACTCCACCTCACTCAGTTTTTCTCTTAGTGTGTCTGTCTACTAACTTCCTCACTCCATTTCCCTCAATCGTTGTATATTATCCTCTCTCCCTTCATCCCTTCACTCTATGACTGTTCTTCACTTACTCTCAGTTATCTTCTATTCCTCAGTCTTCTAAATGCATCCTTAATTAGACTCTTTTCTGTCTCAGTCATTATCTTTTTACTTACTACTGTTTCCTGATTTAGTTTTGCTAACTCACATTGTTTTAGTATCTTTCTTACCTTCAGTTCATTTCTCTGTTCTTCTCTTCCTCTCTGTCAGTGAATCTATATTCCTTACTCTTAGTAATTTGCTCTCCTTCTATTTCTTTTTCTCTCTTTTTGCCCTTCTACCTTACTTTATTTCCCTTTCTGTGTCCTTCACTCTTACTTTATTTCTAAATACACTGTTATTATTTTTAACCTCTTCATTTGTATCTTTTAATTTAAAATACATATTTTACTAATTATAACATATTTTTTCTTCTCTCTTTCACAGATACAAAGTGTAGTAAAAACATGTAATTAAGTTTACATTAATTATATGGTAAGTGTGACTAAAAAAATGTAGTTTGTCATCACCATTTGCTTTAACCTCACTAATATTTTCTCAACGAACCTCACTCCTGTTTCTTTACTCTGCTTCCCTCACTTATTCTCCATGTTTACTCCCCTTTCTCTATTTCCCCTCTCATATTCAACTTCTTTCAGTTCCCATTCTTTACTTCACTTACTACCTGTTCCCTTCCTTTACTTCTTCACTCATTCTCTTTTTCCTAATTATTTACTTCACTCCTACACACACACCTCATCCCCCTCCCAACACATACACACACCTCTGACATACACCCCACACACACACCACACACACACACCTCATACACACACACACACCCACACACACTCTTCACACACACACACATTCCATACACACACATACATCCCACACACATACCCCCCACACCCACAGACCCCTCACAGATATCTCACACACCCTCACCTCCACCCACACCGAAACACCCCACACACCCGCAGACACACCTTACACACCCATACCCCGACCTACACCCACTGACTCCCTATAAGTCACACACACTGCATTACTTACCTTTCTTTGCTGTTTCACTCAAACCCATTCAGGCACTGTTTCCTTTACTCTCTTTGTCCTTTCTCTTTTTCACTCCCCATGTCTTATCCTAATTCAATTTTTCACCCTCTTTCACCCCTCTTTACTTACACTAACTGGTCTTTTCTCACCCTCCTTCACCGTTCTTCATTTATCCCGGTTCCGCCACTACCCTTCATTCTCCATTTTTTACTGTCCTTTCTTTTTCTTTCAACACCCACTCACATTCTCCCACTATCTCTACTTTAGTCTTCTTCCTCTCTCTTCCTTTCTTTCGCTCCTTTAGTCATTTTACCTTTCTCACTTTCACCCTATTACACCTTCTCTGTTTTTTACTATGTAATAAACAATCCCTCTGTGTTTCTCCCTGTAGCTCTCTTTCTCTTAACATTACTCTCGTTGTGTTCTTCCCTCATGCTAATTCCTTCATTAATTTTTTTTTCTTTTTTTTGGGTGCGCGCCCCGGTACGCGTACCCTAAGAAAAAAAAATTGACATAGATTCTTTAAAAATATAGGTTTATTTTTTATAAATTAAAGGTAGTTCTAAAAATAACTGTTTTTTTCTTCTTTTTGTTGTTTTATATTTTTTTATTGTTTTTTTAACATTTTGTACTTTTTTTGGCTTTTCAAAACAGTTTTATTTTTTTTTGTATTTTTTATGGGGAGAAACAAAAAAAAGGGAATTGAAAATGGCTCAACTGGAGCAAAAAACAAAAAACGGAAAAAATTAGGGTTTTTTGGGGCATTTGTGATTGTCACCAGCAAGGACGACGAGCTTTACGCTCCTTTCACCATAGGAGATGAGCTTGCCACAATGAATACATGTTATTCGGAAATCCTCAAATCTTTGTTGAATGCAAGGCATCGTCTCCGTTGTTTCTGGTCCCAATGGAGTGGGTTGCTTTCTTTTGGAGGTGGTCCTTGAAGACTGGGAGAGGTTACTGGCCAGTTCCCTGAGCTCTGCACGAGAATAGTTGTTTGGATGCTTGCGGGTCATATGTCTAATCATGGTATTATTACCAAAAGAATATTTTTTGTTTGGGTTGCCTCTTGAGAGTTCCATGCCACAGATTAGGCAAGTTACCTTGGCCGCATTGACTTTTTTCTTGCCCTCTGGAATTGAAAAAAACTCCCATACAATGTGTGCCCTTGGCTTGTATGGGGTATTGTCTTCAGACAGCCATTTTCTCCCCTCCTCCTCTTCCTCTTCCTCCTCCTCCTCTTCTTGACCACCAATGTACTGTTGTAGTGGTCCTCTTGGTGGTGGTGGTGGTGGTGGTGGTGCAGATGCTCCAGCTGTTGCTGCTACAGTAGCCATTTGAAAGTACAAAATAATTCTCTTTATTGTTGAAACAGGTCTTCCTCAGTCAAAGGACAAAGTCAGAATAAGGAAAAAAGGTGGGGTCTTTCATCATTTGGAAAAACAAAACTGTCCTGAACCAATGAGAAGTGTTATTTTCAGGTCACATGACCCGGGCTTTCATCATTTGGAAACCAAAACTGTTCTGCACCAATGAAAAGTGTTATTTTCAGATCACATGACCCGACGCGCTTACGCTACGCGCCCCGGGGCGCGCCCGTAGTCGCGCTCCGAGGTGTGCCCGGGGGTGCGTAGCATAAGCGCGTCAGGACGTTGCGCGATCGTATGCGCTCGCGTGCTTCCGGGTGCGCTTACGCAGTGCGTCATATGACGCATCACGCGGTTACGCTAAACGTCACGATGTTGTTTTCGTTCGCGAGAATAGCGCTAACGGGACGCTCCCCGGTACGCGCCCCGGGGCGCGCCGTAACATTGCGCTTACCCGTGCGTTCACCGGTACGCGCCCCGGGAGCGCCCCAGGGCATAAAATAATAATACATTTACATAATTATACAATATAAAATTCGTTATAATTTTTTTTACCTTTTATACCTATAGAGATTTGCTATTAAAATACCTATGAAATTCACTGAAAAAACCATAGGTTTCACACCAGTTATAGTTAGGAATTAGTATTTAAAAAACCTATTAAATTCACTGAAAAAACCATAGGTTTCACACCAGTTATAGTTACCTGGAAATTTTACTCGCATAAAACCATTGAAATTCCCACGTTGTAGTTAGTTGGACTCACTATAACTTGCGCGTGCAATGCACTGCTGATGACGTCACATATTACATCACTCATGACATGGTCAGTGACATCACTCATGACATCACTGATGACATCTCAAATGACATCACTGATGACAACATCCTTGTGACAAAGTGGCAGACCTCCTGTCAGCATAAAATAACCTTTGACACACACATTCAAAAATAGAAACTAACATTTTCTTAAAAAAGGAGAAACCAATACCAATTACAACAACTTATTAGGTAATTCCAACATCTACATACACATCTACTCATTCGCCAACAGTTCTATATAGTCACTCATGCATGTACTTACTCATCATATGTACTCATACACCTATACATCCTGTTACACACTAATACTCATCCATATAGTTACTCACACACAAATTCACACATGCAAATAAACTATCAAAAAAACATTTACTTTATTATACTGCTATATACACACCACTACACATACTTCTACAGAAACGGAAACATATTTACTCTCTTAAACAATCAATTATAAAAACACATACTCACTAACCCACCCATACACACAATCATCCACCCATACAGTCTTGCACACATGCTGTCTTCAAAATACATACAAATAGTGAGTCACTCATTCATGCATCTGTACTCTAAGTAATATCCCCCACCGAACCATACAGACACTGATACTGATACTCAAAAAAACAACTAATAACCCATATACACACTCATGTAGCTACTCACCAACCCATGCAGCCACTTATACACAAAGTGAGACACAGATACAGATATTTAAATATTTAAACATTACTCGCTAATATATGTATTCACTAAGATACATTTAATAAGTCAGTTAACCAATCAATTTTACACAAAAAAAACATCCATTTAGACAATTATTTACCCATTTATTCTTCCATCAAATTTTAGATATACATATATAAAAAATATTTATTTTTCAGAAAGATACACATTCACTGGATGATGTCATCAGTGATGTCATTTGAGATGTCATCAGTGATGTCATGAGTGATGTCACTGACCATGTCATGAGTGATGTAATATGTGACGTCATCAGCAGTGCATTGCACGCGCAAGTTATAGTGAGTCCAACTAACTATAACGTGGGAATTTCAATGGTTTTATGCGAGTAAAATTTCCAGGTAACTATAACTGGTGTGAAACCTATGGGTTTTTTCAGTTAATTTAATAGGTTTTTTAAATACTAATTTCTAATTATAACTGGTGTGAAACCTATGGTTTTTTCAGTGAATATATATATATATATATATATATATATATATATATATATATGTATATATATATTACCTACTGGCGATAGCCAGTAGGTATATATTGTTAGGACCTAGCTACCATAGGAAATCCGCAACATTCTATTGGGAATAACTTTGGCGCTGGTTGAGGAATTTGCGTGTAATTTTCCAAGATTTTGGCCAGCTCCGCTGCGCTCCTTCCCTGAAAGTTTCGGGGGGTTTCGTGAAGTGGGGGCTGAGAAAAAAGGGGGGTCCCAAAACGTGTTTTCCCCATGTTAATTTCCATAGGACGTTCTGACAAGGCTACAGCCCGAACTGCTGAACGGAATTACACCAAACTTGGCAAAATTGTAGGGACTGGTACGCAGAAGTGCCTTTGCTATATTTGGTGAAAATTGCTCCAGTGGTTTTTATGAAAATTAACTTCAAAAACACATATATATCTGGGCGGAGCCTAACCACACATCTCATCGTGTGATCTGATTGGCTGTCAGCACTTCATCCAAGAAGTGTTGGCAGCCATCTTGGGACCAATATACATGATAGCACCTCATTAAAAAGCATTGTAGCTAATAGAGGGTTTTAGGACTTTAGTTACATTAAAATCATTTGTTGATGGTACCATACTCATTTTAGGAATTGTAGTGTGTTCTAAGGTGATTTTACCATGTAAAAAAGCCGTCTGCTGGGATATCATGAATCATGTTTGAAAGAAAACCATTACCTCATGCTTTTCCCACAGTGGTTTGGAAGGGGATCTATAAGCTAAACTGAAAGCATATTTTCTGTAAATTCACATTATCTTTCTCAGTCATGTGAGCATGAAGTCTGACATTCTCAGTAAAACATGTACATCCAACAAGGACAGAGACTGTCAGTTGATTCCTTTGTGTTCTACTGCAGCCTCCTAGAGTGTTCTAAAGAACAACTAGAGCGCTAACAGTCCTACTTATTACAATGGTATGGCACACCTGAAGCCATTTTGATTGGAATAAAGTGGTAACTCTTAAAACATTTAATTTAAAAAGGAACAAAATGAGGGGGTATATTTTGCCATAGAAAGTATGATTAGTGCTGCAGAAAGAAAAATTAGGGCACATTTTGAGTGACTTCCCAAATCCTCTTCTATTTCATTAAAATATTCTGACATGCAGTCTCCCAAGATGGCCACCAGAGACAAAAGAGCCCAAATGTAGCCCAAATATCACCCAGATGTAGCCCAAGTATAGCCCAATGACAGAATGTCCCAGAGTGTTCTAAAGAACAACTAGAGCGCTAAAAGTCTTACTTATGACAAAAGTATAGTACACCAGAAGCCATCTTGATTAGAATGAAGTGGTAAGTCTGAAAACATTTAATTTAAAAAGGAACAAAATGTGGGGGTTCATTTTGCCATAGAAAGCATGATTAGCAGCAGACTTCCCTGGTGAGCAGTAGCTTTACTACAGTGATCTAATGAGCAACTAGAGTGCTAACATTCAGAATTAATGGCAAATGTGTGACACATCTGATTGCCTTCTTGGCGGAACCAAAGTAAACAAGCATTGAAAATGCAAGAGATCTCGCCCTCGTTTAAGTTAAAGCCATTCTGTTTGTAATGAGGTGGCTTTTTAGCTTTGCTTTTATTAGTGTTTTTAAAACTTTCATGTAAATAACATGCATATGTATGCATATATGTATATGTATGCATTCATTTATATTTGTATTTATATAGATATGCAGAATATATATGTTTATATATGTATGTATATATATATATATACACAGACATAAATGCATATGCATATATATGCATATATATATATATATATATATATATATATATATATATATATATATATATATATATATATATATGTGTATATGTGTGCGTGTAGAGAGAGGTAGAGAGGTAGAGGTGTAGAGGTAGAGAGGTAGAGGTAGAGAGGTAGAGGTAGAGAGGTAGAGACTAGTAGAGAGAGAAGTAGAGAGATAGAGAGGTAGAGAGAAGAGAGTGAGTAATAGAGTAGAGAGTGAGTAGTAGAGAGTAGTAGAGAGCAGTAGAGAGAGTAGCAGAGAGTGAGTAGTAGAGAGTAGTAGTGTGAATAGTAGAGTGAGCAGTAGAGAGTAGTAGAGAGTGAGTAGTAGAGAGTGAGTAGTAGAGAGTAGTAGAAAGTAAGTAGTAGAGTGAGTAGTAGAGAGCAGGAGAAAGTGAGTAGTAGAGAGTAGTAAAGAGTGAGTAGTAGAGAGTAGTAGAGAGTGAGTAGCGGAGAGAGAGAATAGTAGAGAGTAGTAGAGAGTGAGTAGTAGAGAGTAGTAGAGAGAGAGTAGTAGAGAGTGAGTAGTAGAGAGTAGTAGAGAGTGAGTAGTAGAGAGTGAGTAGTAGAGAGTAGTAGAGAGAGAGTAGTAGAGAGTGAGTAGTAGAGAGTAGTAGAGAGTGAGAAGTAGAGAGTGAGTAGTAGAGAGTAGTAGATAGTGAGTAGTAAAGAGTGTGTAGTAGAGAGTAGTAGAGAGTGAGTAGTAGAGAGTAGTAGAGAGTGAGAAGTAGAGAGTGAGTAGTAGAGAGTAGTAGATAGTGAGTAGTAAAGAGTGAGTAGTAGAGAGAGAGTAGTAGATAGTGAGTAGTAGGGAGTGAGTAGTAGAGAGAGAGTAGTAGAGAGTAGTAGAGTAGTAGAGAATGAGTAGTAGAGAGTGATTATTAGAGAGTAGTGGAGTAGTAGAGAGTAAGTAGTAGAGAGTAGTGGAGAATATTCCAAAGTTTGGCACAGCACCACTTGCGCAATAAGTCCAATCAAATCATATCACTTAGAGTCCTTATTGAAGCGCTGAATCTTGGTGTATATTCAAATGCTTTTATTTTCCTTAAGTTTATGTACCGTAGCCAGCTGACGCGTTTCGTTCTGTACAACAGAACTTCTTCAGGGCGTTCTTATTTCCTTCAAGTTATGTCGGTATCCTGTTGTCATATAACTAGATATTTCTTCCAAATGTTAGACGAGACGTAAGTACATTCTTATTCAAAGTGACTAGGTATCAATTTTACCCACACAATTCGGGCAGACTTGAGTAATTTATAGCATCCTCAAAGTCAGTCTTTCAAAAATTCCAAAGTATAGGACATGATAATCCAAATCCAAATGTTTCTCAAGAAAAGTCATTTTCAATCGTTCGGAATTTCGGCGTTTGGGCAGATATGACCCAGGGACCCCCAGTATGCAAGGGGAATTAGTCCCCCCTCTGCAAACGCACCAGTGGCCTGCGCTGCAGAGAGGTGTAAAAAGAGGTATAGTCTCATTACACCACTGTGCAATGCAGCCCCCTGGCACATACTGGAGGTTCCAGGTGGGCTAGTTGGCCCCCAGGGACCCCCAGTATGCAAGGGGAATTAGTTCCCCCTCTTCAAACATGCACGGGGGCTGCGTTGCATAGAGGTGTAAAAAAGGGTGTGGCCTCATTACACCTCTCTGCAATGCAGCCCCCTGGCGCATACTGGAGGCTCCTGGTGGGCTAGTTGGCCCCCGGGGACCCCCAATATGCATGGGGAATTAGTTCCCCCTCTGCAAACGTGCCTTGGGGCTGCGTTGCAGAGAGGTGTAACAAGGGGCATAGCCTCAATACACCTCTGCAATGCAGCCCCCTGGCGCATACTGGAGGTTCAAGGTGGGCTAGGTGGCCCCCAGGGTCCCCCAGTATGCAAGGGGAATTAGTTCCCCCTCTTCAAACATGCACGGGGGCTGCGTTGCAGAGAGGTGTAAAAAGGGGCGTGGCTTCATTACACCTCTCTGCAATGCAGTCCCCTGGCGCATACTGGAGATTCCTGGTGGGCTTTCCGGTCTAATATAGTTAGGAATTAGCATTAAAAAACCTTTGAAATTCACTGAAAAAAACATAGGTTTCAGGCCTTATATAGTTAGGAATTAGCATTTAAAAAACCTTTGAAATTCACTGAAAAAAACATAGGTTTCAGGCCTTATATAGTTAGGAATTAGCATCTAAAAAACCTTTAAAATTCATTCAGAAAACTATAAGTTTTAGGGGTGTTATAGTTAGCTGGACATTTCACTCATACAAAACCATTGAAATTGCTCCTATATAGTTAGTTGTACTAACTATATTTCGCGCACCCGCAATCCACTGCTGATGATGTCACATATTACATAATTCATGACATGGTCAGTGACATTACTGATGACGTCTCAAATGACATCACTGATGACATCACTGATGACATCATCCATGTGACAATCACATACACCTTTTCATACACTAGTAAAATCTTTCATCACTCTTTGTAAAATAAAGAGTATCATATTTGAATCCATTGTTACAGCAATACAAGTATCTAAAAACCCACTCAGTGATTTTAGATGTATACACACATCTAACCACTTACCTGTAGATTCACTCATACATGCTGTCAATGACCAATAGAACACTATCAAAAATACTTATACACCTAAATCGACATCACACACAAGCACACATCCTATTCATATATGAAGTCATCCTACTCACTTATGCAAACAATGGATCATACTTACATATTTACTTAGCTACACACTTATACAAACACAACTTCATCTATTCATTTAGATAGTAAGTCATACTTAGTGAATTATAAAATCATTATTACAAGTATAAAGTTATCCATACAGTCACTCACACAATCATTGAGTCTTATGTATACTTATTAATGTACAACAACTGACATATTTTTCTAGTTTGTTGGACATGTACCATTGAGAAATATATTTGCTCATCACCACACCCATAAAGATATTCACTCACCCAAACAACTGTTAGAACATGTAGTTTTAACTTCATATATCTAATGAATCAACTATTCACACATCTTTGGGCAGTCACACACCCCCCACCGAACCACACACACATTCACTCTCCCATACAAATACTCAGTTAACTAATCAATAACTAATGCAGACTTTCACATAGCTAGTAACCAACTGGAAAACCAGTTTACACAACAACTGACAAAGTGATACAGATATTCAAACAGTTTAGTCACTATCCACTATATTTAGTGAGACACTATAAATTGGTCAAGTAAACAGGTAATTACACTGCTACTAAATCCTCCATCCAAATATTTATTTTTATATATCCACTCAGTCTTCAATGCAAATTGCTATATATATAATGCATATTTAAATAACGAAGCAAACCACATTCACTGGATGATGTCATCAGTGATGTCATCAGTGATGTCATTTGAGATGTCATCAGTGATGTCACTGACCATGTCATGAATGATGTAATATTTGACATCATCAGCAGTGGTTTGCGGGTGCGCGAAATATAGTTAGTACAACTAACTATATAGGAGCAATTTCAATGGTTTTGTATGAGTGAAATGTCCAGCTAACTATAACACCCCTAAAACTTATAGTTTTTTGGGTCAATTTTAAAGGTTTTTTAAAGGCTAATTCCTAACTATATAAGGCCTGAAACCTATGGTTTTTTCAGTGAATATATATATATATATATATATATATATATATATATATATATATATATATCAGTCCCTTCAGGATTTCGCGATTTGCCAAAAAATCGCGAAATCAGCAGTTTTGTAAAAATGCTGCGATTTTTACAAAACTGCCCGTGAAATTTGGAAAAGTTAGAGGATGTTTAAATAGAACAGTGATGGGCTGGGAAGGTGCAGGGTTTGCACTGAGGTGAGAGTGGTATAAACGGCTACGAGGCAGCGCAGTGAGCAAGAGTTGCTGCAGGCAGACATTCAGGGAGGAACAAAAACTGCTGAGAGGAAGGTGGACTGTGTAAAACTTCCGAGGAAAGGTACTAGGTCTGAATAGAAACATACACCATATGGCTGTGCCACTGAACAACATGTGCGTTTCTATAATTCAAACCACGTTAAAACCATTACGGTTCTTATGTAAGTTGTTAAATCTTTTTGTGTTACTACTCTGAACTGAATAATAAATATTTCACAAAAAAAAAAACATTACGGTTCTTCAGTGTGCGCATATGTGCCCCAACCTTCACACCACCAATTAAAAAGAGGTACACTTGACAAGTTTGCCGTATTCAACAGTATACCGTAGCTCAGATTGGCTTCCAAACGTATAAAGTTGCAAGTTTACGAATGGTGCAGATTGTATGCAAATGCATACACTGAAAAACACATTAAATATTGTGACGATGCATATAATGATGACATAGCATTTCACCAATGCACAATATTTACACCCCTTCTCCCCCACGGGTCAGATTCCTACCACCAGGAAACATTTCCATAATACATACTCAGAAAAGCACATAAACCTGCAGTTGAATGCAGAGTTTGTATAGTTACAGAACCAGTAACCAGGAAACAGCTTTGGGAATCTTCCCTGCACGAGGTCATGCTGTGGGCATCCCCAGGGTAGAGCTGAAAGGCAATTCAACACCCACCTCACTCTACAACCAGTCCCTGTGCCTAGGTCAAACCTTCATGGATATTATAAAGAAATTTCAAATCAAGGGGTTTTATAGCATAAAAATGATCTCTTTTTACACAATTATTGCCGCAGGGTGAGTAGGTCACGGGTAACTCATCGCCCCCCCACACAACACACTTCAGCCAAACGGTCTACTAGTTGATCCTGTAATTCAGAGAATTATACACCAACTCCGAAGAATTCTACCTAGGCCAGCTACAAAAGTCAGTGTCTGATAGAAAAAGAAAGTGCCTGCCTCCGGTTATAAGGAGAGTCACCCTTGTGCACACAGAACATAGACAGTCACTTGATAACATCAAGCAGAGTCATAAGTGGAGACCGGCGTGTCCTCTACATTTTGTTTTTTTTCTGATCCAGAGTTGAAGAGGACAAAAGAGAATTACCTGGGAGACAGCACAGGTTTTTAAATCCCTTGCCAATCCCCCCAGATGCGAGACCACCCAGACAGAAATGACACTTTCCATAAGGTGATGGGGCTAATTAGGAATGGCTTGATGACCTATGGGGCTTGGGGGAATGCAGACTCCCTGCGCTCTGAATCCTCTTCAGCTCATTAATGGCACCCCTCTGCTCTCGCCATACATTCAGGAATACAGATATTGGCTTTCTACCCACACCTGGAGCACAATGGTCAGTTTTTGCGACAGAGCGGCAATAAACTGCCCTAGCCTACAGAAAAAGTTACATGGTGTTCCCCCTAATGGGTTGCCAACAGAAAATGTGGAGAGCAGATGTAATACAGGAAAAACAACTGCATCAGGGACTTAAGCTTGAGGAAGACACTAAGGGAAAAAGAAGAGAGAAAAAGAAGCATTTAGAGACAGAGTAAAATAGATGACAAGCAATTGAATGATTTATAGATTTTTCATCCACCACCTTAAAAAGACATACCAACTAGTGACTTAACACATAATAGTACAACTGAGAAACCTAATGCTCCTATAATTCATTAAGAAATCTACGCTTAGTTCTCTTGCAAGGGGGAGAACAAAAATGTCAGCTCCTATGACCCCGATTGATTCAAGTATTCAGACGCTTAAACTGTTAGAGCTACTATTGGACCTGTTGTATCCCTTTACAAGTCTGGGTTACGGGTAAATACTGTTCACAATTTGACTGTACCTACTACAGTAAATATAGTACGTGGAAGTCCTTCAGACATGACAGCAAGATCACTGCTTCATGCACCCATGGTTCTGATTTGAATTAATAATGCTGCATCTATGAATGTTGTTCAAAATCAGACAAAATTTGACCAGACACAAGGAATGATGCAGAGGTTTCCACCTTTTTTTCCCAAAACCATGTGGACCTCCTGAAATGAATTGCCGTGCTTCTGGCATGACTGTGCCAATGGGTATTAACCCCTTGCATGCACGGCAAATTTTCACGCTGTGCGGGCGTTTTTAAAAGTGGGCGGGATTATGACGGCCCCGGGCGTCATCCACACACGCCCACTGTGACGCATGACGGCCGGGGGCCGTCATGAGCATGCAAGGGGTTAAAGTTCTAGATACATCTGTACAAAATGTTCAACCTGGAAACAGTGTAAATTAGAATAAAGGAAGCTTAAAGTTAAGTAATACAGAAGAACAATCAGGGTTTACTTCTCAAGAATTTGACGAATGGCTTAGAGGATATAGTCCATAAAATATTAGGAATTCAGCAATAGTTCCAGCTTCCGTTCCAGTTCCAGCTATGAATTCAGTCCCATTACAAACTTCAGTTTCTAGTTTAGCACCTAATTCAGATTTGGTTGTATATTCAAGTTCAGTTCTAAATTCAGTTCAGTAAAATAGAACACCCATGGCAGTACTCTTGACCACAGCCATTTACCTTGGTTGTTGCAAAGCTTCCAACAATTGTCTCACATATTCCCCATTTCTGATAGGAGATCCTGATGACGAAAAGATCCCCTTCTGTGACCATAGTTGTCTGAAGTCAAGAACCACACCAAACCCATATTGGCTATTGGTGTAGATGGTGACTCGGATTTGATTAGGAACAAGGCATGCACGTGTCAAGGCTATGATCTCAGCTTCTTGTGCGGAGTGTACTCTCTATAAATAAGTGGGTTCCACTACTCCAGAAATGGTGCAGACAACAAATGCATTGTCTCTCAGACATGAACCATCGACAAAAAGGGTTTGGTCTGACTCAGGCAGAGGTTCGACTCAGGCAGAGGTTCATCAACAATGTCGGGTCTTGGTTTGGTGCAAAAGTTAGTCACATTGAGATAGTCATGGTCCTCACAATCTTCCCCTTCAGTCTTTGGAATCGGCATCAAAGTAGCAGGATTCAACATAGGACATTGTTACAAAGTTACATTCTCAGTCAACAATAACCTGCTCATAGCAAGTGAGCCTGTTATTTGTCAAATGCTGTTTTGTTTCTCGTCATCAGTTGCTCAACTGAGTGTGGGACATAAACAGTAAGAGGATGACCCATCACAATGCTTTCACATCTTTCAATGCTGACACCAGTTGCAGAAACTGATCTGAGACATCCGGGCAACGCTGAAGGTACAGGGTCTAATGTAGCTGAGAAGTACGCGACTGGTCTACGGAAACCCCCATGTGTCTGGGTAAGCACAGACAATGCACAACCCTCCCATTCACGACAAAATAATGAGAATGCTTTGCTGTAATCGGCATTCCTAGAGTTGGAGTGTGACACAGACTGTCTCTCAGCTCCAAGAAGGCAACCAAACAGTAGTTATCCCATGGTATTTGATCACTCACATCCTTGTGTGTCAATCTCTGCAAGGGTTTTCCTTTGAAACAGAAGTTGGGAATCCACTGATGACAGTAACCAATCATTCTCAAAAATATCCTTCCATTTTTCATGATTGCCTCAATGAGGTCTGGTGTAACCTTCCTCTTGACTCTCTCAATGCAATGACTCAAATATTGGACTTCAGGCAAACAGTACTGGTGTTTACTTGGGGACACTTTGCATCAGTTTTCTGCATGTGATTTAACAGTGCAACAGTATTGACCCTACAAGCCTCCTTAATCTCTGATTCAATCAGGAGGCCATCAGTATACTGCATAAGTATTGAACTATGCAGCAGTACTAGACTCTCAAGATTCTTTTTCAAGATCAGATTAAAGATTGACGGACTCTCAGAATACCCTTGTGGGAAATAGATACTACGTTAACCCTCGATTTTCCTGACGGAAAGCGAATTAAAATTGGCTTTCCTTGTGTAAGGGTATCTAGAAGAACGCCTAATATAGACCAACCACAGTAAACCTTTCAGCTTCACAAGGAATTTGGAACAAGATCACAGATGGATTAAGTACCACAGGACAACATGGAACAATGACCGTGTTGACCTTTCACAGGTCCTGCACGATCCTGTATTTCCCAATCGCCTTCTGTAGCCCCATTATGGGCGAACTGCATGGGCTCCCCATTATTTCCTTCAGAATGCCCTGCTCAATCATTGACTCAATAACAGGTGTAATTCCTGCCACCGTTTCCAGAGTCAGGCTGTACTGGTGTGTTCTTGGGAACTCAGCATTCAGCTTAATCTGTATCTTAACTGACTCAACCCCTCGAATCAGTCCTATTACTTCTCCTGTGAAATCCCACACCACTGGAGAGATAGACTCCCTCAAGTCATATGGCAGGTCTTCCACTGTTAGAACGGGGAGCATCTCTATGCAGAGATTCTGTTTTGCCAGTTTGAATGCAATATCATCATCATTTGTCTGCAGCTCTACTCATTTGGGTGTGCCATAGATGGTACAATTCAATTTACACAAAAGGTCACAACCCAACATACAGACTGGACCTGAATCACACACCATGAATTGGTGTTAATCCTAATATGTTCCTATTCTCACAAGTATCTTGTCTGATAGCTGACTCGTCAATCTCCTATTGGCAACTCCTACAAATTGGATTGATTGTCCCAAGTGGGGTAGGTTTGGGACTACTGCAGACCTCACAGTAGAACGGGTAGCCCCAGTATCAATCAAGAATGTAATAGTATGACCGTCCACATCTGCCTCCACATACAGTCCTCTCTGGTACACCTCTAAGACTGCTTCAAGGGTACACTCCCCCCCTCAGGCATCGTCATTGCAACGGGTCTGGATAAAATTCATCTAGTGTTTTGATAAATGGCATCTGCTGGTATACTCAATTCCCTTGTAGAATTCTGGGAGGTTGGGGAACCTGCACTTGTTGAGTCAGACCCCCTTTATTTATGGGCCTGGGTCTCGTTATAGTACTGACAACCTCAGGTACCCGTCCTTCTACCTAATCATGGAACTGATTAGCTGGATTTAATCGACACTTGCGCTCCCAAAGCTCAATTTTGTGACAATAATGACATGCAGTGTTTTTCTTAAGGGTACCGACCTGGGATCTATTCCACTTCCTCTTCCCTGACCCGCGAGAGTAGACAGGTTCTAGATCCCTCCATGATTATTTCCCTGCTTCCAACCCAATGTTCCATCGATCATCTGCGCTTGGTCTACCCTATCTTCATTCCTCATCTGGACTAGCATCAGCTTAGCCCTAATTTTTCCTATGCTTAGAGTCCACTTCATCACTACAGTATCTTGCATACCACAGAACCTCATCCTCTGACTTGTTCTGCCAGCAAATCAAATGCTGTTAGATCATAAAGCTAGTTTCTGGTCTCAATCCCAAAAAAAGACTTGGAAACAAACTGTCCCATGTCCTTATAATCTAGAGTGTCCAACCCACTATACTGCTTAAAGGTTTGCAAGAGCCTTTCGTAATAAGCATGTACTGTCTTTTTGGGTTCTTAAGTGGTTTACTCTATCATAACTCAATAAATATCTTGTGGCGTGATCTTGGTCTGTAACCATGTAATTACCTGAAACTTTTTTATGACCAAGGGTGAAGGGCCATGTGTTATGGGATCTCGGTCTAGTTCGGTGGACGGCCAGTCAACAGCAATTTTACGCGCAGACCACAAATCACTAGGTACCCCAATTTCAAATAGAGTGTTCAAATCAATCCACAACACCTTTAAAATCTTGAACAACTTGTTTGTACCATTCAGCAGGTTTCTCCATCAGCCGAGGAAAGTTGTTTGTAAAAGCTGCCAAATTGCCCCTGCTCCACGGCACATGCACATACCCTCCACTCTGTACCTCTCACAATTGGTAAGCCTCTACTCCTGCTGTCCCCCCTCCCGGAGGTGACATATCTCCTATCCCTTTCTTCACATTCCGTTTCTTTGACTTTCTTTCCTCCTACTTATCAAGTATGCCCCATGCATGTATCCCTATAACGAATTCTCAAATGTGTGTTTTCAAACCTTTTAATTTATAATTTATTACCTAATCTCAGCTACTGAAATGATAAGGGTGCAGTTTCACTTCGGCTACCGCCTCCACATTCCCTGTGCCCACTATGCCTGTCCCCAAGATGGCCGCAACAAACTAAGTGATCCAATTGCTCAAGGTGTCACATCAGCACTGTAAAGATATGCCTACAATGCCGCAACACTAGCATCCCAAACCACTGGCCACAGCTAACAAGTGAGAAGGGCCTGGTAACAGAGTGATCACTGCCTCCCCTAGCTTTGTGTCCATCCTCTAGATGCGCAAAAACCGAAATTACAGGGAGTGTGAAGGGTAAACGCAACATCTTCCCCTTGATGCCTGGCTTCACAAAATGGCGGCCTAATCAACGATACCTGTGGAACTGCTGTGACGCTGAGGCAGCTGTAGGAGACTGACCGCTTGCCTGACCCTGGAGACTGCAGATTGCTGGTGAGTGCGTACTGCTGTGCCGTGTGCAGACTGCGCGGCCAGACCGTCTGCGGAGTGCGGCTTCCACTAGTACCAGGCTCCTGGAGGCCGCGGGTGTGTGGCCTGCTCCGTGCCAGGCGTGACTGCCGCTGTGATTCCGCCAGCACCCGGGGCACTTCCTGGTGGAGGTAGTCGCGGTTGGGAGCACAACGGGGAGCCTGACGCTGCAGATTACGAAGCCTTGCCTAGCCAGAAACCGGTCCTAGGATGCTTGATTCCGGTCCAGGGAAGACATGGCTTGGCAGTTCGGGCTGGACTGTTCCCATGAGGCACAGGGCAAAGACTGATTTGCATCTGGCCATGTCTGAACTGGGGTGGCTTGGTGAGCAAAATAACGATGGATTAAACCCAAATCTGTGACTGGGGGTGAATGCTTTGCCACTGTGCAACATTCCGTCCATCATCTTGTGTGTTTTGCTGTTCACCCTATGTGGGAAGGGTATGCCCAGACGTGGGTCCCGTGCTCACTACGCCACTGGAGTCAAGCTATCCTGGCCGAAGATGGCTGATAGTCAGAAACCGGTCCTAGGATGCTTGATTCCGGTCCAGGGAAGACATGGCTTGGCACTTCGGGCTGGACTGTTCCCATGAGGCACAAGGCCAAGACTGATTTGCATATGGCAATGTATGAACTGGGGTGGCTTGGTGAGCAAAATAACGATCGATTAAACCCAGGTCTGTGACTGGGGGTGAATGCTTTGCCACTGTGCAACATTCCGTCCATCATCTTGTGTGTTTTGCTGTTCACCCTATGTAGGAAGCGTATGCACAGACATGGGTCCCGTGCTCACTACGCCACTGGAGTCAAGCTATCCTGGCTGAAGATGGCTGATAGCCAGAAACCAGTCCTAGGATGCTTGATTACGGTCCAGGGAAGACATGGCTTGGCAGTTCGGGCTGGACTGTTCCCATGAGGCACAGGGCCAAGACTGATTTGCATATGGCCATGTCTGAACTGGGGTGGCTTGGTGAGCAAAATAACGATGGATTAAACCCAGATCTGTGACTGGGGGTGAATGCTTTGCTACTGTGCAACTTTCCGTCCATCATCTTGTGTGGTTTGCTGTTACTTGTTAGAGAACCAAAGACCTTTTTATCACCAGTGCTTAGGGAATATATTTGCTTTGGTCGGTTTTCTTGCCTTACCATTAATTGGTCCAAGCCAGTGGTTGTCCCGCTCACTACTATTACTTCTCCTCATGAGCTGGAGTTCCCTCTGCTGTGGTCGACAGAGCCGGTAAAATACCTTGGGGTGGTTGCATAGAGACCCAGAAGTCGTAATCCTCGAAAACTATGGGATCACCTGCACAAAAATTGAGCAACAAGTGGACAGATGGATACGCCTGCCATTATCGCTAGCAGACCGGATGGCGCTGGTAAAAATGGAAATTCTTCCCAAACTCATCTATTTCTTTAGCACCATCCCCATATCACTACCCACGACACTGTTTAAAACAATATGCACACTTGTAATTAAGCTTATTTGGGGAGTTAAACAGGCCCGCGTGAGTGTTGCAACTCTTACCCTTGCCTACAGCAGGGGAGGGTTTAGTGTGCCGGATGTATATCTATATTAATTCTGCGCCCAGACTCAGTATGCCTACTATTGGTACTAAACTCACACCTATGTTCCACGTGTTGCTGTAGAGGACGGGGATGCGCATCCTGTCCGTCTGCGATACATCCTGACCCACACACATAGGGGCACCACCCGCGCAGAGATCAATCCAGTGGACTCCACCATCGCTGCCTGGCAGGCACTGGGTCGTAGAGCGGGCAAACGTCTGATATACTCTCTGCTACTCCCGCTAGCACACCATGCTGCGATTTCAGTCACACAAGAGATGGGCACGATACGCCCTCTCGCCTGAGCAGATATAAACAAAATGCAGCATCTGTTTGTTGACGGCAGATTCATACAGAAAGAGGTCCTTGATTACATACAAAATCAGACTTCTCTGTTCATCTTCACTATTCATAGGCTTAGAAAGGCAATACAGGAACACTATCATATGTTCCCAGTGGAACCCCAGATGCTCCAATCGCTACATACACTACTCACTAGCCCTACGAGAAGTAAATTAATGACTAAACTCTATTGAGTAGCGAGGGACGACGTTCCACCAGCCTCAGTTTAAAAGTCTGGAGGCATGGAATGCAAAACTAGACCCACCACTCACAACAAAGGATTGGGAATACTGCTGCCAAACAACTACCACATTAACATCCAACAGCAAACTCAGACTAATTCACTTCAAATATTTGCACCAAGTCTACCACACACCAGCCAAGTTATATAAGTGCGGTCTCAGAGACCACGATAGATGCATACGCTGTAACGCCCCTCGGGCGGATTTCTGGCACCTGGTGTGGGACTGTCATAAGGTGGCACAATATTGGGCAGCGGTGATAACCATGCTAAATGACATAACGGACCTTACCATAGAATGCACCCCACATGGCTGCCTACTGGGTTTCATCCCAACCCTGAAGGGAATGATGCGAAGATTTGTCAACATAGCGCTCCTGCTGCTAAGCTCCGAGTGGCTATGTGTTGGGAGAGCCATGTCTGCCCCACGACTACAAACTGGTTGAAGGATCTAGTGTACTGTCAAGAGACCCTGGCCTGGTACGCTGAGGAATTGCCCACCATATCTAGACTCAAGGATATTTGGGAGCCACTGATACAATATCTGTTCTCACAGGACACTGTTACAGCACCTGACTCTGATGATTAAACTGACTGCGTTGCTGCAATATTGTCAACCCATTACGATGCATACACGGTAACCTTGCTTGATTTAAATGTATGTCTTGCTGTACTGCTTATAGCCACATGTTTCTATGGTTGGTTTACAATGAAAAAAGAAAAGACAGACAGGATTGAAATACTTCACATTATCATATGTGTACTGTGATGCTGTCAATAAAAAACTATTAAAAAAATACATATGTCAACACAATAAAGGAATATATGGTAGTGCAAACTCCTCGTGATTATAAAGCACCCCTACACATTCAAGAGAACAATCGCGCTCTATCACAGGCATAGCTATTTCTTCAATTTCAAATGAACGACTATTATTTTGTGTTTGTGTGTTACTGTTCTGATTTTTGTCTCTTCCTCGTCTTTTACTAAGACAGATGTTGATTTCCTATTATAAAAAGGAACAGGATTTAACCCTATAGGAGGGGGAACTCGTCAGAAAAAGAATCACTCTAGACATCAAAAGCCACTTGGTGAAGGGTAAGAAATTGATCTTTAACCTCATAGAACCTACGCCAAAACTCGCAATTTACCTGTCGCTTTCCTCTTTCTCCAAGGGGCATCCTTATTCCCGGTGGTCTGGGTAATTCTGGTCCAGACTTAAAAACAGAAAGAGAGAAGAAAAGAAATAATAGACACCTTATTCTTTATGTTAAAAAAATGTAATAAAAGTCATCTAACATATCAAGTGAATAAAGTCTGCTGTGTCCCGTTAAGTATAAGTAGAGGGCATTGAGACTATAGCCACTCCTTGCTGACAAGTGGTGGAGGGTGGAAAATGCAAGCATTTGCTTTCTGACAAAATATGGAGAAGATCATATAACAACTAAGGGAGAGCCAACATAAGCTGGAAAAACACATGAAGCAAGCAGAGATAGACTGAACTGTATTCGGTAATGCATTCGCTCGCAAGGAAAGAATATGACGAGAATGGCAGAAGGGGAAGCCTAGATAGCCACTCGGGTTGGCCAAGGATACCTACCTGTCACACAAGGAACAATATTACCATTATAAAAATATGTCTCTTGGGAAGACCTCGTAGCCTTCCTTAATTTTGAGCGAGTTGCTATATCCAGTAATTAGCCACAGGACAGATGGAACTTTCATCTCACTCTCTTGTTGAAAGGAGAGGCCCAAGCCACATATCCAGTCGTTACCAGAGATGGTACTTCAACTTATGATAACGTGAAGAAATATGTTATGGATAATTTAACTGTAGCCGAGCCCGGCGTCACACCAAAGACTATTTTATAAGGTGAAAGACGCTGTGGGTAGGTGTCTCAAACCTCTCGAGTCTACAAAAGCAGAGGTTATGAAGAAGATATATCTTGAGAAGTTTTTTGAAAACTCTGCCTTTACCCACTCAAAAATGGCGTAGGCAACATGCAGGATTAAATTAAAACACGCAGTTGAAATAGCTACAACATTTACACAGGCTCAGTGTTGCAGTTTTCCAATGGACCTCGAAAGAAACAATAAACCTGTAGTTTCAACCAGTCATAAGTTTGAGAAGAGGAAAATTAATAGGATGCTTCCAGATGCAACCAACACTAGGGCTCCACGACCTGAACCTGTTATAAGCTCTGGTACACAGTGTTTGGAGTGTGGAGAATGGGGACACGTCCCCAGATTCTGTAGAAAGGAAAAAGAAAATCTAGAGGAGGAACTTATGGATGCCAGCTATGTAACCCAATCTGTTCTATATGCCCAAGAGACAAGACCCCTACATCATTTATAGTTTAAGACCTAAAGGTAAACTCATAAAACACTATTAGATTTGGGGTACAGACAGTCAGTGTTTAAAAGTAAGCAGATGTATACTTCCCAAATAATACCCAAGAAAAGAGTAGGAATACGTTGTGTGCACGGAGACACTAAACTTTACCCAGGGGCTCACCTAACTCTTACAGATGAAATAGGGCAGGAAATCACAGTTGAGGTTGGAGTTTGTATATCCCTCCCCGAAGAGATCGTATTAGGTACAGATAATCGCTATTTTCTTGATCTGCTTTTGGGAAACACAAAAACAGAGGGATCCGATCAAAACCCAAGGGCTACAGTAAACATACCTGTCCATAACACTCTTCTTACACCTGAACCCTGGGCCATAGACAAGCATTTTAGACTCGCTCAGCTAAATGATAACATGCTTTAAAATGTATGGGAAAGCACCAAAAGGTACCCACGTTTCCTGTAACCCTTTCTATTCCCGCTCTATAATTCATAAAATGGGTAAGGAAGGCGACACTCCCCAGTTGCATTTGATGTCAGGTCTTGTTTTTTGCACATTCGCATCTCGTAGCAGGAAACTGTGGAGTATAAAAGACCAGCCAATCCACACTACAGAATTTTATTTGGCCTGGCATATATGCTCAAACTAAACAGTATTGCCAAGAATGTGCCGTTTGTAAACCTAAAAATCAATATCAACTTCATAAAGTCCCTCTGCAACCCTTACCCATCATAGGGAAACCCTTCAATTGAATGAGGATGGACCTGATAGGGCCTGTACCCCTTTCCACAAAAGGATTCCAATATGTGCCAGGTAGAGTTGACTATGCTACAGGATATCCTGAGGCCCTTCCCTGGACAGCTCCTGCCACACAGGTCATTGGGCAACAATGCAGAGGTGTTTTCACGCATGGGATTTCTAAAAGGAATCCTTTCAAATCAGACCACTCCTTTTGTATTGAAGATGATGAAACAAGTATGAAAACAAATGAATATAAAACATTTAACTTCTTCTATTTATTATCCCCAGACAGATGGACTTGTGGAGAGGTATAACGGAAGTCTTAAGCTAATCCTCCAAAAAATGCTGTATGGAGATGGGAAAAGATAGGCCCAGTTATTACCTTTAGCTCTCTTTGTATTACAATGTCAAATAGAGAGCAGCCTAGGTGTTTCTCCTTTTGAACTGATTTTTGGAGGCAGACCTCGCACGCTTCTAGAGATCACTAAGGAGGCATGGGAAAGAGATCCAGAAAATGAGGCCAATTCCGTTTTGGATTATGCCAATCAACTGAAATGAAGAATCAGTAAATTGAGAATGTTGAACCCTGAAAACCTAAAAAAAAAAGTCAACAGAAATAAAAAAAAATTAACGGCAAAGGGAAACTTTAGAGGGATTTTGCTTTTGGAGATTGGACTCTGGTTCTTTTGCACACCTTAAAAACAAAAATGAAGAAGGAATGGCAAGGTCCCTATGAAATCAAAATACGAGAGGAAGAGTTACATGCAACTGTGTCTTCCATCCTATAAGAAGCAGATCCCCATATGAACCTTTTCAAAAAATGGTTTGGAAAACCCCCTAAGGATGTACAGGCAGTACTCCCTGGTATACCAATTACAAATACTATAGACCAAACAAGCATCAATAGTGCCCTTACAGAAAATGATTGGAAAAGAGAGATCTTTTCTGTATTACCCGAAAGGACACACTTAACCACCTATTCCATACCTACCCAGGAGGGAGCTGTTATTAAACAATGACCCTACCATATTCCTGGAGCCCAAAGGGCTGCACTCCAAGCGGAAGTGAAACAGATGCTTGAAACTGTTTTTATTGTTCCCTCTAAAAGTGAGTGATCCTGCCCCATAGTTTTAGTGCCAAAACCTGATGGTAGTACCCCTTTTATATAGATTTTAGAGCTGTAAATCGAATTTGTAAATTAAATGGGTATCCCTTACCTAGAGTTGATTAATTATTTGGAAAACTTGGAGAAGCACACTATATAAGTACCATCAATTTAGCCAAAGGATATTGGCAGGTCCCCTTGAGCCCAGATGATGAAGAAAAAACTGCCTTTCCTATACCGGATGGTTTACATCATTTCAACGTTCTACCATTCGGCTTACATGGAGCTCCTGACTCCTTTCAAAGGCTCGTGAATACACATCTTGAAAACAATCAAAGACTATTTCTCAGCTTAGCGTGAAGATATAGTTGTGTATACTAAAACCTGGGCAGACTATTTACATCTTCACTATTATCAGAACTTCAAAGGACTCAACTCCGTATTAATACAAAGAAATCCAAATGTGCCTACGAGAGAGAAAAATATATGGGTTATCTTCTAGGTGAGGCCTAAATAGAGAAGATAAGAGCCATCACGGAGACCCCTTTCCCTAAAACAAAAAAAGAGCTGAGATCCTTTCTAAGACTTTTGAGTACTACAGATGGTTCATTCCACATTTATCTGAATTGGCTGCTCCCCTTACTGACTTTTTGAAGAAATTTGTATCTCCCTCTGTTTTCCAAAATCCTACTCCCATGGCCCTTTTAGCCTTACACAGGTTAAGAACAGTCCTTTACACAGCTCCTGTCTTACTTTTATGTGATATTTGTAAGCCCTTTATTATGCAGAAAGACCTTTTATGTAGGGATCGGGGGACCGCTTCATTATATTAGCCAAAACGTTTTTACCATACCATTGAAAAGGAATGTCTTGTTCTTAAGTGGTCTATTGGGAAACTGACCTACTACTTAGAACGGAGACCGTTTATCCCGTTTACTGATCATGCACCTTCACTTGGTTACATCGGAATAAGGGTAATAATGACAGGATTCTATGACGGATCTTAACCTTACAACCCTTTCAGTTTGCAGTATGTCACCGTAAAGGAAAAGACAGGACTTTTTTCCAGTTCTTCCCCATGCAGAAAAACATATGGAAGGGGTGTGTGATGGGGAGGATGTCACTGGCACCATTGACACTTCAATACCTTAACCCTTCTCCGCTATTTTGAAGTCGCAGGACATCTTCTTCCTTGTTCTACAGGACTCATGGAGTTCATGTCCCTTTAAGGTAGGGCGGCCCGTCTGGAAGAAGTGTACCATGACACTGCATTCCTGGAGAGGAAGCGTCAGGGTGGCCCAATCAGGAGAGGACGCCATTCTGAAAAACCTGGAAGGAGAAATATACAGCAGAGCCACTGCATTTCTGGTTGCTGGGAAGACACCGCCAGGAAGAGAGGAAACCCAAGACGCAGGACTACGAGGGAACTGCTGCAAGGCAGAGTCCGCGGTAGTCCATAGCAAAACCAAGGAAAAGACAGGAGGTCACTGGTACGGCGCAGAGCCAGAAACGTGGCAGCTCAGGTACGTGACAGGGTACAATGGTGGTCGGAGAGCCAGGACAGATTTACCAAAGGGGAGGAGGGACTCGGGGCATTTGAGGGCTCTCCTGCGGAAGAGTCCTGTGCAGAGTACGTTCTTGCTGAATATGAAGAAGGCACAGCTAATTCCCCAATTTAGAGTGAAGGACTATTTATTTTGTGTTTGTTTTTTACTGCTCTGATTTTTGGCTCTACCTCATGTCTTATAAGAAAGGGGTACATTTCTTATTATAAACGGAACAGGATTTAACTCTATAGTAGGGAGAACTCATAAGGAAAAGGAACACTCTTGACATCAAAAGCCACTTGTGACAGGTTAGGAATTGGTGTTTCCCTTCACAGACCCTACCCCATAACTTGGAGAGAATAAAACACACAACTAACCTGTCGCTTTCTTCTTCCTCTGAGGGGCATCCTTCTTCTCAGTGGTCTTGGTAAATCTGGTCCAGACCTAAGAAGAGAAAGAGAAAAGAGAAGAAATACAAGACTCCTTATGTTGTTACTACCAAGATTCGCCGTGTGAGTGTGTCTTTCTGACCACGCAGATCATCCCCTGACGAAGGGACATCGTCCCGAAATGCATTGGGATTTGGGACCTTGTTAAATGAACTCGTGGATATTGATATTGTGATGAATCACTGTTGAATCACATTGAAGTCTATATGATTGAAATATATGACAATGGATTCAATATTCTACTTTGAATTACAATCTTTGGAATTGGATTGAACTTGTATTGAATTATATTGATATTGAAGGGTAACTCCCATCCAGGAGCACCGCTTGGATTTGGCGTGGGAACCCCCCACATCCCCCACATTACTTTTGATATCCTGTGCCACACCATGAACACATCAGTACCAACAAGAAATAGCTTGGATGAAAGGATTTATTTTTCCGAAAATCGATTTATCCTCAAAGAAGTACATGAAGAGGCTCTCCATCTCAGCGCTGAAGCTGCAACCAGTAGCAAAACCTTTCATCTGTAGGAATAGCTCATCCTTAAAAGTAAAAAAAATAAAAATGTTTTTCAGACATACTGTTGATTGAGATGTGTTAAAAATTATGTGGGCATCTAATGTAATCGGGTCCTTAGATTAAGAACCTCTGCTATGACTGCTAAGGCTTCCTGTGGGATGTTGTATCCTGTGGGATGTTGTATCCTGTGGGATGTTGTATCAAGAGACTCAAATGTCAACTGTGGTGAGAATTCCTGTGCCGTCATTGACTTCTTTCCCCTCGATTTTGTTAATGAAATACACGAAGTCTCTTATGTAAGCCTGAGTTAAAACCACTAAAGGTTTGAGCATAAAATCCGCATATTGGGCTACAGGTTTTAATAAGGAATCACATGCTGATATAATTGATCTGTCCACGGGGTTGATCAGATTTTTATGAACCTTTGGAAGTATATACTTTACAGGCATACAGTGATCTTCTTTATTTAAAAAAAATTATATTCTTTAGTAAAAATCCATCCCTCTTCTAGCACTTCTTTAGTGATTCCACCTATTTCATGAATAAGTCTCTTTATGTGGGCAGGAGAAAGCTTGCGATAATGCCTTCTATAATTTAATTGCCAAAGTACTTCTTCATCATGTTTCACAGTGTTCAGAATGACAATTTCCACCCCCCCTCTTATCTGCTAGTTTAATTATAATGTTTGAATCAGTTGACATTTGCTTCAAACATTCACTTTCATCCTTAGACATATTGTTGTAAAGGCATATTTTCCTGTCGTTCGAAGCTCTTACCTCATTCAAAATTACATTTTCACATTGACATTGACATGTGGAGTCATATCTGCAGTGGACAGGTACAACACTGATCTACTTCTTAACCCTGTCATGGACAGGATCAGTTAACAATTATTTTATCAAGAGAAAAAAGCCCTTTCTTTTGGATGTTCTCATAAAGTATTTTACCCCAACTTAGTCTTTAATGCCCGCCTGGAGCCATTCTGCCCAAGAACAATGGAAGAATGTGAGGGCAGCAGTGGCATTCACTAGAAAAGCCCTCTTCAAAAGAATCCAGGTACTTACAGAATGAAAGGTAGGCCCTGGCAATCATGTGGACTACATCCACTTTATGTATGGGTCAGATTGTCATGTGGTCATTGCCCATGAACAACTGATACACCTTTTTCCCTGTCATAACCTTACCGCAGCCCCAACAAGCATCAAGAAGTGGGTGATACAAGTATGCTCTGATTTTTTGCTCTACCTCATGTCTTGTAAGAGAGGGGTCAATTTCTTATTATAAACGGAACAGGATTTAACCCTATAGTAGGGAAAACTCATAAGGAAAAGAATCGCTCTAGACATCAAAAGCCACTTGTTGCAGGTTAGGAATTGGTGTTTCCCTTCACAGACCCTACCCCATAACTTGGAGAGAATAAAACACACAACTTACCTGTCGCTTTCTTCTTCCTCTGAGGGGCATCCTTCTTCTCAGTGGTCTTCCTAATTCTGGTCCATACCTAAGAAGAGAAAGAGAAAAGAGAAGAAATACAAGACTCCTTATGTTTATATTCAAAAGACTGTAATTAAAGTTGTCATACAAATCAATTGAACCCAGCCTTCTGTGTCCCGCTAAAATATAATGAGAGAGCATTGAGACTATAGCTGCTCCTTGCTGACAATGTAAAAGTGACAAATTAGAGTAAAATGAAGCAAGATCTGAGGGGAGAACTCATCACATTGGCACATTATCACTCTACTTGGTTCAAATTGGCCAACTGGGAAACCCAAGGGCCACCTCACAAAACCAAGTCTGAATCTGGTTAGAAGGACTCAGTCCCAAGTGCTTTCAATTATTGCCAATTATGGCTCCATTACAAGGGGATTCTGAAGCTTCCCATAATTCCATACGCTGGACTTTAAAGATCTCAATTTCCTTTATACCGATGTTTTATAGTTTTGAATTGCTTCTTATCCCAGTTGTGGTCAGATTTAGACATAGCAGTGGGATTAGAGAAAAGTTCCAGCCTTCCCTAGTTAGCCATTTCAATCTTGATGTATTAAAGCAAGGGGATTTTCAAACCTCTATCACATGAGAGACAGTCAAGGATAACCGCCCCATTGAAAATAGTGTAAAGGTTCACCCATATTGCACACCACAGCCCAAGAGGGGCCAATTTAATACTGTCCTCCACATATTAAACCCCAAGCTCTTGATGCAATATGAAGGTAGTGCAGGCCGGAGAGACTCACAAAAGGCATCGCAAGACCCTATTCTTTTCGCCTTGCAAGGAGGTAGTATTTGATTATACCCAACGGCCAGCCCCGTAAGTAAGAATGGTAGAGATATTTGCTTTTGAAATCCTCCAAGGTCAAAGGCGCAAGACAGCTCCATGAAGGCAGGCAGTTGAAGCCCTGATCACGATGGTATACTTGCTAACAAGCAAATACAGGTTCAGGCATTGCTCTGCTGTTCTTAGCCCCTCCTGAAAACCCTACTGCACCTCCGACATTGTATTCAAATCCCTGGCCCATGTCAGAAGATGGTGAAACATGACTCTTCAGGCAATTCTGACCGCAGAGTCCAACAGGGAGATTGGCCTATTGCAGCCTGGGGATTGAGTGTCTCTCTTTTTAAAGATAGGGGCAATAATGGCAGTATGCCATGAATCTGGCAGGCCCATTTTATGAAAAGCATTAAAGCAGTTGCATAGCAGTGAGACCCATATATCGGTAAGGATTTTTACAAATCCATGGGGACCCTATCCGGACCTGGGGCTTTGTTAGATGTGGATATCTCATTGGCCACCAGGATCTCTTATAGGTAAACTCCATGGATAACGGACCAACCACCTCTATCTAATTACTCCCTTATGGTATACCAGAGCCATATAGAGTACTAATGTGATTGACCCAAACCTCTGGGCAAATTGTGGTGATTATCGTTAGCCTCCATAGTGCCAATGCCATTGACCACCTTCCAAAGGCCCTAGAGTTTTTCTGCCTACAGGCCAAAACTAGCCCCCCTCCTCCCAGGAGACCATTTGGATCTCCTTACACCTATCACACAGGGCAGATTTATACTCGGCTCTGCTCTGTTGTACCTTGGAACTATACCGCTGAGTCTCCTTCACAGTTTTATGAAGCTCTACCAATGCCTTTCTGCGAGATGAATCAAACCATGTTACCTCAAGATTATCAGGTCTAATGGGCTTTATACATATTTACCTACTGGGAGCCCCAGTTGATCAAACTGGTTCCCCACAGTTTGCTGATCACCAAAGGGAAAATACAATTGTTCTCCATATCCAAGTGGTTGGCACACAAGCTTGACATAAGTGCCTCCCAACTGGCATTCCACCACGCCAGACGCAGGCCTTGTGACTTGACTGCTCGGGAACACATAGGTATGCCTTCAAGATCATTTTCCCCCTTGAGGATACTCAATCCTAACCATAGGGGGCTATGGGCACTATACAGGGTTTCCTTCGTACCGCCATTTACCACTTGTCCCATTACGGCTCCGGATACAAAGATATAATTAATAATTGATCTATAATTCTCCCTCACATAAGTGGCATTTGTGGAGTAAGAAGAATCCAATGCTCCACAGGCAATAATAATATCAAGCATGTTCATGAAATTTAAAAGAACTTTGGCTCTCTAATCGATATATGGAGGAGCACCACCAGGGTGAACCCTGTCACAGATGTTTAAACCAAAGTCATGCTGCATAGGTCCCAATTTGATATTAAAATCTCCCCCAACAACAATTTGAAACCTTGAAGGCAGGTGGGCAAGTTTGAAGTCGAGACCTAAAACTATTTCTAGTAACCTGATAATATTAGAGCTAGAATCGGATCCAAAACATCCATTATAAAAACTGATGACGACAATACTCATGCCATTAGGCCAGACAGAAAACAAGATTTGAGCTGAGGGATTACCAGAACCTATCGCACTGATTTTATTCAACAGGGTGACACAAAAATTTGCAGATAAACCATCTCCTGCCCCGCCAAAAGGAGAAGGGATTGCAGGAACCATATAGATCTCTGTCAGTCAACTTCTTGCACAAGGCATCTGCATTTGTAAACTAGTTCTCCTTAAAAGTGAATTTCTCTGAATACAAAGAAATTGGCTGAATCGCAGATTTTCTCTGAGTGATCTAGTGTGGGCACTTGTAAAGGCCAGTAGGGTGTTGCGATATATCGGTTGGGTAAACAGAAGCACTGATAAATTGACTTTATGAGCTGGAATTTTTGCATCCAAAAAAATATATTAATCTTTTGTCTTGTATAATGCTAAATCTCAGTTCTTCTGGACAGTTACTTAGCCATTCATGGAAATCTTGAGGTGATTCTGATATCCTTTGCATTGAGTGGCATTTAACCCAGATCTCTTGACTGGCAGTTTTGATTTGTTCTGCATTCTGTCCATCACTTGTGCGTCTTTTGCTTTCTTGCTCTAAGGGCGCTCGTTATGCCCAGACGTGGATGCCGGACTCACTGTGCAACTGGCATAAAACTAGCCTGACTGAAGAGAAGTAAAACCCAGAAACCGGTCCCTGGCTGCTTGTTTCCGGTCCAGGGAGGACATGGCATGGTATTTCAGGCTTGACTGTTCCCATGAGGAACATGGGCAAGACTCATTTGCATATGGCTGGGTCTAAACTGGGGTGGCATGGTGAGCAAAAGAATGACAGATTTAACCCAGTTCTCTCGACTTGGGGGGGGGGGGGGTATATTTTGATTTGTTCTGCATTCCCTCCACCACTTGTGTGTCTTTTGATATCCTGTGCCACACCATGAACACATCAGTGCCAACAAGAAATAGCTTGGATGAAAGGATTTATTTCTCCAAAAATCCACTTATCCTCGAAGAAGTACATGAAGAGGTTCTCCTTCTCAGGGCTGAAGCTGCAACCAGTAGCAAAACCTTTCATCTGTAGGAACAGCTCATCCTTAAAAGTAAAAAAAATAAAAATGTTTTTCAGACATACTGTTGATCGAGATGTGTTAGAAATTCTGTGGGCATCTAATGTAATCGGGTCCTTAGATTAAGAACCTCTGCTATGACTGCTAAGGCTTCCTGTGGGATGTTGTATCCTGTGGGATGTTGTATCTTGTGGGATGTTGTATAAAGAGACTCAAATGTCAAGTTTGGTGAGAATTCCTGTGCCGTCATTGACTTCTTTCCCCTCGATTTTGTTAATGAAATACATGGAGTCTCTTATGTAAGCCTGAGTTAAAACCACTAAAGGTTTGAGAATAAAATCCTCATATTGGGCTACAGGTTTTAATATGGAATCACATGCTGATATAATCGATCTGTCCACGGGGTTGATCAGATTTTTATGAACCTTTGGAAGTATATACTTTACAGGCTTACAGCGATCTTCTTTATTTAAAAAAATTATATTCTTTAGTAAAAATGCATCCCTCTTCTAGCACTTCTTTAGTGATTCAACCTATTTCATGAATAAGTCTCTTTATGTGGGCAGGAGAAAGCTTGCGATAATGCCTTCTATAATTTAATTGCCAAAGTACTTCTTCATCATGTTTCACAGTGTTCAGAATAACAACCCCCCCCCCTTATCTGCTAGTTTAATTATAATGTTTGAATCAGTTGACATTTGCTTCAAACATTCACTTTCCTCCTTAGACATTTTGTTGTCAAGGCATATTTTCCTGTCGTTCGAAGCTCTTCCCTCATTCAAAATTACATTTTCACATTCACATGTGGAGTCATATCTGCATGGACAGGATCAGCCAACAATTATTTTATCAAGAGACAAAAGCCCTTTCTTCTGGACGTTCTCATGAAGTATTTCACCCCAACTTACAAATTGAACTAGTCTTTAATGCCCGCCTGGAGCCATTCTGCCCAAGAACAATGGAAGAATGTGAGGGCAGCAGTGGCATTCACTAGAAAAGCCCTGTTCAAAAGAATCCAGGTACTTACAGAATGAAAGGGAGGCCCTGGCAATCATGTGGACTACATCCACTTTATGTATGGGTCAGAATGTCATGTGGTCATTGCCCACGAACAACTGATACACCTTTTTCCCTGTCATTACCTTACCCCAGCCCCAACAAGCATCAAGAAGTGGGTGATACAAGTATGAAAATACAGATTCACTGTACATATCGCCAAAGCTGGGACAACCCAGCCAACTTCCTGTCAAGTCAATCCACAGACCTGTTACACTAGCCTTTGCTGCCACGAGATAGGTTGATGAACACATCAACGTCATCACTCGACTTGCTTATCCAAAAGCTCTTTTACTGAAAGAAGTCACTGATGAATGAAATGAGATGAATGCTTACATTTTGCACTTGCAGCAGATAGGAACAACTCCTGAAAGACACTTTTTCAGGTGCCAAGGACAAAGATCACACCAACCGTGAAACAATGAGAGCACCATATAGAGTGTGAAACAAACTATGTGTGACAGGCAATGGTTTAATACTCCGTGAGAACATACTTGTAATTTGACAGCCGCTGAACAACAAAGTGAATTTGCTAGCACATCTAGGCCACCCAAGCATTTTGAAGAACAAGGTAAAGCTTTGGAAAATATATGATAGTACTAAATCTATACATTTGTGTAGTATGTGGTCAACAATTGTTGCAAATGTTATTCCACAGTAAGGAGTGAATGCCCTGTGCCCATAATCACTGAAGAAAATCGGGAGATGCTCTGGACCAGTTCAGTATCAACCTCGTCCCCTCCCATTGGACAACATTAATGGCTGTCATAGATGCCTGTACCGAAATACCATCATCAGAAATTGTGCAAACAACTGCATTTGAGAATGGTACCAGATATTTGACAAAATCATTGCTGATTATGGCACCCCCAGTGCAAGAAAAACATACAATCGACACCAATCTGAGGATTCCAACTTAAGTCAAACCTGCAGCAACTATGAATCTTTTACTTAGGAGTACATGAGTCAAAGCAAGGCGAGAATAGATTGTTCACTATTGGAACTTAAGTAGTTTATACATATAGGGGCAGATGCATCATTGTAGCTGTTTGCTAGTCCTTAATAGCAATGTTTAGCGAATCACTATTAAGGACTTGCAAACTGCTATGTAGGTAGAAATTCCAATAATAATTGCGATTCCTACATATTCCTTAATTGAGAATCGCAAATTGAATTTCGCAATTAAGATATCCCTTCTCATTCATTTCTATGGGCTAAGAGGCCTATAGGAATTAATGGGAATTGCATGCGCAATTTATGAGTACCTAAGGGCATGTATGTGTGCCACATGGCACTTTGAAAAAAGCAAAAAAGTGCAAATTACCACCAACTTGAATTTGGTGGTAATGAGCGATTCCTTACAGCAATATCGCAATTTGCGATGGCTTCTAGAATAGCAGTTGGGAATCGCAAATTGCGATTCTCTAAATGCAGGCGCAAAATAGGGAATCGCAAATATTGAGATTCCTTTTTTTGCGTGTACGTTTTTCTTTCATACATTGCAAACAGCTATATTGTGATCGCAAATGCGGAAATTCTGTGAATTTCAGTGTTTGTGATCAAAATTTAGCTTTATACATCTGGCCTATAGCTTACTATTACAATCCAAGACATCCTTTTTTGCAGGTGCTCCATGAGGGGCACTCTACATCACCACCTTAATTCTACCTATTTCTGTAATCTTAGCGATTTGTGTCACTGCTGCTACAAACCTTAATTCAGGTTCTGTTTGCTTTTATGTGTGTACCGTTTTTTTAACCTTTTGATTCTTTTGTATTCAAGGTAACTCCCTTAGCCAGGCACTGGGTGAGTTTGATCCCTGTCATCCAAATAAGTACGTCAGTCACAACTTGATCAGGACTCAGTCAGTTCCTATTGAAACATATACATGAGGCATGTAAATGAATTGGGACCTCTTAACTTTCACAAATGGAACTGTCCTTACAAGACAGAAACTGATGGTAGCACTTATCATTTGTGGGAATGAGAAATCTTATGTTATGACCACGCGTAACACAGCACCTTGGTGCAAGGACTAAAGGTTTGTCAGGAATTCTGATGCAACGGTATCAGGAATGGTGCAAAGTGCTGTAATGCAAGTACTCCCTAAGTGATGTAATGTGTCAGAAATCAGCATTGCATCTTACACTAGTGCCTTGCATTCAGGGAGCGCTTCAAAAAGCGATGCAATCCACACTGCAATACTCCTCAACACAGAGAAGCTTGAATGGACCATCAGGGAGCCAGGAGGGTTACACCCCAACCTAGAGGACTTGCCCTCATCCCTGGGCAAAAGGAAGTCCAGCTATAATGAGGTGACAAAAAATTAACACCTCCTGTTTGTCAGCTTAAAATTGCCATTAGGGAAGAAAAATGTCATTTGGCAATCCATAGTGGACAAAATAAACTGTGTAGCACAAACAAAAAGGACCATCCTGTCGGAGGTAGCACAACTACTCATCCAAGACCAAAGAAAAACTGCCTAGGAACCTTAAGGCAGCCATGAGGACCAGATGTCCAGGCACAGTAGGATCCATTGGAGGAGTAGGTGGCATCCCTCATTCCAACAGAGTTGGAAGTTAGCTTGAAAGTGTAGGACAGTGGTGAAGGGGAGGAGCAGCAAGAACTACAGGGTGAGTGAAAACAAGGGACCATATACTAGCAAGCTGTGATGCAGGACTGGGAAGCAACACACTATGGGAAATGGCAGAAATGACCTATTTGTTAACTCTTCCTTCACAAAACGTTCCTATCCTTGGGCAGAACCAACTTTTTCCAGCCCAGTCCAGCCCTGCCAAGTTTCCCAGTCCCATGTGTGAAATGCTTGCCCAGTCCAGATATTTCCTTTTAATACTGGGACTTTTAATGTCCTTTATCTCTTCACAAAGTTCCAGAATACTAAGCATGGGCGGATTTTGCGGATCCACGATTCACGGATTTGCGTATTCACGGATCGTGGATCCGCAAAATCCGCGTATTTGCGGATTTGCGGATTTGGGGCGGGGCTTCCATGCGAGTGCACATGCCTCTTGTGTGTATAAAAGGTCAGAGACCGATCAGAGCAGCGGATTAAGAAGATACAGAAGCTCCTGGTCTCAGGAACAGCACGAGGATTGCGCTCGTGAAAGTCAAGGATGCAAAGGCCTCTGTCATTGGGAAGAGGGCACAGCTGCCCAGCCTTGACAACGCTCACGATTGTTTTTTGGGCCGATGAATGAGTCACTGAATTTAAGCTTCAACTAGGGCACATGCTTAATTGATATCTGTAAGTGCTTCCGGTTGAGGTTTAATTTTTGTGCCAGGACCATCGTGCCAGAATGAACCCTGCCCTTCATATTTATTCAAGAAGACGCCACCGTTTTGTGCCATATCTCTACTCTACTCAACTGGAGTACTTTCTATTGGATAATCAGTAAGTGCTACCTCGTTGGGTAAATGTATAGTGCTTTTATTACACTACAGCTGCCTAAAGTGCCAGAGAGTTGTCTACAGCGACCAGGTGTGTGTTACTATGCAATAGCGCCGAAGGGCGCAGGGGTCCCTTGAGTGAGCTATCATAGTGGGTGAATGGCGGGAAGACGGTGCACACCGCGAGTGTGTGGGCGGGACCAAACGGACGGGGCTTCCATGCGAGTGCACATATCTCTTGTGTGTATTAAAGGTCAGAGACCCATCAGAGCAGCAGATGAAGATACAGAAGCTCCTGGCCACAGGAACAGCACGAGGATTGCGCTCGTGAAAGTCAAGGATGCAAAGGCCTCTGTCCAGCATCACAGCCGATTTTCGATGGTATATTTGGGAAGAGGGCACAGCTGCCTGGCCTGTTAACTATTTTACGATGGCGCCGGCAAGCTGCCAGCGCCATCCTAAAATAGTTACTAAATTAGCTTCAACAGGAAGCTCGAATAGATAAAATAAAGCAGATGCACGAGCGCCTGCTTGATTTTATCTATTAGTGCTTCCTGTTGAAGCTAATTTAGTAACTATTTTACGATGGCGCTGGCAGCTTGCCGGCGCCATCGTAAATTAGTAACAACAACAGGCCAGGAAGGCTTGAACTTTTGGCCTCGGAATCCGCCGCTCGCGGATTGCGAATTTTTGGTAAATTCGCGAGAGTTCGCGGATCGCCGATTTGCCAAAAATTCACGAAATCCGCGAGCGTAGCGGATTTTGCGCTCATGCTTACAGAATACAGAATGATGGAATTGTGCTTGTGTTGGGGCTAGGTCACCAAAATCGTACTGTAATGTAAATTCAGTTAATGTGGCTTTGTAGAGGGTAAATGTGTCACCTGAGTAGACCTCCAGGTGCTGAGTAGGTGCACTTACTAAAAGTTATCACTCAAACACTCAAAGAGCTAGGGGTACAGTTAGATGTAAAATCCATATTTGATGCAGCTCACCTGGCTTGCTGGGGTGGTTGTATCAAGTGTAACCTGCCATGTATAAGAACACAATACCTCCTCTCATGCTCATATGGATATGGGCAGTGTGGGTTTTGTTAACTAGTTGTATAGAGCACAGCAATTACTCGAAGCTGTCAAGGCACTACCAATGCAGAAGAAGGACAGAAACCCTGATAGCAATGTCTGGGGAAAAGCGAGGGTTTTAAGGTTTTTATAAAAGTGAGCAGCTGAGGAATGGATCCACTGGGAGGAAGAGTATTCCATTCCTTGGCTGCTGTATTAACACAACTTCTGCCTCCCCAATTGGCCCATTTTTACCTCTGAACCACTAGTTGTCCAGAGTCACCGAACCTGAGGTTCTTCTCTGTAATGTACCACTTGAAGGATTTTTTCAGGAACTTTGGGGCATCGCATCTCCCTGGAGGTCGTTGTGAGCCAGACAAAGGGCTTTACATGTAATCCTTTGCCTGACAGGCAGCCAATGAAGCTGTTTGATGGTGAGGGCAACTGATTTGTATTTAGGGATCCTGGTTAGACCACTGACTGCAGCATTTTGAAATGCCTCAAGTTTGTTAAGGTGTTGTTCATGTATATGAAGGTATAAAGCATTACAATAGTCTATTGTGGACAGTACCAGAGATGAAAGAATAGTTTTTCGGGAACAGACCGAGATAAAAGAAAATATGTTTTTTAAGAATTGGCGGGACAAAAAAAAGGCAGAAGTAGTGACTGCTTTAACCTGTGGTTCAAGAGTCAGATTAGTATCTAATACTGCACCCAGGTTCCTAACCTTATTCAGTGGGGTGGGAGGGTTCCCATTTCTTGTGCCACCAAGACAGGACCCAAAGTGTTGGGTTGTCCCCGAGCAAGATGACTGCAGTTTTCCATGATTTGAGTTTTAAACAATTTTGGCTTATCCAGTCACCGATTGCGAACATGCACTTATGGAAATGTATTCTGGTGTGATAATTTGCTGAGAACATAGCTACCACAATCGTAGTGTCACTGGCATAAGATGTCAAATCAAGACCAAAGGATATGATAAGGACTGCCAGAGGATTATCATATATATTCAACAGAGTAGGGATGAGGGCAGACCCCACCGGAACCCCATGAGGCAGACTAAATGGTTCTGATACAACAGAATCAAGGGCCCCACCTGTTTCCTTTCCGATAGAAATGATCCCAGTAGTTTGAGAATTGACCCCTTGAAACGGACAGCCTGGAGCAGCTCGATCCGTATCATGTGGTCGACTGTATCAAGGGCTGCTAATAAATCAAGGAGCACCAGAGCAACACTAACCCCGTCATCCACTATCGTTCTGATCTCATCTGTAGGTTTCATTAGGCTGTTTCAGTACTGTGATTGCTTCTAAATCCGACTTGAGTGGTGTCTAGCAACTGATGGTTCAAAAGGAATTGAGCAAGTCGCTGATTCAAGAATTTTTCAAGAATTTTAATGGGTAGGTGTGGACAGGCCCTTTCCCTTCAAGGTGGCTTGCAATGTACGGTTGTGTGGATGTTTGTGAAATAGGAATTTTAGGGCACAGTAATCCACAAGTTGCATTCAAGACAGTACAACAAGGCAGCTTGGTGTGTAGTGCTGTGTGAAAGGCAGACTACAGGATAGTGTGATGTATAACAATATATAGAAACACAAGGAGATGATGGAAGGAGCGCTGAAACTTTTCAAACACTCACCCCCAGTTACAGATCTGAGTTGAATCCATCATTATTCTTTCGCTCACTTTGCCACCATAGTTCAGACACAAATATATGCAAATCAGTCTTGACCTTGTGCACCATGGGAACAGTCGAGCCTGAACTGCCAAGCCATGTCTTCCCTGGACCGGAAACAAGCATCCTGGGACTGGTTTCACGGTAATAATCCTCATCCACCAGGCTGGATTGAATCCAGTGGCAAAGTGAGCAAGGGACCCACGTCTGGGCATACCCTGCCAGCTTAAGACAAACAAAGCAAACACAAGGAGATGATGGACAGAGTGCTGAAACTTTTCAAACACTCACCCTCAGTCACAGATCTTGGTTGCATCCATAATTGTTCTTTAGCTCACTTTGCCACCCCAGTTCAGAGACAGCTCTATGCAAATTAGTCTTGACCCTGTCCACCATGGAACAGTCCAGCCTGAACTGCCAAGCTAGATCTTCCCTGAACCAGAAACAAGCATCCTGGGGCCATTTCCGGGGGAATACCCCTCATCAGCCAGGTAAGCTTGAATCCAGTGGCAAAGTGAACAAGGAACACACGTCTGAGCATACCCTGCGAACTTAGGACGAACTAAGGAAACACAAGGAAATGATGGACAGAGTGCTGAAACTTTTGAAACACTCACTCCCAGTCACAGATCTGGGTTGAATCCATCCATGTCCTTTAGCTCACTTTGCCACCCCAGTTCAGACACAAATATATGCAAATCAGTCTTGACCCTGTGCCCCATGAGAACAGTCCAGCCCGAACTGCCAAGCAATGTCTTCCCTGCACCGGAAACAAGCATCCTTGGACTGGTTTTGGGGTAATAACCCCTATCAGCCAGGCTAGTTTTAATCCAGTGGCAAAGTGAGCAAGGTACTCATGTCTGGGCCTACCCTGACAACTTAGGACAAACAAAGAAAACACAAGGAGATGATGGACGGAGTGGTAAAACCTCAACGCAGATCTGTGACTGGGGGTGAGTGTCTGAAAAGTTTAAATGCTCCGTCCATCATCTCTTTTTGTTTGCTTTGTATAACAATATATGACATCTAATGGCAAGTGCTGGGCCACAAACTGATGGCTACAGCAAATGTAGGCATCCTTGCTACATGGTGCAATGGTCTCTGCAGTGGTGCTAAGAAGTAGATTTTGCATCAGTGCAGGTGAACAGCAGAAATGGATGGTAACATTTAATATGTGGCCCATTCCTGAACTGACTCTGTCCGGCAGGGCAGCAAGCTGCTTAGCTGCGTTGATTTGTGTGAAGCTTTCACAAATATGCATCCTAGTGTATTCTGAAGGTGTGTGAACAATGTACATATATTTCAATGTAAAAAGCAACAATAGTACAACATTTGTAGAAACATACGTTCCACATGTCTGTCTATACTTGAAAGTGAAGATAAATAGTGTAACAATGTCACAGAAATCACTAATGTCATACTAAATAAGTGAATTTTTGGATTGAAATTCTGTTTGTTTCCAAAAGGAGAAACAACACCTCCTGGAGATCATCTTGTCAACAATACCTAACCGGTTGAGGACACCATCCTGCCCCCCCATGGGTGAAGACACTTTCCAACAGCTACTAGACACTTTTGAAACTTCTCCTCCTGTACTGGCAAGGGAAGACAACATTGTTGAGTATCCAGAAGAACCAACACAGACAGGGCATGGACCATCAACCTTTGACATCACAGCTGAGGACCCCCAAGTTGCTTTTCAATGGTAAGTGGTAGGCGTCCAGCTGCGAATGGCTGATGAGGTCTGGTTGGAGATGAAGACCATAGTCGTCACTCTTGAAGGAGTCTGTAGGTGTCATAGCCCTAATAAGGGGTTGATAAAGGTTACACAGACACCTACTCTTGGCACCATGGGATTGAGGAGTCCCTTTGTGACATCACTGGTGTCAGTATGCAGAAGGAACAACAATATCATCCTTCTACATCTGACACCAGTGAAGTTGTCAGGCAACTGGGAGCCATTAATACAACCATAAAGTCCCAGATGGCCAAACCGGACTCCTTCATAGCATCAATGAGTGTCCTCAATAGCAACGTTTTTGCTTTGTTGGATAACCAGCAATCCCTTGCCAGTGATTACCATGCTATCTTACTGGCACTCATAAATCTTGTTGGGAACAAAGGAGTTATACCTTCTACGTCTGATGTGTGTGTACCTGAAGCTAGTAACAAATGTGTGCAAAAAGTCCTAGGCAGTCTAAATCATAGACAACAAGTAATGGAACCCACTAATGACTAGGAACAGGCGTGCAAAAAATACATAATCATACGTAAAGTACAGACATGTTTTTAATAACCATAATAAAAAGATTCATATATAAAAGAGACTAATATTGTACAAATCACATGACAATACAAAATTAAAAGTATTATATACACTTATTGTACATAATAACAACCAATTAACAATGACACCACAATTGATGGTTGCTAGGTGTCCAAAAACAATTGAAGAAGAATAACTCGACGCGAGTTTCGGCGAAAACGCCTTCTTCAGGAGTCACAGATAACCATCTGCAATTACATATTTGAAAAAGCTAGTAACATCACTTACCTGCCTCCCATTCCAACTCAACAACTTCTGGGGGAGGCAGAACACTCTTTAGAGGAGGAAGATGTAGAAGTCCCAGGTTTCCGAAGAACTACTTCCTGATAAACGTTGGTGAGTTCCCCACTGACCAATTTTTCTGACTGACCTGAGTAGAACATCATGCCATGAATACACAAAATGGGCTGCCCCTAGAGTATATTCCTACAGTGATCTACAGAGCTCTGAAGAGATGCTGCGCCACTGGGGGCATCTCATAAAAAGTTACGGACTGGCCTCACATACCGCCCAGTGTCATGCTTCATCATCGGCTGTCCACCCCCTCTAAAACTTGGTTTTGTAAAGAGCGGGCATACACCTGGAGACAGGGATGCACTTCTAAAGCTAAGTGATGGACGTGGGGGAGTGATAACAAGTGAATTAAAAAACGAATTTCATTTGAAGCGGGTGTGTATGTTGTTTCGCAGACCAGGCGGTCTTTCTGTTCCTTTTGTGTTGTTTCCTGCAGGGCATCCCAGTTATTATTCCTTGCCCTCTTCCTTGCTCGTTTGATCATTCTTTTGGGATATTGTCTTTCCAGGAGTTTATTCTCAAGCTGTTCTGCCTGTATTTGGCAGGAACGATGCGTGGTTTTTGTCAATGCTGTGTGTGAACCTGAGGTGAGGGTCTCTACTGTTGACCCACTCCACGAACCGTACTGCTTTATCTAGGGTACCCCTCCAGATGACAAGAATGTCGTCTATGTACCGCTTCCAGGTCTTCATCTGAGGTATGAAAGGGTTAGAAGGGTTGAAGATGTAATCCTCCTCAAACCGATGGACATACAGGCATGCATAGCTCGGCACGAAAGTGCTGCCCATGGACGTGCCTTTCACTTGATGGTACAGGGTGTCCTCAAACTCAAAGAAATTCTCAGTAAGCGCTAGTTCAGCGTACTCTATGATGAAGTGCGTAGGAGTCATGTATGTCCACTACTGCAGGATCTGTTCAACTACCTCCAGGGTGCGCCTGTGGGGGATGCTCGTATAGAGCGCTTCGATGTCCATGGTTATGAACATGTCCTTGCTCGCATCTGTCTCCAGGTCTCTTAGATGGCAGAGTACATCCTTGGTGTCTCTTAGATAGGACCGCGACTTCTGTACAATTGGTTTCAGGAACCAGTCGCAAAACTGGGAGAGTGGTTCCAATGCTGATCCTATTCCCAACACTATTGGTCTGCCCAGAGGGGGTGTTTTATTTTTATGAATTTTGGGGAGGGTATAGAACCTGGGTGTCCTTGGTTCCATATTCAGTAGAAATTCAGCCTCATGTCTAGTGATGCAATCATGGGTCTCTGCTTCATTGACCATGTTTTTAATCTTGGTCAGCATTCAAGGTGTCGGGTCTTCCTGGTGTACCTCATAGCTCGAGGTATCTGACAGGAGGCGCAAGCACTCCTCTTTGTACATGGTGTAATCCATCAGAACTATAGCGCCCCCCTTGTCTGCCGGTTTGACAATCTCATCATGGTTATTCTTCAATTGCTCCAGGGCTGTCCTCTCTCCTCTAGTCATATTCTGAAAGCCCCTTGAATTGTTGAAGTCGATTTTTTCCACTTCCGTGAGGACCGCTTGTTCGAAGGCCAGAACATTGCAGGAAACGTTCTGAGTTGGAGGGGAGAAAGTGGATTTTTTTGTAGACCAGCACTGGTCCGGTCGTTGTCCAGTCCTCCGGTCTCGCCAAAGAAATCCTTCAGCTTAATCTTCCTGAAGAACTGGGCTTGTTCTGTGTTGAGGAAGAAAGGATCATTGTTTGGAGTGGGAACAAAACCCAAGCCTTTTTCTAGAGCCGCTTTCTCTTCTGTGCTGAGTGTGTGTTCACTCAGGTTCACGACATTTGTCACTCCCTGTTCATTGTTATTGATGCACCTCTGCCCCTGCTCCGTGTCACCGCCCCCCTGGTGGATGGTTCATCGTTCCATTGGACCCTGGTTGTCCTCCTCGGTTTCTGTCTGCCTCTTCGTCTGCCTTGGCCTTGTGTAGTGCATCATGCCACCTTCTTTGCAACCCAGTAAGGTACTTTTATTTGTGAAGTAGTTCATCTTATCCACTTGTGGTCCAAAATAAAACGTTACACTTGCTAATGGCAACTTGTTCCTCCTCACTGATCAGAAGAATCACTTAAATGTGAACTCACATGTGTAAACAAACGAATTGTTTAAGCACACTAAGTCATTCTTTTGGATACATGTTGATTATGATAACAAATTAACTTTGCATATGTTAGAATGTGAGGATCCGAACATCTGGAATAAAATAATATCTTTTTTGAAAGCATTAAGGGCCCGATTCACAGAACTAACACACGACAACATCCTAAACTTACTCCTTTTGGAATTCACAGAAGGCATTTAGTAGTCTTAAATTAGGATTTTGTTTAATTTAAGACAAAATCCTAATTTAAGACAAAATCCTAATTTAGAACAAACTCCTAACTTAAGACAAAATCCAAATTTAGGACAAAATCCTAATTTAAGACAAAATTCTAATTTAGGACAACATCCTAATTTAGGACAAAATCCTAATTTAAGACAAAATCCTAAATTAAGACAAAATCCTAATTTAAGACAGAATCCTAATTTAGGACAACATCCTAACTTAAGACACAATCCTAACTTAGGACAAAATCCTAATTTAAGACAAAATCCCAATTTAGGACAAAATCCTAATTTAAGACAATATTCTAACATACGACTACTAAATGCCTTCTGTGAATACCAATAGTAGTAAGTTTAGGATTTTGTCCTAAATTAGGTCTGTGAATCTGCCCCTAAGAGTTTTATATGATAGTTTATTAAAAGTCTGCATAATATTAAGCAACTCTAAAACCCTAAACCAGTGCTTGTCCGAAAGCACGTGAGGAAGAGCTGCCTTGATGCTCGCTAGCGAGGACTATATCAGGTGCTTCTGGTTACAAGTACAGTGGTGACGTGTGGAGGATTGCCAAACTGGATCCACACCTCACATACTCTCAGAGTCCCAGAACCTGTTGAGGACACCACTCCTCTTCTTCCCAGAAATGCAATCGAGAGTGCAACAGAAACAGAACGAACAGGTAAGATCGTGAGAACTCTTGATGAGGCAGAACAATCAACTGAGCAAGAAGGAGTAAACCAAACAGTTTCTGAAGAGAATGCAGACTCAGAAATAAATGAGATTGTGGAGGTGAACTTTGAACCAGAGCAGAGTGAACAGCCTAGTGCCAAAGGATCAGATCGATTGGAAGAGAGGAGAGCAGATGCTGCAGCAGCAAAGTGGCCAACAAGGAAAGAAAGGCTGAACATAAGGCTTTTATCTGAGAAAAATCTCGCTCCAATGCCTGAAACATCTGAATCCAATCAAAGTGAATCCAAAGAAAGACCAGATGGTCTGAGACGATCCAGAAGGGAGAGAATACCGTCTCGAAAGTACGCATCTCCTGAGTGGATATATCTGGCTGCAGATGCAGAGACCGGAGAGATCCGGGAGGTTGGGTACCGTCACAGTGAGTCACGGAGAGAGCACTCTGACACTTGTCATTCATTTAATAGTTCCTGGAGTGGATGCCTTCAGAATTCTGACTCTGACAGTTGCAGATCCACCAAGACTGAGTGGGTTACGCACAAAATGGAGTACGAGAAGTCAGGACACAAGCAAAAATGCATAATTGGCAACCTTATTATTGTGTTGCTTATTGTCATAGTGTAGCATGGGTGTGTGGACAGGCGGTGGTCTTACTACAGGGGAAGTAGGAACAGGCTGGAGACTTGTTCTGCGTAAGGATGGCTTTATTTTTATGAAGGTTTTTCGAGTCCTGAAAGTGAGTCTTTCTCTGGCAAAGTCGGCCCGGTCCGTGGTGGCGTCCGGTCTGGTGGAGGAGGACGAGGCTGTCCTCTTCTTCCCCTCGCTGGTATGGATCTCCTCAAGGGGCTTGGGGCTTCGTATGCAGAGTCGGCTCCGAGAAAAGAGAAACCAACAGAGGGACACCGTCAGTCACATTATCTGATATCGAACAACCCACGGGACCCGAGTGTAGTGAGGGAACACCAGTGCTTCACAGAGTCTTGTCGGTGCTCGGTGCTCGGGAGATAGTGAGGTTCGAGGGGGGGCAGTTTAGGAAGGTAGGAAGTGATGGAAGGGACAGGAAGGTGCGGAGCGGACTATTTACACTATGTAACACGGGCCCCCTTGCCCCTGACCCAAGCTGCCCAACGCCGCCGTACCTGTGACAGCCACACTCCTCCCTCGGGAGTGTGGCACGGCGGTTCGCCGAGCCGTTGGCCTCCTGGCTTTCCTCCGTCTCCCGCTCTCTCTCCTTCGGTCTCCTCTCGTCCTCTCCTCGGCTCTCCGTCCTCCTCCCGATCCTCGTCTCGCCTCTCCCGCTCCACTTCCTCCTGGGTGAAAACACACCACGAATAGAGGGCTTCCTGGCTTTTCTCCAACCCGGGTCCGCCTACGTCATGAGGGGGCGTGGTCTCCTCATCTGCGAAGGCCCAGTTAAAGGCGCCCTCCTGAATTTCCTCCCCGTCCTCGGAAAGCAGCAGACTGGTGTTCCATTCGGACTGAGGAGAAGGAGGGGAAGTATCATCAACAATCCACCATGGTATCAGTGTTCCCCTTCCCACCCCGTTACACATAGTCATGGTGATTGTTACATCTTTGGTTGGGTCTCACGATGCTGACATCTACCCCATCTACCGCAGACGTAGGAGAGGGTGCATCTGCAAAAGATAGAGATATTATCAGGGAAACTAGTCGGATGCTACACGTAGATTTGTCAAAAGGACATTTTACGCTGAATGCATATGCTCATTTGTTGTATGGATATGTGGATACAATGGAAGCGAAAGATTGTTATGAGTATGAAATTACCAGCATCAGTAGAAGAGGGCATCCAATAGCATCACTTACCTTTGACACATGGCATCACATGTAGTGTGTTGCTGAGCATGTTTTATAGTGAGCCCCATTTTGAGTACTATTTCTCAAATTATGATGTGGTACTCTAAGAAGTTCCAGTCCTAAGGTACATGAATAAGTTTGATTACTATAAGGAGGTAGAGAGGATGTCTACGTATTTCATGCCTACTATTACTTTAGATACATCATATGCTCATAGACACAATTTGACTTGCATGTTGAATGACATTGAAAAGAAATTTGTGGATCAGATAGAAGATAGACATAGACAGAACTTATTTAGACCTGACCCAAAGCATAAGGTTATCCCATGGACTCAGGAAGAATTAGATCATAAGGCAAAGGGAAGTTCTGGTCCAATGGCTTTAGACGTTGACCAAAAAGGAAAGTTATGCATTAGACAACCGTCAACTTATTATGACAAAATATTTGTGGGTGAGAGTGATTGTGAACACATTTTCTTAATAGAAGAGGCGATAAGAAAGGCGTTATTGGACAAATTAGTCATAGTACCAAATGTGTATTTTGTGTGTGGAAAAAGTGCTTATGTGAAATTGACCAAAAATTGGTATGGTACAGGCTACTTAGCAGTGGTATTTCCTAAAATCTTTCATGTAGATGGTCTATGGCCCTTAGAGGGAAAAGGCATTCACAGAAGAAAACGTGGTGCAAGTGATGGAGAAAATGTTGAAGATGTATTTGGAGCTATGATACCAAGTGTGGGTGTGATCTTGAATGAAGTGAAAATTAGAAAGTTGGCAACAATAGTGGATAAACTCTTTGAGAATATGGGCCAAATATTGTTACTCGATGGAGAGATGGTCTCGATAAGGGCTATGGTTCTTCAAAATTGTCTTGCTTTAGACGTCCTATTGGCAAAAGCCAGAGGAGTCTGTAAATTATTGAAAGTTCAACAGTGCTGCACGTATATTCCTGACAATAGTCGGGAAATACGAAAAATATATCAGTAATATTTCAGAGATACACCAACCTTTACATGATTTGGCTACAGATGGGATTTGGGAACAAATGGGCAAGGGATTTGGGAAGATTAGAAGCTGGTTTTGGAAGCATGGGACAAGGAATAATTGGATACATTTTGAAACCCATCATAATAACAGTCATTTGTATCATTGTGTTATTGAGAGCCATCAAAGCTAATAAATGGCAAGCGCATGCCATAATGAAAACTCCTTGAAGAAACGAGAGTAGCAGTTAGAACGCGACTTCAGTCATTATCTGCATCTTAAGGGGTTAAAAAGATTCAGACAGGGACGGCAAGCTACAACTTCTGTTTAGGTTCATCCCTTCTGAAAGGAGAAAACTGAAAGATAGTAAGATGTTGGTGTTATGAGACTAGTCATAAGAGGGGGTAACTGATAGAGCGCTTATAGCACTCTAATTTGTATCGGTGCATTATACTCATGGTTCAAACGCACTCACATATATTTTTATGGTTTACAGTGTATTATGTGTATTAAATGCATTTATATAATATCTTAAGCATAAGAAATGTAATGTGCACATTTAGTTAGAATTTACATGCATTAACGACACTACCATTCCTGTATGTATAATGTGCAGGATGACATTATATTCGTATCAATGTAACTGTTTATTTAAAGTTGCCTGCACTGTAGGCCGAGAGCTGCAACTTGTTGACAGTTTTGAAATCCCTGGTTGCTAAAGAAATAATTAAATTAATCTTTTGTGTGTGCCAGAACTGTATGCTCATCCAACTGCAGGTACAAGAATTCAACCACATTATTCTTAGTTTAAGGAGATAACTGGAATGTCTTTGAAGAGTCTGAGAAGCGGAGGGGAAGATACCTTCTGTGCCTGGTCTATCTGAACTTCAGGCCAGTGGAAGACAAGAAGACTTAAATAAAGAAGTAACAGAAAGCTACTGGGAACCTTGCAAGTAAAATAATTTGTCATGTAATACATTCAGGAGGGGCTGAGTTTTGTCTTTTTGTGTTATGCTCAAGGACAGAAAATCCGACTTCTAGATTTTCGGAGGAGAAAAAGCATCTTAATAGCGAGCTCCATAGCCTTAAGCTATCTTGACCCATTTGATGTGAGTACTTCTTAGGAAGTCTACACGTGCTGACACCTTTGGGAAAGAAGTTAGGGTACTCTACCAGGACCCTCAGAGAGAGTAGTGTAGGGAAAGATAACTCATGCTTTCCGTTCTAATGAATAAGGAGTTAGATTCTGCTTCAATCCTGTGTTGTATTTTATTTCTGAAATGTGTTACATTATGCCTTCTGTGCCAAATTAATTATATGCGTAGATTCAGCTCTGTATTGACCTTTATGTACTTATATTTGCTGATTTTTCAAAACGTTTACATTCAATAATTTTTGGCCTTATAATAAAATGCATAAACTGGAATTCGGAGTCTGTGGTCTTTAAAACATAACTAGATTGTAAGAATAATCTTGAAGTGTTTATTCCCCTCAACAACTTTCAGCAGGCAAATAAAAGACCATCAGTGCTAAATTTAGAAGGGAAGGCAAGGCCTAAATTTAGCGTAATCAGTACCACTATGAACAAAAGGGTGATGTACCACATTCTGCCCCCTGGGTCAGACTTCTGTTCTCAACTCAGAGAACACTCTGCTCACAAGGACGGCAACCAACAGAGGTCACTGATAGTTGTCAGTGTCAAGAGCAAGCCCCTGGTCATATACTGCTAGGAGGACACTATGATCTGGGGCCCGTGGCAGGCTTGTTCCACACTTGCTCCAGATGTCTCTCTGGCCTCCTTAGTTTCTCAGAGTGGGGGAGCTACCCCCTCCGATGATAGATATCCTTCTCACACCCACATTTGTATCAGCCCTCTCAAGGGTCTGTGATGTATCTGTGTCCAGAAAAAAGTCCCAAACAGGTATGGTCTCAGTTTCTTTAGTGCCCAGACTACAGTGAAATACCCCCCTTTCAATTGCATCTCACCTTTAATCCATGAGAAGTAACCTCCTGATGAAGAAGGTTACAGGTCGACTCTGGCTCTCATTAATCAGATGTGAAAGAACAGCCCCAAGGAACTAGTTTGAGAAAACAGGTGCCTTCAGTACAGGTTCAAATAGCCTCCTCCTGGGTGTCAAACACTTTTAGACACACCTCTGTTCATATCACCTTTTTGGGCTGCATCTTGGAAGTTTGCTCTGTCAAGAGGAAACCAGGGTGCCACAACCTTGACTAATGTCCTGTAGTATCTAGTGAGGTCTACAGTGGCTCTCGCTTTAGTCTGGTTCTGGGGATGCCTGAATCCAGAATGGTTTGTATCTTTGGCTGGAAGGGTTTACATGGACCCCACCAACTCGGTGACCCAAGTACTCAACAAACCTGCCCAAAGTACTTCTATGAAGCAGAAAGAAGTGGTACTCCCAGCTACAGATAGCAATGTTGCCCAGTTATGTTGTACTGAAGATTTTCAGTCCAGCTAGGCCCGTTTTACCAACCTCTGGTAAGTGACAGGGGCATTCTTCATACCAAAGGACATGACACAGAATTGGAAATGTCCCTAAGGTGTGGGGAATGTTGGCCTCTACAATTAGGGCAATCTGCCAATACCCTGATCCCAAATCAAAGGTGCTGAGGAACATTGCAGCCAGAAACCTATGAGCGCATCAGCTTATGGAAAAGGGTGAGCATCAGTCTTGACTAAACTGAGGCTCCTACAGTCCACACAGAACTTCAGTTTTGTGGTGGTACTGAGTGAGACAACCCTTGCGACCAAGATCACTGGGCTGGGCCAGGGACTACAGGGGAGCTCAATCACACCCAACTCCAGCATCTTGGAATCCTTGATACTGGTCCTCACTTTGTCAGGCAGCCTGCACATTTTGATTTTGAAAGTACCAGTTGGTGAGCCCTGGGGTAAGAGAAAAAAGTGAGGCGATTTGCCTCAGTAACTGGCGACAGTTCATCTGCTGCTCTGAAGCCAGGATGGGAGAGAGTACAACTTCCTCTACTGACCCATCATGCTCCTTGGAAGACAGTATGCCTGAGAGCGGCTCACTCTCCTTTCCCTCACAACCAGGAGTATGGTTAACTTAAACCTCTCAAAGTATGGCTTGCAGAACTTCATATGCAGTACCCTTAAGGGGTTCATGGATATCTGGAGTTCTATCAGGTAGGTAACCTCACTGTTCTTCTCCTTGAGTTCACAGGGCTCTGTCCACTGGTCCTGTAAGGCTTGGGGCTCTACTGGCTCCATGATCTACACTTTCTGGCCATGTTGGTAGTCCACTAGAGTTGCCTTCTGGTCATACCACTGTTTCATCACTTCCTGTCTTGCCCCTAGGTTCTCACTGGCCTCTTTCCACAAGCGTGTCATCTGAGACTTGAAGGCTAACAAGTAGCTTCCTATATATTGAGGGGGTCTCCTGGGAGCCCGCTCTCACTCTTCCTTGCCAAAGTTGAGAGATCTACTCACCAGCTGGGGTAATAGAAGCTCAAAGGAGCTAAAACCCAATCACTTCTGAGGCACCTTTCTGTAGGCAAATAACAGGTATAGTAATAAGAAATCAACATGTATGCCTCATCTGTTGTAGTAGACCTATTATCATGCCTTTCATGGTTTCATTGAATCCATCAACAGGTCCATTTGCTTGTGGGTGGTATCGTGTAGAGAACTTGTATGTTCGATCCAGGAACCATACAATCTTCTTTCACATGATGAGTCATGGTGCAAAAACAATCACAATGAGGCAAGAGAATAACATCCTCCCTCAGGATTGGGCTAGCCATTTCCAAGCTCTCTACAGCGATGGTCTTGTTGGCCCTCCACCTCTACCAATGTGAATCCTGAAAAGTTAAATTGTGATCCCCCAATGATAAGCATCTGTAGTGGGTGGGGGGATCAGATCATGATACAGGGTTCTTTTCCCTGGTTGAAACAAATTGTACAATTTGCTCATAGAAAGTAGGCAAAGCACCTGGGATCTTTTCTAGTCTGAGCCCATTGTTTGGGAGTCTTACCTAAACTGTATTGCCAAAGCCATCATGGCCAGTGTCCAAATCTCTGCTACCAGGAAGGGAGCACATATAACTCTTATTTTCATAAAGGGCCATAAATCCAACCTAGTAAAATACTGCCAAATAAACCTTATTGATGCAGCACAGAAAATCCTGTGGAAGCAAATCCTAGATCATCTTTAAACTTGAATTGAAGATTATACAATTATTTCCAAGTTTCAGGCAAGTTTTTGTTCCAAAACAAGTACTGTGGGTAGAGTTTTTAGATTCTAGATTTTAAGATGGCATTTTTCAACTTAAAGGCGTCTTTCGACATTGTCCTCAGAGAACAACTGTGGTGCACTCTAAGAGAGCTTAGGCTCCCAGCTCCTCTACTGGATATTATAGTGCGCCTACACACTGATAATCATGCACAAATTGGATGGGGTGAAAATGGGAAAACAATGGAACAGACAGAAGTAGCTTAGCGGATTCGACAGGGATGTGTCCTAGCCCCAACATTATTTCTTCTTATTATAAATGGTATTGAATTGGAATAATAACTCACCCATTATAGGATCCATAAAAATCCCAGGACTCCTGTTTGCGAATGACACACTTTTAGTGTCCATCACAACAAAAGGAATAGAGACCTTTGCTAACTAATTTAAACCTTTTTGCACAAACCACAGCCTTGCTACAAGCTCCAATAAAAATAATTTCATGACAATACATCTGTCAACGCTCCGTCCATCACCACCTTTGGTTTTTCTTTGTTCACCCTAAGTTGGCAGGGTATGCTCACTTTGCCACTGGAGTCAAGCAAACCCAGCTGAAGACAGCTGTAATGCCAGAAACCAGTCCTGGGAAGCTTGTTTCCGGTCCAGGGAAGACATGGCTTGGCAGTTCGGGCTGGACTGTTCCCATGAGGCACAGGGTCAGACTGATTTGCATATGGCCATGTCTGAACTAGGGTGGCGGAGTGAGCTAAAGAATGGTGATGGATTAAAGCCAGATCAGTTGACTGGGGGTGAGTGTTTGTATTGTCAACGCTCCGTCCATCACCACCTTTGGTTTTTCTTTTTTTTTTTCATGACAATACATCCTCATAGGGATTTCAGAGGAATCCTAAGTTTAAAGGGCGTGGATCTAGAGCAAGTCTTATACTTCGATTATCTGGGAATCCGCATATCTAGTAGTAACTCCTGGGTCAGCCCGATAACAAAGAGTACGCTCCTATAAAATAACAGTGTGGCAGCCACTTTGAGATTCACAAAAACACTTCTCTCCATCCTGTATCTCCGCTTTTAGAAATATGGGAAGCCCAAGCAGTGGCAGCCGTAGTTTATGAGATTGAAATTTGGGGCAACTATAAGACCGATGCCCTAGGAGCTGCTGAAAACACATTTTTGAGGGTGACACTCACTCCCCAAAAGCACTCCACTAATCTTTAAACTTGATCTGCATATGCAAGCTATTATGCCTAAAGTGAGACTCAAACCAATCTTATATTGGTTAAGGATCTGGTCGAACACTGAGCTGGAACCTTACAGAACTGGCCTGAAAGATATTCTAGAAAGGGTAATGTTGTGGTGACACTCCTATGGCTAAAGTATATTGAAAAGATGTTAATCTCCTTGGTTCTGACTAACTTCTGGACTAATTGAGTATCCATTACCCCTTCGTCTGTAAAAATGGTGAAGACTGTTTTTGTTAGAACAAAGAGAGGGCTACGACCCAAAAACAAAGTTCTGAATCACTAACAAATAGATTCCTTGAGATAAAACCAAAACTCTGGTTTGAGCCTTGCATGGATAAGATTGAGCCACCCTTTACTAAAGCCTTTTACATTAGATTTAGACTAGGCACCCTTCCACTCACAACACTTACTGGCAAGTGGAAGGGCCCAATAAGGTTGTCAAACTATGCCCAGCTAGCACCAAACAGGAGGAATCTGATGAACATCTCTTGTTCTTTTGCCCAAATTAAACTACACAGTGTAAACCCTGGATTGTCCTTCTCGGTAGCATTTTGGGAACCAGCCAATCGTGGGTTGCATTTAGAATCTGTAGGTCAGACACTACACCCCATATTGTGTTTTTCATTGCAAAATATCTTGAATGTGTATGTTATATTCTGTCCAAGATTTGACCTGATTTTCATGAATTTACTTTGTCTGTGTAGCAAGTGTTTTATTGGCATAGTTCTGCTTAATAATGTTTTAAAAAATATTTTAATAATACATTTTAACATTTTGCACCTATGATATTTCACTTTAGTACTTGGGGATAGAAGGATAGGAATTTCCCTTCTTTTCACAAAAGGTAAAATTATTTTACCTTCAATCTTTCTGTTAACGTGTTTGTTCATAACCTGTCAAACAGAAGCTCTTAAGAGAAGAATATGTAATTTTTACTGTAAGCTTTCTACTGTTCTCATACAAATGCACTTTTCCCAGAGTCTTATCTTTTTATACTATATATGAGTTTTTATTCATTTTACCAAATTGGTTGATATGAACTTTGATCATTTGATGTGCTGTAATGTGTTCAATTTTGTAAATTCATTATGCTGCTTTAAGGTTTTTGACGGCAATAAAGTGCTTCAAATGACACAGACTTGTAGGTTATACACCACTCATCCCACATGGCTTTTCTTTAGGCTAACAAGAATTTGGTGCCAATGTTGTTCACCACCTTGTTTGGGAAGCTCCCTTGGGTAAAGACGACCCTCAGTGCCCTGGCCACCACAGACGTAAGGGCATCGGGTGGCATGTTCCACCAAGACTGGGAAAAAACCTGTTTCCTCAGCAGTCTTGGGTGTCCAGAGACTCAGTAATATCATCCCTATTTGTTGAAAGGGTGATTTCATCAAGGGGAAAGGTTTCAGAGGGGCCTTATAATTCATCCCTGAATTTCCACTGACTTGTCAAGTAACACAAGATCAACAGAACACATCTGTTTTGCTCCTCATCTGGGGTAAAAAGGTTTTGGTCTGCCACAAATGTTCTGCAAAGGGTTTCTCATGAGCCATCTCAGTTGGAAGGCTCTATGGTACTGGGGGGCCATCAAAATCTTAATTGACTGAGACTCTGGACCTTAGGCTAACTATACAGGCGACCATTCGCCCAGTAAATGTGGTGATCACCAGAAGCCATCAAGAGTAGGGCACTCCCTCTACAATTTGCAGAATTCTTCACTTGACAGTCCTCCTGTAGCTTCCTATCTACATAGCTCATGGAGGGCTCCTAGAGAATCAATGTATTTCCCTCTAGGTTCTGGGACATCACCCTCAGCCTTCTCCTTGACTGAAGGAACTTCAGACCACTTACAACATAACTTACAGACCCTGGGTATTCTGGGGTACCATATTCTAGGGACTTCTAGGTAAGTTAAGTATGTCGATCACGTGTATACCAGGTTTACCATGTTGAAAGAAGGTGCATAAACTCCTTACCACTGATTAGTGTAAAATGCACAGAGTTCTATAGCTAGCAAAACTTGGGTTCAACAAAAAGGCCAAAGCATTCGCAATGATCCTGAAGAAAGGGTACATTTCCAACACCATCCAAAATCCCGCCTCTGCAAAAAGATGTTGCCAACCAAGAATGCCTTAGATTTGGATCCTCAATCGATAAAGCACAAAGAGCATATTTTACATAGAGCATTAGAACACACTAAGGCTGCATAAAGATGTTTCCTGTATTCTAAAGAAATGTTCATATCCTGTAAGCCAACTCAAACAGTGCATACCAAACAGGACCGAAACGCCAATCGCAAAGCATTTCTCAACCTAAATCACAGTGAAACATGCCATCACAAACAACATCGATTATTTCTGCTAGACTGTAGTTGAAACCTTGTATTTATTTATTTATTTATTTATTTATTTGCAGGTTTGTACCGCGCTGGCTTTACTCCCGAAGGAGTATCTCCGCGCCTTTGGCTTCTACATAGGGTTTTGAGGGAAGGAGTCTTTAAAGCTGTTCTAGTCTGGGTTTACTGTTCAAACAAAAAGGTCTTCAACCTTTTCCTAAAGGGGAGATGGTCTACACATAGCCTAAGAGATACAGGGAGGCTGTTCCAGAGAGAGGGGCCAGCTATTGATAGGGTTTTAGTTCCGTGTCTGGCCTTCTTAGCTCTGGGTACACACAGAAGACCTTGTTCACTTGATCTTAGTGTCCGAGTAGGAATGTAGGGCGTAAATTTGGTGGTTAAGTATGCGGGGCCCATACCATGTAGGCTTTTGTGTATGATGCAGCATACCTTAAATTTTGCCCTCTGTCTGACAGATAGCCAATGCAATTTGGTCAGCAGGGGTTTGGAAGGCGTGCGGGGAGGAGCATTCAGAACCAGGCGGGCGGCCGTATTCTGAGCTACCTGGAGTCTGTTCATGACTCCCTCGTTGGCAGACAGGAGCAAGCCGTTACAGTAGTCCAGGCGACTCAGAACGAGTGCCTGGACCAGTGTCTTCCTACCTGCATCAGGTAGAAATGGGAAGATTTTCCGTAGCATGCCAATGACATGAAAGCATGCTCCCACCACCTGGTTGCCATGTTGTTTGAGGGTAAGCTCCTGATCTAGACGGACCCCCAGATTCTTGACAGTTTGTTTAGGTTTAGGCACTGGGCCAAGATCTTGTGGCCACCAATCTGGGGTCCAGAGCATTTTTGCCTCCCCAAACATCATGACTTCCGTCTTCCCCACGTTGCACTGCAGGTAGTTGGAGGACATCCATCGTGCCACCGCTTTCATGCCCTTGGAAAAAGAGTTTCTGACCTCAGGTGTAAAGATCTTAAAAGGAAAGAGGAGTTGAGTATCGTCTGCGTAAGATATTGGGATAAAACCAAACTTCTCATGATGTTGGCCAGGGGTGCCACATAGATGTTGAATAAGGTAGGGCTCAAACAAGAGCCCTGTGGCACCACCTTGGTGATCTCAACTTCCTCTGACCTGTATGCACCCATAGCTACTTGCTGGGTGCAGTCCTTCAAGAAACTCTTTAACCATGCCAAGGCTTCCTGCTTTAGGCCGATGTTAGCCAGTCTGGTGATCAAGATAGGGTGGGATACGGTATCAAATGCCGCAGACAGATCCAACAGCACCAGGACAGCAGAATAACCCCTGTCCTGGTACATGTGTAGATCGTCTGCGACAGTCAGCAGGGCGGTCTCCGTGCTATGTTTGGGTCTAAACCCAGATTGGGACTGGTCCAGTGCTTCAGTGGATTCAATGTATTTAGATAATTTGTTATTAACATGTTTTTCAGCAATTTTGCCTAGAAATGGGAGCAGGGAGATGGGTCTGAGGTTAGCTAATTCTTCCCAAGGAGTAGCAGTGTTTTTCCTCAGCGGTTTCACCAGAGCCTTTTTCCATCCCTTGGGAACCTGTCCCGTACTTAAAGAAAGATTGATAATTTGCTGGATAAAGGGTCCCAGAGCCGCAGCCAGGATGGGCATGATCCGTGCAGGGATAGTGTCAGTAGGAGATCCGCTCTTTATCATAGAGATGTTTCCTATTACTTCCTCCATAGATATAGGGGGGAAGGCAGAGAGGGAGTGCCTGATTGGCTTATCTGGTTCCAGGTTTATGATGAGCTCATTATCAGCGGTGTTCTGATAATTCAAAAGCATAATCTTGTTATAGATGGCATCTATTTTTTGGTTGAAAAACTGAGAGATGTTGTCACAGAGTTTTTGTGACGCTACTTCTGCACTTTCACATGCGGTGGGTTTTTAAGAAAAGTCTCTAAAATCTGGTAAAGAGTCTTGGGATTGTTACCAGCTGCTAATATTTGCGTCGCAATGTGGTTTTTCCTTGCTGCTCGGATGGCTTTGTGGTATAATTTCTGAGAACTTTTGTATGATTGTTTATCCTGATCTTGGCGAGATGCCCTCCATTTCTTCTCCAGTTTTCTGGTGGTTTGTTTGAGCACTCTAAGGTTCTCTGAAAACCAGATTTCCTGCTTATGTGCAGGTCTGGGCTTAAAGGTTTTTAGTGGAACAATGCTATCTATAGCTTTGAGGAGAGTTTCCTCATAAGTCTGTAGGGCATTGACAATGTTCTCTTCCTCATTTAAAATTGGTCCCACAAATTTTTTGCTAAAGTCTTGTTGGGTCAGCTTATGCCAGGGTCTTCTTTTATTCGCTAGGGTGAGGTTTCCGTTTCCACATGAGATAAGAGTGGGAGTGTAGAATTCTATTATAAAGTGGTCAGTCCACTCCACTTGATAGGGGGATTTACATTCGACCTGCAGGGAGTTTGTTAAAATTAGGTCTAGCGTGTGTCCTGCTTGATGAGTGGGTTCATCATTGATAGGCTTTAGACCCAGAGTGGCGAGGTCTGACAGCAGTGTCTGGGCTTCGCTGTTAGAATCCAACTCACTGTGGATGTTAAAATCTCCTACAAGAAGGAAGTCAGAGTCTTCATATATGTGGGGTGCTAATGCTTCCATCAGGGTGATGGATACATTTGCACAAGGCCCAGGGGGGCGGTATACCACTGCTCCCTTTCTGCTAGTTTTGTTCGAAGTATGGATTTTGAAAACTAATACTTCTAGGTTAGGGGTACAGATTTCATCCAATACCGTTATGTTCATTTCCTGTTTATGGACAATTGCTACCCCTCCGCCAACTTTAATAGGACGGTCCATCCTGACCATTTTGTACCCTGTAGGGATTCCCAGTGTTATGGCAGGGACGGAGTGAGGCTTAAGCCATGTTTCAGTCAAGAAGCATAGTTCCGGTTGATGGGAATTGATCAGATCCCATATTTCAGTAAAATGCTTCGGTAGGGATCTTATATTGCATAGCAGATTTTTAGTTTTAAGGGGAGTGTGATTCTTCTCATTTCCCATAGATTGGGGGTTAGAGTCCATCTGTTTCCTACCATGAGGACGCTGCTTAGCGGTGGCGGGAAAAATCTTACTAGCTACCGCTGCAGTAGTAAATTGTGATTTACATAATCGGCATGAGAAAGGGCCTTCTATGTTGTGTTCCGCCTCAGTTGGGCAGAACGTTGGTGAAGACTTTAGTATTTCTAATAATACCTGAGAGGTATACGTTAGCTGTCTGCCGGCGTGTCCCTCCATAGCCTTCGGCCCCTGGCCCCGGCCTGGCGCGGACAACATCGAAAACACAACAATGACTGCTTGGAGCACAGTTCACACCGACCATCACATCTACAACAGCACTACTTTTCCACACTTATTGACCAGCACCAGAAATGTTTTGTCGTCAAAAGTTCAATGCTCCAAGTCTCTTTTGAAAGGAACACTCGTTCAAAGCACCAGTGAACAGTCCTATTCATTCACAACATCAGTAACAAAGGTCATATGAAACAAATCATAAAAATATTGAGCTTCAATTACAGACCTAACAAATTCCAAATAAATTGACCGAAGTCCTGCTAAACTACTAGAAAGATATAATTAGCATGCAAATACTTAAACCCACAGAATCCAATACCCCAAAACTCCACAAAATTTGACTTAAGATCAGTAAAATAAATTATATCTTATAAAACTCTGTCTAAGAAGACCTCAAACAATCAAGTGATTCAGATGGAGCACTAGTACCTCTTTGCCATGTTAAACTTGCAAACAAACTACAAAACCTACCTGGGCGACTTTACTGGATGCTCCTGGCTTACGTCTTCAGATCTTGCTGCTTGCTTTTTAGGTTTCGTAACCTGGCGAGGGGCGAAGCCACTCCCAGATCGAAATCTGTTGTTTCTAATAGTGAGGTTAGGACAGCCTCTGTTTCCAATTGGCTAGCTCCATAAATGGAGGCTAGCCATTGGGAGGCAGAGGCTGTCAATCGCGCTTTCTCTCGAAAACGCGATTCGGGGGCGTTTCTGGTGCTTTTTTTAAGCCCCGCCCCTTTGTCCCGGGCCGCGCTGCCATTGGCTGCCGGCCCGGGACACCCCCGTGATGTCATTCCAGGGCCGTGCTGTGATTGGCTGCCGGCCGGGACACCCCCGTGACGTCAGCCAATCACAGCGCGGCCCGGGACCTGACTTGTTTTACTTTCCTTGCTCTCTTCTGCGCTGCCTCATTCAGAGCGCCCCTAGGAGAGAGAGGGAAACTGGAAAGCTGTGGCGTCAATCACAAGGTTTACGGTGCAGGCCGGGGTCCCGGCATCGGCACTCCTAGGGGCATGGGGTGCAGGAGGGGAAGGAAGAGCAAAGCCGGCTGTGCGCAGAGCGGTCGCTCCTCGCTCGCACACATAAGGGGGCTGCAGAAGGGAGCAGCTGCTGGTCGCAGAGATCGACACAGAGCCGCGTGTGAGGTAAGGTGCCCGGCTGCTCCTCGCCTCTTTCACGTGCGCGAGCAGCTATGCCGGTCCATGTTATTTTCTGCATTTAGCCCCGCTTACCATGTGATAAATTATGCCTTAGAAGGACCAGGAGGCAAGCACTTTGAATTGGAGGAGTAAGTCAAAGCTCACAAACGGGAAGAGCTCTCAAAAACAAGATCCCCGTGTGCTTGCAAATGGTGAAGCTCTAGCTGTCTGGAAGAGTAAAATAATTAGGCGCTTGCCAGGTTGCTAGAAAGCCGGTGTGTTTACATTGTGGTTCCTATTGTAATGGCTGCCCAGCGTTGGTGGTCATTCGCACTACAAGCCCCATCACTCCTAGCGCTGTGACCTCACGCTACCCCTCCATCAACAGGTCACCAACCTTGTAGTCCATTTGATTCTTTGAGGTCGTATTTGTTAGTCTCATAAAACTGCTTTTCCCAGGGGTCATTTATTCACTCTACGTGAGCCTTGCTCTCCATGTAGAGGCGTTTGTACAGCAAGAGTCCTATTCGTGCCTGAGGCCAAATCGCCATTCTCTATTAGTACTGCAACTCCCAAAGTGAATAGGAGAAGTGGGGTTTGTCTCTTTTCGTGACTACATTTCCCATTCTGCCATGCGTCTCAGGCACATACAACTGCGCACTGCAGAGACACATAGATATAGGTCATATCATGCATCTGTGGATGCTGCATATCGGAAGGAACACAGCAGTTTCCCTCCTAAGAACCCATTTGACGGCGCGTTCTAGCACACTCTCCTATAGGGGCACCACTTAGGCACTCTATAGGAAGCGTGCATTAGCCTAGACTTATATCGACGCTAGGAGACTCCAGCAAAGCCTATTTAAGAACCTACGGATAAAAAATGCAGATATCTGGAAGCGGCATTTATACACCCAACTATTCACACGCCCACTTTACAACCTTAATTGGTATACACCCCAAGCATATCTTTGCTTTAGAAGGCACCCGCTGGCGCTATGCAGAAACGCACACTGACGAGCTCCATGTTCACGGGTCTTAGAATGCTGCACCTAAGGATGGACCACACGGATAAAAGGTTTTATTTATAGACGACCGCAATAAACCAACATTGATGGCACCCACCAGCACACTCTTTTATATACCTGCTTTTCTTGGCTATCTTACGCACAACATACAAAGTCTCAGACTGTAGTGTCTCAGGGACTCCACAGATACAAATATCAGTGAAAGATACACTGCACGGATAACATGCAGCTACCCATAGGCGCGGGATGTTCAGGGACCAACTACACATTCTCTTCCCATACGGGCGCGCTTGAAAACAAGCGAATTTCGCTTATTAAAACTTACGGGCTTAATATAAAACCACACGCTTTAGAACAAGGCGGACATTCCAAATATATGAGCACATCTGCTACATACTTCTGTTTACAGACCGTCTAGTCCCACATCCATAGTTGACGCATACATTTGTATCAGATCGTTGTAAAGCTACTATTTTCATGCGGACCTCGCTTGAGCTCCACATCTTGAATAAAGGATTGACTGATAGACTCATAGAATCTGCATTCACGTAGTTCACTATAAACTGTAGTTGACAACATATGCTGGCCCATGTGTTATGTTATCTGTCTAGTAAAAGGTACAACTGGCACTTCTGTGGCATCTTTGGCGCTCAACTAAAATAAGACTATTTACATAAAGCTACTAGCAAAATTAATTTTTCAGCATATACTGTCGGTGACATCATGTTTTAGTATATAGACCCCTTCAGGACAGGCCTGGTGATTTGTGAGCTGTGATGTAACTTACTTTTGGGAGGGGATGAGCAAAAGAAAAAAGAACAGATGATTGTCGGAATGCTGAAACAAATCAAATGTTTAATGGTTTATTTAGGTCAGTGATACTCAAAGTACAGCCCAGGGACTGCATGCGGCCCTCCCGACCCTTTACATGCCCCCCCCCCCTCCCCCCCCCCCCAAGGTTCAAAGAAGCACTGGGATGCTGTTTACTCGACTCCACTAAACATAAAAACATGTTAAATACACGTGAAAATGTTTCTTGAAATGTTAATTGAATCTTGCAGCAAACGTTTAAGATATGATAAAGTAAATTCAAAATGTGTATTTCATTAACCGTTAGAACCGTTTCATCCCAGTACATCAGGTTACAGTAGTGCATTGAGAAGTATTTTTATTGGGTTGTTATTCGCACCCCCAGGAATGGCATGTGTGCTCCGTGGCAATGCAAAGCACCTGGATTCGATTCCCATCATAGTCCGTTTTTAATGGCTCCGTAGTTTTTTCATAACCGACTTCACGCAGGAGTAAGCACACGAAGAAGAGCTGCTGAATTTCCATGGAGGACATGACATTACCTTTCTTTATGTTTCTTCTTTCCTGCTCACGTCCCTGAGTTCCTCTTAATGCTTGCTTCTACCTGAGGGTTGTGTCTTTTTTTCGAGCGAGATCTGCTAGAGTTTATTAGGATATTTTTCTGCCCTCTACTGGAGGTTTGACATCGGAATGGATTTCACGCGCAGAAGAGAAGGCAATTTCTAGTGCTTCTTGTATACACTGATTTAAGTTTTTTTTTAGGTTTTGCCTAGCGAAAGCTGCGCTCTGCGCAGCTTTTCGCGCAGGCGAAATCCTGTTGAGAACTGTAGGGTGCTTTGGGTCGGCCCTCGTCATTGATTGGCTGGCTCCGTAAACGGAGCCTTGCCATTGGACGAGGGGCCTGTCCGTCAATGCCGGACCAGACACGGGGGCGTTCCTGACATTCTTTGCCTTTTGCCGACGTCACGCGACGCCGGGAACGCCCCCGAGTCTGTTCCGGCATTGCCGGCACCTCCCTTGCTCTACTGTCATCACCACAACACTGCGCCCATTTTATCCCAAGCTAAACACTCGGAGAGGCGCAGTGACCGGGTCTTTGAAGGCCGCTCTCCCAATGAAAACAAGTTTTCTCTCCGAGTCAGCACGAGCAGGAAGACGAGCAGCGCGCCTCCCAGCTGGCCTCTCTCGCATCAGCATCCAGAGCTGCCCTGCGCGGTGTGTAGCTTCAGTGTAGCTTCAGAGTGCAGAGTGGAGCTTCAGAGTGGAGCTTCAGAGTGGAGCTTCAGAGTGGAGCTTCAGAGTGGAGCTTCAGAGTGGAGCTTCAGAGTGGAGCTTCAGAGTGGAGCTTCAGAGTGGAGCTTCAGAGTGGAGCTTCAGAGTGCAGAGTGGAGCTTCAGAGTGCAGAGTGGAGCTTCAGAGTGGAGCTTCAGAGTGGAGCTTCAGAGTGGAGCTTCAGAGTGGAGCTTCAGAGTGGAGCTTCAGAGTGGAACTTCAGAGTGGAGCTTCAGAGTGGAACTTCAGAGTGCAGCTTCAGAGTGGAGCTTCAGAGTGCAGAGTGGAGCTTCAGAGTGGAGCTTCAGAGTGCAGAGTGGAGCTTCAGAGTGCAGATTCAGAGTGGAGCTTCAGAGTGCAGAGTGGAGCTTCAGAGTGCAGATTCAGAGTGGAGCTTCAGAGTGCAGAGTGGAGCTTCAGAGTGGAGCTTCAGAGTGGAGCTTCAGAGTGGAGCTTCAGAGTGGAGCTTCAGAGTGCAGAGTGGAGCTTCAGAGTGGAGCTTCAGAGTGCAGAGTGGAGCTTCAGAGTGGAGCTTCAGAGTGCAGAGTGGAGCTTCAGAGTGGAGCTTCAGAGTGCAGAGTGGAGCTTCAGAGTGGAGCTTCAGAGTGCAGAGTGGAGCTTCAGAGTGGAGCTTCAGAGTGGAGCTTCAGAGTGCAGAGTGGAGCTTCAGAGTGGAGCTTCAGAGTGCAGAGTGGAGCTTCAGAGTGGAGCTTCAGAGTGCAGAGTGGAGCTTCAGAGTGGAGCTTCAGAGTGCAGAGTGGAGCTTCAGAGTGGAGCTTCAGAGTGGAGCTTCAGAGTGGAGCTTCAGAGTGGAGCTTCAGAGTGGAGCTTCAGAGTGGAGCTTCAGAGTGGAGCTTCAGAGTGGAGCTTCAGAGTGGAACTTCAGAGTGGAGCTTCAGAGTGGAGCTTCAGAGTGGAGCTTCAGAGTGGAGCTTCAGAGTGGAGCTTCAGAGTGGAGCTTCAGAGTGGAGCTTCAGAGTGGAGCTTCAGAGTGGAGCTTCAGAGTGGAGCTTCAGAGTGCAGAGTGGAGCTTCAGAGTGGAGCTTCAGAGTGGAGCTTCAGAGTGCAGAGTGGAGCTTCAGAGTGGAGCTTCAGAGTGGAGCTTCAGAGTGGAGCTTCAGAGTGCAGAGTGGAGCTTCAGAGTGGAGCTTCAGAGTGCAGAGTGGAGCTTCAGAGTGCAGATTCAGAGTGGAGCTTCAGAGTGCAGATTCAGAGTGGAGCTTCAGAGTGCAGATTCAGAGTGGAGCTTCAGAGTGCAGAGTGGAGCTTCAGAGTGGAGCTTCAGAGTGGAGCTTCAGAGTGGAGCTTCAGAGTGGAGCTGCAGAGTGCAGAGTGGAGCTTCAGAGTGGAGCTTCAGAGTGCAGAGTGGAGCTTCAGAGTGGAGCTTCAGAGTGCAGAGTGGAGCTTCAGAGTGGAGCTTCAGAGTGCAGAGTGGAGCTTCAGAGTGGAGCTTCAGAGTGCAGAGTGGAGCTTCAGAGTGGAGCTTCAGAGTGGAGCTTCAGAGTGCAGAGTGGAGCTTCAGAGTGGAGCTTCAGAGTGCAGAGTGGAGCTTCAGAGTGGAGCTTCAGAGTGCAGAGTGGAGCTTCAGAGTGGAGCTTCAGAGTGCAGAGTGGAGCTTCAGAGTGGAGCTTCAGAGTGCAGAGTGGAGCTTCAGAGTGCAGAGTGGAGCTTCAGAGTGGAGCTTCAGAGTGCAGAGTGGAGCTTCAGAGTGCAGATTCAGAGTGGAGCTTCAGAGTGCAGATTCAGAGTGGAGCTTCAGAGTGCAGAGTGGAGCTTCAGAGTGCAGATTCAGAGTGGAGCTTCAGAGTGCAGAGTGGAGCTTCAGAGTGGAGCTTCAGAGTGGAGCTTCAGAGTGGAGCTTCAGAGTGGAGCTTCAGAGTGGAGCTTCAGAGTGCAGAGTGCAGAGTGGAGCTTCAGAGTGCAGAGTGGAGCTTCAGAGTGGAGCTTCAGAGTGCAGAGTGGAGCTTCAGAGTGGAGCTTCAGAGTGCAGAGTGGAGCTTCAGAGTGGAGCTTCAGAGTGCAGAGTGGAGCTTCAGAGTGGAGCTTCAGAGTGGAGCTTCAGAGTGGAGCTTCAGAGTGGAGCTTCAGAGTGGAGCTTCAGAGTGCAGAGTGGAGCTTCAGAGTGGAGCTTCAGAGTGCAGAGTGGAGCTTCAGAGTGGAGCTTCAGAGTGCAGAGTGGAGCTTCAGAGTGGAGCTTCAGAGTGCAGAGTGGAGCTTCAGAGTGGAGCTTCAGAGTGCAGAGTGGAGCTTCAGAGTGGAGCTTCAGAGTGCAGAGTGGAGCTTCAGAGTGGAGCTTCAGAGTGCAGAGTGGAGCTTCAGAGTGGAGCTTCAGAGTGCAGAGTGGAGCTTCAGAGTGGAGCTTCAGAGTGGAGCTTCAGAGTGGAGCTTCAGAGTGGAGCTTCAGAGTGGAGCTTCAGAGTGGAGCTTCAGAGTGGAGCTTCAGAGTGCAGAGTGGAGCTTCAGAGTGGAGCTTCAGAGTGGAGCTTCAGAGTGCAGAGTGGAGCTTCAGAGTGGAGCTTCAGAGTGGAGCTTCAGAGTGCAGAGTGGAGCTTCAGAGTGGAGCTTCAGAGTGCAGAGTGGAGCTTCAGAGTGGAGCTTCAGAGTGCAGAGTGGAGCTTCAGAGTGGAGCTTCAGAGTGCAGAGTGGAGCTTCAGAGTGCAGATTCAGAGTGGAGCTTCAGAGTGCAGAGTGGAGCTTCAGAGTGCAGATTCAGATTGGAGCTTCAGAGTGCAGAGTGGAGCTTCAGAGTGGAGCTTCAGAGTGGAGCTTCAGAGTGCAGAGTGGAGCTTCAGAGTGGAGCTTCAGAGTGGAGCTTCAGAGTGGAGCTTCAGAGTGGAGCTTCAGAGTGGAGCTTCAGAGTGGAGCTTCAGAGTGCAGAGTGGAGCTTCAGAGTGGAGCTTCAGAGTGCAGAGTGGAGCTTCAGAGTGGAGCTTCAGAGTGCAGAGTGGAGCTTCAGAGTGGAGCTTCAGAGTGGAGCTTCAGAGTGCAGAGTGGAGCTTCAGAGTGGAGCTTCAGAGTGCAGAGTGGAGCTTCAGAGTGGAGCTTCAGAGTGCAGAGTGGAGCTTCAGAGTGGAGCTTCAGAGTGCAGAGTGGAGCTTCAGAGTGGAGCTTCAGAGTGCAGAGTGGAGCTTCAGAGTGGAGCTTCAGAGTGGAGCTTCAGAGTGGAGCTTCAGAGTGGAGCTTCAGAGTGGAGCTTCAGAGTGGAGCTTCAGAGTGGAGCTTCAGAGTGGAGCTTCAGAGTGGAGCTTCAGAGTGGAGCTTCAGAGTGGAGCTGCAGAGTGGAGCTGCAGAGTGCAGATTCAGCTTCAGAGTGGAGCTTCAGAGTGGAGCTTCAGAGTGGAGCTGCAGAGTGCAGATTCAGAGTGCAGAGTGGAGCTTCAGAGTGCAGATTCAGAGTGGAGCTTCAGAGTGCAGATTCAGAGTGGAGCTTCAGAGTGGAGCTTCAGAGTGGAGCTTCAGAGTGGAGCTTCAGAGTGGAGCTTCAGAGTGGAGCTTCAGAGTGGAGCTTCAGAGTGGAGCTTCAGAGTGGAGCTTCAGAGTGGAGCTTCAGAGTGGAGCTTCAGAGTGGAGCTTCAGAGTGCAGAGTGGAGCTTCAGAGTGGAGCTTCAGAGTGCAGAGTGGAGCTTCAGAGTGGAGCTTCAGAGTGCAGAGTGGAGCTTCAGAGTGGAGCTTCAGAGTGCAGAGTGGAGCTTCAGAGTGCAGAGTGGAGCTTCAGAGTGCAGAGTGGAGCTTCAGAGTGGAGCTTCAGAGTGGAGCTTCAGAGTGGAGCTTCAGAGTGGAGCTTCAGAGTGGAGCTTCAGAGTGGAGCTTCAGAGTGCAGAGTGGAGCTTCAGAGTGGAGCTTCAGAGTGCAGAGTGGAGCTTCAGAGTGGAGCTTCAGAGTGCAGAGTGGAGCTTCAGAGTGGAGCTTCAGAGTGGAGCTTCAGAGTGGAGCTTCAGAGTGGAGCTTCAGAGTGGAGCTTCAGAGTGGAGCTTCAGAGTGGAGCTTCAGAGTGGAGCTTCAGAGTGGAGCTTCAGAGTGCAGAGTGGAGCTTCAGAGTGCAGAGTGGAGCTTCAGAGTGGAGCTTCAGAGTGCAGAGTGGAGCTTCAGAGTGCAGAGTGGAGCTTCAGAGTGGAGCTTCAGAGTGGAGCTTCAGAGTGGAGCTTCAGAGTGGAGCTTCAGAGTGGAGCTTCAGAGTGGAGCTTCAGAGTGGAGCTTCAGAGTGGAGCTTCAGAGTGGAGCTTCAGAGTGGAGCTTCAGAGTGGAGCTTCAGAGTGGAGCTTCAGAGTGCAGAGTGGAGCTTCAGAGTGGAGCTTCAGAGTGGAGCTTCAGAGTGGAGCTTCAGAGTGGAGCTTCAGAGTGGAGCTTCAGAGTGGAGCTTCAGAGTGGAGCTTCAGAGTGGAGCTTCAGAGTGGAGCTTCAGAGTGGAGCTTCAGAGTGGAGCTTCAGAGTGCAGAGTGGAGCTTCAGAGTGCAGAGTGGAGCTTCAGAGTGCAGAGTGGAGCTTCAGAGTGGAGCTTCAGAGTGCAGAGTGGAGCTTCAGAGTGGAGCTTCAGAGTGGAGCTTCAGAGTGGAGCTTCAGAGTGGAGCTTCAGAGTGGAGCTTCAGAGTGGAGCTTCAGAGTGGAGCTTCAGAGTGGAGCTTCAGAGTGGAGCTTCAGAGTGGAGCTTCAGAGTGGAGCTTCAGAGTGGAGCTTCAGAGTGGAGCTTCAGAGTGCAGAGTGGAGCTTCAGAGTGGAGCTTCAGAGTGCAGAGTGGAGCTTCAGAGTGCAGAGTGGAGCTTCAGAGTGGAGCTTCAGAGTGGAGCTTCAGAGTGGAGCTTCAGAGTGGAGCTTCAGAGTGGAGCTTCAGAGTGGAGCTTCAGAGTGGAGCTTCAGAGTGGAGCTTCAGAGTGGAGCTTCAGAGTGGAGCTTCAGAGTGGAGCTTCAGAGTGGAGCTTCAGAGTGGAGCTTCAGAGTGCAGATTCAGAGTGGAGCTTCAGAGTGCAGATTCAGAGTGCAGATTCAGAGTGGAGCTTCAGAGTGGAGCTTCAGAGTGCAGAGTGGAGCTTCAGAGTGCAGAGTGGAGCTTCAGAGTGCAGAGTGGAGCTTCAGAGTGCAGAGTGGAGCTTCAGAGTGCAGAGTGGAGCTTCAGAGTGCAGATTCAGAGTGGAGCTTCAGAGTGCAGATTCAGAGTGGAGCTTCAGAGTGGAGCTTCAGAGTGGAGCTTCAGAGTGGAGCTTCAGAGTGGAGCTTCAGAGTGGAGCTTCAGAGTGCAGAGTGGAGCTTCAGAGTGGAGCTTCAGAGTGCAGAGTGGAGCTTCAGAGTGGAGCTGCAGAGTGCAGAGTGGAGCTTCAGAGTGGAGCTGCAGAGTGCAGATTCAGAGTGCAGAGTGGAGCTTCAGAGTGCAGATTCAGAGTGGAGCATCAGAGTGCAGAGTGCAGAGTGGAGCTTCAGAGTGCAGATTCAGAGTGGAGCTTCAGAGTGCAGAGTGGAGCTTCAGAGTGCAGAGTGGAGCTTCAGAGTGCAGAGTGGAGCTTCAGAGTGCAGAGTGGAGCTTCAGAGTGCAGAGTGGAGCTTCAGAGTGCAGCTTCAGAGTGGAGCTTCAGAGTGCAGCTTCAGAGTGGAGCTTCAGAGTGGAGCTTCAGAGTGGAGCTTCAGAGTGGAGCTTCAGAGTGGAGCTTCAGAGTGGAGCTTCAGAGTGGAGCTTCAGAGTGGAGCTTCAGAGTGGAGCTTCAGAGTGGAGCTTCAGAGTGGAGCTTCAGAGTGGAGCTTCAGAGTGGAGCTTCAGAGTGGAGCTTCAGAGTGCAGATTCAGAGTGCAGCTTCAGAGTGGAGCTTCAGAGTGCAGAGTGGAGCTTCAGAGTGGAGCTTCAGAGTGCAGAGTGGAGCTTCAGAGTGGAGCTTCAGAGTGGAGCTTCAGAGTGGAGCTTCAGAGTGGAGCTTCAGAGTGGAGCTTCAGAGTGGAGCTTCAGAGTGGAGCTTCAGAGTGGAGCTTCAGAGTGCAGCTTCAGAGTGGAGCTTCAGAGTGGAGCTTCAGAGTGGAGCTTCAGAGTGGAGCTTCAGAGTGGAGCTTCAGAGTGGAGCTTCAGAGTGGAGCTTCAGAGTGGAGCTTCAGAGTGGAGCTTCAGAGTGGAGCTTCAGAGTGGAGCTTCAGAGTGGAGCTTCAGAGTGGAGCTTCAGAGTGGAGCTTCAGAGTGGAGCTTCAGAGTGGAGCTTCAGAGTGGAGCTTCAGAGTGGAGCTTCAGAGTGGAGCTTCAGAGTGGAGCTTCAGAGTGGAGCTTCAGAGTGCAGAGTGGAGCTTCAGAGTGCAGAGTGGAGCTTCAGAGTGCAGAGTCAGAGTGGAGCTTCAGAGTGGAGCTTCAGAGTGGAGCTTCAGAGTGGAGCTTCAGAGTGGAGCTTCAGAGTGGAGCTTCAGAGTGGAGCTTCAGAGTGGAGCTTCAGAGTGGAGCTTCAGAGTGGAGCTTCAGAGTGGAGCTTCAGAGTGCAGAGTGGAGCTTCAGAGTGGAGCTTCAGAGTGGAGCTTCAGAGTGGAGCTTCAGAGTGGAGCTTCAGAGTGGAGCTTCAGAGTGGAGCTTCAGAGTGCAGAGTGGAGCTTCAGAGTGGAGCTTCAGAGTGCAGAGTGGAGCTTCAGAGTGGAGCTTCAGAGTGGAGCTTCAGAGTGGAGCTTCAGAGTGCAGAGTGGAGCTTCAGAGTGGAGCTTCAGAGTCAGAGTGGAGCTTCAGAGTGGAGCTTCAGAGTCAGAGTGGAGCTTCAGAGTGCAGAGTCAGAGTGGAGCTTCAGAGTGCAGAGTCAGAGTGGAGCTTCAGAGTGGAGCTTCAGAGTGGAGCTTCAGAGTGGAGCTTCAGAGTGGAGCTTCAGAGTGGAGCTTCAGAGTGGAGCTTCAGAGTGGAGCTTCAGAGTGGAGCTTCAGAGTGGAGCTTCAGAGTGGAGCTTCAGAGTGGAGCATCAGAGTGGAGCTTCAGAGTGGAGCTTCAGAGTGGAGCTTCAGAGTGGAGCTTCAGAGTGCAGAGTGGAGCTTCAGAGTGCAGAGTGGAGCTTCAGAGTGGAGCTTCAGAGTGGAGCTTCAGAGTGGAGCTTCAGAGTGGAGCTTCAGAGTGGAGCTTCAGAGTGGAGCTTCAGAGTGGAGCTTCAGAGTGGAGCTTCAGAGTGGAGCTTCAGAGTGGAGCTTCAGAGTGGAGCTTCAGAGTGCAGAGTGGAGCTGCAGATTCAGAGTGGAGCTGCAGATTCAGAGTGGAGCTGCAGAGTGCAGATTCAGAGTGCAGAGTGGAGCTTCAGAGTGCAGATTCAGAGTGCAGAGTGGAGCTTCAGAGTGGAGCTTCAGAGTGGAGCTTCAGAGTGGAGCTTCAGAGTGGAGCTTCAGAGTGCAGATTAAGAGTGGAGCTTCAGAGTGCAGATTAAGAGTGCAGATTAAGAGTGCAGATTAAGAGTGCAGATTAAGAGTGCAGATTCAGAGTGGAGCTTCAGAGTGCAGAGTGGAGCTGCAGAGTGCAGATTCAGAGTGCAGAGTGGAGCTTCAGAGTGCAGATTCAGAGTGCAGAGTGGAGCTTCAGAGTGCAGATTCAGAGTGGAGCTTCAGAGTGCAGATTCAGAGTGGAGCTTCAGAGTGCAGAGTGGAGCTTCAGAGTGCAGATTCAGAGTGGAGCATCAGAGTGCAGATTCAGAGTGGAGCATCAGAGTGCAGATTCAGAGTGCAGAGTGGAGCTGCAGATTCAGAGTGGAGCTGCAGAGTGCAGATTCAGAGTGCAGAGTGGAGCTTCAGAGTGCAGATTCAGAGTGGAGCATCAGAGTGCAGATTCAGAGTGGAGCTTCAGAGTTCAGAGTGGAGCTTCAGAGTGCAGATTCAGAGTGGAGCTTCAGAGTGCAGAGTGGAGCTTCAGAGTGCAGATTCAGAGTGGAGCTTCAGAGTGCAGAGTGGAGCTTCAGAGTGCAGATTCAGAGTGGAGCTTCAGAGTGCAGAGTGGAGCTTCAGAGTGGAGCTTCAGAGTGCAGAGTGGAGCTTCAGAGTGCAGAGTGGAGCTTCAGAGTGGAGCTTCAGAGTGGAGCTTCAGAGTGGAGCTTCAGAGTGGAGCTTCAGAGTGGAGCTTCAGAGTGGAGCTTCAGAGTGGAGCTTCAGAGTGGAGCTTCAGAGTGGAGCTTCAGAGTGGAGCTTCAGAGTGGAGCTTCAGAGTGGAGCTTCAGAGTGGAGCTTCAGAGTGCAGATTCAGAGTGGAGCTTCAGAGTGCAGAGTGGAGCTTCAGAGTGCAGATTCAGAGTGGAGCTTCAGAGTGCAGAGTGGAGCTTCAGAGTGCAGAGTGGAGCTTCAGAGTGCAGAGTGGAGCTTCAGAGTGCAGAGTGGAGCTTCAGAGTGCAGAGTGGAGCTTCAGAGTGCAGAGTGGAGCTTCAGAGTGCAGAGTGGAGCTTCAGAGTGCAGAGTGGAGCTTCAGAGTGGAGCTTCAGAGTGGAGCTTCAGAGTGGAGCTTCAGAGTGGAGCTTCAGAGTGGAGCTTCAGAGTGGAGCTTCAGAGTGGAGCTTCAGAGTGGAGCTTCAGAGTGGAGCATCAGAGTGGAGCATCAGAGTGGAGCATCAGAGTGGAGCATCAGAGTGGAGCATCAGAGTGGAGCATCAGAGTGGAGCATCAGAGTGGAGCATCAGAGTGGAGCTTCAGAGTGCAGAGTGGAGCTTCAGAGTGCAGAGTGGAGCTTCAGAGTGCAGAGTGGAGCTTCAGAGTGGAGCTTCAGAGTGGAGCTTCAGAGTGTCAAGAGCAATGCCAATAGCTCTAACTTTAACAAAGGCAAAACCATTGCATTGTAAATGCTTGTTTAGCTCTTGGGCTGAGAGGTTTGTCAAGTTCTCTTAGGTTTAGGAGTTGCATCCTTAAGGAAACTGGTCCTCAAGATGATTGTGGACTCTGATCTATCATTCGTACCTCAGGTGAACAGGTATATGAAGATTGCCACCCGCCACAATCCACATGGACCACATTGGTTCTTGCAATGGACACATCAAGACTAGACAACTGCAGTGCCATCTGCGTTGGATGTATGGGACCTGGCCCCCTACTGTGCTTTGGGCCTTGTTCCTGGGACCCGCAAGTAAGCTTTAAGCATTTTCGCCTCCCGAAATTGCTGCGGCTGGACCTTTCCGCTCGACTTTTGACATTTTGCTTTCTTTTCTGTGGGTCCAGGGCATGTTGATTTAGTGTTTATCTTTCTTTTATATCTTTATTTGGCCTTTTTTCCCACGTTCGAGTCTCTATTTATATTGTTGCTTGCATGCCCAAACTGTAACGCCTCTTTTGCTAACGTAATTCAGACCTGTAATTTGACCTGTTTACATGCTGCATTTCTACACTTCTTCAGAACCATGGCTCACACTTTGCTCTGTGTGGGTGTGGGGGGGGGGGGCTGTGTGAGGGGGGGCTCTGTGTGGGTGTGTGGGGGGGCTCTGTGTTGGTGTGTGGGGGGCTCGTTGGGTGTGTGTGTGGGGGGGCTCTGTGTGTGTGGGGGGGCTCTCTGTGGGTTTGGCATTTGCGAGAGATTAAGCTATTGGCATTGTAAATGACAATGCCATTTATTTATCTGTTTTCAAAACCAACACATAAATAAAAATGTTGTCATTTTAAAATGCCAATAGCTCTAACTTTTGCAAAGGCGAAACCGTTGCATTGTAAATGCTTGTTTATTATTGCAGAACTAATACTGAGTTGATGATAAAAATCCCCACTCCCGGAGACCATTGTTTTATAGAAGATGAAATTTATCAATCAAAAATTAAATTGAAACAAAAGAGTGACAAATCACAGAATGTTATTTGTAGAACATCAGCTGTGACTAATGAGCATCCTCTGTGGAAACATGCCCCACCAAATTGAGAGTAGTTAGATACACAGGAGTCGTTATGGTCACAAATCTCATCTCTACCGCCGGCCTGAAAAAATATGATCATATCACCCCCCCATCTGGGTGGAATACCATAGGTTCTCAATGAAAGCCAGCATCATTTTCAAAGCCAATCTAATCCTTCACAAAACATTACCACCATCACACATGCTTATGTTGCAGGCAAATTCACCATCTATAGCAGATTTAGACACATTCACAATGCCATTAGACTAAATACTTGGGAGCTCATCATGATTTCTTTTGCTTATTGTCATAGTGTAGCGTGGGTGTGTGGACAGGCGGTGGTCTTACTACAGGGGAAGTAGGAACAGGCTGGAGACTTGTTCTGCGTAAGGATGGCTTTATTTTTATGAAGGTTTTTCGAGTCCTGAAAGTGAGTCTTTCTCTGGCAAAGTCGGCCCGCTCCGTGGTGGCGTCCGGTCTGGTGGAGGATGACGAGGCTGTCCTCTTCTTCCCCTCGCTGGTATGGATCTCCTCAAGGGGCTTGGGGCTTCGTATGCAGAGTCGGCTCCGAGAAAAGAGAAACCAACAGAGGGACACCGTCAGTCACGTTATCTGATATCGAACAACCCACGGGACCCATGTGTAGTGAGGGAACACCAGTGCTTCACAGAGTCTTGTCGGTGCTCGGTGCTCGGGAGATAGTGAGGTTCGAGGGGGGGCAGTTTAGGAAGGTAGGAAGTGATGGAAGGGACAGGAAGGTGCGGAGCGGACTATTTACACTATGTAACACGGGCCCCCTTGCCCCTGACCCAAGCTGCCCAACGCCGCCGTACCTGTGACAGCCACACTCCTCCCTCGGGAGTGTGGCACGGCGGTTCGCCGAGCCGTTGGCCTCCTGGCTTTCCTCCGTCTCCCGCTCTCTCTCCTTCGGTCTCCTCTCGTCCTCTCCTCGGCTCTCCGTCCTCCTCCCGATCCTCGTCTCGCCTCTCCCGCTCCACTTCCTCCTGGGTGAAAACACACCACGAATAGAGGGCTTCCTGGCTTTTCTCCAACCCGGGTCCGCCTACGTCATGAGGGGGCGTGGTCTCCTCATCTGCGAAGGCCCAGTTAAAGGTGCCCTCCTGAATTTCCTCTCCGTCCTCGGAAAGCAGCGGACTGGTGTCCCATTCGGACTGAGGAGAAGGAGGGGAAGTATCATCAACAATCCACCATGGTATCGGTGTTCCCCTTCCCACCCCGTTACACATAGTCGTGGTGATTGTTACATCTTTGGTTGGGTCTCACGATGCTGACATCTACCCCATCTACCGCAGACGTAGGAGAGGGTGCATCTGCAAAAGATAGAGATATTATCAGGGAAACTAGTCGGATGCTACACGTAGATTTGTCAAAAGGACATTTTACGCTCAATGCATATGCTCATTTGTTGTATGGATATGTGGATACAATGGAAGCGAAAGATTGTTATGTGTGTATGAAATTACCAGCATCAGTAGAAGAGGGCATCCGATAGCATCACTTACCTTTGACATATGGCATCACAAGAAGTGTGTTGCTGAGCATGTTTTATAGTGAGCCCCATTTTGAGTACTATTTTTCAAATTATGAGGTGGTACTCTAAGAAGTTCCAGTCCTAAGGTACATGAATAAGTTTGATTACTATAAGGAGGTAGAGAGGATGTCTACGTATTTCATGCCTACTATTACTTTAGATACATCATATGCTCATAGACACAATTTGACTTGCATGTTGAATGACATTTAAAAGAAATTTGTGGATCAGATAGAAGATCGACATAGACAGAACTTATTTAGACCTGACCCAAAGCATAAGGTTATCCCATGGACTCAGGAAGAATTAGATCATAAGGCAAAGGGAAGTTCTGGTCCAATGGCTTTAGACGTTGACCAAAAAGGAAAGTTATGCATTAGACAACCGTCAACTTATTATGACAAAATATTTGTGGGTGAGAGTGATTGTGAACACATTTTCTTAATAGAGGAGGCGATAAGAAAGGCGTTATTGGACAAATTAGTCATAGTACCAAATGTGTATGTTGTGTGTGGAAAAAGTGCTTATGTGAAATTGCCCAAAAATTGGTAGGGTACAGGCTACTTAGCAGTGGTATTTCCTAAAATCTTTCATGTAGATGGTCTATGGCCCTTAGAGGGAAAAGGCGTTCACAGAAGAAAACGTGGTGCAAGTGATGGAGAAAATGTTGAAGATGTATTTGGAGCTATGATACCAAGTGTGGGTGTGATCTTGAATGAAGTGAAAATTAGAAAGTTGGCAACAATAGTGGATAAACTCTCTGAGAATATGGGCCAAATATTGTTACTCGATGGAGAGATGGTCTGGATAAGGGCTATGGTTCTTCAAAATTGTCTTGCTTTAGACGTCCTATTGGCAAAAGCCAGAGGAGTCTGTAAATTATTGAAAGTTCAACAGTGCTGCACGTATATTCCTGACAATAGTCGGGAAATACGAAAAATATATCAGTAATATTTCAGAGATGCACCAACCTTTACATGATTTGGCTACAGATGGGATTTGGGAACAAATGGGCAAGGGATTTGGGAAGATTAGAAGCTGGTTTTGGAAGCATGGGACAAGGAATAATTGGATACATTTTGAAACCCATCATAATAACAGTCATTTGTATCATTGTGTTATTGGGAGCCATCAAAGCTAATAAATGGCAAGCGCATGCCATAATGAAAACTCCTTGAAGAAACGAGAGTAGCAGATAGAACGCGACTTCAGTCATTATCTGCATCTTAAGGGGTTAAAAAGATTCAGACAGGGATGGCAAGCTACAACTTCTGTTTAGGTTGATCCCTTCTGAAAGGAGAAAACTGAAAGATAGTAAGATAATGGTGTTATGAGACTAGTCATAAGAGTGGGTAACTGATAGAGCGCTTATAGCACTCTAATTTGTATCGGTGCATTATACTCATGGTTCAAACGCACTCACATATATTTTTATGGTTTACAGTGTATTATGTGTATTAAATGCATTTATATAATATCTTAAGCATAAGAAATGTAATGTGCACATTTAGTTAGAATTTACATGCATTAGAGACACTACCATTCCTGTATGTATAATGTGCAGGATGACATTATATTCGTATCAATGTAACTGTGTATTTAAAGTTGCCTGCACTGTAGGCCGAGAGCTGCAACTTGTTGACAGTTTTGAAATCCCTGGTTGCTAAAGAAATAATTAAATTAATCTTTTGTGTGTGCCAGAACTGTATGCTCATCCAACTGCAGGTACAAGAATTCAACCACATTATTCTTAGTTTAAGGAGATAACTGGAATGTCTTTGAAGAGTCTGAGAAGCGGAGGGGAGGATAACTTCTGTGCCTGGTCTATCTGAACTTCAGGCCACTGGAAGACAAGAAGACTTAAATAAAGAAGTAACAGAAAGCTACTGGGAACCTTGCAAGTAAAATAATTTGTCATGTGATACATTCAGGAGGGGCTGAGTTTTGTCTTTTTGTGCTCAAGGACAGAAAATCCGACTTCTAGATTTTCGGAGGAGAAAAAGCATCTTAATAGCGAGCTCCATAGCCTTAAGCTATCTTGACCCATTTGATGTGAGTACTTCTTAGGAAGTCTACACGTGCTGACACCTTTGGGAAAGAAGTTAGGGTACTCTACCAGGACTCTCAGAGAGAGTAGTGTAGGGAAAGATAACTCATGCTTTCCGTTCTAATGAATAAGGAGTTAGATTCTGCTTCAATCCTGTGTTGTATTTTAATTCTGAAATGTGTTACATTATGCCTTCTGTGCCAAATTAATTATATGCGTAGATTCAGCTCTGTATTGACCTTTATGTACTTATATTCGCTGATTTTTCAAAACGTTTACATTCAATAATTTTTGGCCTTATATTAAAATGCATAAACTGGAATTCGGAGTCTGTGGTCTTTAAAACATAACTAGATTGTAAGAATAATCTTGAAGTGTTTATTCCCCTCAACAACTTTCAGCAGGCAAATAAAAGACCATCAGTGCTAAATTTAGAAGGGAAGGCAAGGCCTAAATTTAGTGTACTCAGTACCACTATGAACAAAAGGGTGATGTACCACATTCTGCCCCCTGGGTCAGACTTCTGTTCTCAACTCAGAGAACACTCTCCTCACAAGGACGGCAACCAACAGAGGCCACTGATAGTTGTCAGTGTCAAGAGCAAGCCCCTGGTCATATACTGCTAGGAGGACACTATGATCTGGGGCCCGTGGCAGGCTTGTTCCACACTTGCTCCAGATGTCTCTCTGGCCTCCTTAGTTTCTCAGAGTGGGGGAGCTACCCCCTCAGATGATAGATATCCTTCTCACACCCACATTTGTATCAGCCCTCTCAAGGGTCTGTGATGTATCTGTGTCCAGAAAAAAGTCCCAAACAGGTATGGTCTCAGTTTCTTTAGTGCCCAGACTACAGTGAAATACCCCCCTTTCAATTGCATCTCACCTTTATTCCATGAGAAGTAACCTCCTGATGAAGAAGGTTACAGGTCGACTCTGGCTCTCATCAATCAGATGTGAAAGAACAGCCCCAAGGAACTAGTTTGAGAAAACAGGTGCCTTCAGTACAGGTTCAAATAGCCTCCTCCTGGGTGTCAAACACTTTTAGACACACCTCTGTTCATATCACCTTTTTGGGCTGCATCTTGGAAGTTTGCTCTGTCAAGAGGAAACCAGGGTGCCACAACCTTGACTAATCTCCTGTAGTATCTAGTGAGGTCTACGGTGGCTCTCGCTTTAGTCTGGTTCTGGGAGTGCCTGAATCCAGAATGGTTTGTATCTCCGTCTGGAAGGGTTTACATGGACTCCACCAACTCGGTGACCCAAGTACTCAACAAACCTGCCCAAAGTACTTCTCTGAAGCAGAAAGAAGTGGTACTCCCAGCTAAAGATAGCAATGTTGCCCAGTTATGTTGTACTGAAGATTTGCAGTCCAGCTAGGCCCGTTTTACTAACCTCTGGAAAGTGACAGGGGCATTCTTCATACCAAAGGACATGACACAGAATTGGAAATGTCCCTAAGGTGTGGGGAATGTTGGCCCCTACAATCAGGGCAATCTGCCAATACCCTGATCCCAAATCAAAGGTGCTGAGGAACATTGTAGCCAGAAACCTATGAGCACATCAGCTTATGGAAAAGGGTGAGCCACAGTCTTGACTAAACTGAGGCTCCTATAGTCCACACAGAACTTCAGTTTTGTAGTGGTACTGAGTGAGACAACCCTTGCTACCAAGATCACTGGGCTGGGCCAGGGACTACAGGGGAGCTCAATCACACCCAACTCCAGCATCTTGGAATCCTTGATACTGGTCCTCACTTTGTCAGGCAGCCTGCACATTTTGATTTTGAAAGTACCAGTTGGTGAGCCCTGGGGTAAGAGAGAAAAGTGAGGCGATTTGCCTCAGTAACTGGCGACAGTTCTTCTGCTGCTCTGAAGCCAGGATGGGAGAGAGTACAACTTCCTCTACTGACCCATCATGCTCCTTGGAAGACAGTATGCCTGAGAGCGGCTCACTCTCCTTACCCTCACAACCAGGAGTATGGTTAACTCAAACCTCTCAAAGTATGGCTTGCAGAACTTCATATGCAGTACCCTTAAGGGGTTCATGGATATCTGGAGTTCTATCAGGTAGGTAACCTCACTGTTCTTCTCCTTGAGTTCAGAGGGCTCTGTCCACTGGTCCTGTAAGGCTTGGGGCTCTACAGGCTCCATGATCTACACTTTCTGGCCATGTTGGCAGTCCACTAGAGTTGCCTTCAGGTCATATCACTGTTTCATCACTTCCTGTCTTGCCCCTAGGTTCTCACTGGCCTCTTTCCACAAGTGTGTCATCTGAGACTTGAAGGCTAATAAGTAGCTTCCTATATATTGAGGGGGTCTCCTGGGAGCCCGCTCTCACCCTTCCTTGCCAAAGTTGAGAGATCCACTCACCAGCTGGGGTAATAGAAGCTCAAAGGAGCTAAAACCCAATCACTTCTGAGGCACCTCTCTGTAGGCAAATAACAGGTATAGTAATAAGAAATCAACATGTATGCCTCATCTGTTGTAGTAGACCTATTATCATGCCTTTCATGGTTTCGTTGAATCCATCAACAGGTCCATTTGCTTGTGGGTGGTATCGTGTAGAGAACTTGTATGTTCGATCCAGGAACCATACAATCTTCTGGCACATGATAAGTCATGGTGCAAAAACAATCACAATGAGGCAAGAGAATAACATCCTCCCTCAGGATTGGGCTAGCCATTTCCAAGCTCTCTACAGCGATGGTCTTGTTGGCCCTCCACCTCTACCAATGTGAATCCTGAAGAGTTAAATTGTGATCCCCAATGATAAGCATCTGTAGTGGGTGGGAGGATCAGATCATGATACAGGGTTATTTTCCCTGGTTGAAACAAATTATACAATTTTCTCATAGAAAGTAGGCAAAGCACCTGGGATCTTTTCTAGTCTGAGCCCATTGTTTGGGAGTCTTACCTAAACTGTATTGCCAAAGCCATCATGGCCAGTGCCCAAATCTCTGCTACCCGGAAAGTAGCACATATAACTCTTATTTTCATAAAGGGCCATAAATCCAACCTAGTAAATATACTGCCAAATAAACCTTATTGATGCAGCACAGAAAATCCTGTGGAATCAAATCCTAGATCATCTTTAAACTTGAATTGAAGATTATACAATGATTTCCAAGTTTCAGGCAAGGTTTTGTTCCAAAACAAGTACTGTGGGTAGAGTTTTTAGATTCTAGATTTTAAGATGGCATTTTTCAACTTAAAGGCGTCTTTCGACATTGTCCTCAGAGAACAACTGTGGTGCACTCTAAGAGAGCTTAGGCTCCCAGCTCCTCTACTGGATAATATAGTGCGCCTACACACTGATAATCATGCACAAATTGGATGGGGTGAAAATGGGAAAACAATGGAACAGACAGAAGTAGCTTAGCGGATTCGACAGGGATGTGTCCTAGCCCCAACATTATTTCTTCTTATTATAAATGGTATTGAATTGGAATAATAACTCACCCATTATAGGATGCATAAAAATCCCAGGACTCCTGTTTGCGAATTACACACTTTTAGTGTCTATCACAACAAAAGGAATAGAGACCGTAGCTAACTAATTTAAACCTTTTTTCACAAACCACAGCCTTGCTACAAGCTCCAATAAAAATAATTTCATGACAATACATCTGTCAACGCTCCGTCCATCACCACCTTTGGTTTTTCTTTGTTCGCCCTAAGTTGGCAGGGTATGCTCACTTTGCCACTGGAGTCAAGCAAACCCGGCTGAAGACAGCTGTAATGTCAGAAACCGGTCCTGGGAAGCTTGCTTGTTTCCGGTCCAGGGAAGACATGGCTTGGCAGTTCGGGCTGGACTGTTCCCATGAGGCACAGGGTCAGACTGATTTGCATATGGCCATGTCTGAACTAGGGTGGCGGAGTGAGCTAAAGAATGGTGATGGATTAAACCCAGATCAGTTGACTGGGGGTGAGTGTTTGTATTATCAACGCTCCGTCCATCACCACCTTTGGTTTTTCTTTTTTTTTTTTCATGACAATACATCCTCATAGAGATTTCAGAGGAGTCCTAAGTTTAAAGGGCGTGGATCTAGAGCAAGTCTTATACTTCGATTATCTGGGAATCCGCATATCTAGTAGTAACTCCTGGGTCAGCCCGATAACAAAGAGTACGCTCCTATAAAATAACAGTGTGGCAGCCACTTTGAGATTCACAAAAACACTTATCTCCATCCTGTATCTCCGCTTTTAGAAATATGGGAAGCCCAAGCAGTGGCAGCCGTAGTTTTTGAGATTGAAATTTGGGGCAACTATAAGACCGATGCCCTAGGAGCTGCTGAAAACACATTTTTGAGGGTGACTCTCACTCCCCAAAAGCACTCCACTAATCTTTAAACTTGATCTGCATATGCAAGCTATTATGCCTAAAGTGAGACTCAAACCAATCTTATATTGGTTAAGGATCTGGTCGAACACTGAGCTGGAACCTTACAGAACTGGCCTGAAAGATATTCTAGAAAGGGTAATGTTGTGGTGACACTCCTATGGCTAAAGTATATTGAAAAGATGTTAATCTCCTTGGTTCTGACTAACTTCTGGACTAATTGAGTATCCATTACCCCTTCGTCTGTAAAAATGGTGAAGACTGTTTTTGTTAGAACAAAGAGAGGGCTACGACCCAAAAACAAAGTTCTGAATCACTAACAAATAGATTCCTTGAGATAAAACCAAAACTCTGGTTTGAGCCTTGCATGGATAAGATTGAGCCACCCTTTACTAAAGCCTTTTACATTAGATTTAGACTAGGCACCCTTCCACTCACAACACTTACTGGCAAGTGGAAGGGCCCAATAAGGTTGTCAAACTATGCCCAGCTAGCACCAAACAGGAGGAATCTGATGAACATCTCTTGTTCTTTTGCCCAAATTAAACTACACAGTGTAAACCCTGGATTGTCCTTCTCTGCAGCATTTTGGGAACCAGCCAATCGTGGGTTGCATTTAGAATCTGTAGGTCAGACACTACACCCCATATTGTGTTTTTCATTGCAAAATATCTTGAATGTGTATGTTATATTCTGTCCAAGATTTGACCTTATTTTCATGAATTTACTTTGTCTGTGTAGCAAGTGTTTTATTGGCATAGTTCTGCTTAATAATGTTTTAAAAAATATTTTAATAATGCATTTTAACATTTTGCACCTATGATATTGCACTTTAGTACTTGGGGATAGAAGGATAGGTATTTCCCTTCTTTTCACAAAAGGTAAAATTATTTTACCTTCAATCTTTCTGTTAACGTGTTTGTTCATAACCTGTCAAACAGAAGCTCTTAAGAGAAGAATATGTAATTTTTACTGTAAGCTTTCTACTGTTCTCATACAAATGCACTTTACCCAGAGTCTTATCTTTTTATACCATATATGAGTTTTTGTTCATTTTACCAAATTGGTTGATATGAACTTTGATCATTTGATGTGCTGTAATGTGTTCAATTTTGTAAATTCATTATGCTGCTTTAAGGTTTTTGACAGCAATAAAGTGCTTCAAATGACACAGACTTGTAGGTTATACACCACTCATCCCACATGGCTTTTCTTTAGGCTAACAAGAATTTGGTGCCAATGTCGTTCACCACATTGTTTGGGAAGCTCCCTTGGGTAAAGACGACCCTCAGTGCCCTGGCCACCACAGACGTAAGGGCATCGGGTGTAAGCATGGGCGGATCTAGCGGATCTCGCGTACGCGAATTTGCAGATTAACGGATTCGCAATCCGCGACAATACGCGAACTCTCGCGGATTTGCGGATTTTCCCGTTTTTTGTGTTGGCGAGCGTTCGCGCGGATTTTGGGACAATTTCGCAATTGCGAACTTACTTTTCGGCTCGCAACGGCCGCGACTATGTTGTTTCTACGTCTGGTTTATCATCACAGGTTCACAGCACCCTCTGTTTCACCACTGCCACCCTCTGGGACACCCATGCCACCCTCTGGTACATCCTCACTGCCACCCATTAGGTTTGTTTATCACTGTAGTTTATGGGGGTTGAAAAAAGCAAGCACACCTCCCCTACTTCAACTGCCATGAATTCATTTGGGGTTGATTAATGTGTCAGTTATTTTGAAAGTTCCAGTCTGGCTGGCACCTGCTTCCTTCCTTATCTGTAATTTGCTTTCTGTTGCAGTGCAATTTTTTTTCACAGGACCTTTATGGTCTACTTGTAGCTATTCTATGAGCCTGCTGTTTGGGTCATAGCAGGGTCATAGAATAGTTGCAAACTCTGGAGGGGCCCCTCAGGAAGCACTAGAGTGAATGTTACTAATGTTAAGTTTGAACTTTTGCACCTGCTCATTGCTTTCAGTTTAGCAAAAATCGTTTTTTCTGCAATTTCGCGCGTTTTTTGGGGCGCGAATCCGTGCGAGATCGATTTCGGAAGCCGCGAATGCTTGCGAATACATGAAATTTTTTTTTGCGACGTGTATGTTCGCGTGATTTTGTGCGTGTTCGCGAGGCGCTTGTAGCTATACGTTTGCCAAGTTACCCTAGCGGTCGTACACGGGCGCGGCCATCTTGTTTGCGTGACGTAATTCCGTTTCCGGCCGCTATGTGTAATCTCGCAAACTGTGCTGCTCGCTAGTACAATTTCGCGCGTGCTCGCTAGGAAAATCTCGCGCGAACTTACCCACGCGGTCCTGAACGGGCGCGGCCATCTTGTTTCTCATTCATTGCTATGGTTCTGGGCATGCTTTCTGTATCCTCTCTGAATCTCTGCCATCCTTTGCTTGTTTGAAGTTTATTTGATCTATTTTACTTATTATCTATCCCTCTATTTTTCTAGCTCTATATTTTTGTGTTTTCTGCTGCTTTTAGTTACTTTTAAACTACTTTTTTAAACTCTTTTCTTTTCTTCTTCACTTTTCTATTTCTTCTTTATCATTTAACTTTATTTCTGCCCAGACCATGGTAAAGGGAGCCGGGAAGCACCCTGAGAAGGGGAAGGGTCCCGCACCCCGTGCCCGGCTCCCGTGCGGGCGTTTGAGGGGGGAGCAAGTGGTGCCACGGGAGATCTTTAGCACGGAGGAGGTGGCCGCACTCATCTTCCACGTCCAGCGCCGCCTCCCCAAGACGATCCTGGGAGGCGGCAAGATCGCAACCGGCTATGGCATCCGGGAGCGCCGGAAGTGGTGGGAGAAGGTGTGCCGGGCCATGTTTAAGCTCTCTGGGGTCCGGCGCACATATAACCAGGCCACCCACCGCTGGACAGATGTCATGGACCGGGAACGGGACTTGCTGGACGCGCTCGGCGTAGAGGTCCCCGGGCTTGGTGAGTAGTAGTAGCTATTCATCACTACTCTGTTTTATCCGGCTCTGTTATTTGCAAATCTTTGTTCTTTACCAAGAGCAATAATGCTGCCGATTACATTGTAGGTAAATTATATTTCAAAATCTTCTATGCATTTCAGGTGCACTGCTCTCCTTCTCAGTAGCCTTGCTTGCTACTATGCTTATTTGTTTTGTATTATGTGTTCATTTCATTGGCCTGAGAAATTATGTATGAGTGTAGTGTAAAGATAAGAACTGCATAATGCTAGACACTAAGGGTCATATTTTCAATTACCGGCGCATCCCTGCAAAGTAGCAGGGATGCGGCAGTAATTGTGTGCCATGCCACCACCACCCATTGGCCCAAAACGTCACAGAAGCCTTACGCATCTGTGCCGTAAAGGCGGCGCATTGCTGGAGTTGCGTGCCAACGATGGCGCAGCTCCAGCAATGCTCTGGGGTACCCTATCTCCCCAATGCTGCATCAAGCCGTAAGTCGGCTTCAAGCGCGCAGGGTTTGAGTCATGCATCATTGTCCTAAAAGTGACTGATTGACATCTTGTAGATTTCCCTCAGCCACTTTTAGGATTCGTTCCTGCGCAGGTACGCCCTCCCTTGCGCCGGAACGCCCCCTGATGGCGCAGGGCTTTACAACGTGATGCATCGCCCATATGTGTTTTTTTTTAATATATACGCCGCACCAACTCCATGGTGAGTCTTTTGTTCTGCCGCTGCGTCACAAAAGTCACGCAACAATGGAGGAAAATGAGCCGCAAGGGACTTCTAAATCAGCCCCAACAGACTGAAGTCCAGTCCTTCCTTTAGACACATGGCTATAAGAAGAAATAGTGGTGGTGGTCGGTGGATTGATAGTTTGAGTATTCACTGATCTGCAAGCAGGATGGACTTTGTCTGTCACTTCGCGTGCTGCGGACTGCTGCCTGCCAGGCCTAGGCAAACCTCTTTAGTAGTCTGTTTATTGAGTTACATAGGAACTTTCTAAGTCAACGGTCCGCAAATCAGGCAATACGAATAACGTAGTATACCACATGAGATAGATCCCGTGGAATAGTTGTCTATCTATTTGCTATTTCTCCAAAATATTTTGTTATTGTTCTTTTGAAATGTTTGATTTGGTTGACAAATCTCATCCATGTTTTCTGGTCTTTCTTTCTTTCATGTTGTACATCAGCTCCCCCCAAGGGCAAGAGGAGTCGGACACAGGAGGAGGAGGAGGAGGGTGCTGTTCAGGAGGATGCAGGCCAGGATCGGGCAGGCGAGGGCTCCTTTGCTGGCCCCAGTAAGTTTAAATTTTAATAAAGAGTACCTATTTTTTCCTAGCGTTCCTCATTCGATTTTTTCTAAAACGTCTTTGATCTTCTTGTAGACTGGATATAAATTCTTATCCTGCCTCGAATATGACTCCCTGTGGTATTACTAGATTATTCTTATTAGTCTGTCTGTGTAGCTAACTAAGATTGGACATTTGGCAATTCCATTGGACTCCCATTCTATTCAGCAATAGCTCTATGCACTGTCTCCTTACTGACTAGATAGTGTGGCAGAGTCATTTAGCTCCCGAAGTCACCGATGATTGATCCCCAATGATCTTTAGATTATCCTACGCAGGACAAGAGTACGGAGTCACAGTCAAGAAGTGTCAGAGGCACTCATGCTTGCAAAAATTCCAAAACCTTTAGCTCATCCACTCTAGTCTGGAGGACCAAAAACCACAGAGTCTATTTAAGTTTAAAAGCTTTATTAAAAGTAAACACATTTATTAAAATCAACTTTGTCATAAAACTATTTAACTGAAAACGGAAAAGTGCTTAGTGCTGACGATTAATTGGACACATTTCTTGTGGTCGAGCCGAGCTCTCACCTGGTTTGAACTTGATCCTGGTCGTGTTCTTAGAAGTCAAGCTTCTGTCTGTTAGGAGAAAAAGTGGTGCGTGTTAAAAATAAAAAGCAAGCATTCATCAGTTGTGCATAAAAGTGCAGCAAGACAACAGCCTTCCCTGGAAAAAGGGACATTTTTACTTTAGAGTAGACAGTCACAAATTATTACATTGTATTCTGTTTTTTTAACATTTCTTTATTACTCCTAGACCAAATATTATATAGTAGTGAGTGGTGTATTCTAACATTCTTAAATGTACTTTGTAGGTGGAACATCTGGTGGCGGGGCCAGCGCGGAGGTGGCGGTGTTGGGCGAGGACTCGGAGGACTCTGGGGAGGATGCGGTGCAAGAGCCGGCGGACGGTCCTGTGGGGGTTCGCACGGTGGTGGCGGGAACAGGTAAGCTATATATTCCTTACTTATTGAGATTGAAGACTGCATAGTGTGCTTTCTGCACGCGTGTATTACAAATCAACCAGGTAGTAGCCTCCTCGAAATGTACTCCGACTTAGCTGTGAAGTTTTTGGTGAGAAGAATCCCAATAAGATCTTAGATGAACGTGATGGATGGGATGAACGAAAAGCGAAAGAAGGGTGTAAGTAAGTGGGACGCGAAATTTTATGATGGCTGGCAAAGAAGAACGATATGTGTTTGCTTGGCTCCCGGGGTGGCTGGGAAGGAAAGAATATGGTATGGTGCATGGCTGGGTCAATGATGAAGCAAGGATGGGTGGAAGGACAGCAGCCTGGGTGGGTGAAACAGAAACTGTATGTGTGCGTATACTTTGAATGAATGGATGCCTGGAGCATGGTATTCTCTGACTCTTAGATAGCACATGTGTATCTAGAGAGAGTAGACTGTCGCTGAATGAACTAAGTGTTACCTTGAAGAGCATGTATCACCGCACCCGCACGTCCGTTCCAGTGTAGGGAAGGCAAGGAAAAGAAATTGTAAATGTGTCCAATACTACCATGAATAGTAGCAGTACTTTGTATTGCAACTGCAAGCACAGCATATATCCGGTTATTACGGTGGACACTCCGTACCTCTCTTAATAACTTTAGTTTAGTTGTAGTACGTCATTCATGTGTGGGTGTATCACTGTTCACTCAATATTAAGCAAAGCACCTAAAGTCATCCCATATGTCATCAAATACGTCCCATGTGAAGTGATAGATAATCAAATTATTTAGCTTCTTCATTTTCCTTTTCTAGTACTCATTTGCACTGTAGGGTCAAAGGTAAATTAATTAAGCAGTAGCCCTTGTAACAGAGTATTCTCAGTGCCACCCGTAATAGAAAAGTAATAGCTTCACCACCTGCATGTACTGGACCGGTACAGTAACGCCAGTCTGTCTCACTCATCATGGTGTGCAACTGTTTTTCTCGGGTGCAAGTTCACTGTGCTGCCATTCTGCCGGCTTGCATAAGATAACGTACCAATTTTCCTAAACAAGAGAGAAGAAGAAGAATAAGACTGGTGTACTGTCATAGTCGACTGTAATGGAAGTCCATAGTGGTCGTAGAATTTGTTCATTAAACTACCACTAATGTTAGAGCAAGGATGCAGAAGTGGGAGGTTACATAGATACTGTCCTCAATAGTTATGTACTGTGCTTTCAATTTGCTACTTGTACTGTGACCCAACTTTCGGCTCAATCACTTTGTGTTATTAATGCTAAGGAGCATTGGTTACAGACTATGTCTTTCTTTCTTCATATAGTTGCTCCTTCCAAATCGACATCACGGAGGGAGCAGGCTCGAATGGCCCGGCAACGGAGGCTGGATGCCACTGTCGCCGAATATCGGCGGCTGGTGGCCCTGGAGGAGGAGGAGGACACGCAGTCGACCGGTGCAACCACAACATCCTCGACTGGGACAGCTGCATCCTCCTCCGTGACCCCACGGGCCGCCAGCATGCGCAGTGCTCCAGCGGTACGGAGCCGGGCTAACAAAGCCAACCGCCAAGCAGCAGAAAGACCAGCTGCCCCCCACAGGAGCTGCAAGGCACGCCAACGCCGCCTAGGAGTCCGAATGTCCTACCTGGAGCATGAGGTCCATAACTATAAGAACTTGGTGGAGGGCCTCCGCTTCGAGCTTGCCACCCTCCGCAAGGAGTATGATGCCCATGCCGCAAAATGCACCAGCACCCTCCAGTAGTGGAGTGTCCCTTGCCCTTTTTTTAGAGACTTTTGGGGGGTGGGATTTGGGAGTTGGGTTCTTTTTGGGACTTTTCAAAGACAATCGTTGGGGTTAGGGAGGGTCTTGAGGGAGATTATTTTGTTAGGGCTACATAAATATACATTTTTAAACTTTATCTGACCATACCCGTTTTTTACTGCTTTTCAGTCTGGTGGGTGGGGGACGGGGGTGTAACAGTAAGTTTGTTTTCCTGAACAGTCGTAGGACTTTAGTAGTACTACCGTCAATCTCTCGTCTAGTCCTAATACTCCATTATACTACCTCCCACCAAACGCTTATCTTACCTGTAATTTGTGTTAGAAATTAGGGCTAGGCCCAGGGCTGGCTCCACGTGAAATGGGGATTAACGTTGGCAATCCTGGGCGGGTGAAATTTCCTCATTACGGTTGTACTAGTGGTGTGACACAGTGGCAGTTGCATGCCTATGGAAAAAAAGAAAACGTTTCCTGGTTTGTCCTTACTGTAGCATTACAACGGTTACGGTACGATCGAGAATATAGCAGGTGACAGTACACTAGAACAGTGCCATAATGTAGCCTAACAAATGGTAAAGTATTTGCTTGCAAGTATAACTAGTACTTGCGTTGAATTTATTTGACATTGGCTCCTACTACTAGAAGAAATAGTACTGAAGCTGAGTAAGTCTAGAAGATATCCTCGTATTCCTTCACCAGCCTGTTGCTATGACCTTATTCTCCCCAGCAAGTGTGTGGAATTATTGATGTCATTTTAGTCAGACATCAAGCAAAACAACACAGCCCGGGGGAAGAGGGTTAGGGTTTGGAAAATGGATGGGAATGGGGGTTTCTTTTTGGGTAGGTTTTGTTGAGAGAAGAAAAAAAATGCACAGCCTGGACAAACAATAATTGAAGATAAAGAAATCTTTGGGTACAAACTAAAGCTAAGCACATGCAGTCACACTCATAGAAGAAAACAATGGATACTGTATCTGTATTCTGTATGTTGTTGGAGTTGTCCTGTTGAATTTGGTAAGTAAGTTGCATGCAGCAAACAATTCCTCTTATTAGCACTCCTCCATTGCAGCTGACGCTTCGTCCATCAATGTTGGTGACCACTGACAGAAGACACCCTGTCCACTGCCTGCCTGGCGGATGTTGACTGAAACCCGGCCTGTAATTATTGAACGGAAAACAGGAAGTGCTATTACAATACCACTGATAAATAAATATAAGGTATGTACGCTGTGTGGTGCAAAAAGTCACACTTTGATTTCCCTAATAGACAGTACAATATTTTTGAAATTGCGTGCTCTGTCTGAGTCACCTTTTTAAAGATAAATAAGTATGGCCAAAATATTATAGCGGATCTTTCCCCTCAAGGTAGGTGTACTGTAAACTGTGTTTTAGAACAAAATTTGACCTTCCCAGCAATGCTCCCACCAAGACCCTTACTAAAGCCAGTCGCAAAAATGTAGAAGACCCCCAATCAGATCTCCAAAAACGATGCCTAGCAGAAAAATGGTGACAAAACGTACTTTGAAAGTAACAGTAGGCCCAAATAAACCCTTACCGACCGTGGATTGTATTCAAACCACTTGCAAGCAAGCAAAAGTATCCATAGCCAGCATCGCTCCAAGAGTGCTCTAAAACCCCAGAACTGCGTTGCAATAGAACACCCCGAAACACATGCAATCCTGCTGCTAGGGCTAACCCTAACGAACCCTAACTTACAAAAAGTGCCAAAAGGTTTTTCCTTATGGATTTTGTCCAAAACACTTCTATCCGGTATTAGACCTTCCCAGGAATGCCCGAAGACCCGCCAACCCACCCGCAAAAAAGCACGCGACAACACCCCCAAACAGCAAAAAAGCTAAATCTCATACTTACAATATCTCTCGGCCTTCGGTCCAAACGCGCTGTGCAGCTAGGTCATCATCATAACTCCTGTTTTCCACCACGGATTTCCTGAAAAGCAAATGCAATCAAGATTAGACTGTCGCAGCAGTGCTTCGACAGAGACCCCGCAACCCACCCACGAACAGCAGGAAGCCCCCCAAAACGCTACATTGAGCAAGATGTCAGAAGAAATAGCAAAAAAAAGGCTTTTCCTTAAGGATTTTGTCCAAAACACTTCTATCCGGTATTAGACCTTCCCAGGAATGCCCCAGCCAAGACCCGCCAACCCACCCGCAAAAAAGCACGCAACAACACCCCCAAACAGCGAAAAAGCTAAATCTCATACTTACAATATCTCTTGGCCTTCGGTCCAAACGCGCTGTGCAGCTAGGTCATCATCATAACTCCTGTTTTCCACCACGGATTTCCTGAAAAGCAAATGCAATCAAGATTAGACTGTCGCAGCAGTGCTCCCAGACCCCAAAACTCACCCACAAACACCCGGAACCCCGCCAAAGAGCACCTCAAAGGCAAGCAAGTCAGCAAAAACGGCAAGAAATTTCCACCTCATATTTGGTCCAAAACACTTTTATCCATTATTAGAGCTTCACAGCAATGGGCCCAAAGCCGTCAACTCACCCGCAAAGAAGTAGAACACCCCCACAAGTGCTGAGTCTTTCTTCATTGGGCGTAATCCAGCACTCTGCTTTGAGGGAAATCGCAGTCTGGAGGAGGAGGATAGAGGAGCATGTTCTTCAGAACTTGTGAACCTGAGGAATGTAGACTGCGGCACCTTCAAATCAATAAGCAAACAAGTGAAGACAGTTCTGCTGATGGTCTTGTTTTTGGGATTAGGTGATTAAAGTTTGAATTAAATTAACTGTGCAAAACAAAGAAAGACAGACACACAGGAATAAAAGTGAATAAGGACGAAAAAGAAAGTTATTGATTCATTGTCTCATTTTCAGGGCTCGGTGTCAGGGAATAAGAAGAAGATTTCGTCATCATACTCTGCGAATTCAGGCAGGATGAGGTCAGTGCCACCGAACAGAGAACAAATCCCCTCATCTACGTTGCCGTCCTCCTCGTCTTCATGCGGCGTGCTTTCTCGTACTTTGTAATCTGGTGGTATGAGGTGCTGATTCATCTTGATCATTGTCAGCCGCTCCACATTTTTGGGCGAGAGGCGGCTCCGTTTGGGAGTTACAATGCCACCAGCAGCACTGAAAACACGTTCAGAAGACACACTTGCGAGTGGGCAAGACAAATAGTTTATAGCCAGGTTGGAGAGCTGTGGCCACAATTGCTTTTTGCCATGCCAATACTGCAATGGCTCATCATTAAGAAAGACCTCTGTTGAGTCATTCAGATAGTCCTGCACCATCGACTCAAGGTCATCAACGGTTCCTCCACTTTGCTTACTTTTTGCTGTGCCTGTGACATTTTTTTCGAGAACCATACCCAAGCAAACTTAGCCAATCCTCCACAGCAGCCACTGTTACTGTGTTGTGTGGTGCAGATGATCCAGTTGCCGGTGTCTTTAACGGCTGAGAGGTCACTTGTGCCCCAGCCACAGGTGCAGAAGTGGATTCTTGTGACTGGGGATGGCCTGCTGATGCTGATGCTGATGTACTGCCTTCTCCTTCAATAACCTGCCGTTCTTTTTCAAACCTCTTGGCTGACCAGGCTAGCCAATGTTTGTACTTTTGAACATCTTCATCAGCAAAAGGAAAGAATGCTTCGCCTGCCAGCGCCTTTTTGTAGCGTGGATCCAGAATAGTAGCACAAATGTAATGCTGTTCTGACTTGATCTTTTGAAGACGTTCATCACCACGTAGGCGCTCTAATAATTTCTCAGACAAAATAAAAGGGTCTTTTTTTTTTACATCTTTTTCAAACTCAGAAGACACCGCCATCAGTTGGTGCTCCAGCATGCACAACAATGGGATAGCTTTTCCCAAATTACAGTCCTCCTGGCTGACTGCACGCGTGAAGAACTCAAAAGGACGAAGCATGTCTGTCAGGCTTTTAACTATGTCCCATTGCGCCGCACCCATCCGCAGGTCCTCCTTCTGAGATGTACCCTCTGTTAAGAAATAGTGATCGAGTACCGTATACTGCTCATACAGACGCTCAAGCAAGTAGAAGGTTGAGTTCCAACGTGTTGCCACCTCCTGGATGAGTGCTTTCACTGGTATTCGACTTTGAAGTAGCAGCCTCCTCAGATGCTTCCGGGCCTTAAAAGAATGGCTGAAATTGTTGCACAATTTTGCGGCAGGTGGCCATTACCGCGAACGCTGCACTGTCTCTATCACTCAAGAATTTTTGAACTACCAGGTTGATACAGTGCGCCAAACACGGCACTCTGAAATAGCCACCCAGCGACATGGCCTTAACTACATTGGCGCCATTATCCGTGGAAACATAACCAATCTGGCGTTTTTTTGGGGATAGCATTTTCAAGACCTTTTTGTTAAACTCGTCCAAAATGTTTTGGGATGTGTGACTTTTCTCCAAGCCAAACATGGCTAGTGTTCCATGTTTCCGAGCAGCTTTAAAAACTTGGTCCGGGTCAACACTTTAACACCTGAAAAAGAGACCCAGTGTGCAGTGATGCACATGTAATCAGCGCCTGCGCCACTGGTCCACATGTCTGTTGTCAGATGTACTGTGTGAACAGCACTCTTCTGCAAAGCTGCCCCAATCGCCTCCAGCACATCTTCATGTAGTGCTGGAACCGCAACTCTGGCAAAATAGAACCAGCTAGGAACCTTCCATTTAGGGCAGAGCGTTGCCACTAATTCTAGAAAACCTACCGCTTCTACAAAAGAAAAAGGGAGAAGGTCCACAGCTAGCATTTTAGCCAGCTTAGTGTTATACAGATGCGTCAGTGGGTGGTTGCGTTCATATGGCACGTCTGAAGAAAACATGGTTCTAATGTTGCCCTGGACCAAGCATTTACGGGATGATAATGACTTCGTTGACCCAATTTTGCTCGCTGGTGAACTTTTGCGCGTTGGTGTCTCACTCGCTCCAACACTCTTAGTGTGCCTCACATTGGGTGTGCTGCTGACAGGGGTACTGGGTGTAAGGGAAGTGTTTGACACGTCTTCTTCCTCCTCGTCATCATCAGATGCAACATCAACGTTTTCTTGACTTCCAATTCGGGCTTCCTTGATCGCATCTAGGTGCGCAAACCATTTGACAGTGTGCTTTCTCTCAAGATGACCTCTCTGGCCTCCGGTACCATAGTTGGTACCTGACTTACCACGACTAACTGCAAGCTTACAAAGGGTACAAATGGCAAACTTTGGACTTTTTTGGCAAACAGTAAAGAAGTCCCAAACTGGGGACTTGAAGTGTCTGTGGGGCCTGGAGGAGGCGGCGATACTGGTGGTGGTGGTCATGATGCTAATGCCAAATGAAGTGGAGGATCTGGATTGCCCAACTTTTGTACGTTGTGCACTTTCACCGCCACTAATTAAGGTCGAGGTGGATGGAGGTCCCTTCTTGCCAGAAAGAAATATGGAAGCGGTACGAGTTGGTGTACTACTTAACTCCAATGATTGTGGTGGTGTTTCCACTGCCTCCTCGTCGACAACATCATCATCATCACGCTCAGCAGCTTTTCGGGCTAGGGTCAAAATGTCTGTTTGCTGCATGCCCGCTGGAGCTGCAGTGACCTTTATGATGACTGGGTCGTTGTTGTCAGAGTCTTCATCAGCAGCAGTATCCGCCACTTCTTGTTGAGCCTCATCATCACACTCCATAACTCTGAGACTTTGGACGAGCTTCCTTTTACGCTTAACTACCTTTGTCAGATCATGGTGTGCCTCACTCTCAGGCAGTGGTGCTGGTTCCCAATTTTGATCCGTATCATCAGAAGGAGGTGTGCTTGAAGAAGATGTAGACACCACCCTTGATCTCTTCCTTGCTAGGGGTGTGGAAGACAATGAATGATCATCAGGAGGAGTGTCTTCCTCAAATGATACCTCGCCTTGATTGTTGATTTCCTGATGTGCCCCTACTTCGGGAGGAACAACTATTGTGGGCACTTGTGACCCTCCATGCACCTCTGCTTGCGCATCTCCTTGCGCTGCCTCTCCTTCCACATGTACTTGGGCTTGTACTTGCACATGTGATTGTTGTTGCGGCTGTGGTTGTTCAACACTCGTCAGATGAGCTACAACAACCTGTGTTGATTGAGGGACATTGCTGCTGCTTTCTTGCGATGAGCCAACATCACTGGTCGATGGTGATTGAACAACTATACTGGCTGCCTCTGCAGAACTCAAGGGCTTGGACTTAAGTTGGCGTGGTGGTGGTGGTGGCACTGAGCCCAATGGAGCGGGGGTGCTGCTGCCAGCTTGGTCCCCAGCAGATCCCGCTGCTGCTGCAGGCATACTTTTTTTTTTACTCCCAAAAAAGGGGCGGGCGGCACACCAGTCTCCTTGGTAACTTGCTTCTTCTGCTCCTTACTGGCACCTTTCTTGCTAGAGGAGCTACGGGTAACTTTTTTTGGGGCCATCTTCTTCAGAGCAGGTCAGAACAGCAGGCAGCAGTTGCACGAGTTGCAGAGTTGTCTGCGTCCAGACGTGACGTCGCGTGACGTTATGCTGCACACACACACCGCTGCAGGACTTCTTCCTGGCACTGGTGGTTCTCTTGAGTCTTGTGCACCTAAAAGCAATGGAAGACAGAGGAACATCAGTTCAGTTATACACCCCAAAAAATCGACAAAACACAGAAAAATCAGCACAATCCCATGCCATCCATGATGTTTACATTGAAGACACCCCACAGAAAGACTAGGGCCATGCAAGTATGCAACACTCACTACCCCTGGGCATAATGGATGAAAAGTAGGCAAAATAAGTGCAGGCCTCAGACACTGCCTCTCTTCAAAATGGCCCCTTACACCCCAAGCCAGTCCACATCAACAGTACACCCCAAAAAAACAGAAAAACAGCCAAAAATCACCACAATCCAATGCCATCCAGGATGTTTACATTAAAGAGAGTGAGACCACACTACAGGCACACTCAGTCCATGCACCACTACCCCTGGGCAAAAGGCCACACAAGCAGCCCCCAAAAAATGACAAAAACAACAAAAAACAGCACAATCCCAGCCCATCCATGGCCTCAATGGTGTTTAAATTCAAGAGGACACCCCACAGAAAGACTAGGCCCATGCAACACTCACCACCCCTGGGCAAAGGGCCCCACCAGCAGCCCCAAAAAAACGACAAAAAACAATAAAATCAGCACAATCCCAGCCCATCCATGGCCTCAATGGTATTGAAATTCAAGAAGACACCCCTCAAAAACACTAGGCCCATGCAACACTCACTACCCCTGGGCATAATGGATGAAAGGTAGGCAAAATAAGTGCAGGCCTCAGACACTGCCTCTCTTCAAAATGGCCCCTTGCACCCCAAGCACATGTTGCCTGTACCAGCCAGCACTCAAGATGGCCACCACCACCACCCACATGGCCAGTCCACATCAACAGTACACCACAAAAAAACAGAAAAACAGCCAAAAATCACCACAAACCAATGCCATCCAGGATGTTTACATTAAAGAGAGTGAGACCACACTACAGGCACACTCAGTCCATGCACCACTACCCCTGGGCAAAAGGCCACACCAGCAGCCCCAAAAAAACTACAAAAAACACAAAAAACAGCACAATCCCAGCCCATCCATGGCCTCAATGGTGTTTAAATTCAAGAAGACACCCCACAGAAAGACTAGGCCCATGCAACACTCACTACCCCTGGGCATAATGGATGAAAAGTAGGCAAAATAAGTGCAGGCCTCAGACACTGCCTCTCTTCAAAATGGCCCCTTACACCCCAAGCCAGTCCACATCAACAGTACACCCCAAAAAAACAGAAAAACAGCCAAAAATCACCACAATCCAATGCCATCCAGGATGTTTACATTAAAGAGAGTGAGACCACACTACAGGCACACTCAGTCCATGCACCACTACCCCTGGGCAAAAGGCCAGACCAGCAGCCCCAAAAAAACGACAAAAAACACAAAAAACAGCACAATCCCAGCCCATCCATGGCCTCAATGGTGTTTAAATTCAAGAAGACACCCCTCAGAAAGACTAGGCCCATGCAACACTCACTACCCCTGGGCATAATGGATGAAAAGTAGGCAAAATAAGTGCAGGCCTCAGACACTGCCTCTCTTCAAAATGGCCCCTTACACCCCAAGCCAGTCCACATCAACAGTACACCCCAAAAAAACAGAAAAACAGCCAAAAATCACCACAATCCAATGCCATCCAGGATGTTTACATTAAAGAGAGTGAGACCACACTACAGGCACACTCAGTCCATGCACCACTACCCCTGGGCAAAAGGCCACACCAGCAGCCCCAAACAAACGACAAAAAACACAAAAAACAGCACAATCCCAGCCCATCCATGGCCTCAATGGTGTTTAAATTCAAGAAGACACCCCACAGAAAGACTAGGCCCATGCAACACTCACTACCCCTGGGCATAATGGATGAAAAGTAGGCAAAATAAGTGCAGGCCTCAGACACTGCCTCTCTTCAAAATGGCCCCTTACACCCCAAGCCAGTCCACATCAACAGTACACCCCAAAAAAACAGAAAAACAGCCAAAAATCACCACAATCCAATGCCATCCAGGATGTACATTAAAGAGAGTGAGACCACACTACAGGCACACTCAGTCCATGCACCACTACCCCTGGGCAAAAGGCCACACCAGCAGCCCCAAAAAAACGACAAAAAACACAAAAAACAGCACAATCCCAGCCCATCCATGGCCTCAATGGTGTTTAAATTCAAGAAGACACCCCACAGAAAGACTAGGCCCATGCAACACTCACTACCCCTGGGCATAATGGATGAAAAGTAGGCAAAATAAGTGCAGGCCTCAGACACTGCCTCTCTTCAAAATGGCCCATTACACCCCAAGCCAGTCCACATCAACAGTACACCCCAAAAAAACAGAAAAACAGCCAAAAATCACCACAATCCAATGCCATCCAGGATGTTTACATTAAAGAGAGTGAGACCACACTACAGGCACACTCAGTCCATGCACCACTACCCCTGGGCAAAAGGCCACACCAGCAGCCCCAAACAAACGACAAAAAACACAAAAAACAGCACAATCCCAGCCCATCCATGGCCTCAATGGTGTTTAAATTCAAGAAGACACCCCACAGAAAGACTAGGCCCATGCAACACTCACTACCCCTGGGCATAATGGATGAAAAGTAGGCAAAATAAGTGCAGGCCTCAGACACTGCCTCTCTTCAAAATGGCCCCTTACACCCCAAGCCAGTCCACATCAACAGTACACCCCAAAAAAACAGAAAAACAGCCAAAAATCACCACAATCCAATGCCATCCAGGATGTACATTAAAGAGAGTGAGACCACACTACAGGCACACTCAGTCCATGCACCACTACCCCTGGGCAAAAGGCCACACCAGCAGCCCCAAAAAAACGACAAAAAACACAAAAAACAGCACAATCCCAGCCCATCCATGGCCTCAATGGTGTTTAAATTCAAGAAGACACCCCACAGAAAGACTAGGCCCATGCAACACTCACTACCCCTGGGCATAATGGATGAAAAGTAGGCAAAATAAGTGCAGGCCTCAGACACTGCCTCTCTTCAAAATGGCCCATTACACCCCAAGCCAGTCCACATCAACAGTACACCCCAAAAAAACAGAAAAACAGCCAAAAATCACCACAATCCAATGCCATCCAGGATGTTTACATTAAAGAGAGTGAGACCACACTACAGGCACACTCAGTCCATGCACCACTACCCCTGGGCAAAAGGCCACACCAGCAGCCCCAAAAAAACGTCAAAAACAACAAAAAACAGCACAATCCCAGCCCATCCATGGCCTCAATGGTGTTTAAATTCAAGAGGACACCCCACAGAAAGACTAGGCCCATGCAACACTCACCACCCCTAGGCAAAGGGCCCCACCAGCAGCCCCAAAAAAACGACAAAAAACAATAAAATCAGCACAATCCCAGCCCATCCATGGCCTCAATGGTGTTTAAATTCAAGAAGACACCCCTCAGAAACACTAGGCCCACGCAACACTCACTACCCCTGGGCATAATGGATGAAAAGTAGGCAAAATAAGTGCAGGCCTCAGACACTGCCTCTCTTCAAAATGGCCCCTTACACCCCAAGCACATGTTGCCTGTACCAGCCAGCACTCAAGATGGCCACCACCACCACCCACATGGCCAGTCCACATCAACAGTACACCCCCAAAAAACAGAAAACCAGCCAGAAATCACCACAATCCAATGCCATCCATGATGTTTACATTAAAGAGAGTGAGACCACACCACAGGCACACTCAGTCCATGCACCACCACCCCTGGGCAAAAGGCCACACCAGCAGCCCCCAAAAAACGACAAAAAACAATAAAATAAGCACAATCCCAGCCCATCCATGGCCTCAATGATGTTTAAATTCAAGAAGACACCCCACAGAAAGACTAGGCCCATGCAACACTCACCACCCCTGGGCAAAGGGCCCCACCAGCAGGCCCAAAAAAACGACAAAAATCAGCACAATCCCAGCCCATCCATGGCCTCAATGGTGTTTAAATTCAACAAAACTGTTGTATCATGCACCCATAACCAACCCTGGTCCTACTGGATACTGTGGCTACCCACAATATAATGTATTTAATGTTCTGAAAAAGTTCCAAAATTGTAGTTGCAGCAACTGTAATGCCCCAAACAAACTTACTTGTGAAAGTTGATTTCTAATCCAAAAGTGATCCAAAGACAGTCAAAAAGGCCTCAAATCCAAATATCCAGCAGCACCCACAAAAAGTAATCCTTCCAGCTCCAGATCCAAATGAAAGTGACCAGGAGATGGACAAAGCACTGGGAGGAGCCTGCTGGACAGGAACAGGAAGTTGGAGACTGTGGGGCACTTCCTTCCTCCCCCCCCCCCAAAAATGGACTCCTTGCAAAAAAAAAGGCCATGCAAATGTCAACCTGAGGAGTGATTCTGATAAAAATCATAATTTTCTGAAGGTTTATCCTGTTTGCTGGTGATTTTCTTGTGCAGAATTGCAAAATCTCTATTTCGCGAGTGCGAGATTGTTCATGTCTGCCGCAACTACGTCTTCGCAATTGCGAACTCTCGCGAGGTGTGCTGTGCAAGGTGGCAAGCCGTGATTACGTATTCGCGGGCGCCAAACGCCCACGGGATCACGCAGCAAGATCCAAAATGGCGCGGCACTCGCAAAATATGATCGAGAAAAACAACTCGGCAAACGCTTAATGACGGAAAGTGAACACCGTGCACCACGCCGCGCGCCACAACCAAGCAAAAAATCCGCCGCGAGCGGATTCCCGGATTTTCGACAAATTCGCGAGAGTTCGCGGATTGCGAATTTGCCGAAAATCCGAAAAATCCGCGATCGGAGCGGATTTTACGCCCATGCTTAATCGGGTGGCATGTTCCACCAAGACTGGGAAAAAACCTGTTTCCTCGGCTGTCTTGGGTGTCCAGAGACTCAGCAATATCATCCCTATTTGTTGAAAGGCTCGCAGGACACCCCCGCGCCGCACGGCCACCAGCTGTGTGTGTGCCCCCTTGCCTCGCTGCTGCCCGCAGCCCTGCTGTGACTGCCTCTCTGCCTTCCCGCCGCATTTTGCGTGCATGTGCTTTGCCTGCTGTTAACTGTATTTAATCTCATATTTTTTCGTACTGTAACTGCTATTTTCATTGCTGCTGCTAACTGTATTTACCTCTTTTCCGGTCTGTACTGCTATTCTCATTGCTACTATCGGCTCATTGTTCTTACCCCTGTCCCCCTGTGCCTGCCCCGCTCCCCGCTTCCCGCTTCCCGCCGCTGCCCTAGCGGCCACGCCCCCTTTTTTCTGTGCCCTCCCCGCTCCCAGCTGCTCCTCCCTCCCTCCCACTTCGCCATAAATGGCGACCGCGCGGACGTGCAGCGGTCACGCGCAGCGGGCGCGCCGATTGTGCGCCGAAGGTGCGCCAAAGGTAAGCCCGTCTGCGCCCGTCCGCGCCTGGACCGCGCCCAGTGCCAGGACCCCTGGCCCCCATCGACGCAAGACACCCCGACAGACCTACGACGCCGCCACCCTCAACGCACTCAATGCCGGCCGGAACCCCGCCTGCTGCCAGGCCGCCCCGAGCCACTTCCACAAACCCTTCACCTGCACAACCTGCAAATTCACCTGCCTCCGACCATGCACCGCGCCCGCTAAGCCAAGCTCCAGCAACTACCTCAAGTGCATCCTGCTCAACACCCGCTCCGTCCACAGACACGCCATCGAACTCTGGAATCTGCTCGACACAACATCTCCGGACGTCGCCTTCCTCACTGAAACATGGATGAACGCCTCCTCAGCCCCCGACATCGCCATCGCCATCCCGGATGGATACAAGATCATCAGGAAGGACCGAATCAACCAGACCGGAGGAGGCATCGCCATCGTCCACAAGAACACCATCCACATCACGACCGACGCCGACAACACCTACACCGCCGCCGAACACCTCCACTTCCAGATCCACACCGACCCAAAGACGACCCTCAGAGGCACCCTCATCTACAGACCCCCGGGACCACGCGCACAATTCAGCGAAGACATCACGGACTTCATCAGCCCTCACGCCCTCCCCTCCGCCGAATACATCCTCCTAGGGGACCTCAACTTCCACCTGGAGAACAACAACGACAACAACACCGTCACCCTGCTGGACAACCTCACCAGCACTCAAGCAACTGGTCAACACCCCCACCCACTACGCCGGCCACACGCTTGATCCAGTCTTCTCGTCCAGCAAGCACATCACCGTCAGCCACGCCACCGGACTCCACTGGACTGACCACAGCTGCGTCCACTTCAGCTTCAGAAGAACCACGACCCACCACCACCCGCAACAGGTTCCTCACAGAAGCTGGAGCAAGATCACCGCAGACCAGCTCACCGCCTCCCTCAGCCAGAACCCACCCACCAGCACACCGGACCCCAACGAAGCAGCCCGCAACCTCACGCAGTGGCTGACCGCCTGTGCCGACGACCTCGCACCACTGAAGAACCCTCCCAGCAAACCCAGAAGCAAGAAGGCCCCCTGGTTCACCGATGAACTCAAGGACTCCAAGAAGACCTGCCGCACCCTCGAGAAAGCCTGGCTCCTCGACCGGACCACTGGCAACATGACCGCCCTCAAACACGCGACCCGCAAGCACCACCAGCTCATCCGCACCGCCAAGAAGAAATCTCTGAAGGATCGACTGGACAACAACGCCAATGACAGCAAGGAACTCTTCAGCATCGTCAAGGAGTTCTCCAACCCCAGCACCGGCAACAACGACATCACCCCTTCACAAGATCTCTGCGACTCCCTCGCCTCGTTCTTCCACCGTAAGATTGCCGACATCCACAACAGCTTCGGCACACCATCCTCGCACCCAACCGTCGAACCAACGCACCCCACCACCACCCTCCGCACCTGGACCGCAGTGACCACCGATGACACAGCCCACACGATGAACACCATCCACTCCGGATCTCCGACGGACCCCTGCCCCCACCACGTCTTCAACAAGGCCGACTCCACCATCGCACCCCAACTCCGAGACATCATCAACACCTCCTTCATCACTGCCACCTTCCCGGAGAGCTGGAAGCATGCCGATCTCAGCGCCCTACTGAAAAAACCAACAGCAGACCCCACCGACCTCAAGAACTTCCGCCCCATCTCGCTCCTCCCTTTTCCTGCCAAAGTCATCGAGAAGATCGCCAACAGACAGCTTGCCGCCTTCCTCGAGACTAATGGATCCCTCGAACCCTCGCAGTCCGGTTTCAGAGCCAACCATCAGCACCGAGACCGCCCTCATCGCAGCCACCGACGACATCCAGAGCCCTGCTCGACAACGGGGAAACAGCGGCACTCATCCTCCTGGACCTCTCCGCCGCGTTCGACACTGTCTGCCACCGCACCCTAGTCCAACGCCTCAGCAACACCGGCATCCAAGGGAAGGCTCTGAAGTGGATCACCTCGTTCCTCGCTGGAAGAACACAGAGAGTCCGCCTCCCCCCGTTTTGCTCTGAGGCCACCGAAGTCATCTCCGGCGTCCCGCAAGGATAATCACTCAGCCCCACCCTCTTCAACGTCTACATGAGACCTCTCACAGCCATCGCACACCAACACAACCTCAACATCATCTCCTACGCCGACTACACCCAGCTGATCCTCTGCCTCACCAGAGACCCCGACACCGCCAGAACCAGCCTACATGAAGGGATGAAAGACGTCGCCGAATGGATGAAGAACAGCCGCCTGAAACTGAACTCAGACAAGACGGAAGTCCTCATCCTGGGACCATCACCCACCGCCTGGGACGACTCCTAGTGGCCCCCAGCCCTGGGCACCGCCCCCAAGCCAACAGACCACGCACGCAACCTAGGCTTCATCCTGGACTCCTCCCTCTCGATGACCAGACAAGTCAACGCCGTCTCCTCTTCATGCTTTCACACCCTTCGCATGCACCGCAAGATCTTCCGATGGATCCCGACCGAATCCCGGAAGACGGTCACCCAGGCCCTCGTCACCAGCCGGATGGACTACGGAAACACCCTCTACACCGGAACCACAGCCAAGCTACAGAAAAGACTACAACGCATCCAGAACGCCTCCGCCCGACTCATCCTGGACATCCCTCGACGCAGCCACATCTCCGGCCACCTGAGGAACCTGCACTGGCTCCCCGTCAACAAGAGGATCACGTTCAGGCTCCTCACCCACGCACACAAGTCTCTCCACAACCTGGGCCCCAAGTACCTCAACGACCGCCTGACCTTCCACACGCCCACCCGCCAACTATGATCTGCCAGCCTCGCCCTCGCCGCCGAACCACGCATCCGAAGAGCCACCGCCGGAGGCAGATCCTTCTCCTACCTGGCGGCCAAGACATGGAACTCCCTCCCCATCCACCTTCGGCTGGCCCAGGACCACCTCACCTTCAGGAGACAACTCAAGACCTGGCTGTTCGAGCAGTAGCGACCCCCCCCCCCCAGCGCCTTGAGACCCTTCCGGGTGAGTAGCGCGCTATACAAATGCTATGATTGATTGATTGATTGATTTCATCAAGGGGAAAGTTTTCAGAGGGGCCTTATAATTCATCCCTGAATTTCCACTGACTTGTCAAGTAACACAAGATCAACAGAACACATCTGTTTTGCTCCTCATCTGGGGTAAAAAGGTTTTGGTCTGCCGCAAATGTTCTGCAAAGGGTTTCTCATGAGCGAGCTCAGTTGGAAGGCTCTATGGTACTGGGGGGCCATCAAAATCTTAATTGACTGAGACTCTGGACCTTAGGCTAACTATACAGGCGACCATTCACCCAGTAAATATGGTGATCACCAGAAGCCATCAAGAGTAGGGCACTCCCTCTACAATATGCAGAATTCTTCACTTGACAGTCCTCCTGTAGCTTCCTATCTACATAGCTCATGGAGGGCTCCTAGAGAATCAATGTATTTCCCTCTAGGTTCTGGGACATCACCCTCAGCCTTCTCCTTGACTGAAGGAACTTCAGACCACTTACAACATAACTTACAGACCCTGGGTATTCTGGGGTACCATATTCTAGGGACTTCTAGGTAAGTTAAGTATGTCGATCACGTGTGTACCAGGTTTACCATGTTGAAAGAAGGTGCATAAACTCCTTACCACTGATTAGTGTAAAATGCACGGAGTTCTATAGCTAGCAAAACTTGGGTTCAACAAAAAGGCCAAAGCATTCGCAATGATCCTGAATAAAGGGTACATTTCCAACACCATCCAAAATCCCGCCTCTGCAAAAAGATGTTGCCAACCAAGAATGCCTTAGATTTGGATCCTCAATCGATAAAGCACAAAGAGCATATTTTACATAGAGCATTAGGACACACTAAGGCTGCATAAAGATGTTTCCTGTATTCTAAAGAAATGTTCATATCCTGTAAGCCAACTCAAACAGTGCATACCAAACAGGACCGAAACGCCAATGGCAAAGCATTTCTCAACCTAAATCACAGTGAAACATGCCATCACAAACAACATCGATTATTTCTGCTAGACTGTAGTTGCAACCTTGTACAACATCGAAAACACAACAATGACTGCTTGGCGCACACTTCACACCGACCATCACATCTACAACAGCACTACTTTTCCACTCTTATTGACCAGCACTAGAAATGTTTTGTCGTCAAAAGTTCAATGCTCCAAGTCTCTTTTGAAAGGAACACTCGTTCAAAGCACCAGTGAACAGTCCTATTCATTCACAACATCAGTAACAATGGTCATATGAAACAAATCATAAAAATATTGAGCTTCAATTACAGACCTAACAAATTCCAAATAAATTGACCGAAGTCCTGCTAAACTACTAGAAAGATATAATCAGCATGCAAATACTTAAACCCACAGAATCCAATACCCCAAAACTTCACAAAATTTTACTTAAGATCAGTAAAATAAATTATATCTTATAAAACTCTGTCTAAGAAGACCTCAAACAATCAAGTGATTCAGATGGAGCACTAGTACCTCTTTGCCATGCTAAACTTGCAAACAAACTACAAAACCTACCTGGGCGAGTTTACTGGATGCTCCTGGCTTACGTCTTCAGATCTTGCTGGTTGCTTTTTTATTATTGCAGAACTAATACTGAGTTGATCATAAAAATCCCCACTCCCGGAGACCATTGTTTTATAGAAGATGAAATTTATCAATCAAAAATTAAATTGAAACAAAAGAGTGACAAATCACAGAATGTTATTTGTAGAACATCAGCTGTGACTAATGAGCATCCTCTGTGGAAACATGCCCCACCAAATCGAGAGTAGTTAGATACACAGGAGTCGTTATGGTCACAAATCTCATCTCCACCGCCGGCCTGAAAAAATATGATCATATCACCCCCCCATCTGGGTGGAATGCCATAGGTTCTCAATGAAAGCCAGCATCATTTTCAAAGCCACTCTAATCCTTCACAAAACATTACCACCATCACACATGCTTATGTTGCAGGCAAATTCACCATCTATAGCAGCTTTTGACACATTCACAATGCCATTAGACTAAATACTTGGGAGCTCATCATGATTTCTTTTGCGGTTTGGGAACCGCCCAACATTAGGTCGGTGATTCCGACCGCAGTATTTGGGTGCACATCCATTTTCAATTGAAGCTTGTGCAGCAGGCAGAAAAGGCCTGCAGCCAAGCTTCAATTGAAAAATTATACTTTCAAACATCCCTGCACTGTGTGCAGGCACCGTGAGGTGCCTACCACACGGTACAGGGATGTCTAGGGGGCTCCATTCGGGCCCCCCAGGCCCCAGAGCAGAGGACCAGGCATGAAGAGGACCCTGCTAGGGCCCCCCAATGTAGCTTTCTGACAGCCTTCCCATGTCGGAAAGGACAAAATGGAATGGCTCTCGGAAACCGACATCATAATCCCGACGGTGGAGTCACAGTGATGAAAGGATTATGAAGGGTTTCCGACGCACCGAAAGCATTGGATGGTTTCTTCGCCCACATGCATTGTAATGCGTCTGTCGGACTCCAGCAGCAGACGGCTGTTGGACTGCAACTGAGGAGCCATCGGTTGCGGTCTGACCGCCATCATAATTGGCTCCTTGGGGCTTGATCCACAAATTTAAACTTCCACTCTTGTGTAAGTCTACAAATGTTTGCTATTCTCAAAGGTATTTTATGACTAGCATCGTTACGACTGTGGATTCTCTGCACATAAAGAAATAGGACTATTTTATCATTTTATGTGCAGAGACTTCTCAGTCATTAATGTATTACTTTAAAATACCTTTGTGAGCAGCAAACAGTTATAAAATTACACAAAGGTTTACCTTTGTGAATCATTCCTAGGCTTAAAACAGAAAAAAAGTAGGCAGCAAGCCTTTTCTATCTATGTATCTAGGTTCTGGAACAGCATCCCCGTATCCAAATGGACAGCGCAAATGAGTTAAAGATGCACCTCTTCAAAGAACACTACATCACAATTCAGTAACAATCCACAAACTTCTATCAATCATTGACTGTATGCATGTTTTGTACCTTTTATAGAGCTCCACGGCACATACAAATGCCACATAGATAATTACACATATTGAGGCACATGCTGTTTTGCAAATCATCTTGTGTTTGTGCAAAGTAACATACAATATGGACATTTTTGAAGTAGCCAAACAATGGAGGCAACAGTTTGTGATATAAGTATATCAAATATTTCTAAAACATTTTGAGAACATATCACAATACATTTACTAAGGAAAGAACTGATTGATGTATACATAACTTTTGTTTAATATGTTAAGTAAACTATTTTGTGCTGTACTTAAAGGTTTCATATTCTACAAAAAAGGAAGTAAATTGAGTTTATATGTCTTTACATTGGCACAAAAATCTTAATGTATTTTGCTTTTGAGAAAACCCTGCGTACTACATCAATTTTTGTACAAGCCACAAATAAATACAAAAAAATGTACTTGCGCCATTTATGCACCAAAGTAAAGTGGCGAAAACATGGGGCCCTATTTCATAAAAAATTGGCATAGGGCAGTGCTGCAAGTCTTTTTGCTCTGCTATGCTGCCCGATGCTAATTTGAAAGGCAGGAACACATCGTATTTACAAGATATGGTGCATTCCTGTCCTTTCAACCAGCTCACAATGTTATGCCTAGCTCCAATGCTGGCACCATTGCACTATAGTGCTAAGTTGGTTGCATTGTTGGCAGGATTGTTTTTGTGCAGGAAGGGGCATGTTCCTGCGCAAAACATCCAGAGAGGCGTTTTCTTGACCTGTGTGCTGCAGAATGTAGTACACATGTAATGAGGAAAAAACAAAAAGAAATACAAATTTTTCTTATTGTTACGTTTGCTCTGAGGAGGCGTAATGTTTTGGCACTGTCCCAGGTTTATGTGATTTTGTTTATCTGGGGCTCCGTCAAAATCCATGGGTGTTGACTGAGAACATCCACCACAACATTCATGGAACACCTCCTTGGAGCAGAGTAAGGCAACACAGCGCTTATTTCTATGAGGCCATGCTATGCAAAGCCAAGAAGGGTGGCTTTGCATCAGCTTGCTTCACTGGAGCTTCAAAAAAAGTGACGCTCTGGCATTGCAGGCCTCTTGCAAATAAGCCCCATGATTCCTTAACCATAAAGACAAAGGCTACCAATACTAGTGGCCAGAAAAATTGACTAGTTTATTCCCACACCCGGAGTTACAAAGACTGGGGTACTGGTAACTCGATAAGTCGGAAAAATCTGGATACTGAGGGCTTAATAGGAAATGAGAAACTACAGAGGTAATTGGTAACTGTGGTTTGATGGGTAATTCCTCATTGTTTCCTGGATTTTCTCCTGGAAATTTCAACAGCTTTTAGCTGCCGAAATCTGTGGGTGAAATTAAATAGATCTGAGATGTTACTGTGTGTCTCATATTTTCAATGGAGTCAGTAACTGTTGGTACAAGCCACATAGTAATTAAGGTGATGAATAGCGTCACAAGTAGACTACACAGAAGGGCATATTTACTAGTAAATTACAAAGCGTGGTAATTCAAACCAATTTTCTTAGCAAAGCTGCAGCATTCAGAAAGAGCAGGAATGCATCGTCTTTACAGCACTACAACACATCTCTGTGCTTTCCTCTGCACTGGTGCACAATTGGCTGCCTAGCACCAACACAAACGCCCTTGCATCATAGTGCAAGGGTGCCTGCATTGCAAGGATGATTATTTTTGTGCAGGAAGGGACACCTTCCTGCACAAAAACAATAATTGATGATGTTTACCTCCTATGTATGCTGCACAATACAGCACACATAGACAGAGCAAAATATGAGGAAAAATAAAGGTATTTCTCCTGGTTGCACCATTTTAACAAGAAACCTCGTAATTATGCAAATGCGTCACATTCCATGGGTGTTGCATGAGAATACCCACAGCAACACCTATGGAATGACCCTTTCACGCAGAGTAATGCATGAAAGGAGGCCATATACACAAGGCCATGACAAGCCATGCAGGGTGGCTTTATGTCGCCTTGTAAATATGGGCCAGCACAGTGCGCCTCCAGAGCGTCATAAAAGTGACACTCCAACAGCAAAAAAGTGCTGCACGGGCTTTGTAAATATGCCCCAAAAGGTCTATAACAGAAACTTTCATCATACCTTGCAAGTAGGCTCTATATTGCATACAGTGCAGAACACCACCACTTCCTTTGTGGTCCTCTATTAACTGTTAATCAAATTCAAAGCATTCCACTTCACTCACAAGGCATGCCAAAGAAACAGACTCATTTCCTTAAGAATATGGGAGTATTGAAAACTAAGATCTCCAACTGTCCAGCTTGCTAAAATGCCCATCATTGGATAACATTCAGTAGGCAGGAGGTTGTGATCTGTCTCTGGATTGGTCAGTTGAATGCATGCCAAGCAAAGTAAGAGAAAATAAAATCCTGCTTCACCATTTTTAAACTCCCAGATATAGAGCTTATTGTGCATTGGCTAAGTCACAAATTGCCACTAGGACAAACATTCCCTAGACACTACTCAGCTCCATGGTGCAACTCTCAAAAGTGACCTAGATAGAAAAAGGGTACCACATACAATACTACAAGGTGAAAAAATGACAGCTAATCAATTTTGCAATTAAAATGGATTGCACTCAACCAACATCACTTTTCTTCTTAACTTCTACTCATTAAATGTCCATAATTAAATGTTTGTGTTTTTCTTGTAACCAGTGCAAAATACGTTGCACAAGCCAACTTGAGCAACACATTTCGACCCCAATAACTTAGACTTCTTCAGGGCTGGTATACAATTCATACACATAAGGCTTGTATTTACATCTTTTGTATCAATCCATAAATCATAGCGTATTTCCTCAAACTCAACATTTAAATTAAAAATTCAGGGTAAGAATTTCTATATATTGCCAAATAAGACAGTCTTTATGTTTATGTGTATGGAGTTGATATCACAGAAATGAGTCTCCAAGCTAAAAGGAGATCTCACTTGTTCATACACCCAAGTTATACAGTATTAAAAAATAATATTCCCCTAGTACTCTACGCAAAATAGAGGGCAACTAATCATTGTAATGGAAGAGAGATAGATGAATCATACCATACCTTAGCAGCAAACATAGGCATATATGACTGATGTGACCACATAAGTTAATTATCACAACTAAATAAGCTTTGTGGCTTTGTTTGCCATGTTCACAGGTTTATAGTCCAGTGGAAGAAAATGTATGTTGAAAGTGCTTACTCAATTATGGTTGGCTCTAGACTTGTTTTGCCTTCAGTGTAAGGCTTGTACTTAAATACAGTGGTTAGCCAAATATTGATAATGATGTACATAAGTAGCCTAAAATATTGGCATTATTAGACTGTCCTCATTTTTAAATTGTTTGCTGTTTTTAAACTGCGCCGCATTTCTCTCTGTGCACTTCCCCTTTTCCCTCCCCCCCTCCTCACTTTCCCGCTCCACCCGCTCAGCCGATTAGGCGCTGTAGCAGGGGAACGGGCATCTCTCTCGCCATCTTGGGGGAAGCCTAGGTCGGGGGTGCAGTTGTACACCGCTCCCACCTCCCTTTGGTATTTAAATGTGTCTCCCTTCCCGGCCGCGCACCGAAGGCGCGCAAAAGGCAAGCTTGTCTGCGCCCGCCCGCGACCGGTCGGGACCCAGGGCCTGTAACTATGCCGACCGCTTGGCCTACTCCCGCCACCAACTACAGGCCTGCCAGCGCGATGCACCCATTTGTGTATCTACCCAAGCCCGAATTGACAAGCTTGGAATTTCACTCCCTACTCTCCCACCCTTGTTGATCCCTGAAAACATCTCCCCGTCTCCCTCAGGACACTTAGAGCCCTGTGTGCAGTCCCCTTCTGGCCCCCCGGCCGTGGCCATGGCCTATCTTCTTAATACCCGCTCAGCGTTTAAGCACCAATTAGAGCTGTTCAACCTCCTGGATTCCTCCAAACCCGACCTCCTTTTCCTTACCAAAACTTGGTTCTCGTCGGAGTCACTGCCTGATATCCTGGCGGCACTCCCTGACTCTTATTATGCCCTTCGCTCTGACCGCCCGGACGGGAAGGTGGGAGGCGGTGTGGCCTTGATAGTTAGATCCAATCTCCAGTTTCAGCTTCTTTCATACCCAGCTATCCCAGCCGTCGACTATCTAGTCGTCCGCTCTCTTAACCTCGCGGTTCCTCTCACTTGCGCCTTGTTCTACCGCCCACCCCAGACCATGTCTCATTTTATTCCTGTGGTCCAGTACTTGCTGGCCACCTTGGTGGTCAACAACTCCTCTGTGTTGATCCTAGGTGATTTTAACTACTGGCCCAATGATCCTCGGGAGGACCTCCCGTCTAAAGACTTCACCGAATCCCTTCATTGTCTTAACCTTGTCCCCCATATCCACCTTCCCATTCATATTCTTGGTCGCACATTAGATCGGATCTGGTCAGCAAACCTGTCCCTCTCCTCTCCTACTATTACCCCCTGTATCTGGTCTGACCACTACCTGATTTCCTTTTGCCTCAACCTAGGAGCCATCCATAAACCCACCCCCCCAAGAATATTCGGGCCCGCAACTGGAACCGGGTGGACATGGCTGCACCCTGCTCCTCCCTTGAGGCCTCACTCCCCAACTTGACCGACGCTCCCCCTGACTCTCAGGTGGCCTCGGTTCATCGCTGGCTCTCTGCCTCCTGCGACCTAATAGCCCCACAAAAGCTAGTTAGGACTTGTCGCCCCCAGGATGCCAATAGATGGTTTACCAATGACCTCAAAGCCCTTAAATTATCACTCAGACAGGCTGAACGCACCTGGAGGCGCAGCTATTGCCCCTCCCTCAAATCTCAATACTCGGTTCTTCTTCGTGAATACAAGAAAGCTATCCTTTTAGCTAAAACCGAATACTTCTCCTCTAAAATTCTTAATGCATCCAACAGGCCCAAGGAGATTTTCTCCATCACCCATGATTTAGCAGCTGCTGACAGGGTCTCTCCTAAACCTGTTCCTTCCCTTGCCCTTTGTAATTCCCGTAACAGTTATTTTATTGAGAAGGTAGCGACCATTAAACTCAACATTCCTCCGCCTTCCCCGTCCTTTTCCTTGCCTCCTCTTTCTCTCCCATCTGCTTCCCTGGATCAGTTCCCTACAATTACGAAGGATATTTTCCTCAAACTACTGAAGAAAGTAAAATCAGGGTCCCCGTCTAACTGCTGCCCGGCACGCATACTGAGGGAGGTTTTCTCCAGCTGCTCGGAGCCCCCTCTAACTCTCCTTAATGCTTCCATCACCCAGGGCGTTGTCCCTCTCGCCTTTAAATCAGCAGAAGTTATTCTCATCCTAAATAAATCTGGAGCTGACCCTTGCACCCTTTCCAATTTCCGACCCATCTCCTTGCTCCCATTCCTGGGCAAGATTCTGGAGAGTCATATCACCCTCTGCCTCTCCGTTTTCATCGAGGAACACCTTCTCCTAGCCTCCAATCAGGCGGGTTTCCGTCCGGCTCATTAGAAGGAATCTGTTGTTCTTGCCGTCATGGATGAGCTTAGGAGAAGCGCCGACTCCAACACCCCCCAGGCACTGGTCCTCCTTGACTTGTCCGCCGCCTTCAACACGGTCGACCACTCCATCCTTCTCGACCGTGTCGGGGGCGCCGGCATTCGGGGCACGGCCCTGGCCTGGTTTGCCTCATTCCTACGGGATAGGACCCAAGCAGTCCACTTGGACGGCTTCTCTGCTCCCGCCTGCCCTGTCACCTGTGGGGTTCCCCAGGACTCCTCGTTATCCCCGCTCCTTTTTAATCTCTATATTCATCCTCTCATAGCTGCTCTCCAGCAGATGGAGGTCTCAGTATTTAATTATGCTGACGACCTCCAGCACATCTTTGACCTTTCCTCCTCTCCGGATTCCATCTCTAGGCTTAACACCTCACTACTGTTCGTATACGACTGGATGAACCAGAATCACCTAAAGCTCAATCCCGATAAGACGGAGCTGGTCCTTATCGGTGGTTCTCCCAGCCCTTGGACCCCTGCTTTTTGTCCCCCTGCCCTTGGCGCCCCTCCCTTACCCTCCTCCTCAGCTAAAACCTTGGGCATCAAAATCAGCCATGACCTGACGATACGTCCCCAGATCAGTGCTGTTGTTTCAACATGTTTCCTGTCACTCAGGATCATCCGCAAAATTTCCCGCTTCTTCTCTCTAGAGGCTCTTAAGCTCATTGTGATGGCCTTGATCATCTCCCGCCTCGATTATGGGATTGGCCTCTATGTAGGCATCCCTGCCTAGGAGCTTAGGAGACTCCAACTCATTCAAAATCAAGCTGCCCGCCTCATTCATAGGCTCGCTAAATCCCACCGGGTCACCCCTCTGCTCAAATCTCTTCACTGGCTGCCTATTTCTCATCGTTCCCTTTTTAAACTGGGCTGCCTGACCTTAATGGCTCTGGCGGGCAGTTCAATTCAAAGATCCGGGCCTATGCTCCCAGCAGAACCCTCCGTTCGTCCACTCAGATTTTATTGGAAGTGCCCCGCTATCGGAGGAAGAAACTGGGAGGTGCGAGTTTCTTCATCCTTGCCTCCTGATTCCGGAATGCTCTTTCTTTTTCAATCAGGTACACTCCCACCTACATGGACTTTCGTAGAGCTCTGAAAACCCACCTCTTCTCTCTAGCTTTTTCTGGACAGTAACTCTCTACCTTTCCCTCTGTGCAATCATTTCTTAGCGCCATGAAACCGCTCGGTATAAGCGTGCTTAACAAATATTTTCAACTTCAACTTCATAAAGTGTTTTGTACTCTAATTAGTTCAGAAAAAAATACTTGGTGTCATTTCTTTTATTATTGTCAAGCTTCTAAATAATACATGTAAACATTTTCTCATCATTATCATTATGTGAAAGTTAACAGATGGTACCATAAATCCTCCTTACCTTCAAAGTTTCCATGATTTGCGTGGTTTTAGTTTTCTAAGCTACCACCACCTAGCGGTCCTGTTTTGTTATACAGCATACAAAGTATATCACTGCATTAGTGGGTCACAATCTTAGTAGGAAGCATAGCATAAAACCTCAGACGTAATATGTGTCAGATCTGTCAGTGTTGAGGGGTCCTCAGGAGCAGAAAACACCCATAAGACTGTTTTTCAGCAGCTCTGGCTCTGATAATAGGTAACAGAAGAACAGAGTGGTCTAACAGGGGAAAGGATATAGGGTGGTTCACCACGGATGGAGGCCTGAAAGCGAAGGTTTTACCAAATAACACTGGTTTACAATAGAGACATAATAACTAACAAAGCTTATCTCTGAGAATCTATCGTACATCTAGACACTAATATATAACATATACTGTACTCTCCATGACATTCCAAACAGCAGGAAACCCAATGTATACATTGTGAAAGGAAGAAGATTTAATAACTTCACATGTACTAAATCAATACATATAATCGCAAATAGAATATGTCATTTACATGTCACTAATACCTTCATTCAAAGGATATACAATATATATCCCACTGAGGTACTTAAAGTCAATATGTACAGAAACTACTCCCTGAAATAAGTTCAAACAGTCCAATTATATAACCTTCTCGAATATCCTTACAAACCAACTTCAGTCCACACAAAAGAAGTACCTCCAAAAAAAGGTAAGTGCACAACTCATCTTCCGTAGCATGAAATTCCCATTAGCAATGCTGGCACACAGATTCAGGAATGAACAGGAACCAAAAATACCAACAGCACTGAAAGGGACCAACATGCAAGAACTGAATGCCGGCAAGAAAGAAATGACCTCTAATAGTACAGCCGAAACAGCGAGTGTTGGTGAGAACAGATAATGGTACTGATGCAGGCACTGTTAGAAACATTTGCTCCCTGCTTTGCCAACCAGAGCTCCTGGGGTGCATAAGGGGGAAAGAGAGCACAGGAAAGGCCCACTCCGAAAAACACACAACCTACCTTGCCGACCAGACACCCTGAGACACTGATGTGGCGCAAAATCCATTTTTCATTGTAGGGGTGCATTATAAACACATGTGTAGACTGTATCCATATATAATCTTTTGTTGTGTTAATCTAAGCTCAGTCACTATTGCTTGTAGATGGAGAGATGGTTTAGATAAGAGTTATTGTACTGCAAAACTGTCTTGCTTTAGATGTGTTATTAGCAAAAGAGGGTGGAGTCTGGAAAATGTTGAAGGTCCAAGAGTGTTGTACGTACATACTGGATATCAGTAAGGACCTGCAGAAATACATAAGTACCATCACTGAGATACACCATGAAATACATGATCTGGGAACTGAGGGAATTTGGGATAAGATTGGGAAAGGATTTGGGAAAGTTGGAAGTTGGTTTGCAAATCTTGGAAGAGGAATTCTTGGATATATCTTGAAGCCAATAGTAAATGTTGTGTTCTGTGTTATCATCTTGATAGTGCGGGTATACAAATGGCACAAGTCGAGACAATTGGAAAATTCCATTAGAGAGAGAGAAAGGAGAATGGAAAGACTACAGGACAGTCACCATGAGACTCTTAAGGATCTGGAATAATTTAGACAGAGGGGAGATTATCTTCGACATCAGTTTATGTCGGTCTGCTCTATGGGGAGTTCGAGTGTTGTGACAACACAGGTCATTGGGAGTGGATTGATGTAGAGCAAAATCCATTTTTCATTGTAGGGGTGCACTATAATCACATGTGTAATAACATCAATGCAATGTTTGTAGGCCAAAATGTAGAAGGTAGAAAATCAAATGTAATTAGCTAAGGACACTGACCGGAAAACACTTGTGTTGTGCAACTAACAATCATTTTATTATCGAATGTGCTTATTAATCGTTTGGTTTTGCATGTAGATGAACATATTGACTATATAGGTTTCAAATTCTATGTAACTTTGTAAAGTTCATGTTCTTTTCTCTTATGTTAGCTGAATTTGTAACCCTTAAAATGTATTTTCCCTGGAAGCTCTTGTATTTGAATTAAAAGTCGATTTTCATGTGCATGTTAGATTCTGTTCTTTCACATGTTTATGTTGCAGGTGGGAGAAGCGCCCTTGTTTGTTAGAACAATGTCTTTGTTTTAGGAGTTAGGCAAGGAGAGAAGAGGATATATTGGGAGCTAACGCTGATAATGAGAACTGTTGTATTTTCTCACCGGAGAGTGCCTGGGAATCAAGGTTACCGTGCTACTGTTTGGGAGTGATTGTCGCCTCATGGAAAACAACCTAGGAGAATGTGGCCTGATCGGATGGCGTGACCTGATAGAATCCTTGGAAGACACCTGAGATAGTTGGAGTATTGTAAGTAGGGAAAGATCCCCATTTCTTCTCTGCATTTTGGAGAGACAGCATCATACAACAAGCTCTGTCTCAGTAGGTTCGTGCTACTTGACCTAACTGAAGTGAAGAGACTTCTGAGGAAACCTTCACACACTGACACCTTAGCCGATACTGCCACACAGAATAGTTAATTAGGGATGTCACGTTAGTGCTAGTGTAGGGACAGATTAATGCTTTATATCCATCACCCGTCGATGCAGGTGAACCTGGACTCTTGCTGCTTAATCTTTTGCATCCTGATTCTTGAATGAATTGTCTTGTGCATGTTTCACCACCTTAACCTTAATCGTATATTTAGCTTTGTATTTGTCCCAATGCATTTCTACACCCTCATCTTGAGGTGTCTGTATGTCCAGTTGTTTTTGGCTTTGTAATAAATTAACTAGACTTATCTAGTAGGTTGTGATCATTATGGGCCTAGAGAACTGCTACTGAATTGATTGACATAATTAACGATTTCTCTCCCCTCTATGCTCTCATGCTGGGAAAAAGTACCATTGACTTGAGGTTCTAGAGCAGATCTAGAACATGCTTGTATGACTCCTTCAACACTATGGAGTTAACACGCTTACTGTGCCAGAAATACACGAGGATGTAGAACAACACCAGCCCCTACCTCGATTTCCTGGAATAGTCGATGCCGTCACTAATGTCACTTGTGTTAAATAGCATTAGGCACAACTGTCTGCTGCAATCTCATGAGATTTCAGAGTCTCAGAAAAATCTGGAAATTAAGGCTGCCATCTTAGAGTGGTAACTGAGGATTTACGATTCCACCTATATCAGTCTCCTTGAATATGCTATGTTCCACACAATTGATTCCGCTGTAGCACAGTATGGATCATGGGTTACAAGTCCTGACAATATACCACTGTTTGTGAACACTGGCAGAATATCAAAAACACGAATATCATGTTAAAAATATCAAAGTCCAAAATATTGGGAAGGTAAGTGCAAATAGGTAAGTATAGTTTCACTATTCTTAATTACACACCTACATACTTTGAAGATAAATGTATTGTCAAGGTATATATAGGTTGAGTTATATATAGTAAAATTGTACTTAACTATAGAAATGCACCTACACAATATTTTTGTCCTTGATGTTTTTGTCATGATATTTTGTCCCACGATATTTGTGTTTTCGATATTCTATCGAAATATCACTTAATCCATATGCATTGTAATGTATACGGTCATATGTTCACCATATTAAGGCATTACCTTGTGCCAAAGTATGTTCAAAAGGCCTGAATAGAAACATCTGAACCAATATGATAATTATCTGAAACATTATTCCAAAATGTTTTTCAAAATATTGTTTATATCTTTGCATGTATTAGTTTCAATATTAAGGAACTGTTTTCCATCATTTGCAAAGTATAACGTTGTAAATTGTTTCTAATATCACAATATACCCTGAACTGCTGTGTATTGTTACCCCATCTTATAGAAGTGTTAATATTATATTATATTATATTATATTATATTATATAATTAACAAGTTTGTACCTTACTGCTAATTTTGACACATTTTTAACATCAGTATTGGCACTGACCTCTAGAAACAGGAACCTTCCATTTCTTCTTACATGCAGTTTTTATATGATCACAAAAAGTCATTGCAGGCATGTTTACCACGTCACATAGTCAGTATTTTCTTTCTTTCACTGTCAGTGTTGCGACTCTTCTCAACCGTCATTAATCCATTGACCCATCTGGTTCCAAACTGCCTTAAATACTTTTCTTTATCTCTGCCTATGACACTAGGCGCCATATGTACGACGAAGTGGTGGAGAGTGTTGGTAGCCTCCTGGGCTTAACGACACGCTACGCCACTTCGGAAATGCAAGGCTGCACCATATTTACAAGGATGTGTTGCAGCCTTGTGTATCCCCCTGCGATGGCGCTAAGTTTCACAACTTAGCCAAAGCAGGCAACCTTGCACCAGAGTGCAAGGGTGCCTGTGTGCAGGGGAGGATTGGTTATGTGTAGGAAGGTGTCCCTTCCTGCACATAACCAGTCCTAATATGCCATTTTGTAACTTTCATGTGTGCTGCTTCATGCAGCACACATGTAAGTTACAAAATGGCTTTTTTAAAAAGGTTTGTTTATGTACAGGAATGGAAACCTTCCTGTACATAAACAAACCATGGCATTTTGCTTTTTCCATGTGTACTGCACAAGGCAGCACACATGGAAAAAGCAAAAACGAGGAGAAATAATGCTTTTCTCTTTGTTTTGCCACCTTAAGACCAGGGTTTTCCTGGACTTAAATTTGACGTTGTCTCCTATGTATGCCACCCTTGTACATAGGGGGCAGCGTCAAATACAATGGGTGTTGCGGTGGAAAAAAGCCCACCACAACACCCACTGCACGCCCCTTTGCACGCTAAACATAGCGTGAAAGAGTGCCTTATGTACAAGGCAGCGTTAAGCCACATTAAGTGGTTTAACGCTGCCTTGTACATAAGGAAGGCCCCTATCGCCACTGGAACATCACAAAAAGTGACATTCCCATGGCGAAAGGGGCTTGTACATATGCCCCTAGGTTTAATATGTTATATGAAAAGTCATCTAAGAAATGCAGAAATATGGGATATTTAACATCATTGTTCTTTATAGCCCTCATGTTTTCCTGCATTTGGTCTTTCAACTATCTGGTTGTAATTTGAATGTAGACAAGTCTGCCCTTACAAATCAGTACATATATAACACATTTAGGAGGACACTTGATAAATTATCTGATATATGTTGCTGCTGATTTTGTTAACACCCGCAATACATATATTACAATTTTTGCATGTAAAGAAACCAAATGATTTTGAAGGTAACGAGGATTCATATTTTTGATTAGCTGATACGTAACTTCGGTTGACTAGGTTTGTGATACTTGTCCTTCTACGATAAACAACCTAGATTTTCGGGCTCTTGCTGTGTATTAATCAAGCTAGAGTTTACTTAACATTTTGATATGTCATATCTTGTAGTATTGAATTCAGTAATACACGCAAGTAAAGACAGGAATTCCTTTTATTTTGTTAACTCAAAGTCACTTTTCTGTTTACACTGTTAATGTTAACTCTTTGTAATATCTGTTCAATTTTTCCTGTACAGGCTGACTTTGAGGGATTCTCATTCTACATTATTATGCAAAGGGATAATCAGAGCTTGCATGCTGAATTCCTTCTATGTGCAGGCGTACAAGCTGCATACATCAATGGTAACAAATATTGTTTCAGTAAACCCCTATGATATATTCATATTTGCTCAAAATGTCCTTCTAATCTCATATAAAGGAGGGAAGGTTAAATACAAAGGGTTACAAATATCTGCCTATGTACTCGGATAAATGTTCAGTGGCTGAACCTATACCAAATATGCACCTTTTATAATATATGATCACAGTGAAATCACAGGTAACAAGGCAATATCTATCTATATAGATAGATATTGCGCCGGCCGGACGAGGAGCAAGGCCCAATGATGAAGCATGACACCTGGAACTGCACTGCCCTTGTTTAATATAATATCTATCTATAAGCATTCACTGGTTTGAGCCCTATCTTTCCAAAACATTAACTTTTCAGTGACCATTCTGGAGGTTTGTGCTATGGGATTAATCGCAAGTATCTTGCATCATGATGCATCTGCTACGTTTCCCTCAATCATAATTGTTAGAAATTGAGTTACTGGTTATTAGACTTGTCTTTTTCAGCAGGTTCACCCACAGACTTTTTGCTTTTTGACCTTTTGGTTTTTTTACCTTGTTTTTGTTGTTTTTGGGATTCTGGGCACTTCGCCACTGCTCTCAGTGCAAAAGTGTATATTCTTTCCAAGTAAATTGTGTTTATGGATTGGTGTTTCCATGATTGGCTAGCTTGATTTACTACTAAGTCCCTAGTACAGTGCACTGTGTGTGCCGAGGTCATGTCAAATGCTGCTAGTGGGCCTGCAGCACTGATTGTGTCAACCACACAGGCAGCCTTTCAAATGTGTCTCAGACCCACCACTGCAGTGTCTGCATGCAGTTTTTAATGCTCAAACCTTCCCTTTATTTTAAATTTAAGACACCCCTCAGGTAGGCCCAAGGTACCCCAATGGGCAGGGTGCAGTGAATTGAAAGGTAGGACATATACTGGTGTGTTTTAAATTGTCCCGAAAGTGAACGTCTGTGTATTTCATTTTTCACTATTGCAACATCTTACAAGCATAACTTTCCTTTGTGAAAATATATAGAAATCTAGTTTAGGCTTGCTGACCTCAGGATTAAAAATAAATCTCTTAGTAAAGATGAATTTGATATTGTGTGTTTGAAAACACCACTTTTAGAAAGTGGATATTTTCTTGTCTAACCTCTGCTTGGTATTCATTCGCTGTCTTCGTTTTAGGATGACAAGGGCTGGTTTGAGAATTTACACTATACCAGTGATAGTCAAAGTACGTCCCGGGGGCCGCTTGGGGCCCTTTTGACCTTTACATGTGGCCCCCTGGTTAAGTTCCTGAACAGTAATATTCAGATTTTTTTTAAATAAATGGGAAAGCATTTGTTATCCTGCAAATAAATGCTTGCCAATGTATTTAAATTTTTTTAGACCTCCTTACACAATCCCCGCCCCACCCAGACCCCCTATACCACCACCATGGCAGCATCATTGTGGCCCTTGATCACACCACAGACCTTACTTTGTGGCCCCTGGGCTAATGTTTGTGAGTACCCATTCACTAGACAGACGCCATGTGGTTTGAGGTGTGTCCTGCCTTTGCTGGGTGACTCATAGCCAGGTTGAACAGACCTGCATTTAGAGTAGTGGGAGTAGTTGTTGCTTGCACCTGAATGGACTGTGCCTGTCTTCCACAAAGCTGTGTCAATCCCCTGGAGCGAGCCTTGCCAGACCCAGGCAGAACTCGATTATGTATGCCACTGGTACTTTGTTTGTGCCAACTTCAAAGGGAAATGTGGTATAAATATTGGGACCCTGACCCCAGAATTTCAGATTACTGCTCGACTAAGGATCCTGCCAGGACGAAGAGCTGGAAGAGCTGAGAGGAGAGACTACCACTTTGATATGTGTTTTTCTAGGTTGGCCTGCAGTTGCTGCTTCTGTCTTGGACAGGAAAAGGACTGGACTTTCTGCATTCTAAGTATCTCCAAGGGCTTGATGTAGAGCTTGCCTCCTGGTGGAAGTCTCAGGGAAATAAAAGACTTCAACTTCTTCTGGGTACTGGCTTCTGGAACTGGATGCTTCAGTTGCCAGAGGAGAAAGGTAACCCGATGCCATAAACAATGCTGCTGCTGGCTCCTTGACCTGAAGTCACCACAGAGGACACTTCGCACCGTAACCTTGGATTCATAAATGTCGTCGTCCGTTACCGAGCCGCTGCTTGCACTGTGACCTGTGGGCACTGCACTGCTCACTTCGCACTGCCACCTGGGCAACCCCAGCGATGGTGCGATGCTGTCACTGACGCCGCTGCCTGCACTATATCATGTGGACACCACTCTCTGAGAACACCGTGCACCGTCCCGCTTTGCAACGGCACTCCTGACATCAAACGGCCAGCAAAGTATGTGACTTCAAGGGCCCGATGACTCCTGCATCAACTTCTGAAACCAATGCTTGCCGACGACCCTCCTCCGGTGCTCACAGCAAGGTCCAACGCCCGCATCTCCAAAGATACTGTTTTACAGGTCTCCCAGACACTGTAGCTGGCCCGCAATGTCATGGTGAGCAAGAACTGTTGGATTTGTTGTTCACAATGCCTTGATAGCCCCGGACAGAGATAATGACTTCAAGGAACTGTATATAAGGTCTATTTTTGCTTTATTGGTATTGTGGATTACTGTATGGTAGATTTATAGTGTTTTGGTCTTTTTTTATGCAGAGAAATATTGGATATTTTTCTAAAACTGGTGTGGTGTCCTTTTGTAGTGTTTTCACTGTATTACTGTTTGTTCTGTGCAAATGATTTACACACTGCCTCTGGGATAAGCCTGACTGCTTATGCCAAGCTAACAAGGGGGTGAGTACGAGTTGTTTTAGAGGTGCAATCCCCTTATTCTGACTAGAGTGGTGGATTCTGCCTGACTTAGGTGCACACCCTAGCCACTCATAAAACCCATTTCTAACATTGGTTGACTGGGGTGTGAACTCTGGTCAAGCAGCAATCACAATCCTAGTCCAGGTAAGGTACATGCAACCCTAAATTAACCTGTGCTCAGCATCTAGTAGCTTGGCATACAGCAATCAGGCTTAATTTAGAGGCAGTGTGTAAAGTATTTGTGCAACTCTTCAAACAATAAAACAGTGAAAAGACCACAAACAATGATTCCACACTAGGTTGGAAGAATAGCTCTGATTTTAATAAATTAAACATGACTAAAATAAAAAAATCCAATGAGTAGAACTGGAGTTATTGAATTTTAAAGTTTATAGTGAGAAATAGCTCTAAAAAGCACAAAGCACCATTGGGGATTATCTGGTCGCGCCAGACCGGGACAAAGTCACAAGTTCAGGTTGACTGTGATGGAGCACAGGCAGGCTACAGGGATCCAGTTAAGCCTGCTGAGTAGATTACCTTAAAACTGGATTGCCCACTGTTTTGTGGATCTGCATCGAAGATGCATAGCGTAGCCCATGCCATGCATTGATTCAGAGATGCGGAGAGGTCGTGGTGCAACGTCCTGTTGTGCCAGTGTCAAGGATCCCATCGACAGGACTTGCAATGCAAAGTCATGTATTAGGGATGCAATGACCAGCTTAGGCGGTGCCTCAATTGATGAGCAGTGAAGCTGATGCTGAGTTTTGGCATCAAGTCTGCCATTGATGAGAGATGAGAGGTGCTGCCCTGGGGAAAGGATCATGCAGTGGTGCTTCCAAAACTGATGCATTGGTCCTAAGATGTGGATTGCAGCAGCGATGCAAGTATTTGCGAGGGGTCCAATACCCACAGCAGGAACAATGTGTTGGTTCTGCACGGGGATACACTGCTCAGCTGAGGAGATGCATCGGTTCTGCTCAGGATGCCTCGCTCAACAGAGAAGTTGTGTCAGTTCAGCTGGCAAGCACCTTAAGCCCACTTCCAAAGATTCAAGACTGGGGTGGCACCACTTGGCAGGGTAGGCTCATAGATAGCAGAGTCCAGGTGCAGGGCTTGAATGCCTGGAATGTCCCTGAAGCTTCAGATCAGTAGGCCACAAAACTAGCCCTTAGGGTCACTGTGGGTTCTGGGGTCAAGATATCCAAGTCCAGTCCTCACCCAGACAGGAGGGCAGCAGACAGATCAGCAGAGCAAAGTTGGAGTTTAGCAGAGTGCAGTCCAGCAGAATGACAGTCCTTCAGCAACACAGAAGTTCTTCTTCCTGGCAGAGTAATGCACATATCTAGAGGTGTACTGAAGTGGTGGTGTTTGAGGTCCAGTACCTATACCCAGTGGTGCCTTTGTAGTGGTGGATACTTCAAATACATGCCTTCACAGATGTCCACCCATCCAGCCCTTGCTCCAGACTCACTAAACAGGGGTATGAAGTCCCTTGTGTTTTGACATGACACTGCCTATTCAAGTATAAGTGAGGCTGTGCCCCTCCTTCCCATCCTCCCAGTGATGGCCAATTGAGACACACCTAATCTCCCATGGCGTGTGGCTGTATAGAAGGAATGGCAAAAGCTCAACTGCCGACTATGTTCGATCAGCGACAGGTTACGGGCACCAAAAAGCTAACGCAAGAAAAGGCCAACTTTCTAAAATTGTCATTTTCACAGTTGAATTTAAAATTCAACTTCACCATAGGTTTGGATTTTAAATTGTGATTCCAGAGATACCAGAAGTGAAGGGTTTATCTCTCCCCAATTGAAAATTACACTTATAAAATGTAATACAATAATACAAATGTTGTTATCCTTTTGGGGAGATAGGTATTGCAGTACTGAAAAACATATTTGTAAAACTTAAAAGATCATGTCCTGCTTTTGTAAATACATTGCAAACTGCCCCACGGGTTGTCCAGGGCCTACTTTAGGGATGACATATGTATAAAACGGGAAGGTTTGGACCTTGCAAAAGTTGCCAGGTTGACATTGCAGTGTAAACCGAATACATAGGCTCTGCAATGGCAGGCCTGAGACCTGGTTAAAGGGCTACTTAACTAAGAGGCACAGTCAGTGTATCCGGCCCACTAGAAACATTTAATTTACAGGCTTGGGGTACATGTATTACCACTTTACTAGGGACTTATAACTAAATTAAACATGCCAATTGGTGATGAACCAATATTGCCATGTTTAGAGAAGAGAGCACAAGCATGTTAGAACTGTTTAGGAGTGGCATAGTGTGCAGAGTTCTAATACCAGCAAAAAATGAGATCAGAAAATTGAAGGAGGAATTCAAAGCATTAGTGGCCGACCACCCTAAAGATGTCAGGTCTAATGCCTTATGTTCATCCCTACAATAATAATAATAATAACCTTGAATTTGTAAAGCGCACAGCTACCTCCGAAGTGGTTTCCCGGCGCCGGGACCCTCGGGAAGATTAAGCGAGGTATTGCCCAGAGTCACATGGTGCTGGGCTGACATGCCGCCATCGATCGAACCGTGAACCCCATGGTCCGGAGTCAGGTACCCTGGCCGCTGCGCCACACCTCTTCCACCTTTTTCTGTTTCTTAATATTAAGTTTTAGGTTTTAGCCAAATTGGTTACAGCAATTCTCTTTTTATACACTAAGGGGCTCATTAGGATGGCGGACGGAGGAGCTACCGCGGCCCTGGAGTACGCGGAAAATGCCTTTTCCGTGTCCGCCTGCCGCGGACACTCCGTCCGCCATATCAGGATAGGAAACAGTGTCAAATTTCCGTCCGCGATGAAAAATCACGCACCGCCGCCCAACTACACCCGACCACGCGGCGGACGGAACACATCCTGAGACTCCGCCGTACGTACTGACGTCTAAGACCGTCCCCCAAATCAAGATGGCGGAAATTACACATAAAACCGCAGCGGAAAAACAACCTGACTGAACACGGCGGATTCCCCACAGCGAAGAAAAGATACATAGCAGAGATACCCACCACAAGCTGCTCGCCACCATGGACCCAGCGCTACACGCTTTCCCGATGCTCTTCGCGATCCACCATGTCCTAGTCTTGGCCCACCATGGACGCCGACGCAGGTAAGGCACAAACCATTGGCTGCAAGGAGGGGAATACCTGCAAGGGTCGTGACGTAGGGAGGGGGAGTGTCATGTTACCGAAACCACTGACGACAAGCAAATAGAAATACACATTTGTAGTACGCTAGCATGAATGACAACGACAAACCACGAGACTTGATTGACTACCTTTATTGCACATAATAGGGGTATAATCACAGTGTTTGCGTGAGCATGGGCAAAGTGGGCACCAGAGCATGAACATCAGAGGCAGCACGTGAGAGGGCAGAATGCAGTATCAGAACAGCAACAGGGCATTGTGGACAACAGAGCAGGTACATCATTGGCAGTAAACGAGAGGGCAGAATGCAGTATCAGAACAGCAACAGGGCATTGTGGACAACAGAGCATCTACATCATTGGCAGTAAACGAGAGGGCAGAATGCAGTATCAGAACAGCAACAGGGCATTGTGCCCAACAGAGCAGGTACATCATTGGCAGTAAACGAGAGGGCAGAATGCAGTATCAGAACAGCAACAGGGCATTGTGGACAACAGAGCAGGTACATCATTGGCAGTAAACGAGAGGGCAGAATGCAGTATCAGAACAGCAACAGGGCATTGTGCCCAACAGAGCAGGTACATCATTGGCAGTAAACGAGAGGGCAGAATGCAGTATCAGAACAGCAACAGGGCATTGTGCCCAACAGAGCAGGTACATCATTGGCAGTAAACGAGAGGGCAGAATGCAGTATCAGAACAGCAACAGGGCATTGTGGACAACAGAGCAGGTACATCATTGGCAGTAAACGAGAGGGCAGAATGCAGTATCAGAACAGCAACAGGGCATTGTGCCCAACAGAGCAGGTACATCATTGGCAGTAAACGAGAGGGCAGAATGCAGTATCAGAACAGCTACAGGGCATTGTGGACAACAGAGCAGGTACATCATTGGCAGTAAACGAGAGGGCAGAATGCAGTATCAGAACAGCAACAGGGCATTGTGGACAACAGAGCAGGTACATCATTGGCAGTAAACGAGAGGGCAGAATGCAGTATCAGAACAGCTACAGGGCATTGTGGACAACAGAGCAGGTACATCAGAGGCAGTAAACGAGAGGGCAGAATGCAGTATCAGAACAGCAACAGGGCATTGTGCCCAACACAGCAGGTACATCAGAGGCAGTAAATGAGAGGGGCTAAGTGCATCAACAGTCCATAGCACTGAACATGTCCATCAGAGGCAGCACGTGAGAGGGGCTAAGTGCATCAACAGTCCATAGCACTGAACATGTCCATCAGAGGCAGCACGTGAGAGGGGCTAAGTGCATCAACAGTCCATAGCACTGAACATGTCCATCAGAGGCAGCACATCAGAGGGCACAATGCAGTATCAGAACAGCAACAGGGCATTGTGGACAACAGAGCAGGTACATCATTGGCAGTAAACGAGAGGGCAGAATGCAGTATCAGAACAGCAACAGGGCATTGTGCCCAACAGAGCAGGTACATCAGAGGCCGCACAAGTACGTGTCCCAACCAACCCGTCCCAGGGACCACAACAGTGCAAGGCTGTTCTCAATGGACAATGGACACACCATGTGAACTAACATGTGAGTGAAGTGATCAGCACCTCACATCACAGAATCAGGTGGACTGCGTGAACTACCTGCCTCGGACACACTGCCAGCACCAGAAACAGGAGTGTGAGACCCAGCCACAGCCCGAGTGACACACACATGGGCCACAGACCCAGACACACTGCCAGCACCAGAAACAGGAGTGTGAGACACAGCCACAGCCCGAGTGACAGACACATGGGCCACAGACCCAGACACACTGCCAGCACCAGAAACAGGAATGTGAGACACTGCCACAGCCCGAGTGACAGACACATGGGCCACAGACCCAGACACACTGCCAGCACCAGCAACAGGAATGTGAGACACAGCCACAGATGTAGTGACTGACACGTGAGCCACTGACCCAGACAGACTGCCAGCACCAGAAACTGGAGTGTGCGACACAGCCACAGATCTACTCACTGACACATGAGCCATAGACCCAGATACACTGCCAGGACCTACAACAGGAGAGGGCACAACTGAGACTGTGCTACTACATGATGCATGACCGCAAACAACAGACACAGTGGCACTATCTGATACATGAGAGTCAACTGCACCTGCGGCACTGGGACCACTGAAATGATGAGCCACAGGGCTGTATGGGCCAGGAGGCAGGGTGGCCCTGGGAGCTGGGGATAGCTGACCTTGAGCTACATCGGGGTGGGCAGGTGTCAATGGTGTGTGTCTGCATTTCTTAGTGATATGTGAGTGCACCCTGGACAGGACAGGACTGGCAAGTGGTGGGGACTCCAAACAAATATCACCCACCATAGGTGGAGCATCTGCAGCCGGGGATCGGGTGTCTGGGGACGTGCTGGAGCATGCTTGTCGTTTGCTGTGTGCCTGCCGCCTGGACTCAGATTCATGTGTAATGTGGGATGCAACAACAGGGGACTCCCTCCTCTGCTTCTGACTGGCCTGGATGGGAGTGGAGGTATGGGGGGACTCCGCCGCGGAGACATCTGTTTGGCGTTCAGTCAAAAACATCAGCCGCAGTGCAGCCAGGGGTGATGTATGCCTGTCCTTGACTGCGCCATCGTCCATGGTAGAAGCCTTGTCCGTAGGAAGTGCCTTACCCGTAGGTGGAGTGTTGTCACTGGATTTTGCCTGTGCCTTGGTCGGTGCCCTGTTCCTGCCAGAAGACTTGTCGTCTGTGGTGTACCTGTCTCCAGTAGACACCTGCTCTCTGTGTGTGTCCCTGCCCTTGGGAGATGGACCATGCTCTGTTGTGTGTCTGTCCTTGGGACTCTCCCTGCTCTTAGGAGGTGCCTTTGTCTTTTGACTGTCCTTGTCCCTGTCCTTGGGAGTGGCCCTTTCCTCTGTTGTGGGCCTGCCCTTGGGAGTCTCCCTGCTCTTAGGAGGTGCCTTTGTCTTTTGACTGTCCCTTTCCCTGTCCTTGGGAGTGGGCCTTTCCTCTGTTGTGGGCCTGCCCTTGGGAGTCTCCCTGCTCTTAGGAGGTGCCTTTGTCTTTTGACTGTCCTTGTCCCTGTCCTTGGGAGTGGCCCTTTCCTCTGTTGTGGGCCTGCCCTTGGGACTCTCCCTGCTCTTAGGAGGTGCCTTTGTCTTTTGACTGTCCTTGTCCCTGTCCTTGGGAGTGGCCCTTTCCTCTGTTGTGGGCCTGCCCTTGGGACTCTCCCTGCTCTTAGGAGGTGCCTTTGTTTTTTGAGTGGCCTTGTCCAAGGGACTGTCCATGGACTTGTGAGTATCCCTTGCCTTGGGAGTACCTTTTGTGTTGAATGCCTGTGTAGCATGTGAAGGCATGTCCCCCAACAACACTTGTGGATCCTGTGTGTGTACTCCAGTGTATCTGACATTGTCTTCGTGAACAGATTTTGCTGACCTAGGGGATGGTGTCTGTGGCCTCCGTGCCCTGACGTGCTGTCTGACGCTGCTTCTAGTGCAATAACCTGTATTAGAGTCCTGCTCAGAATAATCACTACCCCCTGAGACATCCAGTGGTGTAGATGCGGAAACAGAAGTAGCACCTTGTCCATGCGACTGTACTATTGCAGACGACACACTGCTTGCCAATGACTGCACTGTCCTGTGTAGACCAGCAAGATCGCCATGCATCCCTTCTATGAATGCCACCACCTGCCCCAACTTCCTATCATGGTCTTGGAAGGCATTTGTCATATTGGTCTGCCCCACACACAGCTGTCGCAGCAGATCAACGGCCTCAGCACACAGTGCATTTTGGCTCACCGTGGCAGGGGTAGCGGTGCCTGCACCGAACGCCACTCTGCTCCCCCTACTCCTGCGTGCACGAACAGTACATGGTGCAGTTGGTGGCAGTGTGGGCCCTGTGTGCTGTGTTCCGACAGAAGGTGTTGATTGCCCACTCCCAGTCTGTGACAACAGTGCTGGCTCACCAAGAGTTTCCGAAGATGAGGACGATGGTGTCTCCACATGCGAGTCCTCAGGGACGGTCCTATCCCCCTCTCCGGCGCTGCCCTCCTCTGTGTCAGTCTGCGTGTGTGAGAAGTCTGACCCGGACTCATTGCCTCGACTAATCTCCTCCGTCTGTGGCTGAGTGTCCTCTGTCATAGCTGAAATGCACATAAAAGAGGTGTAAGTCATGGGCACACTCACGTACAGAAGGACAAGGATTCCCTAATTCCATAGCTGACAAAGTTCTTGTAGTCCACATCCTGCACACGGCCCACCTTTACCAGTCATCCTCACATTACATAAGCGTTGGTGGCTGTGACACATGTACAGCATGCGGACAGGGCAGGAGCACGTACATCTGCACACACGTCTTGCCATGGGGCCACGGACCACTACGGCATGTGCTTCAACACTCAACTACTAAGCAAGTGGCGTGTCAACATGCCGGACCTGGATGTCAAATTACACCCACCCAATGGGACCAACATGGCATCGCAGTGATACATACGCACCACGGAACTCAATACTGTGTCTGTGCACCAATACCTGCATTGCACTCACAAGTTTCCTACACAGACAGTATGCTCACCGCTAGTTTGCTGTTGATCGACACTCAGCTGTTCGGACAGGTCAGGATGCGTCACAGCAATGATACGGTGCATGAGAGGGGTCATGGAGCGTCGGGCCAGACGTGGCGTCCTTGGAATCATCCCCAGTGTCACTTCTGCTACATTCTTGCTCAGCCTGGAAATGTCGTTCCAGCGTTTGTGGCAGTGTGTATGTCGTCTGTTGCACACCCCCAATGCCCGTACTTCACGTGCAATGCTCCTCCACACGTCCTTGCGAAGGTGCAGCTTGACCTACCATGATGGGAGACAAAAGGGTGTAAGTCAGTGGACAGTTGACCTGTCACACAGATAGGGGCAACACGTATCTGTCATCCGCCATGCACAATCCTGAAAATATGTCGAGCCCACACTACACAGCTAAGATTGCAGTAGCCAGGAGTCATTGGCCCCCTCATGCACACCAACATGTCCCACACTGCACTTACCACCTGTCCGGGTGCGCCGTAGAGCCATCCATAGTTGCGGAGCACACCGTCCACGAGGACATCAAGCTCCGCGGCGGTGAAGGGACGAGACCGGATCTCTTTGCCTCTCGACATGGCAAGATCACGGAGTATGGCACTAGAGCAGCAGTCAGTGGTCAGCTCAGCAGCAGCAGCAGTCGAGGTGATGGTCACAGGCAGCAGTCGGTGGTCAGCTCAGCAGCAGCAGGTCGAGGTGATGGTCACAGGCAGCAGTCGGTGGTCAGCTCAGCAGCAGCAGGTCGAGGTGATGGTCACAGGCAGCAGTCGGTGGTCAGCTCAGCAGCAGCAGGTCGAGGTGATGGTCACAGGCAGCAGTCGGTGGTCAGCTCAGCAGCAGCAGGTCGAGGTGATGGTCACAGGCAGCAGTCGGTGGTCCCAGGGTAAGATGTGTGCTTTTGGACAACACACATATATAGGGCCCTCAGCACGTGTCAGTGGCATACGTCGCCAGCAATTGGTCAGCCCTGGATGCGTGTTCGTAAAAGGGCCAATGACTGGCCCTGGTGTTGGGGTGCACAGCTTCCGCTACTTTCGATTGGGCATACGCGGCCAGCGGCCCTCTTCCCATTGGCTGCATGGGCACGGACCGTCACGGGCACACATCGGCAACCGCACGTGCAAGCTTCAGGCACGGATGCTTCAGTTGCAACAATGTTCTATCACTGGCGCCACCATGGCGGTGCACGTACTCAGCGGGGGAAGTGCAGGCCTACACACCCTTTAGATGTACTCAATGGACATGGCAGTTCATGTCCCCTCTTACAGTCGCATTGCATCATCCACCGTACACAGGCCGGAGCGGCCGGGCCTAGGACGGCCGTGCCGGCCATGTCCACAACCGCCGTGCCAGCCATGTCCACAACCGCCGTCCTAGGCCCGGCCAGGCACGGCGGTTGTGGACATGGCTGGCACGGCGGTTGTGGACATGGCCGGCACGGCCGTCCTAGGCCCCTGGCACGGCGGTTGTGGACATGGCTGGCACGGCGTTGTGGACATGGCCGGCACGGCCGTCCTAGGCCCGGCCTGGCACGGCGGTTGTGGACATGGCTGGCACGGCGGTTGTGGACATGGCTGGCACAGCGGTTGTGGACATTGGTGGCGCGGCGGTTGTGGACATGGCCGGCACGGCCGTCCTAGGCCCGGTCGCTCCGGCCTGTGTACGGTGGATGATGCAATGTGACTGTAAGAGGGGACATGAACTGCCATGTCCATTGAGTACATCTAAAGGGTGTGTAGGCCGGCACCTCCACCGCTGAGTACGTGCCCCTCCAAGGTGGCGCCAGTGATAGAACATTGTTGCAACTGAAGCTTCCGTGCAGGAAGCTTGCACGTGCGGTTGACGATGTGTGCCCGTGACGGTCGTGCACATGCAGCCAATGGGAAGAGGGACGCTGGCCGCGTATGGCCATTGGAAAGTAGCGGAAGCTGTGCACCGCCATGGCCGCGCCAATGATTTTATCTTGTCAGACGCTGCACCGTGATGCGTTGTCTGCAGTTGCGTCATGAGGGTGTTGAGCGTGATAGGGAAACTTCATATGTCATTCACTATTCCATGTGTGTCCATACTATGCCCATCGGTGGGCACACAATGTGCAACTGATGTTCATTTTGACGTATTGACGTCGGGTGTGACCCTACAGACGTTATTACATCTTCACTACTACACAGTACATCACGGCTGTATGGGCAAATTATGATTCTGTTGTCAGTGTGTGGTTCTGGCGAGGTGACTACAATGGTGGTGGTACACATGCATTCAGTGTATGTGTCTTGGATGTTGTGTCACCATGCATGTAATTACTGTATGCTCAACATTATTGGTGTTGGCATTTGTGCATGATGACATGGTGTGTGTATCATTATCGTTTGTGTGCATGCACTTGCATGTGTGACTGTGATGTGGCTTCTAAACATTAGGGTCAAGACAAACGTATTGTCAGTAATGTTCACATGTGACTAAGTAGCGTTGTACGTGTTGACACACTTCCTGTTGCAAGTGGCTGCACATTGTTAAAGGGCCACTCCGTATTGTATTAACTATCAGAGATGTCACACATATGACCATTCTCCTAAACATTTTTGTTCTTGCTAATGTAGGCTTACATGTGATGGAGTTGCACACGTATGCGTCGTTTGTAAGTTGACTCAAGTTACATCTCTCTCCCACACAGGAGGGCTCCAAATGTGCATCGGCCATACACTGTGCTGGAGGATATGGTTGACGAGGAGGTGATTAGGAAATTCCGGCTGGATCGACGTCGGTTGATGGAGCTTGTTGCCCAATTGTCTCCTCATCTGCAGCCACGAAGGACGTATCCTGGTTCTATTACATCCACAGCAAAGGTTATGGCGGCACTACATTTCTTTGCTACTGGCACCTTTCAGTACACAGTTGGATATGCCGGGGGGATGTCACAGTCCATGTTCAGCACAGTACTTCGGGATGTTTTAAGAGCTATGATGCTGTACAAGAATGACTACATCCATTTCCCACGGCCGGAAGAGTTGCCAGCAGTCAAAGCAGACTTCTATGCACTGGGCCAGATACCACACGTAGTGGGGTTCAATTGATGGCACACATATCGCTATCATTCCACCACGGGCACGTGAGCAGGTTTTTAGGAATCGCAAGCACTTCCATTCGCTGAACGTGCAGGTGGTGTGCCTGGCAAACAACATCATCTCCCATGTGTGTGCAAGGTTTCCAGGCTCCGCACATGACGCCCACATCATGCGGAGCAGCATTGTCCCCCAACTAATGGCAAATCTGCGACCCAGTCAAGCATGGCTTGTTGGTGAGTGTGCAGTGGGGACTTTTGTGATCTCTGTGTGGCATGGGGTACCCACCATATCTTGTTGTGATATTTGTGTCTGTCATCCCCCTACATAGGTGACTCGGCGTACCCAAACCGACCCTGGCTCCTGAGTCCCCTACATAATCCTACAACAGCGGGTGAAATGCGCTACAATGATGCACATGGAAGGACACGGAGAGTGATTGAACGTACCTTCGGACTGCTAAAGTCTAGGTTTCGGTGCCTGGATAAGACCGGAGGGGCCCTGCCTTACTCACCAGGAAAAGTATGCAGGATCGTGATTGCCTGCTGCATGCTCCACAACCTGGCCGTGCGCAATGACATTGAACTGCTCTTGGACCCTGAAGACGAACAAGTTCCTTGGCCTCCCATCCCATCCATGTCGACTGATGAGGATAGTGGTGAGGAGGAAGGTGTGGACCAGAGGCGCCAGCTCATTGATCGCTACTTCCCTTGAATGTGAGTAACTACCTCTTGTGCCGGTTGACAATGCCTTATGTATGTTTGCTGGTGTTGTGTGGATGTGGGGTGCATCAGCTGTGTGTTCTGGTTTGTGATGGTTGCATATGTGTGTCTTCATTTCTTTGGACATACAAGTCTCCATGATGTGTGTCCTCACATCCCATGCTTTAGTGATGAGTGTAGTTTGTGGAATGTTGCTGTGCAGTGTGTTGTGATGTGTGTGAATCTGTTTCATGACGTGTGTTTGCTGTCTCTGATTTTCCCTAGGTCACTCCCGCAGCGCCATGATTATGTACGACTAGGATCCCTGCACCTGTTGACGTCTGTTTCTGAAGGCAATCTTGTGAATAAACATGGAGGCAAAACATCATTGAGTGTGTAAGTGACATTTATTTACAGGTTATGCATTTGTGCTGGTGATTATTAACAAGTAAGTGGGGGGGGGAGTTGGAGTTGAAGGTAATGGCAGATGAAATGTCCGTGCTGACACCACATTGGGGGGTGTCAGGCTAGTCCAGCAGACCAGTGGCAATGATTGTCTATGTGGGACAGGATACTTTGCAGGGTGAATGTCTGGCACAGGCAGTGACAAAGTAATTGGCGGCCCCTCTTGGAGCGTGTGGATGGCGCTCCAACACTGCTCTCACCCACTTCCAGCCTCGGGCGGCCCCTCCGTCTTTGAGGTGGAACTGAGTCAGCTGGGGGTGCAGGTTGTTCATTGGCCACATCCGTCGCCAGGGGCACAGGTGGTGGTGGCGGTGGCGGTGGAGGTGGAGGTGGAGGTGACGGTGGCATTGGAGGTGGAGGTGACGGTGGCGGTGGTGCAATGACAATTGGTGGAGGGGGGGTGGGGTTGTTCCGGGCAATCCATTCCCTCCACATTGTTGTCTGCTGGCCCATGATGTGCACTATCTGGCCAAGGTACCCCGACATTTCGCGCAACATGTTCGTGTTGTCCACCGAGTCCTGGTGTGCACGATCTGCATGTTCCTGGGAACGGTCGTATGACACCTGGCACCTGGCTAGGGCTTGAAGGGACTCTGCCACAGGATGGGGTAGCTGTCCTTCCTCTGTACGGCGGAGTGTGGGTCGCCTGATTGCCTGATGTGCCGTCAGCTCTCTCCTTTGTGGCCCACTCACCCTGCTTGGGTGTGAGGCCGATGGACCTGCGTCGTGCGCTGGGTTAGGCAGGGTGGCACAGGCAGGAGTGGTGGTACTGGTGGTACTGGTGGTACTGGTGGTGGTGGTGGTGGTGGTGGTGGTGGTGGTGGTGGGGAGTCTGCAGATCACTGAGGCAGGTGTCGCTGAAGTCACACATGCGACGGTTGTCGGGCCCGGGAGTCCCTGTGAGCCAGATGGCCCTGGCTGTCTGCTTGGCCCCGCACCATCCTCCGCACCGGAGCTGCCTGTGTCATCGTCCCCAGAGAGTCTGGTATGTGTGGGTGGCGAGTCTTGCGGCCGGGTGCTGGTTTCCCCAGTCAGTTCACGATCACCCCGAGGGACAAGAATGAGCTGGTCAGTAATGTGGACATTACATGTTCATATCGATTTGTAAACATTTCTGTGTCCTGTCGCACACACCCCACACACCCTACCCTCCACCACCACCGCCGCCCTCCCCGTGAACATGGGGGCCTGTTGGGAGTTGTAGTTGTGAGCTCTCACACACCCCACCCACCACCACCACCGCCATCCCCGTGAACATGGGGGCCTGTTGGGAGTTGTAGTTGTGAGCTCTCACACACCCCACCCACCACCACCACCACCCTCCCCGTGAACATGGGAGCCTGTTGGGAGTTGTAGTTGTGAACTCCCACACACCCCACCCACCACCACCAACGCCATCCCCGTGAACATGGGGGCCTGTTGGGAGTTGTAGTTGTGAGCTCTCACACACCCCACCCACCACCGCCATCCCCGTGAACATGGGGGCCTGTTGGGGGTTGTAGTTGTGAGCTCTCACACACCCCACCCACCACCACCACCGCCATCCCCGTGAACATGGGGGCCTGTTGGGAGTTGTAGTTGTGAGCTCTCACACACCCCACCCACCACCGCCATCCCCGTGAACATGGGGGCCTGTTGGGAGTTGTAGTTGTGAGCTCTTACACACCCCACTCACCACCACCACCACCCTCCCCGTGAACATGGGGGCCTGTTGGGAGTTGTAGTTGTGAGCTCCCACACACCCCACCCACCACCACCACCGCCATCCCCGTGACCATGGGGGCCTGTTGGGAGTTGTAGTTGTGAGCTCTCACACACCCCACCCACCACCACCACCGCCATCCCCGTGAACATGGGGGCCTGTTGGGAGTTGTAGTTGTGAGCTCTCACACACCCCACCCACCACCACCACCGCCATCGCCGTGAACATGGGGGCCTGTTGGGAGTTGTAGTTGTGAGCTCTCACACACCCCACCCACCACCACCACCACCCTCCCCTTGAACATGGGGGCCTGTTGGGAGTTGTAGTTGTGAGCTCTCACACACCCCACACACCACCACCACCACCACCCTTCCTGTGAACATGGGGGCATGTTGGTAGGCATGTACATATTGGTGAGTATGTGTCCGACGTGCATGGGTTGGGGCGTAGGAGATGTGTCTTCTCAGTTTTGTGAGCCTGACCATGTCGTACTGATCGTGGTGCTTGGTTTGTACTTACCAGCCTCTTCTCCTTCATCAAGTCCGTCTAGGCTCTCTGGGTGAAGTATCACCAGCACCTTCTCCTCCCAATCGGTGTAGGGTATGGGCTCCGGGGTTGTTCCGCCGCCAGTATGATTGGCTCTTGCATAGTTTTTGGCGCAGATGCCTTTGACCCTGGTCTTCAGGTCATGCCACCGCCTCTGAATTTCGTGCTTCGTCCTTGGCACGGTCCCTGGCGCATTCACCAGACTGACGATTCTGTCCCACATGTGATTCTTTTGCGCCACAGAAGTCTGCTGGACTTGGGCCCCGAAGATGTGGGGCTCAACACGGATGATTTCATCTACCATTACCTTCAACTCCGTCTCCGTGAATTTAGGTTTTTTTTTGGGTGCCATGGTGTGTGGTGCTCAGTGTGTGGGTTGAGTGAGTTGGGGGGTGCAGGTGTGTGGTGTGTGATGTGTAGGAATGGTGTGGTGGGTGTTTGTGTGGTGGGTGTGGTAGGGTGGTGGTTGTGTGTCTTCTATTTGAGTAAGCTGTATATCGATTTGGGCCTCTTGCTAGCAGCAATGCTGTGATGCAAAGGATTGTGGTAGTGGGTGGGTGTCATTTTATAGTCGTGTCTCAATGGTTGTTGGCAGTCAGGTGGTAGGTGGGCGTGTTGACTACTGTGCATTATTGGGTACTTGGGGGGTGTCATGGAGGCTTGTGCTTGGTGTTGGTGTATCAGGTGAGGGGGGTTGTCAATTTTCGTGTGTTTGCTAATTACTTGCGGTACACTTTCTGACATTTGTTTGACGTTAGGGATGTTGTGCGTGTTGGCCTTCCGCAGTGATGCACTGTTTATCGTTACAATCTTTCCGCCGCGGACGTGGATGGCTGTGCGTACCGTGGTACAGGCGGATTTATCCTAATTGCGGACACAGTGTTTTCACAGGTATGGCGGTAAATGTGTATTTTTCTGCGGTCATTGCCGTCCGCGGCCGTGGCTGTTCATTAGGCTCCGTCCGCCGCGGACGGAGTTAGATGTGTTCCGTCCACCGCGGATGGTGTTTGTTATGATCCGTCCGCCGCGGTGGGAGTTTCGTGACATGAATATCCTAATCGCAACCGCGGATTCTCCGCGGCGCGGCCGGGAGTAAAAATTCCCCGAACATGGCGGACAGTACCCGTTTCCGTCCGCCATCCTAATCGACCCCTAAGTTAGATTGATAATGTCTGCATTTATTGTTTTGATCTTCTAGATGTAGTTACCTCTTCATCAATGTTGTTTTCATTTGATCTTGGGGGCACACACTTCAATGGCAATTTTGGACCACAACTATTTAGTAATGTAGAGCTTTATTTATTTTACTTTGGAGTATTTAAACTTTTGAAGCAGGTTGTAGTAATGATGACACGTTGTAACTTGTAATCCAAAGAGGTTTATTCACAGGTAGGCTAACAGGTAGTAAAAGTCTTCATCAAGTCATCATAACAGCAGTATATAAGTCCTGTAGGTGGTAAATCACAGCCCCACCAGGAGCAACCTGCTTGCTGCTCAGCCTCTCTCACCAACGGTCACTCCTCATCCAGTCACCCAAGCATTCTACACATAGCCCACACACCAACATTCCACTCAGAACACACAAACAGGCTGAGCTGCTAGGGAAAGGGTAACATAGGAGAAATACCATGACATGAGAATACTACATACCTCTTTCCTAATGAACAGCACAATGAATGAATGCATACAACTATAAACATGCAATAAACTATAAACATAAAATTACAGCAACAGTAAACAGATCACAACCCAGGAATGAGGGAACAACTGCATCACAAGAGGAAAAAGAACTAATCAAGATCAGTAAAAAGTCCAGACCCAAGGATGATAGGAACACCGCACCACGAGAGGGAAAGGAACAAAAGACTGGAAAGAGAGAAGGATAAACAATACCCATCCCCCTTCTCTAATACAAAAAGAGTTAATAAAAGTAATTATGTGATATCTCCAAGGAAGGAGTGAAGTAAAGTGGATGAAAGGGACTTGACCCAATGTCCTGCCCCCACCCTAAACAGAGGACAGACAACCTGTGCGTTATTGTGGACAAGAGGGACTAACACCCAATGTCCTGCCCCAAACTAAAATAAGGGACACCAATGAAAGTCATATGTCCTCCTGTGTAGGAAGGCAAGTAATGTGGACAGAAGTGACTTAAACCCAATGTCCAGCCCCTAATTATACAAGGGACACCAACGTTAAATAGATGCTCCTCATGTAAATAACCAAGCAAAATATATGTGGACTAAAAGGACTAACACCCAATGTCCTACCCCTACTATTAACCAAGGGACAACTTAAAAATGTAAAAACGCTCTCCATGTGGGGAGGCACGCAGGGAATTTAACCTTGCATCCAGGTTTTTCGTGCGGCACAAGGTGTTTTACCCACGCAGGTACCTAGAACATGTTCACCTACCTTCTGCATCTCACCAGCAACCACTAGAATACAGGCACCAATAAATAGTAAATGAACCATGTGGGCAAACACCAAACTAAATAGCACTGGCACACTCCCCTACAGAAAACAAGCCAGTGAGAACCAGGCACTACACCAGCAACGTATGGGCACTAGTCCTGAGTAATAAATACCGCGGGCCACGTAGTCATTGTGAAGGTTGAGGGCAACATGAACATTCACTGAGGGTGGCACAGATGCTGGGCCAATGAGATGTGGACACTGACTCAGAACAAACAACAACACATGTTCCTATTCCCATATTAGTTCCCCATGTACTCTAACAAAGCTTAAAGTCGTACTAATATGTTCTGCCACAAGAACAATTGGCATGGGATACAGGGATTTTTTGCCAAGAGCAATTGGATACTGTGACCAACAGACAGCACCCCTGGGTACAATATCAAGGCAGAGTGACCCACTGTATGCCATGGAAACATTGATGTTTGCTAAGGAAGACACTCACCTTGGGGCAGGTGAAAAAGACATTTATGCATGATTGCTTTGACACTAGACAAAGATAACACATACATAGAGTAGTAGTGGCACATCAACTGCATCAGAGTGACAGATGTCAAGGCCAAGCTGGCACAAAAGTAGGGTCTAAGATACAATGATGCTGATCCAAGGGGACACAAACAAACTGATAGAGATACTGGCAAAGGAGACTTGGACAATAGGTCAGGGTGACACAGGCAAGGGGCACAGACTCAGGACTAGAAGAAGTATCCACTAGATCAGTATTTATCGGATCTTAAGGCCATGAAGATATGGAAATTGGGTCAGATAAATGTAAACAATGGACCATGAAGTATAGAAAAGTGTGCCAGGTAAACATGGGCACTCGTACTGCTAGCCATGGAACCTGTTTGAGGGATTTAAGGAAAGTTTACCTAGAAGACATGAACACTGCACCAGGAAGAAATGGGCAAAGAAATCAAAGACACTGAGTCAGCAAGAATAAATGTGAAAAACATACTTCACTAATACAAGAAGGCCAGCACAAAATACTTCACATATCTTTTGCTTGGTGAACCTCAGATTGGCCCCATCTGCTCTTGCTTGATGTAGAACTTCACCAACCAGTGGTAAAATGCTTGTGCTCCTTTCAACATGATGAAATTGGTGTCCCCCAAATGTCATATTTAACTTTCATATAAGTCCCTAGAATATAGTACAAAGTGTACACAAGGCCAGTTAAATGATACTAGGACAATTCAGAAACCATTGTGCCATCCACTACAGTGCCAGTGTAAAATATGGCATCAGTCTCGATATTGCAGCCTGATTAAAGCAGTTTTCAAACTACAATTTAACATGTCAAAATAAACCCTTTTTACAGGTCAAAACGTTCCTACAATATATTATTGACACCCCCTAAGTAGGCCAATCTGCCCCTAAGGCAATTGTTGTTGGAATTGGATTTCCTTAAATACCAGAGGTCAACAGGTGTTTGGCAAAACAAGAACAGTTTGTTTAATTAAACAGATCAGCTTGGAGAAAAGTTACAGGCGCTAAGTCTGAGGACTGTCTCTATTTACATCAGGTTTGTGCTCTTATTATATACATAATGACACCAAGCATTAAAAGATCTCCGGTGCACCATATATGATGAAGAATGTTGATTGCTGCCTTTAGTGTCATAAATGAATGGTCAATGGTTACTACAGGTGAGTCTTAATCTTGCCTGGACACAGTGTGGCCATTGGTGAATGGCTCCAGAAGTCCAGCAGGGGGAGCGCATGCTCATTACGTGTCCTAGGTTCTGATTGGCCATGTGTTCCTAACTCATGTGGCATCTGACTTTGTGGTGCTTTCAGGAGTGCACATACCCCCTGGACATGTGTGCTTTATTGGGACAAGCTCCCCTGACCATTGTAATGTTGCTGTGCCTATCTGAGAAAATGATCAAGAGTTTTCTGCCCGAGTGTTTGCCTGCCAGTTATGCACCCTCCCAACTGTGACCCATCAATCAGTAATCCTGGGCCAAGGTCCCAAGGACTGCCTTACTACATACTTGCATGATGAGATAAATGTGGAGTTCAAAATGGGTGATTCTATTAATAAGGATAATAGTTAATTTGTTATTGATAAACGCATCAATATCCATATTAACACAAGATACATGGTATTTAAAGTAAGACATGTAGAAGTTTAATGTTGCACATGTCCTTACAGTGAAAAAGCCCTAAAAGCTATGTTCAGTGTAGCAAGGCTGGCTGTTCCATAGGAAAGCATTGGGATGCAATATTACAATTAATAATGTTATCTCTGGTTAGGGTTAGAAAAGCGGCAATTCCGTCAGGAGTGACGTCCCTTCGATGCACTCTTGAATCAAATGTTCATCTCATTCATTCAATAAAGTTCTTCAAAAATGTATCGAATGCTTGTTTCTGTTTTATTTCATATTCATTATTTCATATTCTTTTGGTGCTCGTTATTACTGCATAACGTTTTTCAAAACATTCATTGTAATTGTGCCCAATGCATTTCGGGCAAGTGCCCTTCATCAGGGAACTTTGGTTAATTCTGTATCGTTCGTTTTATATAAATGAGTGATTCTACTGGTCTCAGTCGGTTGTCAATCGTTCAGTGCGTTACCCGCGAGTGTGTTGGTTCTCTAATCCTGATTGTGAAATGCATTGGGCACAATTACAATGAATGTTTTGAAATTCAAGAGTGCATCGAAGGGACGTCACTCCTGAAGGAATTGCCGCTTTTCTAATCATAACCGCCCAGAGCACAGTGGGCTGTACTTCGATAGCACCACCCACGCTGAACATTCACAATGACAACAAACAACTAGGAGTGCGATTACGACTCAACAAATCAACAATTCATCTCTGGTTAGGGGCCACCTACAAATTTCCTCTTGCTACTTATCAAAAGCCCAATTCAATGTTGGTCGGATTTTTAACAAATTTTATGCAAAAGGTCCTTTTAAAATGTTACCTTTTCCCTATCTAAGGGCTCTGAATGCTAATTTGCATTAGCTTCCAACTGTTAGCTCTCTGAGAGCTTACCCCTGAATGAGGTGTGAAAACTGCTCTCAGGGCAGGAGACAAAATCTTGGGTGTGGGGATGTTTTCTATTCTTTTGGCATAAAGACCATTTGTGCTGTACCCAGGAACTTGATTAACTTCAATGAAGGCCTATCCAGTAACAGGCAATAATCTGACACTTGGGCAAAGACCATCTCTGTTTCCCCAGCCAGGCAGACTCCAATCACAGTCAGAGGGTAGCTGCCCCAAGAACTGGATCAAAGTGTTCACAGAGGAGGGATTGCAACTTGCCCTGCCCACACCTTTGAGGTAGCTGGTAGCTGGTAGCTGCTTAGGCTCTGAATAGGGGAATATATGTTTTGCCATCTTCCGTTTGACACCATGGGATTGTTTGCTGTATGGGACAGAGAAATTGCTGCAAAAGTAGGAGGGTAACCCATGGGAACTTTTACCCCATTGGTTAGGAAGGAGCCAGAAGTCCCACCTGCCCACAGGCTGATGCCATGCAAACTGTGGCACCCACAATACGCTTCTCAGAGCACCACTGGGCCTTTGGAAGATTAGAAGAGGACTGGACATGCTGCCTGAGATCTTAGAAGTGCCTAGAATGCTGGACCTGCTTTCCCTGTTATATCCAGGACAAAGAAGTAGACTCCAAAGTCATAAGGCTGACATCCTGATTAAGCTACAAGGACACAACAAACTACAAGAGACCTTTCTTGCAACTGCCCAACTAACCAGTTCCAACTGGATGTGCCCTGGACATTACTTCTGGCTTCTGCTGGAGTGAGTCTTGACCCATAAGTGTGGTTCCAGAGGTTGGTGCATTGTTGCTAAACTGAAGATTCGGATTTTCCCTGCTTCGTGCTTTTCCACAGCAGCAAACACAATTCAGCTGGACCTTGTGGAGAAGATATCCAGCATCATGGAGTGCTGTTCGACTACACTGACTTTGAACATAGAAATCTTCACTGAGTGAAGATACCAGAAGTATCAGATGATAAAAAGGGCCTTCTCAGGACTTGAAATTCAAATGTATCTCACTCAAAGCTTACCTGCCAAAAGTCAATGGCTTCACCGACAACTCATCCAGAAGCCATTCGATGATGTGGAGCCCTCCTCAACCACAGCCTGCTGGCTTGCGCCGCTGAGTATTTTTGACTTCCATTCCAGAGACTAAGTTTGAAGATAAAACTTTATTTTTAAGTTCAGAAAAAGTTTTATTGAAGCAATTAAGATAAAAGTATACAAAATAAGTCAATGAAACTGCAAATGAAAACATACAGCACAAGTGATGTTAACAATAAAGGTGGAGAAATCCAAAAACAGAAAAAACGACTGTAAGCATAACCGGCAATTGGTAAATTCTATAACAATGAGATATATGGGAATATACAATATAAATAAAAAGAGAATAATAAGAAAAGCATATATAAAAATCTTAAGGAAGTCATGGAGGTTTAGTAACTTCTTGTTGCAACGGAGATAGAGACAGAGAACATCTAGCACTCGCGTCAAAAAACGATGTAACTGGACCCCACAATACTCTTCTCTTCGTGGCCAAACTCATTGGATAAACAAATGTCGTGTCTAATCTATGATTATAGCATACAGCATACCACCAAGCCTGATATGATATTTTGGTAGAGTCTTTCCAAAATTTAGTGATTTGTTGGAAGGCCAATGCTAACAATAGGTCAATTATTCTTACATTAAAAGTGCAATGATCCCAAATAGGAGAAGCGCTCCCCAGGAAGATGTGAGAGATAGAAAAGGAGTGAGTGGAGGAAAAAATCGTGTTAATTTGAGACCATACCTTCACCCAAAAACTATGAACTAGGGGGCATTTGAAAAGCATGTGGAGGAGATCCGCACCTGGTGAAGAGCAGGACCAACATGTGTCTGTGGTGTCTGGATACCGTTTACTGAGAATGAGTGGTGGTAATAAAAGTCGGTTATAAATAAAAAATAGTGTCTGAGTTGTGTTAGCAGCTCTGGAGGATTTGCGAATCTTCAACCATAGTTTGTCCCACAATTCAATGGGCCTGGAAACATCTAAATCTTCTTCCCAAACTTCTTCTGTTTTGGTTTTGATGCGAGGTGAGATTGGAGTTTGAAGAAGTGCATACATTTTGGAGGCCTTGGTATCTTTAAGAAGTAGAGATCGAAGTGAAGATATATTAGAGGGTTCCTGACATGGAGAGGGAGGAGAGGTAAGGTATGTATCATAAGCAGATTGAAGTGCTAACATTAGTAACGAATATTTGGTGTGGAAAGTGGAAGGTAAATGAAAAGAGGAAGCAGCTAATGAAAATGAAATAATCTGATTATGGTGGAATAATTGATGAACCCAAATGAGGCCGCGTGATCTCCAAGATTTCCCGAAAATCGGTTTGTTGTTAATTAAAATAGAAGTGTTATGCCAAATAGGCTGCTCGAAAAAGGATGAAATAGGAAGGATTGGGATAATTTTAGAAGTATATTTAAGAATGGGGTGGATAAAGATTGTGGTTTGCGAGAAAACATAAGATATTCCTTGAATGAATAAGGAGATATAAAAGAATGTTCTAAGGCTAACCAGAGAGGAGATGATGAAGTGGAATTCGAAATCCATCTTGACGCTTGATTTAATAAAAAGGATTGATGGTAAAGGGAAAAGTTTGGAAAATTGACCCCCCCCTCTGTCTTAGGACGCATCAATTTGGCTAAGGACATACGAGAATTTTAATGACCGCACAAAAAGATAGACAGAATGGAGTTAATTTTCTTAAAATGTTTCAAGGGAATAGAAAATGGAATATTAGAAATTGTAACTAGGACTATAGGAGAGAGCATCATCTTAATTGTATCTAATCTACCCCACCATGATAGATACAAAGGATGCCATTTTGTAGTGAGTGGTACAAAAGGGGGTGGTCCGTCCATCCCCACCCCCTTTTGTACCGCTTTTGGCCGCCATAAGTGTGGCAGGGTATGCTCAGACGTGAGTCCCTTGCTCATTTTGCCACTGGATTTAAGCAAGCCGGGCTGAAGACGGCTGGAATGCCAGAAACCGGTCCTCGGAAGCTTGTTTCCGGTCCAGGGAAGACATGGCTTGGCAGTTCGGGCTGGACTGTTCCCATGAGGCGCAGGATCAGACTGATTTGCATATAGCCATGTCTGAACTGGGGTGGCGGAGTGGGCTAAAGAACGGTGATGGATTAAACCCAGATCTTTTGACTGGGTGTGAGTGTTTGATTGATTCAGATGCTCCGTCCATCACCACCCCCTTTTGTACCGCTTTTGGCCGCCATAAGTGTGGCAGGGTATGCTCAGACGTGAGACCCTTGCTCACTTTGCCACTGGATTCAAGCAAGCCGGGCTGAAGACGGCTGGAATGCCAGAAACCGGTCCTCGGAAGCTTGTTTCCAGTCCAGGGAAGACATGGCTTGGCAGTTCGGGCTGGACTGTTCCCATGAGGCACAGGGTCAGACTGATTTGCATATAGCCATGTCTGAACTGGGGTGGCGGAGTGGACTAAAGAACGGTGATGGATTAAACCCAGATCTTTTGACTGGGTGTGAGTGTTTGATTGATTCAGATGCTCCGTCCATCACCACCCCCTTTTGTACCAATTTTGTAGTGAGGGCAGTCAGTTTTTGTATACAGTCCTCCATACAACGAGTAACTGTACCCGAGAGGGAAGAAGTAAAATGAAGACCTAAATATTTAATAAAATTAGGGCTCCATGTAAAACCCGAGTCAGAAAAATCATTTTTATAAGTGAATTTAGTAAGGGGTAAGATTTCGCATTTATCTTTATTTAATTTGTAACCAGAAACGTGCGCAAAAGAATTAACTTTATCTAAGAATGCGGGAAGGGATGAGTTGGGTTGGGATAAAAATAGTAACACATCATCGGCATAAGCCCCATCTTAATTGTAGACTGTTGAAAGTTAAAACCATGAATTTCATCATTTTGGCGAATCCTCAACCAAAAAGGTTCTAGGGCAAGATTGAACGAAAAATGGGGAAAGAGGGCAACCCTGTCTAACTCCTCTATTATGGGAGAAATAAGAGGATAAGCCACCATCCGCCGAAATGGCCGCTCTTGGACGAGAGTACAGGAGCGAGATCAGGGTGGAGATCTTTGGACCAAAACCGAACCACTTCAGAGTGCAAAAAAGATATAACCACTCAACCCTATCGAAAGCTTTTTCAGCGTCTAAAGCTATGGCTGCAAGAGGGTGAGAGGAGTGCGAAGTCTTTGAGAGGATGTCAAAAAACAATCTAGTATTGTCTGCTAGCAATCTGCCTTTAACAAAACCGGACTGTTCCTTCCCTAAGAGATCAGGTAAATATGATTCTCAACGTAAGGCTTTTGTAATCGATGTTAACCAAGGAAATAGGACGATAGTTTTTGCAATACTGTGTATCTTTACCTTGTTTAGGGATAATGCAAATAAGAGCGTCAGAAAATGGACCAGAAGCAGAACTAGATTCAAAAAAAGTGGAAAGAAGAGTATGCAATTTGGTCATGAGTAATTTTGAGAAGTGAGTAAAGAATTCAACTGTAAAGCCATCTGGGCCCGGGGCCTTCCCATGTTTTAGAGTATTTAGTGCCCGAAGAAGTTCTTTTTGTGTTAAGTCTGCTTCCAATGGGGAAAGATCTGGAGGAGTATCAAAAGGTGGTCGAATTTTGGACAAAAATTGGGAGATGGATTGCTCAGAGAAAACTGATTCAGAGGAATACAATGTCTCATAAAAATGAAGAAACTCCTGTAAGATCTCATCATCTTTATGTTTCAGTAACCCATCCCGACCAAAAACGGATTCTATGTTGACTTTATTTTGTTTTACTTTCAAGTAATTGGCCAGTAATTTCCCAGCCTTATTTTGACCACCATAGAATTTAGCGCTGGATTTTAATAAAAAATTTGAGGGGTTGTTTGTGGAATCTTTATTGAATTGGAATTTAGTAGCGATGAGTTCAGTTAAGCATTCCTTTGATTTGGAAGTGTAATAGGAGTGTTCTAATCGTTTGATTTTAGAAAAGAGGTCATTAGTAATTTGTTTAGCTTTTTTCCGCTTGCGAGAGACAAAGCTAATAATAAAATCTCTAGCCGATGGTTTGTAAGCATCCCACACTACAGGAAATTGAATGTCATCAGTTTGATTCAACAAGAAATATTCATGAAAGAAGGATGTAAAGGAAGAGACGAATTCTGAATCAAGAAGTAGAGAATTATTAACATGCCATTTCCGAGTAGAAGTAGGTTTTTGTAGTTCATCCAAATTAATAGTGACTGGCTCATGGTCGGATATTAAAATGGAACCAATGTCGGAAGCGATTAGGGATTGGGAGAGGTGATGTGAAATGAAAAAATAGTCTAATCACGATTGGGTTTGGTGTGGTGGTGAGAAGAATGAATATTTTCGCAAAGTGGGGTTACAAAGTCTCCATGCATCAATGAGTTTGTATTGATTAATAAGTTGTGTAACAGATGTATGTGATTTGTGAGGGATGTAAGCGCTAGAAGAGTGTCTATCAAAAAATGGGTCGAGGACTTCATTGCAATCACCTGCAAGAATGAAGTAATATGCGGAGCTAAAGAGGACCAAAATGAGGCATCACCAGTCGCTGGGGCATAAATATTCAAAAGGGAAATGGGGACATCATCTAATATGAATTTCACCAGAACCCATCTACCCGAGTGATCCATGCAATTTGTTATTAGTTTGACAGAAAGGGATTTACGAAATAAAATCAGAACTCCATTATGCTTTCCATCGCCTGGGGAGAAGAAAACCTCGCCCACCCAGCCTCTTTTTAGTTTAGCAGACTCCTCAGCCGATAGGTGTGATTCTTGTATACAGGCAATATCTGCGTTGAGTTTGGCAAGGTGTGTTAAAACTCTCTGTCTCTTAATGGGCGAGTGTAAACCTCTAACATTCCAGGATATAATTCTTAAAGGTATATGAAAAAACCATAAAAATACATCAAAAGCCAGTTAAGGTATAAATGTGAAGAACAAGAGCTGTTAAGGCTTATAAAAAAGTTATGAAGAAACATCAAAACCCAAACAAAGTATCTCCATGAAGAACACAGGTTAAAATGTGGTAAAAGCCAGCTATATGACATTAGGAAAAACTAAAAGTAAAAAGTAAGAGAAAAAGAGCAAAAGAGAAAGAAAAGTGAATAAAAAGAAGAGTAATAAGAATAAAGTAATAGAAATGGATAAAACTTGAAATACAAATGAGCAAAAGAGAGGAATAAAGAGAAAGATAGAAAAGAGTGAGAAAGATATCATCATAAAGAATAACTTCCCTGCTAACATCCAGAACATGGAGAGGGTGGGAGGATGGAGGCCACATAGAACAATGACGGATCCAAAACTCAGGGGGAAGAACAGGAAGGGATAACGAAACCCAAGGACTCCAGAAACATCAGGGAAGGGGACGATGCGCAGGAAGGATATCTGTGAGGGTGAAAAGGACAAAAAGGTAAGTCTGGGCAGAAATACAGTAATATGAATATAAATAAATCAGAACATAATGCCGATGACTATCGAAAAGGAACTATAATCATTAAATGTGAACCTGAAGAAGCAAAAACATTTCATAAATAAATAGGCTACTTAGAAGCGGACATAGAGGCAAATTCCATTGTATCAACATTGTGAGAGTACAGAAAGCTTTTCACTTTTATTGGATCATCAGAAGTGGAAGTCTTATTGTTGAGAGTCACCTTGAAAAGGCAAGGATGGAAAAGCCCAAAGCGTGCTCCCATGGAGCGCAATTGTGGTCGAAGAGACAAAAATTCCTTGCGTCGGTCCGTCGTAGATTTGGCATAATCTTAAGAGAAATAAAGAGGACTTCCTGACCAAGTGATACGTTTCATGGATCTTGCAGCAGATAAAATCATGAGTAGGTCGGTGTATTCAAGGAAGTACAGGATAACGCCTCTTGGTTTGCTTGCAGTCGATGAAGTTATTCCCCCAGGCAACGGGCCTAGACGATGTGCTCTTTGTATGTTAAGAGTGGTAGAGTCTGGCAAATGAAGGAATTTTGGTAGAAAGGATTTTAAAAAAGCGATGGGATCCGATCCTTCTGAATTTTCTGCCAAACCATAAATGCGGAGATTGTTCCTTCTATTCCTGTTTTCCAATTTTTCAATCTGCTTGTGCAGGACTGAAATTTGTGCACACAAGGGATCAACCTTGGAAACAGAATATTCAAGTGAAGCCACATTTTGTTCCAGGGCGGTGACCCGATTGGCCACATTTGACCACTTATCCGAAAGCATTTGGAGAGTAGATTTTGTCTCTTCAAGGAAAGGTTTTAAGGCCCTTATTTCATCTAGTAAGAGATCCATTGTGGTCGAAGTAGATTGCTTTGGAGGAGAGGGATGATCCTTTTATGTCTTTTAATAGAGCCCTTGTTAGTACTAGACTTTGATGAAGTAGATGTGGTAGAAGAGGCCTTAGAAGAAGGAGTGTCCAATGCGTCCTCCATCGATAAACACTGATATCTAGAACCAGTGTGGGTCCAAAATGTCTTCGTAGAAGGGGAAGGTTTATGGAGGACCTTGGAGAGTCTACCCATAGAATATCTAAAATCCCAGGAAGATTCACAATAACTCAGATGCAATTACACTGAACCTGTGGATACATATATATGCCTAATTTGAAGGACAGCATGAGCATATAATAAACCAAATAGCCTAAGTCATGTGAACAAGCTAAAGCAGAGGTGCCACCATTACAGAGTTAGTGAATTCAAGAGCAAAAATGGTGAGTAATCCAACAAATTGAAAAAATGCCAGATGTGCGCAATAAAATAGTAGAAACAAATACAGTACAAGCAATTAAACATGTTTGAGACATAAGGAGGCATATACATGTGAGGTGAAGAGAACCATCATAGTTGAAAATTAATAATATAACAAGATTCCAAAAAATAGCTATTAACCAATGAGGAACGAATCCAGTATAAGGTCACCTTTTCTGTCAAACAATAGAAAAAAATACAGTGTAAAATGTCTCAAAGTATTGAAGCCAGAAGAAATAACATTAAGAGCATTTGGCAGCTGTAAAAATTGAGATTAAGGGCTCGTAGCGCCACTAACTAGGGAAGAAAGATCTTCGTTGAGCCGAGTGCGTAGATTGTGTCCATATTAAGACATGAGGTGACCACTTCAGTAGGCTGTGAGAAGAATTGAAGCGCGCGAAATAGTGCAAAACCCAAGCAGACAATGAAAGCTTCCAAAATGAATAAATTAATGTAGAGCACGAAGAGAAAGTTCAAGTGGCATTGGTAGTTCGTGGAAAAATAACTTGGAATGAGCAGAGAACCGCTTAGGAGCAGGCTCCGTCAGCGGGAATTCAAAATGGCAGCCGCAAGCTAACCTGATTGAGCTCCTCACACTCGGCCCGCAAAAGGAATGAAAACGCTTCAGGGAGTCCTCAGAATGGGGCCCGGTGATGCTTCAGGGCTTCCCACGACATCTTCCGTCCTCCGGTAGCATGGTAAAGCGCATGGAGTCGCGCTGGGTTCGTCTCCGTCTCCCGCGCCCCGGGAGAGTTAAGGGCAAGCCGCCATCTTCTCTGGGCGCTGGCCACTCCCCCGAAGATAAAACTTTATGATTATGTCGAACCTGGTTTCATTAGCCTTGTTCCATCATAGTTAGCCTCAACCCGCGGTGTGCTGCCACCAGTTAACAGCAATATGCCCTACCACTCTTTGGCGCTATTTTGAAACCTTAAAATCTAAAAATTCATATCTGAGGTTTCCATTATTAGATTTGTGTTGCTTTTATATCATTTTATGTGTTAAAATGTACTCTATTTTTAGGTCTTGCCTCAGAGACAGTTTAGCCTTTTCACCAGCCTCATGTTTTTCAAAAAGTACATACATATATACCTGTATAGAAGCGCCTTCTGTCAGCCTTCCTAAAGAACTGGTTCGTCAGTCAGCTTTTGATCCCCTCACCATAGCTAGCAGTATGGATTGATTGACCTGCCTACTTAATCCACTGGTTGTCTGCATTTCTCATGGCGGCTATTACCTCTCCATCAGAATGGATCATAATAGTCCTTCTCTGGCCTCACCACCTGCCCTCCAAAGTGCTGCAGTATGTAGACACCTGGAGACATTGCCGTGTGTTGCCAAATGTTGGCTTGTGTGGCAGGCAGTGAAACAACAACTGCAATATCACCATTACCATCTCCACGCCACACAGACTATGACTGTAAGGGACTGTGAGCACTGCTCTTCCATGCGCCACCCGAACTCTAATTGCGTCATCATTTTAAATGGTAGACTCCACAGGCTATGCTTGTGTGCGTGTGAGTTACTTACAAATAGGAATATTTACTTCTGCTTGCTGTTGGTGATCAGGCTTATTGCTGTGGTGCTTAGAAGACAGTCATTGGCTTCATCACAGCATGTAGTTACAATTAGGAGCATAATGCGCCCTCTGCTGGCAGAGATCATATGCCAGTTGATATTTGTTATTGGTGCAGTGAAAGGAAGCATGAAGTTGCTGGGTAACTCATTTTCACGCCCTTGGCCTTTAGCTTTGCTTTTTCTCTCAGGCGGCCTGCTCCCCCACTGCTTTCTTTTCACAGTGCTTTGCTGTGACATGCTGCTCTGTTTTTTAAAGAGTGCCAAAGCAGGTTGGACATAAAAGTGTGAATGCAGAGCATGCACAATTTTATCAATTGGAATATATCAAAACTGCTCTTTCTCTAAATGCTGTGGAGGTATAATCCCTCCCCTTCGCAGTAATGTGAATTGTGAATGCTCATTTGGTGCCACGGCAGATCATATTTTGTGATGCCAGCATTCTTTTCTACATCATAAATATTGGAATGGTTGGTGTTTATTGCATTGTTGTGACCTCTTATAACATACAGATGTCTCATTTATATTGCTCCTGTGTGGCAACATCACATTTATATACCTGTTGATATCAGGTTGTAATTTTACAGGAAATTATTAAAACCATCAGGAAGCTTTTATAACTGGCCATCAGTATGGAAAAATGTTTTGACTATTGGGCACATTATTTTTCCTTGAAGGTGGTTTAATTACTAAAGATTTTTTTAAACTCGGATGAGTGGAATTCACTTCAGTAAAACAGTATGTACTCTAGTAGGCACCAGTACACAGGAACTGCTGCACATAGATCAGGCCTCATCAAGTGCTCTCCTTCGGCATGCGATTCAGCTGCCACCCACCACAGTATAGTGATTAGCATGGCACGGTTAACATATTCCTATCTTGTCCCCTCAAGTCTGGCACAAGACTCTCCCATGAAATAGCTTTGTTGTGATATACCAGACCCCCTCACAGGTTTTATCTGACCCTTCTCCAAACCCATACAACAAGATAGCTATGCTCCCTTCCTCCACTGTGCAATCACTATTTAAATATTTAAATTTCACTAGTGTATTTCTCCCTTTCTTATGGAGTTTATAGAATGAGTCCTGGAGTCTTATTAACCTGATAAATGAGTGCAGCAGCCAATAGGTCGACATCCGCACTCCCTCCCCAGTGCGTCTGTCTGCCATTGGCTGTCACTGGGGAGTGGTATAAAGGCCCCTCTAATCATGGTCAGCGTGCAGGGCATGCTGACATCACTACTGCAAAGTGAAAGTAAAAAACAAGACGATGGGCTCATTCGTCTTTCACGCCATCAGTGCTGGAGGGCATATATCAGCCCAAGCACTGATGGCTTTGGGGCAGGTATTGTTGAAAAGGGGAGAGTCTCCCCTTTCTAATGGAATCTCTGCCCAGTGGATCCCAACTTTGGGATTGTCACAGGAGAGTGATTCCCAAGCAGGGATCTACACACGAAGCACCAGGAACTTGGTGTAGCGGCCCCTTAGGCAAGGACTTTTCCTCCCCCTACGACCCTAAAAATGCAAGTCTTTCTGTGCACATGGGGGCAGATGGGGTGATTACACCAATCTGCCCCACCGGGGGGGGGGGGGGCAAAAAGCCCACTAGACACCACGGGACATTGCGACAGAATGTAAGGGTGGGGGCTGGCCATCATGGGCATGGCCATTTCTCCACCCCAAAAAAAGGCACAGGAAGTCTTTCTGCCCCCCCCCCTACGACCCAGGGAAGTGGATGAGAGATATTGCACCCAATCTGCCCTCTGACGACAGTAGGCCCACTAGACATCAGGCTCGGAAATTAAAAAACAAATAGAGAGGTGGTGTCCACCATGGGTATGGCTATGCCCCCAAGCAAAGTGATCAATAGACTTTCTGCCCCCTGGGAGGCGGATGAGGGCAATTACTCTCAACCTGTTCCCCCAGGGTACAGAAAGCCCACTAGAACCCAGGGATAAATATTTGAATAAACCATAGTGGTGGAGCTGTTCACCATAGGCCTGGGCATGCCCTCACCCTAAAAAGACCAAACAGTTTTTCTATCTCCCCAGTGGGCGGATGTGGCAATTACTCCCAAATCTGTCCCTGAAGGTCAGAAAGTCCACTAGACACCAGGGAAAATTAAAAAAATATATATGGGTGGAGACTTCCCATCATGGGTATTAGCTAGGCCCCACCCTATAAATGGCCTCAAGAGTCATTTTGCCCCCACCCTGGCAGGCGGATAGGGGCAAATAATCCTAATTTGCCCCCAGGGGCCAGAAAGCTCACTAGGAGGATATTTATCAAAATTGTGGCACAGGGCAGCGAAGCAAGTTACCCTACTGCGCTGCCCTGCGTCACGCAGCAATGCAGCACACATAGAAAGAGGAAAAAATGAGAACTAAATATAATCCACGTTATGCCTCCTCTGGGAAGTCATTAGATTTTGGTGCATTCCCAGTTTTACATGGACTTGGTAATCTGGGAATGGATCGAAATCCATGGGATTTGTGTGGAAACACCCACTGCAACGCCCATGGTATGCCGGCACAGGGCAAAGTAAGGAAACACAGTGATTTGTTCTGCGTTGCCTTACTCTAGATTTAGGAAGCTACTCAGAGCCATGCAAAGTGGCTTTGCGTAACTTCATACTTCTGTCATAGGGGTTTGCATCGTGCATGTACCAAGTTGCATGGTGGACGCTGATGCAAACCTCTCATAAGTATGGCCCTCGGGATTTTAAAATGGCACCAAAACATACATATGATGGGGCAGCCTACTCTTGGCACGGAGCCCCTTGTAGGGGCAATAGTGTCTTTCTGCCCCCCTGGGAACTGACAGAAGGCTTGTCCCAATTGGGAAAGGTGCCTGAAATCTACCCTCGGGGCACCACTAGACACTAGGGATTTGCATTTGGGGCAAAAGAAAGGAGTGCAGGCGCTTCACTCCGGCTTGACCATACCCCTACCCCAAAAGTGGCTAATCAGTATTTCTACCAACTCAGTTGCACGCTAATTTGACCTCTGGGGGGCAGAAAGCACACTAGGCACCAGAGACTTCAGAATGGTGTCAAAACAAAAGGTAGGTGCGACCTACCATGGCATCGAGCCATCCCCAATATGTCACCAGAAGCCAGAAAGCCCTCTGGATGACAGGACTATTTTTTTTATCAAATAATGAGGTGGATCCGGCCCTCCTGACATCAGGACCAACCCTTAGCCCTAAAGCTTCAACAGTCTTTCTGCTCCCCTGCAGACTAAAAGATCCCATCCCAATGGCAACCCAGAGGATATTTGATTATTTTAGGTGTTATTTTTACATACAAGCCAGGAGAGTGGAGCTAAATCACAATATCATCCCACTTGCCATGGTGAATGGCCAATCTTTTTTGGCTTGGGTAGGCCAACACCTGGGGAAAACAACTCGAGCCAGACATTTTGGAACTTTGGATATCGAGGGGAGTGGAGGTTGGTATGTCTTACAAATATCTTGTTATGTTTTCTTACCCACAATGATCTGTATACCTCAAACTTTGCCCGAAATCATGCTTTTTCCTTGCATTTCCGAGATGTTAATTTCCCAAAAACACAGGAATCCACAACTGCCTGGTATTCCTGCACTTAATACCACAAAAACCCTACCCTTCTAGTGTGGCTGGATCTAGAATCCACAACAGGAAAAGCTCCAAAACATAGTTTGGAGACATCAACATTTCCTATCAAAAAAACTAACCTGATTTGGCAATGAGGGTAGCTCAATTCACTAGGCACAGACTCACACACCATCTAGGTAAACCTACCAAACCAATACATTTCGGAAAACTACACACCTGGAGGAGTTCAAGGTGGTGTGCTTCACGTGGATCCCATGATCTGCAATGAAAACTTTCAGAATCAGGAGCACGCCACATAATCCCTGCCACCCACTTGTCTTGATAAAAACACCACCCCACATTTGTGGCTGATTCTAGTGGTTGCAACATGAACAAATCAATTCACGGTCATTGGGAGTCCCACAGTGGAACTCCCATTGGTTATCCACATAACCAGAAGGGTCTAGTGGACGCAATGGTATATTGATTTTGTAAATCGACCATCATGACAAAAAGTAACACATGAACACTTTGTCACAAATGGCAGTTTTTCCTACTCAATATTTCTTTATTTCAAAAGTTAGTTTCTTTAAGAACACCTTGGGGGTCTACACATATGACCCCTTGCTGAATTCAGAATTTGGTCTACTTTCAGAAATGTAGAGCTGTCCTGGATCATCCGTGGGTGACACACCAGTTTCCACCACAAACTGGAAGTAGTTTGAAAGCATAAAATACTGCAACTTTTTTTTTAATCAGCTCTGGATGCTCCTGAAAGCTGGGAAGATTGTGTGTTCATCACAGAGAACCCTTCAGGGATGACATATTAGGAAACAACAGACATTGTTTGGCGGAGCACTTCTTATTTTTCCCAAACAAACCCAAAATTGAGCTATAATTTTGCCTATTTTCTCCCTAACCTACTGGGGAATCCACAAGCCCTGGGTATAATTAGAATCCCAAGGTTGTTGGAAAAAGGACACAAATTTGGTATGGATTCCTTATGCGGGAATAAAGTTATGGAGGGCTAAGTGTAAAATATCCCAAATGGCCACAAAAGGGCTTAGCACTGGACTGGGGAAGAGTGGGTGGGGTGGGGGCAGTTTAGCCGCAGCAATTAAGGGGTTAATAAGGTTTTGGGGTTGGATTATGTATAGTATTAATAGCCCTCTTTTAGATCTCTAGGTCACCATATATTTATCCATATTGTTCCAAAGATGTACTTTCTGCAGTTAAACACAATACTTAAAGCTATGTTATATGGGGTTCCGCAGAGGTAACTCATGTTTCACTTTAAACTTCTCCCCTCCTGCACCACAATATTACATTTTCTCCTCACTTCCATCTACTGTTGTTAGGAAACTTTGAGCTCATAACTATTCCTCTCCTGTCTGATAGCTTTCTGGAAGTCCTTAATCTTGTTCTGTTTCATTCCCTCCTTAATCCTCCTAAGCTTTCCAATAATCTGAACCTGTCGCTTGATACTTTCTGTCATTGCACTGACAGAAAATCTCCTTGGTGAGTAAGATTGGTGTATCCTGTTTCCAACCATTGATGCACTACCTCGCTGAGCAGCAACCTATCCATGCATGCACTTGTTTATTCAACCATTCATCTGCGCGCAGTCGATTCAACCACCCAGCCATGCACTCACTAACCCATTTATTATCCCAGTATTCCACTACTTATTCACCCATCGATGTGCTCACTCATCCATCTAAGCATTTTTCAATTCTTACAATAACCCCTCATTCACAGAATCACATACATAAACCTGTCAATGATTAATGAAGCAATTTCACTTAGAAAATGGCAAGACCTTTTGGCTTTCTCAATGCTTGTCCTAAATTGGTTTGGGATTCTTCTTGTATTGTGTTTTGACTTTATTACTATTTTGGTATTACATTGCTCTTTATGATCTGCTCCATATCTAGCAGGGGTTTGAGCTAAGGTTAGTTTAGTGACTTTCCTGATTCACCCTAACAAGGATTGTGGTTATTGATTAATGTCGGCCATCACTCCCCTAAACTAATAACCCAAATTTATTACGCACATACTTGCCATGGTCGGAATTTAAATACAACCATCATCATTAAACTCACAGCAAGGAGTGGTGCATATACTTTCCTGGCACAAAGAAACGCAAAAGCATTGCTTTGAATAATATACCATTGTAAAAGCCGATGTGAGCAGTGCAAAATTGGCCCACGAGTGTTCACACGGCCCTTAGTAAATCTAGACCTAGACCGTGGTAATCAAAGGAACATGTGGCATTCATTCTCTGAGACAAACCAAAGCACAGCATGTATGTACGCGTAGAAGTGTCTGTATACAAAAAACAAGCCACAGAGCATTGTTACAATACTCCAATCCAAATGAGATAAATGTCGGTCTTCCTACGTCTTGCGTCATTTTGAATAAAAGGTTAATCTAGATTAATTGCTAAAAAAGTCCCTCAAAATTCCTAATATCAGCAGGATCACCCGGTTAGTGCTGCCTTGCAGTTGTATTGGGGTGCGTAAGTTGAATATCTCCAAACAATAATCTTTGCTTTAACATTATAGATTCTCTTTAAGCTATGCAATAATACATTTTTAAATAGCACTTACTGCTGCAGTCCTACAGCATTCTAGGTATTTATTTTTTCTTAGTCCGAGGGCATTTTTATGATTCAACCAACAAGGCTGGAATGCCAAGCATGTGTTGCTAGGATGCAGCTGATGGATCAATTCACTGAGATGTTTAAGCAACTCACTATATAGCTATATAACCAATTGTACACTGCAAATAATTATATATGTTTTATGTTCACAAGGAGAGTAGGGTAAAGAGTCCGTTTGTGGTAGTGTCTGGAGTCAGGGGAGTGAGAGAGGTTAGGGAACAGAAGTGAAAGGGAAGGTTCTGAAGGAAGCTGCCAGAACCATTCCGATGGGTGAGCGATGACGCAGTTTCTAGGAGTAGCTTCTTAATGGACATGGACTGGGGGACCAGTACCGCCAGAATAGAAAGGGAGCACCCTAACATGTACAAAAAGCCCAGATAGGGATACAATAGCTCAATTCTGGTACATAGCAGCTCCATTACTATTTGGATGTTAGCTCTTAGTGCTTACATGGTTAGAAAAATAAGCGCAAAGATCCAAAGTTTGTCTCAGAAGCATGCCGCTAGTTCTGCCAAATGCTGGAGCTGTTAAATACTAAGAGGCATATTCACAAGGAGCTATCGCCGAGTTAACAGCACTTTATCGCAGCCAAAGTCGTGATAAGTTTCCCCCACTATTCACAAGCTGGTACTAACAGCCCACAGCACCAGTCTTCCCGTGATAGCAGCCGCAAAAAACATCGCCACAGAGGACCCCGCAACTATCGCTAATGAGATGCAGAGTCGGCGTTCTCGTGACAAAACCCGCGACAACACCATACCTCAACATTCACAACCACCAGCCAGATCGGCGATAAGGACACAAAACAAGCGAAAGGCGCGTTAGCAGCAGGAGATTTACACCTGCGCCGACCTGGTGTAAAGTCAGGCCACAGCCTGCACAACAAAAGGGAGCACAGACCACATCCACACCTGAAGACAAACAGATGCCATAGAGCAACTGAACATGCAGCACGGACACCCAAGAGGGCCACAACACCCACCCGCACCACCCCCAGGACCACCCCTCCCTAGCACCCCCCCACCAAAGACATGCCACATCAGCTACACCGAAACATGTACGAAACAATCCGCCAGATGTCGCAGAATCACTGGCGGATCCCCTCAACACAATGTGTCACAATCTATGGGTTTGCATGGGAACACCCACTCGCCACCCATGAAACGCCTCCTTGGGGCAGAGTAACACAATGCAGTTATTAGCGCTGCATTGCGTTACTCTGGATTCATCATGTCAATCAGGGCCATGCAAGAGGGCCTTGTGTGGCTTGATAAATAGCATCTTAAAGGTAGCGTTACTTTTGCACCCTATTGCATGTTGCAAAAGAGACACAACCCTTTAATAAATGTGGCCCCAAGGATGAATAGATTTGATTCCATATTATGCCTTTTTCTTCTATCACTTCACTCCCAGTCTCCTTATCTTCTCTTACAGAGTTGTTTTTCATTACTATTTTCTTCCTTTGCTATCACTGTTTTCCTATTATTTCTCTCCCGCCTTTTTCTGCCCTCATTGCCTTTTTCTGGAGTCTTGTTCTTGGTAAATGTTTGCTGTTGAAAAATGAGCCCAGTTCCCCAAAATCGAGTACCAGTGCCCACCACTTAAAATCACCAGCACAAATTAAGCACTGCACGTAGCCCAACAGCTGAGAGCAGTGGGAGAATAATTACCATGCCCATCTAGTTGGCAGTCTCATTTTCTGCACCGCTCAATAATATTGAATCTATAGCTGTGTTTGCTCTTACATTAGATTTATGAAAGATAAAGGCACATGCAAAATCTTGATAAATCTGAGTAATGCAAGGCAGAGCAAATTGCGTTCCATGGTGAAGTGTGGATGTTCCTTCGCATCCACCCATGGATTTTGGTGCATTCCCAGATTTACCATCAGTGGTAGACCTGGGAATGCATCCCAAATGCTACGCCTCCCAGGTGAGGCGTAACTAGGAGAAATTTCTTTATGTCTCCTGGTTTTCTTCCTCTTTTGTGTGTTGCATTGTGCAGCACACACAGAAAGTGGAAAACTGCCTCTCATGATTGTTTTTGTGTAGGAAGGTGTCCCTTCCGGCACATAAACAACCCTACCTTTTAACACAGGCACCCATGCATTATGACGCAAGGGTGCCTGTGTTGGCACTGAGCAGTCAAAAGTGTGCCAGTGCTAGGAAAGGACGGGAATGTACTGTATAATGTTAAATATGGCACATTCCTGCCCCTTCCCTCTCACACAGCTTTTTGGTCTCAAAAAACCCACACTACCATAGTACTCTCTGGCAGTAAAATGAGCTACACAGTGAGTGTATGTGTTCTTTGTGTAAGGATGGCATGCTGTAACTCATAGTGAAGTCAGCCAATGGCTGGAGTGGCCTGATAAATTGTCCCTTAATGCATGCTGGAGTTGGTGGAAGAAAAATGTGAATGACACCATCCAGAGACTAATGTATGAAATATGGCTGAAAGCAAAATAAGTAACTATGTTATACACCTAATTTACAATCTAAAGGTCTTGGCTAATACGGACCTAAAACGTCAATCAGTCTGGCATTGACTGGAATCTTCTTGCCTTTGAGAGGGGAAGAAAAAAGAAAGAAAGAAAGAAAGAAAGAAAGAAAGAAAGAAAGAAAGAAAGAAAGAAAAGGAAAGGAAAGGAGAAGAAAGAGAGAAAGCAAGATAAAGAAAGAAAATCAAATGAAGAAATCAAAAATAAAAGAAGGCAAGAAATAAAAAAGGAGAAAGCATGAACAAGGAAGAAGGAAAGAGAAAGAAAGTAAGAAAGAAAGAAAGAAGGAGAGAAAGAAGAAAGGAAATTATTTAGGGAAGAAAGGAGACATAGAATAAAAGAGGATAACTTAATACAGAACAGTTTCAAATTAAGACAATTTATGGTCTGCTGTAAAATAGCAGAAGCCAGAAAAGCAAAACACACCAAAAGGAATGTACAACAGCATTGGCAGGAGTTGGGATCTAATAAAAATGGAAGGTGCACCAGAAGCGTCCTGCTATCACATCCAGGTCTAAATACAAACACCACACTAAAGTAATTATAAAGTAAAAACACTGGCACTAAAGGGAACTAGCTTGGGTGCGGATGTGCTCCTTGTGAGAGATCTAAATGCAGTCACTCACAGTAAACCAGTGGCTTAAGTAGGCTGACCCACTGCCCCATGGTATATGTTATAGTGGGTGGAAACAAAATGTAGATGACACAACCAAAGGATGAAGAGAGGTGGCTGATAGCCCCTATCTGAAATTGTATTATATGTCATTTAATAAAATCGAAAGGTCTTGGCTTACACCAAGCCTGCAAAAAGTTTTCTTTATTTAAAAACAATCACAGACATGGTGGTCTACTGTCCCCAGCAGGCCTCCATGGCTGTTACTCTATCCAATTGTACAGAGTCTCAATTTGTGGCTAAACATATGCAAATTAATGAGGTAGGTCGAATTGCAACCCTTTACAAATCAGTATTTTGAGAATCAACCTATTAATACATAAGTATCCCACCACAATCCTATAGTATCTCTACGTACAACCGATTTGACATCTTGCCCTCCCTAGAAGCGGTAGACCGACTCAATACACCAGTCAATCAGGACACGGCCCTACATTCAACCGAGGTGAACCTAAATCTCCCAGTCCCTATGGCATTGCCCCCGGACTATGACACCAATTTAGTGCATGAGGCAAACTCTCCACTCTGTAGCCAGGGCTCACAGTCATCCATAGACCATCACCCTACATTAGCAATTGATCACATTAATAACAACCTGATCGATAGTGATCCAGGTAGGACATTAACCTGTGATGTACTGTTTTAGAATGTGGCAGGGTTGTGGGTAAAACTTACTAATACCCTGTGGCTGACCTTTATTGAGGAATTTGACCTACTATGCCTGCAGGAAACCTGGGCAGAGGGCCCATGCATATTAATGGTTATAAAACATTTAATTCCCCAGCAGTTCCATCCACACGCAAGAGGATTGAGGGTGGTTTATGCACTTATGTGTCCGACAGAGTTAATGTTAAGAAGATAGAACTTATGCTGTCAACGTTTTTTATCAGGTACTGATATTCTATATTGGTAATGTGCATTGTATTGCCCTGCTGAATTTTTATAACAATATTCCGAAGGATGAGGTAGAGAGGGTGTTGAGAAAACTACAGACTGCTTTGAATAACACAGGGGGTCTAGAAGCCAGCTGATCTGGCTGGACTGTCATTGAAGACTATAAAGTCAAAGGGTACCCAGGTCACCACAGGACAGCCTCAAAACAGGAAACAACTACCAATTTGACACAAAACGCGGAACACTCAACAGACACCAAATATATTCCAAAACTGGTTGACAAAATCCGTACCATCAACAAGTGGATTACCATCAAAAAAAGACTTTGGGCCCGATGTAGGTAAGTTCATTTTACCGGTTCTTAAATACCGATTCATACCGAATCGGTATTTATGAATCGGAAAACCGTATGTAGCAAAAAAATCGGTAAAAAATACCGATTCGGTAACAATCGGAATCCACACTCGGTAAATACCGAATCGGAAAAATCCGATCTTGAAAATTCGAATAGAAGACATGTGAGCCAGTCAACCAATCAGGGACACCCACCACACCCCACAACAAAGCAACTGAGAAATCAACCAATCAGATGGCCACACCCATGCAGGTGCAGAGCTACAGAACTGTTTGGAGAGCTGGAGGGGAGACAGAGGAGCAGGCTGCAATGAGCCCAGCAGAGCATCACCATGGAGTCCCAGGAAGGCCAGAAGGATGGAGGTGATAGAAAAAGGAAGCTAAAGTTCAGCACAACTGAGCTCCAGGTGCTGGTGGAGGAGGTAGTGCAGCATTACAGCCAGTTTTTTGGGAGACAGTCCCTGCAAGTAGCAGAGTCTGTCAAAAGAAACACCTGGCTGGCGATCCAGAGTAAACTAAATGCCCTAGGGGTCACACATCGGGAAATTGAAGACATCCGAAAAAGGTGGTATGATCTGAGGATCACCACCAAAAAGAAGATTGCAAACCAGAGGAAAGAATCCGCAGCCACAGGTGGAGGGAAGAGCTGTGCACCAAGCCTCACTGAACTGGAGCAGCTGGTGGAATCCACCATGGAGCCGGAATGCATACACGGGATTGGGGATGCTGACAGCTCAGCCAGAGCTGCAAGAAAGGAAGGTAAGATGCATGGACATGAATCCCCACGCATTCCCTGGCCCCTTCCCCAATGTGGGTGACTGAATCACAATCCAGAACACATGTCAGTACTCACCAGCAATGCATCATGGTAGTCGAGGTCATAGGAACATACATCAAAGCAGCCAACACAGAATTCAGCATGCCATGCCACACTCCCCATACACAAGCAGTTGAGGCTTAGGAAATTGTGTGATAGGAATGTGTTTAATGAAGACACACAGGTGATCATTGTCCATGTCTGCCCATAGGAGAGTCATCGCGCAGTGTAGCGCAGGTAGGGGAGCCGAGTGCAACGGCTGCGAGGGAGAAGCCTTCAGACAGATCAAGACCCAGCACTGTCCCTGAGGACACTTCCACAGCGCAGGCACCCACAGCATTGGAGGAAGACACCACAGCACAGCCACTGTCACCCCTGCTGTTTGAGACACAGACTCCTGAAGCACCTGCAGGTGCCACAACACCAACCTCAGGGTCCTCTGTGCATGTGAGGCCAAGGAGGCAGGATGTTCCACCACTCAGGATCCTAGAAAGCTCTGATGAAGAAGAGGTAGAGGTTCACACACCTAGCACTCCACCACTGGCTGGCAACGCAGGGCAACAGGGGTCATCAGGATCTGTGCGTGCAAGTGTCCGTGGTCGTAGGGCACGTGAGCGAGACGAGGGGCAGGATATGCAGGGGGTCTTTGCTGGTTTGGAAACCTCTATGGTGAAGATCCAGCGCATGCAGGCCAAAGGGATCATGGCATTGCGCAGACAGGTGCGCATCCTGAACAGCAGGATGTCAAACATTGATCAGGGGATATGCTCCATGGCCCAAGGAATGGAGTCCATGGCAAAAGGAATGGAGTCAATGGCAGAGGAGGTGAGGGAAATGGGTGTGCGCATGGGTTCCCTCTGTGACATGCTGGAGAGTGACCAGACAGAAAGGCGCAGGAATAGGCACGTACTGAAGCAGCAAAATAAGTCCATCAACCGGCTGGCAACTGCAACCCCCCTACTATGCCGCCGGTCAGTGAACATGCAAACTGACATTGTGCACTGCTGCAGTGACTTGTCCAGTGGGATGGGGAGAGTGACCTCTGCTATGGAGGTACTGCTGACTCAGCAGACAGCCACTGCTGGTAACACGTGTGTCGGGGACACAGAGGAGTCCACAAGCAGGAGTGGATCCAGCACGCCTGTACAGGACGTACATCGGAGCAGCAGGCTCCATGCAGAAGACCCTGGCACCACTGCGCAATTCGACCCCTTGCCCCGGAGCTCCAACACCATATTGCGTAAGCGCAAGCATTAACAAATAATCCTGAACACAGGACAGGTCACAGTGATGTGAACTTTGGCCACCCAGTGTGAAATGCGGATGTTGTTTGATTCATGTGGTCTGGTATATGTGAAGTGCAGTAGTGCATATTAAACTGAGTGATTCAGGAACTAAACATGCCTGTGTCTCCTCACTCTATTAGAAATATCTGGTTGTGATTTCTGCGGGTCTCAGTCTCCCATCTGTTGCTGGCGCTGCTTCTGCTGCATTGTGATCGGCTTGTTCTGTCCCATCATCTATGTCCTCATGATATGTGATTTCTACCTCTGAGCCCTCCTTGGTGACAAGATTGTGCAGCATGGCGCAGGTCGCAATAATTTTGCAACAGATCATTGGCGTGTACTGCCGTGCACCTCCACTCTTATGTAGGCAGCGAAATCTGCTTTTAAGCATTCCAACAGTGCGTTCCACCACACAACGTGTTCTTCTGTGTGCCACATTGTAACGCCTTTCACTCCTGGTGGATGGATTCAGGTAGGGGGTGAGGACAAAGGAACGCAGGGCATATGCACTGTCCCCTGGGTGGAAAATTAAATAATGATTAGTCACATACTCATGATTGATCCTTCTGCATTGACTATCAGGGTGTCTCACAGTTATTTACCTAGCAGGTATCCATCCCCAAAATCACCAGTAACAAGGCGTCTGTATATCCCACTATTCTGGAAGATGTAGGAGTCGTGGGAACTCCCTGGGAATTTGGCAACAATGTTGGTAATGATGTTGCCAGCGTTGCAGATCACCGGCACATTGATTGAATGCGTAGACTTGCGGTTTCTATAAATGTGTTCTGTTGCTGCAGGTGGGCATAGTGGGATGTGCATGCCATCGATAAAGCCTATGATGTGCGGGAAGTGTGCAAGTTGGTAGAAATCGGTTTTGGTCTTTGCTAGTTCAGCAGGTGTGTCAGAGAACTCAATGTAGTGTCTAATAATAAGTGTGTCCACTGGTTGGTAAATAATTGCAATTTTAGATATGAGAATGTGGAAGAAATTTTAACAACACAGAGGGTGGGTTGGCTCGGCAGATGTCAGAAAGACATAGTCGGGGATTGCTTAATAATTAATTTTAGAAATCCCAGGATGACCAAAAGAATTTTATGTCAAGAAGTAGGAAAATCATCTAGTGGTATCCAGGCACTCCCATTAGGTTATTTTTACCCTCCCCCCTCCCCCCAACACTAATTTTTATGATTTTCGCCAAAGGGAACAGCAAAGGAGAAACGATTATAAAAGTTTTGGACCAACATATCCAGATCTGCATTGGCAGGGAAAGCCCACATATTCCATACCCACCGCAAATAGATATAGCTGCCTAGAGGGAGTAGATTGACTGAGGGATGAGTCATCTATAATACAAATAGTCCCTGCGCAACTAGGAATTGATGTGGAGGGGGGAATTGTAGAGCCATGTCTTACTCCCAGAGGGGAACAAGGCAGAAGGAGCATGAGCGGCTCCACTGCCCGCTCCCAAAATGAAGTGGAAACTGCAAGGCGAGCAAATACTATAACCATACTATCACCAGGATCTTACCCTATGGCTGATCCCGGGATTACAAAATTAATAACGCCTACACCCAGCCTAGAGTCCCTAACAGTGAAATTTACTAATCCCCCAATAATGAAAATTATTTCCTGGAACGTGGCGGGGTTGAATAATAAGGAGGAGGACCCCACTTGGGGTTCCTTCACCGATGATTTCGACATTTGCATGTTCCAAGAAACCTGGGCTAGAGGGGCGATCTAGAGTTTGGGCTTTGCCACCTTTAGCATCCCAGCAACCTCTGCGGGTAGGGGGAGACTATCAGGGGGTTTGACTACGTGGGTGGGTGCCCATCTTGGATGTCGAGCCGAGCAGATAAATACTGGGTCAAAAGACATTTTATGTGTTTTATTATATTTCCCCCTAAGGACCTCTGTAGCCCTCATCAACTTATATTCAAGACCCACAGCTTTGGCTAAAGAGTCACAAACGCTGGAGGAATTATCCAACTTCCTAGGCACTATTATTGATCAGCATATGCTGATCCTGGGCGGGGATTTCAATTGCCAGTTTGAACCACTGGCGGGTTTATACATGGAAGGATTATTTGAAGAGTACAACTATTGGATAATCCCTGAGACTAGCTGTCCACCAGTCAAAAAATGGTCTCCCTTGGTGATCCAAATGAACTGTCTCACACTTAAACACTCCCTTAGAGCCTGTAATGGCAGAACGACTTCCGAAACCTCCGACAGTTATATATTTTATCGAAACGAACGGGGTTCCCTACTTGACTACATTTTAATCGAGTCTAAATCCTGAGAGAGGGTCTTAGATTTCAGGGTCAGTCAGTCAGTCAGTCAAGTTTCTTTATTTCGGTTAATGAAAACCATAAAAGCAATGCAAAATTCATTGTTACACATGTTAAAATGATAAAATTATGCACATGATTACAATTCGATATTTACACAATAAAATGATTAAAACCTTGATACAAAAACAGAGTAAAATGGGTATCATAAGACCATAGGCCAACCACAATTTCAGACAGTCCACAGTGCATTATTAGATAAATATGTTTGGTTTTTGGGCAATTTCACCCTACATATGAATTCAGCTAGGGGAGTCTCATTTTGTTTAGGCGCGCTGCCGCTACCAAAAAGCTAGCTACACTGTAAGTGACCTGGACAGAATCAAGCATTTGTAAGTGTAGCAGGGCAGGCCTCACCTAAAAAAAATGTAATTCCTTCAGGATTGGGTTTTAAATTTTTTTACGGGCCACCGAGTAATGTTCACAGAGCATCACTGGATGGAGCGTGTCCTGTGTGGAAAAAATATCACAAGTACATGGTGGAGTATCTTCTGGAGTCCCCCATTTAGGATAAATGCCCAACGTAAGGTGAATGAGATTAAACCTAAATCTAACCAGAAGGAAGCGATGGTAGGGCTTAGTCACATACTTCAAGTACGGTTCCATAACTGGGGAGATTGCCAGACCATAAATTGATCTCACTGTGGGTTTCCTGAGTTCAACCTCCTCCCTCTCTAACTCCAACAAATTGTGAAAGTTATGCTTGATCCACCCTACATCTTCATTCCTTAGGCCCTGTGGTGATAGATACATTTCCGGACGCCCTAGCCTATCGCATGCCGCTCTAACATACGAGAGACAGGGTATTCTGTCCGCTTTGTCTAGGGCCACACAGTTCTTGAGTATCAGATGGTTTAACGTAATCTCCTCATTCAACCAGGTTTTGACCCATCGTAACAAGGGGGCCATTCTCAGATGGTCAGAAACATACCCCAAGCCCACTTCACAGTGAATCGAAAATGTGGGGGATGATTGTGGGAGTGACAAGAGAGATCTTATAAACTTATTTTCTACGATTTGGATCCCGGGTGATGGCACATAGCCCCAGATGTCAGACCTGTATGAGGCAATTGCCATACACTTTGACTTATAGATCCTAATCATAGCCTCCATGGGTCTTGCTCCCAGTCTCTTTGAGAAGTTCAAGAGAGCTGTGGTAGATTTTGCAACCACATTGCTCTTAAGCTTCAGCTGGGGACCCCAGTTCCCCCTTTCATCAAATACAACTCCCAAGTAACCAAAAAAAGGCACCCTTGAAATTTCTGTACCGTTACATGTAAAGGTTTTAACCTTCATGTTCTTTTTGCGTATTCCGGTCACCATTACATGACATTTTGAGGTATTAATTTTTAAGTCCAGGGCTTCCATAAAAGTACCAAAGTGGTCTAACAATCTCTGCAGCCCCATGCCTGTACGTGCAAGTAGAATGGCGTTGTCCACGTACAGGAGGACCGGGATGCCCGACCCGCCCATACGCGGAACGTCCAGGGTGGCCAGGTCCAGGGATTTACCCGGGGCGTTGATGTAGATCGTAAATAGAAGAGGGGCCAGAATGCAGCCTTGTCTGACCCCTCTTCCCGATCTGAATTGCTCAGTACACCTGCCATCCCTTGTTACCCTAACAGAAGCCGACAGGTTCTGATGGAGATCGCTTAAAAAATTAACCAAGGAGGTGTCTAGACCCATATCCCGCAAAATAAACCAAAGTTTTGAACGATTGACTAAATCAAATGCAGAAGACAGGCCCATAAAACCCAAATATAAGAGTCCCTCCTTCACCACTGTGTATTTACTAATAATAAAGTGCAGATTTAAGCATTGGTCCATGGTCCCCCTGTGAGCTCTAAAACCATACTGGAGATCAGAGAGGACCCCACTCCCCTCAAGCCAATCCCCCAATCTCTTTAAGATGACTCTGCCCAGGATCTTAACGGCAGAGTCCAGCAGGGAGATCGGCCAATAGCAAGCGGGGTCCCCTCTATTCCCCTTCTTAAAAATGGGAACAATGATGGAGGATGACCAGGAAGATGGAAAACTTGCGGTAGGTATTGCGTTAAAAACAATAGTTAAAATTTTGGACCAAAATTGTGGGTACAGGATATACAAATCTGCGGGGACCCCATCAGGGCCCGGGGCCTTATGTTTACTTGTGTCTTTTATCGCCTTTTCCACCTCAGAAGTATTAAACTTAATGGGCATGATGTTTCGGACCGCGACAGTGTCAGAGGGGGTTAAGGCCCCAAACTATGTATCATAGATGTTTTTAAAGTGCTCAAGCCAACTCTCATCAGCGATTACACAGTCCATGTCCGATTTCCCATCCTCTGTAAAAAACGACTGATTAATAATGGCCCAGAATTTCTTGCTATCCCTTAGCACATCTGTAGATTGCAGACTATCCCAGGCCTCTTCCTTAATTTGGTGCTTGCGTGTTGCAAGTGCCATTTTATATTCCTTATTGAGGTTCGCCACTAGTGCTTTATTCCTGGGTCTGTGTTTCAGGGCTTTGAGTAAGGCACCATGGGCGAGTGAACACTTTTTGTCGAACCATTTATGGACCCTCCCACAGTGTGCACTGTCACCGGACTCCAAATTCTTAGAAATCTGCAAGCAGACCTCAACATAGGCAGCCACAACCTCAACCCCTGATGAAGTGGCATTTAAGCAGACGGCCATTTTAGCCTCGGTTTCCTGTTCGAGTTTCTTAAAAAAGGCCTCTGGAATGACCTTCTCCCACTTAATCCGCCTACCCTGATCCCTGGTTAACAGGTGCCTTGGTGCCTCAACTCCTAGGTTTCTTCCAGACATAAAGCTACCAAGGTCCACTACCAACAGAACCGGGTTGTGGTCACTAAAAATTGCGGTCACTACCCTATGCACCAGAGTTTTAGCCAACACCCCGGGAGATAAAAAAATATAATCGATAATGGTGTTTGTACCCCTACCAATAAATGTTGGTGCTCTGACCTCATCTTTGCCTAAGCCTGGTTCAAGTAAGTTTAAGTTGGAGAGGAGGCTCTCGAGGGCATCTCCCTCCTTACTATGCTCAAAATGAGGAATCCCCTCCACAGGCAACCCTCCATATACATCATTGTAACAATCCCCCAAACAGGGATGGATGTTAAAATCTCCCATGAGAACCATCTCTGGGGCAGAAATGCAATCATGTTTATAAACTGACACGAAATGTTCCTGGGTAATCAAATGCTCATTCCCAGATGAGCCCTCCCTAGAATTATAAAAGTTAATGAATAAAATGTTCTGATGGTCCGAGATGGACCATTCAATTATAAGGGAGTTCCTAGGAGCAGATTCTACTTTCTTGAAAACCCCTACCAGATTAAGTGAAAACAAAGTAAGGGTCATCCAATGCGTTGGCATTGGATTTAAAGGGTTTTAATCAAGGGGGTGACAATATAAAGGACAATTCTATAGATCCAAGGTTGTCCATATTTAACTGCAGGCGTCGGGCAAGATGTACGGACTATAGTCAATCTCAAGACAAAATGAGTGCACTCTACGAAGCCTTGGTCCCAGTGCTTCAAACGGCCTCCCTCTCATTAAACCAATTGGGGGATGGCATTGATTTGGAGAAGGTAATGAAGAACCACGCTTACCTAGAAGAGGTCACATTAGATTTCTTCTATCCGAAAAAAACAAATAGAACAAGGAAAAAACCTATCCATCTGTGGTATAGTGACCAATGCCGTAAAACGAAAAAAGTTCTCTTACTATCCATCAAGGCCAATGACCGTCCGTCAATTAAATTAGCAAGGACGATATATAAAAAGGCAACGGTAGAAGCAAAGAAAACATGGGAAACCGAAAGATGGGAGGATCTGAAATATGCTTTGGGAGCAAGGGACATGAGGTCATTCTGGAGAGGAGTTAATCTGGATAGCTCTGGGTCGAGGAAGCCGGTAGACCCTAATTTGGGTGAGGAAGTTTGGAGGGAGCACTTCCTATCCCTCTATTCTATAGATGACATAGTGGTCAATGGCCCAGACGATGACAACCCATTGGAGGCTGATCCCTCCGCTGCCCCAAGGGATACTAAAGCAGACATTGATGTCCAATGCAATGCAGCTATAACTTTAAAAGAAATTAAGGGAGCTCTAGCACAAATTGCACCGGGAAAGCCCCGGGTTTAGACAAAATCCCAGGGGACCTTTTTGGCAATGAACCCTCTGTGTGGGCGCCATATTTTTGGGTTCTCTTTAACGCGATATTACAGGGTATGAAGATACCACGTAGCTGGGCTGAAGCTGAAATAATTCCGATCTATAAAAAAGGCTCACCACTTTTACCAAGTAATTATAGACCGATTAGCCTGATTGACATTTCACAAAAGGTTTTCGCCCGTGTAGTGCTTTTTAGACTGCAGTCTTGGATGGTGGAACAGAACATACTTACCCCCCTTCAGGCCAGGTTCAGGGAAAAAATGGCCACAATCGACCAAATTTTTAGGCTCCAGCTGTTACACTGGAAGACCGTGTCCCTGGAGGGTGGCAGCCTCTACTTAATATTCGTCGACCTCCAGTCAGCCTTCGATTTGGTCCCTAGAGACAAACTCTGGTCAGTCCTATATGAAATGGGGGCCCCTTCACAAACAATTTATCTTATCAAGCTACTACACGAGGACAACTTTGCGAAAATCCGGTACGGTAAGGATTGGAACCTCACCGCACCGATTCCAATCAAGCGCGGAGTACGCCAAGGCTGCGTGCTAGCCCCCACTCTGTTTAGTCTTTATATCAATAGCCTAATAGAATACTTAGCAACAGCAAAATATCTCGATGCCCCTAAACTAGCCTCCCGCCCAATAACTGCAATGATGTTTGCGGATGACACCCTGCTGGTGTCTAAATCCCCTATGGTTCTTGATAAATTTGAACTTTTCTGCAGACAAAGGGGGTTGGAAATAAATCTGCAGAAAACCAAATTTATGGTGTTTAACTGCCCTAAAAGTACTAGATCTAACCCTATACTAACAGGGAAACCCCTAGAAAGAGTCACCTCTTTTGATTATCTAGGGGTAACCATATCAGAAACAATGGATTGGGGGGCCCAAGTTAAAAAATCAGCTCTCAAATTAACACAAGCCTCAGGTGGCATCATGAAGGTCTTCTGCAAATCTAATCAGAAAATATTGAGCCCATCCATTAAAATCTATAAAGTACAAGCACAGGGCGGGGCACTATATGGTGTGGAGCTCTGGGGGCATGTAAACCACGAGAATCTCACCCAGGTAGACAACAGCTTCCTGAGACAGTTAGTGAATCTCCCAAAGAGCACCCCAATTATTCCCCTACACCTTGAATTGAAAGTATTCTTGTATAGCGCATGGCTACCCGGAGGCATCCCAGCGCTTGCAGCTACGAGAAGAGGGGGTTGAAAAAGAGAAGATGGGTATCATTATTTTGTAGGGAAGAGCCAGGTTTTTAATTTCTTACGGAAGGAAAGAAGGTTGGGCTCCTGTCGAAGCGAGAGGGGCATGGAGTTCCACAACCTTGAGGCACTGTAGGAGAAGAGGCGACCACCCGTACGAGCCTTGTTGATTCTGCTGACGTGAGCCAGGTTAAGCTCGTTGGAACGGAGATTTCTGGGGATTGTGTGTGGTTCAATCAGATTGGTAAGAATGGGAGGGCCTTTACCCTGAAGGTTTTTATGGGCTATACAGAGGGCCTTGAAATGTACCCGTTCCTGTATGTATCTAGGTCTTATAGCAATCACGGATACAATAGCCTTGAAACCCCTACTCTACTGGCGTAGACTCTGGGCTACCCCAGAACTTTCATCGTATAGAGAGGAAGTAAGGGAAATAATGCACTTTAGAGGGCCTGCAAGACTCCCGTGGTTTGCTTACATCAAACAGTGGCTGGTTCGACTTGGATTGGACGAGCTGTGGGACCATCCAGATACCTTCAGTCCCAGCCTCCCTAGGAGAGTAATGAAAGCATACTTTGATGAGTACAAATCATCCGAACTGCATAGCTGCTCCCGAATTGGCAGACTAACCTCAGTTTTCATTGAGATTAAAGATAGGTATAGTTTTGAACCAATTCTAGATTAAATCAAACCAGCAGCAGCCAAGAAGCTATATCTCCAGTTCAGATATGGGACCTTCCCACTACGATGTTTTACCTATAAATGGGGGAATGTGCAAACCGCAAATTGCCCTCTGTGTGAATGTATTGAGGAGACTATTCCGCATGTTTTATTCATCTGTCCTCCGTACCAAAAAGCAAGGAAACGATGGTTGGTCCAGTAATGTAAGAACCTAGGCACGAGATGTTGCTCTGAGGCTCTCAGGATGCTGAAGTATGATAGTAGCATTCCGATAGTGTATTCAGTAGCAGGGTTCATACATTCTATGTGGCACACACGCCGAAAATATCTGAAAGCGTGAGTGAATAGACATTGGGCCCTCTCCCATCCTGTATGTGACTCACTTCAACTGGAGCAGGACATCAATTATTCTATATGAGTCTGCTATCTTATATTAGGTTGCACTGAAACCACAAAAATATAGTGTGGTTGGCCCTTGACCCTGGTGTAGGAAATTGTTGATTCCTGGGTTCCATGTCCGAGGAATACTAGAGTAAAGGTCATCCTCTTTTTTAGCATTTTTGTAAAATAAATGTTTTTAGGTAATTTATTTATTTATTGAGCACATTTGCACTTCCCGAGTATGGAGTTCCATAGACTGCCACAAACAAATCCTAGCTATTTGTACTTTTCTACGACAAATCAATATCATCCGCATTCTCTTCCATTTTTTATTGTCATAATTTTAAATGCATTGTTATGTTTAATGATTGTACTTTTTGAGGTTATGTTAACCGAAATGAAGTTTCTGTGATGATGATGATTAAACATAAAAGGCTCTTCCAAACATCTTGCCCAAAACATCGTCTTAAAAAAATAAATTGATGCTCACTGTGCTGGACGAAATTGAATCTAACAGAATTTACAAAGGCGCTTTTTAATAACTGTATACCGGATATTCCAGTCTGTCTTGACAAGACAGCTGCACATGCAGATATCCTGAAATACATTACGACAATATTTTCTGAAGTCAAGAGGATCTTACACGGGGACAAAAAAAATATCATACCAAGAGACAGGGATGGTTTGACAGGAAATGTTCTAAAGGGCACTCAGAGCAGAAATGGGTATTACAGAAGCCCGCCAGTACTCAAGGTGAAATTAAGATGGCCAGGAAGGCGTATAGAAGCGCCCTGATAAAACAAAGGGATGCTTTAAGAGGCAAAGCATGGTGGGCCCTCCATGAAGCCTCTATTCTAAGAGAAAACATCATTTTCTGGAAGGCAGTAAACGCACCACTTTTTAGCCCCGAGAGAATTACCATCAATAGAGATCAATATAGGTGAGGACCAATGGGTGGATCATTTTTCAAAAATGTTTAATGACAAGGCACAGGCATCATCCCCAGTAAGGTTCAGACCAGCACCGGAGTCAGAACCGCCGAAATTCCATCCCATTGAGATTAACTTCACATTAGATGAAGTCATCCTCTCGTTAAAGGCAAGTGCGAGCGGTGAAGCCCTAGATCCCGATGGAGTGCCAGTGGACCTATATAAACAAATCCATCACTCTGGGGTCCACTATTAACAGTGGTTTTGAAAGCTTCCTGTAATCAGGGTTTTATACCATCTAGGTCCAAATCGGTTTTAGTATACATTTTTAAGAAGGGAGATCGTAATATTAGATTCCTTTGTGAAAGTGGTTGGCCGTATCTTATTGAACAGACTGCAGAACTGGGCCCAGGATGCTGGGGTGACCACTGAACTTGAATACTGCTTCCGTCAGGGCCTTGGTACTATTGAGAAGGGGCTAAATTTGAATGCTATCCTGAGTAAATACACGTGGGCCAAAGGGGGGAAGCTTTACTTGGTTTTTGTAGAACTCAGCGGCGCGTATGACTGTGTCAGCCATGACAAACTTTGGAGCATACTAGAGGATTTGGACGTGGAAACGCAACCTATTAATTTTCAGAGGCAGCTGTATCGTGATGCCCAAGTCAGGGTCCGATGTGGAAGTTCAGGAGAGTGCACTGCTACATTTTCAGTTAGCAAGGGGCTGAGGCAAGGGTGCGTGCTTGCCCCCTTCCTTTTCACTCTGTATATTAATAGCTAGGGTCATTCTTAATTAGTAAGTGCAAGGATTTGCCGTAAATTGACAAGCGTCCAATCCCAGCTTTACTGTATGCGGACAACGCTGTTTTATTGTCATGTACACCACTTGGGCTACAAAGAGTTGTCTCTAGTTTCTCCACTTACATGTCAAAACTGGGCCTACAAGTAAATACAACCAAAACTTTTTTAATGAAATGTGGATCCAATAGTACGAAATACCGAGATATTTTTATTAACAGCAAAAAGATCAAGTTCACAAATACATTTTCGGACTTGGGGATCCTCTTTGATAATAAGGGGTCTTGTTCACAAGCCATATCGGCAAGAACATTTCTGTTCTCAAAAGCCATGGCAGCACTAGCAAATTTTGCTAGGATACTGGAGGGAATTATTGGAGATCTATAAAGCAAAGTGTGTCTCAACAGCCATGTATGGCGCCGGTATTTGGAGCTATGCTGAGTCACAGCCTCTTCAACTAATAGAGAATGCATTCCTGAAGTATTTACTAGTGGTCCTGAATAGCACTGCTACTAACATCTGTCAGGCGGAGCTTGGAATGCCACACACAACTGACCTAATTAAGATTCAACCAATCCTGTTGTGGTACAAGATATAGCGCCCGATTCACAGAACTAACTTAAGACAAAATCCTAAACTTACTACCATTTTCGTATTCACAGAAGGCACTTACTCATTTTGGTATTCACAGAAGACACTTACTCATTTCGGTATTCACAGAAGTTAGGAGTCCTAACTTTAGGACTCCTAAATGCCTTCTGCGAATACCGAAAGTCTTAAAGTTAGGGTTTTTCTCAGTTTAGTAGTAGTGAAGTTAGGACTCCTAACTTTAGGACTCCTAAATGCCTTCTGTGAATACCAAAAGTCTTAAAATTAGGATTTTTCTCAATTTAGTAGTAGTAAAGATAGGACTCCTAACTTTAGGACTCCTAAATGCCTTCTGTGAATAATGAAAGTCTTAAAATTAGGATTTTTCTCAGTTTAGTAGTAGTAGGCTTTCTGAGGAGGACTTGAGCGGTGGTTGTGGCAGTTGGCTTCCAGGTCGAGAGAGGCGGGGGGAAGAGATGCCGAGAATGCTGTGGAGGTTCACGGCAGTAAGGAGGTATCAACCCATCCCCCGAAGCACGCAAGTGGACTCCTGAGAGTGGCTAATACTTGGGAGTGAGATACTTGGGAAAGGCTTACAGAAGCAGGTGTAGGGGAGGCTACAGAAGGTGGCGAGGCCGATGGAAGAGTCTCCCTCCAACACAATACAATTTGCTCACAACTTAAGGGGGGAAGAGAGCTCAGGGCAGTCAGGTCATCGGGGGTGCAGGTAAAATCGAAGAAAGCAATACCCTCTACAAGAATGGAGGGGAGGCTAAGGAGCAGGCAGCGAGGGAAATATTAGCAGTCACCCCAAAAAAGAAAGCGTTGGAGGTAAGCCCCGACACTGTGTTTTAAAGGAAGTACGGGCCGCTGTAAAACCTTCCCCTTCTTTGAGATCATATTTCAATTATAGAGCAGGTAGAAAGCTCACAGATAAAGGTGAAAAAGTCTATGAAGCAGACGCAGATGGCCTCACTTCCCTTGGAGAATAGATTTACCTTGCTGGCTGAATCCCCACGATAGTTGACGAGCAGCAGGCTGATAATGTGAGGGTGATAGTTAGTCCCACTCTTTGTCATAGCTCTGGCCTTAGCCCTGGTCCAAGCCTGGTTCAAGCCTTGGTATTAGTCCCAACCCTGCGTTTAGCCCTAGTCTCTCTCCCCCGTTAGTATAGAACACCTACAAAATAGCAGTAAAACAGGAGGGGTGGAGAGCACTAGCCATGGGGATAACAGTGATGAGAATATATGGGGTGCCGGAGGTGTTGGAGGTCTTGGGTGTGAAAACCCTATGGAAAAGATGTTTATGAGTTTGACGCAAGATATCCATGAGAAGTTTGACATATCTGAGTCCAATCAGAAGGGGATTCGGGACAAGTGTGAAGTACTGGAGGAGAAGCTTGATGAAATCATTCAATGCACCAGTACCTTGGGAAGTGAAGTTAAAACTTTGTCAGTGGCAGTATTGGAAAACTCTAAGGATATTGAAGCTTTAAAGAAACAAAATAGAGGGCTGCAAGAGAACTTAGAAAGGATGGAAACACAATCTTGTCGGAACAACTTGAGGTTCCTTAAAATTCCAGAGGGAGCTGAGAAAGGAGATGTTAGGGCTTTCATATGTGGTCTCCTGAGAGAAATCGAAACAGATAGATCAGATATTGATTGGGAAAAGAAGATCCAAAGAGCCCATAGGGACCCTTTGAAGTTGAAGCCGGATAGAAAAACACTGAGGAAGATCCTGATCAATTTCTTGACTTTCACTGTGAAAGAGTTGGTACTAGGACGGGTGTTGAAGGAGGGTTCTTTAAAACATGAGGGATTCTCATATCAAATAAGATCAGACCTAGGTAAGAGGACTGCACAGAGGCAGTTAGAACTAGGCGCCAGAATGAGGAAGTTAAGGAGCAAGGGAGTCCAGGTCCAATTAAAATTCCCAGCAATGCTGAAAATAATGTGGTGGAACAAAATGTAAAACATTAGTGACCCAAAAGAAGTAGACGCTTTCTTACTGCAAATGGACGGATAAGTCAAAGATTGCAGGAGATTTGCAAATTAGAAAAAAAGGGTTAAGAATAGATGTTTGCGTGGTATAGTTAGGTTGTTTATTTTTCTTTCTCTTCTTAGTTTTTCTCATTTTTCTTTCTCTCTCGGAACGGGGGCTCATGAAGAGCGGATTGTATTGCCCAAGAGGTAGAAGGGGGGTTTCCTGGGGGGAGGGGGAAGAGGGGCCTGGGTGTGGGATGCAGTGGGAGAAAAAAAAATTGTCCTCATTAAGCTAGTCTTTGATAGCTCTGAGAGTCAGTTGAGTTTAACAAAACAAAGGGAAGAATGTAAGATAAATATAAGATGATTTGATCCTATAAAAAACAGAGTATGGATAACATAAAATAGTCAATTTGTTAACTTGGAATGTGTACGGGTTGAGATCTAGGAAGAAAGTGTTGCGGATCATTAAAACTTTAAATGATAGTGAGTCTCAAATATTATTATTATAAGAGACTCACCTGGAAAGAATGGAGTGTAAGCAATGTTTTGAGAAACTTAGATGGGTGCAGGAGGTTATTTGTTCAGATCATAGAGGGAGTACCAGGGGAGTCGCTATAATTATTAAGAGCAACAATGGCATAAGACACTTTGTGGGAATGCCCACTGCTTACACCTTACTGGGCAGCAGTGATGGACACAATTATGGAAGTCAGTGAGAAGCAAGTCCCTCTCGATCTTAAATGCTGCCTTCTAAACATGTGGGAGCGAACAGACCTTAACCACGCTGAACGTCAGTGGGCAGCGACAGACATGAGGATAGCTAACCGAAATTTAGCGCAGAAATGGGGGTCGACACACGTTCCAACCCTACTAGAACGGTGTAGGGATATGGATTTGGTCATGGTGGCTGAGAAGGCCACCTTCATTCACAGAGGATGTCCAAAGAAATGGGGCAGGGTGTGGGGCAAATGGAATACCTATAGGGAAAACATCTGTACACCTCCGGTATTGGATCAAGGTTCAGACGATGAGATATAGCAGTAGCGGTCGGTGGTGGGGGTGACGCCGGGCGGTGACGTGGGGTGGGGGAGGGGCAGGGTGGGGGGTAGTACACTACAGAATACAGCCAAATACAGGTAAGTAAACATAGAAATAAATAAAACAAATTTCGTTACGCACACTGCATCGCATTTGGCGATGCAGTGCGCGCAACGAAATTCGTTTTATTTATTTATATGTTTACTCACCTGTATCTGGCCGTATTCCGTAGTTTACTACCCCCCACCATGCCCCCCGCCCCACGTCATCACCCGGCAGCATTCCCACCACCGACCGCTACTGAGATATAGCACTATTGTAGTCACTGCGGAGGTAGTGTCTTTGTGAAAACTGTGTACTGATAGACTGTGTGCAACTGTCATCATGATTGTAAGAACTGTATATGCAGATTGTATTTTTAGTTCCATCATGTTTAATTAAAAAAAGAGTAAAAAAATGGAGGAAGACTGGTCAAGTTTGAATCAGACTTCTCGGGTAGGTGGTTAGTGACAACTCTTTTAGTTCAATGCAGGCCCTTGGTGTGTGCGGTATACTATGGGTCCAATAACGATAATCCAGAGGCCTTGGAAAACATTGAGTCTTGTCTATTGGGGACGACAGCCCCTATTATATTAGGGGGAGATTTCAATTTAGTTCTGAATAAAGAATTGGATAGGACTTCATAAGATAAATATACTAATCCTCCAAAAACATTTTCAAGATTGATAAGCATCATGAACGAATTTAATTTGATCGACATATGGCGTACTAAGAAAAGGGAGATGGGGGAGTTCACATTTTACAGTAAAAAGTATAGGCCTCATTCTCGTATGGACTACTTTCTACTGGATCAGGAGCTATGTGGGGAGGTGGTAGAGTTGACCCATGTCCCAGCAATAGTTTCGGATCACTTGGCTATAGAATTATCACTGAGGTACCATCAGAAAATGGAGATTAGAAGGTGGACTCTATATAGGGCGATCCTCTTGGATGAGAATGTAGTTGGAGATTTGAGGGAAAAATCTGAGGTTTATTTCAATGTCACTAAGGGATCGGCAGAAAGACATATATTATGGGATGCGTTTAAAACAACTTAAGGGGGTCCTAAAATCAATAATGGTAGGGAAAAGCCGAGTGGAGAAGCAGGAAAAGGAGAATAATATCAAAGAGATCAGGGAAAAGGAAGGGGAATTACAGAAGGCATCCAAGGAGGTTTGAATAGAGTACAAATCTTAAGTAAAGTGTTGGAGGGGCTACAAGCAGTGTTCCGGGCACAGATGGATAAAAAATCACTTGTTAGGTGGAGGGCGAGTAAACGCCAACATTTTGCCTCCGGGGAAAATTGTATCATTATTAGCCTGGAAGGGAAAGGCAGATAAGGCTAGAAATACCATTCAGGAGTTAATCAGTCGAGAATCTGTGGAGGTACTGAATGTTAACTCTGATAAATGTGGAAAGGCCTGTAGCTTCATGAGAGAACTATAAAGAGACGATATTCAGCCTAGTCAAGAAGACATAAAGGAGTGGTTAGAGATGATGACGCTTCCACGGCTAACCATAGAGCAACAGAAGGCCTTAGGAGGAGAGATTAAGGAGGAGGAGATAAGAGCTCAGTGTAAGCAAATGGTTAAGGGAAAGGCAGCTGGATCAGATCTCTTCCAGTTGAGGTCTTTCTTTGTATTATTGAGATTGTAACCCCTATTTTACAAGTCCTATATAATGAGATATATATATATAAGTGGGAAGAAGGTCCCTGAATCCTGGCTAGAGGCTACAGTTACTCTGATTTTGAAACCGAATAAGGATTCACAGATAGTGGACTCTTATAAACCAATATCCTTATTAAATACAGATTATAAAATCTTTTCCGGAATTATAGCATCTAGGTTAGCTAAGGTAATACATGAGGTCATCCATCCTGATCAAAGGGACTTTATACCAGGGAGACAGATGAATGAATTGACCTTTCAGTTGTTGAGAGTTATAGATATTGCTGAGGCTCGAAAATTACCCTTGACCATAGTGGCTCTGGATGCAGCCAAAGCTTTTGACCAGGTACATTGGCCCTACTTGTGGGAGGCTCTGTTACACTTCGGCTTCCCACAGAATATGGTAAGGGCGGTGCAAAATCTGTACTCTGGTCCTAAAGCCAGGGTGCTGATAAATGGGGGACTGTCAGAATGGTTTGGGATTCTTAGAGATACGAGGCAGGGCTGCCCCTTGTCCCCTTTCCTCTTTAATATATATATTGAGCCACTAGCCAGCCTGATATTGGCAGATACAGCTATTCTCCCTGTTAAATCACAGGACCTGGAAGTTAATTATACGCAGATGACCTGTTGTTGTATACGAGGAACCCGCCAGACGCAATCCCCAATCTTATGAGGAAGACAGAGATGTTTGTTTATGTTTCTGGGTATAAAGTGAACACAGGAAAAAACAAGATTATGGTTTGGAATCAGGGCTTGTCAGGGTATGGAGTGAAAACTCAAATACGGTATTTAGGGGTGTTAATAACTCAGAGAATGGAAGATATTATTAAAATGAATTGGAGGAAAGTTAGTCAAGAAATAACTGGGCTTCTATCGAAATGGGCGAACTTACCTTTGAATATTTATGGAAGGGTAAATCTTATAAAAAAGATCATTCTTTCGAAGGTGACATTTCTTTTTAATACCATCCCATCACTCTTTCAGAAGAAAGACATAGCAAAGCTTCAGGGAAGAATAGCAAGTTTAATCTGGGCATCGAAGGGACCTAGAATTTCCTGGAAAAAGCTACGAAGGAGGCTTGAAATTGGAGGATTGGCACTACCAGATGTACTTACCTACTGCTACGCTTTTCAGTTTAAGAATGTTCGTATGCTTGCTAACAGAACGGATAAATCAGCAATTGACTTACTTTTTGAGGAGATGCTGATCAGTGTCCCACAAGGTCAAACTCATTTTTTTAGGTATGGAAACCCAACGTTTTTAAAGAAGTTGAGGCTCAAGATTTTGAAGTCTGCACTGCAAAGGTGGATGTATGTACGGACGACTCTGAGAGTCCCATATTTTTCATCGTGGGCACCGATTTGGGACTTCCCGGGTACCCCAGAATGTTTAAGGGACCAACTAAGCCAGCCTTTGAAATCAGGGGGTCTCCTCTACTGGGCAGACCTTAAGGTGAGCATAAATCTGATGAGTTGGGAAGCATTGTGTAGCTGCACCAATGGTTTGACGAGGTTTACATATTATCAACTGAGCTCTTGGTGGGCAACACAAGACTGGGTGGAAAAGGAGGAATCTAAATTTGATCAAGTGATGATAACCGGCCAGGAAAAAGGAAACATCTTTCTGGTATTGGGCTTTTGTGGAGATGAGTGGGGAGATTGAGGCTAAAATCTCAAAATTGTGGGGCGAAGAGTTCAATGATAAGGATCTAACACACATGTGGAGAGACTCTTATAGCATACTACATCAAGTAGTAAAACCGGGATCACTTGAACTGGATCACCTTTTCACCACTCATAAAGTCTATTGGTCGCTTGCAAAGCTCACCAAAATCACTGGTAATACTTAAATTTGCCCTAGGTGAGCACTAACAGCAGCAGATGATATGCATCTGTTTATGTCATGTTAAAAAATAGTACCATTCTGGAAATCTGTACGTGACTTTGTGGGAGAAACCATCGGGGTACAAATTAAAGTCTGCCCTAGTGTAATCTTCTTTGGTTTAATCTCAGATCAAGAAGTGCAAGCTATTACGGTGGAATCAAGGTTTCTGATCTATGTAGTTCTGTTGGCAAGACACGAGATCTGTAGGTTATGGAAATCTAAAAATCCCCCGTCTTTTGCTGAGTACCATAGGAATGTTATTTATAAATGCAAATCAGATATGGCATGCGACTCGAGAAGCAGAGAAAAAACGTGGGCTCCATTGATAAAATGAAGAGAGAAGGAAGCGTGAGTCCTATGATTCTGCCACATACAATGTCGGCCATCTTATCTCCTATCCTAGCTCAGCCTCTGTTTGTTAAGGAGATGGAAGTGGAAACAGTAGTATACTTGTGAGCCATTACTCCTCCTTTCCCTCCTATGGTCTATGGCTTGGGTCCTTTCGCAAGACCCAGAGGGACCAGAGTATAACCCAGCAAGAATTCTGGGAAAATGAGGAATAAAAAAAAACAAAAAAACAACAGTGATAGATATCTTGTGCGCCGAAATATAAATCCCATTACATCCAATGGGATTTATATTTCAGCAGACATGATATTGTCACCGCTGTATCAGAGTAACCTGCCCACCAAGTTTAAATCAGGCCCCGATTTAACTAGAAATAGTAAAATTTTGTTTTGACGTAATCAAGCCAGGTCATATCCAAACTCCAGAACCACCAAACACAATCATTGATTATGTTCTGAGTGGAAGAGGCCTTGGACTTTTCCATACGGAAAGCCAAACAAAAGAGGGCCCACCTTAATTGAATCCTGAAGATACGACAGAGCCATGTCATCCCAACAGTCGTAATGGGGGGTTGAAGGAGGAAGAGAAAAGAGATGCCTGCAAAAGCGATTCTCCTCGACTTGTATTATACAACATTCACCATAACCCAAACATCCACAGCCATAGCTAGCAACCGGTACACATTGCTTAGTGTATATTTCTATAAGTAAGGCTTTCAGCTTTCCCCCTTCTGATCTGCAAATGATGAATAGACAGCATTTAGCTAGTTTGCATTTATTGTCCTTATGGCTAATGCTCTCAGCCCATGAACTGTTAGCATCAAAAACTAGATCAAGGTAGGGGAATTTTGAGACACTCTCTAGGCAATTCTCATTGACACGAAGGATACGGAGCAAATAATGCCTGGGACCACATGCCAAAGTATGCAATTTATTATAGTTGGTAGACAAATCTAATTGAAGCATAAACTCAGAAAAGGCTTGTACCAGGCACCTCAAGGCAATTGGAGTCCACGCTATAAGCACAGCATCGTCATTGTACAACAGAAGGGGTATAGAGAAAGAATTATTATAGGGAATATCGGGGTAGATGTACGACCAGTTTTTGCGTGCGCAAACTGGTATGCGACCCGGTTGCGTACGCAAAAACCTACATTGTCATGTGCAAACACTATCAGGAAGGGGTGTCTCTGACACTGTTGTACATTCCAAATTACTACTCGCAATTTGTGACTCGCAGTTGAGCACAAAGTACGAGACTAAATTTGGAATGGTCCTACATCTGGCCCATCTTGTGTAACCGTGCTTAAACAGGCATTACGTTTAATAATAAGTATAAGAAATAAAGGTGATGCTAAAACACAAACTTGCCTGACTCCACAATATAGATGAATAGGGTCAGATAATACACCATTTGGATCAAACCTTACTCTAGTGGTCAAATCTTGGTGGCGGTAGGCCAAAAAGTGAACAATCGTTCTGTCTATCCTCATCAGCAACATATTAGCTCACAGCTTATTATGATTAATCTTATCAAAGGCAGAGGAAAAATCCATAAAGGCAAGGTATAGGGGCAAATCTTTGGATAATGTATATTTCTTTAGCAATATGTTTAGGTTGAAGCACTACCCCATTGTTCCTAGACTTTGCCTAAACCTGTATTGACAGGGAGATAACACACTGCTATTATTGCACCGGTATCTTAAACTGTTTAAAGTGACTCTACCCCACCCAGAGATCAGTTCTACATCTGAAAATATCAATAGGGACTCCATCCGGCCCAGGGGCTTTAGGGAAGGAACTACTATTAAGAGCCGCAATCTACAGTGAATTTGAGCCTATCAGTAATAATCTGAAAATGATGAATCATCAGGATCAATAACAACAGAAGTCCTGCAGTAAATATTATCAAAGTGAGTTATCCACTGGTCACCCATAATATGGCTGCACATGAAAGGAAGTGTTGAATTTTGCATTTGGAATTCACTGACAACTCTCCAGAATCAGGGATTCTTGAGCGAAGCTGCACTGGACAAATGTTCACAATTAGCCCTTTGGATTTCATGCTTCCTAATCCCCAAGGGCTCTTTGTTGTGTGCCTGAGCCAAAACGATTGCGATGTGATTTCTGGGAATAGCTGAAAGAACTATTTTCAGGTCTCTATTCGCATGATCTGACAGTGGACTTAAAAACACAGTTATTTATTATGTTACATGGTACTCTAAAATGGTTGCATACATTTTCCCCCACAGGAATCTCAGTCAAGAAAACCAAAAACAATATCCAGATTAGATTTAACTACCATCCAAAAATTGTAAAGATCATTATGCTGTGGCATTGGCTGTTTGAATGCATTCTCTGGGCCTCTAATGATGTCCATTGGGAGAAACAGTTTAGCCGTCAATGGATTATGATCAGTACGGGCTAAACACAGTATATCACATTCATGAAAGTACTGTGTTAAATACCAAGTTATAAAAAAATCAATAACTGATTCTCAACCTCTACCATGAAATGTGGGGACCCTTGGTACTTTCTCATAGCCAGATTTATGTATGCTTTCAAGGTCAGGAGCCAAGCGATAATTACCTAACGCAACACTTGTGGTATCAGAGGACCAGGTCACAGAAAACATATTATGATGATGCAAGGAGCTAGTGCCAGATGTTAGAAAAGTAGGTTTTAACATAATAACATTACACGAAAGAAAGAGGAGACTCTCAATAGATTTTTGGAATTGCACATGGCATCATATAATTAAGGAAAATGTTTTTCTATGAGAGGAAGTACAGTTGTGACAGCGCTGTTGGCAAAAGAATGCATAAACAAACCCAATTGGACTTGGTGCTCGATTGTGTATGTGACACAAAGGGTGGCGACGCAAGTGACAATGTGACATCAATGGGAAAAACGGCGCAAGGTGCAAACGTGAAAAAAAGTACAGTGAATCTGGTGGTTCACGACAGTCATTTATACGGTTTTAGGAACAAATTGATAACAATTTAAGTTGAACCACGGGGTAATACGCCATCAGTTGCGCTGACAGGATGACGACGTTTCGATCCAATTACTTAGGATCATCTTCAGGACCGGGCTGAAATTTTGGATGGTGCTGAATGAACACGGTCCGTCTCCAAAACTGAGGATGGAAGCCGGTGCGGGAATCAGCCATTTGCCGCCACGATCGTGGCGGCAAACAACTGATTCTCAAGCCACCATCCAACTCTTGCTGGCCGGATTCACTCCTGAATGCCAGATCCTGCTTCCGCAACTGTACGTGTGGATCAGCAAGGACTCCCTCCCGCCGATGTCTCCACGGACACGGCATTGTCTAAATCTATATCCAGGCTCCTGCAATCCGGGACCTCCCGCACCATCTCCCCTCCTCAGTTTTGGACCGTCAAAAGTTGATGCCATGTGCACATTCCAAAAAATCTATTGAAAGTCTCCTCTTTCTTTTATGTAATGTTATTTACATAACTGTCCTAACTAATGATACCAGTTGAGATATTGTGTTTCTTTTTCATGTACCTACCCAAATTTTAACGTGGTTTATGGGTGTTACACCTGTTGTCTGATACAAGAAGCATAGGGCAGCATAAAGGGGGGTCGTTTGTAGAAATAGCCCAATGGAAGGAGTAGTATCTGAGAAAGCCCCAAAAAAGGGAGAAATTTGCTGAGCTAAAAGGCTGCAAACAGTATTGGGATCTCTAAATTTCACAACTACACAGTCGCCAAATAATAATTTTGGACATGGCTCGATCCAATCAACCCTTCTGACCATTAGTTGTAGTCTGAGAGAGAGGGATTCAATCCCATATGCTGGTTTAGCCAATGTAAAACCTTATGGATTAGCTGATCAATTAACCCAACCTGTAACAATTTGAGTCTGGGGACGTTAGCCAGTATTTAAACTTAATGACAAACTGTGGGGGGCAAGTTCAGTACAAAGTCCCTGTCTTCAGATCACATGGAACGCAATCCAATTGATCAGTCTGAGCAATAATAAGCTCCACATGCATGATAGAATCAGGTTGGTAAAATATGGCTTCCTTTGGGGGGAGGTGGGGAGGTAAGATAGAAGTTCATACATGGGCAGACAGTGGCTGACCGATCTGAGCCACAAAAGTAATATTACAATTGACCAGCAAACACATTACAAGATGCATTATTAGTAAAATTACTCATATTACCGACAACTTATGGGGTAGCTGAAACTGAAGGTGTAGCTGAAGATACTACAACAGAGGTGCTAATGCCTTTGTGCTGGGACAGTTTAATCAAACTTACTTCTATACTATCAAGGCGGTATTGCATTGGCTAAGATGCATTTTTAATATAGTCTCAAACCTGATACATATTTTGTCAGAAAGGTTAGAGTCAGTTTCTACAGCACCAGTGGTACGTTTTTCATTGCCGGCCTTAGGTCTCGTTAAATCCTTCCTTTGCACAATGCCTCCTTTCTACTTTTTAACAGGAGGTTTGTTGGAGAAGGAAGTATCAGTGGAACGTATGCAAGCACTATCCATACCGTTCAGATGTACAGACGAACAAGCAATACCACTAGAAGTAGAAACATGGGCACCCAAGGCTCTATCAAATTGTGTGCAGACAGGCAAACCTCCCCTTCCAAAGAAAGTCTCCATTCTGTCAAAGTATTTTCTTTAGAAAGCACCCCACCTGCAAGCTCCAAAAGTAATCAATGGTGGTAGCTGTGATTCCCGTGGCCGGGCTACTCACAATTCTTCTTATGCCCATGTAGGAGGAAGGAATAGATCAAGATGGCACTAATTAAAAGGACAAAGAGGGGTGGCTCCGAACGGCCTCCTATAGTCAATGGAGGACGAACACGGGCCCGGGCTTGGCCTGGGCACACACATGGGTATGTCCCATGCTGTGGGTCTCTCACTAATGCTTTTAGCGGGTCAAGGAGCGCAATCCCTCTTCTTTCTCATTGAGTCTTGTGGGGCCTGCAGTCCTCATCGTCAAAGGTGGGTACTGCAGTACCCAAATGAGTAGGCTGGGCTGCAAACATGTAAACAACCTACAGGTAATTGGTGAGATGCCAGTAGCTCACGAGCAACTCACTGGAGAAGCCTTGAGGCTCTAATATTTTAAAACAAAGCAAGCTGCACATTATACTAACTGCATCAGCATATTTCCCCAATACCTTTGCTGTTATATATATTTTTTGTGATGCTTTATTTTAAGAACCGATATATACAGTAATGCAAGGTGGAGAGTGGGGTAGGAGAAAGGGTGTGTGATTAAGAGCAGTACAGGTCATACATCACATTCTTCAGTCTCTGTGCAACTGCATTGGTAGCAGGTTGGTATGTGTCCTGTCCTCGAGTCATGATCGTGTTCATAGTGCCCAGTATCCATATTCAATGAGGTCCCGTTCTCTCTTGTCTACGTGGGCAAAGCTGTGGGACTGTGGAATGTTTGTCATGCCTGATAATTCTAGGAGGGTGGCTTGGAAATATGGGACAGATGTGCTCTGTTGTGTTTAGGGAGAATTATTGGTAGGCGAGGTGCGACATCCAACGGGATGTGTCAGAGAGATTGGAGTGGGTGCTGCTCCTGGCGTTGGTGATGGGGTAATGGGTGCATGTCTGTCATCCCTATGGGCTCTTTTAACAGAAGTGCAATCCATAGAGCGTCAAAGAAAGAGGGAGATGGGGCGCGCTGCACCTCATTTCAGTTCACAGTGTCCGAAAAGAAGGGTGCCCATGCCTGAAGGAATCTTTTCGATATGTCCTGGAGGTTGTTTATGGTGCGTTCCTGGATTGCCGCCTGAAACATTGCCACCAACCATTTCTCGTGTGAAGGGGGTGAGGGTGAACGCCAGTGATGGAGAATGCATAGTACCATCATGGCGACAACACTCCCCACCCCCAAGCACTTAGCTTGCATGCAAATAAATACACACCACACAAATTTTGTTATGGGAGAAACTGCTGCCGGTTTATTACATACAACGTTATGTAATATGGTGGGTTATCTTACGGGCGATCCAAGGGCAGGCAGCCTTCTTGCCACCTGCCCGCCTGATGAGCCAAGCAGCACTGGGGCGAACCCCGTCTGTGCTGCCCCTTCTGGTGATCCTCCTCCCAGATCACGTGACACTTCTTACTCACTCCCCTTTCAGGGCAGAGCGTAGCAAGGCAAGCCCCCGGTTGTTCAGGCCCACAACCGCCCGAAGGACAAACGGGGCACCAACACAATTTCCAGGAACCTGCCATGAGGCTCCTGAGCTTTGGCTCTGGCACCCCTATGTGCCGTGCAGAGGTACCCTTCTGTACCCATTTGCTTCCAGATCGCCCTGTAACTCCGCCACAGCTCTGGAGGCGGCCACCGTCGCCGACAGAGCCCCCCACCAAAACAGCTCCGTTATCCCTGCAACTTCTTTAAAACGGGCCCCCTGCCAACATGGGCAGGAGACGCCATCTATATCCCAGTGACCCTTGACGTAGACCGCCAGAGTCTCATGACGAAGGCCTTTCTGACAAGTGAACTTGTGCCAAGAACTAATTCTCCTGTGGCAAAGTTCCATCGCTTTACATGACTCTGCCCCATGCCACTAGGGCGGGGCGTATTCAGGCACTATAGTTCACATGGCCCCCTGAATTTGCAGGGTGCAACAGGCTACACCGAGTGTCTTGCACACCTGTGCCCCACCTCTTAAGGGGCAGCAGCCCACTTGTTAGCTGACCGCTCCCACACCCGCCTGCCCACTTAGGCTGTTAGGGTGAAAAGGATATACTTTAGCATTTGCTGTCATACTGCTCTCTAAATCCTGCCACACATGGTTGTCCATAACTATAAGTATGTGACAAAGTGCAAGGAATCGCTAATTCAGCTCCCTCTGTGGTGAATCCCCCTGGGCCTAACGACTCACAGAATGTCTGGATTATACCGTGCCCCCTGCCGTTCATATGGTGCCTTCTTTTAAGGACTAACTAAGTGCTGCATACACCCTCCCTAGCATATACACGAATAGGGAGTCGGGGGGCTTCACCTGTCCACACTGCACAGCCCAGGGGTGGAATATAACCTGCCCTGCTGGTGTAAATTCTTCTAGCACGCTGAACGTGCCACATGCTCTATTACACAGTCTTTTGTGCTTGACACCTTGTAAACCCCATTTCTTGGGACGGCAGCACAGGATGGCCTTGGACAGTCCGCTTGGTGTGCCACGATAAACCACAATGGTCATGAGGACCTAAAAAGCACCCATTTCCCGCCTGGGCGTACCTCAAACCTGAGGATGACTTCACACACCTGTAAGGCCACTTGCTAAATCAAGACTCACAGGAATGAACTAGGTGTATGAGACAATGAACAAGGCTGCCCTCCCGCACTTGCACAGCCTCCCTTGTTCCTTATGGGAATATCGCCCGCTCAGCTGCCTCTGGGGAAGCCCCTTAGGCATACCTGTTCAGAGGATATGTTAGATTTGACACAGGGCGCACTGTCTGAATAGGATGCCTAAACTTAGATGTGGGGAATGCCACACATCGCCCAGGTCATGGAAACCTTAAACAGCACACCCATTTCCCCCGGGCGTACCTCTAAATGGGACTGGCTCCACCCAGCTGAAACACTCCTCTGGGCTGCGCAATAGCGGCACGGGATGACTTTAAACTATCGGCTTGGTGTGCTACCACAAACCGTATTGGCCATGAGAACCTTACGAAGCACCCAATTTCCACCAGGGCTTACCCCTCAATGGGACCGGCTCCCCACAGCTGTAAGACCAGAGAGACACATATGTTCAACATATTTGCTGGTTTCTGCCACTTGGTACCCTACCGGCGGCAGCTCCGTGTTTATGTGAAGCGTGCGCGCCCCCGGGGCACCGTGTCGCTGATAACCGGTGTATGTTACCCACTTGCTGATGTATCGCTAACTGCCCTTATTTGGATAGAAGAACAGCTGGTTGCTTCCTAAGGACTGTGACTTAATACTCCAGCCCAGATTTACCCCAAAATTATGGGACAGGCCAAGAAGTAATTGTGCCCTCCAAGGTACATCTACCACAGCATGCCCTATCAACATATTTGGGACACCGGCCGCAGAAAATGCCCCTTCCCGTCTCATGTTCTGGCCCCTAGAAGGATAACCCGGGGGCGGACAAATCTGTGGGGACCAGGGGGGAACATACTGTGCAAAACCTGCCCTTTCCTGAATATTGGGATGCCAAAAGGTCTATATACCCTGTCGTCAATATGGCATTAACGCATTGCTTACCCAACTTTTCTGCACCACCACACACTTGTTTGCCGACAACTACAACCACCCGCCTGCTGCCCTGGTTAAAGCGCGGGAGAATATGTCCTAACGAAAGCGACCGGATACCTGCCCTTGGCTGCCGAGGAATGCCCACCCAGTGTACGTGGTACCTGATTCTATATGGAGCCCACAAGAGTTCCCCATGAAGGCCCTCGTAGCCAATTGAACAATGCAGTCTCAGTATTTCGCAATGCCTCTCTTTGCGTTGAACTTTCCTGAGTAAGTGAAAAAATATTACTTTCCCACCATGGGGCTTGTAACCGGTGGCAAAGGCAGACTGTTATTTGTGGCTTCTGATATTACCTCAGGATATATACTACAGGACCACAGTGCACCTACAACACGCCAGTACCATTGACTTTACCAATGCTTGTTAGTTGCTTAAGATGACTGAAGCCACAATACAGGCTTCGCTGCGTAGCATAATGGACATGCATTCATTCTGAACTGGTGGGACTGTCACCTTAACATGTAGAACATTGCATTAAGTGTCTCCCTTCGATGTGTAGCAGGCTCAACAGCAATTGGGACCTTTACAATAATCAACTTCCGCAACCGCCAGACAGGTCAGCTGCACGTAAGCCATGTGCCGGAAGCGGAAAGCTGGAGACGTACAAAATTTACCACCTGGGGATACTTTACAGCATTTGCAGTATTTGAACCCTGGCCTGTGAGGGCGGGCACCCGCAAAGGCACAAGCCTTACTACCTTTGTGCTATAGTTCTTAAGTGTGGGCAGAAATCTGCGATTCATATTTAGCATCAAGGTCGCAATGCACATATAACTGCCCTAGCTGTTCCTTGCCGCGGGGTCATCCTACCCTATGGAGCCCCACAGGGAGACCAGGGAACATTAAGTCACCCTCAAACCCTAAGCTTGAATCTTTGCTTAGCCTAGGTGCTGGAGGCGATGTGTACACCTTCCACCTGGTCCCAGACAGCAGTGAAACGTTCCAGAAGGATTGTTTACGGGTTAAAACTTATCTATAGGGCTACCCAGTCTGCTCAGGCAATGACTTTGGCAAACAGACCAGTAACCAGCACACCGTGCATTTACTAGGTGTTCCGCCCCAGGACAGCTGGACCGATCCACCCTGCATAGCGGTAATCTAACACGCATTGAGAATTACCTTATTAATTATATACATGTACCGTGTAGGTGAATGTAAAGGTGTTCAAACGCTATACATGAGCGCCAGTTACATTACATTACATAATCAGTACGTCATTGCATCCCTGTATTTAATACCACAGGAGCACTACCTGCAACAAGCCCATCTACTGGCTAATCATTAGTTTTATTTGCATAAGAATAATGAAGCCGCAATTGTAGCTCAGTTGTATAGCCAAACAAGCTGGCTGCCCCCATTCATAGCTGCCCAAGTTTCCAATTGCTATGTGTGACATTTTCATCATTTCGGTGCGACTGTGAGTGACTTCAAAGACCATGAATGACACTTTCTTTTTGGGAAGCAAAATCAACAATGATACAGTACATCCAACCTACCCGTGCCAGCTACACCCCGCAAGTTTCAGAGCAAGGTAGTTGACAGCCTCCCTCAAACTTTCATGCTGTTTACTTGCTCAAAAGACTGGCAGCTAATCGATCATACCCCGTGTGACCCTTGCTTGACATCCTTGCAAGGGGTGGGCCTTAAGGACCGCTTCTCATGCACCATTCTTTACCTGTGCCTTGAAAAGACTTCTGTTGTGCTGCAGTCACCTTATGAATCTGGCCCTGCACTAGAAGCTCTCACTTCAGCGTTGAACCAAAACAATTCACCAGGAACCTCCTCTGTCATCGCCTCCCGTAATGTAATCAACACGCCTTATACCCCTTACAGCAAGGAGGACTATGAACTCAATCAAATCAGGAGTCACAGCCCCTACACCGGAAACGATCGGGCTCACCTCTAACCTACTGGTGTTCAAACTGCTTGCTTAACGTTCCCTTTAATAAATTAAAACGATTTAAACTTTTGCAGCCTTCCCATAGGTCGCTACTCTGGAAATCAAAGGAAAGTTGAAGGTGATGCCAGGCTTGCTCACTCACACATGCATCATCCAATTTGGGCAACCCCACGGTGAGAAATGCAGCAGAGGATAGTGCTCCTCCAACCATAGCTCACCCATCTACCACCCAAGACTACCTGAGACCTTGTCTCCACGCTGGTATCCATGGGTTTCGCTTAGAAAGGCCCTGCAGCCTGCGCGACCCTCTGTGCCGGTGTAAACTGGACGTGGCAGCCTGCTGCACCGTACCTGGGGTATTTGAGAGAGCTGGGTAGCTCAGCTGGGTGAGAGGACCTGTCGGCGAGTGCCCTAATCAGCGCCCTGTGGCCTCACCACTTGCGAACCCCAGACCAGCAGCCATGTCCCTCGATGTACAAGCCAGGAAGCCGGGGTAGTCAGGCATGACCCCTCAGCATTGGCGCACGAGAACGGTAGAACATTTTACTTTTAAGTTCCCTTAAACATGGCCTGCCTCATCCTCTAGTGGGACACCCACCACAAGGTTTTCAATGATGCCGCTGCAGGCACGGTGTCCCCCTGTGGCGCTGGCGCCCTTGTCTGGAGGAACAACTTCCCTACGCCCGCTGCATTTGGTGATAAATGCATGCAGGTCTCAACTGACTGTGCCATCTCCATGCCCGTGCGATGGAACCTCCAAACAGAGCACGATGCACTTTATGCTAATTTGCCCCCTGTATTTGCACCTCCGTATTTGTTATCTCAAACCTCTTTTTAAGAAACATTCTGTGTTTACAGTTGCAAACGCCCTGAGATTTTTATTTGCACTTGATACCTCGGATATCTGTTTTTTTACTGCAACCTTTATTTTAAAATCAGTGTCCATTAGAAAAAGCCTGGAATTCTAATTGTGACTTTTATATAATCAACTGCTGCTATGTTTATGGTATTCCTCTCAACTGAACTGCTCAATATCTTGTAATATATTGTAAGTCTCTTTTAACGATTTTAACTTGATTGTCTTTTTATATTCTGTGTGCTTTTATGATTGTTTATTGAATAATCGAATAAAGCTTACGAATTGAATTGAATTGACTGTGCCACCCTTTGGCACTATCCAGCATGAGCAGCATTCACTGTCATGAAACAGTAGAGATGACCTTGACTGGCCAGAGCCCCGAAACTTTAGCACTAATAAATACCTTCGCCCCGACCTGCTAGACTCCTCGAGGTTTCAGGTCAAGCTAAACCCAATCCTATGAGGCAAGGCCCACCACAGCTGTGCCTAATCAACACACAACCCGCATTAAACAGACACGAGAGAAAGACAGCAGGGACCTCGGACTCCCTGCCTATGCCCACAGAGTAACATCACACGTAGAGACACAATGGCCTGTGCAGGGGCATAGAGAGTTATCTTAACAGCTATTGAATTTCCATACAGCACTTTACATGACTGCCTGTTGCATTACAGACGGAAACAAGCAGTAATCGGTACTGGGAGATTACAAGAAGTCCAAGCCAAACTCAAACCTGGTTCTCCAGCTTGCCAAAATTAAAGTCTGTCGTCCTAGCAATAAGGCCAAACAAACGAGCCGTAGCAGAGCAGCAGTTACATTCCTCAAATAAGATATATATATACATATACATACAACATATATATATATATATATTCACTGAAAAAACCATAGGTTATAGACCATATATAGTTAGGAATTAGCATTTAAAAAACCTTATTTTACTCACACAAAACCATTGAAATTCCATATATAGTTAGTTGCACTAACTATATATTGCGCACCCGCAATCCACTGCTGATCATGTCACATATTACATCATTCATGACATGGTCAGTGACATCACTGATGACATCACTGATGACAACATCCAGTGATTATGTGTTTCTGTAAAGTTTAAATATGTTTTACATATTGAAGAATGAGTGGATGTATAAGTGTCTGAATGAAGGTTTTATTAGGTGCGTGATTGACTGTATGAGTGAGTGATTAAATGCGTCTTACTGAATGCACGGGTTAGTGACTAAACTGTCTGAAAGTGTGCATCAGTATGTCTGTTGTTGTGCAAGCTGCTTCATGTGTTGATCAGTAGCTATATAAGTAGCTATATGGGTTATTGATTGGTTGCACAAGTATTTGTATGGGAGACTGAGTGTGTGTATGGCTGGCTGGGAGGTGTGTGACTCTGTGCAGATCAATGTGTACTTGTATCAGTGATTCTATAAGAGAGTAAGTATGTGTTAGTATATGTTTAAAAAATGTAAGGTGTTCTGTGTTTAACTGTATAGATGAGAAAATGGAAGTGTGATTGATTCTTTTCAGGACTGACTAGGTGTGTGAGTAACTCCATGGATGAGTGGCAGAGTGTGAGTGTCTGTATAGGTGTATGAGTGCATATGATAGTGTTGTCAAGATGAGTGATTGTATGTATGAATGATTGTATGAGTGAATGTGTGTGTAGACATAGGAATCAGTGAGTGCGTATGTAGTAACTAGTATTGGTGTGTCAATGGTTTCAAAAATTATACTCTGTATTTAACACTGGGTGTAACGGAGGTTATATTAGAGTGTGAGGAGATGCATTGTATTATCACATGAATGATATCATCAGTGATGTGATCATTGATGTCAAGTGAGATGTCATCAGTGATGTCATTTGAGATGTCATCAGTGATGTCATCAGTGATGTCACTGACCATGTCATGAATGATGTAATATGTGACATGATCAGCAGTGGATTGCGGGTGCGCAATATATAGTTAGTGCAACTAACTATATATGGAATTTCAATGGTTTTGTGTGAGTAAAATAAGGTTTTTTAAATGCTAATTCCTAACTATATATGGTCTATAACCTATGGTTTTTTCAGTGAATTTTCAAGGTTTTGTAAATGCTAATTCCTAACTATATATGGTCTATAACCTATGGTTTTTTCAGTGAATTTCAATGGTTTTTTAATAGCAAATATCATAAGCTGTCGAATGTCAAGTACGTGGTAAGTGAAAACATTTTCGTGTTTATGCACACTGATCTGCTTTGAATGGTGCCCCCCCCCCCTCATTTCTATTAGGAGTACTCTCTCTTTGCAGATAGTGAAAGGTAGTTAACGCAGGCCTTTGCCCCCGTTGTAATCCGTTGTGCCTGCTTCTCTCTCCATTTGATTGATTGTTATCCAAGTATTTACTGTTTTAGAATTAGTTCTCTTTGGTTCATTCTCTATTTACAAACAAACACAGAGTCGCAATACTCTGTTTAGTCTTTGCAGATAACGAAAAATCGTGTAAAAAAAAAGAAAAGGAATCGAGCAAAATCAGTAGGCCACTAATGGGATCTCTTTTTGACCTCGCTAAAATAGAAACATTAGGAACAACCCCTCATGACAAATACAAAACTAGTGAGATGAACTGAACTCCACACAATGATGGCTGCAAAACAGCTCGGCTCCGCCACCCACCCCGCCCAAAATAACGATAAAGAGCGGCTGCCATGATTGGTTGCGGAATGGCCACGACGGAGCTACGAAATGATGCTGCTCTCATGCTAACCCCAGCTTCAGTCTGAAGCATCCAGAAACACTGTAGACTACCAATTCGATCAGTTCCGGTAGCGCCCCAATGTAACCCGGTAGAGAAGAACTAGCCCTCCCCTCTTTCACTGATGGTTCTTGTTGCCTGTCCCTTCTGTTCTCATTTAACAGAACTATTTAGCCTGCTGAAAGGGGTTGTGTTCCGACCGCTGGTTGGTGGAGACATTTTGACTATATTCTGGACCTGCGTTGTCGCGTAATGCGTCATATGACGCGCCGCGTTAGCGCATCCGGAAGTCATCCGGGGCGCGCAGCGCGTAACGTAAGCATAACAAGTCATGTGACTTGTTAATAAAACTTTTCATTGGTTCATTTTACTTTTCTTATTGTAATGATGAAAGGCTTGGTCATATGACCTAAAAATTACGCTTTTCATTACTTCCGAACATTATTTTTTCTTAAATATATGTTATAATGTTCCAGGCTAATGTACTTTCCCGGAAATTTTACAACTGTCCTGCAAGTAAAATATATTCTTTTTTCGAGAAAAAGAGCGTTTCTTCGTCCCATGATGGAGCCGTTGAGCAAAAGAGGGTCGACCTGCTGTCTTAGTCGCCGATACGCCTGAATATGAGATTCTTATCGATCACTTTATGTTGCAGGAATAGAAAACACAACAGCCCTTGACCATTTATCTTTACTGCGTTCCTTCGTATTATACCTTTTACCCTTCATGTAATTGGTCTGCTTTATTTCACTTGCCTTTTAATGATTCTAAAACAGTGACTATTATTACAAACTTTACCAATGTATATACTACTACCATGTTTTCTTTTAAAAACCTTTATTGTGAAAATTTCATTATACAAATACGAGCCTATAACCACGTGGGCCGGCCACGGAGCAAACTGTAATCGTATGTGATGAGTAGACATTTACACTGTAGAGGAACGTAACGGGCGGGCCATTAGGTTGCAAGAACTAAGGTGTCTAACAGTTACGGAATCGGTGGACGTACATTTTATAATTAAAATACGACAGGGCCAGTTACAATAAAATTATCTAGATATACATTTGCGGGCAAGTACCATGGGTGACGTTAATTCGAACTTTCAACAGTACAGTAATCAATAACACATCAGAACTTAATATCAATAGGGATGTCGAAATATTCAATCAATTCTCGTCCCCGCCCGCCATGTGCTTCAAAACTGCATACGTATCTCGTGATTTCAAGGTTCTGCAACCAGTACACAACAAGGAGTTACGAGTCCCATTTATTCCGGCGCCATTTTGGGCGAGGACGGGCAGGTCCAGGATATAGTCAAAATGTCTCTACCAACCATCGACTATGATGATGTTCATATGCTGTATTTATTAGAGTAACACTCATCTGTCCACATGAAATTAATTTGCCACAATCTAAACATGTCATTTTAATCTTTCCAAAGTTCTTCTAAATATTTGGGACCGTTTCCCTTGCCTCTGAAGCTCTCAGTGCCACTTCTTTGATGAATGTACTAGCAGGTCAGGGGTTCTCCTCCAAATCTCTCTTTTATGCAGCACTATAATTAATTGGTGCCACCTCTCCATATGACGATGCATGGTATAGTTACCACAACTATATTTTTTTTCGGTTCCTCTGGAGAGTTCATCGTGGCAGATGAAGCGTGTAACGTACCGGGCATTTACCTTTTTTTGCATGTACAGGAAAGGAAAAAAAAATCGAGCGTCCGAGTTCTAAGGTGTCCCAGGGCCATTTTAGTGGAGGACATGATACAGCGATAATGCCCTGGATAAGGACACTTCCTTCGGGCACCCCACGCCGTCTTTCGGCGCAGCATTGTAGGATGGCCACACCAGTGCGGCAACTTGCTAGACACCACCTCGGTGCCATCCGGATCTCGGCGCCCCACTGCAGATGAACTGCCTCCACATGGAGAAGCAGGAGAGGCTCGTTTGCGCCGCCTCCCCCCCCCCTTCGGGCACCCCACGCCGACTTTCGGCGCAGCATTGTAGGATGGCCACACCAGTGCGGCAACTTGCTGGACACCACCTCGGTGCCAACCGAATCTCAGCGCCTTGTGTTGTCTTCCATTCCGAAAATATTGTTGGCAGCATTTTGAAAGGAAAGACAAACAGCCGTTTGTGGCCCTCACTACACCGTTCTCCTAGTGAGTCTCACATTGTTACATTTAGGAAGAATGTTGAAGAGTAGTATGTTGAAAATCTGAAGCCATTGTTATACAAACTCTCAACCAGCCTTGGATGGAAAAATCCTGAAGAATGTACAAACTGAAAACCAGTTTTTCTCTGTATAGCATCAGCAGCAACGCTTGAGTCAGCTTTGTGTGAAGCCGCCATTTTGATTCAATCAATAGCGTCCCCCTGCACACATTCAGGGACCTGGTCGTGTCTTCAGGTCAAACGGATTGTGGGACAAGATGCACAAAGGAAAAGGAAAAAAGTTCCGCCGGACCCCGGGAGGTGGCCGCCTATGTCATGGGCGATCTTAGGCCACACCAGGGCAATAGTGAAGCTGCAGCAGGTGCAAATAAGCTTCAGACAGTGTTACAAGCGCTGCTCAGAACTCTCAACTATGACACCACCTCGGTGCCATCCGGATCTTGGCGCCTTGTGCTGGTTCCGGCCTATTCACACATCGGTCCGCTACTGACGCCACCTCACAGGCCAACGGGGCACCCCACGCCGACTTTCGGCGCAGCATTGTAGGATGGCCACACCAGTGCGGCAAATTGCTGGACACCACCTCGGTGCCATCCAGATCTCGGCGCGTTGTGCTGCCTTCGGCCTATTCGCCACAAGTGCGCACGCAACTCAGCTGCATAGCGAGTGAAACACCAAGGGGCGCCCCACTGCAGCCGAGGAACCTCCATCTTGGGGGCGACGCACAGCATCACATTGCTTTCCAATGCAGTCAGATCCTCAAACAGCCCCCACTGACTGACGCGAACTCACAGGCCAACGGGGCGCCCCACGCCGACTTTCGGCGCAGCATTGTAGGATGGCCACACCAGTGCGGCAAGTTGCTGGACACCACCTCGGTGCCATCCGGATCTTGGCGCGTTGTGCTGCCTTTGGCCCCATTCGCACATCAGTCCGCTACTGACGCCATCTCACAGGCTAATGGGGCGCCCCACGCCGACTTTCAGCATTGTAGGATGACCACACCAGTACAGCAACTTGCTAGACATCACCTCGGTGCCATCCGGATCTCGGCGCCCCACTGCAGATGAAGTGCCTCTCAACTATGAAACCACCACTGTGACATCCGGATCTTGGCGCGTTGTGCTGCCTTCGGCCTATTCGCACATCGGTCCGCTACTGACGCCATCTCACAGGCTAATGGGGCGACCCACGCCGAGTTTCAGCATTGTAGGATGACCACACCAGTGCAGCAACTTGCTAGACATCACCTCGGTGCCATCCGAATCTTGGCATCTCAACGCCTAGTGGTATCTTCCATACAGAAAATATTGTTACGCTACCTTTGGCCCCATTCGCACATCAGTCCGCAACTTAGACATCACCTCGGTGCCATCCGGATCTTGGCATCTCAGCGCCTTGTGGTGTCAGTCAGAAAATATTGTTGCGCTGCCTTTGGCCCCATTCGCACATCAGTCCGCTACTGACACCATCTCACAGGCCAACAGGGCGCCCCACGCCAACTTTCAGCATTGTAGGATGGCCACACCAGTGCGGCAACTTACTAGACACCACCTCGGTGCCATCCGGATCTTGGCGCGTTGTGCTGCCTTCGGCCTATTCGCACATCGGTCCGCTACTGACGCAAACTCACAGGCCAACGGGGCGCCCCACGCCGACTTTCAACATTGTAGGATGGCCACACCAGTGCTGCAACTTGCTGGACACCACCTCGGTGCCATCCGGATCTTGGCGCGCTGTGTTGCCTTCGGCCTATTCGCACATCGGTCCGCTACTGACGCCGCCTCACGTGCCAACGTATTTTCTCCGCATTTTATACCCTATGCCGCATAACAGGTCATGTGACTTGTTTATAAAACTTTTCATTGGTTCATTTTACTTTTGGTTTCCTAATGATGGAAGGCTTGATCATATGACCTAAAAACAACACTTTTCATTGGATGAAAACTTTTTTTTTTTCCAAACGATGAAAGCCCCACCTTGTTTCTGGATGTTTCAGACTGAAGCTGGCGTCAGCATGAGAGCACCACCATCTCGTAGCTCCGTCGTAGTCATTCCGCGAGCAATCATGGCAGCCGCTCCCCACCAGAAGCCTGCAGGAGTCGGGGCCCCCAAAACTTTTGATGAATTCTCAAGGCGGAGGGGACGCTTTCGAGAATGGGGTCCAAGACCTAGCAGACAAGCGTCCGATTTCCAAGGTGTCCCAGGGCCATTTCAGTGGACCAGGCCCAAAAAGGAAAGAGCCTGCCGCCATTTTGAGAGTCCTGTGACAGCCGCCTATCGCTGCACCGCAAGAGTGGGCGCAACTCAGCTGAATTGCGGCTTTTGACACAGTGGACCAAAAACGGCCGGAATGGCAACTGAAACGGTAAAGGGGCGCCCCACTACAACAGATGACACTCCACCTGGAGAGGCCCGTTCACGCCGCCTCCCCCGGGGCGCCCCACGCCGTTATTCGGAGCAGCATTGTAGGATACCAAAACCAGTGCGGCAACTTACTGGACATCACCTTGGTGCCATCGTTCTGCTGCCTTGGAACTATTCGCACAACAGTTTGCTACTGAAGACCCACCCCCCGCGACGCCCCACGCCGTTATTTGCTGGGTGGCAACTTACTAGACATCACTTTCGTGTCATCTAGATTTCAGCGCGTTCTGCTGCCTTGGAACTATTCGCACAACAGTTTGCTACTGATGACCCGCCCCACGCCGGAAATCTGGACGTTGTGCTGCGTTGGGACTATTCGCACAGCCGACCGCTACTTCGTTGTTTTTCCCTAAAAATGTTTATATGTTATTACTATTTTTGTTTTCTTGTATATATTTATAAATTATTAAAGTTTTATAATCTTACTACTTTGTCGGAGTGCTATATATTTTTAATGTGACACATAATTGTAAAAACTTTGATGTACAAAGAGTCATCCCTGGAATCTTCCGCTTCACGCTCGGTCCCCTCCCCAATCACAATACAGGATGGTTTTCAGATAATAGCAACGCTTCTGCTGTGACGGATCTCATCGAGTGTGGGCCTTGATCTACTATAACTCCTTTGAAGAGGGGTGAATCTTTACAGCTGTGGCCATAAACTACATCTGCAGGGCTAGCTGATACCCTAGGACCAGCCTGGACAATCGGACACAGAGGAAAAGGAGTGTCAGAGGGTGCAGTAGTGAATAGGGCGAAAGGGAGGTGTCGGGCGGGCACAGGGTGTGATTCTCAGGAAAGAGCAGCGCAGATGGGGGGAGGTTTATTACCCATGCATAAGACAGAGAGCGGGGGTGACCACTGCCTGGGGGAGATGCTTGCGAGGGTGGGGAGCCATGCTAAGGATCGACAGCGTGCACAGAGTGGGTCTGGTCAAGGCATCTAAAATGGCTGCCGTGCACGACAAAAGTGTGGCATTTGAAAAAAGACAAGATGGCGCAGACAATGTTTTTCAACACTTCCTGATTTCCTTCGAATCGAACGTTAACAGACGTTGGGGCATATTACCAAAGTTAAGCGATATTTATCCCTAACGATGCATTGCAAAGATTTTTTTACCGTCAGAAATTATCGCAGATAAACCTTGCTATTATCAAAGTTTATCGCAAATACGATAAAAACCGACCGCAATGCATTAATATCGCTGAAAACTCAGCGATATTCATGCATTACCGAGCTAATCCTCTTAGCCATGTTATCCACCTCCCATAGGATAACATGGCTAAGAACTGCTCAGGGCAGCTGTTACTTTTTGGAGATATTCGCGCTTATCTCGAATATTTCCAAAAGTTGATAATAGGAGATAGCGATGTTAGCGACTGTTTCCAGTCGCTAACATCTTGGCATGCCCACTTTGCATGTCATTAGTGATAAATATCACTCACATGCAAAGTGGGGCCCAAGATGGTCGCTATCTCCTACTAGCCGTCGCTAACTGGTGTTAGCAACAGCTAGGTAATACAGATATAATTTTATCTCCGCGAAGCGGAGCGCTGTTACAGATATATATCTTGTTTTTGAACGTTAATTTCTCAAAATGCACTGAAGCACATATATTGAGACCTAGCAAAGGCACATCGGGCTACCAGTCCCTAATATTTTACCAAGTTTCGTGCAAATCCATTCAGCCGTTCGATTATTATTATTATTTATTTTTTTTGCCCCGCGGGGCCCTTTTAAAACCTCCACATCAAACCTAGGGGATCAGCGAGGATCTACTATGCCCCCTTATGGTCATTTGCCCCTTCGCTTTGGCCTCCTCTTGTCTCTCGATCCTACCGAGAGACAAGATGGCGGCCGCTACGGACTGTTTGGAATGTTTACAGACACCGGAGAGCCAATCAGCTTCGCTTCGCAAAGCTCCGTAACGCGAAAAGTACGCGAAGCGGTGCGCTGTTACAGATATATATCTTTTTTTGAACGTTAATTTCTCAAAATCCACTGAAGCACATATATTGAGACCTAGCAAAGGCACATCGGGCTACCAGTCCCTACAATTTTGCCAAGTTTCGTGCAAATCCATTCAGCCGTAAGATTATTATTATTATTTTTTTTTTTGCCCCGCGGGGCCCTTTTAAAACCTCCACATCAAACCTAGGGGGTCAGCGAGGATCTACTATTCCCCCTTATGGTCATTTGCCCCTTCGCTTTGGCCTCCTCTTGTCTCTCGATCCTACCGAGAGACAAGATGGCGGCCACTACGGACTGTTTGCGGCCACTACGGACTGTTTGGAATGTTGAGAGACGCCGGAGAACCAATCAGCTTCGCTTCACAAAGCTCCGTTGCGCGAAAAGTACGCGTCCTAGGCCGCTGCCCGGTCCGCGCTTACAGATATATATCTTTTTTTAAACGTTAATTTCTCAAAATCCACTGGAGCACATATATTGAGACCTACAAAAGGCACATCGGGCTACCAGTCCCTACAATTTTGCCAAGTTTCGTGCAAATCCATTCAGCCGTTCGGGCTAAAAGTGAGGCCAACCGCCCTATGGAAATTAACATGGGAAAAACGCGTTTTGGGACCCCCCTTTTTTCTCGGCCCCCCCTTGACGAACCCCCCCCAAATTTTCAAAGGCTGCTCAGAAACAAAATGTGCCATTTTCCTGAAAATTGCAGCCAATTCCGTCCACAAACGGCAAAGTTATTAGACATAGAATTTTCAAAAATCCCATAGAGAAAAAATCCTAACTATATATACCTACTGGCGACCGCCAGTAGGTAATATACACATACCTACATATATATACACCTATATACACACATACATATATATACATATATCCTGGGCCAAGTAATCCCAATGAACAAGGCCCTTGGTGAAATTCACGCTCCACTGACCCTAATCGCCACAACCCAACCTCACCGGAATGGGCCCTGGGTGACCTGCACACGCTAGCATGGCGCAGATCGGGCCAAATAGAAGCAAGCTCTACCCGCCAGCAGTCCTGCCATACCCATGGGACCATCCATCAGAAATGCGAAGTTTTCCAGATGCCGGAGACTATAACACCTTCCGCCCCAAGTGACAAGAAACGGGAAGGGGCGCAGGCTGCCACAGAGCGTGCATCAAATGATTCCCAAAACCGTGAACCATCACGGGGCGCACGGCATGCGCATAGCGCACCAGCGTCCTGCAACCCTGCGCTCCTTTCACCCAATAATTTAAAAGAGGTAGAGAACACACAAGCTAGAGGATCACATACACACACGATCGTTGCACTAAGCACGTCAGAACGCATACCGCGACCTGGTCTCTGACTCAAAGAGTTTACCTGCTATTAGAACTCCCTTCTCACATTTTGCTCCGGCACTAAGGTGCCACCCTTAATATAATGGCCTTTCTTGCTCAGCTAAGCAGCGGCCTTAATGGCATTATGACCTACTGTTTTGACCTGCCCGATCGAACGCTCATAGCATATAGGTAAAGTAATGGGGCCACCTGGAATGTTAGCAGGTATGCGAATATCTGTGGCGAGACACATCTGCCATTACCTACTGTACGGGCCGATAATTTATTTATTTTATTTATTTTGTGCATTTGTATGGCGCAACAGCTACCCTGAGGGTTTCCAGGCGCCTTGGATCTGATTGAGGGAACTGAGACTTAGAAGAGGGGAGAGCTACTGATTAAAAAGCCAAGATTTCACTCCCTTACGAAATTTGAGGTAGTTTGATTCTAACCGCAGATTAAGGGGAAGGGCATTCCATAGGACAGGTGCCAAATAAGAGAATGAGCGTCCACCCATACGTACTCGCTTAACTCTAGGGACAACAAATTTGGCTTGTGTCATGGATCGAAGAGCGTGTGATGGTACATATTTCGGAGCCAATCTACACAGATAGGAAGGAGCCTCATTCATACTGATCCTACACATATAGCAGAGTGCTTTAAATTTCACTCTGCAGTTTCTTCAGGTGCTCTGAGATGCTAGTACGCCCTGGGAGATGGAGAAGCACCCTAGCTGCGGCGTTCCGTACAATCTGCAGACGATTAATAGTATCTTTATTGGCTCATAGGAGAAGAATGTTTCCATAGTCCAATCGAGACCCTATTAAGGCCTGTATTACTGTCCTTTGTGCCCCATCAGGCAGTTGCCAAAGTATTTTCCTTAACCATTTAAGGATGGCAAAGCAAGTTGCGGCCGTTTTTGTAACATGTGCACGCATTGATAATTTGTTATCAATAATTATACCTAAATTGCGGGCAGATTGGACCGTGACCGGGGGCGGGCCCATTTCAACTGGCCAATGAATGGGGCCCCATAGATCATTATGATTGCCAAAAATGAGTAGCTCTGTTTTTTCTGCATTCAATTTTAGTTTATTATCATAGAGCCAGTCAGCCATTCTCAGAAGTCCAGAGCAGAGGGGAGAGAGATCAGATTTGTCTGTGGATGCAAGGGAGAACACTAATTGTGTGTCATCCGCATAGGAATAAATAGTAAGACCCATTTCTTCCGCAACCTTAGCTAGTGGGGTAACATATATATTAAATAAAAGTGGGCTTAATATAGAACCCTGAGGTACCCCATACAGAGATTTATGAAAGTCGGAGGAATTATTTTTGGAGAAGACTTGGAAAGTTCGATGTAGCAGAAATTGTTCCAGCCATCTCAGGGCATTCCCTTGTATTCCTATATCCTCCAACGTGCGAATCAAGGTCTGGTAGGAGATGGTGTCGAAGGCGGCACTCAGGTCTAGAAGAATGAGTGCCGCCGTGCCCCCTCCATCTAATTGCTTTCGGATGGCTTCAGTGACCCCCAGTAAGGTTGACTCCGTGGAGTGACCCTTTCTAAACCCAGAATGTGAGAAAGGCAACAGATTGTTATCATTGACAAATTTAGATAGCTGGTTATTGACATGCTTTTCCAAAACTTTCGAACAAATAGGTTAATTACTTGCGCACCGTCCCTGACGCATCCGTACCTCCGGCCCTCAGTGTACAGTAAGCCTAACACAGACGGAATACATAGCCGTATTCTTCCGTGCAACCTAAAAGGCCCAAGTATGGAAAAGCCCAAACGGTGCAAGGGTTAAGCACCTCCCGCGCTGCGAAGCAGTTACAGTTGCAATTATTGCGTCCGCCAAACCGGTCTTAGAATGACGAATTACTCCTATATCGAGCCGGTGAGAACCCAATACCAGGGTCACCTTAAGAGCTTGCCGCTAACGGGGCGAAATGAGGTATGTGGTGACCTGGCGCAGCCGCTCCCACAAACCTTTATGGCAACTAGGAGAGGATCGGGAAGGGTGGCGCTCAAAATGGCTGCCCTGTTTAGTGTCCGGTCCAATAATCAAGCTGTTCTCCTCCATCTGCTAAGCGCATTTGTGGCTACCAAAGTCACCTCGAGATCGGGGACAGACAGAACCATCTAAATGCATGAAGTATCTCCCTGCAGGCACAGCTGCACTGCCCGAGCCCCTCCTACAGGCAGTGCTGGCGAAATGAGCTCAGGTTATTTATAGGTATGCAATGCGACCGGGGCGGCATTACAAAAGGAATAGGAAAGCATTATCTGCGGTCTGTGCAAGTAACGCCATGCCGGTTGTTAACTGCTCCAAGCAGACCCTTCTCCTGTGACGGTTTGCTGCGGGCTGTGCCAATTACCCCTACAATCGGCGACGCTGTTGTCTCTAGCCCCGACTGGTGGTTACAATCGCCTCGCTATTTTACGTTGGCACATTGCCCCCACCCCCCGCTAGCAACCTTTTTTTTTTAGATAGAGGCGGGGGGGCCTCAGAGTATGCATGACACATAGGTCAATGCTAGTAAATGGTCTTCCGCGGACAATAACTTTATGGTCCAGCTCTCAGAGCTCCAGCGGAGGGCGTGGGGCTCGCGCACATTCCTCAAGGCAAACTTCTTTGGTGTCCAGTGCCAGTTGTGCAGTGTTTTGTAGAGACAACATTTTATGCAAGTCTCCCTTGTCCCCCGGTTGAGTGCCTCCAGGAGTTCTGCCCAGTATTTCTCCTCATACTCCGAATTTGCCATTTGGGTCTGAGGCTGATGAGGAGAGGGAGGGAGAAAATGTAACGGTTCATGAAACCATATAGACCAGAAATGACCCGTCGGGAGCAGCCCCCATTTGGAAATAGAAGAGTATAGGTGATGCTCAATGGGCATTGGAGACAGTGTTGTAGCTGAGGATACCGCCACAACTGTTGAGAGGGCAGACTATACTCTTCACAGAATTATTCGAAAGATTTGATGGTCCTGTCAGCAATTACCTGGTCTAGGCTGTGTATGCCTGCCTCTTGCCTCTGTTCCCAATTAAGGACTCCCCTCCAATTATTGGATGAACGTTGCCCCATAGGGGTACATGCACATGAAGAAAGGGGTCCACTCCTAACAGGCAGGGCCCTCTACTCCAGGATTTCATCATGGTCTGTATCACAGGATTGCCTGAAGCATCTGAGGCATATCTCCCCTGTACACAGGGCTCACTCCCTTTTAGCTTGACAGTAACGAGCATTGGACTGATACCCACCATGGTGGATCTGGCATCCCAGGGAGCATGTAGGCCAGCAGAGAGAGGTGGAGGGCCAGTGCATAGTGTTTGACTGACGGCAAGACCCGGCCTCGACATGAGAGGCTCACCAAGAGTTTATGGAAGGCCAGACTGGAGGACTCCTAGACAAAGGAATGAATCCTGCATCCACAAATGCAGCATTGACAGTGGAACCAAGAGAGGTATCATGCCAAGGTCATTGATAAATCTTGGGAGCGTGACCATCTGTACAGCTTGCACTCTACCCCACATAGACCAAGGTGGGACCACTTTTCAGAGTCTTTATACGAGGTATGAGGGGTCCAAGTTGTCTGCCACCATATGGTCAGGGTCCCTATTGACCAGAATTCCTAGGTATTTGAGACGGTATTGCATCCATCAGAAAGGACAGCCATGAATCCCCGCCCGTAGCTCTTAACTCTCACCCCAGTTTACCTGGTACCCTGACAGGTCTGCAAAGCTATCTATGATATCCAACAGGGCCAGGAGTGAGTGCTGGATGTCCGTAAGGAGTTTGTCATCCAAATATAGATACACCTTGGATGCCTGGTAGCGAGGTGTTTCATGGCCAGCAGGGACAGCAGAGGGGACAGCAGGCAGCCCTGTTGTGTGTACCTCCTGATTTGGAAAGAGACTGACAAGAAGCCAGCGCAGTTGACCTGTGCAATGGGACAGTCATACAGCCAGTGGGTCTTGGCAATGAAGTTTTCCCCAAAGCTAAAACTTTTCCGAGCTGTAAAGAGGTACCCCCACTCAATCCGTCCGAACGCCTTCTTGGCATCGAGGGAGTAGGCAAGTGCTTCCTCAGGTAAGTCTTTAGTCTTCAATAGGGCATGGGCTAGTGTGCATAGGTGGTTCCTGGAGGAGCGACCAGTGACGAACCCCACCTGTGTGTGATGAATCGCGGAAGGTACCACCTTACTCAGTGAGGCCACCAATACACCAGCAAAGATTTTTATTTCCCTGCTGAGCAAGGAGATGGGACTGTGGCTGCCACACTGAAGGGGGTCTCTCCCTGGCTTGGGGAGGACTGATATCACCGCTCTATTAGTTATGGACCCTAGTGAGCCTGTCTGTTCCGCATCTTGGAAGGCGGAGTGAAAAGAGTCACCACCTCCCCTCCCGTCCGTTTGTAGAACTCCACAGGGGAGCCATCTTTGCCCGGAGCTTTATTGTAGGAGAGTCTGGTTATGGCCTGTGCTATCTCGGTCTTGCTGATTTCCCCCTCAAGTATGGCCCGACCCTCCTCATTAAGACTGGGAAGGTGCACACCCTCGAAGAAGGCTCCAGGCAGCCAGCGCTAGCTGTCTTCTCTGAGGTATACAGCATCCACCAGAAGGATGCAAATTCATTGACTATGTCTCGTGAGTGGGTGAGGATCTCCAGGTCCGCAGAGTGGATGACGAGTATCTCCAGTACTGACTCCGGTTGACGTAACTGGTTAACCAGGAGGCGACTCAGCTTTTCACCCTGCTCGTAGTGGCATCCTTTTAGTCTCTGTAGCGACTATTCCACTTTGGATGTGTAAAGAACATTGAGGGCTTTCCAGTTTAGAGGCACGTGAGGCTTAGGATCTCTGCATCCAGTTCCCTCTGATGTGTCACCCTACATGCATTTGCCAGGGCTCCGTCTCTCATGAGTTGTCCATGGATGGTCGCCTTGCTGCTGCCCATTAGAGTGCTATGGGATGAAACCAAGTTCTTATTGTCCGCCAGGAGACATGCGTGCATGGTTTGACTTCACCCTGAAGTGTGCTGTAGCACGTTATATTCAGGCGCCAGGGTTTGCGACTCGAGGAAGCCAGACCCAGGTCTAGTGCGAGCAGGACTGGAGCACGGTCGAGAGCGCGGTTTCCAAGATAAAAGATTCCTTGGTGATGGCCACCACCTGATGGGAGATTAGAAAGTAGTATAGCCTAGATCAGGTGCCCTGTACTGGCAAAAGGAAGATATATTTCCTGCCGTCCGGATGGAAGAGCCACCAGTGATCCACAAGCCCATGGTCAGTGGACACATCCCCCAAAAGGACCCTGTTTGCATTGTTACCCATGTCCAGTGGTCCAGCCAGGTCCTGTCCAGTATAGTGTCACACACTAGATTTCAGTCTCCCTCAATTATGTACTGTAAGGCCACACTCCCAGTGAGGAAACGATTGAGCTTGAGGAGAAAGGTACGCTTGACGCCCGTTGGGGTGTACACCGATCCCTCTCAAAGTGACCGCTTCCCGAGCTTTAATTTGGCAAAGGCATATCTGCCCTCCTGGTCCAACAATGACATGATGATTGTGATGAGCAGTGTCTTGCAGAGGAAAACCTCAACTCCATATTTCCTCGGGGACCGTCCCTCGCCTCAGCCGTCACGGGGGAGCTCCTATGGACACTCTCCCCACCCATTCCTGATACAGATAGGTGGATATGGAGTGGGGGAGGTGGGGGAGTAAGCAGAGGCCAGAGTGCTTGGTCCCCTCTGAAACGTCACAGGAGGCGTATTTATGTGTGAAAATGAGGAGGGCATGGGGTCAACATGGGGCAAAAAGGAGTATGGGGAGGAGGCTAAGGGGAATAAATAGTTAGCCAGCACTAAGCCTAGATCAGGCCCTAGGGGCAGTACTCTGTCAACCACATGTCTAAGCTTGCGGTGCCAGCACGCCAGGAGAGGGCCAACATGGCCAACACTCCATGTACCAAAGTCCCTAGGGGCGACCCGGAGGAGGGGCTAGCAGTGTGCGCTCCATTGCGATTGCTTATACAAATTGGTTCCCTTGAGCCTTTAGCCGACGGGCTCTTGGACGACGCACCTGCGTGCCGGTTCGGGCATCGAAGCCATTGACGGTTGTTTGGCGGCCTTCTCTTCCACCCCTAACTATTTTCTCTACTAATGAGGGAAGTTATCCCGAAACCCGAGCCATGTCTCGAGCGACATCCAAAAACCCGGGACATGTATCGGGTCTAGAGATCATCAGTTCTACAAGTACCGACTTGCACCCACTGGGGTGATCCACTCAAGAACTCCATGTACCAAAGTCCCTAGGGGCGACCCGGAGGAGGGGCTAGCAGTGTGCGCTCCATTGCGATTGCTTATACAAATTGGCTCCCTTGAGCCTTTAGCCGACGGGCTCCTGGACGACGCACCTGCGTGCCGGTTCGGGCATCGAAGCCATTGACGGTTGTTTGGCGGCCTTCTCTTTCACCCCTAACTATTTTCTCTACTGATGAGGGAATTTATCCCGTAACCCGAGCCATGTCTCGGGCAACATCCAAAAACCCGGGACATGTATCGGGTCTAGAGATCATCAGTTCTACAAGTACCGACTTGCACCCACTAGGGTGATCCACTCAAGAACTCCATGTACCAAAGTCCCTAGGGGCGACCCGGAGGAGGGGCTAGCAGTGTGCGCTCCTTTGCGATTGCTTATACAAATTGGCTCCCTTGAGCCTTTAGCCGACGGGCTCCTGGACGACGCACCTGCGTGCCGGTTCGGGCATCGAAGCCATTGCCGTTTGGTTGGCGGCCTTCTCTTCCACCCCTTACTATTTTCTCTACTGATGAGGGAAGTTATCCCGAAACCCGAGCCATGTCTCGGGCGTCATCCAAAAACCCGGGACATGTATCGGGTCTAGGGATCATCAGTTCTACAAGTACCGACTTGCACCCACTGGGGTGATCCACTCAAGAACTCCATGTACCAAAGTCCCTAGGGGCGACCCGGAGGAGGGGCTAGCAGTGTGCGCTCCATTGCGATTGCTTATACAAATTGGCTCCCTTGAGCCTTTAGCCGACGGGCTCCTGGACGTGCCGGTTCGGGCATCGAAGCCATTGACAGTTGTTTGGCGGCCTTCTCTTCCACCCCTAACTATTTTCTCTACTGATGGGGGAAGTTATCCCGAAACCCGAGTCATGTCTCGGGTGACATCCAAAAACCCGGGACATGTATCGGGTCTAGAGATCATCAGTTCTACAAGTACCGACTTGCACCCACTGGGGTGATCCACTCAAGAATTCCATGTACCAAAGTCCCTAGGGGCGACCCGGAGGAGGGGCTAGCAGTGTGCGCTCCATTGCGATTGCTTACACAAATTGGCTCCCTTGAGCCTTTAGCCGACGGGCTCCTGGACGACGCATCTGCATGCCGGTTCGGGCATCGAAGCCATTGACGGTTGTTTGGCGGCCTTCTCTTCCACCCCTAACTATTTTCTCTACTGATGAGGGAAGTTATCCCGAAACCCGAGCCATGTCTCGTGCGACATCCAAAAACCCGGGACATGTATCGGGTCTAGAGATCATCAGTTCTACAAGTACCGACTTGCACCCACTGGGGTGATCCACTCAAGAACTCCATGTACCAAAGTCCCTAGGGGCGACCCGGAGGAGGGGCTAGCAGTGTGCGCTCCATTGTGATTGCTTATACAAATTGGCTCCCTTGAGCCTTTAGCCGACGGGCTCCTGGACGACGTACCAGCGTGCAGGTTCGGGCATCGAAGCCATTGACGGTTGTTTGGCGGCCTTCTCTTCCACCCCTAACTATTTTCTCTACTGATGAGGGAAGTTATCCCGAAACCCGAGCTATGTCTCGGGCGACATCCAAAAACCCGGGACATGTATCGGGTCTAGAGATCATCAGTTCTACAAGTACCGACTTGCACCCACTGGGGTGATCCACTCAAGAACTCCATGTACCAAAGTCCCTAGGGGCGACCCGGAGGAGGGGCTAGCAGTGTGCGCTCCATTGCGATTGCTTATACAAATTGGCTCCCTTGAGCCTTTAGCCGACGGGCTCCTGGAAGACGCACCTGCGTGCCGGTTCGGGCATCGAAGCCATTGACGGTTGTTTGGCGGCCTTCTCTTCCACCCCTTACTATTTTCTCTACTGATGAGGGAAGTTATCCCGAAACCCGAGCCATGTCTCGGGCGACATCCAAAAACCCGGGACATGTATCGGGTCTAGGGAGCATCAGTTCTACAAGTACCGACTTGCACCCACTGGGGTGATCCACTCAAGAACTCCATGTACCAAAGTCCCTAGGGGCGACCCGGAGGAGGGGCTAGCAGTGTGCGCTCCATTGCGATTGCTTATACAAATTGGCTCCCTTGAGCCTTTAGCCGACGGGCTCCTGGACGACGCACCTGCGTGCCGGTTCGGGCATCGAAGCCATTGACGGTTGTTTGGCGGCCTTCTCTTCCACCCCTAACTATTTTCTCTACTGATGAGGGAAGTTATCCCGAAACCCGAGCCATGTCTCGTGCGACATCCAAAAACCCGGGACATGTATCGGGTCTAGAGATCATCAGTTCTACAAGTACCGACTTGCACCCACTGGGGTGATCCACTCAAGAACTCCATGTACCAAAGTCCCTAGGGGCGACCCGGAGGAGGGGCTAGCAGTGTGCGCTCCATTGCGATTGCTTATACAAATTGGCTCCCTTGAGCCTTTAGCCGACGGGCTCCTGGAAGACGCACCTGCGTGCCGGTTCGGGCATCGAAGCCATTGACGGTTGTTTGGCGGCCTTCTCTTCCACCCCTTACTATTTTCTCTACTGATGAGGGAAGTTATCCCGAAATCCGAGCCATGTCTCGGGCGACATCCAAAAACCCGGGACATGTATCGGGTCTAGGGAGCATCAGTTCTACAAGTACCGACTTGCACCCACTGGGGTGATCCACTCAAGAACTCCATGTACCAAAGTCCCTAGGGGCGACCCGGAGGAGGGGCTAGCAGTGTGCGCTCCATTGCGATTGCTTATACAAATTGGCTCCCTTGAGCCTTTAGCCGACGGGCTCCTGGACGACGCACCTGCGTGCCGGTTCGGGCATCGAAGCCATTGACGGTTGTTTGGCGGCCTTCTCTTCCACCCCTAACTATTTTCTCTACTGATGAGGGAAGTTATCCCGAAACCCGAGCCATGTCTCGAGCGACATCCAAAAACCCGGGACATGTATCGGGTCTAGAGATCATCAGTTCTACAAGTACTGACTTGCACCCACTGGGGTGATCCACTCAAGAACTCCATGTACCAAAGTCCCGAGGGGCGACCCGGAGGAGGGGCTAGCAGTTTGCGCTCCATTGCGATTGCTTATACAAATTGGCTCCCTTGAGCCTTTAGCCGACGGGCTCCTGGACGACTCACCTGCGTGCCGGTTCGGGCATCGAAGCCATTGACGGTTGTTTGGCGGCCTTCTCTTTCACCCCTAACTATTTTCTCTACTGATGAGGGAATTTATCCCGTAACCCGAGCCATGTCTCGGGCAACATCCAAAAACCCGGGACATGTATCGGGTCTAGAGATCATCAGTTCTACAAGTACCGACTTGCACCCACTGGGGTGATCCACTCAAGAACTCCATGTACCAAAGTCCCTAGGGGCGACCCGGAGGAGGGGCTAGCAGTGTGCGCTCCTTTGCGATTGCTTATACAAATTGGCTCCCTTGAGCCTTTAGCCGACGGGCTCCTGGACGACGCACCTGCGTGCCGGTTCGGCCATCGAAGCCATTGACGGATGTTTGGCGGCCTTCTCTTCCACCCCTTACTATTTTCTCTACTGATGAGGGAAGTTATCCTGAAACCCGAGCCATGTCTCGGGTGTCATCCAAAAACCCGGGACATGTATCGGGTCTAGGGATCATCAGTTCTACAAGTACCGACTTGAACCCACTGGGGTGATCCACTCAAGAACTCCATGTACCAAAGTCCCTAGGGGCGACCCGGAGGAGGGGCTAGCAGTGTGCGCTCCATTGCGATTGCTTATACAAATTGGCTCCCTTGAGCCTTTAGCCGACGGGCTCCTGGACGACGCACCTGCGTGCCGGTTCGGGCATCGAAGCCATTGACAGTTGTTTGGCGGCCTTCTCTTCCACCCCTAACTATTTTCTCTACTGATGAGGGAAGTTATCCAGAAACCCGAGCCATGTCTCGGGCGTCATCCAAAAACCCGGGACATGTATCGGGTCTAGGGATCATCAGTTCTACAAGTACCGACTTGCACCCACTGGGGTGATCCACTCAAGAACTCCATGTACCAAAGTCCCTAGGGGCGACCCGGAGGAGGGGTTAGCAGTGTGCGCTCCATTGCGATTGCTTATACAAATTGGCTCCCTTGAGCCTTTAGCCGACGGGCTCCTGGACGACGCACCTGCGTGCCGGTTCGGGCATCGAAGCCATTGACAGTTGTTTGGCGGCCTTCTCTTCCACCCCTAACTATTTTCTCTACTGATGGGGGAGGTTATCCCGAAACCCGAGTCATGTCTCGGGCGACATCCAAAAACCCGGGACATGTATCGGGTCTAGAGATCATCAGTTCTACAAGTACCGACTTGCACCCACTGGGGTGATCCACTCAAGAATTCCATGTACCAAAGTCCCTAGGGGCGACCCGGAGGAGGGGCTAGCAGTGTGCGCTCCATTGCGATTGCTTACACAAATTGGCTCCCTTGAGCCTTTAGCCGACGGGCTCCTGCACGACGCATCTGCATGCCGGTTCGGGCATCGAAGCCATTGACGGTTGTTTGGCGGCCTTCTCTTCCACCCCTAACTATTTTCTCTACTGATGAGGGAAGTTATCCCGAAACCCGAGCCATGTCTCGTGCGACATCCAAAAACCCGGGACATGTATCGGGTCTAGAGATCATCAGTTCTACAAGTACCGACTTGCACCCACTGGGGTGATCCACTCAAGAACTCCATGTACCAAAGTCCCTAGGGGCGACCCGGAGGAGGGGCTAGCAGTGTGCGCTCCATTGTGATTGCTTATACAAATTGGCTCCCTTGAGCCTTTAGCCGACGGGCTCCTGGACGACGTACCTGCGTGCAGGTTCGGGCATCGAAGCCATTGACGGTTGTTTGGCGGCCTTCTCTTCCACCCCTAACTATTTTCTCTACTGATGAGGGAAGTTATCCCGAAACCCGAGCTATGTCTCGGGCGACATCCAAAAACCCGGGACATGTATCGGGTCTAGAGATCATCAGTTCTACAAGTACCGACTTGCACCCACTGGGGTGATCCACTCAAGAACTCCATGTACCAAAGTCCCTAGGGGCGACCCGGAGGAGGGGCTAGCAGTGTGCGCTCCATTGCGATTGCTTATACAAATTGGCTCCCTTGAGCCTTTAGCCGAAGGGCTCCTGGAAGACGCACCTGCGTGCCGGTTCGGGCATCGAAGCCATTGACGGTTGTTTGGCGGCCTTCTCTTCCACCCCTTACTATTTTCTCTACTGATGAGGGAAGTTATCCCGAAACCCGAGCCATGACTCGGGCGACATCCAAAAACCCGGGACATGTATCGGGTCTAGAGATCATCAGTTCTACAAGTACCGACTTGCACCCACTGGGGTGATCCACTCAAGAATTCCATGTACCAAAGTCCCTAGGGGCGACCCGGAGGAGGGGCTAGCAGTGTGCGCTCCATTGCGATTGCTTACACAAATTGGCTCCCTTGAGCCTTTAGCCGACGGGCTCCTGCACGACGCATCTGCATGCCGGTTCGGGCATCGAAGCCATTGACGGTTGTTTGGCGGCCTTCTCTTCCACCCCTAACTATTTTCTCTACTGATGAGGGAAGTTATCCCGAAACCCGAGCCATGTCTCGTGCGACATCCAAAAACCCGGGACATGTATCGGGTCTAGAGATCATCAGTTCTACAAGTACCGACTTGCACCCACTGGGGTGATCCACTCAAGAACTCCATGTACCAAAGTCCCTAGGGGCGACCCGGAGGAGGGGCTAGCAGTGTGCGCTCCATTGTGATTGCTTATACAAATTGGCTCCCTTGAGCCTTTAGCCGACGGGCTCCTGGACGACGTACCTGCGTGCAGGTTCGGGCATCGAAGCCATTGACGGTTGTTTGGCGGCCTTCTCTTCCACCCCTAACTATTTTCTCTACTGATGAGGGAAGTTATCCCGAAACCCGAGCTATGTCTCGGGCGACATCCAAAAACCCGGGACATGTATCGGGTCTAGAGATCATCAGTTCTACGAGTACCGACTTGCACCCACTGGGGTGATCCACTCAAGAACTCCATGTACCAAAGTCCCTAGGGGCGACCCGGAGGAGGGGCTAGCAGTGTGCGCTCCATTGCGATTGCTTATACAAATTGGCTCCCTTGAGCCTTTAGCCGAAGGGCTCCTGGAAGACGCACCTGCGTGCCGGTTCGGGCATCGAAGCCATTGACGGTTGTTTGGCGGCCTTCTCTTCCACCCCTTACTATTTTCTCTACTGATGAGGGAAGTTATCCCGAAACCCGAGCCATGACTCGGGCGACATCCAAAAACCCGGGACATGTATCGGGTCTAGGGAGCATCAGTTCTACAAGTACCGACTTGCACCCACTGGGGTGATCCACTCAAGAACTCCATGTACCAAAGTCCCTAGGGGCGACCCGGAGGAGGGGCTAGCAGTGTGCGCTCCATTGCGATTGCTTATACAAATTGGCTCCCTTGAGCCTTTAGCCGACGGGCTCCTGGACGACGCACCTGCGTGCCGGTTCGGGCATCGAAGCCATTGACGGTTGTTTGGCGGCCTTCTCTTCCACCCCTAACTATTTTCTCTACTGATGAGGGAAGTTATCCCGAAACCCGAGCCATGTCTCGAGCGACATCCAAAAACCCGGGACATGTATCGGGTCTAGAGATCATCAGTTCTACAAGTACCGACTTGCACCCACTGGGGTGATCCACTCAAGAACTCCATGTACCAAAGTCCCGAGGGGCGACCCGGAGGAGGGGCTAGCAGTGTGCGCTCCATTGCGATTGCTTATACAAATTGGCTCCCTTGAGCCTTTAGCCGACGGGCTCCTGGACGACTCACCTGCGTGCCGGTTCGGGCATCGAAGCCATTGACGGTTGTTTGGCGGCCTTCTCTTTCACCCCTAACTATTTTCTCTACTGATGAGGGAATTTATCCCGTAACCCGAGCCATGTCTCGGGCAACATCCAAAAACCCGGGACATGTATCGGGTCTAGAGATCATCAGTTCTACAAGTACCGACTTGCACCCACTGGGGTGATCCACTCAAGAACTCCATGTACCAAAGTCCCTAGGGGCGACCCGGAGGAGGGGCTAGCAGTGTGCGCTCCTTTGCGATTGCTTATACAAATTGGCTCCCTTGAGCCTTTAGCCGACGGGCTCCTGGACGACGCACCTGCGTGCCGGTTCGGCCATCGAAGCCATTGACGGATGTTTGGCGGCCTTCTCTTCCACCCCTTACTATTTTCTCTACTGATGAGGGAAGTTATCCCGAAACCCGAGCCATGTCTCGGGTGTCATCCAAAAACCCGGGACATGTATCGGGTCTAGGGATCATCAGTTCTACAAGTACCGACTTGCACCCACTGGGGTGATCCACTCAAGAACTCCATGTACCAAAGTCCCTAGGGGCGACCCGGAGGAGGGGCTAGCAGTGTGCGCTCCATTGCGATTGCTTATACAAATTGGCTCCCTTGAGCCTTTAGCCGACGGGCTCCTGGACGACGCACCTGCGTGCCGGTTCGGGCATCGAAGCCATTGACAGTTGTTTGGCGGCCTTCTCTTCCACCCCTAACTATTTTCTCTACTGATGGGGGAAGTTATCCCGAAACCCGAGTCATGTCTCGGGCGACATCCAAAAACCCGGGACATGTATCGGGTCTAGAGATCATCAGTTCTACAAGTACCGACTTGCACCCACTGGGGTGATCCACTTAAGAATTCCATGTACCAGAGTCCCTACGGGCGACCCGGAGGAGGGGCTAGCAGTGTGCGCTCCATTGCGATTGCTTATACAAATTGGCTCCCTTGAGCCTTTAGCCAACGGGCTCCTGGACGACGCATCTGCATGCCGGTTCGGGCATCGAAGCCATTGACGGTTGTTTGGCGGCCTTCTCTTCCACCCCTAACTTTTTTCTCTACTGATGAGGGAAGTTATCCCGAAACCCGAGCCATGTATCGTGCGACATCCAAAAACCCGGGACATGTATCGGGTCTAGAGATCATCAGTTCTACAAGTACCGACTTGCACCCACTGGGGTGATCCACTCAAGAACTCCATGTACCAAAGTCCCTAGGGGCGACCCGGAGGAGGGGCTAGCAGTGTGCGCTCCATTGTGATTGCTTATACAAATTGGCTCCCTTGAGCCTTTAGCCGACGGGCTCCTGGACGACGCACCTGCGTGCAGGTTCGGGCATCGAAGCCATTGACGGTTGTTTGGCGGCCTTCTCTTCCACCCCTAACTATTTTCTCTACTGATGAGGGAAGTTATCCCGAAACCCGAGCTATGTCTCGGGCGACATCCAAAAACCCGGGACATGTATCGGGTCTAGAGATCATCAGTTCTACAAGTACCGACTTGCACCCACTGGGGTGATCCACTCAAGAACTCCATGTACCAAAGTCCCTAGGGGCGACCCGGAGGAGGGGCTAGCAGTGTGCGCTCCATTGCGATTGCTTATACAAATTGGCTCCCTTGAGCCTTTAGCCGACGGGATCCTGGAGGACGCACCTGCGTGCCGGTTCGGGCATCGAAGCCATTGACGGTTGTTTGGCGGCCTTCTCTTCCACCCCTTACTATTTTCTCTACTGATGAGGGAAGTTATCCCGAAAGCCGAGCCATGTCTCGGGCGACATCCAAAAACCCGGGACATGTATCGGGTCTAGGGATCATCAGTTTTACAAGTACCGACTTGCACCCACTGGGGTGATCCACTCAAGAACTCCATGTACCAAAGTCCCTAGGGGCGACCCGGAGGAGGGGCTAGCAGTGTGCGCTCCATTGCGATTGCTTATACAAATTGGCTCCCTTGAGCCTTTAGCCGACGGGCTCCTGGACGACGCACCTGCGTGCCGGTTCGGGCATCGAAGCCATTGACGGTTGTTTGGCGGCCTTCTCTTCCACCCCTAACTATTTTCTCTACTGATGAGGGAAGTTATCCCGAAACCCGAGCCATGTCTCGGGCGACATCCAAAAACCCGGGACATGTATCGGGTCTAGAGATCATCAGTTCTACAAGTACCGACTTGCACCCACTGGGGTGATCCACTCAAGAATTCCATGTACCAAGGTCCCTAGGGGCGACCCGGAGGAGAGGCTAGCAGTGTGCGCTCCATTGCGATTGCTTATACAAATTGGCTCCCTTGAGCCTTTAGCCGACGGGCTCCTGGACGACGCATCTGCGTGCCGGTTCGGGCATCAAAGCCATTGACGGTTGTTTGGCGGCCTTCTCTTCCACCCCTAACTATTTTCTCTACTGATGAGGGAAGTTATCCCAAAACCCGAGCCATGTCTTGGGCGACATCTAAAAACCTGGGACATGTATCGGGTCTAGAGATCATCAGTTCTACAAGTACCGACTTGCACCCACTGGGGTGATCCACTCAAGAACTCCATGCACCAAAGTCCCTAGGGGCGACCCGGAGGAGGGGCTAGCAGTGTGCGCTCCATTGCAATTGCTTATACAAATTGGCTCCCTTAAGCCTTTAGCCGACGGGCTCCTGGACGACGCACCTGTATGCCGGTTCGGGCATCGAAGCCATTGACGGTTGTTTGGCGGCCTTCTCTTCCACCCCTAACTATTTTCTCTACTGATGAGGGAAGTTATCCCGAAACCCGAGCCATGTCTCGGGCGACATCCAAAAACCCGGGACATGTATCCGGTCTAGAGATCATCAGTTCTACAAGTACCGACTTGCACCCACTGGGGTGATCCACTCAAGAACTCCATGTACCCAAGTCCCTAGGGGTGACCCGGAGGAGGGGCTAGCAGTGTGCGCTCCATTGCGATTGCTTATACAAATTGGCTCCCTTGAGCCTTTAGCCGACGGGCTCCTGGACGCCGCACCTGCGTGCCGTTCGGGCATCGAAGCCATTGACGGTTGTTTGGCGGCCTTCTCTTCCACCCCTAACTATTTTCTCTACTGATGAGGGAAGTTATCCCGAAACCCGAGCCATGTTTCGGGCAACATCCAAAAACCCGGGACATGTATCGGGTCTAGAGATCATCAGTTCTACAAGTACCGACTTGCACCCACTGGGGTGATCCACATAAGAACTCCATGTACCAAAGTCCCTAGGGGCGACCCGGAGGAGGGGCTAGCAGTGTGCGCTCCATTGCGATTGCTTAAACAGGAAGGGGCATGTCAGTAAGTGGATAGTGGAGGTGATGATAGTAGCAGTGGGGGGCAGAGGTCAGGGACCGTGTTACAGGTGGGGGTAAGTCAGTCAGCCACGGGCTGAAGCCTGCCTCCAGCACCCAATCCGTAGCTGGGGGAGGGGAGCACATACCAGGATATGAGTATAGTTGCGGCTTTGAGTGGGATGTGATGGTTTAGTTAGCATCCACCCTGTTCTGGTGGTAAAGCGAACAGTTATAGGCTAACTGGCCTCTTAATGTGCTACAATCATAATATATTAATATATCAACATGCATCAAAACACATTAAACTACACCACAGCATGCAATTGTGCATTCGCTTGCAGGTACATAACACTCAATACAATGCAGCAGGGAAAAAAACTCAGTGCTGCAGCACTAGAACCTTCGTCCAGTACCTATGTCATTCTAACTACACTGGATAAATAAATAAGCATGCAACAGGTTACTCATCCGTTCACATCCAACAGGTCACAGCACTCCAGAATTCGTAATTCTCCCCTTGTCTTGACCCTCAGATAGAACGGAATTCAGTGGTGAAAAGGGACTTGTCTCGGCTCTGCTCCTATTTGATGGCAGCCATCGATTTAAGGACCAGTCTCTATCACCCTGGGATCGTGCATCCCTCTCTGGGTCACACTCTGTCTCTTTTCCCTCTGTTGTGTCATCAGCCACCAGAAGCATTGGTGTGGGGACTGTGCATTGGGAAGAAGTGGAGCTAAATGTGAGCCCAGTAGGGCAGTGTCCGTTGCCTGAACAGATAGACCTCCAGGAATAGGCACAGGGCTTCCAGATCTAGAAAGTCTTTAGATCTGCCATCCTTCATGATCCACAATCAGGCTTGTTCAAACAGACCATATTTAATGTCCATGTGTCGGAGCTGGGGCCGAAGAGCTATGAATGCCTTCCTGCGGTCGTTTGTCTCTCATGAGAAGTCCGTAGCTATGAAGATTAAGTGCCCCATATTGTCATAGGGGCTGTGTGAGCGGGCTACGGTGATGAGCTGTAGCACAAGTTCATGCCGGAGGAAGCAGGCTATGATGAGGGGGGTCACCCGCTTGACCCTGAGGCATGGGGCCCACGCAGTGCACCTGTTGCAGCTCCAGTGCTGGTGTGAAGGTCAGGTTAGTGAGGGTGCAAAGGAGGCTCTTGAGAAACCCCTTGACATCTGTGCCTTCAGCACTTTCTGGGAAGCTAAAAAAATGGACGCTGTATCTGTGGCTTCTGTCCTCCAGGTCTATAATCTTGTTTAGATAACAAAGTTCCTGGTCCTTCTCCTGTGCAGTATTAAGACAATCTTCTAGGACAGGGAGCTGTTGTTCCATTTCATTCGCTCTGTCCTGGAAGCCTGTTATATCCAAGCATATGGATTTGGTTTCAGCCTCCAAGTCTGATATTTTAAAGTCCATTACTTCCAGGTGGCGACCTACTGCCATGACCTCCTGTAGTATGCACTCCATTGTAGATTCCTGTTGTGAGCAAGGAGGGGTCATGTCTGTTCCAATGGTCAGTGTTCCTCCTGATGTGGCCAGTCTGTAGTGCTGGGAGACAGCCTCCGAGAACAGAAGTTGGTGGGTGGGTTTGCTGGTGGTCTTGCCAAGGGGCATCGTCAGTTCTGGGGCCCGACTCTGAAGTTGGAGGTCACTGCTTTCCTGAAGAGGGGGGCTCCGCCGGTCTCTTCTCTGACTGGCTTCCCATCAGTGATGTGTCACCTTTAGCTCCAGTCAGTGTTCGGCTCAGGACTTCTCTGTATGTGCCTCTTGTCAACATCAGACCCTGACCACTAGAACGCCTTGGGCTCTAAGTAGGAAGAGGTCCAAGTTGTGCACTTCTTGCATCTGCGGGGAGTTGAGGAAGTGGGGGCCAGTGCTGGAGTGTGGCACTGACCCAATGGCTTGGTCCTCCACTCCAGGCATCACCCCTTAGTCTGCATAGCAGTGATGAGCGTGACAATACTGGGCCCTCAGTCAGTGTTGCTTCCCATCACTGAAGCAGGGGCCATCACAAGTGGGCCAGCAGGCGAGGTGGCTCCTCCCTTTCTTTTTTAGCCATGTCTCACCTGTAATGGCTTGGTGAGAGTCCTGGAATCAGGTATGGTTCTGGGAAGACTTCAAAGTGGTTCCTGAGCAGCCGACCAGCCCTATTCTCTTCTACAGCTTAGATCTCTGGAGGGGGCATCAGCCCTGTGTCTTCACTCAATGTCGCCTCTTCCCCTCATTACACCCGCTCCTCACACAAGGCCGCCAGCTCATTCCATGAGTGAAGGGGGGAACCGCAGGCAGTATGAGTCTACCCTCCTCTAACCAAGTACCTCCCACAGCGGCCCAACCCTGGGGGTGGATTTCTCTGAGGGGGCCTAATCGTGCAAGGTCCCCTGGGGGTCTTACCCTGCTTGCTTACTTGTAGTCTTGAGGCTTTGGTGTGTCTGGATGAAAGGTAATGACAATTTTTCCAGTGGGGCCCATGATGCTGATGATGCAGGCCCTCTGCGCGCCTCTCGTGGGAAGGGAGCACCTTTTAATAGCCATTGCCTGGTGGACTACGTCTCTCTATAGGACCTCGGCTGGAACCAGGCTCTCTATCCCTTCACAAGATGGTGGCTGTCATCCTCCAGTTGGCTTCTTCCTCAGGCCTGCGTGTTATTAAGGAGCCGGATGATCTCCTGGGGGCCTCTGTGCAGTATGGCTCGTGGTTCAGGAGGCAAGCGTCAGCGACTGTAGTGGCGGGAGTGTCAGGGGCTCCGCTGTGTGGAGACATTTTTATCCCTGTCTCAAGGGCACCTCACCTCCACGTAGGCCATCCCTCTCTGATCTCGGCCCGATCACTCATGCCCTTCCTGTGGTGCCAATGATGCTGGTGGTCCTGGCATCTCGTAGTGCTGGAGGCGGCAGCTGTACCCATACTGGAGGGGAGCCTCACGGACTCCACTACTTGAAGGTGTTACCGTCCTACATTCAAGGGTGGTGTGTCTCAACACCGCGTCGGCCTTCCTCCTCAGAGATTCCTGCCCAGTCGGTTACACCTCAGTCTGTCTCTGAGGTGGCGGTGCAAGCGTCGGTTTCAAGTCGCCCATCCACAACACCATTGCCAGAGGGCAATGTAGGACTGCTCTCTGAAACCAGCTCTGCTTCAAATGGTCCGCCACCTCTCCCTGGGACCCACAAGCTTTCAGAGCTCTTCCCTCAGTCGACCATCTTCTCTTGTGGCCAGACCACGCCCCACTGTTCTATCTTACAAATAAAAAAATAAAGGTGAGGAATTCTTTTTCCCAGTCGTTAGGAAAGAACATACACCAGAATTACCTTTGCATTTATTGGAATGGTAGCTGAATCTTATGTATGTATGTGTGTGGTATTTCTATAGTGCAAACCAATTGCCGGCTTTAGAGCTGGTGGCACCCCACCCAACTGTCTTTTTTAACACTCCGCAATGACCCCCTGCTCCACAGATTTCCTCACTACCACCATTCACCTTTGCCCTTCATCGCTCCATAGCCCCAGTCTCACATGCATTTAATTTGTTTTACAGTGGCAAACTCTGGATTAAAAACGTACCACAGTGGTTGGGGTTGGCTTTACCAATAAGAATATATTTCGATCCAAACTTACTCTTTTTAGAAACATAAGAATAATGAAAGACTGGGGAAAAATACGGTTCCAATCATATGCCTTGCAGTTTCCATTCAGCTCTTTGATGAAAGTTCATAGGTCACTGTGCTATATTTAGGTTGTATTTTATGAACTGTAAGTAACAAAATGATTTCTGTGACAAAATCAGAAGAACAATGATCTTTTGACATAAAACAAAGTCCTGTAATCTGCATTACACACGTTCTATGCAGCACTCATATTAACCCTCTGAGCTACATACTATCAATAGACAAAACTCCATCTCTCTCCAGCAGGAACTTTAATCACCATCATGACTTTTTTATTTATGCCTGAAAACTGTCCAACACTGAAAGAACTCTGCAGCAGGTGCTTTTTAACCTATAAGTTATTTCCTAAACACAGTGTCTTTAGGTCAGTGCCCGGTGCGGCCCTAGAGCCAGTCTTGTGAGAACCTATTCAAAATGCGGAAGATGAATTCATTTTGGAGACCTATACTTTTCATATGGCTACAGCACTTTACTTGGGTACTCCCATAAGCACTGATTGCTGCAAGGGATCTGGCAGCATCTTAACACATTATTCTCTCCAAGTGAATGTAGCGAGCACAAGGCTATTTTATAATCCAAAGCCACCGGCAAATCATGCATATATAGACTGCCCTTATCCAGTGCTCTCCGGAAATTGTGTGTAACAAAAGAAATATGTTTTATTGCTATGAGAGGTCTTTAACCTCAAGAGCAATGTTCTGTAAAAGAGTAGGGGACATGAGGAGGAGGTTGGAGCTGTTCCACAATAACTTTCCCAATTACCTTAATTACAAAATGAAGAGCTGGTGAAATGTTGTCATCAAAAGGTTGCATTAGATAGCAGTTTAAACTCATCTTTTTTCTCATAAAGTGACAAGCTTTTGAAGCTTCACTGAACAAGTGTCAGCTAGTGTACAATGTAAGCCAATGATGTTCTTTAAAATCTGCCATTAATTCTAGCAAGTCCTATGGTTATTATTAGCTCAGCTAAAGCAAGTTCAATGTTGAAGATAGTAAGCTCAGGTTTGACCACAAGTAAGTGATCCCTAAATGTATTCTGCATATTATTTCAGAATTGTTTAAACATATGTTATTTGTGTTTTTATAGTGCACTTGTTACCGTTGACGTCATTCAGACACTATGCAGCCAATGTGTTAGGTCAGCCCTTGAGGGCTTACTCAAAGAGCAAAATCAAGAAAAGAGGATGATGATATGATGTGTTATGGGAGGCCATTCCAGGCTTTAGGAGCCAGGTCTGAGAAGGAGTGACCCCCTTTATCTATTTTGTGTTTGCCGGGGTGATTGCTAGTGAGAGACCGGCAGAGTGAAGATGTCTAGAGGTTGGCAAAAATGAATATGGCTGGTCAGGTAGGCAGTTCATGTATTGTATTGTAGAGTGTTTTATAGGTGTGAATGAGGAGTTCAAAGGGCGCACCCATGTGTATCGGGAGTCAGTGGAGTTTCCGAAGATGTGGTTTGATATGAGCTCATCCCGGGAGGTTGAGGACCTGTCTGTCTGCAGTGCTTTAAGCAGTCTGCAGTCTTCTTGTGAGCTAGTTGGTTATCCCTGCGAATCGGCTGTTCCCATAGTCTAGACTGCTGGTGATGAGGGCTAGGGGGATTATTTTATGGTTGGTCCCTGATAGCCACTTGAAGATTTTCTTCAGCATCCTTAGGATATTGAAGCAGGACGTGGGTACAGCATTGACTTGAGTGGCCATGTTATGTTATGTCACAGTTTCTTGTAGAGCACATGGCTACCCAGAAACTGGATTCCCTGGGCTAACAGGGTTAGTGAGGGTGAGGGTGAAAGTGCACTGATTATGCAAAAAGGTGAGTCTTCAGATGCTTCCTGAAATTTATCAAGTTGCAGTTGGTTCTGAGGTGAATAAAAGGGAGTTCCAGAGCTTTGATACTAAATTGGGAAATTACCACCCTTCACTTCTTGCTCTTTTAAATCTGTGGATAGCCAGGAGGGAGAGATTGCTGGATCTTAGCTCTCTTGCATTGTTATATGTGGTAATAAGATGATTAAGGATATGGAGACCTTGAGCATGGTTTACATTATGCATAATGTGGAAGGCTTTAAATTCAATTATTTTGCTCACCAGCAGCCAACGGAGGCTTACCAGAGCCAAGCATGCAGATTACGTTTTTTGTACACCCAGCAATACTCAGGATACAGCATTTTAAATAACATTCAGCTTCCTGATGACATATGCAATGCTGCCTAGGTAAAGAGAATTTCCATAATCTAGACGTGAAAGTACTAGGCCTTGTACGACTATGTTCTGGCTTTCCATATGGAGCCATTTGATCATCTTTTTGAGAGCGCATTTGAGACAGAAGCATGTGCCTGCCAATTTTTTTGCCTGGGATGCCATGGTAAAATCATAAGCCATAAAACTCCTAGGCTCTTCACTTCTGATTTGTGGGAAGGGTATTCACCCTGGCATGAGGGCAAGAGGAGATGGTCCCAGGGCGATGAGTTGTTTCCATTTGTGTGCCCAGCTCCTCCCTCCCATGCTGCATTGATGGCCCATCCAAATACACCTACGCTCCCTATTATGGGCCCGATTATGATGGCGGTTTTCCCGCATCCTCCGGGCCGGCGGAAGCCACCGCCGGCCCGGAGAATGCGGGAAAACCGCAGCGGACTGAAAAAGACCCCCCGCCAGATTAGGATGGCAGGGGGATCGTTTTTCAGTCCGCAGCTTTTCCGCCGCGGTCGCCTCCCGTCCGTGGCGGAAAAGCACTAACATGGCTGGCGGTGTCTATCAGACACCGCCAGCCATATTAGGATGCCTGGAGGAACATGCCTTTACACTGCGGCATTTCTGCCGTGCAAAGGCATACGGATTTTTGTTTGGGGGCCCGTTGCGGGCCCCCAGGGGTGAAGGGGTGGTGGGGGGTGCACATGGGGGGTACCTATGGTACCCCCCTGCATTTGCCTGCACAAAGCAGCAGGCACCGCGCGGTGCCTGCTGCTTTGTGCATGCAAATGCACAACTTACATTTTTATAATTGCGGCGGGTGCTGCTTCAAGCAGCACCCGCCGCAATGATACAAATACAGGATGTGACCGCCAGGGTGGCGGTCACATCCTAATTTGCACGCCGCTGCCCCTGCGGACGGTCCCTCCTACTCTATGGTGGCGGACGGACTCAGGTCCGTCCGCCATCATAATCGGCCCCTATGTGTGCCTGTCTAGGAGGAATACACAAAGCTTGTCTGTCAGCTACACCAAGTCAAGTGACCCCGCTACAGGTTGCAGGCACTAAATGGCCAAAGGAAGAAAATGGCAACTTTCTTAATGTTGTCAAAGAAGGAGGAGTTTGGCCCAAAGGATTAGAGGGTAGGTAGGGCCAGTTATACTACATAAGAAAAAAATTACCTATGCCTCTAGTGACTTCACAACACTTATTCATATGAAGTAAGATGAACGCAAACTAATACGTTTACCTTAGCAGTAATTTCTGCCTTTTATTTAATTATTTTTTAAGTTAATATCTTTGATCACAAAAAGAACACATAGTCAACTAAATGAAATACCACATTAGTACTTACACAGTGAAAATGAACAACGTGAAAATGTGTTTTGACATACAATTACAAATAAACTCATAATAATCAAACATCAATACAAACGAATGAAATGTCACAAAGAACAATCAATATATACACAATACGAAATACAAGGTTGTCATACAAAATGATAAATTAGACAACTAACACCCTTATATTTAGGATAAATCAATTCCTTTCTGAAATATCAGGGACATAGGGGGGTGTATTTGCAATATTTAACCAAGGAGTTGAGTTCCTTTGTCTGCCGACGCATTTCAAGTGCCGGTTAAAATAATTGCCGCACTCTCATCAGGGCTGGGTTAATCTTTCTCACGAACAGACTGCATTATGCCGGTTTGATGTGACCATCAGCAATATGTGACAAGCAGTGGTTGCCAATCTGGTTTTCAATACTGTGTGGCCAAGACGATTTGTAAGCAATAGACAGCAATTGCAGGTCTTTACTTTCGGGGAGGGGGACCCAAAGGCGTGGACCCGCAGAGGAAGTGTTGTGACAATTGACAGTCCTTCACTCTCTTTAAATATAGTTTGTGGCTAATAAAGTTTCAGGCTCAAGTTTTCAGGTGGGGATCTGCCTCCATTGTTGCATTTTAAATAACTTTCAGCTTCCTGATGACATATGCAGTGCTGCCTAGGTAAAGAGAATTTCCATAATCTAGACGTGAAAGTACTAGGCCTTGTACGACTATGTTCTGGCTTTCCATTGGGAGCCATTTGATCATCTTTTTGAGAGCGCTTATGAGACAGAAGCATGTGCCTGCCACTTTTATTGTCTGGGATGCCATTGTAAAATCATTAGCCATAAAACTCCTAGGCTCCTCACTTCTGATTTGTGGGAAGGGTATTCACCCTGGCATGAGGGCAAGAGGAGATGGTCCCAGAGCCATGAGTTGTTTCCATTTGTGTGCCCAGCTCCTCCCTCCCATGCTGCCAGTGATGGCCCATCCAAATACACCTAAGCTCCCTATTGTGTGTGCCTGTCTAGGAGGAAACCACAAAGCTTGTCTGTCAGCTACACCGAGTCAAGTGATCCTGCTACAGGCTGCAGGCACTAAATGGCCAAAGGAAGAAAATGCCAACTTTCTAAATGTGACATTTTCAGAATTATAATTTAAAATCTGTCTTCACCATAAACTGGATTTTAAATTGGGATACCAGTGACACAAAACATGAACTAGACACCCCTTCCCATTTAGAAATTACACTTATAGAATGTAATAAACTATCTCTAATATTATCCTATGGGAAAGGTATGCCTTGCAGTAGTGAAAAACAAATGTAATTGTTTTTCACAAACATGACATGTAAAACTTAAAAGTACATGTCCAACCTTTTAAATACATTGCACGCTGCCCTCTGGGCTTTCCAGGACCTACCGTACGGGTAACTTATATGTATTAAAAAGGAATGTTTGGGCCTGGAAAAAGGTTTATTTTGCCAGTTCGAAGTGGCAGTTTAAAGCCGCACACAGAGGCTGCAATGGGAGGTCTGAGACATGTTTAAGGGGCTACTTAAGTGTGTGGAACAAACAGTGCTGCAGACCCACTATATCAAACAACACACAAACTGCCTACACCATTCTTACTTTCAAACAATATACTTAAGGAACAAACAAAATTAATTCTTAGTTTGTCCGTGTACTTTTATTTATACCCTTTGAATTATCCAATTCTTTTTGTAGTGTTCTTTATCTTTTTTGTGTATAAAAAGGAACACTAATACATTCAACAAAATCTACACACATATACAACAATATTTACAAACACCTATTTACAATCCACATTTTCATTAGACAAAATACATCCTACGTGTACTAGTTTAAACAAACAAAGACTAAATCTTTGTGAGTTTTGTATTCAAATGACAAATCAATGTCAAAAACAATATTCAAACAATTCAAAGACAAAGTCAATACGAAGGAGTTAATTTCACCAAAAGGAGACCAATTGTGAACCCATCACTTGCTGGTTTCCACAATGAATGATGTTAATCCCTCCTTCAAATATGCCGACAGGTTTCGAATCCGGGGAAACAAGTTCTCGGATTCTCTTCAGGGCTTTGTCACTTATGTCTGTAAGATGTACAAAAACAATAAAGTTTTGTTTAATGATTTGAAAATGCTTCACTCTCTATACTTTTCAAACTATACTTAGGGCTTCCCCAATCAACAGCCTCGTTTTCAGTTCATCAGGAACTCGGCTTAGGGTATATCACTGATACCCTCTTAATGGCTCCTATCTTGTTATGGATTAGGACCTGGGCCAATAACAATCTAGGTCTGAACCATAAAATACTGGCCGACTGTTTAAAACTGGATAACTAAAACAAAATAGCTTGGCTATCATACGTTCAAAAATGTTCTTTGGACCTTGGTCGACCAGAGATTTTTTCTGCCCCCCTTTGTCTAAAGAAATCTGATTTAGATTGGGTTAAGCTCAACTTTGCTAAGTTGAAATTTATGGAGAGGGAGGAACGCCAACTCACTAAACCCACGATCAGAGACCATTTCTTGACCATCACCTGCTTTACTATACAACCGTACCTTGCCATTGTTAACATCCCTTTTCACAGGTGGCTTCTGGCTAAATTTCGGTTTAACCAGATTTACATGGTCCTTTGTGATAGTCAAGGCTGGCACAAGGAGGAGGATGCTCCTGTTTGCAATTGCGATAATTTCTCAACGCAAGACAATATGCACCTTATGTTATTCTGTCCTTTTTTATTGTGCCCAGACAAAAATATCTGATACCTTTACTGAAGGACAAAGCCTTCCATCAGGCAAAACCCGCCCTCCTGTATCTCCAATTGTTGGATTCAGCTTTGGTCATGTTTAGCGTGGCCAACTATCTTGTTGCTGCTGTTAGGATCAGGAGGAGACGACTTAAAACGTAACACAAGGGTTTTTGCACGAAAGAAGGAAATGGAAAATGCTTTTGTTCCTGTAATTTTTTAGCTAAATATTTATTCCTCTATAACTGTTTTTCTTTTAAAATGTGAATATATAAATTATGATTGATGGTTTTAAACTGTGTATATATAAATTTTTACTGAAGTGTGTAATCTCTAAAAGTAATCTCTAAATGAATATGTACTGTCCCTTTCCCTTTGACTGTAGAATGCTTTTATGATTTTTAACTAAATCGAATAAAGTGGTTTTTGACTTGACTTGACTTGACTACTTAATGGAGCAAGAATGTACCTGCTTCAATTAGGCAAACCGGAATTCTTGATGTTCCTCTGATTACACTGAAACACTCCTTGTATTTATTTCATGTAGGTTCATCCTACTCGACTGCGATATTATTTCTAAAAGAAAGGAATTTCGAATATCTATTCAAACTGTTCTCTAATGCCTAGCTGACACTGCATGCTAAGGCAATCTCGGAGCATACCTGTATTTCTGATTTGGAGTTATCAGATTCAACAAAGTAGAAGAGGTTATGGGGCCGGTCTTCTTTTCTTTTTGCCGGGTCACAATCTGCCAAAATAAATTGTAATCCTTAAGAAACACCCCTACCATACTTTTTCTAACTGTTTTCTCGGAGACTTGCAAAGTGCAAAAGACGTACCTTAATAATCTTCTGAAGGGCCAACCTGATTCTATTCATACGGCGTTTGGCAGAGCGCCCCGCGACGCTTCTGTACCTTCAAACTGTCAACGGAGGAGAAAAAGGAGAACACCTTACTCCTCTTCCTCAATATTTACTTAATTTTTTTTCCCAAAGTCATGATTTCTTCGCGCTTCCCTACCTGGTCTCAGTTTCCAACACTTCACCTTGACGAGGCCCGCTGCAATCCTGATTTCTACATTCCCTGATGTAAAAAAGTGTACCATTAGTACGTGATTCATGACGCTTATATAAGCAATTGAATACTATGCTTTCCGATGTTAAGAGTGGTCGCATCACCTGCAGGTTTGAAATATATAAGTTCCAGCCTACTCCATCTCCCAGGACCTAACTCCTTAGCTTTGCAGACCCACTATAAGCATTTAATTTACTGGCCCTGGGCACATGGAATGCCACCTTACTAGGGACTTATGAGTAAATTAAATGGACTAATTGAGTATAAGCCAATGTTACCATGTTTAGAGGAGAGAGCACAAGCACTTTAGCACTGTTCAGCAAAAACAAGGTCAGAAAAAAATGGAGGAGGAAGGCAAAATGTTTGGGCGAAGACCACACTAAAGCTGACAGGTCTAACATGTGCTATATAAAAAACACAAAATATAACAAAACTCTCCTCTTTGATTACACTTATATATTTCAAATGGGTGCATACAATGTGGAAAAAGCTTAACATTTAAACATTTTCGGAATAGTGTGCAACAATTCATAAGTATTTTTAAGCATGTGGATATGGTAGTATTTCTGCAATATAGATTACTCCAAATACTTTTTTCTGTGATTTAGAAATGGAGTATTCCACAGTGACATGATCAGAGATGTACTGCTAAAGAATCTTACAGCAGGAGTTTTGATTGTCTGAAGTAAACAGCTCAAGGAAGCAGTCTGTCAAAGACCCAATGATCTCTTAATTGTGTCAACAAACAGTCCCTTTTAAGGTCTTGTTACCGACAGCTCTAATTGTCTTCTGCAGACTTATCACTTCGATTACTTTCATGTGTACTTAATGTCAACTTTAGGTAAGTCCCCTGCTCATGATTGGATGATTCTGCTTTTTATCTTTTGTCACTGATGCCGATTGTTTGATGGCATTCCCCCATGTTTGTTCAGCTCAAAAGCATATCACAGTCACCGTGTTTTGAATGGATGAGCTGTAGTCTTTCAATACTAATATGAAGGAACTCGTTTTTACCTGGCATCAGCAGCAGCTTTTGTTTAGCCATTATTCCCACAGAACTGCATTTTGCCTGACAGAAAGAAATGACTTAAAATGACCTTGAATGAATTTAGAACTATTTTAAAGACAAGAATCATCACAACCCAGCATTCAAATACTTAATTAGGACATAAACAATCATCAAAATCAATAGACTTGTGAAAGTGAATATACAAATGCATATTGAAGCCACTGCCCCTCTATGATCAGACCTACTGAAAACAAAAGTACAGTCATATTTTGCCACTATTTCTTTCATATTCCAACAAATTATATTTAAGGGCATCAGTTCCATTCTCAATTTGCTGATATTTTGAGATTGAAGAGGCATTGTAGACACCTGTAGGACCTAGAGAAATTGTATAAGCTGTTGTAGCCTGGCTGTAGGAAGAAAATGTGTCTGACTCCAGGAACCTCTTGTAATGGCATCAGGTATTGCTGCTTGTTAGCAAAATATTTGTTTCTTAACCCCTTCCATGCTCATGACGAGCTCAGCTCGTCATGCAGTACACTGCTCATGTGCTCATGACGAGCTGAGCTCGTCATGAACAATGGGAATTCAATGAGTTCAGCACCAGGGGAAAATATCTCTAGCATTCAAGGTGTTAATCCAGGGACTTCTAGGAACAGCCCAAGGTACTGCAGCCTAATTACAGCAAGACCTTATGACTGACTTTAGGGTCAACTGGTCATGACCTAAGGTACTGCAGCCAGATAGAAATGTTTTTTATTACTTGATTGACCTCTAGTAATGACATATGGTACTGCAGCCTACTGAAGACAATCATTTAAGTGTTACACCGGGAACTGTGTGTTGATTGGACAAACTCTATTTGCAAACTGCTACCATCAAAGTATTTATTGTCTTTCAGCACATTTCTGTCCCATTTTACTTTTAGTCCTTTTAGGACTATTGGTCCTTCTTTGAAGTAAGTTGTTCATTTCTAAGGTTCTGGTGTCAGGGGGGTCCCTTAAATCCTATAATTATGTGAGTTAGGAGTGTGGGAGATAGTAGTCAATGGGTAGTTAGTCCCTGCAGCTAGTCCACACCTGAGGTGGCCACATCCGGTGGTGTAAGTCACATTTTCTACCTAGAACCCACTATTTCTGCTCTCCTAATGATGATATAATTCAATTTTAGGTGTACATACCAGGCTTCCCACACTAGAGGTGTGGCCAGCATTCCTGGGGATGTATGTCTCCTGCATAGCTAATTTTCTACCTTGTCCAAGTGCAAGCACACCTAAGTAAAGGAAAGGGCTGTTTCCTCCTTAGGGGGTGTCCCAGATGCATATCAGAGGAAGTGCAGCCTTTGAAGCTCACCACTCTGATATGCCAATTTACTAGCCAGCTAGAGGGGAGGGAGGTGTGACCTCCTTCGTGTCCAACTCCTGTGATTGAACACATTGCCTCCTGAAGGAGGTCAGAATCCTGTCTTGGAGGCAGAAGCTGTGGCTAAGCTTGGACTGGTCAGCCAGAGCACAGTAATGCTAGGGCAACCTCTAAGGTGCCCTCTGGGTGCATGCCATGTCACCCAGGGAACAAAAATGGCGTGAGGAACAAGAAGGCATCCCTCATCCAACCCAATGGGCAACACTAATATAGGGACATGTAGGCTTGGCCTAATTTGTCCACATCTTCAATCTAATGCACCCTGTCTCCTGGGCTGAAGAGGCCTACCTTAGGGGTGCCATACATACATTAAAGGCAGTGTATGTGACTGTGCCACACATGATGAGGGCACAGATGTGTACAAGCAGTTTGCACTGCTCCTGCAGTCTACAATAGTAGGCCTGCTGTCAGTAGTTTGCATGAGTGACTCTGGGTGGCACAACACCATGCTGCAGCCCTGGGGACCTCTTTAACATCAATGCCTTGGGTACCCTTGGCACCATATTCTATGGACTTATAAGGGGGTAATGCGTTTGCCAATTTGGGATTACCAAGTCAAGCATAACTGTTTTAGGAGATAGCACAGGCACTGGGGTCTGGGCATCAGACTCCAGTGCACTATCAGAGTCATAACCATCAGCATTTAGAGCAAACACTCTGAGGGAGGGTGCCCATACGAAAAGGGACACTTTTTCTGAAATACAAGTATATCGCAGAGGTGTGTTTGAAGTTTACTTGCCTCTTGGCACAAAATGTCCATCTTTTCACATTGCACATTATGGCATTTAGTGTTTGTGTCTGTTACTGCTCTCAGTGGATGCGGATGCCTAGTCTGACAGCACAATATATTGATTCTTCAGAGAGTACACTGGATGGAGCTGTGCAGGTTTTGAATTTGGACCATCGTCTCACAGGAGCACAAGAGTAGCAAATGCATTTTTGTTCCTGCTGTCACATACAGCCATACTCCCAACAGTTAGAATACTTGGAAGCTTTTACTTTTTTTAGGTAGTCAGATATTTACTTAAATGTGCATGCAGAAAAGTAATGTGCTCCGTAATAAATTAGATCCTGGTGACGTCTTTCTGACACTAGAGATGCCTGATTCTGCCATATTCAGTGTTTGTTTGAGTGAGAAATACAGAAGTTTAACATAGGAAAAGGAATCGAATTTAATTCTTATGTTTCTCTTCAGGTGCTCAGCTTAATACTTTCTAGAACATGTGTATGATAGACTAAATTGAGTCAGAATAACATGCAAAAGACCCACCAATTTCCACACTTCCCATATAAAACTATGAAAGCCATACCGTGAAAGGTGTAAAATAGCTTGTTCACAATAGGGCCCTCATTACGATGCCAGTCGGACAAGCGTCTGACCTACATCGTAGCGGGAATGGGACCGCGCGACAAGAAGTCGGAGGTCTCACCCACCAATTACAATTCGACCGCCAGCACGGTGGTCAGAAACATACCATTTACTATTGAGGCTTGTGCTGCCGGCCAGAAAAGTGGTGCAGCAGAAGCTGCAATAGTAAAGGGTATGTTTACAAACATCCATCCACTGTGTGCCAGGCACCATGTGGTGCCGGGCACAAGGGGTATGATGTTTGCGGGGCACCACATGTGCCCTCCCTTGGCCGATTGCAGAGGTCCACAGGTGACGGGGGCCCTGCTAGAGGCCCCCAAAGCCCCATTCCATCTGCCTTTACAAGGCAATCAGGCCGCTATGTAAAGGCAAAGGTAAAAGTGACCGCGTAAACCCTACGGCGGTACCTCCGCAGGCTCCACCCCCATTGTAGGGTATTACACTCCAACTGGCTCTCTGAGCCTGTCGGAGGCATCAGTTTGTCTCTCCCTCTCCGACCTCCAGCATCATAATGGAGTGGTCAGGCCATGGCCTCAGATGTCAGATCGACTTCCACAGATGGTCTGTCAAGTGGTGGTCCGTCCAACATCGTAATCTGGCACTTAGTTTGAGACAGAGCTTTACCAATATTTTAGTCTATGACTTCACTTGGGGTAACTTTACTAAAAGATTTTACTATGCGGTGCAGCAACGATAGTTGTTGCATGATTTTGCATAAAAGTGAGAGATCAAGACAGTGCCATATTTACAAAGGTATGGTGCTGTTTTTCTCTCCACATGCGCTAGTGCACTTTAGGTTAACTTGCGCACACCTGTGCACAGTTAAGCAAAGGTGTGCCTGTGACATCTAGCATAGGCTTTGTACAGGAAGTGAAGTCTTCCAGTAAACCATTCTATCCATAAACATGGGTTAAAACTTTTCTACGTTTCTATGTGTGCTGTCAAGTGCAGCACACATGCAAATTTGGAAAAAGTTGTAGATAAGAAATCTTTTCGCCAACATTTCACCTCTAGGTGCTTAGCTCTGTATACCTTTTTAGCATATGCAACTTTCTGTTAAAAACCATGGGTAACTGACAGACACTAGCACAAACAGCACATAAAGGTACTTTGCCTTTAGGAGTACCTTCCAGAGCAATACAATCCAAATTCAACACTTTGCTTCGGTTTGCGTTGCTTTTGTGACCAAACCTAGTGAAACTTTTAGTAAATCTGGCCTTTGGTGTGCAGTTCATAGTAGGCCAGTTCACCAGTATAAATTGTTAAAGCAAATGCTGTAGAGCAAAAGATGAGCAGCTAAGCTGTAGAATCTGGGTGTGGATTTTAATTGGTCACTTCTTACTTTGTAAAAAAAAGTTTGCAAAAAAACCCTCATCACGTCCAGGTATTCTGATCTAAGACCCTACACTGCTGTTCCAATGTACCCAGTACTTGCCTGCATCCTGCAATGCACCCAGCAACAAATCAGTGCACTGGAGTATTTGCAAAACACATTTTTCATTTTAATAGGCCGTACTTTCCTCACTGGAGCATCGTCGTGTTTATTACATAAGCTAAACCTGATAACTTTGTATAGGAGTCGGACAAATCACCTCTGAATCAGAATCAGAAAAAAACAGATGCATAATCGTCACCGTCAGAGAATCCACTTAATCAAATGAAGTCCTTGAGTTTACCAGAGCTGTGACGAATCGTCCAAATACAAATCAACAGAGGGCAGGATACTCTACACAAGGATAAGGCTGAGAGCTGCCCGAATAACCCCTGTGTGAGAAATTCATCAATAGAAAAAGAAGCAGAACAAAAGTCGAACAAATGCCATTCATCAGATGATGCATTTTGAGCAGCATAATAATATTAATATAATGACTGCAAAATTGCCCCTTAGAAGTTATGCACTTAACAGGTTATATTTTCTGAAGGTAATAAAGGCACACATTTATCAGAAGAATATTGCTCCCAGAACTACCGGAAATTATACAAAACTGGAGGAAGGAAGGCTCAGGAGTAACATTAGAAAACACATATTTTCTTTTTAACAAAAGAGTGGTGAAATAATGGAACTAGAAATAGGAATTGGGAGGTAAACAAGTTCGTTAAAGAAATACTGGCATTAGCCATGAAAAGAGTAGTTCAGCATTACTAAGGATAAAGCTGGAGACGTAGGGACTTATTTGTGAGAAGTGACGCATCGCTGTGTGAAAACAGCGAGGCGTCACTTCTCAGTGCGCCCTCATTGCGGCATGATGGATGCGTCATATTAACTCTATAATGCATCATTTCGCAAGAAGTTACAGATATGTCAGTATTTCCAACATATCTGTAGGCGCATAAGTGACGCTTTGCTGGGTGGGGTGTGTCTGAAAACAGACGCAACTCCAGCAATGTGTTCTTTCATATGGGGCAAGCCCCATGTGAAAGGGCCTGCGTCAGTCTTACGCCTGCCAGGAGGCAGGCGTAAGGTTTTGACGCACTGGCATCCGAAAAGTGGCACAGTGAAATCCGATATATTTCACGGGGCCACTTCTGAGAGGATTTTTGTGGGGTACGCCCACTCTGCACAGGTATAATGTAGCGCAGGGCATTACAAAGTGGCGCATCTGCGTCACTTTGTAAATAGGGCACAACGTGGTGCATTTTTTACGCCGTCGGAGCATCACCAAAAGTGACGCCCCGGCGGGATAAAAGTGAAACAAGGGCTCATAAATAAGTCCCATAGTTTGTAGAAGTCAAGTGCTGGAAAATCATGCCATCAGATTGGTAGTACCCAGAGATCCCTTATGCTTTCAGTTTCTATGCTTTAATGTTTTAGGATCATAGTTACTCTCGCTACTCCTTGGAGCATAAAAGATATCAGTTTGAAATGGCTAAAATGATTCTTAGGATGCATACTTATTTTTACTGACACAAAAAGAGGTTTTGTATTTGGTGATTTAGGAAAAATACTTTTTTTTTGGACAATGATGACTAGGAAGAAGGGTCCCTACTTGGACAAAGTTGCAAACCCTTGGTAGCTAGAGACCCCCATTTATAACTGGGAGCAATGCACTGTACTTAACATTGTAGGGCACATTCCTGTTGTTTTCCAGCGCTGGTGCACCATGTGCTGCCTAGCGCCAATGCAGACGCCCTTGCACCATGGTGCATGGTGCCTGTGTTGTTTGCAGGATTGTTTTTGTGCAGGAAGGGGCAACTAAATGCACAAAAACAATCCCCTGGGACATTTTCCTCTTGTGTGTGTGCTGCAGAACGCAGCATTCATAGAAACAGGAAAAAAAAGAGGAGAAATAATTGTTTGTCCTTGTCGTGCCTCACCTGGGAGGCGTAGCAGTTTTGGCACTTCAAGTTCTACCACATATGGTAAATCTGGGAATGCATCAAAATCAATGGGTTTTTTGTGGGAATACTCACACTCCAATCATGGAATGCCTCCCTAGGGCACAGTAATGCAATGCAGCGATTTGTGCTGTGTTGTGTTACCCTGGATTTATCAAGCCCCTGATAAATCTCATCATTAAGGGTTGCGTCACTATTGCACCCCATTGCGTGGTGCAAAAGCAACAGAACTATAGATAAATATGGCCTCTGAAAGTTCTAAATTATCCCTCTCTGTGTACTATTTGGATGAAGCACTACATTTGAAACACTTTAATTAATGGGTAACAAGGGAGAATACTAGTTAGTGTTTGTCAGCGTCTACTTTCTTTAAGGGCGATATTTGCAGACTATTTTGCGTTCTCTGAATAGTTTATGTATTGCATGGGAAATATTCTGATTTATTCTGATTTAGCCTGCTGCTGATATACAAATACACTTTAAAAAAGTATCTCGCATATCATATTGTCTTACTGTAAAACACAATATAACCCTCTGCGGTCCATACTATCAATAGACAAAACTCCATCTCTCTCCAGCAGGAACTTTAATCACCATCATGAATTTTTTATTTTTGCCTGAAAACTGTCCAACACATAAAGAACTCTGAAGCAGGTGCGTTTTAACCTAAGTTATTTCTAAACACAGTGTCTTTAGGTCAGCGACCGGTGAGGCCCTAGTGCCAGCCCTGTGCAAACCTAGTCAAAATGCAGAAGATGTATTCATTTTGGAGACCTGCACTTTTCATATGGCTGCAGCACATTACTTGGGTACTCCCATAAGCTGTGATTGCTGCAAAGGATCTGGCAGCATCTTAACGCATTATTCTCTCCAAGTGTATGTAGCGAGCACAAGGCTATTTTATAATCCACAGAGTCCAAAGCCTCCGGGCAAATCATACATATATATAGACTGCCCTTATTCAGTGCTCTCCGGAAATTGTGTGTAACAAAAGAAATATGTTTCATTGCTATGAGAGGTCTTTAACCTCAAGAGCAATGTTCTGTACAACAGTAGGGGACATGAGGAGGAGGTTGGAAGAGCTGGTGAAATGTTGTCATCAAAAGGTTGCATTAGATAGCAGTTTAAACTCATCTTTTTTCTCATAAAGTGACAAGCTTTTGAAGCTTCACTGAACAAGTGTCAGCTAGTGTACAATGTAAGCCAATGATGTTCTTTAGAATCTGCCATTAATTCTAGCAAGTCCTATGGTTATTATTAGCTCAGCTAAAGCAAGTTCAATGTTGAAGATAGTAAGCTCAGGTTTGATCACAAGTAAGTGATCCCTAAATGTATTCTGCATATTATTTCAGAATTGTTTAAATATATGTTATTAGTGTTTTTATAGTGCACTTGTTACCCGTGGCGTTATCCAGGCACTATGCAGCCAGTGTGTGAGGTCGTCCCTTGAGGGCTTACTCAAAGAACAAAGTCAAGAAGAGAGGACGAGGATATGATGTGTTATGGGAGGCCATTCCAGGCTTTAGGATCCAGGTCTGAGAAGGAGGGACCCCCTTTATCTATTTTGTGTTTGCCGGGGTGATTGCTAGTGAGAGACCGGCAGAGTGAAGATGTCTGGAAGGTTGGCAAAAATGAATATGGCTGTTCAGGTAGGCAGTTCATGTATTGTAGAGTGTTTTCTAGGTGTGAATGAGGAGTTCGAAGTGCGCACCCATGTGTATCGGGAGTCAGTGGAGTTTCCGAAGATGTGGTTTGATATGAGCTCATCCCGGGAGGTTGAGGACTTGTCTGTCTGCAGTGCTTTAACCAGTCTGCAGTCTTCTTGTGAGCTAGTTGGTTATCCCTGCAAATCGGCTGTTCCCATAGTCTAGACTGCTGGTGATGAGGCCTAGAGGGATTGTTTTACGGTTGGTCCCTGATAGCCACTTGAAGATGTTCTTCAGCATCCTTAGGATATTGAAGCAGGACGTGGGTACAGCATTGACTTGAGAGGCCATGTTATGTTATGTCACAGTTTCTTGTAGAGCACATGGCTACCCAGAAACTGGATTCCCTGTGCTAACAGGGTCCGTGAGGGTGAAAGTGCACTGATTATGCAAAAAGGTGAGTCTTCAGATGCTTCCTGAAATTTATCAAGTTGCAGTTGGTTCTGAGGTGAATAAAAGGGAGTTTCAGAGCTTTGATACTAAATTGGGAAATTACCACCCTTCAGTTCTTGCTTTTTTAAATCTGGGGATAGCCAGGAGGGAGAGATTGCTGGATCTTAGCTCTCTTGCATTGTTATATGTGGTAATAAGATGATTAAGGATTTGGAGACCTTGAGCATGGTTTACATTATGCATAATGTGAAAGGCTTTAAATTCAATTATTTTGCTCACCAGCAGCCAATGGAGGCTTACCAGAGCCAAGCATGCAGATTACGTTTTTTGTACACCCAGCAATACTCAGGATGCAGCATTTTAAATAACTTTCAGCTTCCTGATGACATATGCAGTGCTGCCTAGGTAAAGAGAATTTTCATAATCTAGACGTGAAAGTACTAGGCCTTGTACGACTATGTTCTGGCTTTCCCTTGGGAGCCATTTGATCATATTTTTGAAAGCGCTTATGAGACAGAAGCATGTGCCTGCCACTTTTTTTGCCTGGGATGCCATTGTAAAATCATTAGCCATAACACTCCTAGGCTCTTCACTTCTGATTTGTGGGAAGGGTATTCTCCCTGGCATGAGGGCAAGAGGAGATGGTTGTTTCCATTTCTGTGCCCAGCTCCTCCCTCCCATGCTGCCAGTGATGGCCCATCCAAATACACCTAAGCTCCCTATTGCCTGTCTAGGAGGAATACACAAAGCTTGTCTGTCAGATACACCGACTCAAGTGACCCGCCACAGGCTGCAGGCACTAAATTGTAAAAGGAAGAAAATGCCAACTTTCTCAATGTGACATTTTCAGAATTATAATTTAAAATCTGTCTTCACCATGAACTGCATTTTAAATTGTGATACAAGTGACACAAAACATGAACTAGACACCCATTCCCATTTAGAAATTTCACTTATAGAATGTAATAAACTATCTCTAATATTATCCTATGGGAGAGGTATGCCTTGCAGTAATGAAAAACAAATGTAATTGTTTTTCACTCCCATGACATGTAAAACTTAAAAGTACATGTCCAACCTTTTAAATACATTGCACGCGGCCCTCTGAGCTCTCCAGGACCTACCGTACGGGTAACTTATATGTATTAAAAAGGAATGTTTGGGCCTGGCGAAAGGTTTATTTTGCCAGGTCGAAGTGGCAGTTTAAAGCCGCACACATACAGGCTGCAATGGTAGGTCTGAGACATGTTTAAGGGGCTACTTAAGTGTGTGGCACAAACAGTGCCTCAGACCCACTAGAAGCATTTAATTTACTGGCCCTGGGCACATGGAATGCCACCTTACTAGGGACCTATAAGTAAAGTAAATGGACTAATTGAGTATAAGCCAATGTTACCATGTTTTTGAGGAGAGAGCACAAGCACTTTAGCACTGTTCAGCAAAAACAAGGTCAGAAAAAAATGGAGGAGGAAGGCAAAATGTTTGGGCGAAGACCGCTACTAATGCTGAGAGGTCTAACATGTGCTATATAAAAAAACACAAAATATAACAAAACTCTCATCTTTGATAACATTTATATGCCAAATGGGTGCATACAATGTGGAAAAAGCTTAACATTTAAAAAATTTTGGAATAGTGTGCAACAATTCATAAGTATTTTTAAGCATGTGGATATGGTAGTATTGCTGCAATATAGATTACTCCAAATACTTTTTTTCTGTGATTTAGACATGGAGAATTCCACAGTGACATGATCAGAGACGTACTGCTAAAGAATCTTACAGCAGGAGTTGGGATTGTCTGAAGTAAATAGCTCAAGGAAGCAGTCTGTCAAAGACCCAATGATCTCTTAATTGTGTCATTAAACAGTCCCTTTTAAGGTCTTGTTACAGACAGCTCTAGTTGTCTTCTGCAGACTTATCACTTCGATTACTTTCATGTGTACTTAATGTCAACTTTAGGTAAGTCCCCTGCTCATGATTGGATGATTCTGCTTTTTATCTTATGCCACTGATGCCGATTGTTTGATGGCATTCCCCATGTTTGTTCAGCTCAAAAGCATATCACAGTCACAGTGTTTTGAATAGGTGAGCTGTAGTCTTTCAATACTAATATGAAGAACCTCGTTTTTGCCTGGCATCAGCAATAGCGTTTGTCGAGACATTATTCCCACAGAACTGCATTTTGCCTGACAGAAAGAAATTACTTAAAATGACCTTGACTGAATTTAGAACTATTTTAAAGACAAGAATCATCACAACCGAGCATTCAAATACTTAATTAGGACATAAGCAATCATCAAAATCAATAGACTTGTGAATGTGAATATACAAATGTATATGGAAGCCACTGCCCCTCTATAATCAGACCTACTGAAAACAAAAGTACAGTCATGTTTTGCCAATATTTCTTTCATATTTCAACACATGATATTCAAGGGCATCAGTTCCATTCTCAATTTTCTGATACTTTGAGATTGAAGATGCATTGTAGACCCCTGTAGGACCTAGAGATATTAATTAAGCTGTTGCAGCCTGACTGTAAGAGGAAAATATGTCTGACTCCAGGAACCTCTTGTAATGGCATCAGGTATTGCTGCTTGTTAGCAAAATATTTGTTTCTTAATCCAGGGACTTCTAGGAACAGCCCAAGGTACTGCAGCCTAATTACAGCAAGACCTTATGACTGACTTTAGGGTCAACTAGTCGTGACCTAAGGTACTGCAGCCAGCTAGAATTTTTTTTATTACTTGATTGACCTCTAGTAATGACATATAGTACTGCAGACTACTGAAGACAATCATTTGAGTGTTACACCAAGAACTGTGTGTTGATAAGACAAATTATATTTGCAAACTGCTACCATCAAAGTATTTATTGTCTTTCGGCACATTACCCCCTCATGGGTCCTCCCCGTCCCAGTCCTAACAACGTGAGGCAGTCCTGCCTCCACCCAGCCAATCACAACGCCAGTGTTCAAAGGTTACATAAGCCCCTCCCACCTACCGCCATGCCTGTTTTTTTTCTGCTCCGACGGCGGTCGGAACACTGGTGCTCCCGGTTCCTGTTTCTGTTTCTGTTTTTCTTCAGGACGGTGCCGTGAGTGTTTCATTTGCAGTTTTATGCTTCTGCGTTGTTTTACTGTGTGAATTTCACGGGAGTATTTCATTTGCAGTTTTTTACTTCTGCATTGTTTCCTGTGGGTCTTTCTCTCTGCGCAGCCGCTCCGGTCCCCCGGTCAGCCGCGCTCCTGTTCTGGGGTCAGGGACTCTCCCCGTTCATGTGCTGGGCTGGGGAGGGGAGTTTTTGTGGTGTCCTGGCCCCGGGTCGTTCCGGCGCTGTGGTTCTAGTGCAGCGTCAGGCCCCCACGGTCATGGTCTTTTGACCTGGGGCTGTGGGTGGAGACTACAGGGCTGCCCTTGTAATTTTCACCGGTCTCACGTTGTGTGTGTTGGTGATTGGGGGCAGTGTTGCTTGGAGGTTGCTGGGCACTTCCTTTGCTGTGTGGTGAGTTCCTGTTTAGTTCGATTGCTCGGGTTCACTCACCATGTGTGAAGGGTCGTCTTCACCTGTGCCTGCCTGGGCTGTTTCCATGCGGCATAGTTTCCTGGTTCTGCAGGTGGATGACATTTTTGCGGATTCTGGGGCTGCGCTGACTACTGTGAAGGGCTACTGGTGTTCACGAGATCTTCCTGCCCATGCTGTCCAATTACCTGGGTTGATATAGTTTCAATCTGTGCTTTTACACAGTTGTTGGTATTGGCTGCCCAGTATGCGCTGCCAGGGCCTACGGTGCGTTGTCCTGAGGATAGGTCTTTATTAGAGTGATGCTGGGTTGTGACCCTGGATCCCTGGATGTTGTGGGGTTCTCCGCACAGTTGTTTCCTCTGTGGTGGTTGACCTTTTCCTTCCATGTTGTCCTGTTGGATATCCTGTCTGATGCATGGCTTGCGGCAGATACGCAGGGTTTTTCCTCGTTTTCTGGGATGGCGGTTTCGCCTGGCGGACTTTGTCACTCGCTTTCCTGCATTTCCATGTGTTGCTTCTTCTTTTGGGGTGCGTGCTGGCTCTTGTTCAGACTGTACTTCACTGTTCCTTCCCATGGGTTGTGAGGAGTTTGGCTGTTTTGGCTTGATGGGTTGAGTCTTCTCCTCGGCTGACGTGGTACTGGCATCTTGGTCCACTGTCTGTGCTCCTTGGCTTTTTGGCTCCCTCTGCTGACAGTCTGTGTGGTGGTGCTCTGTCTTCCTCTCGGCCCTTTCGTGGTCGGGGGTGGGGGTGGCTGTGTTCCGTTTGTTTCCCGGCCTCTGTTGCGCCTACGGCTGCCCCTGGGTGTTGGTCGTCCAGGGCTTTGGGTATTGTTGTGCCCTGGGAGGGGGGTCTCTGTGACCTGGTGGTTGCGGTTGCGTCTCTTTTTCTTTAGGTCTGTGTCCCACTCCTGGTGTTCGTCTGGCAGTGGGTTCCCTGTCTCCATTGCTGTTTTTGTTTCAGTTTTGGGGGCTCGGATCCGTTGTTCCTGGCTTGTTGGTCCGGTCTGCTTTCCGACTGGTGGGTCCTGTCTGTCTTCCCTCTTGGTTTCTGGATTCCTTTCCGGGCTGTCCCCCTTTTTGGGCTGTTTTCACTCCGTTGTCCTTTGACCCGTGTTGCATTTGCCTTCTTCTTTGGGCGTCTGTCTCTTTTTTGTCTCTGGGCGCTGTTGTGCTGGTTCCGGTGGCGGAGCGGGGCCAAGGTTCCTCTTCCTCTTTTTTCTTGGTCCTGGCGCCCGTTGGTTCCTTTCTGCACGGTTCTGTGTCCCGGGGCATTATACCTTTGGTGCCGCTGGTCGGTTGTTCCCCTTGCGGTCGGCCATTCCCCTCTTCCTGGTGGGTGTTTTTTTTTTTTTTTTTTTTTTGGGCTTCCTTGGATTTGGGTGTTGTCTGTTTTTCACGTTTCATCCGTCTGGCTGGTCCGCGGTTCCTGCGGTTTGCTGTGGATGGGTTCCTTTCTCTGTTTCGGGTGTTGCCTTTCGGCCTCTCTACTGCTCCCCAGGTTTTTTCCGCGGTGCTGGCTCCTGCTGTGCAGGTGTTTTGCTGGTTGGCGGTTCCGCTCTGCTTGCATCTGTTGTTCTATGTTATGCAGGGTCAGGTCTGGTCCATACCTGGGTGAGTGACCGCCTGGGGGTGCTGTTGGCTTTTCCCTATGTGGCTTCTGTCCGGTTTCTGCTTCCACCCTCCTTGTGGCTGTTCTGGCGATGGTGGCGTTGTGGCCTTGCTCCGGTTACTGGGGTTCGTTGTGGTTCTGGCCATTTTTCTTCTGGTTCCTGTTCGGGGCCTTCGGTTTCTCTGGGCCTGTTTGTCACTTTGCAGGGGGCTGTTTTCACCCTCCAGCTCGGTTCTCTTCCCTGTTGGCTCTTTTGTGGGTCCTGCTGGGTCGCCCTTCTGCCCTTTGGGGTTGGTTGAGGTTCCAGGAGGTGGTGGCTGCCTCCACGGCTGTGGTTCCTTGGGTTTGCCTGTTCCTCCTGTCCTTGGTGTTTCTTCTGATTGGCTCCTTGGGTCCTTTTCCATGCAGGTTACATGGCTCTGGTTCCTCTCTCCCCATGTTCTGGTTCCTACTTTGGCCTGCTGGCTTTGCTCTCCCGACCTGGTGTTTGGGGTGCATTTTCAGCTCCCTTCTCTCCTCTTGTTGTCCTTGGACGCCTGTCCTTGGGGTTGGGCGCCACGTTGGGGTCCTTGGTGGCCACCGAGTTTTTTGATTCATGCTGGCCTTCCCGTGGCTATTTGCTGCTTGGGCCTTCTTGGGGGGACCAGTTGCATGTCTCTATTCGTGCTGGCTTCCATGTGTTGTTCCCACGACGCTATGGCTCATTGGTGTGTCTGGTGCCTCTGGTGGTTCGGGCCCCTGCGGCTCTCTCTGGGCCATGTCTCCTCCGTGGGCTTTGGGTTTGTGTTCGGGTCTGTCTGCGTTTTCGTTCGTAGACGCTGCTTGGGCCGTTTCCTCCTGTCCTCTGTTTTGTGCCCTCTGTGCTCGCTTCGGCGGCGCATTTTCTTTGTTTAGTTTGATTTGGTGTGGATTTGCTTGGCCCCTGCACATTTCTTTGACCTTCGGGCTTTCTGTGTGCCTTCCCTAATATTTCTCCTCCTGCATATTCAGGGGATGTAGGGGGGTGTGTGTAGGTGTCTGTATCATTGGCCTCTCTGTCTGTCTGATGTCACTTGCTTTTGACGGCCTGGCTCTTGTGCGGCTGTGGTTGGCGTCTTTGGGCTGTTCCTCTGTGGTAGCTCGTGGCATCCCGTTGTCACGTCGGCCTTCGACCCTTAGGTGCTGTGGTCGGCTTTGGGGTTCTTTTTTCTCTTTGTGTTCTTCCCATTGGGTAGTTCCTGTGCTGGGGGATCCTACCTCTGTGTTGGATTTTCTCGGGTCTATTTTTTTTACAGGGCCTTGCCCCTTCCGCTTTGTCTTCTCAGTGGGCGCCGGTTAGTGCTTGTCGGGGTCCTGGAGCCTCCTTGGTGGTTTTTGCCCCTTTTGGTGAGTCGGTTTCTTCTAGGCTTTAGGCTTTGTCAGCCGGTCTCTCCTGTACTCGTGTCTTCTTGGGTTTTTGCCTGCTGTTTGGGGGGGGTCTGATGTTGCCCCCTTTTGAGCTCTTGCTGGTAGCTGACTTGTTCTGGTTGTCTGTTACTGTGGCTTTTTTGCTGGCCATCACCTCTGCTCGTTGGTTGGGTGTGTTGGGTGCTTTGGGTGCTCTGCTCGTTTCTTTTCCCTGTTGGGAGTTCCTGCCGGATTGGGTTGGTTTGTGGCATGTTCCGGCCTTTCTGCCTGTGGGTTCTTCCCGTTTCCTTTGGCAGCTGGAGGTGTTTCTTCCTGTTTTGCCTGCTGGGGGGTCCCTTGTTCCCCCACCCTTGGTGGTTCGCTGGACTCTCCGGTTTTTCCCACCTTCGTTCCCTGGTGTTTTTCCGTTTTCTCCTGCCCTGTTTGTCTCCTGTGGAGGCCTGGCTTGGGGGATATGGGTTTCTGGTTCTGAGGTTGGTCAGTGGGTGCGTTTGGCGGTCTTCCTGCCTTTTCGGTCCTTTGGGTCCGCCTCCTCCGTCTCTGGTGCTGGGTCATTAAACACGTTCTGTGCCTGCTTCCTGGGCTGGGGCGGCAGGAGTTTTCTATCCGGGAGTTTGTTGGGCGGCCACCCGCTGTCCCGTCTCGTATTTCTGCTACCTTCTTGGCTTGTTGTTTTACATGCCCCTGCTGGCTGTCTTTCTGTTGTCATCTTGGACGTTGCTGTTCATTGATCTTTACTGATTTGTACTCTGCATGGATCCCTGGTGTCCTGCGTTTTTTTTGTTGGTTCTCTGCATGTGAGTTCTTCACGTTGTTAGGACTGGGACGGGGAGGACCCATGAGGGGGTAATGTCTTATTACTTACCGGTAATCTTCATTACCCCGATTAGGGTCCTCCCCGTCCCAGTCCTGTACCCTCCCGCCCTCCCGCTGTGTTTGTGTTGGAGTCTTGTTGATAACAGGCATGGCGGTAGGTGGGAGGGGCTTATGTAACCTTTGAATACTGGCGTTGTGATTGGCTGGGTGGAGGCAGGACTGCCTCACGTTGTTAGGACTGGGACGGGGAGGACCCTAATCGGGGTAATGAAGATTACCGGTAAGTAATAAGACATTTCTGTCCCATTTTACTTTTAGTCCTTTTAGGACTTTTGGTCCTTCTTTGAAGTAAGTTGTTCATTTCTGAGGTTCTGGTGTCAGGGGGGTCCCTTAAATCCTATAATTATATGTGTTAGGAGTGTGGGAGATAATAGTCAATGGGTAGCTAGTCCCTGCAGCTAGTCCACACCTGAGGTGGCCACATCCGGTGGTGTAAGTCACCTTTTCTACCTAGAACCCACTATTTCTGCTCTCCTAATGATGATATAATTAAATTTTAGGTGTACATATCAGGCTTCCCACACTAGAGGTGTGGCCAGCATTCCTGGGGATGTATGTCTCCTGCATAGCTAATTTTCTGCCTTGTCCAAGTGCAAGCACACCTGAGTAAAGGAAAGGGCTGTTTCCTCCTCAGGGGGTGTCCCAGATGCATATCAGAGGAAGTGCAGCCTTTAAAGCTCACCACTCTGATATGTCAATTTACTAGCCAGCTGGAGAGGAGGGAGATGTGAACTCCTTCCTGTCCAACTCCTGTGATTGAACACATTGCCTCCTGGAAGGAGGTCAGAATCCTGTCTTGGAGGCAGAAGCTGTGGGTAAGCGTGGGCTGGTCAGCCAGAGCACAGTAATGCTAGGGCAACCTGTGGAAAAGTAAATTTTGCCATGTTGTATGTGCCTACGTGTTCCCCACCTTATGTTATATGTGCATGATCGATATGCATGTATTCCCTTCTGATCGATTAAAGACGCAATTACAGTTGTGTCCATCTCTAGTATGCCAGTTTCCAGTCCTCGTGAAAGCAACGAATATTAGGCCTATGTAAACCTACGTTGCCACATTTCACAGTGTGCACGTTAATTCATTGAATTGTCCCCGTTTCTAGGCCTCAAAAGGGCCCGGACTCAGATTCAGCTCCTGTCTCCTGAACCCTCTCCGAGGAGCGATACAGCCCCCACCTGCATCCCTGACCCTTAGCTTACTTCATGTCTCGCCGGGCCCGGCCTGGCTCTGCCTCCCAGTCTGCCAAGAATATGTTATGTTTCTAGTTATCAGTCCAGCCCTCCTTCTCTGCATTCCTAAGCTACTGAATCGCATCAATAGTTTCCGTCATGGTCTAGCCTTTATGTCTCCATGTAAGAGACATACTGTATTAATATTCATAGAATATTCCTAGCACACACAACACATGTAGAATTATGCATGCACCAGTCTTAGTGTCTATTAGCCTTTGCCCTGATAACTTTTGGATTCTATCAACATGTACTCTAAACACTAGATACTAGATATGCTTGGGTACATGTCGCTCTGACACTCCAGACTTTAGTCTCCTCTTCTAGCGCAGAAGTCATAGCCCCAGTTCTCCCTGGTAACACGTCATTGCCCATTTGCGCGCACCACTAGGTTAGAGGTCCCAGCTGCTCAGGTAGCCCCCTCCATGTTTCCGCCCCGTTTATGACATATTCTGTTACGTTTGCATCACATGTCTATGTATACGCCCTGTACACGCCTTCTTGTTACATCATTTTGCCCTTATCTTTCGCGACTGTTACGAGTCACGCCTACTGCTACGCATACTGTATTGAATGTAATGTATTTGTTTAAGTATATATACTGTACACACATATTAAAAGTTAGCCTATTCCTTTTGTCCAGATCCTGCCCCCGACAGCTGTCTTCATTCCCTTCCCGTACAGGCTGTCCTGCTCCTGTCCTTTATGCCTATTAAAGCCTGTGACTCAAGATACCTCGAATCCTGACTCTTATTTATTGAGCTACCTGTTTATAGAGTATCCTGAAAAATAGAATCGGTAATTAATTATTTATTTACCACATAATGGCGCCCGAATAGGGACTTGCCCTTTCCCCACTCGCCGGAGAAGCCACGCAGGCCCCCTGATCCTCTGCAGCCGTGACGGAACCATACCGTGCACGTGCAGATATTTCTGCTTCAAGTATCCCTCAGGCCCACGGAGGAGACGGAGGTTGCGGTCCAGCGTCCAGACGAGGCGGTGAGGAACGCGGCGAGTCCCGACCAGAGCCCAAGCCGAGAGTCCAAGGTCCGAGGTATCCGGAGGCCCACCTGTAACTGAAGTCCGAAGTTCGTCCGTCCGTCGTCGTAGCAGTCCAGTCCAGTCCAGTCCGAGGCCTTCCGTTCTTGATGCCCGGTGAGTACCGTTGCTGGGGTAGTATCTAGACAGGGTCAATTAATTTGTCTCTGGTTCGTGGGTTTGGGTACGCAGATCCAACACGAAGTGTTCACCTAGGTGGACGCGGGTCCTGACGTGTCTCTTTATGGGACCGGTAAGTTTCGTGCTGTTTTAGCAGTACATCTAGTCATTCTAGTAAGTTTCTGTTCTCGAGAAAATTCATGTATTCTGTCCGAACTGTTATTATAAATGTTATTTCATGTGTTTTCAATGTCGTGGTATGAATGATTTGTTTTTTCAGTTATTATTGTGTTTATCGTGTATTGTATTGTGTCCAGACTCCAGCCTAAATTATGCCTCTGTTCTCGAAATTACGTCAGTTAAAAACTAGAAAAGGATTGCTAGAGGAAGCAGTTCCTGTCCCGCCTAGGGACAGTCCAGGTCATTTTATGTATCATAAGCATGGCTTAAGTGCCATATTATATCTAGACTCATGGGTGGAGTACACCAAGGAATTAGAAGAGAAATATAGATGGCCCGTATCAGGTACGTGGGATGCCGAGTGCATCATGCGAGTAGAAGAAGCATTATGGAAAAAGAAAGCCAGACAATCCCAGAAAGATGCCATCGAGTTATGGTGCAAAGAATCTCATAAAAGAACAGAAAAAGAAATCAGAAAAACAGAGTTAAGTAGGGAATCCTCAGAAACAGCCCAAGAAAGGGAATTAATCGAAATAGGTGAACGAGTTAAAGCCGAACAGTCAGACAGACAGAGAAATGCCCTTATTAAGGGTATGTATCCTCTTCTTGCCGAGGGCTTGCCAAAAGCAACCCCGGAAGCACCATGTAATTTTCCGCCGCCATTAGTTCCGATTAAGTTGCGTCACAAACCGACCGCAGCTGATATTTTTCTCTCGTCCTATTTGGACGACACAGTCCCAGAATATGCAAATCCTGCTCCGCCTGCTCCCGTTAATAATGTAATTCCTGTTCCTCCAGCCACCGGGGCACCCGTTGCAGCACCTGTTACGGTACCCCCGGTCCAGCCTACAGTACATGCACCCGCTACATCAGTCACTCCCCCAGCACGTACAGTACCCATCGACGCTTCTAGTCTAGGAGCCGCGTGGGGGGGAAGTCCTCCTGGAACCCCGCCGCAACACAAACGTCTGTCATTACTCGAGTTACATGCACGAGCGTTACAGCGTTCGCCCAAAAATCAGTCCGTTGCAGATATCAAGCGAGCGCTTACCGAATGCCGTTATGATCCAGTCCCAGGCGATGATGGTATGGTCCTGTACTCATTACGTATAAGACGGGTGACTGAATATTTGGACACCCTGCCGAATATGAAAGAATATCTAGACAGAATATATCGTTTCATCCGTACAGGAGCAGATCCAGGAAGTATTGGCGAAGCCATGGCTCAAAGAAAAGTCGAGACTCAGCTCATGCTATTAAAGTTTCTAATAAATTGTTTAATAAGGGAACAAGATTATCCGGATAAAGATCCGGAAGAAATGAAGGTCCTGACCAAGTGGAGTGACCATATAGCCGAGGGAAGACACAAGACACAGAACTGTATAGACAGTATGTACAAGAAAATCCGTAGGGAAATAATAAAGCTACACGAGAAACGAAAAGCAGCACAAGTAAGCGAGAAAGAAGACAACTCTTCTACTGAAGAGGTAGACGACGAGAATCCCACCAGAATAGCGTATGTAGGTAGAACTAGACTTCCCGACCGACATTCACGCCTAGAACACAAGAAAGTTTTTCCTCTTCCAGCACCAGAACAAGGTTCTCTTGAACAAGTATTTCAAGCTACCGATCACATTCTGAAATCACGAATCGGTTATAGTGAACTTAGTACCATGCATGAACAAGAACTAGCCCGATCAGCAGTCCGATGGACTACTGATTCTACCACTTTTCCAGACGAAATAGTGGCACAAATATTTCTGAAACTGCCCCCAGCCGAGCAACGACTGGTGGGTATGTATATGATCCAGCACCTCATTACACTGTATGAGGAACAGCATTCTGATCCAGGTCCGTTACATGATGTACTGAACGAGTTACTCCAGTGTAGATGGAGAGGTCTAGGTACCGATTTAATTAGTGTCATTCTAGAACAGCGCCACAAATATAGAACGTTTCTGAATCCGCATTTTGTTCATGTCTCACCTCCAGAAAGTAAATCATTTTACATAGATAGACAGCATCCGTTACGAGAAGTACACCCAGTTAGGACAACAGGTGGTGATCTAGAACGAGTATTTGTTTACACCCCCATTACAAAGATGGAACTCTTAGAGATGAAAAAGTTAATTCCCTGTCACGACAAAGATCCAGCAGGGTTCCATCGAGAATTAAAAGACATGCTCCGTATGGGAGAATACACGTATCCAGATATCATTAAAATGTTAAAGGTCCTGTTGCCCGCAGGGGTATATGAGAAACTCAAGGAAAAAGAATGGGAGGTGGGAGAGAAGAAGATAGATTGGGTAGCTCTAGAAGCTGAAGATACTTCACGAGTACCAGGTACCGGTCTTGGGGCTAAAGTTAAAGAATTGCCCGAGTTATTGATTCAGGTTTTGCCAAGGTTACTAGCCACGAAAAAGGAAGATTGGGATGCCATCTCAGCATGTAAACAGAAACAGGATGAAGACACTAGTGATTTTTATCCTAGATTTGAAAAATGTTTTATTATCAACAGTGGTTTGAAGACGAGTAGTGAATCGTACCCTCATCTTTTTGTTACCAAACTAGTCGAGAATTCAAGTCCACAAGTTAAAAATCGAGTATTGAAAGTTGAAAGTAGTTGGCAAGCTAATACTCCGTCCCAAATGCTACAGATGCTCCAGTATCACCAGAACAGAATCAGGGAAGAGCAGGAACACGAAAGGAGACGTATGAAAGATACGAAAATGAAAGTATTAGTTGCACAATCTGTTCCACAGGACAGTCAGAAGAGGGGACCGAATCAAGCCAGTCATCCTGCAGCTCCCGTTAAAGGGACTTGCAATTACTGTAAACAGCCAGGTCATTTTATAAACGAGTGTGCAGTTCTGAAACACAACATAGCTACTGGTAAGACTAAAGAAAGACCACGTCCGCCTAGACAAGAACAAGTTTCACAGACTTCTCAGTCACCACAGAATGCACAACAGACAGTTCCAGCACCGCAGCCTATCGCTGCAACACAGCATGTTACACAGCAGATGTACCAGTATGCCCAGTCAGAGTATCCAGAGTATCAACAGTATTCATGAAACAGCCTAGAGAGGGAGGTAGGCTTGCCTCTCATCGAGATACCTGTAGATCAAGAGGGTCCCTATGTACACAGTCAAGTATTAGGGAAAGACAGAAAGTTTTTGATTGATACAGGGGCAAGTAGGACTACTATCAGTCATGACGAGGTTCCAGGGGCTCCACTCTCAGGCTCTAAAAATGTTTCCCTTGGATTTTCAGGAAAGCCAATTGTTAATGAAATTTCAAAACCAGTTTCTCTAGAAGTTGGTCCATTGTCCCGAACTACTGATTTGTTACTTACGAAATCATGTCCAGAAAATGTGTTAGGCATTAAAACACTGAAAGAATTAGGTGCAGTAATTTGCTGTTCTCCAGAAGGAGTCCGATTGTTTTTGCGTGACTTTAAAGGTCACTATGTATTACGTGATTTTGATCCAAGATTACTGAATGTACCGCAGTATTTATGGGCGCGAGGTCCAACTGATGTAGGATGTATGGATATCACACCCCATCGTGTGACTCTCAAACAAGGTATAGTTTTGCCACGAATCAGACAGTACAGATTTCCACCTGAGGCTGTAGCAGCCTTATCCAAAATTATTGACGAGCTTATTGCTCAAGGAGTGGTTGTAGAAACTGACTCCAATGTATGTAATTCTCCTATCATTCCAGTCTTGAAACGTACTGATCCAAATGCACCTCCAGTATATCGATTAGTGATTGACCTTCGAGAGCTTAATAAATGTATCATACCGCAGTATCCAGTAGTCCCAGATATTTCATCCCTATTGACAGCCATTGATTCTGAAGCTACATTTTTCACAGTTATCGACCTCAAGAACGCGTTTTTCAGTGTCCCCATTCATCCAGACAGCCAGTACCTTTTCGGTTTTTGTTTAAATGGAAGGAGCTATAAATTCACACGAGCTCCTCAAGGTTTCACAGAAAGCCCTAGTATTTACAGTCAAGCACTTAAAATACAACTAGACAATATTCACATGCCAACTGACACTGCCCTGCTCCAGTATGTCGATGATCTACTGATTGAACGTGACTGCGAGCGTGCGTCACTTACAGTCCTGTATTTTCTGGCCGAGCAGGGGCACAAGGTGTCCCCTTCCAAATTACAATTCTGTGTCCAGCAAGTGATCTACTTAGGCCACTTACTGTCCAAGTGGGGTAGGCAGTTGACACCAGACCGTATCCAGTTAATAGCGAGTCTTCCACAGCCCAAGACACAGAAGGAGGTACGAGCTTTTATTGGCCTCACTTCTTACTGCAGACAATGGATTCCTCAGTATGCATTTCTAGCCAAACCACTGATACAGTTAACGACACAGGAGGCAGCCGTATCGACTGTCCTCCCTTGGACCCAGGAACATACACTTGTTTTTAATGAATTAAAGAAAGCCCTATGCCAAGCACCTGTTCTAGCTACACCGAACTACAGTAAGCCTTTTACACTTTTTGTCACAGAACGTGATGGTACTGCATTATCTGTTCTCACACAAGATCAAGCAGGCCAGTACAAGCCCTGTGCTTATTTTTCTAGCACATTAGATCCAGTAGCCCAGGCTCTGCCTGCGTGCCTCAAGTCAGTTGCAGCCACAGCTCTAGCTATCAGACAAAGTTATTCCATAGTATTAGGACACTCCCTGACAGTACAAGTTCCACACTCCGTGGAAGTTCTTTTAAACCGAACACAGACTCAGCACTTGACTATTGCACGTTTAACAGGTTATGAACTGACATTGTTCCAGCCACACATAGAAATCAGACGCTGCAACATTCTAAATCCTGCTACACTGTTACCGTCAGTTACTTCAAATCCTGCCACACATGACTGTGTGGAAGTTGTTAACACTATGACAAAGCCAAGACAAGTCCTGACAGACATTGCATTACCTAATCCCGACCTGACACTTTATGTGGATGGTTCATGTATGAGAACTAGTACAGGAGATCTAGTAGCCGCGTATGCAGTGACTACTGAAACCGAAGTTATAGAAACACATCGTATTGACACCCTGTCTGCTCAAGCAGCAGAGCTAGTCACTCTGGCCCAAGCCTGCATACGTGCCAAGAACCTGAAAGTAAACATATACACAGATTCACGTTACGCATTCGGAGTTGTACACGACTTCGGAGTGCTCTGGCAGGAGAGAGGTTTCATGACTTCTCATGGAACCAAGATTCAGCATGGTCTCCTCATTCAAGCTCTGTTAGATGCAATACATTTACCGACAGCTATTGCTATTATGAAGTGCAAAGCACATACGAAAGTTACTGACATCATTTCCCAAGGTAACGATCTAGCAGATCGAACAGCCAAGCTTACAGCTCAGACTCCAGACATTCCAGTTAACACGACACAGACATTCACTCTAGATCAGACTACCTGTATGACAGTTAAGGACCCTACACAAGATGTCATAGACATACAGTTACACGCTACCCCCGAAGAAATCAAGAAATGGTCCGAACAAGGAGGGGTCCAGACAGATCAGGGATGGTTTACGAAGGGAAAAGCCACATGGTTTCTCCCCGACTCTATGGTTCAAGTCATTATCAATACCGCACATAGTCCAGCACATCTAGGAGAAAAAGCTATGTTAGACAGTATTCAGAACCTTTGGTTCAACAAGCACTTACGAGCTGCAGCCAAGCAGAAAGTACGTACCTGTATGATATGTTGTCAATTCAATCCAGGTAAAAGTGTCCCGGTGGAACAAGGTGGATTCCAGCCTCCTGACCACCCATTTGAAGTCCTCCAGATGGATTATATTCAGATGGAGCGATGTCGAGGTTTCAAGTATGTCCTCGTAGTTGTATGCGCTTTGTCCAGGTGGACAGAAGCATATCCAGTTCCAGATTACACAGCCGCGACCACTGCCAGGCAGTTGGTTCGTGAATTCTTTCCCCGCTATGGACTCCCTAGGGTCGTGTATTCTGATAACGGCCAGCCATTCTCATCCGAGCTTATGAAACATGTTTCCCTTCTGTTAGGGTACCAGTGGAAGTTCCATTGTGTGCGCCATCCTGAAGCAGCCGGTCTCGTAGAGAGACATAATCAGACCCTGAAAATACGCATTGCAAAGATATGTAAAGAGAAAGGTGTAGACTGGCTAGTTGCCCTGCCAGTTGCTCTATTCTACATGAGGATGGTTGCACATTCCAGATCAGGTCTGTCCCCGTATGAGGTCGTATTTGGCCGCCCCCCAAACATGTGGGGTACACCTAGACCCCGCAGTATTACAGATGTTTCCAGTAATATGCTGACAGATTACCTAGCTTCCTTGATGTCTGCCCTACACTCTTGTCGTTCACAGGTTGCCGCCGCATTTCCAGACAACACCGAGGTGAAACCGCATGAAGTCATTCCAGGGGACCTCGTGTTGGTACGGAATTTTGATCGTTCAAGTCCGCTGGAGCCCCGTTGGAAGGAGCCCCGTCTCATCTTGTTAACAACAAGGACCGCCGTGAAGTTGGAGGGCAGGAAAGGATGGGTCCATCTGTCCCATATAAAGAAATTCCATGGAGTTCGTGAAAAGACTTTTGCAAAGGACTGCCTCATTCCTACAGACTGCCTAAAAACAGACTCTGAACTCAAAGTTCCTCTGTTAGAGAAAACTCCGCAGCAGGAGTATAAACTGAAACTCAGGTCTAGTAAAATAAGTCAGCCAGTTTAATTGTCTAAGTCCCTCTCGGGTGAAACGGTTAGACAGGTTCCTGACATGTATGAGATAGACCCCCATAGTGAGAGAGTTAGTCAAAACTCTATAAAATGTATCATTGTTCTAAGTTTTTTATTACTCTTGAGTCTTATGGTTACCTGCACAAGTTATGCTTTACATTTATGTTTTCCAATTTCACATGTAAATAAGTTTTCTAATGCTACAGTAGAGCACACATTTAGTGATCTGCCTCCTCACGAGCTATCCTATCGTCTTGCTATGCGAAATAATACATTTATCAGAATGTTACACTATTCACACCAGACCAGCAATGCCACTAATTGTTGGGTGTGTGGTCGACTCCCCCCTTTCCAGACACCGAAGGGAGTTCTGCCACTCTTTCCTTATCCATTTTCACATAATGGTTCGTGTGGAGCATGGTCCACTTTAACGTCATCCTCCAATGATATGTCCCTTCTGAATAGAACATGTTTTCCAGACAAGCAAGGTCCCTCCCATAGAACAGGGTTAGATCTAGAAAATGAAGTATATGATTTGGGTAATTATTCTTCGAATTTTATGGTCCTGAATGTTCAGTCTGATACTACTCCAGATTTGCCTGCTATTTCAGTACTACCAGTCAAAGGCGAATTATGTGTCAGAAAGAATGGTTCCGCACATGTAGGACATAGTGATTGTACTACTACTGTCGAGTATAGTGACAGTGGGAAATCTGTTTTTAAAGCCTCACGTCATTCTTATTTTGTTTGTGGTCAGACCGCATATGTTCGTCTGCCCCTCGATTGGGATGGAACATGTTACATTGCCTTCCTACTGCCACCAGTTTTTCTAGCCCCATCTGATTATCACAGAAACACACATCTAGTACACGTCAGACCTAGAAGGGAGATTGAGTCCCCAATTGTCGATCAAACTGAAACTACTCTAGAACAATATCAAGACTTCAATAAAGGTTTCTTCTTCTTTATAGGACCTGTCCAGAATAGTAAGTTAATCCGTAGGTTAACCAGAACCCTCAAAGCAGTAGTGAATTAGACTACTTCTGCTCTAGGTAACTTAACTGAAGAGCAATCTGCTATGAGATTTGTCGTGCTCCAAAATCGTCTCGTTCTTGACGTCATACTGGCCGATAGAGGAGGAGCATGTAGAGTCATCGGATCTAGTTGCTGCATTTTCATTCCTAATAACGCACCGTCTGTTTATTCAGCTATAACCAGACTTCACAAAATTGCCCATCAGTTACACCAGAATCCAGGCACCTGGACATGGTCCGGTTGGCTCTGGAGTATTATATCTGCCTGGGGATGGAAAGTATTGTCATTCCTAGGCATTGCAGTAATGATCATATTCAGTTGCTGCCTCTGTATACAATGTGGCCCTGCGATTTGCGGCATGTGTGCTACCTCTTGTATTCCTAGTCCTAAATCCCGTTCCAAGACAATTCGAGACGAGCAAATGATGCTATATGAAATGATAGATGGTATCATGAATATTGATGTTTCCTGATGGAAACGTAGGGCACAAGGAGGGAATGTGGTAAAGTAAATTTTGCCATGTTGTATGTGCCTACGTGTTCCCCACCTTATGTTATATGTGCATGATCGATATGCATGTATTCCCTTCTGATCGATTAAAGACGCAATTACAGTTGTGTCCATCTCTAGTATGCCAGTTTCCAGTCCTCGTGAAAGCAACGAATATTAGGCCTATGTAAACCTACGTTGCCACATTTCACAGTGTGCACGTTAATTCATTGAATTGTCCCCGTTTCTAGGCCTCAAAAGGGCCCGGACTCAGATTCAGCTCCTGTCTCCTGAACCCTCTCCGAGGAGCGATACAGCCCCCACCTGCATCCCTGACCCTTAGCTTACTTCATGTCTCGCCGGGCCCGGCCTGGCTCTGCCTCCCAGTCTGCCAAGAATATGTTATGTTTCTAGTTATCAGTCCAGCCCTCCTTCTCTGCATTCCTAAGCTACTGAATCGCATCAATAGTTTCCGTCATGGTCTAGCCTTTATGTCTCCATGTAAGAGACATACTGTATTAATATTCATAGAATATTCCTCGCACACGCAACACATGTAGAATTATGCATGCACCAGTCTTAGTGTCTATTAGCCTTTGCCCTGATAACTTTTGGATTCTATCAACATGTACTCTAAACACTAGATACTAGATATGCTTGGGTACATGTCGCTCTGACACTCCAGACTTTAGTCTCCTCTTCTAGCGCAGAAGTCATAGCCCCAGTTCTCCCTGGTAACACGTCATTGCCCATTTGCGTGCACCACTAGGTTAGAGGTCCCAGCTGCTCAGGTAGCCCCCTCCATGTTTCCGCCCCGTTTATGACATATTCTGTTACGTTTGCATCACATGTCTATGTATACGCCCTGTACACGCCTTCTTGTTACATCATTTTGCCCTTATCTTTCGCGACTGTTACGAGTCACGCCTACTGCTACGCCTACTGTATTGAATGTAATGTATTTGTTTAAGTATATATACTGTACACACATATTAAAAGTTAGCCTATTCCTTTTGTCCAGATCCTGCCCCCGACAGCTGTCTTCATTCCCTTCCCGTACAGGCTGTCCTGCTCCTGTCCTTTATGCCTATTAAAGCCTGTGACTCAAGATACCTCGAATCCTGACTCTTATTTATTGAGCTACCTGTTTATAGAGTATCCTGAAAAATAGAATCGGTAATTAATTATTTATTTACCACAAACCGCTAAGGTGCCCTCTGGGTGCATGCCATGTCACCCAGGGGACAAGAATGGTGTGAGGGACAAGAAGGCATCCCTCATCCAACCAAATGGGCAACACTATTATAGGGACATGTAGGCTTACACTAATATGTCCACACCTTCAATCTAATGCACCCTGTCTACTGGGCTGAAGAGGCCTACCATAGGGGTGTCATACATACATTAAAAGCAGTGTAGGTGACTGTGCCACACATGATGAGGGCACAGCCGGGTACAAGCAGTTTGCACTGCTCCTGCAGTCTGCAATGGTAGACCTGCTGTCGGTAGTTTGCATGGGTGACTCTGGGTGGCACAAAGCCATGCTGCAGCCCTGGGGACCTCTTTAACATCAATGCCTTGGGTACCCCCTGGAACCATATTCTATGGACTTATAAGGGGGTAATGCTTTTGCCAATTTGGGATTGCCAAGTCAAGCATAACAGTTTTAGGAGATAGCACAGAAACTGGGGTCTGGGCATCAGACTCCAGTGCACTATCAGAGTCATAACCATCAGCATTTAGAGCAAACACTCTGAGGGAGGGTGCCCATACAAAAAGGGACATATTTTCTGAAATACAAGTATATTACAGAGGTGTGTTTGAAGTTTACTTGCCTCTTGGCACAAAATGTCCATCTTTTGACATTGCACATTATGGCATTTAGTGTTTGTGTCTGTTACTGCTCTCTAGGATGCACACTGGCGTAACAAAAATTGAGGGGGCCTCCCTGCAAGGTAGGAAAAGGGGGCCCCTCCAGGTTCAATTAGGAGCTCTCTAGCCAGAGTGCAGTGCCGAGGGGGCCCCCTGGAGCCTTGGGCCCCCCCGCACTGTGGGGGCTGCAGGGGCCTGTGTTACGCCCCTGAGGATGCAGATGCCTAGTCTGACAGCACAATATATTGATTATCTAGAGAGTACACTGGATGCAGCTGTGCAGGTTTTGAATTTGGACCATCGTCTCACAGGAGCACAAGAGCAGCAAATGCATTTTTGTTCCTGCTGTCACATACAGCCATACTCCCAACAGTTAGAATACTTGGAAGCTTTTACATTTTTTAGGTAGTCAAATATTTACTTAAATGTGCATGCAGAAAAGTAATGTGCTCCATAATAAATTAGATCCTGGTAACGTCTTTCTGACACTAGAGATGCCTGATTCTGCCATATTCAGTGTTTGTTTAGGTGAGAAATACAGCAGAGTTTAACATAGGAAAAGGAATTTAATTTCATTCTTATGATTATCTTCAGGTGCTCAGCTTAATACTTTCTAGAACATGTGTATGATAGACTAAATTGAGTCAGAATAACATGCAAAACACCCACCAATTTCCACACTTCCAATATAAAACTCTGAAAGCCATACCATGAAAGGTGTAAAACAGATTGTTCACAATAGGTCCCTCATTACGATGCCGGTCGGACAAGCGTCTGACCGACATCGTAACGGGAATGGGACCGCGCGACAAGAAGTCGGACGTCTCACCCACCAATTACAATTTGACCACCAGCATGGTGGTCAGAAACATACCATTTACTATTGAGGCTTGTGCTGCCAGCCAGAAAAGTGCTGCAGCAGAAGCTGCAATAGTAAAGGGTATGTTTACAAACATCCATGCACTGTGTGCCAGGCACCATGTGGTGCCGGGCACAAGGGGTATGATGTTTGCGGGGCACCACATGTGCCCTCCCTTGGCCGATTGCAGAGGTCCACAGGTGACAGGGGCCCTGCAAGGGGCCCCCAAAGCCCCATTCCATCTGCCTTTACAAGGCAATCAGGCCGCTATGTAAAGGCAAAGGTAAAAGGGACCGCGTAAACCCTACGGCGGTACCTCCGCAGGCTCCACCCCCATTGTAGGGTATTACACTCCAACTGGCTCTCTGAGCCTGTTGGAGGCATCAGTTTGTCCCTCCGCCCTCTGCCTCCGACCTCCAGCATCATAATGGAGTGGTCAGGCCATGGCCTCAGAACGCAGATGGACTTCCACAGATGGTCTGTCAGTGGTGGTCCGACCAACATCGTAATCGGGCACTTGGTTTGAGACGGTGCTTTACCAATATTTTAGTCTGTGACTTCACTTGGGGTAACTTTACTAAAAGATTTTACTATGCGGTGCAGCAACCATAGTTGTTGCACGATGTTGCATAAAAGGGAGAGATCAAGACAGTGCCATATTTACAAAGGTATGGTGCTGTTGTACTCTCCACATGCGCTGGTGCACTTTAGGCTAGCTTGCGCACACCTGTGCACAGTTAAGCAAAGGTATGCTTGTGACATCTAGCATAGGCTTTGTACTGAAAGTGAAGTCTTCCAGTAAACCATTCTATCCATAAACATTGGTTAAAATGTTTCTACGTTTCTATGTGTGCTGCCAAGTGCAGCACACATGCAAATTTGGAAAAAGTTGTAGATAAGAAATCTTTTCGCCAACATTTCACCTATGGGTGCTTAGCTCTGTATACCTTTTTAGCATATGCAACTTTCTGTTAAAAACCATGGGTAACTGACAGACACTAGCACAAACAGCACATAAAGGTACTTTGCCTTTAGGAGTACCTTCCAGAGCAATACAATCCAAATTCAACACTTTGCTTCGGTTTGCGTTGCTTTTGTGACCAAACCTAGCCAAACGTTTTAGTAAATCTGGCCTTTGGTGTGCAGTTCATAGTAGGCCAGTTCACCAGTATAAATTGTTAAAGCAAATGCTGTAGAGCAAAAGATGAGCAGCTAAGCTGTAGAATCTGGGTGTGGATTTTAATTGGTCACTTCTTACTTTGTAAAAAAAAGTTTGCAAAAAAACCCTCATCACGTCCAGGTATTCTGATCTAAGACCCTACACTGCTGTTCCAATGTACCCAGTACTTGCCTGCATCCTGCAATGCATCCAGCAACAAATCAGTGCACTGGAGTATTTGCAAAACACATTTTTCATTTTAATAGGCCGTACTTTCCTCACTGGAGCATCGTCGTGTTTATTACATAAGCTAAACCTGATAACTTTGTGTAGGAGTCGGACAAATCACCTCTGAATCAGAATCAGAAAAAAACAGATACATAATCGAGAATCCACTTAATCAAATGAAGTCCTTGAGTTTACCAGAGCTGCAACGAATCGTCCAAATACAAATCAACAGAGGGCAGAATACTCTACACAAGGATAAGGCTGAGAGCTGCCAGAATAACCCCTGTGTGAGAAATTCATCAATAGAAAAAGAAGCAGAACAAAAGTCGAACAAATGCCATTCATCAGATGATGGATTTTGAGCAGCATAATAATATTAATATAATGACTGCAAAATTGCCCCTTAGAAGTTATGCACTTAACAGGTTATATTTTCTGAAGGTAATAAAGGCACACATTTATCAGAAGAATATTGCTCCCAGAACTACCGGAAATTATACAAAACTGGAGGAAGGAAGGCTCAGGAGTAACATTAGAAAACACATATTTTCTTTTTTAACAAAAGAGTTGTGAAATAATGGAACTAGAAATAGGAAGTGGGAGGTAAACAAGTTTGTTAAAGAAATACTGGCATTAGCCATGAAAAGAGTAGTTCAGCATTACTAAGGATAAAGCTGGAGACGTAGGGACTTATTTTTGAGAAGTGACGCATCGCTGTGTCAAAACAGCGATGCGTCACTTCTCAGTGCGCCCATCTTGCGGCATGATGGATGCGTCATATTAACTGTATGATGCATCATTTCGCAAGAAGTTACAGATATGTCAGTATTTCCAACGTATCTGTAGGCGCAAAAGTGACGCTTTGCTTGGTGGGGCGTGTATGAAAACAGACGCAACTCCAGCAATGTGTTCTTTCATATGGGACAAGCCCCATGTTCAAGGGCCTGCGTCAGTCTTACGCCTGCCAGGAGGCAGGCGTAAGGTTTTGACGCACTAGCATCCTATTAGTGGCGCAGTGAAATATGATATATTTCACGGGGCCACTTCTAAGAGGCTTTTTGCGGGGGTACGCCCACTCTGCATACATTATACCTGGCACAGGTATAATGTAGCGCAGGGCATTACAAAGTGGTGCATCTGCGTCACTTTGTAAATAGGGCACAACGTGGTGCATTTTTTACGCTGTCGGGGCATAAAAGTGAAACAAGGGCTCAAAAATAAGTCCCATAGTTTGTAGAAGTCAAGTGCTGGAAAATCATGCCATCAGATTGGCAGTACCCATAGATTCCTCATGCTTTCAGTTTCTACGCTTTAATGTTTTAGGATCATAGTTACTCTCGCTACTCCTTGGAGCATAAAAGATAACAGTTCATTAAAAAAAGTTTGAATTGGCTAAAATGATTGTTAGGATGCATACTTATTCCTACTGACACGAAAATAAGTTTTGTATTGAGTGATTTAGGAAAAAAACTTTTTTTTTGGACAATGATGACTAGGAAGAAGGGTCCCTACTTGGACAAAGTTGCAAACCCTTGTCAGCTAGAGACCCCCATTTCTAACAGGGAGGAATGCACTGTACTTAACATTGTATGGCACATTCCTGTCGTTTTCCAGCGCTGGTGCACCATGTGCTGCCTAGCGCCAATGAAGGCGCCCTTGCACCATGGTGCACGGTGCCTGTGTTGTTTGCAGGATTGTTTTTGTGAAGGAAGGGGCAACTACTTGCAAAAAACAATCCCCTGAGACATTTTCCTCTTTCTGTGTGTGCTGCAGAACACAGCATTCATAGAAATAGGAAAAAAAGAGGAGTTTTTGCACTTTCCAGGTCAACCACATATGGTAAATATGGGAATGCATCAAAATCAATGGATTTCGTGTGGGAATACTCACACTCCAATCATGGAATGCCTCAGTGGGGCACATTAATGCAATGCAGCGATTTGTGCTGCGTTGTATTACCATGGATTTATCAAGCCACTGATAAATCTCATCACAAAGAGTTGTGTCGCTATTGCACCCCATTGCTGGTGCAAAAGCAACAGAACTATAGATAAATATGGCCTCTGAAAGTTCCCTCTCTGTGTACTATTTGGATGAAGCACTACATTTGAAACACTTTAATTAATGGGTAACAAGGGAGAATACTAGTTAGTGTTTGTCAGCCTCTACTTTCTTTAAGGGCGATATTTGCAGACTTTTTTCCGTTCTCTGAATTGTTTATGTTTACTGTTTTTAGCAAATTAGGCAATCAATTATAGGGAAACATTACACCCACAGGTAAATATCAGCATTATAATACACATACATGTTAGCCCATGCCTGTATTTAGGGAAATCTGAACCTGTTTTTTAACTTCCCATGTTGTCTATCTGCTCGGCTGTTGTACTGGAAAGCATGAAAGACAGCATGTAGAGTCAGTCACAAGAAGCATATTTTTCTGCTTTTAAAAATAAAAACAGAGAGTAAACACATTGTTTTCTGACTGTATTTATGTGTAAAAATCAGTAAAAAAGGAAAGCTGGGAGCCTTAACCAAGATCTATGTTTCAAGTTTATCCTTGGAAGTGTCATTAACTCCAATCTATGTTCTGAGTGTTTTCTTAGGCGTGCCAGTAACTCCAATCTGTATTTGTTTCCTTGCTGGGTTTCTGAAAGAGAATGTAAGTTTATGCTACTGAAGTTATTGCAAATCTATTGTTGAGAGGCCTGAAGTGATTTCATGGTTAATTGCCTCATCCTGTTATATTTAGTGCATTGCATTTTCACAAAATCAGAGGTCATGGTCCAGTGCACATCTACCTAGCAGACTCAAATGGTCTTCAGTTAATGTTGTGCAGCACAGTTGCTGACTGAAACCGATACCACAAGTGTCTCTTTTCTTATTTTGTCCCAATCCCCCTTTTGCTGGGTCTCAGGGTGTGACTAGGGTTTGCTACTCGACATGCCCTGTCTTCAGAAGGGAAAGTAGGTCAGGCAGCAGCTCCAGTGTCATCTCCGTGGTTGGAACCAGGTGAGTGCATTCCCAAATGCCAAGCCCTGTATGCTTCCATCGCTCAGATGATATGGATGACTAGATAGACGTTAGGATCTGATTAGGCCTTGTCCGAAGACACCCGGAAAGTCTTAGATCTAGCGAGATCCTTAGGAGAGGTTTGGCACAAAGCTCAGACCTTACAACATGAAAATCCGTCCTTTGGGGATGGGCTCAGGTGGCATCGCCCTCATTATTTGCCATGGTCATCAGAGCGGTAGGGGCACAGGCGGTTCATAGCAGTTCTGTCCCGTCTTGCAGCCATCACTCTTTGGCGATCTGGGAAATCGAGTAAATGTCTCTGCTAACGGAGGTGCTAATCCTGTTCATGTCACAGTTATCACTCCAGTTCCAGTGCGTTTGGCCCCACCCAAATGTTTTTGGGGGGATAGGAATACGTTTAATGCCTTCTGGAGTCAGTGCCAGTTACATTCCCTTTGTAACCAGGAGTCTTCACCTATGATACTGTCAGAATTTCTTTTATCATATTCTATCTTGGGGAGACAGCTGACAACTTGGCTATCCTACTACCTGAAATGAACAACCGCGCTTTACATGATTTCCAAAGGTTTAGAGAGATGATGCCCTTTCTCTTTGCTAAGCACACCTTTGTCCAGGCCAGTTATAATGAGTTGTTAAACATACATCAGGGTTCTAAGGATCTCCTTACGTGTATTACTGTCATTTGTAAGTTAGTTACGGAGACCCAGTGGCCTGAATAAAAAAGAACTTCCCTCTTTTATAGAGGGTTGAGGGATGAATTAAAGGATTCGCTGGCACACATTGCAGATTTACCCTCAGATTGTTCTGAATTCATTGATTTAGTTGTCTGGTTGACCATAGGTTAAATGAATGAAAGAAAGACTACTTATAGAGTTAAACCAGACTGTAGAAGAGTCTCAGAAACCAGGACAGTCCACCATGTACTCTAAACTGGACTTGCGCGGTGCTTATCACCTGGTCTGCTTTAAAGAAGGTGATGAGTGGAAGACTGCCTTTTGAACAAAGTTTGGACTTTTTTTAATATACAGTCATGCCTTTTGGGTGTGTAGTCAGGGCCAGCTTTAACACTGGTGGCGTCCTGTGTGAGAAATGGTTTATGGTGCCCCCTCTATGACCATCTCTGTCACAGATTCTCTCACTTAGCACACTTTAACAGTGACCCTCAAGTCTCCTTAACAACGGTCTCTCAGATTCATTTAGTTTTACAGCACCACTCATACCAATGTAAGGTGTCAGAACACTTTACATCACACACACATTGAACAGAGACAATCTTATGTTTTTAAAGTAGTGCATAGGAAATTTTACATCAGAAAGGACCACAAGGTGCAGTGTAGGAGTGACATGTCATCGATACTGGTGGGCAATACAGTTTAAGAGTCCTTATTCTGGAAAAGCACAAATCCAGAATTTAAAACATAACATAATTGTTAGGGGTTCTCTTTAATAATAAGAATCGTTTTCTACCCAAATGAACCCTTTTCGCAAGGTTAGGATAATGAAAGACTGGGCAAAAAAAACATAACATGTACATTGTAGTTTGCATCAAGCTCTTTGATGAGAGTTAATAGCTCAATGTTCTATATCAGGATTTTCACTTATTAACAACAAGTAACAAAAGGAGCTCTCTTACAGAAAGGCTGTATGTCATTACATCGCATACTAATACCACGCATGCCATTACAACGAGGGTATTACTACGCGATGTCAATGACATCGCATACCATTACATCGCATACTTTTACCACGAGTATGCCTTTACCACGCATGCCATTACAACGCAAAGGCATGCGTGGTAAAGCTATACTCGTGTTAAAAGTATGCAAGGTAAGTGACAACCATACCCCTACACCTACACGACACACTACTTCCACCCCTACACTACCCCTAACCCAAAACACTACCACACTACTACACTACCAACACTACTCCCACCCCCTACACTACCCTAAAACCTAAAACACTACTACACTACAACAGTACCCACACTACTGCCACCCTTACCCTACCCTAAACCCTAAACCACTACTACACTACCCACACTACTCCCAACCCTACACTACCCTAAACCCTAAAACACTACTACGCTACCCACACTACTCCCACCCCTACACTACCCCAACCTCAAAACACTACCACACTACTACACTACCCACACTACTCTCACCCCTACACTACCCTAAACCCTAAAACACTACTACGCTACACACACTACTCCCACCCCTACACTACCCCAACCCCAAAACACTACCACACTACTACACTACCAACACTACTCCCACCCCCTACACTACCCTAAAACCTAAAACACTACTACACTACAACAGTACCCACACTACTGCCACCCTTACCCTACCCTAAACCCTAAACCACTACTACACTACCCACACTACTCCCAACCCTACACTACCCTAAACCCTAAAACACTACTACGCTACCCACACTACTCCCACCCCTACACTACCCCAACCTCAAAACACTACCACACTACTACACTACCCACACTACTCTCACCCCTACACTACCCTAAACCCTAAAACACTTCTACGCTACCCACACTACTCCCACCCCTGCACTACCCTAAACCCTAAAACACTACTACGCTACCCACACTACTCCCACCCCTACACTACCCTAAACCCTAAAACACTACTATGCTACCCACACTAGTCCCACCCATAAACTACCCTAAACCCTTACACACTACTATGCTACCCACACTACTCCCACCACTACACTACTCCAACCCAAAAACACTACCACACTACTACACTACCCACACTACTCCCACCCGCCTACACTACCCTAAACCCTAAAACACTATTACGCTACCCACACTACTCCCACCCCTATACTACCCTAAACCCTAAAACACTACTACGCAACCCACACTACTCCCACCCCTACACTACCCTAAACCCTATAACACTACTACGCTTCCCACACTACTCCCACCCCTACACTACCCCAACCCAAAAACACTACCACACTACTACACTACCCACACTACTCCCACCCCTGCACTACCCTAAACCCTAAAACACTACTAAGCTACCCACACTACTTCCACCCCTACACTACCCCAACCCAAAAACACTACCACACTACTACACTACCCACACTACTCCCACCCCTGCACTACCCTAAACCCTAAAACACTACTAAGCTACCCACACTACTACCACCCCTACACTACCCCAACCCAAAAACACTACCACACTACTACACTACCCACACTACTCCCACCCCTACACTACCCTAAACCCTAAAACACTACTACGCTACCCACACTACTCCCACCCCTACACTACCCTAAACCCTAAAACACTACTACACTACCCCCACTACTCCCACCCCTACACTACCCTAAACCCTAAAACACTACTATGCTACCCACGCTACTCCAACCCCTACACTACCCTAAACCCTACAACACTACTACGCTACCCACACTACTCCCACCCCTACACTACCCTAAACCCTACAACACTACTACGCTACCCACACTACTCCCACCCCTACACTACCCCAACCCAAAAAAACTACCACACTACTACACTACCCACACTACTCCCACCCCCTACGCTACCCTAAACCCTAAAACACTACACTACATAAACATTACACTACCCTCCCTAATACACTACACTAAACAAACACAACACCACAACACACACTAAAACATTAAAAAACACTACATTTAAACTACCCTAAACCCTACAAAAGTAACCCCCACCCCATGCACAAACCCCCTTACCTCTCTCCTCTCCAGCATCGCCGTGGGATCCTGCTTCCTCCTTCCTGCTTGCTTCACGTCGGTGTGAGGAAACAGCCTAAGTTTCCTCACAACGACGTGGATAGCCACTCCCGCCGCCGCCATTACACATTACATCGCATGCGTTGTAAAAGCACATGCGATGTAATGGTATGCGTGGTTTTACCACGCGTTGTAACATCGCATGTGTTGTAATGCATGCGATGTAAAAGCAACGCGTGGTAAAACCCGCGTTGTAATGGTTGTTCCCCTACAGAAGTAACCCACTGACCTGTTTACATTATATGCACTTTGTTAAATGCATAGTACACGTCTTAGCAGCTGGCATGTTAACACTCTGTGCTACCTTACAATTTGTCCAAACTTCCACTAGGCAAACCTCCGGTCTCTTTCCAGAAAGACGATTAATCACCGGAGTTATCTTCACATTTAAATTGATGCCTGAAAATTGCTGGAGGCCAGGAAAGTGGCAGCAGAAAAATGAGAATATACTTGCAAAAATGACGCCCTCACCCCAAGTCAGCACCCAGTGCAGTGGCACCGATCGCACCGCCCTAGAGCTGGCCCTGTGTGTAGTGCCCCAGTGGCTTTCCAGTACTTATAAATGAGGCATTGCATGCAGATCGGGGGCTTTTGTGGTGCCCTAACCACAGAGGAAAAAGAACGTAGAAAGAAATGTAATCTGTGCTTATACTGTGATAAAGCAGGGCATTTTGCTAGAGAATGTTCTGCCAAACTTAAGGAATTCAGAAGGCTAGGTCCTTGACATCAGAATTGGTGCAGGAAAACTAGAGAGGAAAACTGGGGAGAGGATGTGGCATAATGTCTGAAACAGTCAACCTTGAAGCTGGGGAACCGGGTTCGAGTCTCAGAAGGGATGCCCAACATACTGTGATTCTGGGCAAATATCGTAATCTCCTCGTGCCTAACAAAATGAATGTGTCCGTCTGTAAGGCAATTGGTGCTCATGTAAAGCGCTTTGATACCTTCTGGTCTAGTTTGCCCTATATATAACAAAACAAAAAAGGAGTGTCCGGCTGACACAGGGGTCAATTAGTTTGGTGTGGTCCTTGAACCGACCCCCATTACCTGGCTAATACTGCACCTAAGGTTCCACAATGCTTAATGAATTCCGTAGCCTGTATCAGCTATCCCCATAAGAAGCAAGTCCTGCCCATGCTCGGAGCTACAGGAAATGTCTTAGACTTAGCCTGGGGCAGTTCTTAACACATCCCAATGGTTAGGAAAAAGGTACCAGAACATGTTAAAGCTGTGAGGGGCTCCGAGCTCTATTCTGGGATGAACGCATATGAGAACATGCTCTTTTTGCTGAGTTGGTCAAATGTATGTTCAATACCCATTCGGTTGAGTTTCTGGGATATATCTTATCCCCAGAGAGGGTTACTATGTGTTAAAGAAAGGTTCAGGCAAATCTAGATTGGCCAGCCCCGTTCACAGCAAAGTAAGTGCAGAGACTCTTGGGTTTCTCAAACTTTTACCACTGATTTATCACACACTTTTCTAGCATTGTAGGTCCCATCACCAGACTTTTATGGAAGAAGGTACCTTTTGAGTGATCCAGCCACGGCCCATGCAGGTAAAAGTGTGGGGCGGTGGGGCCCGGGTGTCATTGTCCGAAAACCCTCCCCCCCCACCTGGCCCCACCTCTCTTACCTGCAAGGGCCGCGGCTGGAGTGATCCCATTAGACAAACTGTTAGACTTGGCTTTTTCAGCGGGTTTACACCCAAAATTTTTGCTTTTTTACCTCCTGTTTTTGACCCTGTTTTTATTTTTTTAGGACTCTGGGTACTTTACCACTGCTATGCAGTGATAAATTGCTCTCTATGTAAATTGTTCTGATGGATTGGTATTTCCATAATTGGCTTATTTGATTTACTCCCAAGTTCCTAGTACAGTTCACTGTGTGCCAGGGCCTATGAATCAAATGCTGCTAGTGAGCCTGCAGCACTGATTATGCCAACCATATGAGCATCCTTTCAAAGGGTTCTCAGATCTGCCTTTGCAGTGTCTGTGCACAGTTTTTACTGTCATGTCGACCTGGCAAGTGCACCCACTTGTCAGGCCCTAACCTTAACTTTTATTACATCTGAGTCACCCCTAAGGTAGGCCCAAGGAACCGCTGTGGGCAGGGTGAAGTGTATGTGAAAGGTAGGACATGTACTGTTGTGTGTAACATCTACTGATAGTGAAATACAGTGTATTTCGTTTGTTACTATTGAAGGGTGTCTGCCCCATAGGATAGAATGGAAGGAACTTTGTGACATCTTTCAAGTATAACTTCCCATTGGAACGAGATCTTGAAATGGAGTTTAGTATGCCTGAACTAAGAATGTAAAAATGGGAGGAGCTACGTGCGGATCCAAGATGGACGCGTGAGCAGAGGGTTCCCGAGACCCCTTCCGCCACCCTTATCTATCCTGACACAGATCCTTGTCCTTAGACGACGGGTGCTTTTCGTTGATGCCCTGCTGATATCGAAAGCTTCTTCCAGAATTCGATTTGGCCGCCGGGAACTGGACTTGTTGCACTCCATAATCTGAGGCCTATGGCAGTGGCCATCCAGGGGCTCGAGTTCCCGAGGTGCCCAGGTGGCAATTGAACAACAACGGCTGGAGAGACGCCTCCGCTGCCCCTGTGGTACTTTCGGTTTCGATTTCGGTCATTGTTGATGCCGACTCATTGCTGGTAGATACTGCTGCCCTGCTCTAGTCGCAGACTCTCATTCGGCTGTCGTTCCTCAACCTCTCGATTCCTTCAGTTTGCCATAGGGGGAATCATTCTCACTAGATCTCGGAAGACCCTTTGGAGCTCGTCGACCATTATGACGGGCAGGACGGACCCCGAGAGGCGCAACACCAGAGGCCCGAATCGAGGGGGAGCCGCTCAGACCCAGACTATAGACCGCTTTACTCGCCCGAAGGGATCCCCGGGTGGATCGAGCAAGTCCCCCGGAGAGGCTGGTGACGGTACCCCTGTGAATGAGGAGCCGACTTTGGCAGATGTTATGGGCGCCATTGCCAATATCCAGACTGCGATGGGGTAGCAATATGAAACTCTTGCTACTAAGTTGGATACGGTTGCGATTGAGGTCAACCTTATCAGGACAGACCTGGGGAAAACCAATGAACGGGTAAAATCTTTGGATGTGAAGACGGCCAGCCTAATTACAGATGTCTCAGATCTTCAGACCGATGTCCGTGATCTTCACATGGCCAGGGACTCGTTTGCCCGTCGGCTGGATGATTTCGAGAGCCGGGCCAGACGCAATAATGTCCGCATCGTGGGCGTTCCAGAGACTTCCACGGAAGTCCCGATGTAGTGTAGTTCCTATTATCCCAATAGGCTCTGCGCATTGGAATAATACCTTCAATAGTATAGGCCTAGACCAGATGTTAACTAGGTCTTCTATTGTCGATATTAGACTTAAAGTTTTGGGTTTGCCAGCTAGCTCAGAGTTCACTAGAAACTTTCTCGAATAGGCAAGGAGGAGTTGAACCTCCCTGGATAGACAAGAAGGGATTTAGTTTCTGACAACCATAGAACATGACAACTTTGCTCTCCCCTAATCAAGAGTGTATCTCTAGAGTCGTGTGAAAACAAAAGACAACTTATTTTACTCAGTCAGTACGTGCATTCTTAGTTTCACCAGATTGTAGAGAAAAGGAAGAGACGGGCGTGTTCAATAAAAAGATGGTATTTATTGATCAGTCTCTTTTCTCATACAAGAGAAATGAATCGATATTATCGCAATACTTATGGTTAAGTAAAGTGCATACAATAAAAGCAGAAGTATAAAATAATACTGTAAAAACATTTATATGGTTTCTAAGCCATAAGGTGGTTTAAAATGGATAAAATAGATACATACACATATACATTTGACTAATCGTACTGAACTGGTGTTTCTAACTACGCCTACCCCAGTGTACCTGACCTAAGCCTAATACGTGGGCGGGAATAGAAAGTAGCAGTTTAAGTTAAGTTTGTTTTGCCAAGTGACTGACTCAAGAATTCTCTGCAAGGGGTTATTCAGTTCTGTACCTGGAATTTAGGATGAATGAGGGATGGTATCTCTCGTCTCTGGTCTCGATATTCCAAGCTGCCTGCGAGGGCTGCTCGGAAGCGCCGGAGCTGGATTTCTCGGCAGGAGAAAGCAGCGTCTCGTTCTCAGCGCGTCAGGAAGGCGGGGCTGCGCCAGCGGGGTCTGCTCTGCTCTGGGCTTCGGCAAGTCTGGCTGCTCCGATCTCGTCACCACCGCGTGTGTTTGCTTAAGGCAATACCGGTAATATTTATACCTGTAAGGTGCCAAGATTGACGTAAGGATGGACATAGATACGTCAATAAGGATGTCATACGAGCTGGTCATTAGCACATTCTTTTGCTGAAGTTCTCGGTGAAATCAAAACAATGGCCGCAGGGTTTTTCCCAGGTTGTCATAGGTTTGATTTGTTTTGAGAACTCCGTATGCCTTATCAGGGGCTGGAGGAATATTGCTTGTCTAATTAGATGGCAAGCGTTATGACCTAATCAGATAACACGTTCCTGTGCCGTGGTGTGGCTTAATCAGATAACGGTTTCTGCATCATGGGATGGCTGCTAGTTAACTTGTTAACCAGAACAGGGTCAGGAATAGGGGGTCGATACAGAACCTATAGGAATACATCACACCCACTCCACGCTAACTATGGCCATATTTACGAATCTAGGCATAGTAAAACATACTGTAGAGTATCGTGTATACCTTACCACCCCAAAATACACATAATGCATTTCGAAATTATCTAATATACGGAAAAAGCAGTCATATGTATTATATGCACTCACGCTGTAGAATAATGCTAAAGTAATCACGCATATGTATACACTATTGTTAAGTTGTATATGAGAATTTACACATGAAATGGCTCTTAATGCAGAAAAAAAGTTCGAGACCATTTCATCACAGAATAAACATAATTATGAACATACCAGCGGGCAGCTAATGTCTATAAAGTTTCTAAAAATAGAAATTTTAGTTCTCTAAGAATAGTTCTTACTTTAAGCAGATGATTAGTGTCCCGAAAAAATCGTAAAAATATTTTGGGGCTGCCGAAAAATTTGCTGTCCGTGAACTGGAGGGAAAATTGTTCATGTAATTTTATCATTAACGTTGAAGGCCAAATTCAGGGTGTTTGGAACGCCGTGTGCTAGCTTGCTCAAAATTCTCTATTTCTGCTCTGGTGAGAACATCATATCATTTAGACTGTCGAAAAAGCTGTCAACAGCTTCCTGGGAGAGTTCCACTAACTCGGAAAAAGGTGTAACCATGCATTCGTGCGCATGATTGTCTCCATTGACGTTTTGATTAGGATTACTGACAGAAGGTCGTACCTGATCGATGCTGCTTTCATCTTGAACTTCACTACTCCTTAATCGTAGTGGTGAAGTTTCCACGAATGCCGTCATCAGGATTGGTAGCCGTTGAGGGCAGCACAAAGCATGAGCCGTTATTGGACTCAACAATGTTTCTGCATCCATTGGCGCATCTGATTGTAGCGTCAGACAGGTGTCCAACACACATTCTTCTCCGCACAGCAAGCACCTTAATACAGGTAAAACACATCGATGCCATATTGGTCGAAATGACAGAAACCAAGTCATGTTCAGGTCTCTAAGCCGGGAAAGTCCCAGGATTTTTGATATCCGGTCCCGGTATCCAATGGCTCGGATTGTTTCTTCCCTTGTCGCAGGTGTTTTGTCTGTGACATGGTTTGCCATAACGAAATATAAGGACTAAGAATAGGATTCCTGCAATTAGTCCCAAAATGAGGGGAAGTCCGCCAAAAATCGAATGGACGAAATCTGGAAAAATACCCAGTATGGCTTTGAATGGTGTTAATGCCATTGAAAATACTGTCTTAAATACTTTTGAGACTCCACTGGTATCAGAAATATTTAAGATTTCATTCAGGATTTCCGCGAAATGTATGGGGGAATTAGTTGATAACAATGAGTGAATCTCTGCAGTCGTCCTTGCGACTAGGAGATCATACGTTTCTTTTGATGACGTGAGCCTGGTCGGCGTCTGAAGAAGCACTGTTTTCATTCTGCTTAAAGTATCTATTCGAATAGAAGTAATTTTCAAGTTAGGCCATGCCCTTGCCTCCCTGTCTGGAAAGGAGCTGGGGAACAATAAGCGTCCACAGCACTTGACCTTCGCAGTCGTAGTTACGAGATAAGGAGTCCCGGGCATAAGACTACAACATCTGCGGTCCACAATTAGAATGTAACTCCCATTATAGAGTCTTTGAAAAAATGGTTCTATCTCTGTTGCAGGTGTGCCTAGCTGGTGACATGAAAGGTTATTTGAGTTCCCTTCACAGGCTCCATGCAAACTAATTCCATTACACAGAAGTGTACCGCTTAGTGACATCGCACAATTATTGCCACTAAGAAACACTTTCTGTCCTTTATTACTGACACATGCATGTGAATAGGGCAAATTCCATGTTGTCTTAATGTACCCTTTTCCCAATTTTTCGTACATGCCAGCCTGTATATATTTTTGGCAGTATTGAAACCTGAAGGTTGATATTGGAATATTAATTATCCCATGTATTATCGATTCACTGACAGGTCGTTCTGACATTGTCACTGGTAATCTATCGAGTTTCTCAATGCTCAGGATTGTATAATCAGCACCCTTTTGTGCCATACTGTCGTGTATTTCTATAGGTTCTGAATCGATCCCCCTATTCCTGACCCTATTCTGGTTAAGCTACCTAGCTAGTTAACTAACAGTCAGCCCATGAGGCAAGAAATTCCCCATGATGCAGATACCGTTATCTGACGCAGTCACACTACGGCACAGGAACGTGTTATCTGATTAGGTCATAACGCTTGAGATCTAATTAGACAAGCGATATTCCTCCAGCCCCTGATAAGGCATACGACGTTCTCATAACAAATCAAACCTATGACAACCTGGATAATCCGTGCGGCCATTGTTTTGATTTCACAGAGAACTTTAGTAAAGAATGAGCTAACGAGCAAGTCGTATGACATCTTTATTGACGTACCTATGTCCATCCTTACGTCAATCCCGGCACCTTTAAGGTATAAATATTGCCGACCTTGCCCTATGCAAACACACGCGTGGTGACAAGACGGAGCAGCCATACTTGCCGAAGCCGAGAGCAGAAGCAGACCCCGCAGGCAGCAGCCCCGCCTTCCTGACGCGCTGAGAGACGCGCTGCTATCTCAAGCCGAGAGACCCAGCACCGGCGCTTCTGGGCAGCCCTCGCAGGCAGCCTGGAATATCGAGAGCAGAGAAAGAGATACCATTCCTCATTCATCCTAAATTCCAGGTACAGAACTGAATAACCCCTCCTAGAGAATTCTTTAGTTATTCACTTGGCAAAAACAAACTTAAACTAAACTGTAACTTTCTATTCCCGCCCACGCATTAGACTTAGGTCAGGTACACGGGGTAGGCGTATTTAGAAACACCAGTTGAGTACGTTTAGTCAAATGTATATGTGTATGTAAATATATTTTAATCATTTTAAACATCATATGGCTCAGAAACCATATCAATGTTTTTACAGTATTATTTTATACTATTGCTTCTAATGTATGCACTTTACTTAACTATAAGTATTGCAATAATATCGATCCATTTCTCTTGTACGAGAAAAGAGACTGATCAATAAATAACATCTTTTATTGAACACGCCCGTCTCTTCCTTTTCTCTACATTCTGATGAGACTAAGAATGCACGTACTGACTGAGTAAAATAATTGCCTTGTGCTCACACGACTCTCGAGATTGACTCTTGATTAGGGGAGAGCAAAGTTGTCATGTTCTATGGTTGTCAGAAACTAAATCCCTTCTTGTCTAATCAGGGGAGTTAATCCTTCCTTGAACATTCGAGAAAGTTTCTAGCGAACTCTGAGCTTAGCTGGCAAACCCAAAAATTAAGTCTAGTATCGACAGTAGTAGACCTAGTTAACGTCTGGCCTAGGCCTTTACTGCTGTAGGCACTATTCCAATGCGCAGAGCCTATTGGGAAAATAGGAGCTACACTACATGGCGCCCAACGCGTTTGGAAAGGGCGATAAAACTAATGTAAGACATTTAGAGTAACTCAGTCGTGCTTTCTCACTCAGACCCCTTTTCCCAAATACTCCAAAGACGTCTGGAGTGGGTGAAAGGTTATAATATCCTCCAAAACCTCGCAGGAGGGAACTCCTATGTATGGTTCTTGGTCTAGTCAACGTTGAAGGATAAAACAGTTCCAAAATATTGTGCATCTAATCTCTGTTTCCATAAAGAAACCTGATCTGCAAACAAAAATAATACCATCCTGTCAGTAAAATGGGAGACAGCGATGGAGAAAGAGAGGCAATTAGATTAGCTACTGAAATATCAGACGCTGATGCTACCATGCAAGCAGCAGACGCGGATATAATACTTATTCCGGTCATTAAAAGGAGATCTATAACCTTAAAACTTATAGAAAATGGACTGACACCTAGAGGTGGCACAGTCATATTCGTAATTGAGGCACACGAATATCGGCAGACAGAGGTATACTATACATGGATACATTTTCCAGCAGCAAATGCTGTAACAAAGTACTTCCACTATTACAAAGTAGAGGAACCTCCTGAAACGTACACTCCTTTCGAGGAGGTGGAAGTACCACTCAAATTCCAAGAGCATTTGCTCTTATTTGATGGTGCCCTAATACATAACAATCACATTACAAGGCTCGGTCCTTTAGGAAGACCAGGAGCAACGTGGCCGGTCCTAGCCGGATACACACCACATCCAGACATCGAAAGAATGCCTGCAGCAGAGCTATTAATACAGCTAAAACAACTACTAAAAATTCATAGACAATTAGTTCAGTATGTAATGCGGACTTCAACAATTCACCCAGCGATTAAAATTCCACAGCTGACCCCTCACCAGGGGAACACAAATAAAATCACACCACAGAACATCCAATCCTGCCTAGGTAAAGTTCCAGCTAAACGGGAACAAATACCATTCTGGTTGGCACAGAAAATTACCCAAATAGAGGCGGTGTTTCCTGACACCACCCCATTAGAAAAACACAGGATTCTGACTATATGTCTCCCAATGGGAATCGCACCACACATTGAGGACTGTGACACTTGGGGTACAGTCTTTGCTTCCATCTACACAAAAACGCACGGTGTCCCATCCATTTCGGTGATACCAGATGTGCTAAAACAAATTCAAGATGAATACGGTCCAGAACCTGCTTTAACTCTTGGTATGAAATTACTGAAAGACTTCAAGCAGGTCTCGGCTATATTACTAGCCAACATAAAGGGTGAAGCAGCAAACGTGGCGATCCGCCAGAGGTTAAAAGAGACAGATATAGCAGACCAACCAGCTGAAATTGCCAGAATCATAGAAAAATCCTATGAAGAACTAGGCAGAGATAGTCTAGGTGGAATACCAGTAAAACCGCAACTGACTACAAGTCCAGAAAAAATATTTTTTAATAATAATTCACCAAAAAAGAACTGGGATGGAAATAAACAGTCCAATCCTAAAGAAAAGAAATTCCAGTCCAGAGGAAGGTCTCCTAGGCGAAGAGAGAAATCTCCGAACCCGAGACAAAGGTCACCTCAGAGTGAACCCTCTGGGAATAGATATAACCTTAGAAATAGGGATAATATTAAAAAACCTGATAGATATCAAGACATTGATACACGTCCCTCTCAATCTTTTCAGAATTCCTCGCAGAAATCGGAAAGAAGAGGACGATCAGAAGAGCACGCCAAGTCCAAAGACAAGGAACCTGCTCAACTGAAAAAGAAATCACAATTTCCAAAAAAGAAGGTAGCCAGTATCAAGGTAGTTAACAATGCCGAGAATACTGAGGACACAACTGAAAAACGGAGAATGGGCTCAGACAATGCTAGACAGCGCAGCAGAGGTGAGCATAGCTCGCAAAGTCCTTATGAATCATCTGGAGACAGTGGACACGAATGAATACCTTCAAGTGGAAACTGCAGATACCAGAGTTAGCAAGCCCCACAAAATATACGAGATAACATTACGTATAGAGGGAGATAAGACTAGGAAAATAAGGGGACTATTTTGGGATAACCTATCCAAGGGCTATGACATCCTTCTAGCTGAAAAAGACTGGCCACCAGAGTTTGTCAGGGAGTGCCCTCATGGCGAAGAAGTAATTATGCCTGCCTTCTCGAATCAAATACCGATTCATAAAAAATATACACTTGCTAGAAAGTGGGCAGTGGCCTTAGCACCTGCTTTATATAAAAATCATGTAGGATGGGATGAGGATTCTCCTCCTCACAAAGTCCAGTTAAAATCACAACCTACTGCACAAAGGCAGTACCCAATTAAGCAAGAAGCTAAAAAACAAGTAAATGAAATACTAGATCAGCTAGAATACCAAGGGGTGATTGAAACTTGCACCTCACAAATGAACAATCCTTTGTTTCCGGTCTCCAAACCAGACAATTCGTACCGTCTAGTTTTGGATTACCGACACCTTAACACATGTTGCAAAACTTTTGCAGTGCAAAACTCACACAGTGCTGCACTAATGAATAACATAGTGCGCAAAAAATACAAAACAACCTTGGACATCTCCAACGGATTCTTTTGTCAAAACATAGCACCAGAGAGCAGATATTTAACTGCATTTTCAGTAAATGGCACTCAAAAACAATTCTGTCGGTTAGCCCAGGGGTACAAGAACAGCCCGGGGGTATTCTCAGCAAGAGTAACAGAATTACTACAACTATATGATGATGAAGCATTATCTTATGTCGATGACATTTACTTAACAGATGATGACTTGGAGACTCACTTGAAAAGAGTGAACACCATAATACTTGGTTTCGCTGCAGAGGGTTACAAATTCAACTTCAAAAAGTCCAGAATTGCCCATCTGACGGTCCTATTCTTAGGATATGAGTTATCAAGTGAAGGCAAAAGCCTGGCAGACAATTTCCTAGAGAAATGTGCCGTAATCCAAGCTCCTAAAACGCTAAAAAACCTACAGTCAATTCTAGGCTTCCTAAATTTCGGAAGAACATATATTGCAAATTACGCAGAAAGGGTCAAACCCCTTTACGATCTAATTAAACCAGATTTTAAAAGATCCAGTTGGACTCAAGCACACACAGAAATTTTGAGATCCTTACAAACAGACATGCTAATTAAAACAAAATTAGAAACCCGTGATAATACACGCAACCTTGTGATCCGAGTCATCCCAGGGAGATGCGGATTCACATACCTAACCTCTAATGAGGGAGATAAGGTACCAATTGCATTCAAATCACACGTGTACACTAAGGCTGAAATGAAATTTAGCCCAACGGAAAAAATTCTTACAGCAACACAGACAGCTATAGCGAAAGAACGAGCCCTGGCACAAGGTAAACGAATAATAATCGTGACACCAATACCAGCCTTAGAGGCGGTAACAAAGGCAAGCATTCCAAATGCTAAAGCACTCCATCCAAGATGGATACAATGGGCTAACTCTCTTGCTGCAACAGACGTGATGTACGAATTTGATCCTTATTTAAAAACACAAGAATTTCTCCAATATGAATTTGAATGTCCTCCGCCAACCGAAATTCTGCCTCTAGATGACTACGGCTGTATAATATATACAGACGGATCAGCACAACCCGCAGTAGGGGGTAAACAAGCTTACAGTGCTGCGTGCGCGATTGTTAAAGGTCGTTGGCACGAAGGGAAATTTAAACCAACCCTCACTAAAACACAATCTCTAGGAGATTGTACAGCTCAGCGAGCTGAATTACTAGCATTCAAGATGGCGCTTGAAAATACCGATCGAGAATTCCCCACGCTCATAGTGTGCGATTCGTATTATTGCGTTCAATCTTATAATGAATACTTGCAGATCTGGCTTCAGAATGGTTTCAAGGATGCGAAAGGTGGCACAATCAAGCATAAAATGCTCTGGGAACAGGTAGCTCTTTTACAAAAAGAACTACCAAAGACTCACGTGATACATACACTGAGTCATCAACGTGATGGCGTTCACGTTGCAGGGAATTCATTGGCTGATGAGGCCGCGAAGGCAGCTGTGCAAACGGCTTCCGTAGCTGCCGTCACCCGGTCAAAAACAAAAATAGACAGCGAAATATTACAAGCTGTCAGCGCTTCAGAAAAGGATTCGATAGAACCACTCCCTAAAGGCTTTCCAGTAAAATACTCATACATAACTGATACAAACAATGTTCCTTTTGCTCGAATCCCTGGAGTGGGGGATAGGGCAATTCCAAACATGGAACATAGGTTAGGACTGATAATAGCGGCACACGAAGGGCTTGCTTCTACCCATGCTGGCGTCTCAGCCACTGTATCATTATTAAAACAGAGATACTGGTGGCCACAAATGAGAAGACAAACAAGGAACTATGTTCTAGCATGTGAAATATGTCAAAAAATGAAAGTATCAACTGTGAGACGTCCAGCACAGACGCCCCTTCTAATCTCGGATAAACCATTAGCCTGTGTTTATCTAGACCACTGCGGTCCCTTACAAAGGGATGGTAACTATAAATATATCTTGGTCGCAGTGGACTCATGCACGAGATTCATATGGATGTGGCCCCAGCGAACGGCTGACGCCAGAACTGTTATAAAAGATTTGCGAGTCTTTATCGGCACATACGCAATTGGCATTCTGCATTCGGACAATGGTCCTGCTTTTAGCTCTCGGGCTTATAAGGAGGCCATGGTCAGCATGGGCGTGCAATTGCGGTACTCTTGTCCATTTCACCCTGAGGGGAACGGAATTGTTGAAAGAAAAAACCGTGACATAAAGCAATCTATAACGGCAAAGGTATTAGGTTCGGGAGCTGGGTGGGTCAAACATCTAATAAGTGTCCAACGTAGTCTTAATAACTTGCCAAGAAATTCTCTGAAGGGATTCAGTCCGTACGAATTATTATTCGGAACTAGGATGTTGATCTCTGACCTTGATAGTCAGACTTCAGTGGTAACAGAAAAAAGCTTTGATGTCAAAGACCGTTTGGCTATTTTGCAGGACTTAAACAAAACAAGAAAAGACCTGAGCAACATACAGTTGAAACAACAGCCAACGACCACTGAAGAATCACCACCTGTCCCAGCAAGACCTGTCTGGATTCCAAAAGTCGGGGATCTAGTCAGGGAGAAGATCGCGGTAAAGAAGGAATTTGGGCCTTCTTACAGAAAAGCAGTTCCTGTCTTGTCTGTCAACGGGACAAGATCAGTTGTACTACCGCCACTTTCTGGAAAAAAGGAGAACCGAGTTGTATCCATCGACCTGGTAAAACCACAACATGTGGCCGATAACCAACAGTAGGCCAAGTGGACTCCCAATAAGTAGCAGAACACCAAGGTTTGCTACCAGTACAGAGGTCCTATCAAAGAGGCTCATCACATTCGAAACGCCTACAGAAGAACAACAAGGACTATGCAACAATGCAATAGAACTTAGACCTCTGAAAACCCAAATAAAGACATTTAGCAGAGACACACCAATCTATACAGAAGTACCAAGTGAAAATGCGAGAAACAAAAATTCTGAACCAATTGGAACAATTGACAGAACTGCATCCGGTTACTTCATCAACTTCGATGATTCCTCTGACGGCTTCAGCGAACAAAAGACACAGCCATCATCAAAATCCTTTAAAGACAAAGCTAAGGAACTTTTGAAACAACTGAAAGAAACATATCTAGTTTCTCCATGGATTGAATTTTGGGTGGGTTTTGGTGCATTTATCCTCATACTTTGGCTCATCATGGTATTTACCTTGGGACGCTTCATTGAGGGAAAATATGCTAAAATGGACACAGCAAGTCAGAACATCAACTTGGTCCTCAAACCACACACATCTTCACACGTCGAGAAAAGAGAACTTTCTTCAGTACTTTCTTCAGCCAACTTCACAGCAATTCCAATACCTGGTGGGGTAGCCTGGGACAACACTGACTATGAAATTTATGGTCCGGTCGAGATCCTGAAATATCCACACCAAATCAAGATCTCCTTGAGTGACTTTGCAAAACCAAACTCATTTGCTGATGATTGGGACTTTGAAAGTATAAACAATATGATGTCTGACTTAGTAATGTCTGCTAAATTTACAAAACATGATTATTTGCAGGGTTCTACAAATTATGACAGCATGTACTGCTATAACCATTATGGTAACCATTTCTTGCATAAATCTGCACAACCTAGAAATGTTTTAAATTTTAATCAATGGGAACATTGTGCTACACCTCCAAGAGGGAGCTCTAGAACCGTGTATGGCAAATATTCATATTTTTCAGGTTTTAACATAACTAATGCTGAAACATTTTATTACAAATTGTCAAACAAGACAGGGATGAAAACCATGATAACCAACACAAAATTGATATATTCAGATTCTTTCTTTGAAAAAATGAATACTTTTGGATTTGATTATTGGGACAAACATGTTGATTTGAAAAGTGTTTGGGGTACAAAAGAATGGCAAGTACAGGGTATAGAAGCTTTGTTTAGAGCCTGCATGATCCCAGAACAAATGATATTTTTAAATGACACCGTTCAACAAACCACCTGTCTTGGCTTAGCCAAAATCAAAGATTTAAATAACCTGTCTATTCCAAAGCCAACAATGTTTAGCAATAACTCTGAAACAGATGAAGAAATAGACATAAACCATATACTTAACCAAAACAGAACACATCCTGATTGGAAACAATGGTTGATCTGGCCCACAGATACAAATAACTGTCAAGATAGATTCCTGAATAAAACACAGGGTTTCAAAATGACCAGGCCAGACCCTAGATATCCCCAAAGACATCACCCAGGGATAATAACAACCTACAGTGTGGGCAAATTATGCCTTCAATGGCTACAAACTTCCACACTGCCTGAAATTAAGCAACACCTAACTTTACTTACTGATGGTGCTGACTTGCGTGATTTCATAATGGGACCACGCAAACAGCGTCAAAAGCGTTTCATAGCAGCCTCTGTATATGCAGCATACAATGAGGCCTGGAAGGTTACTCAAATTGAGACAGCAGAAAGAATACGGGAAATTGACCGTATTAATTTGGAAAAATCACTTTCTGTAGTGGACAATGGGTTAATGACTCTGTCCTCCAGAATTTTTTCATTGGACAGCATTGTGTCTTCAGCAATCGATATATTATCGCAAGACTTACTGTTATTACAACATGGTCAGTCACAATTGCGTTCTATTGTACAGCTTGGCTGGACGTTACAAAATCTGCGTTCTGGCTATGTGCCTTGGCGTTTAATCAACACAACGTCACTATTCCAAATCTTTAACCTTACTGATAGACAAATCGGTATGGCTCAGAAGGGTGCTGATTATACAATCTTGAGCATTGAAAAACTAGAAAGATTACCGTTGACAATGTCAGAACGACCTGTCAGTGAATGGATAATCCACGGAATCATAAATATTCCAATCTCAACCTTCAGGTTTCAATACTGCCAAAAATATATACAGGCTGGCATGTACGAGAAATTGGGAAAGGGGTACCTTAAAACAACATGGAACCTGCCCTATTCACATGCATGTGTCAGTAACAAAGGACAGAAAGTGTTTCTTAGTGGCAACAATTGTGCTATGTCACTAAGCGGCACGCTTCTGTGTAACGGTATTAGTTTGCACGGAGCCTGTGAAGGGAATTCATACAACCTTTCATGTCACCAGCAAGGCGCACCTGCAACTGAAATAGAACCATTCTTTCAAAGACTCTATAATGGGAGTTACATTCTTATTGTAGACCGCAGATGCTGTAGTCTTATGCCCGGGACTCCTTATCTCGTCACTACGACGGCGAAGGTCAAGTGCTGTGGACGTTCTTTGTTTCCCAGCTCCTTTCCAGACAGGGAGGCAAGGGCATGGCCCGGTTTGAAAATTACTTCTATTCGAATAGACACTTTAAGCAGAATGAAAACAGTGCTTCTTCAGACGCCTACAAGGCTCACGTCATCTGAAGAAACGTATGATCTACAAGTCGCAAGGACGACTGCAGAGATACATACATTATTATCAACTAATTCCCCCGTACATTTCGCGGAAATCCTGAGCGAAATCTTAAATATTTCTGATACCACAGGGGTCTCAAAGGTATTTAAGACAGTATTTTCGATGGCATTAACACCATTCAAAGCCATACTGGGTATTTTTCCAGACTTCGTCCATTCGATTTTTGGCGGACTTCCCCTGATCCTAGGACTAATTGCAGGAATCCTATTCCTAGTCCTTATTTTTCGTTATGGCAACCCATGTCACAGATCAAACTCTCGCGACAATGGAAGATACGATCCTAGCCATTGGATACCGGGACCGGATATCAAAAATCCTGGGACTATCCCGGCTTAGAGACCTAAACATGACTTGGTTTCTATCATTTCGACCAATGTGGCAAAGGTGTGTTTTACCTGTACTAAGGTGTCTGCTATGCGGAGAAGAATGCGTGTTAGACACCTGTCTGACGCTACAATCGGATGCGCCGGTGGATGCAGATACACTGTTGGTTCCTACCAAGGTTCACGCACTGTGCTGCCCTCAAAGGCTGCCAATTCTGATGACGGCATTCCTGGAATCTTCACCACTGCGATTGAAGAGTAGTGAAGTTCAAGATGAAAGCAGCATCGAACAGGTACGACCTTCTGTCAGCAATGCAAATCAGAATGTCAATAGAGACAATCATGCGCATGAATGCATGGTTACCCCTATTTCCGACTTAGAGGAACTTTCCCATGAAGCTGTTGACAGTTTTTTCGAAAGCCTGAATGATATGATGTTCTCTCCGGAACAGAAATAGAGACTTTTGAGTAAACTCGCACACGGCGTTCCCTGAATTCGGCCTTCAACTTTAAAAATAAAGTCACATGAACAATTACAATCCAGTTCACGGACAGCAACTTTTTTCAGCAAGCCCCTAAAATATTTTTCTATATATTTTTTCCCGGGACACTGATTTTCTGCTTAAAGTAAGAGACTATTCCTAGAGAACTAAGATTTCTATTTTAGATACTTTATAGACTTTATAGACTTTAGCTGCCCGCTGGTATGTTCGCAATAGATTTTATGTGATGAAATGGTTTCGACTTTTTTCTGTATAGCCATATTAAGAGCCATTTCATGTGTATTTCTCATATACCAACAAGCAATAATGCATAACAATGCGTGTTTACTTTTGCATTTAATTCATAGCTTAAGTGCATACAATATATATGACTGCAATTTGTTCAGTATATTTGAAAATTTCGAAATGCATTTATGTATTTTGGGGTGGTAAGGTATACACTATACTCTATAGTATGTTGTACTATGTTATACTATGCATAGATTAGTAGATATGACCATAGTTAGCGTGGAGTGGGTGTCGTGTATTTCTATAGGTTCTGAATCGATCCCCCTATTCCTGACCCTATTCTGGTTAAGCTACCTAGCTAGTTAACTAACAGTCAGCCCATGAGGCAAGAAATTCCCCATGATGCAGATACCGTTATCTGACGCAGTCACACTACGGCACAGGAACGTGTTATCTGATTAGGTCATAACGCTTGAGATCTAATTAGACAAGCGATATTCCTCCAGCCCCTGATAAGGCATACGACGTTCTCATAACAAATCAAACCTATGACAACCTGGATAATCCGTGCGGCCATTGTTTTGATTTCACAGAGAACTTTAGTAAAGAATGTGCTAACGAGCAAGTCGTATGACATCTTTATTGACGTACCTATGTCCATCCTTACGTCAATCCCGGCACCTTTAAGGTATAAATATTGCCGACCTTGCCCTATGCAAACACACGCGTGGTGACAAGACGGAGCAGCCATACTTGCCGAAGCCGAGAGCAGAAGCAGACCCCGCAGGCAGCAGCCCCGCCTTCCTGACGCGCTGAGAGACGCGCTGCTATCTCAAGCCGAGAGACCCAGCACCGGCGCTTCTGGGCAGCCCTCGCAGGCAGCCTGGAATATCGAGAGCAGAGAAAGAGATACCATTCCTCATTCATCCTAAATTCCAGGTACAGAACTGAATAACCCCTCCTAGAGAATTCTTTAGTTATTCACTTGGCAAAAACAAACTTAAACTAAACTGTAACTTTCTATTCCCGCCCACGCATTAGACTTAGGTCAGGTACACGGGGTAGGCGTATTTAGAAACACCAGTTGAGTACGTTTAGTCAAATGTATATGTGTATGTAAATATATTTTAATCATTTTAAACATCATATGGCTCAGAAACCATATCAATGTTTTTACAGTATTATTTTATACTATTGCTTCTAATGTATGCACTTTACTTAACTATAAGTATTGCAATAATATCGATCCATTTCTCTTGTACGAGAAAAGAGACTGATCAATAAATAACATCTTTTATTGAACACGCCCGTCTCTTCCTTTTCTCTACATTCTGATGAGACTAAGAATGCACGTACTGACTGAGTAAAATAATTGCCTTGTGCTCACACGACTCTCGAGATTGACTCTTGATTAGGGGAGAGCAAAGTTGTCATGTTCTATGGTTGTCAGAAACTAAATCCCTTCTTGTCTAATCAGGGGAGTTAATCCTTCCTTGAACATTCGAGAAAGTTTCTAGCGAACTCTGAGCTTAGCTGGCAAACCCAAAAATTAAGTCTAGTATCGACAGTAGTAGACCTAGTTAACGTCTGGCCTAGGCCTTTACTGCTGTAGGCACTATTCCAATGCGCAGAGCCTATTGGGAAAATAGGAGCTACACTACAATACTGATTTGTTTATCAGTAAGGTTAAAGATATTGAATAGTGACGTTGTGTTGATTAAACGCCAAGGCACATAGCCTGAACGCAGATTTTGTAACGTCCAGCCAAGCTGTACAATAGAACGCAATTGAGACTGACTGTGTTGTAACAACAGTAAGTCTTGCGATATTATGTCGATTGCTGAAGACACAATGCTGTCCAAAGAAAAAATTCTGGAGGACAGAGTCATTAACCCATTGTCCACTACAGAAAGTGATTTTTCCAAATTAATACGGTCAATTTCCCGTATACTTTCCGCTGTCTCAATTTGAGTTACCTTCCAGGCCTCGTTGTAAGCTGCATATACAGAGGCTGCTATGAAGCGTTTTTGACGCTGTTTGCGCGGTCCCATAATGAAATCACGCAAATCAGCACCATCAGTAAGTAAAGTTAGGTGTTGCTTCATTTCTGTCAGTGTGGAAGTTTGTAGCCATTGAAGGCATAATTTGCCCACACTGTAGGTGGTTATTATCCCTGGGTGTTGTCTTTGGGAATATCTAGGGTCTGGCCTGGTCAATGTGAACCCCTGTGTTTTGTTCAGGAATCTATCTTGACAGTTATTAGTATCTGTGGGCCAGATCAACCATTGTTTCCAATCAGGATGTGTTCTGTTTTGGTTTAATACATAGTTTACGTCTATCTCTTCATCTGTAGAGCTATTGCTGTTCATTGTTGGCTTTGGAATAGACGGTTTATTTAAGTCTTTGATTTTGGCTAAGCCAAGACAGGTGGTTTGTTGAACAGTGTCATTTAAAAATATAATTTGTTCTGGGATCATGCAGGCTCTAAACAATGATTCTATACCTTGTACTTGCCATTCTTTTGTACCCCAAACACTTTTTACTTCAACATTTTTGTCCCAATAATCAAAACCAAAAGTATTCATTTGTTCAAAAAATGAGTCTGAATATATCAATTTCGTGTTTGTAAGCATGGTCTTTGTCCCTGTCTTATTTGACAATTTGAAATAAAATGTTTCAGCATTACTTGTGTTGAACCCTGAAAAGTATGAATATTTGTCATAAAAGGTTCTTGAGCTTCCTTTTGGAGGGGTTGCACAATGTTCCCATTGATTATAATTTAAAACATTTCTAGGTTGTGCCGATTGATGTAAAAAATGGTTACCATAGTGGTTGTAACAGTACATACTATCATAATTAGTCGAACCCTGCAAATAATCATGTTTGGTAAATTTAGCAGACATCACTAGGTCAGACATCATATTATTTATACTTTCAAAGTCCCAATCATCAGCAAATGAGCTTGGTTTTACAAAGTCACTCAATGAGATCTTGATTTGGTGTGGATATTTCAGGATTTCGACCGGACCATAAATTTCGTAGTCAGTATTGTCCCATGCTACCCCACCCGGTATAGGATTGGCTGTGAAGTTGACTGAAGAAAGTTCTCTTTTCTCGACGTGTGAAGATGTGTGTGGTTTGAGGATCAAGTTGATTTTCTGACTTGCTGTGTCCATTTTAGCATATTTTCCCTCAATGAAGCGTCCCAAAGTTAGTACCATGATGAGCCAAAGTATGAGGATAAATGCACCAAAGCCCACCCAAAATTCAATCCATGGAGAAATCAGATAGGTTTCTTTCAGTTGTTTCAAAAGTTCTTTAGCTTTATCTTTAAAGGTTTTTGTTGATGGCTGTGTTTTTGATTCACTGAGGTCTTCAGAGGAATCATCGAAGTTTATGAAGTAGCCGGATGCAGTTCTGTCAATTGTTCCAATTGCTTCAGGATTACTGTTTCTTGCATATTCGTTTGTTACTTCATTGTAGGTTGGTGTGTCTTTACTAAATGTTTTTATTTGGGTTTTCAGAGGTTTAAGTTCCATTGCATTGTTGCACAGTCCTTGTTGTTCTTCTTTAGGCGTTTCGAATGTGATTAGCCTCTTAGTTAGTACCTCTGTATTGGTAGCAAACCTTGGTGTTCTACTACTTATCGGGAGTCCACTTGGCCTACTGTTTGTTATCGGCCACATGATTGTGGTTTTACCAGGTCGATGGATACAACTCGGTTCTCCTTTTTACCAGCAAGCGGCGGTAGTACAACTGATCTTGTCCCGTTGATAGACAAGACAGGAACTGCTTTTCTGTAAGAAGGCCCAAATTCCTTCTTTAGCGCGATCTTTTCTCTGACTAGATCCCCGACTTTTGGAATCCAGACAGGTCTTGCTGGGACAGGTGGTGGTTCTTCAGTGGTTGTTGGCTGCTGTTTCAACTTTATGTTGCTCAGGTCTTTTCTTGTTTTGTTTAAGTCCTGCAAAATAGCCAAACGATCTTTGATATCAAAGCATTTTTCCTTCACCACTGAAGTCTGACTGTCAAGATCTAAGACTAACATCCTAGTTCCAAACAATAATTCGTACGGACTGAATCCCTTCAGAGAATTTCTTGGTAGGTTGTTTAGACTACGTTGGACACTTATTAGATGTTTGACCCACCCAGCTCCCGAACCTAATATCCTTTCCGTTATAGATAGCTTTATGCCTTGGTTTTTTCTTTACACCATCCCGTATCCCTCAGGAAGGAAGTGAGAAGAATCCCGCTGTGCTATGCTCATTTAGCCATGTTTCCCCACAGGCTTGAGGGCTAAAGTGAAAACATTGGTCAAACGTAGCATGCTCCTAGCGTATATGCCATTTAGACTCGCAAATCTTTGTATAACAGTCCAGACGTCAGCCGAGTGCTGGGGATCTACATTATAAGTGGAAACTAGCCTGTATATGTTAATCGGACGCTTGGCTTATTACTGTTGATCCTTTCTGGAGTGAAACGCCACGGTAGTATACCGTTTCTCTCGCCACTGCGATTTCTGTTGCAGTTCGGGCAATTTTTTACAAAAATGTGATACTGCAGGCTCATGCCTGGCCACCAGTACACTGATTGTAATTCTTCCAGAGAATCTTTTAGTTTGAGGTGTCTGAGACCCTCGCCCATATGTGCGTCTGCTATTAACAACGTTCTCCTGTCCTTGTTTGGAATTACCCTATCCCCCACTCCAGGAATTCGAGCAAAAGGGACGGAGTTTGCATCGATTATGTATGTATAATTGAGTGGATAGTTGATCGGTAGCGCTGAGCAGTCGCCTTTTGATGACGTTTTCACCGCCAGCATTGTTTCACCGTCAATGTATTTCACTGTACGCTTTTTTCTAGCTACGGAAGCCGATTTAGTTGCTACCGCTGTGGCTGTCTCAGCCAATGAATTCCCTGCAACGTGAACGCCATCACGTTGATGACTCAGTGAGTGTATCACGTGAATCTTTGGTAGTTCTTTTTTTAACAGAACTATTTGTTCCCAAAGCAGTTTTTGCTTTATTGTTGCACCTGTGTCATCTTTGTAACCGTTTTGAATCCATGTCTGCAAATCGTTGTTATATGATTTGACGCAGTAATATGAATCGGACACTATGAGTGTCGGGAATTCGCGATCTGCATTATCTAGCGCCATTTTCAATGCTATTATTTCAGTCTGTTGTTCTGAATTAGTTTCTACTGAGTGTGTTTTTGTTAATAGAGGTCTTAGTTTACCTCCGCGCCACACTTCTTTTGTAATCTCACATGTGGGGTTGTATGCTTGTTCTCCCCAAACGGAGGGTTGAGCATGTCCGTCTGTATAGATTACACAGGCGTATTGTCGTAAGGGCAGAATGTCGATTGGCAGAGGTAATGTTCTTTCATATTCTAGATTTTTCAATTCTTTTAATTCTGGATCAAAGTAGTATTTTACTTTGTCCGTTGTAATAGAATTCACCCATTGTATCCATTCCGGATTCAATGCTGTTGTTGGTAAATTACACGGTGTTGTTAATGCCTCAAAGGCTGATTCTGCTGTTCTGACTGTAATACGTCTACCGTCAGCTTTATCTTTTTCTCTAGCTATTGCGGTTTGAACTGCATGAACAATGTTTTCTTTAATGCTGAACTTGTTTTCAGCTTCTGTGTACAAGTGTGAGTTGAATGCAATTGGTACCTTTTCTCCCTCATTAGAGGTCAGGTATGTGAATCCGCATCTTCCTGGGATGACTCGAATCACAAGATTGCGTGTGTTATCACGTGTTTCTAATTTTGTTTTTATTAACATGTCTGTTTGTGAGGGTCTCAGAATTTCTGTGTGTATTTGAGTCCAATTGGTTCTTTTAAAATCTGGTTTTATTAGATCATAAAGGGGCTTGACCCTTTCTGCGTAATTTGCAATGTATGTTCTTCCGAAATTTAGGAAGCCTAGAATTGACTGTAGGTTTTTTAGTGTTCTAGGTGCTTGGAGTACGGCACATTTCTCGAGGAAATTGTCAGCCAGGCTTTTGCCTTCACTTGATAATTCATATCCTAAGAACAGGACTGTTAGATGGGCAATTCTAGATTTTTTAAAGTTGAATTTGTAACCCTCTGCTGCGAACCCAAGTATTATGGTGTTCACTCTCTTCAAGTGAGTATCCAAGTCATCATCTGTCAGGTATATGTCGTCGACATAAGATAATGCTTCGTCATCATATGTTTGTAGTAACTCTGTTACTCTCGCTGAGAATTATCCTGGGCTGTTCTTAAACCCCTGGGGTAACCGACAGAATTGTTTTTGAGCGCCATTTATTGAGAACGCGGACTAATATCTGCTCTCTGGTGCTATGTTTTGACAAAAGAATCCATTAGAGATGTCTAATGTTGTTTTGTATTTTTTGCGCACTATGTTATTCATTAGTGCAGCACTATGCGAGTTTTGCACTGCAAAAGTTTTGCAACATGAGTTAAGGTGTCTGTAATCCAAAACTAGACGATATGTATTGTCTGGTTTGGAAACCGGAAACAAAGGGTTGTTCATTTGTGAGGTGCAAGTTTCAATCACCCCCTGGTATTCTAGTTGATCTAGGATTTCTTTTACCTGTTTTTTAGCTTCTTGCTTAATTGGGTACTGTCTTTGTGCAGTAGGTTGTGTTTTTAACTGGATTTTGTGAGGAGGAGAGTCCTCATCCCATCCTACGTGATTTTTATATAAAGCAGGAGCTTGAGCTACTGCCCACTTTCTGGCAAGTGTGTATTTTTTATGAATTGGGATATGATTTGAGAAGGCAGGCATAATTATTTCTTCGCCAGAGGGCAGTCCCTGACAAACTCTGGTGGCCAGTCTTTTTCAGCTAGAAGGATGTCATAGCCCTTGGAGAGATTATCCCAAAATAGTCCCCTTATTTTTCTAGTCTTATCCCCTTCTATATGTAAAGTTATTTCATATATTTTGTGAGGTTTGCTAACTCTGGTGTCTGCAGTTTCCACTTGAAGATATTCATTCGTGTCCACTGTCTCCAGATGATTCATAAGGACTTTGCGAGCTATGCTCACTTCTGCTGCGCTGTCTAGCATTGTCTGAGCCCATTCTCCGTTTTTCAGTTGTGTCCTCAGTATTCTCGGCATTGTTAACTACTTTAATACTGGCTACCTTCTTTTTTGGAAATTGTAATTTTTCTTTTTTAGATGAGCAGGTTCCTTGTCTTTGGACTTGGCGTGCTCTTCTCTTTGTTCTGATCGTCCTCTTCTTTCCGATTTCTGCGAGGAAGTCTGAAAAGATTGAGAGGGGCGTGTATCAATTTCTTGATATCTATCAGGCTTCTTAATATTATCCCTATTTCTAAGGTTGTATCTTTTCCCAGAGGGCTCACTTTGGGGAGACCTGTGTCCTTGGTTTGGAGATCTTTCTCTCCGCCGAGGAGACCTTCCTCTGGACTGGAATTTCTTTTCTTTAGGATTGGATTGTTTGTTTCCATCCCAGCTCTTTTTTTGTGATGTTAAATTATAAAAAAATACTTTTTCAGGACTTTCAATCAGTCGGGGTTTTACCGGTATTCCACCTAAACTATCTCTACCTAGTTCCTCATAGGATTTTTCTATAATTCTGGCAATTTCAGCTGGTTGGTCTGCTATATCTGTTTCTTTTAACCTTTGGCGGATCGCCACGTTTGCTGCTTCTCCCTTTATGTTGGCTAATAGTATTGCCGAGACCTGCTTGAAGTCTTTTAGTAATTTCATACCAAGAGTTAAAGCGGGTTCTGGACCGTATTCATCTTGAATTTGTTTTAGCACATCTGGTATTACCGAGATGGATGGAACACCATGCGTTTTTGTGTAAATGGAAGCAAAGACTGTACCCCAAGTGTCACAGTCCTCCACGTGTGGTGCGATTCCCATTGGAAGACAGATAGTCAGAATCCTGTGTTTTTCCAACGGGGTGGTGTCTGGAAACACCGCCTCTATTTGGGTGATTTTTTGTGCTAACCAGAATGGTATTTGTTCCCGTTTAGCTGGTACTTTACCTAGGCAGGACTGTATGTTCTGTGGTGTAATTTTATTTGTGTTCCCCTGATGTGGGGTCAGCTGTGGAATTTTAACTACAGGTTGGATGGTTGAAGTCCGCATTACATATTGGACTAGTTGTCTATGTACTTTTATTAATTGTTTTATTTGTATTAAAAGATCTGCTGCAGACATTCTTTAGATGTCTGGATGTGGTGTGTATCCGGCTAGGACCGGCCACGTTGCTCCTGGTCTACCTAGTGGACCGAGCCTGGTGATGTGATTATTATGTTTTAGGGCGCCATTTAAACAAGAGCAGGTGCTCTTGAAATTTAAGTGGTACTTCCACCTCCTCGAAAGGAGTGTACTCTTCAGGAGGTTCCTCTGTTTTGTAATAGTGGAAGTGCTTTGTTACAGCGTTTGCTGCTGGAAAGTGTATCCATGAATAGAATACCTCTGTCTGCCGATATACGTGTGCCTCTATTACGAATATGACTGTGCCACCTCTAGGTGTCAGTCCATTTTCTATAAGTTTTAAAGTTATAGATTTTCTTATGTTGACCGGGATGAGTATTATATCCGGGTCTGCTTCTTGCATAGTAGTTTCAGCTGCTGCGAGTTCAGCTGCTATTCTAACTGTTTCTCTTTCTTCATCACTGTCTACCATTTTACCGTCAGGAAGGTTATTCCGTTTGTTTGCAGATCAGGTTTCTTATGGAAACAAAGATTAGATGCACAATATTTTGGAACAGTGTATCCTTCAACGTTGACTAAACCAAGAACCATACATAGGAGTTTCCTCCTGCGAGGTTTGGCGGATATGACCTTTCACCCACTCCAGACGTCTTTGGAGTATTATGGGAAAAAAGGGGTCTGAGTGAAAAAGCACGACTGAGTTACGCTAATGTCTTGCGTTAGTTTTATCGCCTTTCCAAACGTTGGGCGCCATGTAGTGTAGTTCCTATTATCCCAATAGGCTATGCGCATTGGAATAATACCTTCAATAGTATAGGCCTAGACCAGACGTTAACTAGGTCTTCTATTGTCGATATTAGACTTAAAGTTTTGGGTTTGCCAGCTAGCTCAGAGTTCACTAGAAACTTTCTCGAATAGGCAAGGAGGAGTTGAACCTCCCTGGATAGACAAGAAGGGATTTAGTTTCTGACAACCATAGAACATGACAACTTTGCTCTCCCCTAATCAAGAGTGTATCTCTAGAGTCGTGTGAAAACAAAAGACAACCTATTTTACTCAGTCAGTACGTGCATTCTTAGTTTAACCAGATTGTAGAGAAAAGGAAGAGACGGGCGTGTTCAATACAAAGATGGTATTTATTGATCAGTCTCTTTTCTCATACAAGAGAAATGAATCGATATTATCGCAATACTTATGGTTAAGTAAAGTGCATACAATAAAAGCAGAAGTATAAAATAATACTGTAAAAACATTTATATGGTTTCTAAGCCATAAGGTGGTTTAAAATGGATAAAATAGATACATACACATATACATTTGACTAATCGTACTCAACTGGTGTTTCTAACTACGCCTACCCCAGTGTACCTGACCTAAGCCTAATACGTGGGCGGGAATAGAAAGTAGCAGTTTAAGTTAAGTTTGTTTTGCCAAGTGACTGACTCAAGAATTCTCTGCAAGGGGTTATTCAGTTCTGTACCTGTAATTTAGGATGAATGAGGGATGGTATCTCTCGTCTCTGGTCTCGATATTCCAAGCTGCCTGCGAGGGCTGCTCGGAAGCGCCGGAGCTGGATTTCTCGGCAGGAGAAAGCAGCGTCTCGTTCTCAGCGCGTCAGGAAGGCGGGGCTGCGCCAGCGAGGTCTGCTCTGCTCTGGGCTTCGGCAAGTCTGGCTGCTCCGATCTCGTCACCACCGGTAATATTTATACCTGTAAGGTGCCGAGATTGACGTAAGGATGGACATAGATACGTCAATAAGGATGTCATACGAGCTGGTCGTTAGCACATTCTTTTGCTGAAGTTCTCGGTGAAATTAAAACAATGGCCGCAGGGTTTTTCCCAGGTTGTCATAGGTTTGATTTGTTTTGAGAACTCCGTATGCCTTATCAGGGGCTGGAGGAATATTGCTTGTCTAATTAGATGGCAAGCGTTATGACCTAATCAGATAACACGTTCCTGTGCCGTGGTGTGGCTTAATCAGATAACGGTTTCTGCATCATGGGATGGCTGCTAGTTAACTTGTTAACCAGAACAGGGTCAGGAATAGGGGGATCGATACAGAACCTATAGGAATACATCACACCGACGGATCTTCTGGTTGAAGACCTTATCCAGAACTATTTGTCACCAAAGGGTCTTCGTAGTCTTTTTGCAGTGGAGCGCGCTCATCGGATTCCAGGCGGGAAGCCCAAGCTTGGGGCCACCCCGAGGCCTATCATAGCCAGGATCTTTAATTATCGAGATAGAGACGCTATCCTGCAGGCCTCCCGTGTCAATGGTCCCACTAAGTTTGAAAATGTTTCGATCAGCTTCTATCCGGACTTCACCCAGGCAGTGAAGAAGCAACTTATGGCCTTTACGGGGGTGAAACGACGCCTTAGAGACATGGACCTGAAATATGCCATGCTTTTTCCGGCTCGCCTGCGGATTGAGCATAACGAACGTACATTTTTCTTTGATCGCCCTGAGGCGGCCAGTGACTGGCTGGACACTTTGCCGACACAGCATACTAGCTCGGAGAATATGAGGGGTGCCGAGGGCGGCCTGGAAGACCTGGAGTAGTGAGTCGGTGCCGATGGGCCATTATTGGACGCTTTGCAGTGGCTCTGTGGTAGCGCTGTTTATACGCAACAGATACCCGGGGGTGGTTGGACTCGGGACTCTTCCTCCTCAGGGGACACTTTTCTCTCTTCTTGTAGGTTAGTTTAATGGGGCGACAGGCACACTGCAAGTTGGGGTGGCTTTCTGGTCTACCGCAGGGGTGCAGGGAGGGAGGTTGTGTGTTGAGGGTTCTTTGGGGGGTGGTGGGGGGGTCTTTTCTTGTTTGTTTATTTCGAGGCTCTGACTTGGTCGCTCTTTTATCCTTTGTGCTTGCTCTGTGGCGAGGGGGACTGTTGTTTTTTGTCTGGGATGGGGGTAGGGGGCTGAAGGTGCTGAGCTGGAACGTTAATGGTTTCGGGGATCGCATTAAACGGGGGATAGTTTTGCAGTTCTTGAAGCGGCACTCCCCGGATATTGTTCTACTACAAGAAACGCATTTGGTGGGCAATACGTGCCGTGCGCTGAATAGAAGAGGCTACCGTTTGGTGGCCCACTCTGGATTCACCACTGGGTCGAGGGGGGCAGGTATCTTGGTTAGGAACTCCCTCCCCCTCGAGGTAGATGACGAGGTGCTGGATGATAGGGGTCGCTATGCTGCTGTCGTGGGTCGATGGGAGGGGAAGACGATTTCCATTTTGTCTGTGTATGTTCCCCCTGGTTTACAGTCTACCACATTTTCGGATTTGGGTGGGGTAATCCTGGGGCTCCCCGATGGTTTGCTAGTAGTGGGTGGAGATTTTAACTCAGTGGTCAGTGGAGAGGAGGATCGACACCCTTGTAGAACCCTCCCCACGTCGCAGTTATGGTTGGGCCGTTTCATGGATACACTGGGATTAGCGGATTGTTGGAGACAACTTCACCCTGGCCAGCTCCAGTACACCTTTTTCTCGGGGGCCCATGGTAGTCTATCGCGACTCGATTATATTCTTATTACAGCGGCACAGATGGTCTCCGTGAGAGAAATTAGACATCTTGAGAGGGGGATTTCAGATCATTCCCCACTATGGCTCACCATTGATGTGCGGCTAGAGTCCGGGGGCGTGTTGCTCCCATTAATCCGTGGCATCTTCGAAACCCCAACATTAGCAAGGAAGTGGTTAAATGTGTGGATTATTATTTTGCTGAGAATGAAGGGTCAGTATCCTCCCCTGTTACTCTGTGGGAGGCGTGTAAAACTGTGATCCGGGGTCAGACACTCTCTTTGATTGCCAGCGAAAGGGGGCGCAGAACTAAAGAAGTGGTACGGCTTGAAAACGATATCTCTGAATTGGAAGAACAGATGGAATCTGTGATTACACCTGATAGCCCACACTCCTTGGCGCTTAAACAGTTTGAATACAGAGCTCTGGTGACTGATGCGGCTAAAGCGATGAATCGTGAACAGCAGGGACGCTTGTATGATTTGGGTGATAAGGCGGGGAAATTGCTTGCTTGGCTTGATAAGCGGGATAGAGTGAATCGTGTTGTGCCTGTTATTGAGCGAGTGGATAGTGTGCGAGTTGTGGACCCGGTCGAGATCGTTGAGGTCTTTGCCCAGCATTTTCGGAAGGTGTACTCGCCGGTCTCGGACAGACCTGAGGAGGACTCGCACCTGTTGCTCCGCGATATCGCGTTGCCTAGTCTCTCGGAATCGGACAGAGAGCTTATGGAGGCGGATTTTTCTACCGATGAAGTAGCGCTCGCTATCCGTGCACTTCGTTCTGGTAAGGCTTCGGGCCCGAATGGTTTGCCAGTCGAGCTGTATAAGCTGTGTCCTGATAAAATGGCGCCGTACCTTCGTCGGACATTTTTGGCGTCGCGAGATCTCGGGCTTCTCCCCCGAGATCAGAGACTGGCGTCCATTGTGGTCATCCACAAAGACGGAAAGCCCCGGGAACATTGTTCGTCATATCGGCCGATCTCGCTTTTGAATGTGGAGCCTAAGGTTCTTGCAAAAATTTTGGCGAACCGTGTGATCACGGTGATCGGCGAATTGGTGCACCCTGATCAATCTGGGTTTATCCCCCACGTAACACTGCACTCAATCTTCGCCGTTTACACGGTGTTCTGGCGAGGGCGGGGTCTCTTGCGGAACCAGCCATTTTGGTTTCCCTTGACGCCTCGATGGCCTTCGACACGGTGGAATGGCCTTATTTGTGGGCTGCCCTCGCTAAATTTGGCTTTGGTCCTAAGTTCATTGGATGGGTTAAATTGTTATATGAACAACTGCTTGCGCAGGTGGTGGTTAACGGAAGGGCCTCGGATCCCTTTGTCCTCGGACGTGGCACAAGACAGGGCTGCCCTTTGTCGCCTCTCCTTTTTGCGCTTGCTCTTGAACCCCTTGCCGCGTGGCTCCGCTGGGAGCCCTCGCTCCAGGGCATACGGTGGTCTCCTACCTTTGAGGATCGGGTATCACTTTATGCTGATGATATTCTATTGTACCTCACTTCTCCCCATAAGTCATTGGGAGTCCTGTTTGATGTCCTGAGCTCTTTTGGGAAGAATTCTGGTTTGGTTATTAACTGGACTAAATCCTGTATTTACCCGCTCGCGGGTGGATAACCTTCTCTGCCTCGCTTCTGCCCTATACCTGTCTCCAGTGGTGGTTTCAAATACTTGGGGATCTACATCTCTATGGACCCTAAGGTCTGATTCGAGCGTAATCTACTGCCTCCGCTTGCCCGGCTTTGGTCGGATGTGGCGGCATGGTGTGGACTGCCTCTTTCCCCCCTGGGGAAGGCGGCCCTGTTTAAAATGATGTCTCTTCCCCGATTCTTATACGCAATCCAGAACACGCTGGACCTGGTTCTGGCTGGCTATTTTAGTGAAATCGAGAGTCTCCAGAGGAAATTGATTTGGGGCGGGAGACCGCATATAGCGCTGGCGAAATTGACTTTGCCCTGGTATGATGGTGGGATAGCTTTACCGGATGTCAAACGTTATTATTGGGCGTCCCAGTTGAGTGCTATTAATCACGCCATGTATGGCCCTGTCCCTAATCCCGCTTATGATATGGATAAGTGGCAACTCCCGGGGGGCGATTATAATAGAGCGCTTTATTCCAAGAGTGACAGGAGGTATTTGACAGGCCCCACTGCCGTGGCACTGCGTGTCTGGGGTAGTGCAACATCGGCCAAGGGTTGGACTGATAACCTCACTAGGGCGACTCCTCTCTATGCATCTGAGAGATTGGGTGGTCTGTGGTCCTCGAAGAGATTCTATAGGTGGGACCCTATTGGTATCAGCAAAGTGGGTGATCTTTGGGCCACCAATAGAGTCAAGACTTTTGACGAGTTACAACGGGAATATAAGCTGAGTGATAGGGAATATTTTCGATACCTTCAGATCCGCCATGCGCTCGATTCAGTTTTCCGTGCTGGCACCTCGACCCCTGAGTCTTCTCCCTTGGAGGATAGAGTGCTTGATGGACATGTCCCCGACAGCACTATCTCCCTCATATACAAGAAACTAATTAATGTCCGTTCGGACCTTCTTATACAGCTGCGTGAGGCATGGACTGGTGACAGGCTGGAGCTAGACGATGAAGACTGGCAGGCTGCAGTCTCCTCCCCGAAGGAAGTTGCTATTCCGGCGCGTCTCCGCCTGGTGCAGCTAAAGATTCTTCTTCGCACCTACGTCACGGGTCCACGATTGATGCATATGGGTTACTCGATGGATGGGCTATGTCGGCGTGGATGTGGTTTGCTTGCTACTTTCCTCCATATTATATGGGAGTGCCCGGAGGTAGTGTTTTTTTGGACTCGAGTGCATGAGGTGATGGGAGTGGTGACGGGCGTCGGGCTACTTCCTGAGGCCCGGCGCTGCTTGCTGAATATTTGGGAACCGAATGACTGCACCGTTGCCCAGACTCAGTGGGTCACACTGGGAAATATTATTGCCAAAAGAGATATTGCTCAACTCTGGGGGTCTCATAGGGTCTCGACCTGGGAGGAGAACATGGACTGGTCTCGACCTGGGAGGAGAACATGGACTGGTGCATGTTTAGGGAAAAAATGGTATACGTCTCCCGGGGTAGGCCTAAGAAGTGGGGTAGGATTTGGGGTCAGTGGAATTCGTATCGTGGTGGGCTTTGTGACCCTCCTTTTGTAGAGTCCCATGTTGATACAGGTTATCCCTGATTGTACGTTCCGGTATTTTTGAATTTTTGTTCGATGTAAAATATTGCTCACCCTTGGTCCCCACGCCCCACCTCCATGATTTCCTTATGCTTGCTTTTCGTTGTCCCCCTCATATCACACGTAGCAGCCCTTATATTGGTAAATTTGCCTCTTTTCTTTTTCTTCTGGGTTTTCTTTTTTGTTCCTTGTGTGTTATAAAATGAAAACCTTTTATTCCTTCTCATTTACCAGACGCTCCTAACCACGTCATGCTTTTCCGCTGCCGGACCCTCGGGTTGTCGGCTGATGAGCTGTGTACTGCTATATTTTTACTGTTTCGTGTTACTGACCGGCCTTGGTGGTTGTAGGTCTGTATATGTCCTTATTTTGCAAATAAAGGTTTTAAAAAATAAAAAAAAAGAATATAAAAATGCATCTTTTAGTAAAGAAGATGTGTATGTACACAGACATGAAGTTGGTGCCCCTGTCAGACTCTAACTCATGGAGAAAATCCCTGTAAGGGCACTAGGTACTGCAGGTGCAGTCACATTCCTCAGAGGAATTGCCTCTGGTTAACTAGTGGCATAGTCCACCAAGACCAGGAGGTTATCTTTTGGTCCAACGGTCCTACAATGTCAATGCCGACCATGTCATAGGGGGTGCCAATGACAGGTAATGGATTCAGGGGAGCCTTCAGCTCTTACCCTTTTTTCCATTGGCCCTGGCAGGTGAGACTAGTCCTGCAGAATGCATCTTAGGATTTATTCATGTTGGACCAATGAGCAGAAGACAAAGCTGGCAAAGGTTTTGTCCTGCCCCGAAGTCCTTCCATGGAAATTTCATGATCCGGCTACAGAAAGAAGACCCTGTAGCATTGTGGATGTAACAGCACACATGTTGCCCCATGTACAGGTACCGTAGGCTCACTATACAAGAGGTAATTCTTCTACTATATGAGGTGATCTCTAGAGGTATCACCAGATGCCTGGGCTTCAGACTCATGCCTCATGCCCTCCTGGCTTGGATGCTCCTACTGTGCCTTGCAGAGTCCTCCCTGGTGGGTTCCCCTTTCTATTTGCCATCTGGCAAGTTTTGCAAGTCACCAAGAGAGGCAATGTTCTGCACTCTAGGCTTCTGGCAGCCTCCTCCAGTGCCCCATTCCCCTGCACTGTGGCACATTCAGAGGTTGGTTTCCCATACCCCTTGCCCTTCCTTTTCATTCCAGATTCCTGGCCCATGTTCCCAGTATCCAGACCTCCTTCACTCCCCCCCTGTGCAGCGATGGACCAGGTTGTCACACACGCAGGCAAGTCTGACATTTCCACCTGTGATCAGAGCTCTACTTCATTTCCGGCAGTGTGCTCCAGATCATTCCCTAACAGGCAGTCCACAGGAATGGAGGGGCTCACAGTAACTTTCAGAAACCCTACCCCCATTGAAAGGGAATCAGAGCCACAGGACAGTGGTTCTCCTGGTTGCCTGCTACTATAACCTAATATTTGGGGCACCTTGAGAGAGCTCCTACTTGCTGTTTTCTCCCCACCTCTTTCTTCTGATGGGAACCCTGACCATCCTTTTGGGTGTCCCCCCAGATGTCTTTTTGGACTCTGTGGTGCTGACCCCGAGGTCCGCCTCTTCTACAAGCTTTCTGGGGTCAGTAAGCCTGTCATCCACTAGACGCTTTTATTCTTTGAAGGGCAGATATAAATAGATACATTATGATTTTTCTTTTAAAGCAAGGATCAAGACAATAAAACATTATACTGTTTTGTGCAACAAACATCAACATATCAAAGTGCAATTTCTCCTATCCCAACCAGAGCAGGACAACTCATTCACATTTCACAACCATCAAAGTGCATTCTGTGCAAAGTGCATTTTGTGCATATAAAGTGCAATGTGCAAACTTCTTTGAAATTCTTTCCATTTAACTTGGCTCCAGCTCCTATAATACCCCACCTATGCTTCAACTGTTTTTTTTTTTTAAAAAAGAGGTAAGCCAGCTTTTAGTGACTAGATTGGGCAGTACCCTTCAATATGCTACCAGTGATGCAATATGGCATTAAATCTCTTCACCCCCCAGTCTCTTTGAATATGCTTCTTCAAATTTCATAGTGCATGTAATAATTGCCTTCCAGCCTTGAACTATGGAACCAGACTGGTTCTCTAGTTCTGCCGAATAAAGGATTGTGAAATAATCAATGCAATGGAGAGAAAAAGCTGTCCTTATTAAGCCGCTGGCTCTCCTTGGAGACCTCGAATAATACTAAGCTTGCTTCTGGGATTATTCTAGAGTCTTACTTATTGCTTCAAATAATTCTATCAAAACATCTTCTCATTTCGGGCCTAGTAAACAACATGTGGAGCCAATCTCCCGCCCCTTGCTGATGACAGCGGAAACAATTATTGCGGACTAACGGATATATTTTATGAAGGGTTACTGGGGTATAATATGCCATCCAATGAGATAAGAATGACAATCTTTTAAAATTTGCCATTCGTAAAGATGTATGCCCTTTCTTTGAGACTGCATACCAATACCTTTCTAAAAAATTGCATTGTGTTTTTTCGAGAAACCTGAACAGGAATCCAGCAATTTATTTTTTCAGGGACTGGTTCCTAAGCAGGCCATACAAGTTTCCCATTCTTGCCAATTTGCTCATACTAAGTGCACTGCTTCTAAGTTGCATATCTTGGCCGTCCCCCAAAACATTTTTTGCCAAAAAGTGGACTATACGTCCTAAACTTAAAAAGAACCATTTACACTGTACCCCGCTTCTGGAGAGAAGCTCCTCCCAAGAGATACATTTACCCCATAAAATAAAATCTCCACATTCTTTAAAACCTATTGAATTCCAAAACTTGATCTTTCCATGAAATAGTGATAACCTCAAAAACTTGCTCTCCTGGAGCTGCAAAAAATAGCATACAACTGCCCTCTGAACCCCTGAAGAAGCTTGCATCTAGAATTTTTGGGTAGTTTTTCTGTTTTAATAAAAGCTGGTAGACTTGTTTCTGATTTCTGCCCCATTGTGGTTAAAAAAAATATCATCAAATTCAATGCTCCCATCGATAACCCTTGCCAACATGTCCATTAGGGGCTGTTTGGTAATAGCTCAGCATGTGAGGGAGTGCTACTCCACCCTGTGTTTTCTCTAGTTGTAAAACACTCAATTTCACTATAGATGTTTTTTTCTTCCAGATAAAACTCCTTATCAATGCATCCTGCCCTGGAAAAATGGATTAGGAATTTTAATTGGTATATTAGAAAAATGAAATATTAATAATGGCAGGACCAACATTTTAATCATGGCATCTCATCCAATTAAGATCAAGGGAAGCAGAGACCATCTTTCCAAAAGCAATTTCATTTTACTAAGCATTGCCTCATAATTCAAGTGATACAAATGAGAAAAAGTATTTGTCGTATATAACCCAAGATACCTTATAGGAGTTTGCAAGCTTGCTTGGGGATGCGGTTGGACAGGAAAATCTAGAGCAGCCACATTAGAAAATAGGAACTCTGCTCTGTTCAGTTGATCTTATAACCCCCTATTTCTGTAAACTCCTTTATCCTCTTTATTGCCCTTTGAATATTTAACTCATCTGGTTGCAGATAAAGAATAATGTTGTCTATAAAAATCTTGAGCCTGGTCATCCCTTCTATTGGTGCACTGATATCATGTTTTTTATCAATTTGTCCTCCAAAGTTTTGAAAAAAATGGTCAATACAATTGGGGAAACTGGACAACCATTTTTGCATTTATCATAACTTTGGTGTGTGCACCCTGATATAGATTCACTAACATTGAGGTGAATTGTGAGGGAAATCTGAATTTTTTCAGGCTATAAAATAAAGCATCCCAGTTTACGAGAATAATTAAGAATTAAAGGCTTCATCTGCTGCTTTGGTTTATTGGATGTATCCAAAGCCAGATCTTGAATGTAATTAAAGTATCTCCCCAGATCAGTGGACCGACTGCTCCCATCGCTATATTATTGATCTGGACTAGTGAGTCAACATCATCACTAACAGGGCCATAGTAATTAACTATGTTGAAATCCAGCCCTTTACCACAAATTTCATCCACAACCATCTACCCTGAGAACCTTGAAGCACCTCCAGAACAATGGCAATACCCTCACCCATTGCTACCCACCGGATGTATGACGTTACAACGCATACTTTTACCACGCATACTTTTACAACGCATTTTTTACAACGCAAATACTATTACAACACAGTATTTTACAACGAATACTATTACAACGCAATATAGTGTATTTATTGAAAAACTACCATTACAACGATATCTTTTAAAACGCATACCATTACACGCAAATATATAATATTTTTTTTAATTTGTCAAATAAAACCTGGCACGGGATCCAGGGAAAATAGGGGTTTTGGGTGGGGAAGTGTATTAAAATGTTGTAAAAAACGAAATGTTAAATTACGAAATACTACCGATTTATAAAAATGAATACTCGAGTATTAAAATTAATACTCGAGTATTAAAATCAATACTATTATTACTACACAATTTCCAAATTTTACCAAGTCGACGATTAAATAAAAATGTTTTTTTACAAATATAACAATATATTTACGATAAAACTAACATTATACTAACACACAGCTGCCATTTTGAACCATTTTAAACTATTCTGTTACTTTATTTGTCCTTCAACTCTTTCCATGAAATCAAACCACAACAATGCATTCAAAATGGATGCCAAAACGGAACGAAAATCATGAAATATAACTAAACAACACTTTTTCACACGAGAAATTAAATTATTAGTTTCCACATTAGTAGAAAGATATTTTAAATAGCTTACTAACGAGGTATTTCTTATAAATAAACGATATACCTGTGAAAAACTTATAAATACAAGCCAGACACCATTTTATATTCAGTTGGTTGACAACTCCCAGAGTGACCAGACGTCAAAAGCTGACCCTCTAACCCTTCAACTTGATATTAGCAGTAGCGTTTTTCGGAGCATTTTTCACAGATATACAAGTAAGTTTCTAAAACGATTAACCGAAATATTAACTTAATGCTCTTTTAACGCTTAAAATTATAAATTAACCTTTCTAACAATAAACCTACATATATCAGTAACAATGCCAAAAATATTTTTACCCGTAAAATATTTAATTAAATATTCTTAACATTTAAATTGAGATTTGTAAACAATATTTTAAAGCAATTTTCGTTGACACTCAGTAATTATTTTCTTTTTAAGAACAACTCCTACAAACTCTGTCGATAAAACCACGTCTCCAAAAAAAAGGATTTTGTTAAAATAGCCACACTCCTCTTCAAAATTTATTTACAGGTACTTTTAAAAAAAAATTGAAAAATAATATAATATTATTTAAACCATGAAAACATGTAAAAATGCCTAAATTTTTTATCGTATTTATCAACAGATTAAAAGGAGGATTGAAGAAACTATTTACTATATTGAAAAACAAACATCTAGTTAAAAACACGGTAAATATTTTTTTGCATTACATAAATAGATACGTAATAAGAGAAACTAGTTTTTAAAAATGGTAATCTATTACTGTTCTAACTCCATCATTTTTCAGCAGTAAGTAAAGTATGAAACGATAAACAAATATCAGATATTTGTCTTACACCAACAAAGTTCAGATAACGCAAAACGGTGTATGTAGTAGATGTTTCAAATACTTGCTTCACAAACATTTAAATAAATAATGACATTACAAATTTTTTTAAATATTTTAGCAGCCCTCTGACCAAAACATACATCCCAACAGAGCTGACAACAAAAGAAAGCCATCTAAATACAAGAAAATCGTCCTAATTCAATAAAAAACAGAATACGTCAACATTAAAAGGTATTTGAAAGTAAGATTATTCCCAATTAGCATACCTCACTAGTCTGTTAGGAAGGTTCATTTAGATAATAATTATTTGAAAATGTAGATTTCTCATTTAGTATTTCGAAACCAGAAAATGCATCATTTTCGAAAAGTATTGGAGAGTATAGAAATATCATTCACTATTTTCACTCCATGAAAGTGCTGAAATAAGGTAAGTGCTGGATAGTGTAGGGGTATTAATTACTATTCTAACTCAAGGTAAGTGCTGCATTAGGGAAAGTGCTGGATAGTGTAGGGGTATCAATTACTATTCTTACTCTAGGTAAGTGCTGCATTAGGGAAAGTGCTGGATGGTGTAGGGGTTTCAATTACTATTCTAACTCCAGGTAAGTGCTGCATTAGGGAAAGTGCTGGATAGTGTAGGGTTATCAATACCTATTCTTACTCCAGGAAAGTGCTGCATTAGGGTAAGTGCTGGATAATGTAGGGGTATCAATTACTATTCTTATTCCAGGAAAGTGCTGTAGTAGTGAAAGTGTTGGTTGGTGTAAAGGCACAATTTTTAAACATTAAACTTTTCAAATGAAATGTAGACATTTTCCACTTTTCATGAAACATTTAAATCCAAAAATATACAAAATCATATTTTTTTCTGTTTATAGATTATCAAACAACTCTTCAAATACCAAAAGAAAATCAAATCCAAGGGAATCTAACAACCAAACAAGGAAAACACACCAAACTAAGAAGGTATTTCAAATAAAAAGTACAAGTACAATGATCAAATGTTTTATTTGTACTCCAGAAAAGTGCTGCAGTAGAGAAAGTGCTGGATAGTGTATGGGTATTAATTACTATTTTAACTCCAGGAAAGTGCTGCAGTAGGATAAGTGCTGGATAGTGTAGGGGTATCAATTACTATTCTAACTCCAGGTAAGTGCTGCAGTAGGATAAGTGCTGGATAGTGTAAGGGTATTAATTACTATTCTAACTCCAGGTAAGTGCTGCATTAGGGAAAGTGCTGGATAGTGTAGGGGTATTAATTACTATTTTAACTCCAGGTAAGTGCTGCATTAGGGAAAGTGCTGGATAGTGTAGGGGTATCAATTACTATTCTTACTCCAGGTAAGTGCTGCATTAGGGAAAGTGCTGGATAGTGTAGGGGTATTAATTACTATTTTTACTCCAGGTAAGTGCTGCATTAGGGAAAGTGCTGGATAGTGTAGGGGTATCAATTACTATTCTTACTCCAGGTAAGTGCTGCATTAGGGTAAGTGCTGGATAGTGTATGGGTATTAATTACTATTTTTACTCCAGGTAAGTGCTGCATTAGGGAAAGTGCTGGATAGTGTAGGGGTATCAATTACTATTCTTACTCCAGGAAAGTGCTGCAGTAGGATAAGTGCTGGATAGTGTAGGATAATGATTTGGTAATGTAAATGCAGAGAGGTTCAAAATTAGTAAATGTGTTGAATTATTTGTTAAAAATGAAAGTAAACAAAAAACACAAACCTAATCACATTTTTTTTCAACCCACAGCAAAGTACATTAAATCCAGAAAAGGAAACAATCTTTTAAATCATATGGGATACATATATTGTAAGGAAAGGATAAGTTTCCCAAGAAATCATTGGAGGTGCGTGCAATACTTCTCAACTCGTTGTAGCGGCAGAGCGGTTACGGTTGATGATATCATTATAAAAACAACTGACCATAACCACTCTGCCTCTGTAATGGAGGTTGATGTCAGAGAAACTGTGAATGAAATGAAGGTACTAGCAAGCACCTCCAATGATTCCACAGGATCCATTTTACGAGAGGTTGCTCAGCATGTCCCTGATCATATAGCTAGTAATATGGCAACCATACATAATTTGAGAAGAATTATTCAACGTCAAAAGCAGGCAAGTAATACTCAAACAAATACACCTCATACCTTTTCAGATATAGTTATTCCTCACGAACTCACTATTTCTTTTTCTGATGAACCTTTTCTTCTGCATGATAATGAAAACCCTCAGAAACGTATATTAATTTTTAGTACACCGAGAAACCGTGTTAAATTTGAAACTAGTGAAATCTGGATGATGGATGGGACGTTTAAAAGTACACCCCATCCATTCACCCAAATTTATACTATACATGCAAAAATTAACAATAATTTTATTCCCCTAGTATATAGTTTGCTGCCTGATAAGACTTCTGCAACCTACACTGAACTTTTATCAGTTATAAAATCAACCACAAACCAAAGCCCTAGGAAAATTATCATTGATTTTGAATTGAGCATGATTAATGTAATCCCTAAAACGTACACGGATACCCAAATTCAGGAGTGTTTTTTCCATTTTTCCCAGGCATTCTGGCATAAATTACAAAAAATACCCCTGGTTACAGAATACTCCTCAGACAGCAAACTACAAGTAGAATTAAAAAAACTAACTGCTCTTTGTTTTGTCCCTCCGGAAAGTGTAGATGAGTACTACACTGCCATTACAGAGTCTGATTATTACATAGCAAATGAAGAAAAATTGGCACCCATTCTAAATTATATGGAAGACACATGGATTGGACACCTAAGCAGATCGGGTCGCAGGAGGAAGCCACGTTTCCATGTGGAGTGGTGGAACTGTTATTCGACTTGCTTACAGGGAGAGGCAAAAACAAATAATGCCATTGAGGGATGGCATAACTCCTTCAACCATACAATTGGAAAACCCCACCCTAATTTCTACTCTTTTTTTGAAACTTTGAAGAAGGAGCAAAGTTTTCAGGAAATGAGAATTTCACAAACTCTTACAGGTAGTCTAAACCCACGAATAACCCATAGAACTAAGGAAATGTCCGAGAGACTATTGGCACTTTTGCAACAGTTTTCGTTGTGTGTGGCTCTAGATTACCTGGAAAATATAGCTAACATTTTAAGTTTTTAAATAACTTTTTCACATTACTTTCCTGCTTTGCTCTAAAATATTTTACTCTCTCAATTTAATTGGCTTTTTAATTTTTCTAAATTTATACACAAAATTTAAAAAAGTCGGGTCTTTTTACTTTTTTGATAAAATTATTTTTGTTTAGTAAATTTTGGTAGTTTCCAAAATCCTTACTTCCAAACCAATTCAAAATTTGTATTATTCTTAATTATTTATTATTTCCCTTCATATAAAGAATTCTTCAACTCTTCCACTTTAATTTTTTCTTATTGAAAAATATAGAAAAATGCATTTTTGAAAAATTTGGCAAAAAAATGTTCCCCTCTTTTCTTAAAATTGTGAAAAAAACCTTCTTGAAAACATTAAATATTTTATATTAAAATATTTTCTTTATTGAAAATATATTTACCAAAATTAAGTGACCCATCATTTTTCTGATTGGTATATTTTAAATTCACCCATCTCTTTTTACATATTTTAAAAGCACACTACATATTTTTTTAATTGATAAATATTTTTTATAATATTTCACATTCTATTTCTATTTTCCAGCAAATAATTTCTTTTAGAAGTAAATTTAAACAGAAGCAGAGAAATAAACCATCACAATTTTGTTCGAAATATTAATTCAAATACACAATAACATATGCATCTTCCTTAACTCGACGACAATGTTATATTGTCAAAAGTATATTTTGAAACACAAACATTATTATTAAATGTCGTGTTCCAAAATCACCAAAGATAACACTCCAAAATATGTTCCGTTAAAAATCCAAATCTATTTCTTAGCAAACCATAACGTGAAGAAACCTACAAATCACTTTAAAACCACGTAATCAATTGGAATGTTTAACTACCAGACATCACTGCTACAAAATAATTTCCATAACTAACAAACCTTGTAAAACACCTATTTACTTTCATCTAAGCTTTTTTCAACAATTTTCTAACCTCTTTTTCCTCTAAAGTAATGCTAAAACAATCGATATATTCAAAAATGCATTTTGTACATTTCTTTTGTACCGATACAATAAATACAAATTATACACATCTTATGGGTATTTCATATTACAAAACAACATTTATAAAACAAGATAAACAAATCTATATTTTCCCCCCTCCGACCCGACATAGGCATATTCTAGCTATACGATCGGCGACATACTTTTTTACATACTTTACATCATTTACGTATTAAGCAACCTCTCCTTATCCTTTCCTTACAATATATCTATACTTATTTTTATTTAAGTACTTTTAATAAAGTTTAAATAGTTTCCTACCTGGACCCAGATCAGCTTCCAGCTGCTTCCTCCTTGGATACTCTTCAAAATGGCCGCTTACGTTCACGTTTACGTCGTTACGTAATTGAAAGCTGCAACAAGTAAAAAAGGACTATTTTATTTAGTATGATTAAATAAAAATATTTGATTTAATTGAAAATATTTCATTTACATTAAAAATATGTAAAAATATGTATTAAATAATAAAAATGTAATCTTTTTTGGGATATATTTATATTGAAAAATAAAAATATTTTTACAAAGTTATCTTTGGTTTATTTGATTCAATTTTACATGCATTACTTCTAAATAATATTATTTATATGCTTAATTAATCTTTTTATCTTCTTACCTGTTTCCTATTTTCTTTTCCCTTTTTTCAATCTTCTTTCATCTTCTTTTTATCATCCTTTTTATGTACTGCGGGACACAAGGTGGTCCATTAGGATGTCGGGCGGATTTCCTCCGCCAGGCTGGCGGTGGCTACCGCCAGCCTGGCGGAGGAAATCCGCCCGACATCCACAGCCCAAATCCCCCCGCCATATTAGTATGGCGGGGTGTACCGCGGCGGTGAGAAACACCGCCCGCATGTTTACCGCCCCGGTCGCCTGGCGGCCGGGGCGGAAAACGAGTAACATGGTGGCGGTGTCTGTTAGACACCGCCCGCCATATTACAATGGGCTTACACCAATGCATTTCCGTGGCGGCAATGCCGCCACGGAAAGGCATGCGGAGACTCCCTGCGGGGGCCCGTTGCGGGCCCCCTGGGAGTCCCTGGCTTGGGGGGTTGCACATGGGGGGTACCTATGGTACCCCCCGCATTTCAAAGTGCATCATGGCAGGCACCGCGCGGTGCCTGTCATGTTGCACTTAGAAATGCACAATGTGCATGTTTAACAAGGCGGCGGGCGGAGATTACTGCTCCGCCCGCCGCAATGGCAACAATACAGGATGCGCCCGCCTGTGTGGCGGGCGCATCCTAATGCACATTTCGGGACCCCCGCCCTCGAGGCGGGCGGTCCCGTTTCCCGCCCGCCCACCATCCTAATGGCCCCCATAGCATCTATCATAAAAATAAAAGAAGGACAACGTTTGCCATTTGATTCAATGTAAAACCGTGGGAACTAAATGTTTCATTATTTTTATATTAATAAATCATAAATTTAAAAACGTGTATGTAATTATTTATTACTTATTTGATCCTAATACATGTATATCTATATATATTTATTTTTTAAAACTAATAATTATATAAATTGTATTAAATGCAAAATAACCAATTTACATAAAAATAAATCTTATTAAAAAAATATATTATAATAATTAATGACTGTAAAAATAAATTGAAATATTTAATTACTCTAAAATTAATAATTCCTAATTTTAACATTTAATTATATTTAATTATTATTTATATAATATAATATATTTTTAATTATTATTTAAATAATATAAAATAAATCTTGAAAAATACTTCAATTACATAAATTACTTAATTATTTATTTTTAAACAACTACAATAAATAAATATTAATTTTTTATTAACAAACATTATTATTATTATTAAAAATATACAAATAATACTCTACTAATAATTAAAAATATTAATTTATATTTTACAGAAATGTAAAAAAAAATATTAATAATAAAAAATACTCTAGTAATAATTAAAATAATTAATTAATAAATTATCAAATTAGTTAAAAAAAACTAATAATATTAGTAATAATTAAAATTATTAATTAATATTTTACCAAATTGTAAAAAAAATATATTAATAACAAATAATACTCTAGTAATAATTAAAATTATTAATTAATACATTATCAAATTAGCCCAAAAAAAAATAAAAAAAATAATACTCTAGTATTATTTTTAAACCAAAAACAACACTTAAATTAATTCCTTATTTTACATTTAACTTACTTATAAATATAATGCGTTGTAAAAGTATATGCGTTGTAAAGGTACTTGCATGGTAAGAGTATGCGTGGTAAAAGTATTTACGTGGTAATAGATGCGTGGTAATGGTATTGCGTGGTAAAAATGCGTGGTAAAGGTTGTATACCCTACCCACCTCACCACAGCTTGGGCTAATGCAAAGAAGCCCATAGAAAATGTATGAGGAATACAGATCTTTGGGATATTACATTTGCGGTGAATCTCCTGTAAATAATAACTTTGGGTGAAAAAGATGTGCGCAACCTCATTAAACTACTGTATTTACACCTATTTATAATACCATTGGCATTACAAGAAAGGAGCCTGACCTTCTGCTTCTCAGTAGGCATTAATCATCCTATCTTCCAAGTTACAATTCACGCCCTTTAAGAGGGCTGCCACCACTATGCCCCAACGTTGAAGAGATACCACTACCAAGCCCGGTAAACATTCACCAAAGTTTTTCCCACCCAAATGTCAGCCTGATCTATTTACTCCTGCTGCCCACCCTCTTTCTTGCCATTCATATTTATTCTCATTTTTTTTTTTTGCACGTGGTCTCCACCACCTCCTACAGTCCCACTCTCAGGAACCCCCTGTGACCCCATGGATTATTCCCTTACCCTGATAGGGGAGTTGCCCGTCTTACCCCCAACCCATATTGATTGTACCTTGATATGGCACTTGAGACCTATTAACTAGTGACAGCCACCACTCTTCTACTTCTCACGGAATAGCACTGCATAAGCTTTTTAAAGTATTATTTCTGAAAAGCTAACAGCTGCAAAATTATGCTATTTAGGATGTAGCTTAACTTTAACTTCAAAACATGATTTTGCTAAGGGACAATATGCATTAATCATTCATCCTAGGCATTCTTGCTACAAAGGTCTCAAGTGTGAGATAATGCTGCAAGAGTGCATCTTAACTTCTAAACATGATTTTGCTAAGAAGCCACCTATATGCAGTAATCAGTTATCCTTTATCATGACACTGAAACTGCTGTAATAGTTCATTCGCTTGCTGGACTGAGCCCACATTCTGGAAATACCCCCTAATAAGAACCTTCGCCTTTGACTGCTGCACTAGGGCAGCCTGGACACTGTGTTTTTTTTCAAGTTCCAGCATCGACTTAAACTCACAACGGTGCCGAACTGCACTTCGAACATGTCTGAAAAGATGTAAAATTCGAACCCATCTGAAGTCTGAAATCCCTTTTGCGTAGAAGTCTGAAATCCCTTTTGCGTAGTAGCAGCTGATAAGATTTATTCTTTTGGGTGGAAGTTTCCAAAGGTGAACAAAAAAGTATGTGGGTACTTGACATTGGATGGCTGATGAAATGGAACACAGGGTGCCCTCATAACTGAAAAGTGCTCCATATTGGGAGAACACCCTGGGCGGACATTTTTTAAAACTAATAATTATATAAATTGTATTAAATGCAAAATAACCAATTTACATAAAAATAAATCTTATTAAAAAAATATATTATAATAATTAATGACTGTAAAAATAAATTGAAATATTTAATTACTCTAAAATTAATAATTCCTAATTTTAACATTTAATTATATTTAATTATTATTTATATAATATAATATATTTTTAATTATTATTTAAATAATATAAAATAAATCTTGAAAAATACTTCAATTACATAAATTACTTAATTATTTATTTTTAAACAACTACAATAAATAAATATTAATTTTTTATTAACAAACATTATTATTATTATTAAAAATATACAAATAATACTCTACTAATAATTAAAAATATTAATTTATATTTTACAGAAATGTAAAAAAAAATATTAATAATAAAAAATACTCTAGTAATAATTAAAATAATTAATTAATAAATTATCAAATTAGTTAAAAAAAACTAATAATATTAGTAATAATTAAAATTATTAATTAATATTTTACCAAATTGTAAAAAAAATATATTAATAACAAATAATACTCTAGTAATAATTAAAATTATTAATTAATACATTATCAAATTAGCCCAAAAATAAATAAAAAAAAATAATACTCTAGTATTATTTTTAAACCAAAAACAACACTTAAATTAATTCCTTATTTTACATTTAACTTACTTATAAATATAATGCGTTGTAAAAGTATATGCGTTGTAAAGGTACTTGCATGGTAAGAGTATGCGTGGTAAAAGTATTTACGTGGTAATAGATGCGTGGTAATGGTATTGCGTGGTAAAAATGCGTGGTAAAGGTTGTATACCCTACCCACCTCACCACAGCTTGGGCTAATGCAAAGAAGCCCATAGAAAATGTATGAGGAATACAGATCTTTGGGATATTACATTTGCGGTGAATCTCCTGTAAATAATAACTTTGGGTGAAAAAGATGTGCGCAACCTCATTAAACTACTGTATTTACACCTATTTATAATACCATTGGCATTACAAGAAAGGAGCCTGACCTTCTGCTTCTCAGTAGGCATTAATCATCCTATCTTCCAAGTTACAATTCACGCCCTTTAAGAGGGCTGCCACCACTATGCCCCAACGTTGAAGAGATACCACTACCAAGCCCGGTAAACATTCACCAAAGTTTTTCCCACCCAAATGTCAGCCTGATCTATTTACTCCTGCTGCCCACCCTCTTTCTTGCCATTCATATTTATTCTCATTTTTTTTTTTTGCACGTGGTCTCCACCACCTCCTACAGTCCCACTCTCAGGAACCCCCTGTGACCCCATGGATTATTCCCTTACCCTGATAGGGGAGTTGCCCGTCTTACCCCCAACCCATATTGATTGTACCTTGATATGGCACTTGAGACCTATTAACTAGTGACAGCCACCACTCTTCTACTTCTCACGGAATAGCACTGCATAAGCTTTTTAAAGTATTATTTCTGAAAAGCTAACAGCTGCAAAATTATGCTATTTAGGATGTAGCTTAACTTTAACTTCAAAACATGATTTTGCTAAGGGACAATATGCATTAATCATTCATCCTAGGCATTCTTGCTACAAAGGTCTCAAGTGTGAGATAATGCTGCAAGAGTGCATCTTAACTTCTAAACATGATTTTGCTAAGAAGCCACCTATATGCAGTAATCAGTTATCCTTTATCATGACACTGAAACTGCTGTAATAGTTCATTCGCTTGCTGGACTGAGCCCACATTCTGGAAATACCCCCTAATAAGAACCTTCGCCTTTGACTGCTGCACTAGGGCAGCCTGGACACTGTGTTTTTTTTCAAGTTCCAGCATCGACTTAAACTCACAACGGTGCCGAACTGCACTTCGAACATGTCTGAAAAGATGTAAAATTCGAACCCATCTGAAGTCTGAAATCCCTTTTGCGTAGAAGTCTGAAATCCCTTTTGCGTAGTAGCAGCTGATAAGATTTATTCTTTTGGGTGGAAGTTTCCAAAGGTGAACAAAAAAGTATGTGGGTACTTGACATTGGATGGCTGATGAAATGGAACACAGGGTGCCCTCATAACTGAAAAGTGCTCCATATTGGGAGAACACCCTGGGCGGACATTTTTTTTAACCAATTCAGAGATACATTTTATGGAATCCTGACCCATCTCCTGCCCCTCTGGGATACCTTTGAAATTTAAATTTGAGTGTATGGATCAATTTTCAAACTTACACAGCTTCATATGAATTCTAGCATCTCCTTTTGATGTTTTACTTGAAACAGTTCGAAGCTTTTTTGAGCATCTTCCATATCCGCTATGTGCTGCTCTGCTCGCCAGAGTCTCTGATTTAATTGCAAAATATTATCAGTGATTGTTTCGAACTGAGTCTGAACTTCCTTCCCTCTGAGCCTTTTCCTGCCCATGTATCAGCGGCCGTATCTCTTGCAAAATCATTTGAATAATTTTGTTAAGAGAGGCTTCCCAAGCATCCTTTGCATTCTAGGCAGCTTCAAGAGACTGGGTGGTCAGATGTATGATGGCTGTTTGAGATGTTGACTTTTCTTGTGATGTGTTCTCAGCTTGCACCACCTGCGACACTTAGCTAGTGACTAGAGCCAATGGACCATAGAAAGCCAAATCCTGCGTTCCTGTCCCAGATTCCCTGGGCATAAGCTATGCCTGGCCAACTCCCTTCAAACCAAATAGGGGATAGGAAGGTTTCTTACTAAGTTTCATGCCAGGCGGGTTACTGGGTGTTGCTCTCTGGTTGTCACGTGGCGCGATATCCCATGGTAGCACTGGATCCTGCCCATCAAGAGAAGGCTCCCCCTGCACTGGGCGGAATTTAGGAGGAAGCAGCAGCTGATTTATAGCCATCAATACAGCGAGGCTGAATGACCGATGCCTTGCAGAGGCCCTATTCACTCTTATGAGGTCAGTGCTGCGGTCTACAGCCAGAGAGACCCCCTCTAACACACTTAAGTTAGTGTTTGGCTGCTATCTCCCTTCTGTTCATCCATATTCAAAGACTCCTTAGCGAGTTCTCTCCGCAGACTCCCAAACTGTGTGACGCTTAATAGAGTCCAGGGGTAGTACTCTTCCACTTGCTCTTCTGAGGGCTCTCACTTTTTTCTCCACCCCACCTTTTTTCCCCCCAGCACTCTTTTATTCCTGCAGCATCAATATTCAGGGCAGACCTCTTTTCTCATAACCACAACAGGCTGTATTACCACATGAGGAGGGGATCGGGCAGCAGCTAGCCACACCCACACCTAGGAGGGTTGCCTCCACAACCAGTCAGGCCCTTAACCTCCCTTGGAGGATTACCTAATGAGCTTCTTAACGAGATTGACACCTTCCTCCTTTTTCCTCCTTCCTCCATCCTCCTTCATGCTCCTCATTCTCCTTTGCTTTTGTGCAGGGGATGAAGGATGAGGGAAATGTTGAAATGCCAGCTGCAGCGATCTTTCATCACTGTTCTGCATGCAGTTGCCAGTGCAGGAGCACCTTCAGCTCCTCTCCTGACCAATGCCATCTGCGTCAGGACATCAAGTTCACACCTATTCCCTCATTCCCCCGGCACTGAAGCTTTTACACCCCGCTAAAGAAGTCTTGGGATGCTCTCTCTCCGCATCAGGCGCCAGAGCAGCCATCAACAGTGCAGCTATCAATCAGAGCGGCAGCGTCACCATAACCGGCCTCCTACGCATGGGGCATGGCGGGAACTCTAGGCACCTTACACTAGGTGCTTGTGTAGCTCTGTAAAACAACTATTGAGCTTATGCTCGCTCAAAATCATTTTGTACAGCCCAGTGTAATAAAACACTTTGCTGCCCCTCACCCAGCCATTCAGTGCCCTTATGAAGTAGTCTATGAAATTCATCGGAAACTGGTTTGGGAGTTTGTGGCTGTGCCTGAACTTCTGACTGTATATCTCAGGGTTCAGCCCAAATTTAGCAACATATATGGCTTTCATGGGACATACTTTGCCTAGTCCTCTGTCTCCAGTGGAAGATGTGTTTCGCTCTCCACCATGGGCATGTGTTTCCATAAGCTGCTTCCCCCCGTACGTTCTGGAACCTTGTGTACTCTCAGGGCAACCTCATAAGCATAAAACTACTTGTCAATATAATCTCCTACCACATAATTGGGCACCAGTTCTTGTGGCATTCAAACCCTTGCCTCTCCAGTAGACACTGCAAATATGCTGCCACCAATGTTTCTAGACTCTGCTTGTTTAGCTCTGGAACAAAACAGCAAGTGGAGTCCCATGCGGTAACGCTGCCATTCAATTAAGATCTGAGATATAAAAACAGTATTTTGCAGCCATCTATCTGTATTCACACAGACTCAGGCTCAAGAACCAAATATAGGAAATTAATTTTCCCACACTACAGTGCTTCATCCGCAACAGCAACCCTTAATCCATTACATGGTATAAGGCAAGTTCTTTGCCAGCTCGAATAAGAGTCTCTCTTCTCAGCCATAATTGTGTTCGTCATGAAGATGATGTGATGGAATACAGCCGAACAGACTGAAAAGTCGACCTCATCTTCTATTCGTAAGAAAAAACAAATTCCGGAGTAATACATATTCTCATTAAAAGATCTGTTGCATATGATTTATTGGGAATAGTTGTTTAGTCAAGTACTGTTAGGCCAATTTGATTTTGCTTCTTAATTTGATTCTGTGCTGGATGATTTTATCTATTTGTACTCCATTTGCAAACAAAATATATAAAGTAAGATATATTTTTCAAACTGCTAGGTTCTCCCGTTTGTTCTATGTCAAGATAATTTTTACTTTGATGTCTAATGACACTTGGGTTTTTGTTCCAGTAGGACTAACCCCCTGATTTATCTTTGAATAAGGAAAGATTGTTGAGAATCAAATCCCTTGAATGCTCCTTTTACCATTCAGATTACTGCCCAAGCCTCCAAGGGTACATTGGGTTTCCCAAACTATTGATTGTGTTGGCACTAGGCAGTACATTGTACACCAGCACTGGGAAATGACAGGAATGCACTATATATTGTTAAATATGGCGCATTCCTACCCTTTACTTATCCCGCAGTGCAGCAATGTTACTTGCTGCACTATGTGATAGCTTAATAAATATGACCTTAGATCACAATATATCAGACTTACACCCACGCTAAAGATGCCTTAAGCCTGTCATCATACTGCACAACATATTCAGGTCTTGATACCTGCCTAGGGATTTCGAGCTTCAGGGTGAACCAAATTTCAGGAACATACACAGCAAAGATTTGCTCATCTGCAGTACACTTTGACATATTTATTTGACAATAGTAAGAGTAGATGGAAGGTGGTTATGCATGATGTGTTTATAAAATAGGCCAATTCCAGTAAAATGACTGCCCAATCTGTTATGGTTTTCTTCTTCATTAACAGTGTTTTCTAATGTACCAACTTGCATTACAGTGCCATTTTTAAAAGCATTGTTATTAATGACGGAATTTCATCCATTATTAAACACATTATGCAGACACAATCTTTCCAAATAAAGCTGCTGTTTCTGTGTTTGTTTTACTCGCTGCTAGACACAATTCTCCTCCTTTGTTGTTGTTTGGCTAGTTGACCAAATATTTGTTTAGAAAAAAGGCAAACAAGCAGCTGTTCGACCAAATCTTTTCGGCATCAGTTAAAGTAAACAATACACAGTTCCAGCTGAGCTGCATAAATATCTCAACATTCATTTTAAGTACATTAAATGTAGTGGCATGAATATTTCATTCCTCATTAGTATCAGGGTTATGAAGCTAAATGCTTGATGTTTTACATATCCTTCAAAGCTCTGAATTTAATTTAAAAGTAACTTTTGATATCATGGTGTCATATTTACCAATACTTTGTGTTGCCCTTGAGCAAAGGCTTCAGTAATATTTACAAAGCCACGCAAGGGTCGATTTATGATGCATTGAGTGAGTGTGTAAAGAAATGTAAAGCAAAGCAGTGGATTGTGCTGAGTTACATAACATTTCAAGTTTGGAGCAATTTGATGGATGGAGCATAGGTATACCCATACATCCACCCTTAGGCACATATTTACAACAAACTGACGAAACACAGAATCGCAAGCCATCTTAATGCGCTGTACGTGCAGGGGTGCATAGTATTTACAACAATAATACACATCCCTGTATTTTCCTTTGCACTGGTATACATTGGGATGCCTAACCCCAACACTGGCACCATTGGACCATGGTGCAAGGCTGTCTGTGTGCAGGAACAGTCACCTTCCTACACAAAAACAATAAATGGAGGCATTTTCCTCCTTCAGCAGCTTCCGCAGCACACATATAAAGAAAAGAAATGAGGATTAACAAAAGTATTTCTCCTCAGTACACCTCCCCTGGGGAGGCGTAGGCTTTTGACGCATTCCCATGTTTACAAGTCCTTGTATATCTGGGAATGCAACAAAATCCATGGGTGTTGCATGGGAACACCCACTGCAATGTCCACAGAACACCTCTTTGACGCAAAGTTAGGTTAACACACAACACAATAGGAGCCACAGGGGTAACAGGAAAGTCCAGGCCGCCCCCCCCCCCACTCAATGTATTATAAACAGCAATTGGCCTAGCCTACATTACACCCAGTCCTTGAAATATGACACTTAAAAGGGTATCCAATGCTTTTCAATTCCATAGAGTGTGTTCCCTATCACTACTCAAAATGTCATGGTGTATCGAAATAATGTCATAAAAACCATCATTGGCTAAATCCCACCTAAGTATAACCAAGAAAAGTGTGAGAGAAGTGAGAGAGGACCTCACGGTAGTAACACCAAAGGTGTTGCTGGCTGGTACTTGCCAGCATACCCACTTATCATCATAGGTTACTCTCTCTCCGTGTAGAAAAAGAAAAGTGTATATTCTCCTTTTGAAAGAATCTCAACCCAATGTAGTAAAGAAAGATAGTAAGAACTTAAATAGAAGTGATCAGTGCCTAGTGTTCTTATAAGTGCCCATTGGACACCTGTGAGAATCTGAAAATATAATTCTAACCGTTGAAAAAATAGTGAAGCTTACTAGCCGGACACAACTTTATTGAATTCTGTAAGCTTCCCCAATTAAAAATGTTTTCCATGATCAACTTTGTACTGCCAACATGTTTCGTTGCTGAATCATCAAGCAACTTCTTCAGGGCTGTTGGGGGTTCCAAATCTCAACTTCACTTGAGATTCACCTAAAACCAAGCGGTTGCGAAGTCTCCTCGTACCTGCAACCGTCTTCACACTGGAACACGCGTCCTCTGATCATGGGCCCCTGGGGCGACTGCCCAGTGTCTATCCCCCCTGCCGCATCCCACCGGCGTGTTAGAAGCTCCGGCCAAAGTAAGGTAAAACAGCGACTTGCACTGCTCTGCCTTACTCCATATCCACGAGGCTTTGAAAAGTCAAGTAAAGTGGATTTGCGTGGCCTTGTTAACACCTTAAAAGCGGCCGCGATTTTGCGGAAGTGTGGCACTTCCGCAAAACGGGCGGGCCGCGTCGGCCATTGGCTGACGGCAGCACTGGGGAGGAAGTGCTGCCGTCGGCCAATGGCCGACGGCAGCACGGAACGGGTTAATATGGGTCTGCAATCTGTGCCGCCTCTTTGTCAAAAAAGTGATGCAGCGCAGACTCCTTGTAAATATGCCCATTCAGTTGTGCGCATTCCCAGATTTACTAAAGCTGGTAAACCAGGAATGCGTCCAAATACTACGCCTTCCACAGTGAAGTGCAATGAGGAAAAATATCTTTATTTCTCTTTGTTATTTCCTCCTTCTATGTGTGATTGATCCTGCAGCACACGTAGAAAGAGGGAAAGCCTCCAAGTATTGTTTTTGTGGAAGAAGGTGCCATACATTCCGGCTCTTAACCCTTTAAGTGCTGCCGTCGGCCAACGGTCGTCACGGGCACTACCTCCCCAGTGCTGCGTGCGACCGCTGGACGTCCATTTCAGCACTGGATAATGGACAGCGCAGCACTGGGGAGGTCTATTTACGAAGCTCCCAAGGTGTTAATACAGTCACCCATGCACTAAGGTGCCTGCGTTGGCGCTAGGCTGCACACAGTGCCCTAAGGCAAGGAGAGAGCAGAAATGCTCCATATCTTTGTAAATATGGAGTATTTATGCCCCCTCCTTTTCACGCAACGCTGTGCAGCACCTTCGCTTGCTGTCCTATGTTGCGTGAAAGATTAGTAAATAGGCCCCCATATCTTTAGTGATTTTTACGATTGCAGTTTCAGGTCAGCAGAAATGTATTTCAGTGCAATATTTAGGCTTTAACATTTCCAGTTAGTGAACATTAAGTCTATGTTAAAAACCTAGGCAAAACATTTTATATAATCTGCTTATTTATTGTTTGGCGTCACTGCCCATCAGTACAAAGCGAATACACTCGGGGCAGATTTACAAGCCCCATGCGCCACTTTTACGTCACTTTTAACATGGAAAAAGTGACGCAAAAGTGGCGCACGGGGGCTTGTAAATCTGCCCCTCGAGGTCTTCCATCCCAAGGCCTGCGCCTAGAGCCTGCACACTGTTATATGTGGTGGTGCTTCAAGTTAAAGCCATACCGCTTGCAGTCACACAAAAATTGATTGACAATTGACTGTAGTTGCACAAAGTGCATACCTATTCTTAGTTAAAAAATGTAATTGAAGTGGGACGCTGAGGGTATTAGAGGAGCCGTGTGCTGCCCCTCAGCAGTCGCTTGCCATGTCTGCTGCTGAACCAAGAATCAGGGCTACCGATCATCGCCGAAAAACTGCCCAAACCACTCACTATCGTCACAAAGTATCTGTGGCTGAGTTCTCCGTCTGGGGCCGGCTTTAGGGCAGTGCGACTGGTGCGGCTGCACTGGGCGCCAACCTGTGGAGGGGGGAGCTGACCTCAATGAGTGCACTGTTTTGAGTAATAACATAATTTGAGAGATGAGGGACACTTTTGCCTGGTGGTTTGAACAGATCCGAGGAGGCAGTCATCAGGGCCGGACTGGGAACCAAAACCGGCCCTGATAAAGTGCTCGGCTGGCCTACAGGGAGGAGGTTGGGGGTGCGACCCAGCTCTTTTCCGGGGCGGCTATGCTACAAAAAAACGGCCCTGTAACAAGAATCGACCCCCACACTTGGGGCGCACCAGGGGATTGCCCGGTGCCTGCAACGGCCAGTCCGGCCCTGGCAGACATGGGGAGTGGGGGCGCCAAAAATGATTGTCGCACCGGGCGCCACCAGCCTTAAAACCGGCCCTGTCTCCGTCTGTCCTCCTTGATGCAGTGCCTCCAGCAGCTTTACTTTGACCAACCTGCAACTCCAATGCAGTCCTTCTTCCTCACAGATGCCCGGCTGCCCTTCCTGACACTTGCAGTGTTCAGTGGGAGAGTTTAGATGTCCCAGTGCCATGTTCTACTCTCTGGGGTCCTGCCCAGGCACATCAAGGAGCAGGGAATGGAGGTGAGTGTAAGAGAAAATGGGTACCTCGTGTAGCTGAAATGTTCCCATTTTCGCCTTCTGCTCACGCACATCTTATAATTCGCTCACGCACAGCTAAATAGTTTTCTGAGAACTCGAGACCAAAAAATTATTCTTTATAAATGAATGCCATTTACGAAACGATGCTCCGTGGGACGATTTATAAAGCTTTTCCCAGAATTAGCACGGGTTTATGTCTTGGATACGGAGTGATTTATACTTTTGTAAGGAGCATTACATTTAAGGAGGTGTCTGACGGGACAGAAGTCTGTGAAACGTGGGTGTAATGTGGGTGTAATTTACGCACACACACTTATAATCTGCTCACTTGCATGTTTTGCTCAGAATTACACTTGGGAACAATCTTATATGAGTGCCAAAGTAGTAGTCAGCAAAATCCCACTTAAATGTGAAGATTTATGAATGTCATTTAGGGGTCGCTGCTGTGACCCCTGTCTTGTCCTTTGCGACCTCTGGCACTGACTGTGCAACCCTTGACCTCAGAGGTGGCAAAGTCAGTGCCAGGAACACAGGAGCAACTTGTCCTTATGGATGTAGGTTGAGGCACCACTTTCTTTGTTTTCAGTCAAGTTTTTTTTATACACTAATAGTGAATAATGTCACTTCCACTTCCCCTGACATTTTGGTGAATTGACGTCCATGGAAGAATATACCTACTCAGGCAGCGTGACTTAGTAGGTACTCAGCATTAACTCCGTTTTTTTTTAGCTCACCTCTGCTAGACCTGAAAGTTCCAGATGCAAGTGTAGTAGAGAGGGTGGGAAACTACACTAATTAATCTTGCATACAAAGAGGTAGGTTATGACATACTTAACTGTTAGCCCTTGGACTTTTCTACTGTGTGCATATTTATATATTTGTGTTACTTCATTACAGATGAGTAATTGTTCCTCACTTAATTAGAGCATGAACACACGCGTATTTGCGTTGATGTATTGAACATATATTATCCCTTTCCCCTGTATTTCTCAGTTGTTTTTATAACATCGTCCCTAGAATACTGGCACAGATATTGGTCTTTCTACCGTTGGAAATAACAGAGTGGTTAAAGATTGCAATGCTGTATATACAGGGGGGACAAGCCAGGAGGACCTTACCTGCACGCCTGCACGCAGCGCCAGTCCCTGGGTGGGGAACGCTGTAGGTCTCGCCGCCATCACTCCATCAGCGCGGCTGGAGACTACAGCTCCCAGCGGGCTCAGCGCGCACTTCCGGTTTCCCGCTGTCTTCGCGCCCGGAGGCGCTACAAAGTCCAGGCACTCCCTCGGTGGAGCGGGGGACAAGCCAGGAGGACCTTACCTGCACGCCTGCACGCAGCGCCAGTCCCTGGGTGGGGAACGCTGTAGGTCTCGCCGCCATCACTCCATCAGCGCGGCTGGAGACTACAGCTCCCAGCGGGCTCAGCGCGCACTTCCGGTTTCCCGCTGTCTTCGCGCCCGGAGGCGCTACAAAGTCCAGGCACTCCCTCGGTGGAGCGGGGGACAAGCCAGGAGGACCTTACCTGCACGCCTGCACGCAGCGCCAGTCCCTGGGTGGGGAACGCTGTAGGTCTCGCCGCCATCACTCCATCAGCGCGGCTGGAGACTACAGCTCCCAGCGGGCTCAGCGCGCACTTCCGGTTTCCCGCTGTCTTCGCGCCCGGAGGCGCTACAAAGTCCAGGCACTCCCTCGGTGGAGCGGGGGACAAGCCAGGAGGACCTTACCTGCACGCCTGCACGCAGCGCCAGTCCCTGGGTGGGGAACGCTGTAGGTCTCGCCGCCATCACTCCATCAGCGCGGCTGGAGACTACAGCTCCCAGCGGGCTCAGCGCGCACTTCCGGTTTCCCGCTGTCTTCGCGCCCGGAGGCGCTACAAAGTCCAGGCACCCCCTCCGCGTCACGGGACGCGCGCGGGCAGCGCCGGGCGGAGCCCGGGCAGAGGGCGGGCCGTCTGTGGCCGTCCGGGGCAGGAGGAGGCAGGGCAGGGCCACCCCATTTCCATCAACCGTACCGGTTTCAACTTGTGGTGCCGCATCTCAGCATGTCAACTCGCTCCGGTAAGGCCTTGAGGGGTTGCGGGGAGAGTGCCCCCGGGGGTGCTATGTTTGGCTCTATGGACAAATTCCTGACAAGGGTGGCGGCTGTCATCGACAATGAACTTGCCATATCTGAACGGCGCCTTTCTCTTGACTTTCCTCCTGCTAAAAGTCCATCGCCAGCAATAGTGTTGTCCCCTCTAAATCCTACTTCCCCTGCACTCTTGCTTGGGGATCTACCTGGGGATTCCTTTATTGCACCTTCAATGGGTGGTATAGAAGGGTTAGAAAGCTCACTGATCGGTAACCACGGTACCAGTCCATGTGCCGTGCTTATAGATCCATGCAATGAGCTCTCCTTAGCAGGCTCACCTGGCATTCAGTCCCAACACTGCCCTGAGGTTCCTGCTCCCGTCCCACAAGCTCCGACTAAAAAGCGACCTAACCAGGAGCCTATCAAAAGGAAGGGGAAAAGGGCAATTCACACTCGAAAGGGCTGCCCATCTAAGATTACTAACCATCCCAGGTACCCGCCCCTGAGGGGTCCTTCCCCCCTGAGCGCCGCAGGACCTGTATCCTCAGGGACACCTATTTGCGTTCCAGCTGTTATTGATACAGTACCACCTTCCTTGTCGGCCCCACTAACGCCTGTCCAGGCCAACGTGGGTCACTCCATGGAGGCGATTGAGAAGCTGGTCAAGTCTCTTGTGTTGCCACTTATAGACCAGGTCAAGAGGTTGGGGGACAGGCTTGACTGCTTTGAGCAGGCTACTAGGGACAATTTTTTTGCCCTAAAGACCCTTCTCAAGCACCAGCCAAAGCCCAGTGAGGATAGGACAGATAGGTTAGATAAGTCCAATAGGATAGAGGTTCCAGTGAGACCCCCCCTGGGAGATCAGCTGATGCAGCCGCCCAAGCACCCAGCCCCTGGGAATACTATCTTGGCTGCTCCTAAGGTTGGTCCTAGACAGATAAAGCCGAAGGCTCCCACTCATGCTGCTCACGTGCATGCTACCCTTCCCCCAGTAGCAATAACCCCGGTGGCTACCCAGGACCTAAGGCAACACCAGAAGGGAGGGACGGGCCCTACTTCGCAACCTGGGGCTGTTATATCTGATGCAACTGGTGGTGTTGCATCAACTTCTAAGGTTGCATTTATTCCCGTCCCACCTACAAATCGTCCCCCTTTGGGTCCTCCTCAGAACAGTAGACGCAAGTGCCCCCCAGTTAACCTCCCCCCTGAGTGCCACCCGTATGTTGTCATCCTTACGAAAGTCCCCCCTATTGGGAGTACCCAGCGGGAAAACCATCAGGCACTAAAGAATAAGGTCATCCACTGGCTGAAAGCCAACAGGCCCTTGCCTGCGGGAGTGGATGGAATTATTCTTGGTGTACGCAGGGTGGGTTGGATTGGACACGGGAAAAAATCGCTCGAAGGGGATTGTGTGGTTGTAAATTTCCAAGATGCTAGGGTTGCCCATTTAATATGCTCTCAAGGTCAACCCACGGTTGGATCGGGTATCGACATAGTCGATTTGACATTTTTTTACCCACGGTCTATTATGACCACCCCCACCATCCACCTTGGACAACCCACCTTCACTAGCAGCCCAGGGGGCCAATTTTTGGTGGAGAACACTGCCCACGGCCTTTCGACCCCAGGAGTTCTTTCCCAGCAGCTATGCCTAGCTCCAGTGATACCAAATTGGGGACCTGGGAGCTGTTGACTCAGTTATGATCCGGGGGAGGATGCTGTGGCCCCAGGCTTTGTCGCTGAGTCAACACCATACCCCAAATCCAATGGCTCCTCCTCCCCACCGCAGACTCAGGCTACGGCCGAGTCTGTAGAGGGGAAGGGGGAGACTGGGGCATCCTATAATTTTCTGGCTGGTCCCCCTGATGTGGGTTCTGTGGTCTTGTCACCCCCTGTCGAGGATTGTAGCATTGCAGCTGTAACGGACCCCCAGATTAGGGTTTTCAGCTGGAATGTTGCGGGCCTCGAAAGGAAGCTGGCGTTGCCGGACTGGAGCGAGCGTGTGGAGCAATACTCCATATGCCTGTTCCAGGAAACCTGGAGTCGGGTGCCCCTACACAAGGCGGGCTATTCCACCCACTTTTTGCCGGCAGTAGAAAGTGCAACTGGCAGGGGCCGCCCCTCTGGTGGCCTGTTAATCTGGGTAGCCACCGAACTTAACTGTAGGGTGGAGGAGAGGGACACTAATTGCCCTGACCTCCTAAATATTTTGCTTAGAAATTCCCAGGGCAGAGTCATTTTAAATATTTTTAACATCTATGCCCGTGGCACTAAGGGGGGAAGAGAATCCCCAGTTATAGCTTGCCTGGAAGCGCAACTCCGCTCATCTCCATACAGGTCCTGTACATTGTTGGCAGGTGATCTGAACTGCACTTTCGAGCCCCTGGACCTGGACATCCTAGCAGATCAAGAGGAACTTGATAATGGGTGGGGGATTCCGCCCCTCGAGCTTGGCCCTGTTAAAAAGTGGACAGAAGTGGCCCTCCAGATTAACTCTCTAGTTATGGAGTTTGGTCTTAGAGCTGCCAATGGCAGGACCGGGTCCGACAAAGTAGGGGCGCACACCTACAACAGGCCAGGACACACGTCACGGATTGATTATTTCCTCCTTGACATACACCTGTGGAGCCTGGTGGAGGACATGGTAGTTCTACCTTCTGTGGAGAGTGACCACAATCTCCTGTCCCTCACCCTGTCCTACAGGTGCGTCAATAGCACCGTGAGTAGTTCTCCTTGTAACCCCGCTCCGGACCTGTCAGTGGTCACGAACTGTGGACGAAGGCTAAAGTGGGCGAAGCTAGCTCTTTCGGAGGAGAAAACCTCTGCGATTAGGCAGCTTCTGGTCTCAGCCCTAGCCAATCTTGACTGCCAAGAGGAAGGGCTGATGGAGGTGGCACCTAGGTTTTGTGTCATAATTCAGGCCATTGGCGACCTCTTTGTAGTCCCAGCTCACCCGAGCGGAAGGAAACCAAGCCTACGACCGGGTCAGGGCTGGTACAACCAAAAGTGTAGGGAGGCGAAATCACTTCTTATCGAGGCAGTCAAGTCCAAATTACCGTCTAGGACTAGGGAGGCCAGGAGACACTACGCACTCTGCCAGAAAAATGCAAGGATGGAGTGGGAGGTTAATTTCTGGCAGGACCTCCTGGCTGCCAGTCGTGGGAAAGATGCCAAAGGTTTTTGGGACATGGTGGGCAAAAGGAATCGCCCCGACGATTCCCGGAGGACTTGTGCCATTAACGCCCAGACTTGGTTTTCCCATTTCCAAAATCTTTATTCTGCTGTTGAAGGCCCTCTTAATGATCCCTTTAAAATCCCACCCTTTACTCTAGTTCGTGACCTGGAATTGTTTTCCCCCCTGGATGTAACAAAGCAGATCAAAACCATGGTCCCCTTGAAAGCAGCTGGCCCGGATGGCCTACCGGGGGACATCCTCCGTGCTTACCCGGAAGAATGGGGGGTACTAATCTCTGCACTCCTCAATGCAATCATGGGGGGAGGGCCTGTGCCTGACTCCTGGAGAGGTGCGGAGGTGGTCCCCATTTTTAAAAAGGGCAGTCGGGACTTACCCGGGAACTATAGGCCTATAAGCCTAATAGACTCCAGCCAGAAATTGGCCGGGAAAACCATCTTGGGGAGAATCACTCAATGGGTGGACGACAATCACATTCTGTCCGACATGCAGGCTGGGTTCCGTTCGGGTACAGGAACTATTGAACAGGCCTTTAGGCTTTTGTTGTTACACTGGAAGGTGGTGGTGCTGGGCAAAGGCAGTCTTTACCTGGCCTTTATTGACCTTAAGACTGCCTTTGACCTGGTACCAAGGGAGGAACTTTGGAGGGTGCTTCATGGTTTAGGGATGCCCCCGTACCTATTGAACCTCCTTATTAACCTGCACATCAACACCTATGCCCAGGTTAGATGGGGGCTGAATGGGGAAAAGACCGATAAGATCAGGGTCGAGAGGGGAGTAAGACAGGGCTGTGTTTTGGCCCCTACCTTATTCTCCCTCTATATTAACGGGGTGGTAGATCATCTACTGGGCGAACCATCAGACGCTCCTAGCCTGGGTGGAGTAAAAATTCCAACTCTGTTGTTCGCCGACGACACCCTCCTCATCTCCAAAACCCCCCAAGGTCTACAGACATTGCTGAACCGCTTCCAGGACTTTTGTACCACTAAAGGCCTCGTCATTAACATAGACAAGACCAAGTACCTAGTCATGCACCCACCCCGCAAACTTGGTCGCCCTCCAATTCTGAACTCTATACCCCTAGAAAGAGTGGCGGAATTTGATTATCTGGGGATCCGACTGAATGATGCAATGAGCTGGACTGCCCACATTGATAAAATGACTCTGGCTCACAAAAGGGTGGGGGGCGCCCTTCTTAAGGAGTACAATAACTCCACAAAACATTGTGTTGCTCCTATACTTGAGATCTACAAAGCTCGTGCGGTCCCAGCTTCTCTCTATGGATCGGAACTGTGGGGCTTGGGCAAAGTCGACTCATTGAGTAAGGCCGAAAATAAATTTATCAAGGATCTTCTTGCTATCCCATCGAGCAGCCCGACCATCCCAGTGCTCTTGGACACTGGCTGTAAAGCCATAAGGGACCAGGCTCGGCTTCGTCCCCTTCTGCTCTGGGCACGCTTGTGGAGGGTCCCGGAGCTACAATCTTATGCCAATGGGCTGGCAGAAGTGATGCATGCTGATGGTTGGAGTAGCATCAAATGGCTGAAGGACATAAAACATCTTTTAGGGGAACTTGGTTTGGCCTCTTGCTGGCATAGTCACTCCGCTCCTCCAAAGAAGATTCTAAAAAAACTTTTCTGGGAGTGGGTTGGCGTGAAGCGCTCTAGAAGCCAGCAGCATTGGAAAACCACCGCAGCTTTCCTGCTGTTCAAAGACGTTGTCTTGTATGAGCCATATATGGATATTATATCAGTTGCTATGGATAGGTCCTTGTACATTAAATTTCGGCTAGGAACCTTGCCCTTGGCCGACCTCTGTTCAAGGTGGAATAAAGCCCAGCCCACATCACGCTTTTGTGCCTTTTGTCAGGACAAACCAGAGACGGTGCCACACTTCCTTTTCGAATGCCCGGACTATGGTCGCCCCAGATCACGTTGGCTTGGCCCCATTTGCAGAGAACTGGGGACTCGTCAGTACTCTGTTGCCCTTCGGATTCTTTTAACTAATACAGCCCCTCCTATTGTTTGTGCTGTTGCTAAATTTTTAAAATGGGCTTGGTTGATTAGACTTAGAAGACTGACCATAACAATTTAATTCTTTTTTATCTAATTTATGCTGACATAACGTGTTTTAATTATCATTCCATTTGTACAGTCTTACTTATTTCGACATGCTGTTTTTATCTTTTTGTACTGCTTTTATGATATGTGCATATCGAAATAAAGCATCAATCAATCAATCATATACAGTTCCCTATTGTTATTCACACTTGGAGGTCTAGCAAAGCCCGTCAGGGGTAGCACTGCTGCCTCTGTTCGCCAATGTAGTGCCACTGAAACTTCCCTTGCCGTTTTGTGGTTTCAGATATCATGAAAGCAATGGCCGGGTAGTGCTTTCTTTAGTCATAAAATTCAAGGTAGCACTGGTTGAATGATTGAATGATTACTGCACATCCAGTAAAGACAGTGTTGAGCTAGTAAATGTTACAATAGAAAGTAGTTCTTGAGGAAGTGCTACCACCAAGCACCTCTGCCCCATGGTAGCAGCAAAGCTTCTGGCCATTAAGCCTCTGAATTGAAAATGAGAAAAATCGTACATCAGAGCACTCAGAACATTTTGAACTGTAATCAAATAGTCCACCAGTGTGTAGCCTCTTTTAAATTGTGTATTCAGAGTTAAATCACCACGGGGCATATTATCAAGGATGGCGTTAAAATTATCGCCAGAAAACTGCCGCTAAAGCGGTGATAATGGGCTTGATAATATGCCCTGGAGAATTCCAATAGAAGCCCATGTTCACACCAGAACATGGACTTCTATTGGAATTCTCAAGGGCATATTGTCAAGCCCATTATCGCCATTTTAGCAGCAGTTTTCTGCGGCTAAACCGGCAATCATTTTTAACGCCGTCTTTGATAATATGCCTCCTCGTTTCCTCTGGTAAATTGGTAAAAAAAAACATGCGTCATACAGTCAACATGTGTTGTGGACTTTTTCAAGGCTTAGTATGGAAATGTCCAGAGAAGGTTGAAGTGAAATATATGGTTGTCCCGAAGAGTACAAATAGTTTTCGCTCCCTATGATGATGGAGCTGGAGATTCTAGTTAGCAGTGGTAATAATGACAGTGCAGAGATCACAATTTCCTCCATATAGTCCACAAAAAGGAAACCACGCTGTTGGAAAGGTCTGCCAGAAATAAGTAAAGTCTCCTCTAGCCAATTCTGTCTTTTACGGAAGTAGTTCAATAGCTATAGCAAGCCTGTGTAACTGTGTGTTTCAAAGCCCAGAGACTCCCCCACTAGAACATTACTACCAAACCTAGAAAAACACAAGTTGAGTGTATGATGCAAGGGATTTGATCAATTTACCAGAGGAAACGTTCCACTTCGGCACTGAGTAAACAATCTAGAAGAGAATACAAACTGGTGGACAGTTTGATTACAGTTTAAACTGTTTTGGTGAGCGCTCCGATATACATTTTTTCACAGAGCTTTCTATAGTTTCAACTTTTCGCTTTACACTAGTGGTTAAGCATCAAACAGGAGCCAGTTGACTGGTTATCCAAAGGATAATAGCTCAACCCTGTCATGTCACATTTTATTGTATTGCATTGTAATTGGGTTTATATAGTGCTTACTACCCCTGATGAGGAGTCAAAGTGCTTTACAGCGAGCAGCACGCTACTCCTGAACCCAAGGTTAGTGGTTAGTCCAGTGGTTATTGTGATTAGTAATGTGCTCTCAAAAAAAATTGCATGCATTTACTCCAGTTACTTTGTTTTATATTAATACCAGGTAGTTGTGATCATTAGTGCAGACTATGTGGCTTCAGGTGAACGGTTAGTGAGATAAATAGGCTGGGGGATATCGGATAGTGTTAGGTTTTTAGTGAATTCTCTAGTGCCCCTCCCACATTGGGCAAGAAAGCAAAAGACACACAGATGATGGATGGAATGCAGAGCAAATCAAACATTCTCCCCCCCTCAATCGACCTGGGTTAAGTCCATCCCCTGTTTAGACCCACCTATATGCAAATCAGTCTTGACCCTGTGCCTCATGGGAACAGTCCAGACCGAACTGCCAAGCCAGGTCCTCCCTGGACCAGAAACAAGCATCCTGGGACTGGTTTCGAGGCATCAACCTTTATCAGCCAGGCTAGCTTAAATCCAGTGGCAGAGGGAGCCCGGGACCCACATCTGGGCATATCTGGCACACTTAAGGCCAGAAAGTAAAAGACACACAGATGATGGACGGAATGCAGAGCAAATCAAACTTTCTTCCCCAGTCAATAGATCTGGGTTAAATCAATAGTTTTTTTGCTCACCATGCTATCCCAGTTTAGACCCAGACATATGCAAATCAATCTTGACCCTTTGCCTCATGAGAACAGTCCAGACTAAGACTGGGCGGTGATCTCGACTCCGCTCGTGGAGTTTGAAGAGTTTTCCTCACTCGCATTCGTCAACATCAAGTTGGTGAGCGTGAAAGACAAAAATTCTAATCCTGGCAAGACTTTTCCTCATTCGCAATCGTCAACATCAAGTTAGCCAGCATGGCAAATCAACCTCCCAGCAAGATTTCTTATCGCGGGTGTTCAGATTGCTCATTGTGAGAGGTCGTGTGTGCCCGCAACCGCTAGCGTTTAGAACCTGTCCATTTGCTTTGAGACAAGTGCTGCTCGAGGGGCAGAAAGGAAGCAGCGCTCACTTGCGATGTGCATAGTGTTGTTCTCGATGATTGCACAGTGCAGACAAGCACCTGGCACTGAAAATTACCGCAAAAGGCATTTATCTAACACACTCCGTGGCTTGTGGATCTCCACGTAGCGCTGCTGAGTGTTTTTTGCACTTCACAAACTCTGCCCAGGCTTAGTCTAGACCAAACTGCCAAGCCAGGTCCTCCCTAGACCGGAAACAAGCATCCTGGGACCAATTTTGAAGCATCACCCAGGCTAGCTTGAATCCAGTGGCACAGTGAGCCCGGCACCCACGTCTGGGCATACCCGGCACACTTAGGGCGAGAAAGCAAAAGACACACAGATGATGGACGGAAAGCAGAACAAACCAAACATTCTCCCTCAGTCAATAGATCTAGGTTAAATCCATCGTTCTTTTGCTCACCATGCCACCCCTGTTTAGACCCAGACATATGCAAATCAGTCTTGACCCTGTGCCTCATGGGAAACGTCCAGCCCGAATTGCCAAGGCAGTTTCTCCCTGGACCGGAAACAAGCATCCTGGGACCTGTTTTGAGGCATCACCCCTCATCAGCCAGGCTAGCTTAAATTCAGTGGAACAGTGAGCCCAGGACCCATGTCTGGGCATACCGCACATTAAGGGCCAGAAAGCAAAATACACACAGATGATGGATGTGTCACGTTACGGCGCCCATAGCAAGGGAAACTCACCGGGGAACATCGTTTACAACACGGTGTTTACACCGCGTTGCCTTTATAACTATGCCATTACAACGCAAGTTACTACGACTTACGCTGGATGGCGCTGTTGTATAAGGAATATTGTAATTTTATATTCCAACACCTTCCCTACTGTTACGTGGACTGGTGATGGAATATAAAATTATAATATTCCACAATCCACGCCCTACAACGCAAGTCGTTGTAATGACTTGCGCTGTAATGGCCGCGTTGTCATGTACCGCAATCTAAAAGATCGCGTTGTACTGACATACATCCAACTCACCAGACACAGAATGGAGAAGAATGGAAAGTGCATGTTTAAGGACCACAACTCCCATAATACCACAGGTGAGATGTAGTCATACTTCTATCCCGCTACTTAAGCACATCTCGCAAGTAGGCGGGTGCTTGTCAATCCAGCTTGGTTTCGACCCGAGAACACTACAGCAAGTATCCCGCAGTGCTCCGTTTTGTCCATAGCCGAGATTCCGCTACATATCTACCCGGCGCGCCATTAAGAATGAGAGAAGGAGTCGGACGCCGGAGTGCGATTCAGCGCGCTCTGCCGGTGCATAGGTGAGCGGCCATTTCCAGACTCTGCGTGCTGATGTGTGAACGAGGTTGCTAGAAGCTCCGAGCGCTCTTTATCGGTGTCGCTATAGGGATTTACAGCAGAGTGAGCGTGGGCTCAACTCCTTCCAGGCTCCTGCTTTTCAACCAGGCATCAATTGCTGGAGCGCTTGGGTGTCTTGGACAGCGAGTAGAAGCTTGCGTTGGTTAATAGCGCGGCCAGGAGGTCGTATTTCAACACTTCACAGAGCCGAGGATAGGCTCAAGGATTTATATGGACTTCATGAACCCTAGGTGATCCCTGCTGAAAGGAAAGGAGTTTTGCAGTGGGTTGAGACAAACTAAACCAAGCTAAGTACTACTGCTAGAACCACCTGTATTATTATTAGTTGTCATTGTATTGCTTAACCATAGGATGAATGCAGCATAGCCAGCTGTAATTACCAGCACATAATCTTAAGTTCCTTGGTGGTGACTGCGTATGGTTGTCTTATGTGCCTGCTCTGCTCGTGTCTCCCTCAGGTATCAAGGAGCTAGTCAGTAGGAGTGAAGTCTTCAACTCCGGGACCAGGTTCCTTCGAGGGCTCAGCGGTCACATCTTTTTTGTTTCCTTTGTCCCTTTTTTCCCTTTCCCCTAAGGTGGTGTTACCTGTTGAAGCGGTTGTTACATCCCCGCGGGTGACACCATTGGGGGGGCTAGGGTTCTTTGGCATCTTCCTTCGCTCCCGCTGTATCCGGCTTATAAGATCAGTGGTTACCTCACCCGTCTGTGACAGAATGACAAGCCCACGATTACTCACAGCCTGAGCGATGGATACTAACATGGTCCTTACGACTGTCTTAGAAACACTGACCGCTTTGAGGATGGAAGTGGATGCCTTCCGAGGGAAAAATTTAGAATTACGGAATGAGATGGGCATGATGAGGCGTAAAGAAGTGGGTCTGTCTCGCCCTAACCCTATGGGTACACGGGGAGGTTTGTACATCAAAGACTGGACCTTATCGCCCCCACTCTCTTCTCATGGCTCTGGTAGGGGGCACGGGATCCAAGCACAGAGTGGAGTAGCTGGGCCCTTCTCTTCTCCGCCCCAGGGTGGCCCCACCTCTATACAAGTGATCCAGCCTTTTCAACTACCCTTTGCCCCTGCTGATGGGTTCTTTGGAGATCCCAAGAAGTTCAGGACATTTCTAGGGCAATGTAAACTGCACTTTATGTGCAAGCCTGCTGTGTTCCCTAAAAACCAGTAAAGACGGCCTTTGTTATGTCTTACCATGGGGGCAACGGAGCCAGCTGGTCTTTTCCTCTGATAGAAAGGGATGATCCAGTTTTGCATAACTTTCCTGATTTCTGTGAGGAGATGCGCAAGTTGTTCGATAGAACGGCTCACCAGCTTTCCCAAGACAGGGAGCCGATTGCGCTTAAGCAGGGCACGCAAGACCTACTCACATACATAACCACCTTCAGCAGAAACCTAGTGGAAACCAATTGGCCTATGGACAAAAGAACTTCCTTGTTCTACCAGGGCCTAAGAGACGAATTGAAGGCCGTATTGGCCTAAGTCGTGCATATGCCCTCCACTAGGGACGAGCTAATAGACCTCACTGTGCAACTGGATCACCACCTTCAGGAAAGGAAAGGGGATAAGCAGCGAATGGATACGAGGTTCCTTCTGGCTCAGCCTAGGCCCACTACGGAAGAAAACACTGCACCCCTGGTCAGACCGAGCCATTGCAGGTCAATGGAATATAAGGGCAAATCAGCCAAGACGAACGAGATAAGAGAAAGATACAGAAGCTATGTATGTATTGTGGGAAGACAGATCACTTCGTCAAGGAGTGTAAATCCAGGTCCAAGCTGATGAACAAAGGCAGTCCCGGATTCAGGAACCTGACCGTGGTGGAGTACGACTCTGAGAACCAGGGAAACTGATGTACTCAAACAAGAAGGAGACCCCTATTTGAGCCCTAGAAACGAAGAGGTCTCGTTTTCGGTGGCCAACACAGCACAGACGTCTGTGGACCATATGAACGTGTGTGTTACGCTGGGAGCCCGTGCTCATGCACACACTGCTGCATTCCTGAGCTACTGGCAATTTCATCGACCAGCAGTACGCACAGGAGCTAGGTGTACCCTACATACGAAAAGAGACACCAGAACATGTTAAGGCAGTGGATGGAACAGCTTTGACTGCAGGCCCGGTGCACTTTCACACACAGTTGATTCTCATGCATGTTGGGGCGAACCATTCCGAATATATCCAATTTGACCTCATAGGCTCCTCCCACTTCAAGCTCGTTCTGGGCATGCCTTGGCTGACACTGAATGATCCTTTAGTGCAATGGGCTGCCTGCACAGTCACCATGAACTCTTTGTTCTGCAACGACCAGCCGGACACCGTGGAGAGCCCTGCCGGACAACTCGCAAATGGTTGTAACGTACATAGCTTATGCTGTACCACCAAGTTGCCGGCGGTATACCATCATTTTCAGGCTGTATTCAGTGAACAGGAAGCGGGGAAGCTTCCCCAACACAGGGACTATGATTGTGTCATTGACTTGGAGCCTGGAGCCAGCATACCATGCAGCTGTATCTACGCCCTTACGGAATCAGAAACTGCATATCTGCAGCAGTACCTTACCAAGATGCTGTCCCCTGGGTTTATCCGTCCTTCTTTATCCCCCGCTTCCTCACCGATTTTCTTAATACCCAAGAAGGAAGGCAGCTTGCGGGCTTGTGTGGACTACAGGATGATCAACAGAGTGACCAGGAAGAACAGGTATCCTCTGCCCTTAATACCCATGCTACTGGATCAGTTAAAAAGAGCCAAAGTGTTTACCAAACTGGACCTTCGGGGAGCCTACCATTTGGTGAGGGTGCGGGGAGGTGACGAGTGGAAGATGGTCTTTCTAACAAAATGTGGGTTTTTTGAGTACCGAGAGATGCCCTTCGGACTCTGCAACGCCCCCACCACATTCCAGTTTTTTATAGCCGAATTCCCGAGAGTCCTGTTGGACGACTCTTGCTTAGTGTATATTGAGGACATACTGGTGTACTCGGCATGCCTAGAAGACAATGTCTTTCAGGTGTCTGTGGTTCTGGAATGTCTACAGAGGTTCAAGCTCTATGTTAAACTGGAGAAGAGCCTTCTCACATGGACGACAAAAAGGTATGGGCTATTCTGCAGTGGGAATCACCCTGCAACATGAAGGCCTTGCTGAGCTTCCTCGGCTTTGCAAACTTTTACAGAAGGTTCATTAAGAGGCTCTCTAGTATCATACAACCTCTGACACATCTGCTAAGGAAAGGAGGCACATTTCTCTGGACCGACACTGCTGAAAAGGCATTTCAAACACTGAAGAGCCGTTTTATCAGTGCACCTGTGTTAAGACATCCCGATGCCTCTCGCCCGTTTGTGGTACAAACGGACGTGTCCTATTACGCGATAGGGGTAATTCTATCCCAACGACATTCTGACACAGGCCAGCTCCATCCTGTTGCCTTTTTATCCAAGAAACTGACATCTGATGAGACCAACTACAGCATCACTGACAAAGAGCTTCTGGCGATAAAGAAGGCATGCGAAGAATGGAGACATCATTTGTTGGGGGCTAAACACACAGTGGAGATCTACACCGATCACTGGAACCTGTTATTCCTGAAAAGTGCAAGAGCCTTAATCCCTAGACAACTCCATTGGTCATTGTTTTTCTCAGCGTTCGACTTTGTGATCTGGTACTGACCGGGAGCACAAAATGGCAAGGCTGACGCGCTGTCACGTCCTGCGCGTGAACCCAGATCCAGCCTGGCAACAGCAGAAGAACCCCCTATGATCATGCAGAACGGATCCTTTCCGGTGGAGATGAGTGCCATAACAACTGTACATGACTTCTTGGGAAAGGTGAGGGTGCAGACCGAAGGGCTAGATGAGCAAGACTGGATTACCAAAGTGCCTCAGCATCGCTCCTCTCTGAACCAGTTGTTGTATCATGACAAGCGGCTATTCGTCCTGGAGGGATCCCTGCAAAGCCAGGCCCTGCAATGGGTGCATGAATCCACACTAGGTGGACACCTGGGGACCTAGAAAACCCTACAGGCTATCCAGAGGCATTTCTGGTGGACACAGCAAAATACTTCTCGGAATGAGCTACGTGTGCTCAAGGGAAGGCACAGCACATGAGCCCGGCGATTTGCTTCTGCCAATACCTGTACCTCCAGCCCCTTGTCACACCTTATCTATGGACTTCATAGTAGAAATGCCTACCAGCTCAGGCAAGAACACCATTCTGGTTGTCATCGATCATCTGACCAAAATGGGTCACTTCATCGCAATGCCTAAATTACGGACATCGGCGGAGTTGGCTAAAGGATTGCTGCAACAAGTCATGTGCCTGCACAGTATCCTTGCAGTCCTCATTATGGACAGGGGAACCCAATTCATCTCTAGGTTCTGGAAGGCGCTGTGTGTAGTCATGAAAGTAGATGCTCGTCTCTCCACATTTGTAGGTATTTTAAGGAGTTAGATTCCCCTATTAGAAGTTTTGCATGGAACAGGAAAACCACTAGGGTTAAATATTCAATTCTCCAGCTAGATAAAACCCAGGGTGGGCAGTGCTTCCCCATTTTCAGACTTATGAGGCAGCAGTGCTTGATAACATGGCATGACTCTTTAAAGGGAGTGGGGTGCTGTATGATTTTTCTTGAAGAGTATGGTTCATGAATCAGCAATCGATTTACCAGCCTTCATACAATCCACAAAGCTTCCAAAGAAGACTCGATACAAGGTATTACTGGAGATGGAAAATAAAATTTGAGTTTTGTTTAGATGACAGCAGGTTCCAGGCTGCCACAAAGTTATCCAGCTACAGGATTGAATATTTTTTTGGTCTGAAGGTTTTATACAGATAGGAGATGTTTTTATAGGCCGTTACCAGTTCAAATGTGAAGAAATCATTGTGTATTACGGATAGTGACCCATCAGTTTTCCTTCAGTTTTATCCAGTTAACTAGGGGCTCATTTACAAGCCCCTTGCATTGCAGGAGCATCAATGTGTTTGACGCACCAGCGACGCAGTGTGCTAGCCCATTAAGTCTGATTGGTGAACTTTGCTCTGCTCACGGAGTTTGCAGAGTTTTTCGCACTCCGCATTAGGCGGAGCTCGCATAGTTCTTGCAGAGTTTTTTTCCTCGCTCACATTCGTCAACGTCAAGTTGATCAGCGCAAGCAAAGAAAATCCACCTCCCGGTGAGATTTTTCCTCGTTCGCGTTTAAAACATCAAGTTGCTGAGCGCGAGCGTGGAAAATCACCCTCCCAGCGATATTTCTCAACAAAGGTGGTCAGATTTCTCATTGCGAGTGGTCACATATGCTCTCAACCGCTCGCGTTGAGAAACCGTCTGTTCACGTTGAGAAAGCTACAGCTCAAGTAAAAATCGAGAGGGAGAAGTGAAGCAGTGCCCTCTTGTGCTGTGCATTGTGCCGTTCACGATGATTGCACAGTGCGGACAAGCATCTGGCACTGAAAATCACTGTGAACGGTATTTATTTAACGCACTCCACCACTTGCGAAGCTCCGAATCACGTGGCTGAGTTTGCGGAACTCCACGAACTCTACCCAGGCTTATAGCCCATATTTAGAAGGCCAATTAGAGACACACTGTTTGGCTTCCATGGTCTTGTAAATATGGCTCCTTATTACGCATCACTTTGTGTGAAAGGGGCATGCCATGGGTGTTGCTGTGGGTGTTCCCAAGCAACACTTATGGAGTTTGCCGCATTCCCATGATTGACAACATTTCATAAACCTGGGAATGTGTCAGAATCCTACGCCTCCCAAGGGGAGGCATAAGGAAGCGCAATGAGGAGAAATACTTTTATTTCTCCTCTTTGTTTTTCTCTTTTTATGGATGCTGCATTCTGTAGCACACATAGAAAGCGGAAAACTCCATCAATGATTGATTTTGTACAGGAAGGTGTCCCTTCCAATACAAAAACAATCATCCTGGAGCGCAGGCACGGTTGCACCATGGTGCAAGGGTGCCTGCCTTGGCACATGGCATCCAATTGTGCGCCATAGCAGGGGAAAGCACAGGGATGCGTCTTATTGTTTTAAATATAACACATCCCTGTGTTTTGAAAATGACGCAGCTCAGTGCAGCAAAATGGCTAATGGCGCAGCGCTGCTTAACTTTGTTGTAAAAGAGACCCTATCTAACTATCAGGAGATGAGCACAGAGGCCCAGACCATTCTTTGTTTTCCAGCCAAAAGAAAACTGATAGGAATCAGCAATTGGTACAGGGTTTCCAGGAAATACTCGGATCAAGATTTAATTACTGAGTTTTGTAAAACAAAATATATGAGAAAACTAATAGTAGGGTATCAAAGGGTGATTGGCAGTTCATTTCAGAGATGGGGCACAAATCCCTTAGGATGGCATGGCAATCTTTAAAAGGATGTCCTCTCTGTCACGATGGATGTCATATTATACTCCTCAAGCTCTGATAAAATATTTCCATCACTCCCTGATCAATGTTCTTGCTGCCAACGCGATGTAACGGGTAATTGACAAAACATATTTTATACATGTCCAAAGCGTTTTCAGTTTTGGAAGGAGGAGGTTTTTTTTAGGCCTTGGTAAAGGTGTGCAATCCAGGATCACACCGGAAGCTAATCTAGCGTTATTTTCGTATCCAATGAGCGTCATGAAGTAAATAAGTACGTGCAATATTTTATTTCTGTAGCTTTAATGGTAGCACACTCTTTTATCCTTCAATATTGGAGAACTCAGAATATTCTAACTGTGCAGGGCTGGTATGAAAAAAATGACATGGTCGAAAGCCTTTGAAGAAGCATATGTAACGAGCTGGGAATGTTACAAAGTTTATAGCTATCTGGAAACCATTTGAATCTCTTGAAAACAACCCAGTGTAGCTACATAGGCGGTTTACAGGGTCTGATTCGTCAGGTTTTTAAGACTAATGTTTATTTCTGCTCCAGGGGTTTTAGAAGTACTATGTAAGCACTTTATTAAGTGGGGGGCATGGTATGTTTGTTTGCCACTTAAACGTTGCATTTTGGTGGGATAATTGCTTTTTGCACTTCCCCTTTTATGAGGTTGATGGAATAAATTGATGTACTGGATTATTTATGTATTTTAACATGGAAGAGTACACATCGACTCGAAGAAGGACTGCATTTTATCTAATTGCTGCATCTCGGTTGGAGTAACTGCTCTAGCTCTATAAGCTTTTCCATTGGGGCAGAGGGTGCATATGTATTTGCTGCATTTCTATGAGGTGTAAATATCTTGCATAATCAACTACTGTATGATCGATGCACTTGAAATATATAGGTATCCAAGCTTTGAAACGGTGCCTTCATTTATGTAAATGTAAATGTACATGTATTTATATAGCGCAAATCACCGACCCGGTATCTAAGCGCTTGCTTAGGGTACCCGTCCTGGTATTCCCCTGTGAGATACCCCGGCAGGGTATCCACAAGGTGAAAGCCAGGCATCCCGCCGCGAGGGGCGTAGTGGAGATTAAGCAAGATATTGCCCAGAGTCGCAGAGTGTGACCCCGTGAGTTGAGTAGGCACCGGAGTGAGAATTATCGAGCCCGTGGAATTTATTTGAGCCCGAGACCTGCCGAGGCGGGGAATCGAACCCTGGTCCACGGACGATCTCAGCTTCCGGGTCTGCCGCCTCTAACCACTGAGCCACGCTTCTCCAATTTATTGCATTTGAGCACTTTATGTGGTATAAATATCGTTGTCCATATCAGATTGTTTGATCATTATTGTATTATATTGTATTGTATTGTAATTGCATTTATATAGTGCTTACTACCCCTGAAGAGGCGTCAAAGCGCTTCTTCAGCCGGTAACATGCTACTCCGGAACCCATAAAGGATTAGTTGTGAATAAGTATAGTGAAAATATGAAAGTACTTTGACTGGTGGATATGTTAGTCAGTTATTTGAATTGAGAAAGATAGCGGAGGGATAGAAGCGGGAAAAGGTTTGTGTTCATTTAGCGCTTGCTACACCTTTTTCGCAAATAACACGCTGCATTGGAACCCATAAAGTATCAGTGGTGAATTAGTATGAGGAAGATATGAAAGTAATTTGAGTGGTGGATATGTTAGACAGTTTATTTGGATTGAGAAGGATAGTGGAGGGATAGATAAGGGAAAAAAGGTTTGCATTTATATAGTGCTTGCTACCCCTGATGTGGGGTTTAAGTGTGTTTTCGGCAGTAGCACACTACTCTGTAACCCATACAGTGTTAGTGGTGAATTATGCAGGAAATTAAAAAGTCTCCTAAAAGACAGTACGGGTTTTCAAGTAACTGACATAAAATACCACCAAATTGTATAAGCACTGGCCTCATTTGGTGGCCCTGCATTTTTGTGGAGTGGTTATGTGGAATTAATATCTATTGCAGTATCAAAGCACTTTATTCCAGCGTTGGGGTGTAATTTGTTAATAATGTTGATATAAAACGATGTAGTACTCCTTTTTTGATGAATTGAATGAATAACGAATTGGTATAGAGTTATGTTGATGGTCTTTTTGTTATTTCACAACAATGTATGTATATTTTTAGAATCTGCTCAATTGAAGAAAAAAAGATTTACTGGCCAATTTAGGGATATAGATAGTCAATAAAAATAACCCAGGGTAAACCCAAACGGTCTTTATTTATTGCTAGGTACCCAGGGTAAGCATATAAATGGTAGTATGATGAGTGACGAGTTCTGTGACTCAATCATTCTGCTAAGTGCCACTTGCACAGTGGTTGAGTCTACCTTTTTTTTAAAAACATGTTTTATTGATTTTAAGTTCTTTTACAGTTCTGTAAATTGTTCGCACAGAGGTTATGACAAGTCATACATATCAACATTGCTACATATGCATCTTGCAAATGCACATCTGTGATTCACGATAATCAATCATAAAGAAACAACCCCCTAGGCACCACCCACCCCAGAGAACTGAGGTCACACCACACACCCATATTCCATATCATTGCACTTGTATCTCGTCCGGCGCTCAGTCAATATACATATACAGGGCCTATCCGCACATTTCCGTAGTTGGCCGGGTATGGGCAGGTCGTAGTGTTGTATGCACATACAGGAACAATGTCATATGAACATCTCAGGCTCTTTGGACTTGAACTCTTCTAACATTGACTCCCAATCTAAGGCTATCAGCGTTTTTCGTAATCCCCTTGCCTCTTCCCTACGCAGCGCTGCGCCTTCTGCACTACTCCATTTCACCTCTTCTGTGTACCAGTTGCTGTATTTCAGGGGGTCTGCTTGATTTCCACCGCATTGTAATGTTCCTACAGGCCAGAAGTAGAGCCAGGTCGACAAATCTAAATTGTACTTTATGTTTAGACCTGCGTTTGTGTAATCCAAGCAAGCACGCCTCCACTGTGTCATGCAGTAAAAGGTGTGTCGCCGTTCCTGTGATCTCTCTAACTTTAACCCAGTAGCTGAACAGATCAGGACATGTCCACAACATATGTAATAATCCCACTCCAGGGGCGTCACATCTGGGGCATGAGTGTTGTGTTTGAGGGAACATTTTATCCAATCAGTCAAGAGCCAGATAAGCGCGGTGTAGGATCATGGTTTGAATGAATTTGAACCTCGAGTTTCGGGATACCTTCTTGGGGTGTTCCAGAATCTTTGCCCATTCAGTGTCCGATAGTACCCTACCTATCACCTCCGTCCACACCACTCTCAGTGGATCCAGGCGTATCCTGGTGTGGTTGCTGATCCCAGTATAGATCCAGCGAATCAGATGCCGCCCCCTCCCCATATAATGTACCATCTTTACTAGCTCATTTTGGTCGGGTTCATGACCCTGTGGTGCCCAATGTTGTTTAATGTATCGTACCAGAGCAGCATAGGTTAAAAATAAATGTTGTGGAGCACCTGTCTCGTGCACGAACGTGTCGTGATCCATTAGGAGCTCCTGTCTAAAGAGGTCCGCCACTGTGGTGACGCCAGACTCCGCCCAGGGTGTTAGTAGACATTTAGTGAGGGTACCAGCAACAAGCGGGATGCCCAGCAGGGGTACATTACCAGCGTACGTGGAGGGCGTTTTGGCATATATGAGCGCCGCTTTCCAGCAGGTCAATGCGGTGGTCGGCAGTGTAGGTAAGTCTCTGCGCATCTTGTAGCTTGGTAGCATCAGGGTGTGTAGAGCGCCTGTCTCCAGGTCAGTTTGAGTGAATCCTATTTCATGGAGGTTACGACCAGCTGTCCAGTAGGACAGCCACTGTAGTTGGCAGGCGTAGTAATACGCCCTAAAGTCCGGGACTCCCAGCCCCCCCATACTAGTGCATATCTGCAGTTTCTTCAAACTGATTCGCCGTCTTCCTGTACCCCAGATTAGGTCTATCAGCAACGTGTTCAGCTTTTGAAATGTGGATATTGGTACTATTAGAGGCAAATTCGTGAAGTAGTAATGTAGACGTGGTAAAACTACCATCTTTGCTATTGCCGCCCATCCCATAACGGATAAAGGCAGCGAAGTCCAGAAAACTACACTGGATCTCAGGGACCGTAGTGTTCTACCTAGATTACCCTCCAACAGATCTGCAGCTGTTCTATACACTTGGATACCCAAATATTTGAATGTAGTGGGGGCAACCAATAGTGGAGCTTCGCCAAAAGCCACCTCCGTGAGGTCAGCGTGGTCCGTAAAGAAGAAGGCGTGTGATTTGGCAGCATTCACGGCAAGACCGGATATGGTTTCAAAGTTCCGAAACAGGTCACAGATCGGAGCTAAGGGCTGACGAAGGTCGCGGAGATAGACAAGTATATCATCCGCATATGCCGAAAAAAGGTGGGTAGTGCGTCTGAGTGGTATTCCCATAACCGGTAAGTTCTGTCTCATTGCAATCGCCAGGGGTTCTAGGGCTAGGACAAAAATCAGAGGTGATAGTGGGCAGCCCTGGCGCGTCCCCCTGTGTATCTCATACTCCCCCGAAATATGTCTGCCCGTTCTTGCTCTTGCTGTCGACTCTGTGTGAAGCAGACGTAGCCACGTTAGATAGCTATCAGGTATTCTGAAGCGTGACAGTGCCCGAAACATATAATCCCAGTGGATCGAATCAAATGCCTGTTTGAGGTCTAAAGAAAGACATCCTGCGTGGGGAAAGTGTTGTGGTACTTCTGACATTAAGTGGTGTAGTTTCCTAATGTTCAGGGAGGTGCTTCGTGCTGGTATGAACCCCGTCTACTGCACACACAGGCTGCAATGGCTGGCCTGAGATATATTTAAAAGTCCACTTAAGTGGATGTCACAATAGGTGCAGGAGGCCTAGTAGTAGCATTCAATTTTCAGTCCCTGGTTACATGTAGTACCACTTTATTATGGACTTATGAGTAAATTAAATGTGCCACCCTGGTGTAAGCCAATTTTACCATGTGTAAAGGAGACAGCACAAGCACTTTAGCCCAGGTTAGCCGTGGTAAAGTGCACAGAGACATAAAAGCCACCAAAATCAGGTTCAGGAAACAGGAGGGCGAGACAGAAAGTTAGGGGATGACCCGACAGAAAGGGCCAAGTCACACAGTCAATAACGGAACACGTACTTATAGACAATGTTCACACTCAATATGTGAGACATTGCTCCCATGCTTTAGATTCAAATGTGTGAAATCTATCCTTTACGGTTTGGACGTCATGCCATCCATGTCTTAAGGCAAGATACATCTGAAAGGTAGTAAAATAAATAAAATATTGTTAGTCTTGTGTGGCAAGCAGCCAGGTCTTCTTCACTTGCATCTGTTCAGACTGTTTATTCCACCTTCATATTGCTATTTCACTTTTCAAGAGATGCTTAAAACGTTCCTATTTAACATCACATACAGAATCTGCCACAGGGGGAATACATGTGGGTGGGCATGACTATAAGTTACCTTCTAGTTACCTGAAATCCTTTATGATGCTAAACTGCACACCTAATAGCAAAGACGACTCACCAACCTCACAAAGGACCTACTACACCTAACATGACACAATCTGATATTCAATCCACGCACATAAATAGTTCATTTGAATCTGCTGGTTGTGTGCACATTACCTTTACCATCATCATAAATACATACTGTGATGTCAGATGAATGTACTCTGTAGCAAAAACAGTTTGATGTTGTTGTTTAGCCATGTCATAGTAATCTATGCCTACTTGTGTTTGCATAAACACTGGATAGACATCAATAAAGTTACAATTGTTCACTTATGCCTCTGAAGCAACTCTCCTGCTACAACCGGTGAATGTACAGCAAGTCACAGCTAGCCAAGATTGACATGCACTGATGCCTGAATGCCTGCAGTCATTTCAGCCAAAGATGAGCTGCCTCCCTAACTTCAATGTTTAAAAAGGCCAGAAAACTTGCAGATCATTATCCCTCTTCAGGGAAGCATTTATGTAATCTTTCTTTAAAGTTTAGCAGGTATGTCTAGGTCTACTTGGAGTACAGCTGTCTAGCAGCACCTTATGATTTATTGGAAGACCGTGAAGAAGATGAGTTTCTCGGATTTACAAAAAACTCACCTGGAGTGTTTGCACATATTGCCAGCTTTGAAATGTGTTGTATTTCTAGACTATGACAACCTCTCAAAAAACTCCTCACGCTGTAAATCCTGCTGTGCACAGAGAGCATAGTAAAGACTAGCCCACTTGCATGGGCAGGTTCAAAATGTTGATTGTGCAAGATAATCATGGGTAGGGAGCACTGCTTTCAGAAGACTGCCCAAGACATAGTGAGCGCCTCATTTATGAAGCCCTGCAGGCACTAATCCGCCGCTGGAACAACACTTTTGTGACGTTCCGGTGGCTCAATGTGCCACTGGCATATTTATAAGGCCATGTTATGTGGCTTTTCATGGCCTTGGAAATATGTTCCTCTTTCACTGCGTGAAAGGGGTGTTCCATGGGTGTAGCTTGGGGCGTTCCCACCAACATCCATCGCTTTTTGACACTGTCCCAGATTAACGAGAAATCGTATGTCTAAGGCAGTGCCAAAAGCTTACGCCTCCCCAGGGGACGCATAAGGGAGGCACACCGAGGAGAAATATCTTTATTTCTCCTCGTCTTTTATCTTTGTATGTGTGCTGCATTCTGCAGCACACCTAGAAAGAGGAAAAAGCCTCTTGTGATTGGTTTTGTGCAGGAAGGTTTCCCTGCCTGCACAAAAATAATCCTCCCCGCAAGGCAGGCAACCTTGCACCATGGTGCAAAGGTGCCTGGGTTGGTCCACTGGCTGCCGGGGAAAAAGACAGGAATGCGCCGTATCTAATAGGTACAGTGCATTCCTGCCCTTTTGTTTTGCCGTAGGCTGCGCAGCTGCCCTTCGGCAAAAAACCTAAATAAAGCCCTGAACTTCTTAATGAGATATAAAGAAACAAATATCACGACTGCAGCAACCAACAACATGGATAAAGCTATATGGAATTTCCTTGAAGCATGCCAGAGTCAAGGCAGTCCGTCAAAAGCAGTTCATGTAAGTCATTGTAGCTGCATAGGCATGAAGATGCATCCACACAGGCATATACCGTGCTTCCAATTACCAATGTTCCTTTTGGTTAAGCACAGCCACAGACACCTGCAAACTTGCTAAGGTTCCGTCTGAGAGGCAGGTGCCAGCATCACAGGAATTCAGGTTGATATTAAGGAGTATACCTCTCAGTATACACAGGAAAATCACTGATGAAGGTCATGCAACAGCCACTACCTCAGTGACTTTTGTTCCCCACCCCATGCTCTCCTCACTAATCCCCATTCCAAAGCCTCATGTTACTAGGAAACCCCGAGGGCACGACAGAACAAGCATGGTGGAAAAACTAAGTGAAAACACATCAGTTTAATACATTTGCCCATTCTTACTTCTGTTGTATGTTAACACAGGGAAAACATTTTCCCTTAGACAAGCCCCATCTCAAACACACTTTTCGGTTATGAACGTGTTACAATATTTCTCCCACTCTGAAAATGCATGTATTTCTACTATTTACTGGGGAAGATTTCCATGTTTTTCTAGTGTTGAACAACATGTAAAATACCGGTGAATACCCACACAAATCTTAAATTGAAGCTCTGTAAGCTCATTTTAAATAGGGCCCTGCGATAGCACACCTTACTCTCAATTAACCTGAAATGTGCATCAGTAGAAAAGCCTTATTATAAAGATGAATTAATTACAACAAGGGGTGGTGATGGACAGAGTCTCTGAATTAAGCAGAGTACTCTCACCCAGTCAAGAGATCAGGGCTAGATCCAACACCGTTTTTTAGCTCATTGCACCATCCCAGTTTCAGAACCTGGCTGTATGCAAATTAGTCGGTCCCTGGCCCAGTGCATCATGGGAACAGGGCAGACCAGACTACAAAAGCCAATTCTTACACTGGGAAGGAAACAAGCTTCCGGGGACCGGTTTCTGGCATTACAGCCGTCTTCGGCCCGGCTTGCTTGAATCCTGATGGTGCAATGAGCAAGGGACTCACATCTGAGTATACCCTTCCACGCTTAGGGTGGACAAAATTAATTACAACAAGGGGTGGTGATGGACAGAGTCTCTGAATTAAGCAGAGTACTCTCACCCAGTCAAGAGATCAGGGCTAGATCCAACACCGTTTTTTAGCTCATTGCACCATCCCAGTTTCAGAACCTGGCTGTATGCAAATTAGTCTGTCCCTGGCCCAGTGCATCATGGGAACAGGGCAGACCAGACTACAAAAGCCAATTCTTACACTGGGAAGGAAACAAGCTTCCGGGGACCGGTTTCTGGCATTACAGCCGTCTTTGGCCCGGCTTGCTTGAATCCTGATGGTGCAATGAGCAAGGGACTCACATCTGAGTATACCCTTCCACGCTTAGGGTGGACAAAATTAATTACAACAAGGGGTGGTGATGGACAGAGTCTCTGAATTAAGCAGAGTACTCTCACCCAGTCAAGAGATCAGGGCTAGATCCAACACCGTTTTTTAGCTCATTGCACCATCCCAGTTTCAGAACCTGGCTGTATGCAAATTAGTCTGTCCCTGGCCCAGTGCATCATGGGAACAGGGCAGACCAGACTACAAAAGCCAATTCTTACACTGGGAAGGAAACAAGCTTCCGGGGACCGGTTTCTGGCATTACAGCCGTCTTCGGCCCGGCTTGCTTGAATCCTGATGGTGCAATGAGCAAGGGACTCACATCTGAGTATACCCTTCCACGCTTAGGGTGGACAAAATTAATTACAACAAGGGGTGGTGATGGACAGAGTCTCTGAATTAAGCAGAGTACTCTCACCCAGTCAAGAAATCAGGGCTAGATCCAACACCGTTTTTTAGCTCATTGCACCATCCCAGTTTCAGAACCTGGCTGTATGCAAATTAGTCTGTCCCTGGCCCAGTGCATCATGGGAACAAGGCAGACCAGACTACAAAAGCCAATTCTTACACTGGGAAGGAAACAAGCTTCCAGGGACCAGTTTCTGGCATTACAGCCGTCTTCGGCCCGGCTTGCTTGAATCCTGATGGTGCAATGAGCAAGGGACTCACATCTGAGCATACCCTTCCACGCTTAGGGTGGACAAAATTAATTACAACAAGGGGTGGTGATGGACAGAGTCTCTGAATTAAGCAGAGTACTCTCACCCAGTCAAGAGATCAGGGCTAGATCCAACACCGTTTTTTAGCTCATTGCACCATCCCAGTTTCAGAACCTGGCTGTATGCAAATTAGTCTGTCCCTGGCCCAGTGCATCATGGGAACAGGGCAGACCAGACTACAAAAGCCAATTCTTACACTGGGAAGGAAACAAGCTTCCGGGGACCGGTTTCTGGCATTACAGCCGTCTTCGGCCCGGCTTGCTTGAATCCTGATGGTGCAATGAGCAAGGGACTCACATCTGAGTATACCCTTCCACGCTTAGGGTGGACAAAATTAATTACAACAAGGGGTGGTGATGGACAGAGTCTCTGAATTAAGCAGAGTACTCTCAGCCAGTCAAGAGATCAGGGCTAGATCCAACACCGTTTTTTAGCTCATTGCACCATCCCAGTTTCAGAACCTGGCTGTATGCAAATTAGTCTGTCCCTGGCCCAGTGCATCATGGGAACAGGGCAGACCAGACTACAAAAGCCAATTCTTACACTGGGAAGGAAACAAGCTTCCGGGGACCGGTTTCTGGCATTACAGCCGTCTTCGGCCCGGCTTGCTTGAATCCTGATGGTGCAATGAGCAAGGGACTCACATCTGAGTATACCCTTCCACGCTTAGGGTGGACAAAATTAATTACAACAAGGGGTGGTGATGGACAGAGTCTCGGAATTAAGCAGAGTACTCTCACCCAGTCAAGAGATCAGGACTGGATCCAACACGTTTTTTAGCTCATTGCACCATCCCAGTTTCAGAACCTGGCTGTATGCAAATTAGTCTGTCCCTGGCCCAGTGCATCATGGGAACAGGGCAGACCAGACTACAAAAGCCAATTCTTACACTGGGAAGGAAACAATCTTCCGGGGACCGGTTTCTGGCATTACAGCCGTCTTCGGCCCGGCTTGCTTGAATCCTGATGGTGCAATGAGCAAGGGACTCACATCTGAGTATACCCTTCCACGCTTAGGGTGGACAAAATTAATTACAACAAGGGGTGGTGATGGACAGAGTCTCTGAATTAAGCAGAGTACTCTCACCCAGTCAAGAGATCAGGGCTAGATCCAACACCGTTTTTTAGCTCATTGCACCATCCCAGTTTCAGAACCTGGCTGTATGCAAATTAGTCTGTCCCTGGCCCAGTGCATCATGGGAACAGGGCAGACCAGACTACAAAAGCCAATTCTTACACTGGGAAGGAAACAAGCTTCCGGGGACCGGTTTCTGGCATTACAGCCGTCTTCGGCCCGGCTTGCTTGAATCCTGATGGTGCAATGAGCAAGGGACTCACATCTGAGTATACCCTTCCACGCATAGGGTGGACAAAATTAATTACAACAAGGGATGGTGCAGGAGCTAAAAAACGGTGTTGGATCTAGCCCTGATCTCTTGACAGGGTGAGAGTATTCTGCTTAATTCAGAGACTCTGTCCCTCACCACCCCTTGTTGTAAATATTTTTGTCCACCTTAAGTGTGGAAGGGTATACTCAGACATGAGTCCCTTGCTCATTGCACCATCAGGATTCAAGCAAGCCGGGCCGAAGACGGCTGTAATGCCAGAAACCGGTCCCCGGAAGCTTGTTTCCTTCCCAGTGTAAGAATTGGCTTTTGTAGTTTGGTTTGCCCTGTTCCCATCATGCACTGGGACAGGAACAGACTAATTTGCATACAGCCAGGTTCTGAAACTGGGATGGTGCAGTGAGCTAAAAAACTGTGTTGGATCTAGCCCTGATCTCTTGACAGGGTGAGAGTATTCTGCCTAATTCAGAGACTCTGTCCCTCACCACCCCTTGTTGTAAATATTTTTGTCCACCCTAAGCGTGGAAGGGTATACTCAGACATGAGTCCCTTGCTCATTGCAGCATCAGGATTCAAGCAAGCCGGGACGAAGACGGCTGTAATGCCAGAAACCGGTCCCCGGAAGCTTGTTTCCTTCCCAGTGTAAGAATTGGCTTTTGTAGTTTGGTTTGCCCTGTTCCCATCATGCACTGGGACAGGAACAGACTAATTTGCATACAGCCAGGTTCTGAAACTGGGATGGTGCAGTGAGCTAAAAAACGGTGTTGGATCTAGCCCTGATCTCTTGACAGGGTGAGAGTATTCTGCTTAATTCAGAGACTCTGTCCCTCACCACCCCTTGTTGTAAATATTTTTGTCCACCCTAAGCGTGGAAGGGTATACTCAGACATGAGTCCCTTGCTCATTGCACCATCAGGATTCAAGCAAGCCGGGCCGAAGACGGCTGTAATGCCAGAAACCGGTCCCCGGAAGCTTGTTTCCTTCCCAGTGTAAGAATTGGCTTTTGTAGTTTGGTTTGCCCTGTTCCCATCATGCACTGGGACAGGAACAGACTAATTTGCATACAGCCAAGTTCTGAAACTGGGATGGTGCAGTGAGCTAAAAAACGGTGTTGGATCTAGACCTGATCTCTTGACAGGGTGAGAGTATTCTGCTTAATTCAGAGACTCTGTCCCTCACCACCCCTTGTTGTAAATATTATTATAAAGATGTTCAACATTGTAAGTGCACTTTTCACTTTGAAGCAATTTCGTTATCCCTGAATTTCCGAATCAGGATTTGTGGAAGTTTATATTTCAAATTGCTCTTTTTTGCTCATTAAACTGTTACATAAAATGCAAAAAAATATAACTGATATCGAGAAAGAGAGAGTGAGAGAGAGAGAGAGAGAGAGAGAGAGAGAGAGAGAGACTTACTTGGCATGGTAACCATTGTAACTGGCATAGGAGTTATATTTGCCTAGTAAGGTCAGTCTAATGGACTTCCTCTTTAGTAGAGTTAATGTGCTAAGAATGATATCATATGTTAGAAGATTTGTACCGTCTCAATAGTTAAAATATCACAATGTATGCTCTGGAATACATTTTCAGACAGGTATGTTTATTCCAATGCCACAAGGTCATGCACAGGACAGTCAAGGGCTACTGAATCCCACCAGCGGTGGTTGGGGTAATTTGACAATGGTGTCCTGGGGCTTGTCCTGCTATGGCTGTTCTTTCTGGACCAAGAACACTCTTTCTGTGCTTGACTTTCAGGGTAGTGAATGCGAGAAGGCAAAGTTGTTTCATGGAGGTAGTGTGGGGGCAGAGCCTTAAAAGTAAAATAATTCCACAATATATGGAATCATGTAATGTCCCGTCAAATATTTGCCTTGTTAGAAAAACATAAATATTTTAATCGCAACAGAACTTAGGGGCCGATTAGGATGGCGGACGGATCGCCACCACCATTAAGGCGGCGACGATCGGTCCGCCATCTGTGCCCGTCCGCCACCAATTTCCCCCCCGCCATATTACAATGGCGTGGCGGACAGAAACACCGTCCGCCGCTTTTCCGCCCCAGTCGCCTTGCGGCCGGGGCGGAAAAGGGTTCATATGGCCGGCGGTGGTACCCCCCTGCGTTTCACAGTACAACATGGCAGGCACCATCGGCCGCAATGTTAAAAAATGCGGGATCCACCCGCCACTGTGGCGGGTGCATCCTAATTCGGGGCACGGTACCTCCGCCCTTGTGGCGGACGGTCCCTGCCCCAGACAGGATGGCGGACGGACTTTGTCCATCCGCCATCCTAATTGACCCCTAGATACAGTGCAAAAGGACTAGGCCTGTTTATAAGGGGTCTACAGGGGAATGCACTGCATAGTCTGCGGGGTTCCGTATAGAATGAAACCATGAAATAAATAACTTTTAAAGCTTTGGTGTCAGGTCCTAAATATATCATACTACAAATCCCTGTTAGCCAGAAAAGTCACAGACTATGTCTCGCAGGTGTATGGAATTTATTATAATTAAGGCAGAGTTCGGATAGGACATCTGTGTCTTTGTCTATGACGTCTCTGAATCAGGCAGTTTTTACTTTGCAGTTGACACTGTTGACATCTGTCCTCAGTTGAACTTGATTCAGCAGTCATGCAGAGAGAGCAGGCGACCCTTCCCATGACCTGCTCCCTCTGGGCCACCAGACTCAGCAGCAGGACTTTGCTCCACGGGCAGGCAGATTTCTGCAGGGCCAGGCTAGCTCCTCTACCCTCTCAGCTAGTAGGCAGTTCCCAGGGACCCTGACAGACCCAATGCTTCTTCCAGCAATTCTACAAATAATCTCTCACCTTTGGGTTTTTGACAATACTAGTCCTAGAACACAGCAGCTCTTCTACTCGAGCAGGGAAATCACTCAAACTGGAACAAAAGTGGTGAAGTATCGTACTCACCTTTATACAGTATTTCAAGCAGAGAAAATGGAACTACTGTTTGGGTTGAAAAGACACTTTGAAATGGTTTTCTTTCATGGTTCATTTCTAATCTGCCCAACACAGTAGTTCTTTGTGCAAGTGGATGGCTCTTCTTGGAAGTTAGTGAGCAAGCTGACTCCAAGCCAGATTACCCACATCATAAGCACAATAAGTGTGAAGCTCTTCACCTTAATCTCATCACTCTTCTAAGATAAGCGAGTCAATGGTAAACAGATTCCCCAGGTTCTATGCAAGAACTTCTCTTTCACTTGCAACTATCTGTGCTGACAAACTCCCATTCCCACACCATTAGCCCGATAGCTGTGCCCAGGAAGGTCTAATCAACAACTGATTGCTAGGAAGGTCACATAGGATTTTTAAGGACAGTCCTGTCTCCATCCTCCACAATCCTGTGTTTAGAGTTACACGATCTTCGTCAGGAGTGTAAGCAATACAATTCCACTGTCTGGTGAACTTTTCACAACATCTATATCATATCAGGTGCAATCCAAAATGTAACCAACTGGTACCCTCAAACATGCATACTTACAAACCATATGGAGTCCAGCTACCATACATCATAGACGCACACACACACACACACATACACAATTAACATTCACAAAGGGATATCAGTGCAGGGTCTGGTCATGACACATAAACAGAAATTAACTGGAGAAGAGCCTGTAGACTTCATACTCATAACTTTCAACAGGTACAATTGCTTATTCTGCTACTGATCACTAAAAGCATGGGGGCAGATTTACAAGAAAGTGACGCTTCTGTAGATATGCGTCACTTTCCCCGCGCTACCCTGAGAAACCCCTGTGCCACCATGGATGTGCCGTTTTTACAACATGGCGCCACATGGAGCAAGGATTGACAGATGCGTCAGGAATTCTGACGCACCTATTGGCGCAAAAGTCACACATTGCTGGAGTTGTGTGGCAAGCACGATGCAACTCCAGCAATGAATGGGAAGACCTATCCCCATTGTGCTGTGTCACTCCTTACGCCTGCTCCAAGCAGGCGTAAGATTTTGACGCAGTGGCGTCCCAGAAGTGGCTCAGTGAAATCTTGTGGATTTCTCCGTGTCACTGAGGCTTTTTTGCATGGAAATGCCCACTCTGCATACGTGATACGTGACGCAGGTGAAGGAAGTGGCCCAATTAGGTCACCTGGGTCACTCATGACCACCTCTCAGCTTTCTGTACTAAATGAAGAGTTGGTAATACAGTAGATAATACAAACCAATAATAGTTTATTAAAAGTACACTCAGAGCGGAGTCCTGTCTGCCCAGTCACAAGGAGTACTGCAGAGGGACTGACATCAGCAAGCGTAATGATACATTATGTACACTTCAAAACCAATGAAAGCAAACCCACCATGGAATTTTCCAAGGAGATGCAGCTGGACAGTAAATTACAAAGGAGTAGGTTTTGATTCTGAGGCCGGCCACACATATCTGCTATTCACGGTCATTCTGCCTGTGCCCACCGCTAGACAAGTGGGAGAAGGTCTACATCTAACAAGAAAGGTATGAGCTAATACAACAGTGTATTCATTAGTGCAACAGAACTCAACTCCGAAGAAACATAACCCAGAAAAGGCGTTTCTGGGAAACAGCAAATGATTAGTTTCGATTGCAATTTAAAATGGCGGCCATACACAAAATGGTGCAGCGAATGCTAACTTTACATAGACAATGCTAAAACATGTTTTCTATTCTAACACAGGTATAATGTGATGCAGGGCTTTACAACGTGACTCATCTCCCTAGATGCATCACTTTGAAATGGGCAGCATTTTTACACCACCACTGCGTCACAAAAAGTGACGCAACACCAGCCAAAAATGATGCAAGGGGCTTGTAAATCTGCCCCATGGTACGCTGCCACCACTACTCACTGTACATTCAATAGTCTCATGCTCAGCTAGGGCTATGATTTTGCCACCGCTCCATCACTTCAGACCTAGGCTCTGGGCCTCAATGTAAATTTCAGGTCTAGGCCTGCAGCGTGCATATAGGATTTTGTGTGCTGGAGCTAAAATAAATATATAGAAAAAACAATGGTTCTTGTGGAATAATATACTATGAGGTTATGATACATAAGCACAATCACAAAATAGAGGATTAGATAATGGCAGAGCACGAAGGAACCACTAACACACCGATTCCAGTGTAGTATATTTTATGGATTTTTTAAACAATAAAGTTAGGAGTAAACATTATACATCAAAACCACATTTGTGCATAGTGTCACAAGTGACAAAGGGAACCTAAACCTAAGAGACTACGTGAATATTATATACAAGGTTTCCACAGTCTGTGCAAGTCGACCATTATCAAAATAATTCCATGCTAACAGCAGCTATATACAATGATATGCGCTGGGGAAATGGTTCGCTTCTTCTGTTTGTCGGCGGTGTTTCGACCCTCAAAACAATGTGGGGTCTCTTCAGGACTATTGATGAAGAGACATCTGAATATATGATTGTGCAGCCTTGTGAAAATGATGTGCCACACGTGAAGAATAGGGGAAAAAGGTTTACTCACATGAGGACCTGTCCGGGTACTCTATGTGAGGACAGGCTGTCTTTCCAATCGGATATGTAGGTGGGCCAGAGGGGCTAAATTAATTTTACGCCACATCCGTAGCGTTGTAGAATCCCTTTATGGATTAACAGTGAGCTAAAATAAAGGCAAGGTATTTGATTCACTAGGAGTTGGCTCACTCAGAGCTGGGGTACATGGTCTTTTACCAAGCACAGGAATAAACATTTCCCAACAGTGAATCTGGGAAGAAAATTCCTAGGTGGTTCTCAGCATATCAATAAAAGAAAATAAGTTGATTCTGCTACAGATGAGTAATGTTATTTACTACTTTCATTTCTAAACATACGTGATTATTTCATGAAATTCTTCTCAAAACAGTCTCTGAAACCATATTTTAGCCAATATACTTGGGCTCATCAAATAAGCTAAGCACACACCAAAATGCCACTGCTGTGCACAGACAAAATGGTTAGAAAGAAATTTGTAAAGTAGTGGATGGTGGAAAGTGGTCACCTGTATTCTCAAAAGGCTCTTTTGCTTTGTCACAGTAATGAAAATGCAAAGGTATTTCATAATTCAAATTTGTGGACAGTTTTTCACAATTTCCATTGGGAGTTGAATTGTACAGATTATGCACATTTGTCAGTCACAAGGAAAAGGTGCAGAAAATAGGCACTGCCCTTCATCATCGTTTGGTAATGCACAAATACCCTAGACACAGAAATGTGGTGGGAGCGTGGAGACATGACTGTCTTTAGAAATCCTATATGACCTATTTAGCAATTGGTTGTTGAATAGTCATTCCAGAGCACTCCATCGATTCAGCAACTGTACTTGTATCTCCATGCTCTCATACCCAGCCAAAGTACTCAAGAAAGCCATCAACCACAAACCCAGTGAATTCCTGGAATATAACCACCTACTAAACGCCTCACAATCTGGATTCTGTGCCAACCCCAGCACAAACAGAGCACATACTGCGGCCACAGTTGATATCAGAAGTCTCCTTGAGCATAGAGAAATGGTGGCCATTATCTTTCTCAAACTCTCTGCTGCGTTCGGCACCGTCTCCAACAACACCCTCATCTACAGACTCTAAAACATAGGCTTCCAGCACGACTCTCTCATGTGGATCACTGCCTTCTTTTCAGGATGCACAGAGTATCTAGCTGCCTCCCTTCACCTCCACACCCAAAGACATCATCTGCGGTGTACCCTAAGGATCATCACTCAGGCCCACCTTGTTCAAGTCCTACATGACCCCCCCTCGCAGACCTTTTCCAATCCAACAGCCTCAACATGATCTCCTATTCTGACAACAATCAATTGATCCTTTCACTCACCGAGGACACCACCAAAACCAACCTCTCCAACTCCATGATCAACGCTGCCAACTAGATGAGAGACAACTGCCTCAAACTGAACTCCAACAAGACCGAAGTGCTAATTGTCAGGAACAACACTCCACCTGGCACCACAGCATGAGGCCAGCGGAAATCGGACCACGCCCTACACCAACCACGCATGCATGGGGATCATCCTTGACAGCCAAAATGACCATGAAATGGCAAGTCAACGCAGTCACCTCCTCCTGCTTCCACGCACTTTGCATCCTCTGCAGGATGTTCTGATGGATCCCAGTCAGCACAAGAAACACTGTCACTCAGGCCCTCATCACCAGTGCCTCAACTACGGCAACGCTCTCTATGCCGGCTTCTCCACCCAGCTCCTCAAAGCCTCCAGACCATAAAGAACGCAGCAGCCAGAATTATCCTGGACCTTCCCAAACGAGCGCACATCACCATCTACCTTTGATACCTCCACTGGCTCCCCATTCCGAAGAAATGCCAGTTCAAGGTCCTCATGCATGCCTACAAAGCCATCCACAATCAAGCACCACCCTACATCAACCATCAACTGAATTTCCACCAACCCTCAAGACACCTTTACTCCTCTTCACTCGCCCTCACCCTCAATCCCTGCATCCATCACAGCCAGAACAGAGACCATTCCTTCTCCTACATTGCCACCAAGACCTGGAACAACCTGTCCCTTCACCTCAAAACAGCTCCCTCCCTGGCGGACTTCAGGAAGAGACTCAAGACTTGGCTTTTCAATGGAGACATGGCATTCTAAGAGCCAAGATACCTCTAGGGGTGACAGTGCTGCTTCCTACAAATTCCGATTAATTGACGCCTCCACTTTGGAAGGAATTAATGGTGGTCCCACTGTTGAAAAATCCTACAGCTGGTCCAAAGTTGTTGAGTAGCTATCGCCTGGTGTCACTGCAGCATTTTATAGCCAAAGTTTTGGAGAGAGGCACAAGTCTCAAATCACCATCTCACTTGGAATCAGACAGCATGTATTTTAAGACGGATTTCACCCACTTCATGGTACAGAGGCCAAATTACTGGAAGTAATGGATAATATTTGGATGACATTACAGCACATATTTTGCAAGACCTAAATGCGGCTTCTGATACTATATCCCAGTGGTGGCCAGTTATTTTAGGAAGGAAGGGGGAAGACGGGACATGCACACATACACACTCACAGCCATGCATTCACATGTGTGCACACACATAAACACATCTATTCACAATACTCATTACCAAACATTCATACATACATACACATATGCACCAAACATGAATTTAAAAAACACTCATACTTACCTGCAAATCTGCCTCAGAGGTTCAAGGAGGCTTGGGACTGCTGCCTTCCCTACGGTCAGCCAATGATGGATGGCAGCAGTCCCAACGTCATCACAGAGTGGGATGGGCGTCAGTGAAACTGCTGACCTCACCCCACCCCACCCTGTGATGAAGTGTCACTGATTGAACCTCGACCTTAGGTGCTTCAGGGCTTAAAACTGAAATGCCCATGTGCAAGGCAATCAGTGACTCTACCCCTCATCACTAAGGGAAAGGAACCAGGGACCTTTGCTGAGCTGAGGAGGTCAAGCCCACAGGAGCTGTGACTTCCTCAGCTCAGCAAATTTCAGCCCAAAGCAGCCAGGAGCCTGCGTCTTTAGCGCATGTCTGGCTCCTGGCCGCCCGACCTGAAAATGAACAGCGTCTGTCAGGCTGAGCTTTGTTCAGTCTGACAGACACTGTTCATGTGGGGCAAGAGGTGGGGGATGGTGATCCCTCAGCCCCAATGGACCGACCGCGGGTGCTATATCCCATGATTTCCTAAATGCCAGTGATATGGATTTTGCAATCTGTGATGTAGTGTTTAAGTAGTTGTTATCCTTTTTAACTATCTGCTCACAGGCTATAGATTTGAAGCAGTTCAGATAACAGGCAAACACACTATGGTGTGGGTTCCTCCCAAGGATTAGCACTAAGTTCAATCCTGTTTAACATTCATATGACATCCATAGCAGAACTCATTCCGAGTTACAGGGTGGTCTTGGTATCTTTTGCGGACAATTTGCAAATAGTGATGTCATTTGTCCACGACGCTAAGGTTTCCATAGTGAGCTTCCAGAACTGCATGAGAGCTACAACAGAATGTATGGGGTCCACTCATTAAAGCTGAATGGGGACAAGACAGATGTGCTGCTGTTTGGAGGAGCTATTCTAATTTGATGTTTTGAATGGTGGTGGTGGTATGATATTGGTTACACACAGATCCCCCAAAAAGTCAGTAAGGAATTTGCATGTTATTGAGGATAAGTCACTATCCTTCAACCAACAAATTATGTTCATCAGATCCTCCTGTTTTAATTAGCTGAAGATGTTATGCAAAGAGCTGCCTATTGTTGTCAGAGAGTACTCATTAGACAGCGGTCTGCACCATAATATTGTCACAGATTCAGAATGCAGAGCTAAGGGCTCTATTAAGGTTGCCACCTCCAAGTCTGATGGAACACCATTGGCTTCAAGCAGTAACAGATTCGTTTTAAAATACTGTGAATATGTCATAAATCTCACAATATTATAGATCCTCTATGTTTTCAATATAGATTGAAACAATTTGTTTTCAATCGTACATTGTCGTCTTTGGATCCAAAGCCAATGGGCCCGATTCACAAAAGTAATATGAGACAAAATCCTAACTTTATGACTTTCAGTATTCACAGAAGGCATTTAGGAGTACTAAAGTTAGTACTCCTAAATACCTTCTGTGAGTACCGAAAGTTGTAAAGTTGGGATTTTGTCTCAGATTACTTTTGTGAATCAGGCCCAATGTCAGTAACCAGGTTTAATTACTGTAACCTAGGTGGTAAAGTTATTTCTCAGCTAGCCCCTATGCCCTGGAACTCTTTGCCTGATCCTTTAAAGGGGGAAGAAATGTTTTTGTACGTCCAAAACTAAGTAAAAGCCTAGCTTTTTACCTGAGTAATTGCTGACTGTGTTTCTCCCGGCTGATACACCTGTTTTATTCCAGCACGGGGGCACCAGTATGGGTAGATATTTGTGCTCAATAAAAACTACTGATCATCATAACCTTGGTGTGTGCACAAGTTACTGGCAGTGTGTGCAGAGGGCAGCAGTTCCATGGGTGTCACCTGCTCTATGTGATGTTCCTTTCATGCTGTGCCACTTTTGTGGCGTTAAGACCATTATTCCTTTTAAGGTGGTTATAGCGGCGCACATTTAAAAAAGCGACTGCTGATTCTGAAGTTTGCAGTTCTTTACTGTCCTCCAGCCACACATTTTTACTGAACATAATTGGAGAACAGCATCCACCCATTATTATTATTAATGATAAACATGGTCACCTTGCTAACAGCAGCAGCAGCCCGTACAGGTAAGAGCGGGGAGGCTGGGTGGGGGGTATTTTGACAGGGAAAATTAATTATTCAGTTAGTACGACTGTGTTTAAATCTAGCTTATTTGGAGGGTGGAAGATCTCCCCTGGGGTGCATTTGCTGAATTGAGTGGCAAATTGTGTTTTTTAAAGCAAGTAATATCAGAAACTTTGGAACTAAAATGGATAGTATATACAGACAACTTTACAAAGGGATAAGGGATCTATTTCCACAAGAATATTTGGAAATGGAATTTGCCCATGATAGGTGTTAAAGTATATGTAAAGTGGACATGACAGGTATTAAACCATGTTAGTGATACACTGTCAACAACACTGTTTCCAGGTCCTGTGACAAGAGGCACGTTTTAGTTGAAATATTAAGTTATAATGACAGAATCTATGACATAATATCGACAGAAAAAATATAGACATACAAAAATATCGACACAAAAATATCGAAATCAAAAATATCGGAGTTCTATCTACATAAAGATAAGTAGAAAAATATCGAAAAAAAATATAGTAGTACAAAAATATCGAAGTTAAAAATATCGGTTTTTTAAATGTATTAATAATAACATAAAAATAATTTAAAAATACATATAATTGAGCAAATTATAAATATAAACATTAAAACATATTTAAAAAATAATAACTAATACATACACATTAAAAATAAATGAAAAACTACATATAAATTAATATATATACTTACTATACATATTGCAACAGTAGGAAAAGCGTTGGATAGAGTAGGGGTAAAAATTACTATTCCCACTCCAGACAGTGCAACAGTAGGGAAAGCGTTGGATAGCGTAGGGGTAAAAATTACTATTCCCACTCCAGAGGGTGCAACAGTAGGGAAAGCGTTGGATAGCGTAGGGGTAAAAATTACTATTCCCACTCCAGAGGGTGCAACAGTAGGGAAAGCGTTGGATAGCGTAGGGTAAAAATAACTATTCCCACTCCAGAGAGTGCAACAGTAGGGAAAGCGTTGGATAGCGTAGGGGTAAAAATTATATTCCCGCTTCAGAGGGTGCAACAGTAGGGAAAGCGTTGGATAGCGTAGGGGTCAAAATTACTATTCCCACTCCAGAGAGTGCAACAGTAGGGAAAGCGTTGGATAGCATAGGGGTAAAAATTACTATTCCCACTCCAGAGAGTGCAACAGTAGGGAAAGCATTGGATAGCGTAGGGGTAAAAATTACTATTCCCACTCCAAAGGGTGCAACAGTAGGGAAAGCGTTGGATAGCGTAGGGGTAAAAATTACTATTCCCACTCCAAAGGGTGCAACAGTAGGGAAAGCGTTGGATAGCGTAGGGGTAAAAATTACTGTTCCCACTCCAGAGGGCGCAACAGTAGGGAAAGCGTTGGATAGCGTAGGGGTAAAAATTACTATTCCCACTCCAAAGGGTGCAACAGTAGGGAAAGCGTTGGATAGCATAGGGGTAAAAATTACTATTCCCACTCCAAAGGGTGCAACAGTAGGGAAAGCGTTGGATAGCGTAGGGGTAAAAATGACTATTCCCACTCCAGAGGGTGCAACAGTAGGGAAAGTGTTGGATATCGTAGGGGTAAAAATAACTATTCCCACTCCAGAGGGTGCGACAGTAGGGAAAGCGTTGGATAGCATGGGGGTAAAAATTACTTCCCACACTACTCCCCCTTTAACACATAACACACTACACATACAAAAAACACAATTAATATAAATATCAATTAATCAATTAATAACAATTAATATTAAATTGATGTAATTATAAATTAGCTAATTAACACATATTAATTACCAATTAATAATTAATTACCAATTAATAATTAACAATATATTTACAAGAATAAACAATATTTATTAATAAATTATTTATAATTCATATTATGAAATAATTAAAAAACTAATTACCAATTAATTATTTAACAATTAATTAACAATAAATACCAATAAATAAATACAATCTCTTTAATTAATTTAATTTAATTATGTCACACCCTATTCCCCTATAAACACACAGCCCACTACACATAAATAAATCACATAAAAATTGTAATTGTCATTTAATCACTTAATAATAATTAATTACCAATTAATTATTAATTAGCAATAACAAAAAAATTAAAAATATTAGTACATTAACTCTAATAAATTTAATTAACTTATTAATAATAGTTAAATACCAATTAATTATTAATTAACAATAAGAAAAAATAATAAACATCACTACATTAACTCTAATTAATTTAATTAACTAATTAATAATAATTAATTACCAATTCATTATTAATTAACAATAACAAAAAATAATAAATACTACTACATTAACTCTAATTAATTTAATTAACTAATTAATAATAATTAATTACCAATTAATTATTAATTAACAATAACAAAAAATAATAAATACTACTACATTAACTCTAATTCATTTAATTAACTAATTCATAATAATTAATTACCAATTAATGATTAATTAATAATTATTTATTAATCAAAAATATTTTAATGACATATTAATCAATTCATTATAATTAAATTACTTCCCACCCTATTCCCCTATAAACTCACAACCTGCTCTGATACTAAAATTCAAAATGTAAACAAAATTACTAATTTCTAAACATACATTAAAAAACATGTTTAACAAACATATAAACAACATAATAAAAGACATAACACTAAACAAAATTTCGATATTAGTAACATACATACCTTGATATCGATATTCTGTCTATCGATATTATTGCACATCGATATTCTATACCATCGAAATTAAAACATCGATATTATTGTATATCGATATTTTAATTTCGATATTTTGTCTCTCTACCATAATGACAGGCAGCATTATACCATTTCTGTGTATTTGGTTCCTATGAGATTGGAAAAAGCAACAGTTTTATGGCTTGTAAATATAGAACGGTCACCTGACATGTTTCGGTCTAAGAGGGCTACCTCAGGATCTTTCTCAAGGCTTCATATTCAACTTAAAATTATTACGAAATGTGGCCTGTTAAAGAGCAGATGTGCTGCATCTGAGAGCAAAACGTTTTGTGAGCAGAAAAGTCTTTTCAGTCAGGGACAAAAACATCTGTTACGTTTTTTTTTCTATGAGGCAGTAACTACTGGGTTTCAAGCATTTGTTCCGAGAATAAAATTCAGTTTATAAATCATTACTGATAATTACGGTAATTTTATACAGTGCAGATTATCTCTCTCTCCACCAATAATGGATTTATCACACTGTGATTATAAAACTAAAGCATGTGATAAAACATATGTTATGAGTCAACTCCTGCAAAACTTGCTGCCTTTTGCCAAGGCTTTTGTTTTATTTGTTGAGTAACTAGAAAAACATCACTATCATTTCAGGCATTCATAAAACTCGTTTATTTGTCGATCAACAAAATCTTGTCACCTGCCTCTCAGTTGCTCTTAAAGGTGCCCTGTTTTCGATCTAGTATTTTTCTTATAGAACATGAAAGCTGTTTTGGAATCATTTTGCTGGTACACAGGGCTTGGCCTATAAATTAGTACTCCATGTAGTCAAACAGCCAGTGCATTCAATTTAAGCAGTTTGGTTTCATTAATGTTAAATTTACCGTTATGTGTCTTACAGCTAGATTCATGAAAGGGCCGTTTTGCGAGTCTTTAATAGCGATTCATAAGGAATCGCTATTAAGGACTTGCAAAACGGGATTCATGTAGGAATTGCTAAATAAATTGCGATTCCTACACATTCCTTATTTGCGATTAGCAAATTGCTAATCGCAAATAAGGAATAACTCCCCATTCATTCCTATGGGCCTAAAGCTCATAGGAATGAATTGGGAGTTATTCCTTATTTGCGATTAGGAATTTGCTAATCGCAAATAAGGATGCGATTTCACGGGTGCAGGGGTGTCCAAAGGACACCCTGTAGCACCCCTGAAATGTGAATTTACACTGATGTTGTGCACACACATGTCCAAAGGACATGTGTGTGTGTAACATGCAACTTAGAAAAATGCATTCAAATGCATTTTTCTAGGTTTTCGCTATTTAACACAAGGTTTGACTTCGTGGTAAATAGCGGTCCTAAATTGCGAATTCGCAATTTTTAAATGTTTCATGAATGGCATTTAAGGAATCTAATAGAGATTCCTTAAATGCTAATCCTCGCAAATTTGCGAATTCTTTATTAGCGATTTTTGCATTTGGGATGATGAATCCCAAATGCAAAAATTGCACTCGCAAAGGGCCGGATTCTCAGAATCTGGCCCTTTTGAGAGCGCATTTCGCTTGATGAATCTGGCTGTTATTGTTTTTACTCTTTTCTTACTTTCACCATACAATAAAATGTAATGCACAATACCACATTAACTTACAGTATGATTGATTTAGATATCCTTGCTAAATTTATTTTACAAGACTTACGGCCTCACAGTAACTTTGGGATTAGAGACACACATTGTTTGGGCCTGATTTCAAATGACCGATTCTGTGCACATCTCTTTTTTGGCTCGTGTGGTTTTGCCTTGGTCAATTCCTCCAGCTAACACTAAGAGGAATTTACGTTGGCTAAAAAGTGTAAAAATGGAATAATACCATGTGAGCAACAAAGACTGAGCTTGCATATTATTACTCATTGCATTGAAGTAAACACAGATTCAGACATAAAAAGTGAACTAATGTCATGCAGTATTTTCCTGGGAGGATTTGGTGCCAGATTTCACACTGTGGAAAGGAATAAAGAACCATGTTTTTGTAATTGCTGTTTGGTGATGCAAAAGATATCAAGTTGATGGAAGTTTACTGACAATCGTATTGAAGATCATTATGCAAAATGTGGAAATGAGGAAAAGCTGTAATGATTGCGCTAAATGATGTATGTCTATGCCAGTCAGGGTATTTTGTATACTGGTGCATTGATATTGATGTGATGATTAGTAGAGTTTAATGAATATAAAATACCTCCTGCCTTGCTTCATATTTTGGGCTTTCTGTGTGCAGATATTGAAGCTCTTTGCATGCAGTGAATGACTAAAATTAAATGATTATGTTTCCTCATGAAAGGAAGTCTAGCTCCTAACTGTATTTACAACATTGAAGCAAGATATACCTTTTTCTTTTCTATACAAGTCTATTGGGCCTATTCACAAACTGCATTTCGTAGGTTCTAAAGAATTACTACAGTAGAACTACTCACACACTACAAAATGGCACACAATGAACGTGAGAAATGTGGTTGTTGGTTGACTGTGTTGTTCAAGCAACAGCCACAATCCCTGGCAGGGTGAACAACAAAAAGTCACAAAATTAACCAGTGCTTAAGCCCTGGGAAGCTTGGCAAAAAAAAGCAGTCAGGTTTAACCTAGAGACAATATGTAAAGTATTCATGCCGCACACAAACTGTAATAAAGTGAAAAAACAGAGCCTATAAGTTCAAATCATCAACCGCGGACATCTAGACACATAAGACCAGGTGAAAGTAAAACAAATTGGCAGATTGCGATGGAGCTCGAGTCGGATACAAAAAGTAGATTGGGCTCAGTCTGTGGTTACCTTCGAACTTAGAAGAATTTTCAAGAAAAATATTCTGAGAGGGCAAAGTTCAGCAGAGCAAGGATGCAATGGATGTCAGAGGAGGAAGTATTGTCATTGGGGAGCAGCTGGACAAAGTCGCTGTGAAGATTACTATGTTTATCAATTTTTTGTAAGTCGAAATTCTCTGGTGGGACGTGGCATGAGTCTGTAGCTAAAGACAGTTCCAGGAGGTTGGATATGCCTCTGGCAAAAGACAGCTGAACAGGATTTGCTACTGAGGTGAAGAACGTAGCAGAAGCAGCCGTAAAGTCAGGTTAACCATCAATGCACTTTGGGCAGATCAAAGAGGTAGTTTAGTCTCTGGGTTCCTTGAGATCTCGGAGCAAAAAGTTTCAAAGATTTGGATTTTGGCTCTCAGGGTACCTTTAGTCCCACAACAGAGGATCCAGGGTTGGTCGGACAACAACTGGGAATTCAAGACTCACTCAGGCTGGGTTAAGGTGTGGGTTCAAGATGGTAGGAGCTTTATATGTTCCTGCGGGGTGCCGCTCGAGACTTTGGGGCACAGCTTGTTTTCTCCCTACCTGCACTGTCACTCGGGCGTGATTGGAGAGACCCTTGGATTCTCCACTTGGATTTGCTGCTGTTGGACGGACTTCAGTGCCGAGGAAGTCACCGGGCGAGACGCCGAGGACCAGGGGGCCAAGCATCACCTTGACAGGCCGCACCTGGTCCTCTTCCCGCCCCGCCCCTCCGGCACTGAAAAGCACCTTGCGGCCCCGGCTTCGCGGGTGCCGCTCGAGGCTTTGGGGCACAGCTTGTTTTCTCCCTACCTGCACTGTCACTCGGGCGTGATTGGAGAGGCCCTTGGATTATCCACTTGGATTTGCTGCTGTTGGACGGACTTCAGTGCCGAGGAAGTCACCGGGCGAGACGCGGGACTGCGAGGACCATGGGGCCAAGCAACACCTTGACAGGCCGCACCTGGTCCTCTTCCCGCCCCGCCCCTCCGGCCAACGCCCAATCCTCGGGAAGCATACATCTAATCTGCGGCTCCCACACCGCGGGACGCACGTGGGACGAAGCGCGGGTCTAAGCCCGGGCAAAGGGCGGGCCGTTTGAGGCCGTTCAAGAATGGCAGAGACCGGGACTGGGCCACCCCCTTTTTGCTCTTGTTATTATTCTGAACTACCGTCTTTAGGCTCCCTAATCAACGAACTATGACATCTAGAGAGACAAGGAGCAAGAGCATGCTGGCAGCAGGACCAGCAAAAGGTACTCTGGACACTTATTTTGCCAAAGCGGGTTCTCTCCTCATTGATGAAATTACGGTTCTCGAAAGGCGTATATCCCAGGAAATGGAATGGGTGAAAAGATCCTCTCTAGGCCCTATAGCTCATGTTTGGTCACCCGAAAACAGACTAGAACGTATTGAGTCCGATAAAGGGGAAAACGGGGCCAGTGGGACGTCGGTCATGTCTGACTCAACTAATTGTACCCTTCATAATATTGACAGCAATGCGAGCAGTCCCCATGAGTTAGGCTTATTAGCCCTACCCAGGTCCCAAGCACACCCCCCTTCCCCGCACCATCTGTCACTATAGTTAACATGGTTGACACCAATAGTAGAGTTAGCGTTCCTACACAGGGGGAAAGGGAAGGAGCTATACCAAAGAGGAAAAGAGGGGCACAAAATCCAGGGGGGCGCAAGGCTAAAGTTGCAAAGCGCAACCCAGTAATGGTGGACAACAAACAGGGTTCAATCAACAAGGGACCTGCACAGCCGGACTACACCCACACACCACCTACCACGATTTTATCCCCACAGGTGTCAGATAATGCAAATCCTCCTCCCCTAAATGTAATCAATGACGGCGATGACACCACCATGTCCAACATTGGCGCTCTTTTGAAGTCACTATTAAGCCCTCTAGAAGCACGCCTAATAAAGATTGAGGCCAGGTTTGTGATTATAGAGAAAGCAACGGTGCAATTAGCGGACACCCACAAAAAAGACAGAAAGGCAGCAAGAGGAGGGATGGAGCTTAGGAATAAGAAGACTACATTAGAGCCCCCAGTGAAGGATGGTAATGTAGCTCCTGTGATATCACAAATACAGCAGCCCCTACCACACACTGCTACACCTCAGCCAATTGACTGCGCCGTACCTCCCAGTAACATCGAGAGGAAGGCTACAGTTACACAGGGAGCACATGTCGCCATTAAAAAAATCAGGCCAGTGAATTTGCCGCCGGAAGTGAGTCCATACATTTTAGCTGGTGTCCCTGAGTTAAAACCTGATTACAAAGAACCTGTTTTTGCGTTGACAAATAAGGTGGTAAATTGGCTCAGTACAAACAGACCTCTCCCTCATGGAGTATCGAGTGAGGTTCTAATGGTAAGGAGAGTCCCATGGTTAGGTAACTCAACGAAATCGATCACCGGAGATTGTGTCCTAATTAACTTTAGGGATCCCAGGACCATCTCCCACATATGTAGATGGTCGCATCCGGACCAGGGGACATTTATCCAGGCCCTACCCCTATCCTTTTTCTACCCACCAACAGAGTGGACACACGAGGAGGTGGGATGGGAAACAATTCCCAGGAGGGGTGAAGGTTGGGTCGATAGAGAGAGAGGAGCCTTCCACCATTGCAGACCGCAGCATTTTGCCCACTTTCCGACATTTAATAGGTATAGTTGTTTAGACATGGTCGACTGACAGCACTCGATCGGGAGGGGGGAGGACGGTGGCCGATCGGGGGGTCCTAAAAAAGGAAAAACTACCCACCCCACTGAACTTTCTGATAAACCCCAGGGGGTGAGTCATTGGGTCACAAAAAAAACCACCAAGGCGGATCAATTAATTTCTATAGGGCCCAGATCCGTTTTGACAGATACTATAGCTGACCAGGAACTATTGCCAAGTCTATGTGAGACGGACACTCTACCACCTAAAACCACGGATCATAGATCACCCTCTTTAAAGATATTATCGTGGAATGTGGCCGGCCTGGGGAACAAACTGAACTGCCCGAATTGGAGCTTATTTATAGAGGGTATGGAGATATGTATGTTTCAAGAAACCTGGGCGAGAGAAGACGTCTACTGTCCAGGCTTCGCGACATTCTCCATTCCGGCGAAATGGGGGGGTAAGGGGCGCCCCTCAGGAGCTCTTGCAACGTGGGTGGCGGTTGACCTGGGTTGCAAAGCCAGATTACTTGACACAGCCTCGGAGGATATTCTGGGGGTCTTGTTGGAGTGGCCTAATTTGAGCAGACTGGCTGTGGTAAACGTTTACTCTAGGCCGGTAAACATCACACAGGAGTCGCGTACCATCGAAGAACTATCAGTTTTCCTTAGCGACATCCTCCAGGGCACACCCTTTTTGGTAGGAGGGGACCTAAATTGTCATTTTGAGCCTCTCCTAGGTTTACTGGATGGACTCTCCCTAGAGGAGGATGCAGCGTGGTCTGTACCCCCTACGTCAGCCCCCCCCAGAGCTTGGACCCCTCTTGCCGTCCAGATCACTGCCTTAACACTGAAACACGGTGTTCGGGCGTGCAATGGACGCATAAACTCTGATATTCCCCCCAAATGCACATACAATAGAGTGGGTTGGGAGTCTAGACTGGACTATATTTTGGTTCAACTCGCTTTGTGGTCGCACATTATGGATTTTAAGGTGATCCCAAAGGAAGAGAGCGACCATAATGCGCTTGAACTGGAATATACATTCCCCGGCTTAGATGACAGAGGGGTAGCGGCAGCCGCACCAGCATCTGCGCTGGTACTGACGAACAACAGACGGAGAGTTAGGTGGGAGAAGCTAGCAGTGAATGCAGAGAAGATTTCAGGGCTTTATGCCCGGGCCATCCCCACACTGGACAAGGTGTGCGTAATAATGGAGCTAGCCAGCACTCAGGATATACATGAGCAACTGTGGTTGGTGCACGAGGAGCTCATTAATTCCGTAGCGGAAGTCCTATTTACCACAGGAAAGAGTGGGGACGGCTGTTCCAACCGCCCCACTTGGTATAATGCTGCATGCCGCCAGGCTAAATCAGACCTGCTGACTTCAATTAAGGCAGGTACAGACAGGTCTGAGATTCAGGTCAGAAGGAGGGATTACAAGTGCTTGGTCACCCACGCAAAGAGTGAATGGGAACAGGAGAAGTGGGAAAATCTCGCCACATCACTAGTCGCCAGGGATTCTCGCAAATTCTGGCGCATTGTTAACATAGGGTCCGATGAGCCAGTTTCGCCCATCGAACCTAATATTTCAGCAGAGGTCTGGCAGGACCATTTCCAGTCACTTTATATGGCTGTTGAGGGGGCTCTAAATGAAGCACAACCTACCATTAATGGCTCATTGAAAGGGGAACCCTTTACAGAGACGGAGGTTCGAGCCGCCATCGCAGGGCTGACTTCAGGCAAGGCGCCTGGACTAGATGGTTTGCCAGGCGACTTATTTAAGCAGGAGCCTGACGTATGGGCCCCCTACTTGGTGTTGATATTCAATGCTGTCCTGAGGGGTATAGAGGTACAGAGTACTTGGCTGGGCGCAGAGATTGTGCCGATATTTAAGAAGGGGTCACCTCTGCTCCCAGCCAACTACAGGCCTATCAGCCTCATAGACGTACCCCAGAAAATATTTGGTAGGCTGATACTTGACCGTATCCAAAGTTGGATTGAGGAATCTGCAATTTTGAGTCCCTACCAGGCAGGATTTAGAAAGGGGGTCTCAACCACGGACCAGATCTTCCGTTTAAATCTTCTGTTTTGGAAGACAGCGGTAATCGAGGGCGGCAGTTTGTACACAGTATTTGTGGACTTACGGGCCGCCTTCGATCTCTAGTTCCTAGAGCGAGATTATGGACTGTGCTGGCGGAGCTGGGTATTCCAGCCGATATCCTCTCAATCTTAATAAGATTGCATCAGGGGAATTTTGCACGTGTCAGGTGCGGTATTAATGGGGCACTTTCTGGAAGATTCCCCGTTGACAGGGGGGTGAGACAGGGTTGCGTGCTTGCACCGACCCTGTTCTGCCTCTTTGTCAACGGGGTAATCGCCCATTTGACTAGGACAGGCGACATCGACGCCCCAAAGCTCAACGGCAGCAGGGTGCCCGCTATTATGTTTGCGGACGACACCCTGCTGCTGTCTAAATCCCCATATGGGAATACAACGGGTTTTGGATGACTTCTCGATTTTTTGCGTGGAGCGGGGGCTTGAGATCAATGCTCTCAAAACAAAATACATGATTCTCAACCCCCCCCGCCCCCCTCAACACGCCCCAACCCCATTGTAGGCACTCAGAGACTGGAGAGGGTATCCAGTATCGATTATCTCGGGGTGACTATTAACCAAAATATGACCTGGGACACGCACCGGACCAAGGCGAACATGAAATTAGCACAGTTAACGGGTGGCATCTGTAGGATGGTAAGCAGGTCAACTTATGAACCCTTTGGCCCTGCGCTCCAAATTTATAAAATGCAGGCAAGGGGGGGCAGTCACCTATGGGGGGGAATTGTGGGGCCACATACCAGCACAAAACCTGCTGTCCACTGAAAACAAATTCATTAGGCAGCTGGTAGCTCTACCCTCGAGTACCCAGCTTCCCCCGATGAGGCTAGATCTGGGTCTAAGACAAATTACAGAGGAGTTGGGACTGAAGCCAATTACTTTCTGGCATCGAATCTGGAGCACGCCTGAACTCATGAACTACAGGATTGAGCTCCAAGAGATTCTATCTTTACCTAAAGCCACACACATTCCCTGGTTGAGATATATCAAACAAACTTGTGAGAGCCTAGGAAGACCAGAGTTATGGCTAGACCCGGGAAATGCATGTTGTAGGATCCCAAGTAAACTCCTCTCAAGGGACTTCTACAAGTGAAACTTACTTGCATTAGTAGAGAGCTCACGGGAGGGGTCGCTTACTAATTTGATTATCAAATTTAAAGACTCGTACTATCTTGAGCACGTCCTAGACGGCATTAGTCCCGTCCTGACCAGGAAATTGTTTCTGCAGTGGCGATATGGCACACTCCCCATCAGGGCATTTACCAAACGCTGGGGTCAGGCCTCACCCACAGAACAGTGCCCGGCATGCACACATCCCCAGGAAAATGATTTACATATCATATTCTTTTGTAATGCTTACCATAGATCTAGGAAGCACTGGCTTATCCCACTTTTAAAAAACCTAGGATTTAGACATCATCTTCCTGCTTACAGAATTCTAAAGACGGATTTATCACCACAGATTGTGTTCGCGGTGGCAAAATTCCTAACAGCGAAGTGGCATACCCGTACTCGTTATATAAAGTCAGCTACTGATTTGTGAGTAATGAAATGTACTGTCGATTTTTAATTATAATGCACTGTAATTTTATTTAAATGTTACTGCAAGGTTTTATAATTCCTGCTTCATTCGCTATTGATTGTAAGATGATTTTATGTTTTATGTATATCTTTTATGATCTAAGTAGAACGAAATAAAGATTGAAAATGAAATATATGTTCCTGTGCCTCTAAACAGGAGGCAATAAAACTAGCCCTTGGAGTCACTCAAGTAATCCTGGGTTCAGGTGAAGATGCAGGGCGAAAACAACAGGGCTGGTCTATGATAGTTTAAGGCAGACTCCAGGCAGAGAAGCAGTCCTTCCAGTTGCACCAAAGCAGTCTTGTGGAGTGACAGGAGGCTACAGCAGCAGGCAGTCCTCTGAGGCTCATTCCGCAAGTCCATTAAGTGACATGAAGAGTGGGTCTTAGGAACATATTTTTATACCAATAGCGGCCCGTCCCCTGCAAAAGTGCAGGGGCCGGCCAGAGGAGGGAGGTGGGGTGGGGAGGTGAGGAAGAGGGGTAGTTGGGGACAAAAAAAAGTACCTTAACTCCACCTCCACTAACGCCGGCATTGCCGGCGCATCATGCTCTTCCTGAATATGGGCACAGGCTCCTAGACAGCACTGCAGCAAATTCTGACACTGCATGAAAGAAGCGTCAGGACTGGCATGAGCGTTGGCAACTTGCGCTCCCAGGCAGACTGTGTATGCTCTCTCCAGCCCCAGCAACGCAGCTGGGGTTGCAGAGAGCTTCACTATGCATTAGTGTTTGGCCGGCTTGAGACGGACAGCCATACTCTTATGCACAGTGAAGGGAATGCACTACCAATTTCTCACCAGCAATGTCATCCCTTTGACGCAGCCCTAAGACTCATCAGAGTCCTGAGGGCAAGTCCAAGGTATTAAAATAAAACAATAATGAAATGGGTTTAAATCCTGTTTTATTATCATTTAATTTAAGGGTGGTGGCAAAGGGGGCGGCGCTCCTCTGCCCCAATGGAGGGGCCGCTGCAGTTATATACATAGGGCCTTCTTTGAAAGTTGAAGAAATATCTAGAGTCTTTGCTTGCAGTTGCCTGACTCCCCTGCCCAGGCTTCAAGCTGGCTGCAGAGACAATGTGAAGTTGACAATCCTTTTGTTTGAAGGCAAAGCTCATCCTGCCAGCAGATGGCCCATCCAGGTACAAATAATCCATCTACTGCATAACTGCCTGGGAGGAATTCACAAAGTCTAGCTGTAAGTTATGCCCATTCATGTGACCCAAGGGAGGCTGCAGACACCAAATTGCTATGGACAGGAAAATGTTAACGTTCAAAAAGTAAACCAACAATACAAATGCCAGTACTGAACCAACTTCGTTTGTAATAGCAAACCGACCTGTTATGAATAAAACATAGCAGTCTATAGAAACAAATTTATCTAATTTTATTCAAATAAGTACTTCAAAAAAATGTTTTTTGTTTGTATTAGTCAAACAGAATTTCTTGTGCATATTCACGAATATATACAAATTATACAAATAGATACAAACATTTACAATTATATACAAGACAGTCCTATAATTCACTCACACTGATACTTCCACACCTCATGCACGCAACTTATATCCCTAAAACAAAGAAAAAACAAATACCAAATACCACTAAGGTATGGGTCCGTGTCAATTTTTCAAAAAATCATATAATACAATGTGCATTTATTGTTTGTAACCCAAAACAAATCGTTTCGTATTTTTGGCTCAGTACTTTCAATTTTAGACTTGACAGCGGACCTGTGAGGTCGACGCGTTTCGAACCCCCTACTAGCGGGGTTCTCCTCAGGACCAAGGTGATTTCTTAATTCTCCTGCAATCAGCGTGGCGTTGCTTGACGGAGGAGGATTCTCCTGCTGGCAGGTTCTACAAATGAATTGTCCTGCCGAGCATCTGCCAGCACGTCTGGAAACCGTTATTGCCGGTTTCCAGACGCGCTGGCTTCATTCATGCAGCAGATGCTCGGCAGGACAATTCATTTGTAGAACCTGCCAGCAGGAGAATCCTCCTCCGTCAAGCAACGCCACGCTGATTCCCGGGCTCACAACCGTCACGCTAAAACCGGGTTCACAAAGCCAACTCCCAAGAGAGTGAAGACGTGCTCACACCTGATTGTGGCTCCATTTGCAGGAGAATTAAGAAATCACCTTGGTCCTGAGGAGAACCCCGCTAGTAGGGGGTTCGAAACGCGTCGGAAGTATCAGTGTGATTGAATTATAGGACTGTCTTGTATATAATTGTAAATGTTTGTATCTATTTGTATAATTTGTATATATTCGTGAATATGCACAAGAAATTCTGTTTGACTAATACAAACAAAAAACATTTTTTTGAAGTACTTATTTGAATAAAATTAGATAAATTCGTTTCTATAGACTGCTATGTTTTATTCATAACAGGTCGGTTTGCTATTACAAACGAAGTTGGTTCAGTACTGGCATTTGTATTGTTGGTTTAGTTTAGATTTGACTTAGCCTTGCTGATTAGGAGTCAAGACCCAGTTTTGTTTCCAACGTTCAAAAAGTGGCATTTTACACATTGTAATTTAAAATCAGGTGTTATCATTTAAGAGGATTTTTAATTACAATTTCATAGATACCAACATGAAATGCTTATCTTTCCTCAATCAAAAGTTATCACTTATTAAACACAATAAGGCAACCCAATGTTATCCTGTTGGATAGATAGGTCTTGCAGTAGTGAAAAACAAATGTATGAGGTTTTCACTACCAGGACATGTAGACCTTAAAAGTACATGCCCCATCCTTTAATCTAAATTCACCCTGGCATATTGGCTACCTAGGGCCTACCTAAGGGGTGACTTATATGCAATAAAAGGGAAGTTTAAGACTTGGGAAGGGAGTTATATTGCCAAGTCAAACTGGCAGTTTAAAACTGCATTTAGGCTGCAATGGGGGGGCCTGGGACAAGCTTTAAGGGGCAGCTTATATAGATGGCACAATATGTGCTGCAGCCCACTAGTATAATACTGGGATTTGATCGTATAAGGCCACCTTGGGGGAGGTATACTTGATTTATGGCTGTTGGGAATTACTTTTGGCTTGGTTTATTGCAGGCCCACAATTAGAATTTAACTTACAGGCCCTGGGTATGTGGTATGCCACTGTACATGAGAATTAGAAGTAAATTAAATGTGCTAATCAGGTGTAAACCAATGTATCAATGTTTAGGGGAGTGAGCACAAACACTTTAGCATTGGTAAGTAGTGGTAAAGGGTAACAAAGTCCGAAGGCCAAAAACGGATTTCAGCAGAAAAAGGGAGGAAGTAAGTAGACAAAACATTTGGAGGACGACCACCCTAAGGCTGACTGGTCTCACAATGACCTATATACAGAGACCTCTGCCGCTACTATATTTTTGTGTGGCGGTATCTACCAATGTGGCGGATATCTCCACACACATAGGAATTTGTTTTTGTAGTAATTCAGGAGGAACTAGGGAGAGTGACTGGAAGATGGAGAGCACTTCTTAATTTAAATGAATAGGAAGAGGTAACGAATGGTATGGAGATGGCTATGCTAATACAAACAACCACCCATTAAAGAGTAAAACCATGCTATTCAAATCCTACACTTCTAAAGTTGCTACAGCCCTAAATGTCACAAAAGAGTTAAAAAATTTCTCAAGCTCATCCTTGGAGTAAGTTTAGTACCACACATTGGCACTTATAGGTGCTTCAACACAGTCCAATAAAATGATAAGAACAGAAGTAATGGATTTGAACCCTGGTTGCCATGAGAAATTATGGAAATTATGTTGACATATAAAATATGTATATATATATATATATTCACTGAAAAAACCATAGGTTATAGACCATATATAGTTAGGAATTAGCATTTAAAAAACCTTATTTTACTCACACAAAACCATTGAAATTCCATATATAGTTAGTTGCACTAACTATATATTGCGCACCCGCAATCCACTGCTGATGATGTCACATATTACATCATTCATGACATGGTCAGTGACATCACTGATGACAACATCCAGTGACTATGTTTCTGTAAAGTTAAAATATGTCTTACATATTGAAGAATGAGTGGATGTATAAGTGTCTGGACGAAGGATTTAGTAGGTGCATGACTGAATGTATGAGTGAGTGATTAAATGTGTCTCACTGAGTGCATGGGTTAGTGACTAAACTGTCTTAATTTGTGCATCATTATGTCTGTTGTTCTGTAAACTGCTGCATGTGTTGATCAGTAGCTATATGAGTAACTATATGGGTTATTGATTGATTGCCCAAGTATTTGCATGGGAGACTGAGTGTGTGTGTGGCTGGATGGGAGGTGTGTGACTCTGTACAGATCAATGTGTACTTGTATCAATGATTGTATAAGAGAGTAAGTATGTGTTAGTATATGGTTGAAAACGTAAGGTGCTCTATGTTTAACTGTATAGAGTAGAAAATGGAAGTGTGATTGATTCTTTACAGGACTGACTAGGTGTGTGAGTAACTCCATGGATGAGTGGCAGAGTGTGAGTGTCTGTATAGGTGTATGAGTGCATATGATTGTGTTGTAAACATGAGTGATTGTATGTATGAATGATTGTATGGGTGAATGAGTGAATGTGTGTGTAGACGTAGGAATCAGTGAGTACGTATGTAGTAACTAGTATTGGTGTGTCAATGGTTTCAAAAATTATACTCTGTTTTTAACACTGGGTGAAACAGAGGTTATATTAAAATGTGAGGAGATGCATTGTATTGTCACATGAATGATATCATCAGTGATGTGGTCATTGATGTCAAATGAGATGTCATCAGTGATGTCATTTGAGATGTCATCAGTGATGTCATCAGTGATGTCACTGACCATGTCATGAATGATGTAATATGTGACATCATCAGCAGTGGATTGCGGGTGCGCAATATATAGTTAGTGCAACTAACTATATATGGAATTTCAATGGTTTTGTGTGAGTAAAATAAGGTTTTTTAAATGCTAATTCCTAACTATATATGGTCTATAACCTATGGTTTTTTCAGTGAATTTTCAAGGTTTTGTAAATGCTAATTCCTAACTATATATGGTCTATAACCTATGGTTTTTTCAGTGAATTTCAATGGTTTTTTAATAGCAAATATCATAAGCTGTCGAATGTCAAGTACGTGGTAAGAATTTTTTTTTTCGTGTTTATGCACACTGATCTGCTTTGATTGCTGCCCCCCACCCCTCATTTCTATTAGGAGTACTCTCTCTTTGCAGATAGTGAAGGGTAGTTAACGCAGCCCTTTCCCCCTTTGTAATCCGTCGTGCCTGCTTCTCTCTCCATTTGATTGATTGTTCTCTTTGGTTCATTCTCTATTTACAAACAAGCACAGAGTCGCAATACTCTGTTTAGTCTTTGCAGATAGCGAAAAATCGTGTAAAAAAACAAAAGGAATCGAGCAAAATCAGTAGGCCACTAATGGGATCTCTTTTTGACCTCGCTAAAATAGAAACATTAGGAACAACCTGTTGAAAATAGCAATGCGTATGTACATAAGCGGCGTTCATTTGTGTTCACAGTACCCCTTGTTGATTGTTTCAATCGAGCATTGAATTGTTCGATGTTAATTCTCTTAAGGATCTTCTCTACCTGCAAACGAGGAAGAATAGGAATATTCTCTCTCCCTTTGCAGATAGTGAAGGGTAGGTAACGCAAGCCTTTAACACGTCGTACCTATTTCATTCCTCATTGATTGATTGATTGTCCGAACATTGACTGTTTGGGAATTAGTTCTTTTTGGAGGTATTCCCTGTTTGCAAATAAACGTAGGAAAATCTTTGCAAGTAGTGAAAGGGTACGTAATGCGGACCTTTCTCCCCCGTTGTAATCTATCATGCCTATCCCCACTGATTGATGCACCTGTTTCACCCGGACCATTTACTAGACATACGTCATCTGGCCCGACCAGAGAGCACCCCTAGTGAAAAGGACATATGCAATAATAACGAAGTGATCACTGTATCCTGTTAACAGAAACTTTAGCATGAAACAACCTGGAAAGAAAAGAATAGGAAAACGAAAATCAGTAGGCCACTGATGAACATGAACTTTTATTAAACAACGAACAAAGAAACGATAACATAACGTAATGATAAAACCTATTAATGTCCTAGAAACAAGAAAACGTTAAAATATGCCAGTGGTGAGAGACCAGAAAAACAGTAAGAGAAACCAAATCACCCCTCGCTGTCCCACCGCCTGCCACGCCAAAAAAATCGATAGACTAGGGAAAATGCAAGTCAGTAGAACATCCGCCCCCACTCTGGAAACTTCCAAGGTGGGGCAGGGTTCCGGCTACGCCCAGCCGGGAGCAGCCCATATAAGGCAGGTCCTGCTGCCACGCCTCGGCCAGGAGATCCTAACGTAGGGTGTAGCCGGAGGAGAGGCCGAGACCAACGGGACCCGGCCAGGGGATTGCCTTTACAACGCTGAACAGTTGCAGGGGGGGGGGAATGTCTCCTCGACCCTCCCCTCTCTCTCCCAGTCCGGCCGCGGTGGCCCTTGAGAGTTGCAGGTAGTCCCGCCACATGCTCTTCCGGTCCGGCCACCAACGGTCGGGGGGCCGAGGCCGACGGAATCCGGCTGCAGCCGATAAACCAAGAAACCCGTTCATGGGGCCAGAGCCAGGGGCGTCCGGCCGACATCCACCGGAAGCCCGGCCCGAAGACGGACGGGACACTTCTTTCTTTTATAATGGCTGCGACAACACTGGGGGGGGATGTCTTGCACATGCCTCCGACCCCCCCCTCGTCCTCATCGCCTGGTCCGGCCATAACAAATCTCAAGCGAGACGCCGTGGGGTGCACTGGGAGGGAGAGACGGTGCGAACAGGCCTCTCCCGCCTCCCCAGTGTAGGCTTCCCAGCTGCACCCTCAGCGGTCCAGGCGCCCGGAAAAGAGTTCTTCCACTGTGGCCATGCTGCAACGTCTCGCCCGGCAGGGTGGAGCCCGTCCGTTCATTTGACCCCGCGATCGCCAGTAGCTACCGAACTCTCAAAATGGCGGTCGACCTGGCAAGAGCGGGCCCAGCATAAAGAAATGGCCCGGTCACTGGTTGACTCCACCACCGTAGTCCTCCACGACCTTGAAGATTCTAGAGGAGCCGCGGGAGTCTCCCACCCCCGATGGGGAATGACTGCCATGATCACCCGTGGAGTGACGAAACTGTATCCGCGGGACGTCGGCGCCAGCCTCACTTTGAATTACTAGAATCCTGCAGACCTCACTTCCGGTGAAAGCACAGTGTGACCCGGTAGGAAAAATTGTTGCACCCCCTCCCCTTTTTGACTGATAGTTCAAACCACCGATCCTTTCCTTTGCCCTTTTAACGGAACTTTGGACTGCCTCCCCCTCTTTTACATTTTCTAGAGAAAACAAAACATTAACCACTACATTAGCATAGCAGTTGACACCAGAACTGTTTTCAAATTGAAAACCAACAACATCTTCAACAGAATCCTTTTTGTTTCTGCTGTGACCCTGCTCCAGCACAGGCATTGTCCCCAGCAGTAATTCTGCAATGCCGGTAAGAATAGCTGTGGTGCCTACTGGACTCACTCACCCCCGCGGCGCCCCACGCCGTTATTTGCTGGGCGGCAACTTGCTAGACATCACCTTCGTGACATCCAGATTTCAGCGCGTTCTGCTGCCTTGGAACTATTCGCACAACAGACCGCTACTGACAAGAATATTTCATTATTGGTGCTGTCAATTTCAATAAATCTATTACTGTTTTTGTTTTGTTGTATATATTTATATGTTATTAAAGTTTTATATTCCTACTACTTTGTTGGAGTGCTATATATTTTTTATGTGACACATAATTGTAAAAACTTTGATGTACAAAGAGTCATTCCTGGAATCTTCCGCTTCAGGCTCGGTCCCCTCCCCAATCACAATACAGGATAGTTTTCAGATAGTAGGAACACGTGTGGTGTGACGGATCTCATCGGGTGTGGGCCTTGATCTACTATAACTCCTTTGAAGAGGGGTGATTCTTTACAGCTGGGGCCATAAACTACATCTGCAGGGCTAGCTGATAGCCTGGACAATCGGACACAGAGGAAGAGGAGTGTCACAGGGTGCGGTAGTGAATAGGGCGAAAGGGAGGTGTCGGGCGGGCACAGTGTGATTCTCAGGGAAGAGCAGCGCAGATGGGGGGAGGTTTATTGCCCATGCATAAGACAGAGAGCGGGGGTGACCAGTGCCTGGGGAAGATGCTTGCGAGGGTGAGGAGCCATGCTACGAATCGACAGCGTGCAGAGAGTGGGTCTGGTCAAGACATCTAAAATGGCTGCCGTGCACGACAAAAGTGTGGCATTTCAAAAAAGGCAAGATGGCGCAGACAATGTTTTTCAACACTTCCTCATTTCCTTCGAATCGAACGTTAACAGACGTTGGGGCATATTACCAAAGTTAAGCGATATTTATCGCTAACGATGCTTACCAACCAATTTTTTACCACTAAGCATCGTCAGAAATTATCGAAGATAAACCTTACTATTATCAAGGTTTATCGCAAATGCGATAATAAACGGCCGCAATGCATGAATATCGCTAAAAACTCAGCGATATTCATGCATTACCGAGCTAATACTCTTAGCCATGTTATCCACCTCCCATTGGATAACATGGCTAAGAACTGCTCAGGGCAGGTGTTACTTTTTGGAGATATTCGCGCTTAGCGCGAATATCTCCAAAAGTTGGTAATAGGAGATAGATATCTTGCATGTTGTAATGCAAGTTATTGTGGTATATGGAACTCATACCATAATCTCTCAGGAAAGCAGAAACTGATCCTTTTGGGACCGCCTAAAAAGGCCTAGGGGGTGAGGAGTACTCTACTTTGCCCCCTTTTCACGTTCCGAACTATTTTATTTTACTCTCTTCTGTAATTACACAAAATACCAGCGATAAGATGCATCGGAGACACACAGTGAGAGAAAGGAGGCCGGAGATGAAGAAGACATGTCAAATACACATTGGAGATAATATAGTGGCAGAAGGGAAGTAAATATGAGTAAACTTACCATGTAACATAAAAATGTTGCACTCTATACTATAAGTCTCATTTTATACTACAATCACTTCGCTACAACCTCATAAATTAAAAATAAAAATAAATAATGTCTCAAACAATTTTTGATTTCTAAATATAAATTTATTCTTCAAAATTTTCTAAATTTGAAACAACTAGTAACATGTCCTCATCAGTAATTTCCTCTTCAATCATCTCATCTGGAATCTCCTCATTAAAAGTCTGCAATGATGATTCTTGTAACTCTATGGTCTCCAAACACTCGATAAATTCGCCATCAAGAGATTGATCAAAAAAATCATTCAAGTCATCTCCTCCTTCTGACAATATTTCATTATTGGTGCTGTCCATTTCAATCAATGTAGTGGAATCATTCAAGTCATCTCCTCGTGACAATATTTCATTATTGGTGCTCTCAATTTCAATCAATGTAGTGGAATCATTCAAGTCATCTCCTCCTTGTGACAATATTTCATTATTGGTCCTGTCCATTTCAATCAATCTAATGGAATCATACAAGCCATCTCCTCCTTGTGACAATATTTCATTATTGGTGCTCTCAATTTCAATCAATGTAGTGGAATCATTCAAGTCATCTCCTTGTGACAATATTTCATTCTTGGTGCTGTCCATTTCAATCAATCTAATGGAATCATACAAGTCATGTCCTCCTTGTGACAATATTTCATTATTGGTGCTCTCAATTTCAATCAATGTAGTGGACAATTCAAAAGAAATTGCCACGGTCTCTTCATTGTGAGCCATTTTATTTTGAAATTGCTTGCTGTAAATTGCAGAAAAAAATAATCACTTTCATTTATCGTTTTTAGTAATACATAATATAAAACTAACTTCATCAAGTATTTAGTATAACAGAAGGACTGCAAATAAATAACAGAAAACATTTTTCAAATTATCTTCAAGTGTACAACATAGTTCCCCTTACAAATTAACAACTCACCTTTTTAAAAGTAGCAGAAGTGTTAGTACTGTGTAAATCAAACACCAGAAATTCACCACCAAAAATTCCTCACAAATGTACCTCAGACAGTAGTATCACAAAATGGCTGTGGTTTCCTCTCATTTGACATATATACATAACCAATTAACTTTCATCACACACAAATACAAAACCAAAGTAACATTTTAATTGGTTCTAAATTTCAACACTTTCAAATGTGTTTTCCCCATGCAATTTTCCATAGGACATTTACATACGTCTACAGCCTGAATGGCTGAACGGAATTACACCAAACTTGGCAAAATGGTACATCAAACCTAAGAGGTCAGGAAGGATCTACTATGCCCCCTTATGGTCATTTCCCCCTTCGCTTTGGCCTCCTCTTGTCTCTCAATCCTACCGAGAGACAAGATGGCGGCCGCTACGGACTGTTTGGAATGTTGACAGACGCCGGAGAACCAATCAGCTTCGCAAAGCTCCGTAACGCGAAAAGTACGCGAAGCGGAGCGCTGTTACAGATATATATCTTTTTTTGAACGTTAATTTCTCAAAATCCACTGGAGCACATATATTGAGACCTAGCAAAGGCACATCGGGCTACCAGTCCCTAATATTTTGCCAAGTTTCGTGCAAATCCATTCAGGTGTTCGATTATTATTATTATTATTTTTTTTTGCCCCGCGGGGCCCTTTTAAAACCTCCACATCAAACCTAGGGGGTCAGCGAGGATCTACTATTCCCCCTTATGGTCATTTGCCCCTTCGCTTTGGCCTCCTCTTGTCTCTCGATCCTACCGAGAGACAAGATGGCGGCCGCTACGGACTGTTTGGAATGTTGACAGACGCCGGAGAACCAATCAGCTTCGCTTCACAAAGCTCCGTTGCGCGAAAAGTACGCGTCCTAGGACGCTGCCCGGTCCGCTGTTACAGATATATATCTTTTTTTAAACGTTAATTTCTCAAAATCCACTGGAGCACATATATTGAGACCTACAAAAGGCACATCGGGCTACCAGTCCCTACAATTTTGCCAAGTTTCGTGCAAATCCATTCAGCCGTTCGGGCTAAAAGTGAGGCCAACCGCCCTATGGAAAACTCAATGTTAAAAACACGTTTTGGGACCCCCCTTTTTTCTCGGCCCCCCCTTGACGAACCCCCCCCAAATTTTCAAGGGCTGCTCAGAAACAAAATGTGCCATTTTCCTGAAAATTTCAGCCAATTCCGTCCACAAACGCCAAAGTTATTAGACATAGAATTTTCAAAAAACCCATAGAGAAAAAATCCTAACTATATATACCTACTGGCGACCGCCAGTAGGTAATATATATATATATATATATATATATATATATATATATATATATATATATATATATATATATATGACGTACAAGTTACCTCCAGAAAGAAGAACTCAGAGGCCAGAGGGAGTTCAGGGAAACAGTTCGTTTTATTCTCAGGTTCCCAGTGGCGGCAAATGCATTTCGGCTCAGTTAGCCTTCTTCAGCGCCCATTCACTGTGGCATGGCCTCCCCCAGGTAACTCCTCCCTGCTGTAATGCTTGGCAACACCTGGATCTCCTCCCCCTTATGTAGTCGACACACCCATGTACTCCGGGTAAATTAAGGGACTGCAATTCCCAGAATGCACAGTCACGGTCAATCCAGGCGGGTGGCGTGGAGGAGTGAGTGAAACAATGGGTTCGTGCAGCCGAGCAGGTAGGTGGTGGCAGGCGCGCAGTCATGGAATCCGAGAATGTCCACTGCCGTTTTCCTTGGTCCCTCGTACCGCTACAGCCTGAAACAACGCACATGCAGTCCGCTGGGCAGAGGCAGTCAATGGGGACTGGGCTCCCAATCAGGTAAAATACCTTGAACTCCCCAATGGTGCTGTGAGTGTTCAGGCGGTCACCGGAGCTTTCGATTCCTTGAAGAACGTATTGCTGCAAGCAGCGTGATGCCAAACTTGGTTCCAGGACACTTGAATGTAGCGGGGCCATCTGTTCTGCGTCGTAGGCAGGCGAAGTATACATGACGTACAAGTTACCTCCAGAAAGAAGAACTCAGAGGCCAGAGGGAGTTCAGGGAAACATTTCGTTTTATTCTCAGGTTCCCAGTGGCAGCGAATGCATTTCGGCTCAGTTAGCCTTCTTCAGCGCCCATTCACTGTGGCATGGCCTCCCCCAGGTAACTCCTCCCTGCTGTAATGCTTGGCAACACCTGGATCTCCTCCCCCTTATGTAGTCGACACACCCATGTAGTCCGGGTAAATTAAGGGACCGCAATTCCCAGAATGCACAGTCACGGTCAATCCAGGCGGGTGGCGTGGAGGAGTGAGTGAAACAATGGGTTCGTGCAGCCGAGCAGGTAGGTGGTGGCAGGCGTGCAGTCATGGAATCCGAGAATGTCCACTGCCGTTTTCCTTGGTCCCTCGTACCGCTACAGCCTGAAACAATGCACATGCAGTCCGCTGGGCAGAGGCAGTCAATGCGGACTGGGCTCCCAATCAGGTAAGATATAGATATAGATAGATATATATTGTATAAGTAGAAGGTTAATTCCAGATTTGTTGGACCGGTTTTTGATTATGATCCACATAATTATTTTCTTGTTTCCAAAAATCAATGTGCAAATGATTGAAATCATGATTTATTGTGTACATATATATTTGATTCCTAAAATTCACAAGGATATAAATACACCACCAGGAAGGCCCATAATCTCAGCCATTAATAGTTCCACTGAAAAACTTTCCAAATACATTGATTTTTTCTGACAGGATTGGGTCACAAGTTTGAGTTCTTATGTTCAGGACACCACTGATTTTATCCGTAAATTGGAAAATGTAAATTGGTCCTCAGACTGTCTATTAATGACTCTAGACGTGGCTTCTCTATATACGTCGATTAGGCACTATGCTGGAATGAAAGCTGTCGAACATTATTTGAACAAACGTCCTATGAATTTTGCTAATCACAACAGAATGATTTTAAGCATGATACAGATATGTTTAGAGCAGAATTATTTCTTGTTTAACAACCAGGTATTTTAACAGACAAGGGGTGTGGCCATGCTTCTCCCCCAGTTTTGCATGTTTACACAAGGGGCTGTGGGAGGAGCAGGTCCTCATGGGTCAACACAATGATATCATGAACAACAACATTGTATTATACCTGAGTTACATTGACGACCTATTTATGGTATAGAGGGGCCCGCCATATGAAGCTGAACATTTCATAAAAGAGTTAAATGATAATCGCTTCACATCTACGATCAATGCTGAATCTGTTTGTTTTTGGGATGTGGAGGTGTTTGTGGATGTCAGTGGCCTATCTACAAGGTTACACAGAAAAACAACTGCGGGCAACACAGTGTTGCACGCAACTAGCCAACATCCGCAACATCTGATCCGCAGAATCCCCTACGGGGAGATGTTGCGCATCAGACTGATTTGCAGTTTAGAGACAGATTGTGCCATTGCGCCAGAAAATAGCAAAAAGCGCTTCTTGGAGAGGGGCTACTCAGAAGAGGCAATAAACAAGGCTATCACAAGAACAAAAAATGTCTCTAGACAACAAGCTCTGATTCCAAAGGACAGAGTGGGAAAATTGGATTATACATTGGGAAAGATACAGCCCAGAATCATCCTGACATTTAGTAGACAGCAGTCAGAGATCAGGAAGGTGTTCTACAAGAACTGGAATTTGATAAAGGGGGATCCATTGATAGGTGGTTTGGAGGCTAATAAACCCGAACTAACTTTCAGAAAATCTCCCTCTATGGGCAATGCCTTGGTCAGGAGCATCCTTGAGGCTCCGATATCAAATACATGGACGGCATTAAGTAAAAGGCTTCAAGAAATGTCCATCATGTAAGGCTTGCCGGTATGGCTGCAATAAGACCCATTACGTAAGCCCATTCAAAACTGACCCAATACCGATTACCAAAAGACTAACATGTAAAACAGACTACGTGGTCTATGTGCTGCAGTGTCCGTGTGAGCTAAGATATGTGGGCAGCACTCGTCTGCCCGCTCACAAACGGTTCCTGCAGCACAATTAGGGCCATTGTAGGAAAAGACGAAACATACCCAGTAGCGCGTCATTTCAAATTAAAACATGAAAGTGACCCCAAATTTCTCCAGTATTTTTTAATTGATGCAATCCTTCCCTTAAAACGTGGAGGGAATAGAGAAGCGAAATTACGTCTCTTAGAGACTCGCTACATATTGGAGCTGGACAGTAAGAACCCAGGGGGCCTTAACGCCAGCGAAGACTTATACACCTGTCTTTTAACTGGGTAGGGTATATTACATGGAATTGTCTTGAGGTCAGGTGCCAACACAGTATGCCTGGGAGGTAGGTCTGAGTGTTAAATGAATAAAAAAATTGGAATGTGACATGTCTCCATTTTTTCTAATATCAAGCATTGATATTTTTCTGGCTCAATGATAGATTAACACGGTTCTGCAATAGTAGTGTTTACTAAATTATCAGGTACACGTACACGTTTTTTAATTGTATTTTACTCACCTACAGCTCCCCCTTGAGGGAGGGATTATAATGCCGTATAACAACATATATTAAGTGTCAGCTCGTGCTATGGTTTTTTTTTGTTAGGCCCACATGGGCGGTATTCAGATGGACATAGGATTTTCTATTAGAGATATAGCCTATGAAATTGCAATAGGCAGGGGTATTAAACCTTAATATTTGATAGAAATATCCATTTGGGATTGTAAATATGTATGCATTTGTAATTATTGGAAGTATATAATATTATGTATATATTGTGTATATAGATAATTATTTATTACACAGAACAAAATCTCAAGATGTAAATGTGTATATATATATATATTTATATATATATATTTTTGTACATTTGATTATTTTAAAAGGATTTTAGACACTAGTGGGTAGATGCATCAACGAATTTTTTGTGTTTCCTTATTTGCGATAAATAAGGAATCGCAAATAAGGAATCGCAAATACCAACGCATCAAATTTTTCGCTATTTTAATGCGATTCGGTAAAAGTCGCATAATTTACCGAATCACGAGAAAAATGCGAATTCTTAATTGCGAATTCGCAGTTTGCGAATTCGCAAACTGCAAAATCACACACATGTTGAATCTCATTGATTCAACAGCCTGAAAGCCAGTACAGCAATTAGTCACAGCTGCTCCCTTTTTTGAAGGTGAGGTTTGGCAGTTTGCTTTGTGAGCTTTCCCTGGAGGTTGCTGCTGCAGTCTGTGCTTAAGAAATCTTTTGGAAATGGCAAATGAAAATCCTGTGGAAGAGGGGCCATCCAGGAAAAGGAAGATTACATTTTCTGATCAAGACTTGAAAATTCTTATTGAGGAGGTTACTGCAAGACAGGAACAGCTTTTTGGCAAGTTGTCTCTGAAGGTGCGAGAAGCTGTAAAAAGAAATCTATGGATTGCCATACAAGCAAAGGTTAATGCAGTAGGTGTAGCACATCGTGACATAAATAATTTACAAAAAATATGGTATGACCTGCGCAGTCGTGCAAAAGAGAAGTTAGCAAACAGGATTAAATCTTCCAAACAAAATGGAGGTGGAACACCCAGGGACAGACCCAACACCCCCTGGAAGACATGGTGGAAGGCACATTGTTGACTGAGGCTGTAGTTGGAGTGATAGACATTGATACTTCAGAGATTCCTACCCCTTCTGAAGGTAAGTGATTTGTAAATAGTTTTGGTTTTCTGCATGTAGCCTAGAAAGTTCAAGAGCCTTGTGAAAGTAGTTGTAGTAGCTGAATTGTTTTTCAGTAGTGTACAATATCTTTATCATGTTCCAAAACAAGTAATTTACAGTATGGTAAATGAAAGCAGTGCATCATGGGAGTTGCAGTTTTTTTAAGTTCTTATTTTTCAAGAACACAAAATGATAGTTTTAAACTGTTTTTCAATTGAAAATGATAAAGAAGTAGACTGAGATTATGTTATGGTAAAGAAACTCAAAATGTATTAATCAATGTTTGAAAAGTGCAAACTTTTAATAACATCATGTTTGCATTTTTTTAACCATAGAGGCACTTCAGCAAATAATAGAGCGGGATTTGAGGGATTTCAACACCCAAGAAGGTCATGAAACAGATGAGGGAAATGCCCCTACCACATCAGCATCCCATTCTCAAAGAGGTGAAAGACAGAGAGTGCGTCAACTGCTGCAAACTGATTCTGAAGCAGAGCACAATGATAATGTTTCTGAAAGGCAACCTCAAATTACTCCAACAGTCACAAACAGAAGGCTGAGTAGGCGAATGTGACTTCAGCAGTTTTCTTTACGCCGTGGTCATGTAACAGATAGTGGACGATTTGGAGAGGGCCCCATCACTGGTAGTCTTGTTGAAGACAAAATCCTCAAGGTACAGCGCCTGCAAGGCAAAGACATTAGGATTATGAAAGGTCAACTTGGACATATCAGCAAAAAAATGGGTTCTATATACAACATTATGAACAAAATGATACATGTGATCAAGACAGGCCATGAAACATCTTCAGAAAAGCTTGACCGCATTGCCATTTCTTTAGAGACCATGTGCAGATTGATAAAAAACCAGCAAATGATAAGTGAATAAAGGCACCTGAGACTAATGACCAACATGCAGGGTCATACCAGGCAAATGTCTCGCCTTTCAAATTGTACAACTCAGCTCTGCAAACAGACCCATTCCATGCAGTTATTTATGAATAACATTTTTGCACACATTGACAAGGGAAAGGGGACATACCATGACTCTTTTGAGAAATCAGATAGCAATTCAGCTCAAGAAAATCAAATACCAATTGGGGAGAGTGGAGCAGGCAGTACAGTCTGTGGCACACTTGAGCATTGCTTGACTCGCACACGCCGTAGCAATAGAAAGCAGAATGATGCAAGTAACATGGCCATGCACATTGGGAAAAATGCAGGGAAGGCATTAGGTGTGCGTGGCGTAAGAAATAACATAATTTCTTTGATGCCTTTTGCTTTTTTTGGAAAATGACCAAGTAGTTTATGGTTTCTTGCTTTTCATTTTTTAAATTCAGGCATATAACAAAATGTAAAGTGTATGTGAAACATTGAAAGTCCATGAAGTGAATGCATTTATTTTGACATTTAAATAAAAAATTTTTTTGGGGGGAAAACCAAATAATGCATTGTGTGCTTCCTACCTCATTCAGAAGTAATGTTGTGTGATCTCTGCCCTTCTTCTTCTCCCCTCTGCTGCCTCTGGTTCATGTGCTCTTTCTTGTGGTTGTGGAGGCTAATTGTCATTTTGAGGTAAAACATCTTCTTCATCAAGTTCTATGCCTCTCTCAGTTGCTAAGTTGTGCATTGCACATGCTGCTACTATTTTGCAACAAATGTCTGGCTGATATTGCAATGCTCCACCTGTCTTATGTAGTATGCGGAAGCGTGATTTCATCACACCAAAGGTTCTCTCAATCACATTCCGGGTTGTTATGTGTGCCTGGTTGTAATGCTGCTCTTTCCTGGAAGTTGGATTTAGGTATGGAGTTAAAATGTAAGACCTCACTGCATAGGCACTATCACCTATTAAAAGAAGAACCAAAAATTTACACTTACAAGGAAGAAATGTCTCAAGATTAATAATGAATGTGTTACAATTATAAGAAAAATATTTACCCAGCAAGTATCCATCCCCAAATTGACCTGCAAGCAGACGAGCATGAATAGCACTGTGTCTAAAAATTTAAGAGTCATGGGCACTTCCTGGGTAACTTGCAACTATGTCTGTGATAATAGTTTTAGAATTACAAATAGCTTGAATATTTAGGGAATGGAAGCATTTCCTGTTGCCAAAAATATACTCATTTTCAGAGGGTGGACAAATGGGGACATGTGTGCCATCTACACAGCCAATAACATGTGGAAAATGAGCCATCTTATAGAAATCTAATTTGGTTTTCATCAAATCCTGCTGAGAACTTGGACATTTTATATGATACCTTATTCTTTGCAACATGGCATTTAGGAAGGCATTAAAAAATCTGGAAAGTGAACTCTGGGAGACACCACCAGCAATGGCTATTACAACCTGAAATGACCCAGAAGCAAGGAGGTGCAGTGAACACAATACCTGCACATGGGTTGGTATAGCTTGTGTCCTGCGTGTTTGCCTCTGCAAAATTGGGTCTAATTCTTGAATTAAATCTAAAATTAAATTAGCATTGAGCCTATACTTAGCAAAGATCTCTGATTCAGTCTGCCCTAGTAAGGTTATACGCACTCTAAAGATTCTCTCTTGTATGAGCCTTCTCCTCCATCCTGCAGCTACTCTCAACCTCTGCCTGCGAGCCAAAAAGAATAGTGCTGCCATTCTGAAAAGGAAAATCATGGTCTCTGAGGTCCTTATATGCAGTACTGATGATGTACAGCTGCTGTGGAAAAAGTTAGAAAGATTAGCACCAGGTTTGACTTCTTCTAATTTTAAGAATTGCAATTTGCGAATTCTTAAAAAATCGCAATTTGAGAAATTTCATGCATAGCATTTTTTCGCACAAATATGCGATTCGCAAGTTTAGCGATTATTTTAAGAAATCGTAAATTATTTTGCGATTCCTAAAAATGCGAAAACAAACAAAAAACTTGATGCATCCGAAAACCATTTATTGCATTCGCAAACGGTCGAATTATGCGATTCGCACCGTTTGCGAATGCAATTCTCAATGATGCATCTAGGCATAGGTCTTTAATATCTATCAAATGTTGTAAATCAATTGAGTATTTTTTCTATGTCCATTGGAAAATGTTCAAACTCAATGAGCTGCAATTTACGTGCACCTTTTTGTCTTTATAAACCCTCCTCACTGTCCATGACACGTCATGTGATCAAGCCTCGAGTAGAGGCGAAACGCGTCATGATGGACTGCTGGGCGAAATTTATGCACTGAATAAAGAAGCACTGAAAGCAACACCTATTCGTGGGTCCCCTCCTTGTCATTTCCAGGATTGAAATTGGTTTTTTTGTGTGGCGAGAACTTTGCATATATATATTACCTACTGGCGGTCGCCAGTAGGTATATATAGTTAGGATTTTTTCTCTATGGGATTTTTGAAAATTCTATGTCTAATAACTTTGGCGTTTGTGGACGGAATTGGCTGACATTTTCTGGAAAATGGAACATTTTGTTTCTGAGCAGCCCCTGAAGATTTGGGGGGGGTTCGTCAAGGGGGGGCCGAGAAAAAAGGGGGGTCCCAAAACGTGTTTTTAACATTGAGTTTTCCATAGGGCGGTTGGCCTCACTTTTAGCCCGAACGGCTGAATGGATTTGCACGAAACTTGGCAAAATTGTAGGGACTGGTAGCCCGATGTGCCTTTTGTAGGTCTCAATATATGTGCTCCAGTGGATTTTGAGAAATTAACGTTTAAAAAAAGATATATATCTGTAACAGCGGACCGGGCAGCGCCCCGGTTCGCGGACCGGGGCGCGTACCGGAACTTCGCGTAGCGAAGCTGATTGGTTCTCCGGTGTCTGTCAACATTCTAAACAGTCCGGAGCGGCCGCCATCTTGTCTCTCGGTAGGATTGAGAGACAAGAGGAGGCCAAAACAAAGGGGGAAATAACCATAAGGGGGCATAGTAGATCCTCCCTGACCCCCTAGGTTTAATGTGGAGGCTTTAAAAGGGCCCCGCGGGACAAAAAAAAAAAAAAAATTTTTTGGTTTTTTTGCGTGGGTAGCGCCCGGTCCGCGAACCGGGAAGCGTTCTGGGCAGCGTACTGCAATGAAAAATGAATGATAGACTTTTTAAATGCTGTATGTTAATTGATTGTTGGTTTTGTTGATTATTTTTTTAGGTATATATAGTTAGGATTTTTTCTCTATGGGATTTTTGAAAATTCTATGTCTAATAACTTTGGCGTTTGTGGACGGAATTGGCTGAAATTTTCTGGAAAATGGAACATTTTGTTTCTGAGCAGCCCCTGAAGATTTGGGGGGGGTTCGTCAAGGGGGGGCCGAGAAAAAAGGGGGTCCCAAAACGTGTTTTTAACATTGAGTTTTCCATAGGGCGGTTGGCCTCACTTTTAGCCCGAACGGCTGAATGGATTTGCACGAAACTTGGCAAAATTGTAGGGACTGGTAGCCCGATGTGCCTTTTGTAGGTCTCAATATATGTGCTCCAGTGGATTTTGAGAAATTAACGTTTAAAAAAAGATATATATCTGTAACAGCGGACCGGGCAGCGCCCCGGTTCGCGGACCGGGGCGCGTACCGGAACTTCGCGTAGCGAAGCTGATTGGTTCTCCGGTGTCTGTCAACATTCTAAACAGTCCCGAGCGGCCGCCATCTTGTCTCTCGGTAGGATTGAGAGACAAGAGGAGGCCAAAACAAAGGGGGAAATAACCATAAGGGGGCATAGTAGATCCTCCCTGACCCCCTAGGTTTAATGTGGAGGCTTTAAAAGGGCCCCGCGGGGCAAAAAAAAAAAAAATTTTTTTTTGTTTTTTTGCGTGGGTAGCGCCCGGTCCGCGAATCGGGAAGCGTTCTGGGCAGCGTACTGCAATGAAAAATGAATGATAGACTTTTTAAATGCTGTATGTTAATTGATTGTTGGTTTTGTTGATTATTTTTTTAGGTATATATAGTTAGGATTTTTTCTCTATGGGATTTTTGAAAATTCTATGTCTAATAACTTTGGCGTTTGTGGACGGAATTGGCTGAAATTTTCTGGAAAATGGAACATTTTGTTTCTGAGCAGCCCCTGAAGATTTGGGGGGGGTTCGTCAAGGGGGGGCCGAGAAAAAAGGGGGTCCCAAAACGTGTTTTTAACATTGAGTTTTCCATAGGGCGGTTGGCCTCACTTTTAGCCCGAACGGCTGAATGGATTTGCACGAAACTTGGCAAAATTGTAGGGACTGGTAGCCCGATGTGCCTTTTGTAGGTCTCAATATATGTGCTCCAGTGGATTTTGAGAAATTAACGTTTAAAAAAAGATATATATCTGTTACAGCGGACCGGGCAGCGCCCCGGTTCGCGGACCGGGGCGCGTACCGGAACTTCGCGTAGCGAAGCTGATTGGTTCTCCGGTGTCTGTCAACATTCTAAACAGTCCGGAGCGGCCGCCATCTTGTCTCTCGGTAGGATTGAGAGACAAGAGGAGGCCAAAACAAAGGGGGAAATAACCATAAGGGGGCATAGTAGATCCTCCCTGACCCCCTAGGTTTAATGTGGAGGCTTTAAAAGGGCCCCGCGTGGGTAGCGCCCGGTCCGCGAACCGGGAAGCGTTCTGGGCAGCGTACTGCAATGAAAAATGAATGATAGACTTTTTAAATGCTGTATGTTAATTGATTGTTGGTTTTGTTGATTATTTTTTATTTTCTTTATTTTTTAAGCATTTTTTTTGTGATTGTGTTTCATAATTTATTAAACTTTCTAACATTTCATTGTCAGAAATTTCATAATTATCATTGAATATACATTGTAGTCTCTGAGGGTGTAAAATGTCCTCATTTTCAAGGAGGTTATCTACTGCTTGTACACATTGCAGTAGTTCTTTGTCCCAAGTTTCATCGAAAAATTCAATATCATTTTCATCAATGATTTCTTGGCTGCTCTCTTGCAGGACAATTTGAAATTCAACTTTCTGTTCGCCTTCCATTTTGCCTGAAATTTAGATTAAAAAAATATATATTAGTAGAGATAGGGCACTGTTGGGATTAATTTTAGATAGGCAGTTTTTATCAGTGAATTTATCTTTGGGCAGTGTATAGTATCAGAGTGGAAGTAGGAATATAAAAAAGTGTATGTGATTTAACGTAAGTAAATTCATAATTATACAAGAGAAGCCTAACTCCATCCATAACTATAACAGAGAAGTCTATCTAAATCTATAACTACTACAGAGGGATAGTATATAACTATCAGAAAAAGTTTACCATATTAACTTATAGTGCACAATATACTTCAGTTTTAAAAATAAAAACTTACCTTTAGAAAGAAGTTGAAGGAATTAGTGAAAATACTATTGAAATGTACACCAAGAAGTAGTAGTCAAAATGGCTGTGTTTTCTTCTCTTCCTTTATATATATTCAGGTATATAACCAATGAAATGTCAGGTAAAAAAAGTAGAAAATGAAAGTAACATATTAATTGGTTGTCAATTCCAACACTTCAGATGTGTTTTGTGAAGTAATTTACCTCAGGGTATTTAGAGAGGTCTACAGGCTAAATGGCTAAATGGAATTCCAATCAAATTTGTGAAAATGGTAGGGATTGGTATGTAGTATGAGCTAATCTATATTTGGTGAAATTGTCTCCAGTGGCTTTTCTGTGAACTACTTTCCCACCTTTTTTGATGGTGCGCTTTGATTTCTAAAGCGGCAGTTGCGCAAACGGAACGTTTACCGGTTCGCGGACCGGGTCGCGGCATCAATTTAAGCTAACGGAAAGCTTTCCGGTTCGCGGACCGGGAGCGAAACAAAAAAAATATTTAAAAAAAAATTATTAATAAACATATAAAATATATTTTTGGATTTAAAGAAGAATACATTTTACAGCTATAGATATTAGCTTTTAAAAAACCAATGAAATTCACTGAAAAAACCATAGGTTATAGACCATATATAGTTAGGAATTAGCATTTACAAAACCTTGAAAATTCACTGAAAAAACCATAGGTTATACACCATATATAGTTAGGAATTAGCATTTAAAAAACCTTATTTTACTCACACAAAACCATTGAAATTCCATATATAGTTAGTTGTACTAACTATATATCGCGCACCCGCAATCCACTGCTGATCATGTCACATATTACATCATTCATGACATGGTCAGTGACATCACTGATGACATCACTGATGACATCTCAAATGACATCACTGATGACATCACTGATGACATCTCATTTGACATTACTGATCACATCACTGATGACATCATTCATGTGATAAAACGATGAAGCTCTTCAGACTCTAATATAACCTTAGATACACTCAGTGTAAACAGACACTCACAGACTGTCACTCATCCATGGAGTTACTCACACACCTAGTCAGTCATGCAAAGAATCAATCACACCTCCATTTCCTCAACTATACAGTTATACACACCTTACTTATTCAAACATATACTAACACATATTTACTCTCTTATACAATCCCTGATACAAGTTCACAATGATCCATACAGCCACTCACACATTCACTGGCTCTTTTGCACAGTTATTTATATATGTCAACTCTCACATGTACTGTGTTTTACATATGTACTTACTTTGACATGTAGCACTGAGATATCCATTCACTCACCAATACACTGATGCACACAGTCAACCGCCCATACAGCTGTTTCCACATGCACTTTTGAACCCATACATCTAGTGAATCAACTGCTCACACATCTATGCACAGAGTCATACACCTCCCAGCCACCCACACACACACTCAGTCTCCCATACAAATACTTGGGCAACCAATCAATAACCCATATAGTTACTCATATAGCTACTGAACAACACATGCAGCAGTTTTCAGAACAACAGACATAATGATGCACAAATTAAGACAGTTTAGTCACTAACCCATGCACTCAGTGAGACACATTTAATCACTCATTCATACAGTCAGTCATGCACCTACTAAATCCTTCATCCAGACACTTATACATCCACTCATTCTTAAATATGTAAGACATATTTTAACTTTACAGAAAAATACAGTCACTGGATGTTGTCATCAGTGATGTCATTTGAGATGTCATCAGTGATGTCATCAGTGATGTCATTTGAGATGTCATCAGTGATGTCATCAGTGATGTCACTGACCATGTCATGAATGATGTAATATGTGACATGATCAGCAGTGGATTGCGGGTGCGCGATATATAGTTAGTACAACTAACTATATATGGAATTTCAATGGTTTTGTGTGAGTAAAATAAGGTTTTTTAAATGCTAATTCCTAACTATATATGGTCTATAACCTATGGTCTTTTCAGTGAATATATATATATATATTCACTGAAAAAACCATAGGTTATAGACCATATATAGTTAGGAATTAGCATTTAAAAAACCTTATTTTACTCACACAAAACCATTGAAATTCCATATATAGTTAGTTGTACTAACTATATATCGCGCACCCGCAATCCACTGCTGATCATGTCACATATTACATCATTCATGACATGGTCAGTGACATCACTGATGACATCACTGATGACATCTCAAATGACATCACTGATGACATCACTGATGACATCTCAAATGACATCACTGATGACATCACATCACAACTAAATGAGTGGATGTATAAGTGTCTGAATGAAGGTTTTAGTAGGTGCGTGACTGACTGTATGAGTGAGTGATTAAATGTGTCTCACTGAATGCATAGGTTAGTGACTAAACTGTCTTAATTTGTGCATCATTATGTCTGGTATTCTGTAAACTGCTGCATGTGTTGATCAGTAGCTATATGAGTAACTATATGGGTTATTGATTGATTGTCCAAGTATTTGTATGGGAGACTGAGTGTGTGTGTGTCTGGCTGGGAGATGTGTTACTCTGTGCAGATCAATGTATTCTTGTATCAATGATTTATAAGAGAGTAAGTATGTGTTAGAATATGTTTGAAAATGTAAGGTACTCTATGTTTAACTGTATAGATTAGAAAATGGAAGTGTGATTGATTCTTTACAGGACTGACTAGGTGTGTGAGTAACTCCAAGGATGAGTGGCAGAGTGTGAGTGTCTGTATAGGGTGTATGAGTGCATATGATAGTGTTGTAAAGATGAGTGATTGTATGTATGAATGATTGTATGGGTGAATGAGTGAATGTGTGTGTAGACGTAGGAATCAGTGAGTGCGTATGTAGTAACTAGTATTGGTGTGTCAATTGTTTAAAAAAATATGTTCTGTATTTAACACTGGGTGTAACAGAGGTTATATTAAAGTGTGAGGAGATGCATTGTATTGTCACATGAATGATATCATCAGTGATGTGACCATTGATTTCAAATGAGATGTCATCAGTGATGTCATTTGAGATGTTATCAGTGATGTCATTTGAGATGTTATCAGTGATGTCATCAGTGATGTCATTTGAGATGTCATCAGTGATGTCATCAGTGATGTCATTTGAGATGTCATCAGTGATGTCATCAGTGATGTCATTTGAGATGTCATCAGTGATGTCATCAGTGATGTCACTGACCATGTCATGAATGATGTAATATGTGACATGATCAGCAGTGGATTGCGGGTGCGCGATATATAGTTAGTACAACTAACTATATATGGAATTTCAATGGTTTTGTGTGAGTAAAATAAGGTTTTTTAAATGCTAATTCCTAACTATATATGGTCTATAACCTATGGTTTTTTCAGTGAATTTTCAAGGTTTTGTAAATGCTAATTCCTAACTATATATGGTCTATAACCTATGGTTTTTTCAGTGAATTTCATTGGTTTTTTAAAAGCTAATATCTATAGCTGTAAAATGTATTCTTCTTTAAATCCAAAAATATATTTTATATGTTTATTAATAATTTTTTTTAAATATTTTTTTTGTTTCGCTCCCGGTCCGCGAACCGGGAAGCTTCCTGTTAGCTCACTTTGATTCCGCGACCCGGTCCGCGAACCGGTAAGAAATCAACATAGTGACGGTATCGCGTTGCCGCGTAATGCGTCTTATGACGTACTGCGTTAGCGCACCCGGAAGTGCCCCGGGGCGCGGACCGAGGCACGAAACGCAGCTCCCCGGAAGCGATCCGCGGCGCGAAAGCGCGACGTATCGCGTTGCCGCGAAATGCGTCTTGTGACGTATCGCGTTAGCGCACCCGGAAGTGTCCCGGGGCGCGTACCGAGGCGCGAAGCGGAGCGAACCGGAAGCTAACCGGGGAGCGTTCCGCAGCGCGTAACATGAGCGTGAGAGGTCATGTGACTTGTTAATAAAACTTTTCATTGGTTCATTTCACTTTTGGTTTCATAATGATGGAAGGCTAGGTCAGGTGACTTAAAAATAACACTTTTCATTGGTTGAGAAGTATTGTTTTTTCCCAAATGATGAAAACCCCTCCTTCTTTCCTCACTCTGACTTTCATCATTGTGAGAGGAAGACCTATTTTGCTTCTTGGAAAATGGCTTCATTGGTAGCTTCAGCTGGTGGACCCCCACCACCACCACCACCTCCTCATGGGAAGAAAGGACCACCTCCCCAGGTCCTTACCAACACTGAGGAGGAAGAGGAAGAAATGGATGAGGAGGGAGAAGAACCACAATTTTTAGAAGAGTTGCCCCGGGTTTCCAGAAAGAAAGCCAGTTTCATCTGGCAGTTTTTTTCAATACCTCGTGGGCAAAAAAAAGTCAACGCGAGGTATGTCACCTGCCTGATATGCAAGGAACAATTGTCCAGAGGGACGGACAAAAAATATAGCTTTGGCAATCACACTATGCACAGGCACATGACGAGGAAACATCCCCTAAATTACAGCCGGGCGGAATTAAGGGATATGCACGACAATCCCAGACCAACTCCTGTGGCCAGACCAACAATACCGGTTTCTCTATCACCAGAAGAGGCACGGGAAACTGTGCCAAATATTCAACAAAATTTTGGGCACATGATCCACTTATGTATGCACTGTCGTGCATTATTAGCTCGTGGCAACATGAGCATCAATGCACTGAACCTGGCGTATGAACACCATGATTGCCCTAACCGCCCCCAGTAATTTTTTTTTGCTCCTGTTGAGCCCTTTTCAACGCCTGTTTTTTGTTGTTTCCCCCCCCCCAAAAAAACCAAAAAAAATATAAAATCGTTCAAAAAATACAAAAAAAACAAAAAATGTTCAAAAAATAAAAAAAATATATAAAACAACAAAAATATAAAAAAAAAGGTTCTTTTCAGAACTACCTTCCCTTTCCAAAAAAAATGCTAGAATGTTTAGCACTCTGGCAAGCTCTATTTCTTTTGGTTCGCTTTCGGGTTAGCTTCCCGGTACGCGGACCGGGAGCTAACCAAAAAAATTAAAAAAAATTAAAAAAAAGTGTAAGTATAAGGAAAGGAAACAGAGAGTGATGTTAAAAGAAAGACAGCTATAGGGAGTAAAGAAGAGATACTGTTTAATAGATCTATTTACCGAAGAAAAGACAGAAGAGGGTATAATTGTAAAAAACAAAATAGATAACGAAGTGAAAGAAAAAAAAAAGAGAGTATAACATTAACAAAGAAGAGTTTCTTGGAGAATGTGAGTGAATGTTCAAAATAAGATTAAAAAATGAGGAATAACAGAGAGAAAAAATAGAAAACAGAAAACAAAAAATAACAGAAAAAGATTAATTGAAACAGCAAAGAAATGTAATTAACATAGAGCCATATCATCAACATAGGCAATAAAAGTTTTGCAGCTTTTATTGACAGAAATGTGTCGCTAAAGCTGCTTTTGTGGCAGAAAACTGCCACTAAAACCACTTTTGCACCAGTTTTCTGCCAATAAAAAGAGCAATAATTTTATTGGCTGTGTTCATAATATTACCCTTAGTGTGCTTCAACTACACAGAGAAAGCATTATGAACAAGTAGTGATAGAGTGATCAGTCAAAGACACTAAGAGTAATAGAGACGCAGTGAGTGAACAAGAGTGAGGAACTATGAGAAGAGAGGGACTGAGAAAAAGAGTGGAAGGAGTTGAGTAAGTAGGTAATAGAGAAAGGAATGAGGGAAGTAGCAAAGGCAGGAAACTGAGGGTTAAAGAAATGAAGCAGTGGAACTAATAGTAGTTAAATGTGATAGAAATGTAACGAAAACAGTACAAAATATTTACCTTATAATTGTCGTTAAATTACTCACTTTTTGTTTTTATACTTTCAATCTGTGAAAGAGAGAACAAACATTTGAAAAATATTAAAAAATGTATTTAAAAATTAGAAAAGACAAGGGAAAAGATTGAAGGTCAAACAGTTTTTCAACAACTTTGACACTTACAGAAGCTTCTGCTTCTCCAGGCCCCCTACACAGTCCTAAAGATATACATTTTAAACTAACAGTATCTTGATGCAGATGAAGTGAGGCCTATCTTAAAACATGGTGCATCTTTTGCATTGCTGTTGTTTCAGAAAAGTGTCGCAAGACACTAAAATTTTAAATAATTGCTTCAGGATGCCAATAAGATGTCTACTATCCAGAGGTTTGTTTCAGGTGAGGCCTACTCAGGGTTGCAGATGAGATTTACACTTGTTGAAGAGTACAGAGGAGATAATACATGTGAAGGTCTACCAATGAAGTGAGTCATGTCCACTGCACTCTTCAACAAAGTCCAAATCTCCTATGTTTCCCTGGACAGACCTAAACTTGATCTGCACAATGTGATTCGTAATGATAGGAAACACAGGTGATGTAATTGAAATACGTGCAATTTATTTTGCTCATTTCACAATCACATCACTTGTGTTTCCTTTGCTTAGGTATCTCATTGTGCAGATGTAGTCTAGCATATGAAAGAATACGCAGAAGTGCAGCACTGCATGCAACAACTTTGACACTTACAGAAGCCTCACCTTCTCCATGCCTCCTACACAGTTCTACATATACATCATAAATGCAAACAGTACAGAATTAATTATACATGTTAAATGGTTTATTTTTGCTGTTCTCAGAATGTATCAAAATTCACTAAAAACAGTGACTTGAAGGTATTCATCATGTAACAGCGGGGAAAAAAAACACAATCAAAATGATTGTGTTTAAAAAACCCATACAACATCAGAAATCAAAATTCAGAACTCGTTAAAGTTAACTTACTTTTCATGACGTCCAAGGATGTCCTATGAACAGCTTACACTCTTTTGTGCTGTTATTACTTTCAGCCCGCCACTTTCTGAAAGAAAATCTCCATCGTTTTTAAAAACACATTACATGCAATAAATGACTTCTTGCTCTCTACCACAATTTTCCACAAGGCCAAATCTGGTCAGAGCCATTTATAACTCTTGGATTTCTTGTAAGCCAATCCCGTCATTTGGCATTTCCGCAACTTTCAGAATTAAAATGTTGAAGATCATTTTCACAATCCTGGAATAGTAATATCTTCCCCTTCTTGCTCAGTCATGTTCTACATTTCCTATGACACTGATACTGCTTACTATGAAGCAGACTTACACTACCTCTCTGACTACTACAATTATTTAATTCTCTACATCACTTTTAATCACAAAGCAATGTAAAACAGTAGACAGCATTGCAGACTTACATTCCCTCTACTCCATGTTTTGATTGGCTGCTTCAATTAGCTTATAAAAAGAAACAGTTTTTCTGAACTCATTGAAAGTGCATGTATTTCTCCATGACGTCCAGTCCTATGGTTAGAAGTTATGTCTCTGAACTACACTTATCCTCAAGGCCAAATTGTGTAGGAGCCATTAGAACTTCTTGAAATTCCACAGAGCACATCCCAAGCTTATTTCCCTAAAATTTTGGTTTTAAAAAGACCAGGTAAGAGTTTTTAAGGTCATACGGCAATTTTTTTTTGAAAATTAAAACAGAATCATTGCAGAATGACCAGCCATTTCTAGACTTTAAATAAGCTGTGTAATGTCCTGATGTTATTGAAGGGCCGTCATGATATATAATTGCTGCAGTTACAAAAGTCCTTCCTGATATTGACAACTGCGAAGCTACAAAATTTTTAATTAAAGTTGTCAATTTTGTTCCATCAGGCCTACATCGTTGGAACATTAAAATGACATACTGGCCATATGTTCGTATAAATAATGTGGACATCATTTCAGATTTACATTGGCTACACTCCATGTTGTGATCAGCTGCTTTTACTAGCTTATTAAAGGAGACTGATTTACTGTCTGGCAAAGTTAAATATATAAATCTTTCTGAGTCTACACTAGTAGTACTTGATACCATACAGTTCTCGCAGTCATGCTGCCATTGATAAGAAAGCCCAAACAGCTGATCTACATCTACACCTTCAGCATGCAATACATCAAGCATATACATTAAAAACTCCTGACAATCTTGCTGAATATTTTGAGAGAATTGTGTTTGGCCTGAACATCTGTCTAACAGATTTCGAATTTCAGACACACTTTCTATGTTTCTTCTATCAGTGGTACATTTCTCTAACACAGAATTTAACAAACTGCAAAATCTTTGATCAGAATTGACCACAATCTCTTCTTTTACATTTTTTAGAGAAAACAAAACATTAACCACTACATTAGCATAGCAGTTGACACCAGAACTGTTTTCAAACTGAAAACCAACAACATCTTCAACAGAATCCTTTTTGTTTCTGCTTGTAATTTTAGGTTCATTGACTTTTTGTCTTTTTGCTACAACCTCCCCAGTATTGTTCTCATTTCTTCGTTTCCGGCCTACCACACGTTTCTCAAACAAAGGATACTGAGGCAAATGTGGCGCATACTCTCTTCTTAACCTATTGTATTCCTTAACACAATCTAGATCCGCACAAATGTTTGTGACATCACACTCAATCAAGTACAATCCCGATAAAGTTCTAACTCGTGACAATGCCACATATGCCATACCCTCCTTGAACACAGAACTGCCAATATTCACCAATGCACTGTCTACACTTAAACCTTGCGATTTATGAATTGTCACCGCATATGCCAAGCAAACAGGAAACTGCTTACGGCGAACATATAAGTCTTTTACAAGCAAAAATCTAGCAGAACAACGAGCAATTAGCTGTACTTCCTCAATGCCATCAAATTTAATTTTTCAAAATTCAATTCCATCTCTATTTCTGTATTTCACAAAATCAACAACATTACCCATTGATCCATTTACCAGACCTCTTTCAACATGTAAATTCCTTCTTAAAATTATACGGCAGTTCAAGCACACATTCAGAGTCTTTTCAAAACCTGCAGTTTTAGATATACTCTTCTCTAATGAATCCAATTTTGTTTTCAGATTCTCAGACAAAATAATTGTTGATCCCATATGCTCTACTCTATCAATAGCTTCCAGTTTCACAATCTCTTGCTTTTCTAAATGCAACATTTTGTTGTTAAATTTGGCACATTCTGCAAGAGTTGGCATCAAACATATTCCAGATTTCTTCTCAGTAATTTTCTGAAAAATATTCTCAGGCACAACATCTTGTTCTGGATATAAATTTGACAGTAATCGTGCATGTAAAGCTTCTTTCCCATGCTCGGTCACTTTTCCAATTCTAACATCTTGTAGAATAGTCTTGTAAACTTCATCCTTCGCCTGACGCATATTTTCATGCAGTTCAGCATAATTGAAGTTTAACCATATATTGACGTTGCCAATGCTGCCTAGGCACTTCCTGGTATCTTCATGCGTGAGCATTTTGAACACAGGTTGCCCTTTCACTGGTGTCAGCTGCAGAAGATCTCCGAAAACAATGATGTGTTTGCCACCAAATAACACATCATACTCTGTTTTGAGAACTTCTTGCATCCTCAAATGCACAAAGGCAAGCATGACATTGGAAACCATGCTTACTTCGTCAATGATAAGAAGTTTCATTTTCCTCAAGATTCTTGAAACTTCAAAACAAGCATCTCCAGATAGCTTGTGATATTGTAATTTGTTGTCATGCTCCACTGGCAGCATCAGTAAACGATGTAAAGTAATCCCTTTAATATTATGTGCTGCCAGTCCAGTTGGAGCAGTGACAACACAAGACAGCGATGACTCTGTCCTTTCCTGCAAATAGCATGAAATTGCTTTAATGAGGAAACTTTTTCCAGTTCCCGCTTCTCCACTCACGTACAGTCGGACAGGCTTCTACGACGTACATGAGCACTCTTTCTTATCATGACTTAATCCATGATCAATTTGCATGGTAACTTCGTCATATATTTTCCTCTGCTCAACGTTGAGTTGTCTTTCCAACTCTTCTAAGTTAACCGCATCCTCTTGAGCATGTGCCATGGCTCTTTCCACTTCATTCATAGCAGTGGCAGCTTCATTTTCGATAACAGGTCCTCCTAGTGGATCCTGACTCAATGAAGCAGAACTCTGACTGTCCTGAGAACTGTCTCTGGCAATCTCGGCTGCAATCGTTGCTTCCTGCTCAATTTCCGCATTCAACATTTCTACATATTTGGGAAAAGCAGGACATTCTATGGTCTCCTTGGCGGCATTGAAAGAGTCTTCGTAACAGAGGAAATCTCCAAGCAGTTCCTCTTCTGCACGCCAAGGCTTGAAAAGTTGCAAAAGTGCTAAATAGAAAAACTCCTTTTTTTCAGGAGATTCGCCACTCAATTTTCGATGGTTTACCAAGTGGCATTTTCTTTGCTTGACCAGACATCCCTCACTTCCTATTACAGCATACACTCCTTTCTCAGTATCTTCTTTGATGTTCCTCTTGAATATGTAATTTTGCAGAACCTCATACAGACAAACATTCTCGAGGTGACTGCTTCGATTTGGATAATATGTATCCAACATGTTTGTCTTCAAAATGTCGGTACTGTTTGGCTCCTTTTCCGCCAAATACTCAATTTCCCGCACAGGTTTGAGAACTCGATTACGCGTTGCTGCAAGACCAAGACTCGCCCAAACGATACTCCTGGACTTGGCATAGAGACTTGCTGAAGACAACCGGTCAGAACATTCGTACGCTCCGATTTCTCGATGCGACAACATCTTCAGACTGAAACTGTACAACTTCTTGCTGAGGCTCTTTTCATGGGAAATGTCCTCCCACATATCCTTCAATTCTGTCTTCTCTTTTTTGGTGATGTAAGACGTCACATACCGAGCCACAGCCATACAGTTATCAGCCACAAACTGTATATCCATGTTAGCATTCCACATGGACAAAATCACCGGGTTGTAGTCGTTGATGTACTTGGACTCTTGGTTCCTCTTCAAATTGTAAGTGTTTTTAGGTGATTTCTTCATGACATTGTGTCGCAGCGAAGACATCAAACTGTTTACTCTTCCTTTAGAAATCACCGGTCGTGGAAAGCCGAAACGACATTTAGTGTAGAACTTGTCCTTATTTCGGAATTTACGACGGCAGTACTTTCCACATCGATGGCTTTGGAAACGCAGAACTTTTTCTCTTAGGCTTTTCTTCTCCTTTGCGTTTGGAACAGCACATGTAGAATACTGTTGGATGAAACTCATCACTGAGTCTTCTGGATCCGTTCCAAATTTAGGTGCATCCTTGATCCACAGCAACATATGTATATGAGGAGCACCTCTTGCTTGGTACTCCTTTCTCCAGAAGAAATCCAACACCTCTCCAAGAGGTGGATTCTTCTTATTCATGATGAAAGACATCATAGCTTCAAATCTATGATTGAAGTACCTACATACATTGACTGGATCCAAAGAGCACAGTTCTCCAGGTGTCTTGAATTCGATGTTATCTACGTTAGCATTTGCCTCTCGTAGAAATTCAAGTAAGTCTTCCCAGCCATACTCTGCACAGCTCAGAGTGAGGAACCATGTGGGAGTACCTAAGTTCCTCAGCATACATTTTAAATCACCATGACGACGGTACCAGTACTCATTAGTACCACGCTGACACGCCATGAGATTAATCAGGTGAGAATCCAAAATACTGTCTTGGACATTGACTTTATCCATAAAGTCACTTGCCGAGATGTTTTGCATGTGTATACCACTTTTCAAGATGTGGTTCACTGCATATGACAGTCCAGACAGATCGCTTTCAAACAGGAGATGAAACAAATAGGGAATGCATTGTCGAAACCTAGCATCTCCTGCATACAATCGCAAAGTCCGGTATTCAGAAGCAGGAATTTGATGAGGTCGCTCATCATATCTTCCTCCCTGACCTGTTGGAAAAAGCTGTGGGAAACACCGAGCTTCCAAACTTTCCTCCCAAACACTAATGGGACTCCCTTTGGCTTGTTTCATTTGAAACAACTCAATAGCATTCCCCATGACTTCCTTGGAATGCAAAGGATGAACACTATAATGTTCATATATTTCTTCACTAGTAGAGGGTTCTACTTTCTCAATTTGACCAGCACACAAATCGCTATCCTCTTCCTCACTTACTTCCTCTTCTGCAACATATACATTCTTATAGTATTTATTATTTTTTTTCAAATACAATGTTGCCTTTTTAACTTTCCTAACATCTACTAAATCTTGCCATATTTTCTTATTCTTTGTCGGAACCCCATTAACTAAGATAACCAGAGGTTCCTCTCCCACTTTTTCTACTCCAATTGTGTTAATGTTTTTCTTCAAATCTAGAGGCAAATAAACAACTCTTCCCTTTAATCCTCTCTGTAAATCTGATGGAGGCAATTTCCCTGTCTTTGGCTCCATTCTTACAATAGCCTGAAAGGGATGGATACTTTGAATCAAAATAGATTCATAAGTATTTAAATCCTTCAATTCAGAAGGAATCTCAACCAATTCCAGATTATTATGAACTGCTCTAGCAGGCATCTGGTTTTGATTTAATTTGCAACAACAATAAGTACACACACGTTGATCCAATCCCAAATCAAAACAATTTTCTACCATCAAGTATGTTGCGAAATCCTTCCATTCACTATTATTTTCCCTTTCACTTTTTGCATATAAATCCACTAACTTAGTCTGATTCTTATAATAAGTGCGTCGACAACACACACAAGTGAAAATAGGCCTCTCACTTGATTTCACCTCAAATGTCGCAATTTCCCTCTGGAAATTATCTGTACTGGAAACCTGTACACTATCTTCCACATGACCCTCTTCTTCTTGCTCAATTTCAACATTCTCCTCTTTACTTCCAAAGTAACAAAACTCAATTTCTTCACATATATTCTTCACATCTATTTCAGAACCATGCAAAAGAGCAGCGCATAATTTTTTAAGCATAATTGCTGGACTCTTAGCATAATACAACATTCTAACTAATTTCCTCACTTTATTATGATGCACTGCTAGCATCCTGAAATGATGAAAAACACTCTGGCATACTCTCCTGGAAAGACAAGCCAGTGAATGACCATGCAAACCTGTCACTTCTCTCACTCTGCAAGGATCTAATTCTTGCAACAACCTTATTTTCTGCTTCAAACTTTTCTTATTAAATGACCGTACAAAATCACAAAGCAAATTGATGGAATCCTGTCGCACACTGCAAATACTACTACACTTCCAGGTGTACACAGGACCCTTAGCACGTCTTCCTAAAACCTCATTACCTAACACCTCTTCTGCCTCTGTTGTCACAAGTTTTTCTTTTTCAACTGGACAACCATCTTTCACTTCATAAGCACGACCACTGGTGTCAACTGCATGCACCAAATCATTATCCTGGAAATAACTCTCCTCATTAAAAAATGCCTCACAGCTTGAACTATGCATCCATTCTCAAGAAAAAACTTCACAAAAATTACTACGATTAACTATTCTCTTCCATCTACTATTTCTTTTGAAATCATAAATTGCCTTGTTTAGCTTCCTAATTCTATTGATTATCAAAATAAATAACTTACGTTTAATTTCAAATGCCTGATCAATAACTTTCTCAACTTTTTTTTTCCTCTTATAAAAAAACAGTTTCTGTTGACGTTTCTTAATATTTTTTAACAAATTGCCAATTATACTGTTGCGGAACATACGTTTACGAATCTCCCTAAACTGTTGTTTCCTTCTACTATCATGCACAGAGTTATCTCTTGCTCTAGCAGTAACATTTTTCATTGGCCTTTCCTTTCCATTTGATTTCCTTCTCGTTTTATGGACTGAAACATTTTCTGTAGTAATATTTTTTTTACTACACATATTTCTTATGAATTGTTTTGTGCTCTTACCCGGTGCTTTCTTCGTGACTTGACAAATCTTTTTGTTAGAGGACTGCTGCTTATTTTTTTTCACCTGCTGTCTTTGACGTTTTGCAGCCTTTCTCTGTCTTTCTATTGTAGGCATGGTGAAATCTTGAAATAATCTGCAGTTGAATCTGTGGTAAAATATATTAAAAAATGTTATTAACCATTATTACCAAACAGTAAAACAATAACAGTGATCTTCAAAATATTTTGCATTTCCTAAATAGCGAATTTTAAGGAATAAATAGCGATTCTTTACCATTCCTAATTTGCAATGAGCAAATTGCTAATTGCAAGTTACCCATTCATTTCCATGGGCTAGGAGGCTCATAGGAATGAAGGTTTAATTTGCGATTAGCAATTTGCTCATCACAAATTAGGAATTTTTCCAAGGGTGCAGGGGTGTCTCAAGAACACCCTGCTGCACCCCTGAAAAAGAAATTTGGGGGCATATGGCACACATACATGCCCTAAGGGCATGTGTTGGCGTCATATGGGACCTTTTGTTTTTTAAAAAAAAAGCTTTTTGAAAAGAATTCACAAATTACCACCAATTTACCACAATAGTTTCCAAATCCTTAATGTCATTTTTACATATTTTTTGTTTGATACATTGCATTTAAGTAGTCACAAAATTTGCAAATCCTTCAGTGCAATTGCAAAATAAGGAATAGCAAATTTTGCTACTCCTTATTTTGCATCAAACTTGTTTGATACATACCATTTGTCTAATTTACATTTGCAAAGGCCGAAATTCGTAGAATTTTGATCTTTGCGAATGCTAATTAGCTTGATACATATGGCCCCAAGTGAGGCCTGTCTTGCGACATGGTGCATCTTTTGCATCACTGCTGCATCGGTTTCATGTGGTAGTTTTTTTTTTACACCATGACATATCTGCCTAAATGCATCAATTTGTAATGTTGTCGCCTCATAGCAAATCTTTTCCACCGCCGCTGCATCATAAAAGTGACGCACAGTGGCAGAAAAGAGGCATACATCTATCATAAATCTGTCCCTAGCATTTTAAATGATTAATCCAGGATGACAATAAGGTGTGGCCTATCCAAAGGTTTGTTTAAGTTGAGGCCTACTCAGGATTGCAGATTAAAGTTACGCTTGATGAAAAATACAGAGGAGATAATACATGTAAAGGCCTACCAATGAAGTAAGTAATGTCCACTTTATTGCACCAGTCATCATAAATGTATCCCTAAGCTTCTTATCTTGTTACAGATGAACCACCATATGTACCATCAAACTATTTTGCATTTCCTAAATAGCAAATTTTAAGGAATAAATAGCAATTCTTTACCATTCCTAATTTGCAATGAGCAAATTGCTAATTGCAAATTACCCATTCATTTCCATGGGCTAGGAGGCTCATAGGAATGAAGGTTGCAATTTGCGATTAGCAATTAGCTCATCACAAAAAATGGAATTTTTTCAAGCGTGCAGGGGTATCTCAAGAACACCCTGCTGCACCCCTGAAAAAGAAATTTGGGGGCATATGGCACACATACATGCCCTAAGGACATGTATGGGCGTCATATGGGACCTTTTGTTTTTTAGAAAAAAATGCTTTTTGAAAAGAATTCGCAAATTACCACAAACTAGAAGTTGGTTGTAGTTTCCAAATCCTTAATATCATTTTTTACATATTTTTTGTTTGATACATTGCATTTAAGGAATCGTAAAATTTGCAAATCCTTCAGTGCAATCGCAAAATAAGGAATAGCAAATTTTTAATTAAGGACATTTTAAGTCATTTCCATATGTGCAGTGTTTTGAAATTATGATTTGAAAATCGTTTTTGGGGAAAAGTAATGGTTTGCAAATTTATGACAAGGACATAATGGTGTATGCTTCTCTATAAGGCATTTCAGTGTCTCTGATGTCATTTTTCCCATATTACATTATAAGACCTTTCCCCATGGAGCACATTCCTTGTAAATATGCTCCCACCTGAGCATGGCGAATTTAGATTTTGACTGTTTGAGTCACATAACCATGTTAAAAGTGACCCAAAAAAATTGCAAACGTTTTAAAAAAACACATTCATGTGTCTTAAGGACATTTTAAGTCATTTCCCCATGGACAGTGTTTTCTAAGTGGCGCAAAAGAGGCATACACCTATCATAAATCTGTCCCTAGCATTTTAAATGATTAATTCAGGATGACAATAAGATGTGGCCTATCCAGAGGTTTGTTTAAGGTGAGGCCTACTCAGGATTGCAGATTAAAGTTACGCTTGATGAAGAATACAGAGGACATAATACATGTAAAGCTCTACCAATGAAGTAAGTGATGTCAACTTCATTGCGCCAGTCATCATAAATGTATCCCTAAGCTTCTTATCTTCTTAGACATCAACCGCCATATGTATCATATAACTATTTTGCTTTTCCAAAATAGCGAATTTTAAGGAATAAATAGCGATTCTTTACCATTCCAAATTTGCGATGAGCAAATTGCTAATTGCAAATTACCCATTCATTTCCATGGGCTAGGAGGCTCATATAAATGAAGGTGCAATTTGCGATTAACAATTTGCTCATCGCAAATTAGGAATTTTTCCAAAGCTGCAGGGGTGTCTCAATAACACCCTGCTGCACCCCTGAAAAAGAAATTTGGGGGCATATGGCGCACATAAATTTTAACAACATTCCTTTACCTCAAAAACGATTTTCAAATCATAATTTCAAAACACTGCACATGGGAAAATTACTTAAAATGTCCTTAAGACACATAAAAGCGTTTTTTGATTGCCTTTGCAGCATGTTTGTATCACTTTTAACATGGCTATGTAACACAAACATTCAAAATCTAAATTTGCCATGCACAGGTGGGAGCATATTTACAAGCAATTTGCGCCACAGACAAAGGTCTTACACTAAAATGGGAAAAATAACATCAGGGACAGTCAATTGCCTTATAAAGAAGCATACACCATTATGTCCTTGTCATAAATTTAAAAACAATTCCTTTTCCCCCAAAACGATTTTCAAATCATAATTTCAAAACACTGCACATGGGAAAATGACTTAAAATGTCCTTAAGACACATGAAAGCGTTTTTTGATTGCCTTTCCAGCATGGTTGGGTCACTTTTAACATGGCTATGTAACACAAACATTTAAAATCTAAATTTACCATGCACAGGTGGGAGCATATTTACAAGCAATTTGCGCCACAGAGAAAAGTCTTACATTAAAATGGGAAAAATAACATCAGGGACAGTCAATTGCCTTATAAAGAAGCATACACCATTATGTCCTTGTCATAAATTTAAAAACAATTCCTTTACCTCAAAAACGATTTTCAAATCATAATTTCAAAACACTGCACATGGGAAAATTACTTAAAATGTCCTTAAGACACATAAAAGCGTTTTTTGATTGCCTTTCCTGCATGGTTGGGTCACTTTTAACATGGCTATGTAACACAAACATTCAAAATCTAAATTTTCCATGCACAGGTGGGAGCATATTTACAAGCAATTTGCGCCACATAATTAATAATTTTCTCCTTAAAGCACACTATTCTCTATCTAAATTAAAGAAATATTTTCTCACCTTAGCAAATACTTTGAGTTTGAAAACAGTCTCAGAAACACACCAATTTGTCTTCAGCAGAGCAAAAGGTATGCACTCCAGAGTCTGCAGCTATCAAAAGCACAGAAATGCTGTAATTCTTCACACATATTTCTCATGTCACCCAATCAAAACTCTTCCCTCACTTTTTTTCAAATGAAAACCCTTCCCCCCTCTGCCCTTTCTGTCTTTTCTGCATGGCAACCACCTCTTGGAAGACTTCTGGTGTTTGCAAGTTCACACAACTTTGTTGCAATTGAACTCTGAACTCTCAGTGCACCTGCATATCCAGTGCATTCTTTCATTTAATGATTTTTTATTGACCATTCAAAATACATCTTTCAAAGAACACATCCGTGCACCCTAACTTTCTGTTTTCAGCAATCAAAATCCACCAATCACTGTTACTGCTTCATGAACACAGAAACTCCACAGTTTTTTTCATTTTAAACTCTCATTTTTTCAACTGCCATTTCATTGCCACACTTCATCTGACTGCAGGAGAACCTTCTCTCACCATGTTTTCTGTCTGGATTGTTGGACATAGTTATATTCACTGGGCTCAAAGGTACGTTGAAAACAGGAAATTACCTAACCTCAATTTACAAGATGTGTAAATTAAGTGGTTTGGCCACAGAGGATTAAAATGTCACCAATTGAAACCATTGGTGAAAACCTTTATGCATTTGCCCAAACCTGACCTGTTAATTGTGCACTGTGGAGGTAATGACTTGGGCACTTTGACTGGTGTAGGTCTGGAAATGCTTTTAAAGGACACCTTTGAGCAATTAATGGCACTTTTTCCTCAGACTGCCTTGGTATATTCAAATATATGCCAAAGACAGAAATGGAGGTGGTCAAACCAATTTTGTCCACAAATTGAGAAGTCGAGGAAGCATGTAAACAAATCTGTTTCAGCTTACATGAGAGACCATGGAATGGGCTCCCTGTACAACAATAACTTGCGTTACTACATGCAAGATATCTACAGAGGAGATGGAGTTCACTTCTCAGATGAGGGCAACAGAGTTTTCACTCTGAATTTAAGAATGTGCATTGGTACCTACTTATAAGTACCTAAATGTACCATAAACCCAAAAGCTCTTCTCAGAGCTACCCTACATCTGATCACTCACAATTATTATTTTACTCTAACATTTTTCACTAATTTCCAACAAAGTACGCTCCCTGGGGCGCTACCCGGTACGCGAACCGGGAGCTAACCTCGCGAAATTTTTTTTTTAAATGTTTTTTTTTCGCACATATAAGCCTCCTCAGCCACCCTCAGAAAACCTAGGGGGTCAAGATAACTCTACCGTGCCCCCTTCTACCCATTCTGAACATTATTTGCCCTCCATCTTGTATCTTGATTCGACCGAAACACAAAATGGTGGACTCCCGGAACGCTTAAGGTTCGCGAAACGGGGCGCTCAACGGTTCGCGTACCGGGTCGCTCTCTGGGAAGCGCACCATCAAAAAAGGTGGGAAAGTAGTTCACAGAAAAGCCACTGGAGACAATTTCACCAAATATAGATTAGCTCATACTACATACCAATCCCTACCATTTTCACAAATTTGATTGGAATTCCATTTAGTCATTTAGCCTGTAGACCTCTCTAAATACCCTGAGGTAAATTACTTCACAAAACACATCTGAAGTGTTGGAATTGACAACCAATGAAAATGTTACTTTCATTTTCTATTTTTTTTACCTGACATTTCATTGGTTATATACCTGAATATATATAAAGGAAGAGAAGAAAACACAGCCATTTTGACTACTACTTCTTGCTGTACATTTCAATAGTATTTTCACTAATTCCTTCAACTTCTTTCTAAAGGTAAGTTTTTATTTTTAAAACTGAAGTATATTGTGCACTATAAGTTAATATGGTAAACTTTTTCTGATAGATATATACTATCCCTCTGTAGTAGTTATAGATTTAGAGAGACTTCTCTGTTATAGTTATGGATGGAGTTAGGCTTCTCTTGTATAATTATGAATTTACTTACGTTAAATCACATACACTTTTTTATATTCCTACTTCCACTCTGATACTATACACTGCCCAAAGATAAATTCACTGATAAAAAATGCCTATCTAAAATTATTCCCAACATTGCCCTATCTCTACTAATATATATTTTTTTAATCCAAATTTCAGGCAAAATGGAAGGCGAAAACCAAGTTTCTTTTGAAATGGACCTGCAAGAGAGCAGCCAAGAATTGATTGATACAATTGATCAAATTGACATTGAATTTTTCGATGAAACTTGGGACAATGAACTACTGCAATGTGTACAAGCAGTAGATAACCTCCTTGCAAATGAGGACATTTTACACCCTCAGAGACTACAATGTATATTCCATGATAATTATGAAATTTCTGACAATGAAATGTTAGAAAGTTTAATAAATTATGAAACACAATCACATTAAAAAAATGCTTAAAAAATAAAGAAAATAAAAAATAATCAACAAAAACAACAATCAATTAACATACAGCATTTGAAAAGTCTATCATTCATTTTTCATTGCAGTACGCTGCCCAGAACGCTTCCCGGTTCGCGGACCGGGCGCTCCCCACGCAAAAAAAACAAAAATGTTTTTTTGTTTTTTTTGCCCCGCGGGGCCCTTTTAAAACCTCCACATTAAACCTAGGGGGTCAGGGAGGATCTAGTATGCCCCCTTATGGTAATTTTCGCCTTTGTTTTGGCCTCCTCTTGTCTCTCAATCCTACCGAGAGACAAGATGGCGGCCGCTCCGGACTGTTTAGAATGTTGACAGACACCGGAGAGCCAATCAGCTTAGCTACGCGAAGTTCCGGTACGCTTAAGGTCCGCGGACCGGAGCGCTGCCCGGAGCGCGCTTACAGATATATATCTTTTTTTAAACGTTAATTTCTCAAAATCCACTGGAGCACATATATTGAGACCTAGAAAAGGCACATCGGGCTACCAGTCCCTACAATTTTGCCAAGTTTCATGGAAATCCATTCAGCCGTTCGGGCTAAAAGTGAGGCCAACCGCCCTATGGAAAACTCAATGTTAAAAACACGTTTTGGGACCCCCCTTTTTCTCGGCCCCCCCTGGACGAACACCCCCCAAATTTTCAGGGGCTGCTCAGAAACAAAATGTTCCATTTTCCAGAAAATGTCATCCAATTCCGTCCACAGACGCCAAAGTTATTAGACATAGAATTTTCAAAAATCCCATAGGGAAAAAATCCTAACTATATATACCTACTGGCGACCGCCAGTAGGTAATTACCTACTGGCGGTCGCCAGTAGGTATATATAGTTAGGATTTTTTCTCTATGGGTTTTTTGAAAATTCTATGTCTAATAACTTTGCCGTTTGTGGACGGAATTGGCTGAAATTTTCAGGAAAATGGCACATTTTGTTTCTGAGCAGCCTTTGAAAATTTGGGGGGGGTTCGTCAAGGGGGGGCCGAGAAAAAAGGGGGGTCCCAAAACGCGTTTTTCCCATGTTAATTTCCATAGGGCGGTTGGCCTCACTTTTAGCCCGAACGGCTGAATGGATTTGCACGAAACTTGGCAAAATTGTAGGGACTGGTAGCCCGATGTGCCTTTTGTAGGTCTCAATATATGTGCTCCAGTGGATTTTGAGAAATTAACGTTTAAAAAAAGATATATATCTGTAAGCGCGGACCAGGCAGCGGTCTGGTTCGCGGACTTTTCGCGCAACGGAGCTTTGTGAAGCGAAGCTGATTGGTTCTCCGGCGTCTGTCAACATTCCAAACAGTCCGTAGCGGCCGCCATCTTGTCTCTCGGTAGGATCGAGAGACAAGAGGAGGCGAAAGCGAAGGGGCAAATGACCATAAGGGGGAATAGTAGATCCTCGCTGACCCCCTAGGTTTGATGTGGAGGTTTTAAAAGGGCCCCGCGGGGCAAAAAAAAAAATAATAATAATAATCGAACGGCTGAATGGATTTGCACGAAACTTGGCAAAATTGTAGGGACTGGTAGCCCGATGTGCCTTTGCTAGGTCTCAATATATGTGCTCCAGTGGATTTTGAGAAATTAACGTTCAAAAAAAGATATATATCTGTAACAGCGCTCCGCTTCGCGTACTTTTCGCGTTACGGAGGTTTGCGAAGCTGATTGGTTTTTCGGCGTCTGTAAACATTCCAAACAGTCCGTAGCGGCCGCCATCTTGTCTCTCGGTAGGATCGAGAGACAAGAGGAGGCCAAAGCGAAGGGGCAAATGACCATAAGGGGGCATAGTAGATCGTCCCTGACCCCCTAGGTTTGATGTGGAGGCTTTGAAAGGTTCTCGCAGGGCAAAAAAATATATACCGTTTTTTTAGTTTTTTTGCGTGGAGTGCGCTCGGTTCGCGAACCGGGAAGCGTTCTGGGGAGCGTACTTTCTTGAAAATTAGTGAAAAAAGTTAGAGTACAATAATAATTGTGAGTGATCAGATGTAGGGTAGCTCTGAGAAGAGCTTTTGGGTTTATGGTACATTTAGGTACTTATAAGTAGGTACCAATGCACATTCTTAAATTCAGAGTGAAAACTCTGTTGCCCTCATCTGAGAAGTGAACTCCATCTCCTCTGTAGATATCTTGCATGTAGTAACGCAAGTTATTGTTGTACAGGGAGCCCATTCCATGGTCTCTCATGTAAGCTGAAACAGATTTGTTTACATGCTTCCTCGATTTCTCAATTTGTGGACAAAATTGGTTCGACCACCTCCATTTCTGTCTTTGGCATATATTTGAATATACCAAGGCAGTCTGAGGAAAAAGTGCCATCAATTGCTCAAAGGTGTCCTTTAAAAGCATTTCCAGACCTACCCCAGTCAAAGTGCCCAAATCATTACCTCCACAGTGCACAATTAACAGGTCAGGTTTTGGCAAATGCATAAAGGTTTTCACCAATGGTATCAATTGGTGACATTTTAATCCTCTGTGGCCAAACCACTTAATTTCCACATCTTGTAAATTGAGGTTAGGTAAATTCCTGTTTTCAGCGTACCTTTGAGCCCAATAGATGTAGCTATGTCCAACAATCCAGACAGAAAACATGGCGAGAGAAGGTTCTCCTGCAGTCAGATGAAGTGTGGCAATGAAATGGCAGTTGAAAAAATGAGAGTGTAAAATGAAAAAAACTGAGGAGTTTCTGTGTTAATGAAGCAGTAAGAGTGATTGGTGGATTTTGATTGCTGAAAACAGAAAGTTAGTGTGCATGGATGAGTTCGTTGAAAGATGTATTTTGAGTGGCGAAGAAAAAATCATTAAATGAAAGAATGCTTTGGATATGCAGGTGCACTGAGAGTTCAGAGTTCAATTGCAACATTGTTGTGTGAGAGGTCTTGCAAGAGGTGGTTGCTATGCAGAAAAAGCAGAGAGGGGGCAGAGGGGGGAAGGGTTTTGCTTTGAAAAAAAGTGAGGGAAGAGTTTTGATTGGGTGACATGAGAGATCTGTGTGAGGAATTACAGCATTTCTGTGCTTTTGATAGCTGCAGACTCTGGAGTGCATACCTTTTGCTCTGCTGAAGACAAATTGGTGTGTTTCTGAGACTGTTTTGAAACTCAAAGTACTTGCTAAGGTGAGAAAAAATTTCTTTAATTTAGATAGAAAATAGTGTGCTTTAAGGAGAAAATTATGAAGAAAGTTGTGTTTTTCAAATGTTGCTTTGTCTCAAGTGTTTCACAAATAGATTTTGTTTGTTTGAGAAATTGTAATTGGAGAAAATGTGAAGTATTAGTACTGACAGGGCTTTTATGTGCATAGGAGCTGTGGAGTGTTTTCAAATTATGACTTGTAAATCGTTTTTGAGAAAAAGCAATGGTTTTAATATTGATGAGAAGGACATAATGGTGTCTGCTTCTTTATAAGGTAATTGAGAGTCTTTCCCATTTCAATGTAAGAAGTTTGTCTGTGGAGCAAATTGCTTGTAAATATGCTCCCACCTGTGCATGGCAAATTTAGATTTTGAATGTTTCCGTTACATAGGCATGTTAAAGGTGACTGAAACATGCTGCAAAGGCAATCAAAAAATGCTTTTATGTGTCTTAAGGACATTTTAAGTCATTTCCCCATGTGCAGTGTTTTCAAATTATGAGTTGAAAATCGTTTTTGAGGTAAAGGAATGTTTTCAAAATTTATGTGCGCCATATGACCCCAAATTTTTTTTTCAGGGGTGCAGCAGGGTGTTCTTGAGATACCCCTGCACCGTCGGAAAAATTCGTAATTTGCGATGAGGTAATTGCTAATCGCAAATTGCACCTTCATTCCTATGGGCCTCCTGCTGCATGGAAATGAATGGGTAATCTTGCTGAAATGCAAAGTCGAATCTGTATTTAAAAGGGTCTGCACCTCTGTACGGGTGTTCGCTATGTGAAGCACGAAAGTTTCACGGGCCGAACTCAAGGCCACCTCTCTCTGAGACAAAAGAGCTCTTATTCTTGCCATGCTGTTGAAATGTGCTCCCAAGGTTGGTATTTGTGGCCAGATTGAAAACTCCCTATGTTCATGTGTGGGAGGAAATAGAACATTTCTGCAGCAAATAACCCGTTCATTTACTGTTACGCTAAAATGAATACTTTTAATTAACCCAGAACAATCTTCATTATTGAGCATCAAATAACTACCATTTTCCAAGAACTTGAACGTGGGGATGATAGCAGGAACTGGCGTGCCTTGCAACACGCAAGCCATATTTGGTCGGTGTTTGTTGCATGAACCGTGTAACTGTCTGTGCCTACACATTAGTGAATGATCTGGCGTCTCAGTGCATTCCTCTCCATTCAGATAAAGTTCTTGATCATCTTTGAAAATCTGTATGTGTATGGAAGCGACCAGACTTGATGAAGAAAACCACTACCTAAAGGTTAATAACGACCTATTGGTATATATTTCATACAATTTGAAAACTTATATAAAGCAAAAGGCAGCGTTATTAAACCGTGGATAAGGCACGTTGCCAAAGCAGTCAACCTTTTGGATTTATACTGGAAATGTTAAAGGAAGAATTACGGAGTAGGGCCTGTAAATCTTTAATAGACAACGAGTAAAATTACTCCAACCATCGTATTCCTCTAACTCCGGGATAGTAGGGGTGTTTAATTTTTTAGAAGTAGCCAATCCAAAGCATTTGGTCTGGGAAATTGTTTCATTCACAAACAACATATGTTTTGGGATGAGACATGCACGGTGGAAAGCCTCAGTGCCTTGTACCTGCCAGGTTCGTGAACCCCAAACTGATGTAGATCCTGGATATTTTTACTCTGTATTACGTTAGCATGGTCTCATTACTGGTTTAAACGCCATTTTTCCTTTTTTGTAACTTCTGCACACGACACTTAGTTGTTGCTTTAGCTTTCAGCCTACCTGCGTCAAGATCTATGCCTGCTTCAAGCAGGCGCAGGGTTTTGATGTAGCTTTGTCCTATCTGATTGTAAATGCGGCACACCGTGGGTGGCAGAGCAGCGGTGCACGTTAACTGGTGCATCCCTGGGGATGTGCTAGTTAATATAAATCTGCCCCTTTACATTTAATTATGTGCAGGGGACACAGAGTAGGTGAGGTTTATCCAAGGTTAAGAAGAGATGAGTCCTGTTCAGTGAAAAATTGAAGATAGGCTTCAGTATATTATATACTTAAGTAGTGTGTTAAGTTTTTGATGACTGTTATTAATTTACTGTTGGGTAATAGTGGTTAATAACATTTTTTATTATATTTTACCACAGATTCAACTGCACATTATTTCAAGATTTTAGGATGCCTAGCAAAGAAAGAGTAAGAAAGGCTGGAAAACGTCAAAGACAGCAGGAGCATGGAATATTGCAGCAGTCCTCTAACAAAAAGATTTGTCAAGTCACCAAGAAAGCACCGGGTAAGAGTCGAAAAACAGTCATAAGAAATATGTGTAGTAAAAAAAATATTACTACAGAAAATGTTTCACTCCAGAAAAGGAGACCGAATTCAAATGGTAAGGAAAGGCCAATGAGAAATGTTACTGCTAGAGTAAGAGATAACTCTATGCATGAAAGTAGAAGGAAACAACAGTTTAGGGATATTCGTAAACGAATGTTCCGCAACAGGATAATTGGGAATTTGTTAAAAAATATTAAGAAAGGTCAGCAGAAAGTGGTTTTTTATAAGAGAAAAAAAATAGTTGAGAAAGTTATTGATCAGGCCTTTGAAATTAAACGTAAGTTATTTATTTTGACAATCAATAGAATTAGGAAGCTAAACAAGGTAATTTATGATTTCAAAAGAAATAGTAGATGGAAGAGAATAGTTAATCGTAGTAATTTTTGTGAAGTTTTTTCTGGAGAATGGATGCATAGTTCAAGCTCTGAGGCATTTTTTAATGAGGAGAGTTATTTCCAGGATAATGATTTGGTGCATGCAGTTGACACCAGTGGTCGAGCTTATGAAGTGAAAGATGGTTGTCCAGTTGAAAAAGAAAAACTTGTGAGAACAGAGATAGAAGAGGTGTTAGGTAATGAGGTTTTAGGGAGACGTCCTAAGGGTCCTGTGTACACCTGGAAGTGTAGTAGTATTTGCAGTGTACGACAGGATTCCATCAATTTGCTTTGTGATTTTATACGGTCATTTAGTAAGAAAAGTTTGAAGCAGAAAATGAAGTTGTTGCAAGAATTAGATCCTTGCAGAGTGAGAGAAGTGATAGGTTTGCATGGTCATTCACTGGCTTGTCTTTCCAGGAGAGTATGCCAGAGTGTTTTTCATCATTTCAGGATGCTAGCAGTGCATCATAATAAAGTGAGGAAATTAGTTAGAATGTTGTATTATGCTAAGAGTCCAGCAATTATGCTAAAACAATTATGCGCTGCTCTTTTGCATGGTTCTGAAATAGATGTGAAAAATATATGTGAAGAAATTGAGTTTTGTTACTTTGGAAGTAAAGAGGAGAATGTTGAAATTGACCAAGAAGAAGAGAGTAATGTGGAAGATAGTGTACAGGTTTCCAGTACAGATAATTTCCAGAGGGAAATTGCGACGTTTGAGGTGAAATCAAGTGAGAGGCCAAATTTCACTTGTGTGTGTTGTCGACGCACTTATTATAAGAATCAGACTAAGTTAGTGGATTTATATGGAAAAAGTGAAAGGGAAAATAATAGTGAATGGAAGGATTTTACAACATACTTGATGGTAGAAAATTGTTTTGATTTGGGATTGGATCAACGTGTGTGTACTTATTGTTGTAACAAATTAAATCAAAACCAGATGCCTGCTAGAGCAGTTCATAATAATCTGGAATTGGTTGAAATTCCTTCTGAATTGAAGGATTTAAATACTTATGAATCTATTTTGATTCAAAGTATCCATCCCTTTCAGGCTATTGTAAGAATGGAGCCAAAGACAGGGAAATTGCCTCCATCAGATTTACAGAGAGGATTAAAGGGAAGAGTTGTTTATTTGCCTCTAGATTTGAAGAAAAACATTAACACAATTGGAGTAGAAAAAGTGGAAGAGGAACCTCTGGTTATCTTAGTTAATGGGGTTCCGACAAAGAATAAGAAAATATGGCAAGATTTAGTAGATGTTAGGAAAGTCAAAAGGGCAACATTGTATTTGAAAAAATATAATAAATACTATAAAAATGTATATGTTGCAGAAGAGGAAGTAAGTGAGGAAGAGGATAGCGATTTGTGTGCTGGTCAAATTGAGAAAGTAGAACCCTGTACTAGTGAAGAAATATATGAACATTATAGTGTTCATCCTTTGCATTCCAAGGAAGTCATGGGGAATGCTATTGAGTTGTTTCAAATGAAACAAGCGAAAGGGAGTCCCATTAGTGTTTGGGAGGAAAGTTTGGAAGCTCGGTGTTTCCCACAGCTTTTTCCAACAGGTCAGGGAGGAAGATATGATGAGCGACCTCATCAAATTCCTGCTTCTGAATACCGGACTTTGCGATTGTATGCAGGAGATCCTAGGTTTCGACAATGCATTCCTTATTTGTTTCATCTCCTGTTTGAAAGCGATCTGTCTGGACTGTCATATGCAGTGAACCACATCTTGAAAAGTGGTATACACATGCAAAACATCTCGGCAAGTGACTTTATGGATAAAGTCAATGTCCAAGACAGCATTTTGGATTCTCACCTGATTAATCTCATGGCGTGTCAGCGTGGTACTAATGAGTACTGGTACCGTCGTCATGGTGATTTAAAATGTATGCTGAGGAACTTAGGAACTCCCACATGGTTCCTCACTTTGAGCTGTGCTGAGTATGGCTGGGAAGACTTACTTGAATTTCTACGAGAGGCAAATGCTAACGTAGAAAACATCGAATTCAAGACACCCGGAGAACTGTGCTCTTTGGATCCAGTCAATGTATGTAGGTACTTCAATCATAGATTTGAAGGTATGATGTCTTTCATCATGAATAAGAAGAATCCACCTCTTGGAGAGGTGTTGGATTTCTTCTGGAGGAAGGAGTACCAAGCAAGAGGTGCTCCTCATATACATATGTTGCTGTGGATCAAGGATGCACCTAAATTTGGAACGGATGCAGACGACTCAGTGATGAGTTTCATAGAACAGTATTCTACGTGTGCTGTTCCAAACGCAAAGGAGAAAAAAAGCCTAAGAGAAAAAGTTCTACGTTTCCAAAGCCATCGATGTGGAAAGTACTGTCGTCGTAAATTCCGGAACAAAGACAAGTTCTACACCAAATGTCGTTTCGGCTTTCCACGATCGGTGATTTCTAAAGGAAGAGTGAACAGTTTGATGTCTTCGCTGCGACATAATGTGATGAAGAAATCACCTAAAAACACATACAATTTGAAGAGGAACGAAGAGTCTAAGTACATCAACGACTACAACCCGGTGATTTTGTCCATGTGGAATGCTAACATGGATATACAGTTTGTGGCTGATAACTGTATGGCTGTGGCTAGGTATGTGACATCTTACATCACCAAAAAAGAGAAGACAGAATTGAAGGATATGTGGGAGGACATTTCCCATGAAAAGAGCCTCAGCAAGAAGTTGTACAGTTTCAGTCTGAAGATGTTGTCGCATCGAGAAATCGGAGCTTACGAATGTTCTGACCGGTTGTCTTCAGCAAGTCTCTATGCCAAGTCCAGGAGTATCGTTTGGGCGAGTGTTGGTCTTGCTGCAACGCGTAATCGAGTTCTGAAACCTGTGCGGGAAATTGAGTATTTGGCGGAAAAGGAGCCAAACAGTACCGACATTTTGAAGAGCAACATGTTGGATACATATTATCCAAATCGAAGCAGTCACCTCGAGAATGTTTGTCTGTATGAGGTTCTGCAAAATTACATATTCAAGAGGAACATCAAAGAAGATACTGAGAAAGGAGTGTATGCTGTAATAGGAAGTGAGGGATGTCTGGTCAAGCAAAGAAAATGCCACTTGATAAACCATCGAAAATTGAGTGGCGAATCTCCTGAAAAAAAGGAGTTTTTCTATTTAGCACTTTTGCAACTTTTTAAGCCTTGGCGTGCAGAAGAGGAACTGCTTGGAGATTTCCTCTGTTACGAAGACTCTTTCAATGCTGCCAAGGAGACCATAGAATGTCCTGCTTTTCCCAAATATGTAGAAATGTTGAATGTGGAAATTGAGCAGGAAGCAACGATTGCAGCCGAGATTGCCAGAGACAGTTCTCAGGACAGTCAGAGTTCTGCTTCATTGAGTCAGGATCCACTAGGAGGACCTCTTATCGAAAATGAAGCTGCCACTGCTATGAATGAAGTGGAAAGAGCCATGGCACATGCTCAGGAGGATGCGGTTAACTTAGAAGAGTTGGAAAGACAACTCAACGTTGAGCAGAGGAAAATATATGACGAACTTACCATGCAAATTGATCATGGATTAAGTCATGATAAGAAAGAGTGCTCATGTACGTCGTTGAAGCCTGTCCGACTGTACGTGAGTGGAGAAGCGGGAACTGGAAAAAGTTTCCTTATTAAAGCAATTTCATGTTATTTGCAGGAAAGGACAGAGTCATCGCTGTCTTGTGTTGTCACCGCTCCAACTGGACTGGCAGCACATAACATTAAAGGGATTACTTTACATCGTTTACTGATGCTGCCAGTGGAGCATGACAACAAATTAGAATATCACAAGCTATCTGGAGATGCTTGTTTTGAAGTTTCAAGAGTCTTGAGGAAAATGAAACTTCTTATCATTGACGAAGTAAGCATGGTTTCCAATGTTATGCTTGCCTTTGTGCATTTGAGAATGCAAGAAGTTCTCAAAACAGAGTATGATGTGTTATTTGGTGGCAAACACATCATTGTTTTTGGAGATCTTCTGCAGCTGACACCAGTGAAAGGGCAACCTGTGTTCAAAATGCTCACGCATGAAGATACCAGGAAGTGCTTAGGGAGTATTGGCAACGTCAATATATGGTTAAACTTCAATTATGCTGAACTGCATGAAAATATGCGTCAGGCAAAGGATGAAGTTTACAAGACTATTCTACAAGATGTTAGAATTGGAAAAGTGACCGAGCATGGGAAAGAAGCTTTACATGCACGATTACTGACAAATTTATATCCAGACGAAGATGTTGTGCCTGAGAATATTTTTCAGAAAGTTACTGAGAAAAAATCTGGAATATGTTTGATGCCAACTCTTGCAGAATGTGCCAAATTCAACAACAAAATGTTGCATTTAGAAAAGCAAGAGATTGTGAAATTGGAAGCTATTGACAGAGTAGAGCATATGGGATCAACAATTATTTTGTCTGAGAATCTGAAAACAAAATTGGATTCATTAGAGAAGAGTATATCTAAAACTGCGGGTTTTGAAAAGACTCTGAATGTGTGCTTGAACTGCCGTATAATTTTAAGAAGGAATTTACATGTTGAAAGAGGTCTGGTAAATGGATCAATGGGTAATGTTGTTGATTTTGTGAAATACAGAAATAGAGATGGAATTGAATTTTTAAAAATTAAATTTGATGGCATTGAGGAAGTACAGCTAATTGCTCGTTGTTCTGCTAGATTTTTGCTTGTAAAAGACTTATATGTTCGTCGTAAGCAGTTTCCTGTTTGCTTGGCATATGCGGTGACAATCCATAAATCGCAAGGTTTAAGTGTAGACTGTGCATTGGTGAATATTGGCAGTTCTGTGTTCAAGGAGGGTATGGCATATGTGGCATTGTCACGAGTTAGGACTTTATCGGGATTGTACTTGATTGAGTGTGATGTCACAAACATTTGTGCGGATCTAGATTGTGTTAAGGAATACAATAGGTTGAGAAGAGAGTATGCGCCACATTTGCCTCAGTATCCTTTGTTTGAGAAACGTGTGGTAGGCCGGAAACGAAGAAATGTGACCAATACTGGGGAGGTTGTAGCAAAAAGACGAAAAGTTGATGAACCTGAAATTATAAGCAGAAACAAAAAGGATTCTGTTGAAGATGTTGTTGGTTTTCAATTTGAAAACAGTTCTGGTGTCAACTGCTATGCTAATGTAGTGGTTAATGTTGTCTTTTCTCTAGAAACTTTAAAAGAACAGATTGTGGTCAATTCGGATCAAAGATTTTGCAGTTTGTTAAATTCTGTGTTAGAGAAATGTAGCACTGATAGAACAAACATAGAAAGTGTGTCTGAAATTCGAAATCTGTTAGACAGATGTTCAGGCCAAACACAATTCTCTCAAAATAGTCAGCAAGATTGTCAGGAGTTTTTAATGTATATGCTTGATGTATTGCATGATGAAGGTGTAGATGTAGATCACCTGTTTGGGCTTTCTTATCAATGGCAGCATGACTGCGAGAACTGTAGGGTATCAGCTACTACTAGTGTAGACTCAGAAAGATTTATATATTTAACTTTGCCAGACAGTAAATCAGTCTCTTTTAATAAGCTAGTAAAAGCAGCTGATCACAACATGGAGTGTAGCCAATGTAAATCTGAAATGATGTCCACTTTATTTATACGAACATATGGCCAGTATGTCATTTTAATGTTCCAACGATGTAGGCCTGATGGAACAAAATTGACAACTTTAATTAAAAATTTTGTGGCTTCACAGTTGTCAATATCAGGAAGGACTTTTGTAACTGTAGCAATTATATATCATGATGGTCCTTCAATAACATCAGGACATTATACAGCTTATTTAAAGTGTAGAAATGGCTGGTCATTCTGCAATGATTCTGTTTTAATTTTCAAAAAAAAATTGCCATATGACCTTAAAAACTCTTACCTGGTGTTTTTAAAACCAAAATTTTAGGGAAAGAATCTCGGGATGTGCTCTGAGGAATTTCAAGAAGTTCTTATGGCTCCTACACTATTTGGCCTTGAGGATAAGTGTAGTACAGAGACATAACTTCTAACCATAAGACTGGACGTCATGGAAAAATAACTGCACTTTGAATGAGTTCAGAAAAACTATTTCTTTTTATAAGCTAATTGAAGCAGCGAATCAAAACATGGAGTAGAGGGAATGTAAGTCTGCAATGCTGTCTACTGTTTTACATTGCTTTGTGATTAAAAGTGATGTAGAGAATTAAATAATTGTACTAGTCATAAAGGTAGTGTAAGTCTGCTTCATAGTAAGCAGTATCAGTGTGATAGGAAATGTAGAACATGATTGAGCAAGAAGGGGAAGATATTACTAGTCCAGGATTGTGTAAATGATCTTCAACATTTTAATTCTGAAAGTTGCGGAAATGCGAAAAGACGGGATTGGCTTACAAGAAATCCAAGAGTTATACATGGCTCTGACACGATTTGGCCTTGTGGAATCGTGTGGTAGAGAGCGAGAAGTCATTTATTGTATGTAACATGTTTTTGAAAACGATGGAGGTTTTCTTTCAGAAAGTGGCGGGTTGAAAGTAATAACAGCACAACAGAGTGTAAGCTGTTCATAGGACATCCTTGGCCGTCATGGAAAGTAAGTTAACTTTAAGGAGTTCTGAATTCTGATTTGTAATGTATGGGTTTTTTAAACACAATCATTTTGATTGTGTTTTTTTTTCCCCGCTGTTATATGATGAATACCTTCAAGTCACTGTTTTAGTGAAATTTGATACATTCTGAGAACAGCAAAAATAAACCATTTAACATGTATAATTAATTCTGTTCTGTTTGCATTTATGATGTACATGTAGAACTGTGTAGGAGGCATGGAGAAGGTGAGGCTTCTGTCAGTGTCAAAGTTGTTGCATACAGTGCTCATATTCTACGTAGTCTTTTATATTTCATTACTTTCACTGTTTCTGACAGATCTAAAAAAAAATTTTTTAAAAGAACAGTAAGTATAAGGGAAGGAAACAGACAGTTATGTTAAAAGAAACACAGCTATAGGGAATAAACTAGGGATACTGTTACCCGCAATCCTCTGCTGATGATGTCACTGAGCATGTCATGAATGATGTAATATGTGACATCATCAGCAGTGGATTACGGGTAATAGTATCTCTAGTTTACTCCCCTATAGCTGTCTTTCTTTTAACATAACTGTCTGTTTCCTTCCCTTATACTTACTGTTCTTTTTTATAAAAAAAATTTTTTGGTTCGCTTCCGGTTCGCGTACCGGGGAGCGAACTGGGAAGCGAACTAAGAGAAATAGAGGTTGGCACAGTTGCAAATATTGTACCAATTTTTTTATAACGGGGAGGTAGTTCTGAAAAGAACTTTTTTTTAAATTGTTTTTGTTGTTTTATATTTTTTTTATTATTTTTCTGAACATTTTTTTTACTTTTTTTGAATTTTTCTGAACAGTTTTATATTTTTTTTGTTTTTTTTTCGGAGGGGGCAACGAAAACGATTCATTGTAAAGGGCTCAACAGGAGGAAGAAAACAAAAAAAAGAATTTATTGTTTGGTGAGTTTCGGACAAACATGAGCATGATTGTTAATAGCTCTGTTGATCAGAGTGATGCTACTTTCTGCGTAGCAAATGATTCCACTGCAATGTACGCAGACTTGTTTTACTTCACGAAATCTCGTTTGTATATTTGGCACCATCTCCCTGCCCTCTGGTCCCGTTACTTCCGGTACAACAGATCTTCTGGCCATAATAGGGAGATTATCTAGGTCGTCCTGTTCCTCTTCTTCCTCTTCTTGCTGAATTATAACTTTAGCAGGTGGTCCACTCTTCCTTGGATGTGGTGGAGGTGGTGGGGAAGCACCAGCTGAAGCTAGTAAAGAAGCCATTGCTCACTGGTAACAAAGGGTCTTTCTCTCACAATGATGAAAGTCAGAGTGAGGAAAGAAGGAGGGATTTTCACCATTTGGGAAAAAAAATAGTTCTCAACCAATGAAAAGTGTTCATTTTAGATCATATGACCTAGTCTTACATCATTAGGAAACCGAAAGTGAAATGAACCAATGAAAAGTGTTATTACCAAGTCACATGACCTGCTGTGTTTACGTTACGCGCTTTGCAGGGCCTCCCGGTTTGCTTCCAGAAACCTGTGCTTTGCGACTCGGTAAGCGTACGAGTTCGCTAACGTAGCACGTCATATGACGTATCACGCGACAACGCGAAACGTCATGCGGACGGGAGGCGTCACGATGTTGTTTTCTAACGCGGCAGTTGCGGTAAAGAAACGTTTACCGGCTCGCGGTCTATTTCGCGGCATCAAGGTCAGCTAACGGGAAGCTTCCCGATTCGCGAAGCGGGAACGAAGAAAAAAAAATATTTAAAAAAAAAAATTATTCATAAACATATAAAATATATTTTTGGATTTAAAGAAGAATACATTTTACAGCTACAGATATTAGCTGTTAAAAAACCAATGAAATTCACTGAAAAAACCATAGGTTATAGACCATATATAGTTAGGAATTAGCATTTACAAAACCTTGAAAATTCACTGAAAAAACCATAGGTTATAGACCATATATAGTTAGGAATTAGCATTTAAAAAACCTTATTTTACTCACACAAAACCATTGAAATTCCATATATAGTTAGTTGCACTAACTATATATCGCGCACCCGTAATCCACTGCTGATGATGTCACATATTACATCATTCATGACATGGTCAGTGACATCACTGATGACATCACTGATGACATCTCAAATGACATCACTGATGATATCTCATTTGACATCAATGGTCACATCAATGATGATATCATTAATGTGACAATACAATGCATCTCCTCACACTTTAATATAACCTCTGTTACACCCAGTGTTAAATACAGAGTATAATTTTTGAAACCATTGACACACCAATACTAGTTACTACATACCCGCTCACTGATTCCTACGTCTACACACACATTCACTCATTCACCCATACAATCATTCATACATACAATCACTCATCTTTACAACACTATCATATGCACTCATACACCTATACAGACAGTCACACTCTGCCACTCATCCATGGAGTTACTCACACACCTAGTCAGTCCTGTAAAGAATCAATCACAGTTCCATTTTCTAATCTACACAGTTAAACATAGAGTACCTTACATTTTAAAACATATACTAACACATACTTACTCTCTTATAGAATCACTGATACAAGTACACATTGATCTGCACAGAGTCACACACCTCCCAGCCAGTCATACACACACTCAGTCTCCCATACAAATACTTGTGCAACCAATCAATAACCCATATAGCTACTTATATAGCTACTGATCAACACATGCAGCAGCTTGCACAACAACAGACATGCTGATGCACACTTTCAGACAGTTTAGTCACTAACCCGTGCATTTAGTAAGACGCATTTAATCACTCACTCATACAGTCAATCACGCACCTACTAAAACCTTCATTGAGACACTTATACATCCACTCATTCTTCAATATGTAAAACATATTTAAACTTTACAGAAACACATAATCACTGGATGTTGTCATCAGTGATGTCATTTGAGATGTCATCAGTGATGTCATCAGTGATGTCACTGACCATGTCATGAATGATGTAATATGTGACATCATCAGCAGTGGATTACGGGTGCGCGATATATAGTTAGTGCAACTAACTATATATGGAATTTCAATGGTTTTGTGTGAGTAAAATAAGGTTTTTTAAATGCTAATTCCTAACTATATATGGTCTATAACCTATGGTTTTTTCAGTGAATTTTCAAGGTTTTGTAAATGCTAATTCCTAACTATATATGGTCTATAACCTATGGTTTTTTCAGTGAATATATATATATATATATATATATATATATATATATATATATATATATATATATATATATATATATATATATATATATATATATATATATATATATATATATATATATATATATTGTATAAGTAGAAGATTAATTCCAGATTTGTTGGATCGGTTTTTGATTATGATCCACATAATTATTTTCTTGTTTCCAAAAATCAATGTGCAAATCATGATTTATTGTATACATATATCCGTAATTGTGAGAGGATAACAATTAATTAGACACTGTATATATAATCACGTTGGGAAGCAATTGAGTATAAGGTATTATTTTGTGTACACACTGTAAATAATTTTGCAAACTTTCCCATCCAGGGTGTAATATCATGATTTTTGCTTCTTTTCCAATGTAAAAATGACATGAATAGATTTTTATTAGTGGTGCACATAGTCATCTAACCACTCTAAGATGGCCGCCACATGAATTGCATGTATTGCATATATTCAACAGTGCATCTTCTATTTTCATTTACCAACCGGATATGATGTCATCGTTAACCCGGATATTCTTTTGAATCTTTATTATTTAAAATGGTGGTCAATCTTTACATGCGTTACCAGTTCGAAAAAGGCGTGAAGCCGAAATGCGTCCTGTTTGTTATATGGCAATAAATTCCGTATAACCACTTCCATGTGAGGGCGGTATATTCTTTTGTCAGATGAGCCTGATATATATATATATATATATATATATTTTTGCTGAAGCTGTTGCTATAAGATTTGACATTTTTGTACACAATGAGGGCACATCATATCTGTTTAAACTGGGAGGGACCTTATTACCCAATAGTTGATGCTCAGATTGTATGATGCAAATTCAAATATATTTTATTTCATTTATTTGAACACTACATGGTCTGCCAATTAGGGGTCATTTACAATAGTACAGTATACATTTTCAGTAACTATGCGACTATGGGCTATCTTAACTTGATGTGATTGACAATGTATATATAAAATGGACATTAACATGATTATACTTACTCATAAGGAAATCAGGTATTCGGTGTTTAATTGTTTGCCACTTTATTTGCTATTTTGCACATAGGCGTATTTTGCACAAAAAACGTTTTTGGAATCACATTTCCGAAGTTTTGAAATTTGCACTAATGCGTATTTTGGACATTTATATCAAGCACTAGCACTTTAGTTTTATCAACATGAATATTGGATAGGCAAACTATTATTATTTATATATTGCCATGTCAAACTGTGTAAACTGAATACATACACGTATATGCAGAATCTATAGGTATTTTACCATGATTTGTATTTTGTCAATTAGCCAAATTATCAGCATATTTTTCTATTGCATTTAAACCAAAATGTAATTTATACTGTTTTCAACTGGATGTGAGTTTAACGCTGTTGAACGATATAAAGACCCCAGTATGTCTACCATGTTTACTTATAGCCCTTACACGTGACTAGGCAAGAACTTTAAAAGAACTTGTCGTGATTGTGATCACTGTCATGTGAACAAGGCTCCTTTGAGCCGAAACGTCATGCGGCTAACTTGCACTAAATAAAAAACTTTAGCACTTAACTGGTCCGTGTCTGCGTGATCCCTTGCTGGGAGGATTCCTGAGCATGGGAGAGAGACGCTGTTTTTGTATATATATATCTATATATATCTATCTATATATATATTCACTGAAGAAACCATAGGTTTGACACCAGTTATAGTTAGCTGGAAATTTTACTGATATAAAACCAATGAAATTCCACGTTATAGTTAGTTGGACTCACTATAACTTGCGCGTGTAATGCACTGCTGATGACGTCACATATTACATCACTCATGACATCACTGATGACACCATCCAGTGAATGTGTGTCTTTCTGAAAAATAAATATGTGTTATATATGTATATATTATTGAATATCTTAGTGAATACATATATTACTGAGTAATGCTTAAATATTTAAATATATGTATTAGTGTTTCACTTTGTGTATAAGTGGCTGCATGGGTTGATGAGTAGGTACATGTGTATGTATATAGGTTATTAGATGTTTTTCTTAGTATCAGTATGAGTGTTTGCATGGTTTGGTGGGGGTATTACTTACTACATAGATGCAAGAATGACTGAGTCGCTGTTTGTATGTGTTTTGAAGACAGCATATGTGCACGACTGTATGGGTGGATTAGTGTGCATATGTCTGTGTTAGTGAGTGAATGACTGTCTTATTATTGTCTTTATCAGTAACTACATATGTTTTAATGTAGTATATGTGAATATTGATGTATATAAGTGACTATATGTGAGAGTGAGGGATTGTAAGAGTTCCTGTTTAAATTAGTATGTGTTTCTATAAGTGATTTTTTAAGAGAGTAAGTATGTGTAAGTTTCCTTAGAAGTAAAGTGGTAGTGTGTGTATAGCTGTTTATGCAAATAAATGGATGTTCAATAGTTTATTTGCATGTGTGAGTATGTGTGTGTATAACTTTTGGATGACTGTCGGTGTGTAACAGGATGTGTACGTGTATCACTACATATGATTAGTGAATATATGTATGACTGACTATATAGAACTGTTGGTGAATTAGTGCATGTGTATATAGAGGGTGGAATTATTGAATTGGTTGTTGTAACTGGTATGGGTATCTCCATTTTTTTGAACATTTTAGTTTCTATTTTTGAATATGCGTTTCAAGGGTTAGATTACAGTGAAAGGAGGTCTGTCACTGTGTCACAAGGATGGTGTCATCAGTGATGTCATGAGTGATGTAATATGTGACGTCATCAGCAGTGCATTACACGCGCAAGTTATAGTGAGTCCAACTAACTATAACGTGGAATTTCATTGGTTTTATATCAGTAAAATTTCCAGCTAACTATAACTGGTGTCAAACCTATGGTTTTTTCAGTGAATTTCATAGGTTTTGTAAATGCTACTTCCTAACTATAACGTGTGTAAAACCTATGGTTTTTTCAGTGAATTTCATTGGTTTTTAAAATGCTAATTCAGAAATATCTCGTGTATACAACCTATACTTTTGTCAATAAAGTTCTGGCAATATTTTTTTCAGAAACAAGCCGTTTTCTTCACTGTTCAAGTTGCATAGAGACTCCTTGTAAAGCGATACAGAATTAGAAAGTCTGTACCTTGCCTTTTTTTCAACGCATTAAAATTTGCCTGTAAATAAAAATAGCCTTTCTAAACTTTCGTGCACGACCCGGTGTGCGCACTCTCGGCAACAGTTCTCAATAAAATGGATAGCGCATTTCCAGGCTTTCGTGCGCGACCGACTGCGCGCACCCCCCTATATATTTCGTGAAAACTTTCCAATCTGAACTTATTGAATTTCTTCATAGACCCATCAAAGAATTTATACTACGTCAAAGAGACTAAACCTAGGCTTCTTTTTTAATATTATGAACATTTTCATTAAATGGAGCCGAATGTCTTTTTAAACTTTCCTGTGTGACCGAATGTACACACCTTGGTATTTTTAAAAAAAATATAAAAGGTTTTATACTTTAACAATTGTATGCTTGAATCGAGCTCAGAAGATATATTAAATCCGGATATGTTTGGATTTACTCCTTTTCACGTTTTGAAACTTCGCTGAATTAGACCGCTACTTCCAAATGGCGTACGTGACCAGATACTATCACCGCATACACGTCCTGAGACGCGCATGTGAAGTCATGTGACTTGAAAACAACACTTCCAATTGGTTCTTAGTAGTTTCTATTCTGCAATTTACACGGAGAACTCCACCCACTTCTCTCACTATCTTTTCTACTCTCAAAAGAGAACGACGTTCAACACCCTTCGGAAGACTTTGCTGAAATGGCTGCCGCCCCGCATTCATCTTCCGAATCTGAAGGAAATGAGCGACTACCTTTAAAAAGAAAAAAGGAATCTTTTATTTGGCAATTTTTCACTTATCCTGAAGAACAAAAGAAAGTGAATGTGCCAAAAGTTACCTGCACGATATGCAATTCGGTTCTCTCAAGAGGAAATCCAAGAATATTCCTTTTCCATACATACCATGGTGCGGCATGTCAAACAAGTGCACCCTGTGGAATTTGCAAAGGCATCGACAAGAGCCCTGGCCACGCTATTACCATCAGAGGTGGCCAGCACATCTTCTGGTGGACGACCTGTATCTCCATTGAGTGCTGTGATGGACTTGAGACCATATCTTGCAAAGGTGCACATGAAATGCAACGAGTGTGGAGAAATTCTTCTGTACGGAGAGCAGAGCCTCATTCTTACTAAACTAAAAATTGAGAGTCATAAATGCCCCGAGAAAAGATAAATTTCTTCATTTCATTTTGATCCTGTGTCACACTTGAAAATGTTGTTGCAAGTTTAAAAAATCAAAAACAACATAACAGTTGTTTAAAAAAAAAAAAAAAAAAGAAAAAGTTCTTTTCAGAACTAACTCATTCTACCAAAAACAGCTCCAGGAGCATATTATAAAGGGGGTTTATCTCCGCTTTTTTGCCTTTCGTTTGTGCGCGACCGTGTGCGCGCACCTGCCTATATATTTCGTGAAAACTTTGCAATTGCAACTTATTAAATTTCTTCATAGACCCATCAAAGAACTTATACTACGTCAAAGACACTAAACCTAGGCTTCTTTTTTATTATTATGAAAATTTTCATTAAATGGAGCCGAATGTCTTTTTAAACTTTCGTGCGTGACCGAATGTACACACCTTGGTATTTTTAAAAAAAAATATAAAAGGTTTTATACTTTAACAATTGTATGCTTGAATCGAGCTCAGAAGATATATTAAATCCGGATGTGTTTGGATTTACTCCTTTTCACGTTTTGAAACTTCGCTGAATTAGACCGCTACTTCCAAATGCCGTACGTGACCAGATATGTCACCGCGTACACGTCCTGAGACGCGCATGTGAAGTCATGTGACTTGAAAACAACACTTCCAATTAGTTCTTAGTAGTTTCTATTCTGCAATTTACACGGAGAACTCCACCCACTTCTCTCACTATCTTTTCTACTCTCAAAAGAGAACAACATTCAACATCTTTCGAAAGACTTTCTTTTCACGCGATAATGTGAAATACTGAGATTGTTACAGGATTTTCTATCAGATATGTGTTCCCATTTCTGTTAAAGCACTAACACCGTGGAAAATTCCACCGATAGCAGTGATATTTTTAACGCCGAGCACCGGCGATTTTTATCACTTAGAAGCCTTCCTATTATGAAGGTTTATCTCCTAAGTCTCTGATTCTCAAACTGTGCAACGCGGCTCCCCTGTGTGCCGTAATGAAGTGCTAGGGGCGCCGCCCACACTCTAGTGTGACTAACCATCTATAAATTCCACAGACATCTCTACCCTGTTATCTGCAATTGTGAGCATCAAAAGGAGCTGCGCTACGCCCCTGTGAGAGGCCTCACTCCCACTGCTGCAACGGCTTGGCAGTCCTCCAGATGCACAGGAACAGCCCCTCCGATCCATTGAAGTTCTGTGTCGGTCTCAATACCACTTACAAAATGAAAATAAGCACTGAAGAATATTCAAGTATGTAGTACTCCTCCTGCTACAGCATATATATACATATAGAACACTTCCTCTAAAGAAGCCTGTGAATAACTTTAAAACATCAGGTTAACCTTTTTTTACTCTCTCATCATTATTAAAGATAAGTATTTACAATGCTATATTAAACAATGCCATGGTTCTTGCTTTTTAATTTTAAAAATCTTGCAATCTTTCACAAACCCAATACTCATGGCTTCTTTTTCGTGACAAAAATCTTGCAATATTACATACCTACATAGAATAACAGAAAAAACATAACACTACAAAGGCCGAACACTCTACTAAACGCGGATTTGTAACCTATGGGGCAGATTTATGTTAACTACTTCATACCCAGATATGCACCAGTTAATGTGCACCACAGTATGCTAGTGCTCCGTTACCCATGGTGTGCCACATTTGAAATGTGGCGCACCATGGTACAAAAACACCATACATGCGTAACACATCTGTGCTGAAAAAGTAATACATTACTAGAATTGCATCGCAAGTGTGATGCAGCTCCAGCAAGGCTCACCAATGCACTATATTCACAATACTGCGTCAATACCTACGCCTGCTTCAAGCACATGCACAGTTTTGAAACAGCATGGGTCTGAAAGTCACTGAGTGAAATATCATGCATTACAGTCAGCCACTTTCAAGACGCATTCCTTCAGAGGAACACTTCTTTATGGTGCAGGGCTTTAGAATGTGACATATCTCCTAGATCCATAACGTTGTAAATATGGTACATTATTTCCACTGTCATTGTATTAAATAAACTGACGAAATTGTGGCGCAAAGAGACGCAACGTCAACATAAAGCTGCCACAATGTGTTTTTAAAGTGCCCTTTAAATTACAACCAACACTCTCTTTGAAGAGACCCCTCAGGTTTTTTTAACACCTGTTAAGTCCTTCCATGCTCATGACAGAGCCGCTCCATCACGAGCATTGCCTCAGCTGTCCTCAGGATGGACCAGTTTTGTCATGGGCTTGCCGCTGTGCTTGCACAGCACTAATATTGCGCCTCCATGACACGTTCTATTGACTAAGCAGAGCCATGACAGAACCACTGTATCATGAACAGATCTCAACCGTGGCTCATGAAGGAGTAGCTCTATCATGAGCATAGAAGTACCACTCAGCCCCCCGGCCCCCTAATGCTGTGGCAGAATTGCCACTGCAGCAAAGAACCTAAACTCCTGGAAAGAACAACATGTAACATTTAATATCATTTCCCACCAAAGTTTTCATATATCAGTGTTGCTGAACTCACTCAGTGAAATGTCGCTCATTTCATTAAATCACTTTTAAAGCATGCCTTATAACAATGCACCCAATCCTATGTGGAAGTGCTTATATTAAACATGACATTGCTTTAAGCAGGATAGACAAAGAAATGACACAGTGATGTAAAAGTTTTTTTATTTTTTATACTTACCTAAAAAATAATAAAAAAGTAATGTAAATTTCTTTTAAAAACGTAGTACCTGTGGAAGAAAAGTAAAAATAAGATTATAATGTACATTTCATAAAATAAAAAAAAGTAGGAGTCAATAAGAGAGAGGCAGAGAAAACTCTCGGATGTTATTAGTTGTACTTACCTTATAAATATAATATCTGTGGAAGACAGTAAAAAAATATGTTATAATACATATTTCTAAATTCAATGTAACAAAATAACTCAAACAACATATTAAATGGTTTATTTTTGCTGTCCTCAGAATACATTGATTTTCACTATAAACAGTGATTTCAATATTAATCATCATATAACAGCGGGGGAAAAAACACAATCAAAATGATTGTGTTTAAAAAACCCATCCAAAATCTCCATACATATTATAAATACCTGAAAAAAACATATCTTAAATGTTTTTCTCAAATTCGCAATTTCTTGAGTAAGCACACTACATCTTCCACAGTTACAAACTAATTAAACTGTACGACCTATTTTTAAATATATCTAAAAAAAACACCGTGCAAGTATCTCCTATAAAAATCTATCTTAAGTATACATTTTCTTCTCTCATACCTTTCCGCATGGCCAAATTGTATAAGTTAACTCATTACCTTTTAAATACCTCTCCCAAAAACTTGCGTCCATATATGTTTTAAAATAATTATCTAAAGTACTCATTTTCTTCTCTCATATTTTTCCACATGGCCAAATACTATGAGTTAAGTAGTTTTTTTTCTGAAATTTCTTAATCTTAATCTTATCTATTCTTTTGTGAACATTTACAGTAAAAATGTGTAACATGCTTTATACCACCAAACATTAACTAAATTTCTACCTGATGTTATCACTATACCAAACACAAATTTCATTTATAGATTTGTAGACCCTCAGTCACATGATATTTGTAAACAAGAACGTTTCATATCTTTACAGTATTAATCTTCCTACAGCAAGTGATTCTACTGAAATTTGGGTTCCAAAAATAGCAGATAGGAGTTAGTTAAGGCAAAAGGCAAACGTTTCTTATAAGTCAATTGGGTATCATTGCAAAGCGTCCAGCCACTTCCACACTTCAAATAAGCTGTATAATGTCCTGATGATGTGGAAGGCCCTTCATGAAAAATAATGGCTACAGTTACAAATGTTCGTCTAGAAATAGATACTTGAGTAGCCACAAAATTTTTAATTAAAGTTGACAATTTACTCCCATCAGCTCTGCATCGTTGAAACATTAATATTACATATTGTCCATATCTATGGATAAATAAAGTTGATAACATTTCAGACTTACATTGAGAACAGACCATGTTCTGATGCGCATCTTTAACTAGTTTATTAAAAGACACTTCTTTACAGTCTGGTAATGTTAAATATATAAATCTTTCACTGTGTATATCAGTACTACTTGAAAATGAGCAATTATCACAGTTATGTTCCCATTTATAAGAAAGGCCAAAAAGATTATCAATATCTACACCTTCATCTTCCAAAACTGTAAACATATACATAATAAATTCCTGACAATCTTGCTGAATATTCTGTGAAAATTGATTTACTCCTGCACATATGTCTAAAACATTCCTTAGTTCTGAAACACTTCCTACTTCACTTTCACCACTACAACATTTTTCAAATATAGAATTTAAGGAATAGCAAAATGTTTGCTCCTGATTTTCTACAATCTGTTCCCTAACATTTTTTAGAAAAAAACCAACATTAACTACTACATTTGCATAACAGTTGACACCAGACCTGTTTTCAAACTTAAATCCAAGAATCTCTTCAATACTAACCGTTTTCTTATGCCTACCAACAACAGCTACATCTTTTTTTCGTCGTTTCTCAACTACTTCAGCACATTTCTCCTCATTTTTCCTTTTCTGACCAACCATACGCCTTTCAATTAAAGGATATTGAGGTAAACTTGGAGCATATTCTCTTCTTAACCTATTATACTCCTTCACACAATTTAAATCTGCACTAATCTTTGTCTCATCATAATCAATTAAATAAAGTCCACATAAAGTTCTAACTCGCGATAAAGCAACATATGCCATACCCTCTTTGAATACAGTGCTTCCAATATTTACCAAAGCACAATCTACACTTAAACCTTGAGATTTGTGAATAGTCACTGCATATGCCAAACAAATTGGAAATTGCTTCCGACGGACATATGAGTCTTTCACAAGCAAAAAACAATTTGAACAGCGACTAATTTGCTGAACTTCCTCAATTCCATCAAATTTTATTCTTAAAAATTCAATCTCATCTCTATTTGTATAATTAACAAAACCAACAACATTACCCATTGCTCCATTTACCAATCCTCTTTCTACATGTAAATTTCTCCTTAAAATTATCCGACAATTTAAACATACAGATTTTTCTCTAAACCAGCAGTTTTAGATATACTTTTTTGAAGAGAATCCAATTTTAACTTCAACTTTTCAGACAAAACAATAGTACTACCTTCATGCTCTATTCTAGCTTTAGCTTCCAGTTTCCTAATTTGTTGATTTTCTAACTTCAACATTTTCTCATTAAAAACTGAACATTCTTTCACAGTTGGCATCAAGCATATCACTGATTTATCTGCTACCTCTTTACTATATATTTTCTCAGGTACATTATCTTCATTAGGAAACAGCTTGGAAAGTAATCGTGTTCGTAGAGTGTGTTTCGCATCTTCAGTTAGTTTTCCAATCCTGATATCTTGAAGAATATTTCCATATTTAGTATCCTTTGCCTGTCGCATATTTTGAATCAGTTCAGTATATTTGAAATGTGACCATATATTACCATTTCCAATACTGCCCAGGCACTTTCTAGTCTCCTCATGCATAACTGTTTCAAATACAGGTTGTCCTTTCACTGGAGTTAGTTGGAGTTGATCTCCAAAAACTATGACATGTTTACCTCCAAATAACACATCATACTCTGTCTTAAGTATCTGTTGCATTCTTAAATGCACAAAAGCAAGCATTAAATTAGATACCATGCTTACTTCATCAATAATAAGAAGTTTCATTTTTTTAAGCACTCTAGAAACTTCAAAACAAGCTTCTCCAGATAGCTTGTGATATTGTAATTTATTTTCATGTTCAACTGGCAGCATCAGTAAACGATGTAAAGTAATACCTTTAATATTATGTGCTGCCAATCCAGTTGGAGCAGTAACAACACACGACAGTGTTGACTGAGTTCTTTGCTGTAAATATGTAGTAATTCCTTTAATTAGGAAACTTTTACCAGTTCCAGCTTCTCCACTTACATATAATCGAATAGGTTCAAATGACATACATGAGCAATCTTTTCTCTCATGACGAAAGCCATGCTCAATGTGCTCTGTCACTTCATCATATATCTGTCTTTGCTCAATATTAAATTGCTTCTTTAATTCTTCTAAGTTGATTACTTCCTCTTGACCTTGCTGCATTGCTCTTTCCACCTCATCCATGGCAGTGGCTGCTTCATTTTGGATAATTGGTTGTCCCAGTGGATCTTGACTTAATGAAGCCGAACTTTGACTATCTTGTGAACTATCTCTAGCAATCTCCGCTGCAATTGTCACTTCTTGCTCTATTTCATCATTCAACATTTGCAGATAATTACTAAAAACAGTACATTCAATACTACTTTTAGATGCGTTGAATGAATCTTCATAACTATCAAAGTCCCCAAGTAGTTCCTCTTCTCTACGCCATGGTTTAAAGAGTTGCAAAAGAGCAAAATAGTAAAATTCTCTTTTGTCAGCTGTTTCGCAACTCAGTTTCCGATGATTAATCAAGTGTTCTTTTCTTTGCTTCACCAGACATCCTTCTTGTCCAATTACAGCATATACACCTTTATCAATGTTTTCTGTAACATTCCTTTTAAAAGTGTAGTTTTGAAGTATTTCATACAGACAAATGTTTTCTAGAAGAGTACTTCTATTTGGATAGTATGTATCCAACATATTTGTTTTCAGAATGTCTGTACTGTTTAGTTCTTTCTGAGCTAAATATTCAATTTCTTGCACAGGTTTTAGAACACGGTTTCGTGTTTCTGCAAGACCCAAACTCACCCAGAGAATAGTCCTTGATTTAGCATAAAGACTTGCTGATGATAATCGGTCACAACATTCATATGCTCCAATTTCTTGATGAGACAACATCTTCAAACTGTACGTATACAATTTCTTGCTTAGGCTCTTTTCATGAGAAATGTCTTCCCACATCTCCTTCAGTTCCGTCTTTTCAGATTTTGTGATGTAAGACGTTACATATCGAGCCACAGCAATAGAGTTGTCTGCAACATATTGTATGTCCATGTTAGCATTCCACATGGACAAAATGACTGGGTTATAGTCATTTATATATTTGGATTTTTCACCTCTTCTTATAGTATACATTTTCAGTAACTATGCGACTATGGGCTATCTTAACTTGATGTGATTGACAATGTATATATAAAATGGACATTAACATGATTATACTTACTCATAAGGAAATCAGGTATTCGGTGTTTAATTGTTTGCCACTTTATTTGCTATTTTGCACATAGGCGTATTTTGCACAAAAAACGTTTTTGGAATCACATTTCCGAAGTTTTGAAATTTGCACTAATGCGTATTTTGGACATTTATATCAAGCACTAGCACTTTAGTTTTATCAACATGAATATTGGATAGGCAAACTATTATTATTTATATATTGCCATGTCAAACTGTGTAAACTGAATACATACACGTATATGCAGAATCTATAGGTATTTTACCATGATTTGTATTTTGTCAATTAGCCAAATTATCAGCATATTTTTCTATTGCATTTAAACCAAAATGTAATTTATACTGTTTTCAACTGGATGTGAGTTTAACGCTGTTGAACGATATAAAGACCCCAGTATGTCTACCATGTTTACTTATAGCCCTTACACGTGACTAGGCAAGAACTTTAAAAGAACTTGTCGTGATTGTGATCACTGTCATGTGAACAAGGCTCCTTTGAGCCGAAACGTCATGCGGCTAACTTGCACTAAATAAAAAACTTTAGCACTTAACTGGTCCGTGTCTGCGTGATCCCTTGCTGGGAGGATTCCTGAGCATGGGAGAGAGACGCTGTTTTTGTATATATATATCTATATATATCTATCTATATATATATTCACTGAAGAAACCATAGGTTTGACACCAGTTATAGTTAGCTGGAAATTTTACTGATATAAAACCAATGAAATTCCACGTTATAGTTAGTTGGACTCACTATAACTTGCGCGTGTAATGCACTGCTGATGACGTCACATATTACATCACTCATGACATCACTGATGACACCATCCAGTGAATGTGTGTCTTTCTGAAAAATAAATATGTGTTATATATGTATATATTATTGAATATCTTAGTGAATACATATATTACTGAGTAATGCTTAAATATTTAAATATATGTATTAGTGTTTCACTTTGTGTATAAGTGGCTGCATGGGTTGATGAGTAGGTACATGTGTATGTATATAGGTTATTAGATGTTTTTCTTAGTATCAGTATGAGTGTTTGCATGGTTTGGTGGGGGTATTACTTACTACATAGATGCAAGAATGACTGAGTCGCTGTTTGTATGTGTTTTGAAGACAGCATATGTGCACGACTGTATGGGTGGATTAGTGTGCATATGTCTGTGTTAGTGAGTGAATGACTGTCTTATTATTGTCTTTATCAGTAACTACATATGTTTTAATGTAGTATATGTGAATATTGATGTATATAAGTGACTATATGTGAGAGTGAGGGATTGTAAGAGTTCCTGTTTAAATTAGTATGTGTTTCTATAAGTGATTTTTTAAGAGAGTAAGTATGTGTAAGTTTCCTTAGAAGTAAAGTGGTAGTGTGTGTATAGCTGTTTATGCAAATAAATGGATGTTCAATAGTTTATTTGCATGTGTGAGTATGTGTGTGTATAACTTTTGGATGACTGTCGGTGTGTAACAGGATGTGTACGTGTATCACTACATATGATTAGTGAATATATGTATGACTGACTATATAGAACTGTTGGTGAATTAGTGCATGTGTATATAGAGGGTGGAATTATTGAATTGGTTGTTGTAACTGGTATGGGTATCTCCATTTTTTTGAACATTTTAGTTTCTATTTTTGAATATGCGTTTCAAGGGTTAGATTACAGTGAAAGGAGGTCTGTCACTGTGTCACAAGGATGGTGTCATCAGTGATGTCATGAGTGATGTAATATGTGACGTCATCAGCAGTGCATTACACGCGCAAGTTATAGTGAGTCCAACTAACTATAACGTGGAATTTCATTGGTTTTATATCAGTAAAATTTCCAGCTAACTATAACTGGTGTCAAACCTATGGTTTTTTCAGTGAATTTCATAGGTTTTGTAAATGCTACTTCCTAACTATAACGTGTGTAAAACCTATGGTTTTTTCAGTGAATTTCATTGGTTTTTAAAATGCTAATTCAGAAATATCTCGTGTATACAACCTATACTTTTGTCAATAAAGTTCTGGCAATATTTTTTTCAGAAACAAGCCGTTTTCTTCACTGTTCAAGTTGCATAGAGACTCCTTGTAAAGCGATACAGAATTAGAAAGTCTGTACCTTGCCTTTTTTTCAACGCATTAAAATTTGCCTGTAAATAAAAATAGCCTTTCTAAACTTTCGTGCACGACCCGGTGTGCGCACTCTCGGCAACAGTTCTCAATAAAATGGATAGCGCATTTCCAGGCTTTCGTGCGCGACCGACTGCGCGCACCCCCCTATATATTTCGTGAAAACTTTCCAATCTGAACTTATTGAATTTCTTCATAGACCCATCAAAGAATTTATACTACGTCAAAGAGACTAAACCTAGGCTTCTTTTTTAATATTATGAACATTTTCATTAAATGGAGCCGAATGTCTTTTTAAACTTTCCTGTGTGACCGAATGTACACACCTTGGTATTTTTAAAAAAAATATAAAAGGTTTTATACTTTAACAATTGTATGCTTGAATCGAGCTCAGAAGATATATTAAATCCGGATATGTTTGGATTTACTCCTTTTCACGTTTTGAAACTTCGCTGAATTAGACCGCTACTTCCAAATGGCGTACGTGACCAGATACTATCACCGCATACACGTCCTGAGACGCGCATGTGAAGTCATGTGACTTGAAAACAACACTTCCAATTGGTTCTTAGTAGTTTCTATTCTGCAATTTACACGGAGAACTCCACCCACTTCTCTCACTATCTTTTCTACTCTCAAAAGAGAACGACGTTCAACACCCTTCGGAAGACTTTGCTGAAATGGCTGCCGCCCCGCATTCATCTTCCGAATCTGAAGGAAATGAGCGACTACCTTTAAAAAGAAAAAAGGAATCTTTTATTTGGCAATTTTTCACTTATCCTGAAGAACAAAAGAAAGTGAATGTGCCAAAAGTTACCTGCACGATATGCAATTCGGTTCTCTCAAGAGGAAATCCAAGAATATTCCTTTTCCATACATACCATGGTGCGGCATGTCAAACAAGTGCACCCTGTGGAATTTGCAAAGGCATCGACAAGAGCCCTGGCCACGCTATTACCATCAGAGGTGGCCAGCACATCTTCTGGTGGACGACCTGTATCTCCATTGAGTGCTGTGATGGACTTGAGACCATATCTTGCAAAGGTGCACATGAAATGCAACGAGTGTGGAGAAATTCTTCTGTACGGAGAGCAGAGCCTCATTCTTACTAAACTAAAAATTGAGAGTCATAAATGCCCCGAGAAAAGATAAATTTCTTCATTTCATTTTGATCCTGTGTCACACTTGAAAATGTTGTTGCAAGTTTAAAAAATCAAAAACAACATAACAGTTGTTTAAAAAAAAAAAAAAAAAAGAAAAAGTTCTTTTCAGAACTAACTCATTCTACCAAAAACAGCTCCAGGAGCATATTATAAAGGGGGTTTATCTCCGCTTTTTTGCCTTTCGTTTGTGCGCGACCGTGTGCGCGCACCTGCCTATATATTTCGTGAAAACTTTGCAATTGCAACTTATTAAATTTCTTCATAGACCCATCAAAGAACTTATACTACGTCAAAGACACTAAACCTAGGCTTCTTTTTTATTATTATGAAAATTTTCATTAAATGGAGCCGAATGTCTTTTTAAACTTTCGTGCGTGACCGAATGTACACACCTTGGTATTTTAAAAAAAAAATATAAAAGGTTTTATACTTTAACAATTGTATGCTTGAATCGAGCTCAGAAGATATATTAAATCCGGATGTGTTTGGATTTACTCCTTTTCACGTTTTGAAACTTCGCTGAATTAGACCGCTACTTCCAAATGCCGTACGTGACCAGATATGTCACCGCGTACACGTCCTGAGACGCGCATGTGAAGTCATGTGACTTGAAAACAACACTTCCAATTAGTTCTTAGTAGTTTCTATTCTGCAATTTACACGGAGAACTCCACCCACTTCTCTCACTATCTTTTCTACTCTCAAAAGAGAACAACATTCAACATCTTTCGAAAGACTTTCTTTTCACGCGATAATGTGAAATACTGAGATTGTTACAGGATTTTCTATCAGATATGTGTTCCCATTTCTGTTAAAGCACTAACACCGTGGAAAATTCCACCGATAGCAGTGATATTTTTAACGCCGAGCACCGGCGATTTTTATCACTTAGAAGCCTTCCTATTATGAAGGTTTATCTCCTAAGTCTCTGATTCTCAAACTGTGCAACGCGGCTCCCCTGTGTGCCGTAATGAAGTGCTAGGGGCGCCGCCCACACTCTAGTGTGACTAACCATCTATAAATTCCACAGACATCTCTACCCTGTTATCTGCAATTGTGAGCATCAAAAGGAGCTGCGCTACGCCCCTGTGAGAGGCCTCACTCCCACTGCTGCAACGGCTTGGCAGTCCTCCAGATGCACAGGAACAGCCCCTCCGATCCATTGAAGTTCTGTGTCGGTCTCAATACCACTTACAAAATGAAAATAAGCACTGAAGAATATTCAAGTATGTAGTACTCCTCCTGCTACAGCATACAAAATGCATTCTATTACCTATAAAAAAGTCAAACACCCACGCTACAATCATATAGAACACTTCCTCTAAAGAAGCCTGTGAATAACTTTAAAACATCAGGTTAACCTTTTTTTACTCTCTCATCATTATTAAAGATAAGTATTTACAATGCTATATTAAACAATGCCATGGTTCTTGCTTTTTAATTTTAAAAATCTTGCAATCTTTCACAAACCCAATACTCATGGCTTCTTTTTCGTGACAAAAATCTTGCAATATTACATACCTACATAGAATAACAGAAAAAACATAACACTACAAAGGCCGAACACTCTACTAAACGCGGATTTGTAACCTATGGGGCAGATTTATGTTAACTACTTCATACCCAGATATGCACCAGTTAATGTGCACCAGAGTATGCTAGTGCTCCGTTACCCATGGTGTGCCACATTTGAAATGTGGCGCACCATGGTACAAAAACACCATACATGCGTAACACATCTGTGCTGAAAAAGTAATACATTACTAGAATTGCATCGCAAGTGTGATGCAGCTCCAGCAAGGCTCACCAATGCACTATATTCACAATACTGCGTCAATACCTACGCCTGCTTCAAGCACATGCACAGTTTTGAAACAGCATGGGTCTGAAAGTCACTGAGTGAAATATCATGCATTACAGTCAGCCACTTTCAAGACGCATTCCTTCAGAGGAACACTTCTTTATGGTGCAGGGCTTTAGAATGTGACATATCTCCTAGATCCATAACGTTGTAAATATGGTACATTATTTCCACTGTCATTGTATTAAATAAACTGACGAAATTGTGGCGCAAAGAGACGCAACGTCAACATAAAGCTGCCACAATGTGTTTTTAAAGTGCCCTTTAAATTACAACCAACACTCTCTTTGAAGAGACCCCTCAGGTTTTTTTAACACCTGTTAAGTCCTTCCATGCTCATGAGAGAGCCGCTCCATCACGAGCATTGCCTCAGCTGTCCTCAGGATGGACCAGTTTTGTCATGGGCTTGCCGCTGTGCTTGCACAGCACTAATATTGCGCCTCCATGACACGTTCTATTGACTAAGCAGAGCCATGACAGAACCACTGTATCATGAACAGATCTCAACCGTGGCTCATGAAGGAGTAGCTCTATCATGAGCATAGAAGTACCACTCAGCCCCCCGGCCCCCTAATGCTGTGGCAGAATTGCCACTGCAGCAAAGAACCTAAACTCCTGGAAAGAACAACATGTAACATTTAATATCATTTCCCACCAAAGTTTTCATATATCAGTGTTGCTGAACTCACTCAGTGAAATGTCGCTCATTTCATTAAATCACTTTTAAAGCATGCCTTATAACAATGCACCCAATCCTATGTGGAAGTGCTTATATTAAACATGACATTGCTTTAAGCAGGATAGACAAAGAAATGACACAGTGATGTAAAAGTTTTTTTATTTTTTATACTTACCTAAAAAATAATAAAAAAGTAATGTAAATTTCTTTTAAAAACGTAGTACCTGTGGAAGAAAAGTAAAAATAAGATTATAATGTACATTTCATAAAATAAAAAAAAGTAGGAGTCAATAAGAGAGAGGCAGAGAAAACTCTCGGATGTTATTAGTTGTACTTACCTTATAAATATAATATCTGTGGAAGACAGTAAAAAAATATGTTATAATACATATTTCTAAATTCAATGTAACAAAATAACTCAAACAACATATTAAATGGTTTATTTTTGCTGTCCTCAGAATACATTGATTTTCACTATAAACAGTGATTTCAATATTAATCATCATATAACAGCGGGGGAAAAAACACAATCAAAATGATTGTGTTTAAAAAACCCATCCAAAATCTCCATACATATTATAAATACCTGAAAAAAACATATCTTAAATGTTTTTCTCAAATTCGCAATTTCTTGAGTAAGCACACTACATCTTCCACAGTTACAAACTAATTAAACTGTACGACCTATTTTTAAATATATCTAAAAAAAACACCGTGCAAGTATCTCCTATAAAAATCTATCTTAAGTATACATTTTCTTCTCTCATACCTTTCCGCATGGCCAAATTGTATAAGTTAACTCATTACCTTTTAAATACCTCTCCCAAAAACTTGCGTCCATATATGTTTTAAAATAATTATCTAAAGTACTCATTTTCTTCTCTCATATTTTTCCACATGGCCAAATACTATGAGTTAAGTAGTTTTTTTCTGAAATTTCTTAATCTTAATCTTATCTATTCTTTTGTGAACATTTACAGTAAAAATGTGTAACATGCTTTATACCACCAAACATTAACTAAATTTCTACCTGATGTTATCACTATACCAAACACAAATTTCATTTATAGATTTGTAGACCCTCAGTCACATGATATTTGTAAACAAGAACGTTTCATATCTTTACAGTATTAATCTTCCTACACAAGTGATTCTACTGAAATTTGGGTTCCAAAAATAGCAGATAGGAGTTAGTTAAGGCAAAAGGCAAACGTTTCTTATAAGTCAATTGGGTATCATTGCAAAGCGTCCAGCCACTTCCACACTTCAAATAAGCTGTATAATGTCCTGATGATGTGGAAGGCCCTTCATGAAAAATAATGGCTACAGTTACAAATGTTCGTCTAGAAATAGATACTTGAGTAGCCACAAAATTTTTAATTAAAGTTGACAATTTACTCCCATCAGCTCTGCATCGTTGAAACATTAATATTACATATTGTCCATATCTATGGATAAATAAAGTTGATAACATTTCAGACTTACATTGAGAACAGACCATGTTCTGATGCGCATCTTTAACTAGTTTATTAAAAGACACTTCTTTACAGTCTGGTAATGTTAAATATATAAATCTTTCACTGTGTATATCAGTACTACTTGAAAATGAGCAATTATCACAGTTATGTTCCCATTTATAAGAAAGGCCAAAAAGATTATCAATATCTACACCTTCATCTTCCAAAACTGTAAACATATACATAATAAATTCCTGACAATCTTGCTGAATATTCTGTGAAAATTGATTTACTCCTGCACATATGTCTAAAACATTCCTTAGTTCTGAAACACTTCCTACTTCACTTTCACCACTACAACATTTTTCAAATATAGAATTTAAGGAATAGCAAAATGTTTGCTCCTGATTTTCTACAATCTGTTCCCTAACATTTTTTAGAAAAAAACCAACATTAACTACTACATTTGCATAACAGTTGACACCAGACCTGTTTTCAAACTTAAATCCAAGAATCTCTTCAATACTAACCGTTTTCTTATGCCTACCAACAACAGCTACATCTTTTTTTCGTCGTTTCTCAACTACTTCAGCACATTTCTCCTCATTTTTCCTTTTCTGACCAACCATACGCCTTTCAATTAAAGGATATTGAGGTAAACTTGGAGCATATTCTCTTCTTAACCTATTATACTCCTTCACACAATTTAAATCTGCACTAATCTTTGTCTCATCATAATCAATTAAATAAAGTCCACATAAAGTTCTAACTCGCGATAAAGCAACATATGCCATACCCTCTTTGAATACAGTGCTTCCAATATTTACCAAAGCACAATCTACACTTAAACCTTGAGATTTGTGAATAGTCACTGCATATGCCAAACAAATTGGAAAATGCTTCCGACGGACATATGAGTCTTTCACAAGCAAAAAACAATTTGAACAGCGACTAATTTGCTGAACTTCCTCAATTCCATCAAATTTTATTCTTAAAAATTCAATCTCATCTCTATTTGTATAATTAACAAAACCAACAACATTACCCATTGCTCCATTTACCAATCCTCTTTCTACATGTAAATTTCTCCTTAAAATTATCCGACAATTTAAACATACAGATTTTTCTCTAAACCAGCAGTTTTAGATATACTTTTTTGAAGAGAATCCAATTTTAACTTCAACTTTTCAGACAAAACAATAGTACTACCTTCATGCTCTATTCTATCTTTAGCTTCCAGTTTCCTAATTTGTTGATTTTCTAACTTCAACATTTTCTCATTAAAAACTGAACATTCTTTCACAGTTGGCATCAAGCATATCACTGATTTATCTGCTACCTCTTTACTATATATTTTCTCAGGTACATTATCTTCATTAGGAAACAGCTTGGAAAGTAATCGTGTTCGTAGAGTGTGTTTCGCATCTTCAGTTAGTTTTCCAATCCTGATATCTTGAAGAATATTTCCATATTTAGTATCCTTTGCCTGTCGCATATTTTGAATCAGTTCAGTATATTTGAAATGTGACCATATATTACCATTTCCAATACTGCCCAGGCACTTTCTAGTCTCCTCATGCATAACTGTTTCAAATACAGGTTGTCCTTTCACTGGAGTTAGTTGGAGTTGATCTCCAAAAACTATGACATGTTTACCTCCAAATAACACATCATACTCTGTCTTAAGTATCTGTTGCATTCTTAAATGCACAAAAGCAAGCATTAAATTAGATACCATGCTTACTTCATCAATAATAAGAAGTTTCATTTTTTTAAGCACTCTAGAAACTTCAAAACAAGCTTCTCCAGATAGCTTGTGATATTGTAATTTATTTTCATGTTCAACTGGCAGCATCAGTAAACGATGTAAAGTAATACCTTTAATATTATGTGCTGCCAATCCAGTTGGAGCAGTAACAACACACGACAGTGTTGACTGAGTTCTTTGCTGTAAATATGTAGTAATTCCTTTAATTAGGAAACTTTTACCAGTTCCAGCTTCTCCACTTACATATAATCGAATAGGTTCAAATGACATACATGAGCAATCTTTTCTCTCATGACGAAAGCCATGCTCAATGTGCTCTGTCACTTCATCATATATCTGTCTTTGCTCAATATTAAATTGCTTCTTTAATTCTTCTAAGTTGATTACTTCCTCTTGACCTTGCTGCATTGCTCTTTCCACCTCATCCATGGCAGTGGCTGCTTCATTTTGGATAATTGGTTGTCCTAGTGGATCTTGACTTAATGAAGCCGAACTTTGACTATCTTGTGAACTATCTCTAGCAATCTCCGCTGCAATTGTCACTTCTTGCTCTATTTCATCATTCAACATTTGCAGATAATTACTAAAAACAGTACATTCAATACTACTTTTAGATGCGTTGAATGAATCTTCATAACTATCAAAGTCCCCAAGTAGTTCCTCTTCTCTACGCCATGGTTTAAAGAGTTGCAAAAGAGCAAAATAGTAAAATTCTCTTTTGTCAGCTGTTTCGCAACTCAGTTTCCGATGATTAATCAAGTGTTCTTTTCTTTGCTTCACCAGACATCCTTCTTGTCCAATTACAGCATATACACCTTTATCAATGTTTTCTGTAACATTCCTTTTAAAAGTGTAGTTTTGAAGTATTTCATACAGACAAATGTTTTCTAGAAGAGTACTTCTATTTGGATAGTATGTATCCAACATATTTGTTTTCAGAATGTCTGTACTGTTTAGTTCTTTCTGAGCTAAATATTCAATTTCTTGCACAGGTTTTAGAACACGGTTTCGTGTTTCTGCAAGACCCAAACTCACCCAGAGAATAGTCCTTGATTTAGCATAAAGACTTGCTGATGATAATCGGTCACAACATTCATATGCTCCAATTTCTTGATGAGACAACATCTTCAAACTGTACGTATACAATTTCTTGCTTAGGCTCTTTTCATGAGAAATGTCTTCCCACATCTCCTTCAGTTCCGTCTTTTCAGATTTTGTGATGTAAGACGTTACATATCGAGCCACAGCAATAGAGTTGTCTGCAACATATTGTATGTCCATGTTAGCATTCCACATGGACAAAATGACTGGGTTATAGTCATTTATATATTTGGATTTTTCACCTCTTCTTAAATTGTACGTATTTTTAGGTGACCTTCTTCTGATGTTATGTCGCAAAGATGACATCAAATTGTTAACTCTTCCTTTTGAAAGTACCGGTCGTGCAAATCCAAAACGACATTTGGTGTAGAATTTACTCTTTGATTTGAATTTTCGCCGACAATATTTTCCACAACGATGACTTTGAAAGCGTAACACTTTTCCTCTTAAGTCCTTATCAGTTGTACTATTAGGTATGTCACAAGGGGCATACTGTTCAATAAAAGACAGTACAGTCTCATCCGAGTCTCTTCCAAATCCTTGATCCATAACAGCATATGAATATGAGGAGCACCTCTTGCTTGGTATTCTTTTCTCCAAAAGAAATCCAGTACTTCACCAAGAGGCGGATTTTTCTTGTTTGTAAGAAAAGACATCATAGCTTCAAATCTATGATTAAAATATCTGCAAACATTAACCGGATCTAACGAACACAGTTCTCCAGGTGTCTTGTAGTTTATATTTTCTATGTTTGCATTCGCCTCCTGAAGAAATTCAAGTAAATCTTCCCAAGCATACTCTGCACAGCTTAGAGTTAAAAACCATGTTGGTGCTCCTAAGTTTCTAAGCATGCACTTCAAATCTCCATGACGACGGTACCAATACTCATTAGTACCACGCTGACAAGCCATTAAATTAATTAGGTGTGAATCCAAAACACTATCTTTCTGTTGCACTTTATCCATAAATTCCTTTGCTGAAATATTATGCAGATGAACTCCACTTTTTAAGATATGATTTACTGCATAAGAGAGACCAGATAAGTCACTCTCAAACAGAAGATGAAACAAATATGGAATGCATTGGCAAAACCTCGGATCTTCTGCATATAATCTTGTTGTCCGGTATTCAGATGCAGGAATCTGCATAGGTCGATCATCATATCGTGTACCTTCACCTGTAGGGAATAACTGTGGGAAACAACGACCTTCCAAACTTTCTTCCCACACACTAATAGGATTTCCTTTCGCCTTTTTCATCTGAAATAATTCAATAGCATTCCCTATTGCTTCTTTGGAATGCAGTGGATGAACACTGTAATGTTCATAAATTTCTTCACTTCTGGATAGGTCAACTTTTTCAATTTGTCCAATAGACAAATCACTCTCCTCTTCTTCACTTACATCTTCTTCTTCTACGTATACATCTTTATAGTACTTATTGTTTTGAACTAAATACAACGTTGCCTTTTTGACTTTTCTAACATCCACTAAATCTTGCCAGATTTTCTTACTCTTTGTAGGTACACCATTAACTAGAATAACTAGAGGTTCCTCTTCTACATTTTCAACACCAATTGTTTCCATATTTTTTTTTAAATCAAGTGGCAAATATACAACTCTACCCTTTAATCCTCTTTGTAAATCTGACGGATTTAATTTACCAGTCTTAGGGGTCGATTAGGATGGCGGACGGAAACGTGTACCGTCCGCCGCGGAAGGTGGCAAGATACTCCGGACCTGTCCGCGGAAAATCCGCAACAGCAATTAGGATAAAACATGCAAAAAACGCCGACCGCGGCGTACGGAGCACACCAATCCCCGTCCGCGGCGGTCGGAGTACACCTGAGTCCGCGGCAGGCGGACGGAACAGTAAAAACACCGACCGCCGCGTACGCACATGACCGCGAATACATCCACCACCCCCGCGATACCTGCGCAATGTCCGTGTCCGCTATTAGGATAACTCCGCAAGTACCTCGGTAGTCACCGCCATCCACGTCCGCAGCGGTACAAATGCACCGAGAATCTGTGCACCACAGCGGAACGACAACACAAACAACATCCCTACTGTCAAACCAATGCCATACATTGGCACGGAAGTTAATCACCAAACACACGAAAAAAAACGCCCACCCACCGAAAACATCCAAACCAATCCCAACACACAATGATCCACCGCCAAGCACCACACAATCCACACCTGGCAGCACTCCCACCTAGCACCTGACTGCCAATAACCATTCAGACACGGTCTAGACACACACCATAAAAGAACTCCCACCCACTCCACAACTCCTCTGCATCACAGCATAGCTGCTAGCAGGACACACCACTGAACTGAGACCAAAGAGAAATAGCATTCACACAACCCACACCCAAACACACCCACCACACAAACACGCACCACACAATTCTTACACACCACACACCTGCACCTCCCCATCCACGCAAACCCACACCCCGAGCACCACACACCATGGCACCAAAAAAAAAACCAAAATTCACTGACACCGAGTTGAAGGTTATGGTAGATGAGATTATCCGTGTGGAACCCCACTTATTCGGGGCCCTAGTGCAGCAGACCAGCATAGCCAGGAGAAACAGCATGTGGGACCGGATAGTCACCAGGGTGAATGCCTCCGGGAGCGTCCCGAGGACGAAGCAGGACATCCAGAGGCGGTGGCACGATCTAAAGACCCGAGTCAAAGCCATACGAGCCAAGAACTATCTCCGGGCTAATCACACCGGCGGTGGAACCCCTCCGGAGCCCTTACCCTACACCGAGTGGGAGGACAAGGTGATGACCATCATCCACCCTGAGAGCCTTGATGGACTTCCTGAGGGAGAAGAGGCTGGTAAGTACAAACCAAGCACCACAAGCACTACTACATGGTGTGCCTCACACAACTGTGAAGACACATCTCCCAGACCCCAACCCATGCATGCAGTCCACATACTCACCAACGTCGAAATCACTCCAACAGGCCCCCATGTCCATAGGGATGGCGGTGGTGGTGGTGGTGGTGGGTGGTGGTGGGTGTGAGGGGATGGAACTACAACTCCCAACAGGCCCCCATGTCCATAGGGATGGCGGTGGTGGTGGGTGTGAGGGGATGGAACTACAACTCCCAACAGGCCCCCATGTCCATAGGGATGGCGGTGGTGGTGGTGGTGGGTGGTGGTGGGTGTGAGGGGATGGAACTACAACTCCCAACAGGCCCCCATGTCCATAGGGATGGCGGTGGTGGTGGGTGTGAGGGGATGGAACTACAACTCCCAACAGGCCCCCATGTCCATAGGGATGGCGGTGGTGGTGGGTGTGAGGGGATGTAACTACAACTCCCAACAGGCCCCCATGTCCATAGGGATGGCGGTGGTGGTGGTGGTGGTGGGTGGTGGTGGGTGTGAGGGGATGGAACTACAACTCCCAACAGGCCCCCATGTCCATAGGGATGGCGGTGGTGGTGGTGGTGGGTGGTGGTGGGTGTGAGGGGATGTAACTACAACTCCCAACAGGCCCCCATGTCCATAGGGATGGCGGTGGTGGTGGTGGGTGGGGTGAGTACCAGTGCAGACAGAATCGGCAAAAAAAGTGAAAACAACCTGTCAAGTCCACATTACTCATCCTCACATTTTTGTTTTGCAGGTCATCCTAATCTGACAGCTGGAAGCAACACCCGCCCTCCAGACTCGCCAATCACAGACGTCTCAGGGGACGATTGGCCAGCCACCTCCGGGGCAGAGGATGATCCCGGCACAAGCAGCCAGCCAGGGCCATCTGGCTCCCAGGTCACCCCTGCACCAACAACTACGGCCTCTGCCATTGTGACAACACCGGCCACTGTGACCTGCACAGCCACCACCAACACCACCTCCACCACCACCACTACTACCACCACTCCTGCCCCTGCCACCCTGCCCAACCCAACGGCCAACGCCGTGCCAGCGCCATCCCAGCCACGCAGGGAGAGTGTGAGGCAAGGCAGAGATGCAAGGCCAGATCCGGCAGGCAGGAGCATACGCCAAAGAAGACGGGAGGATACCAACACACCCAATCCAGTGCAACAGTCATTGGAGGCACTGGGCAGGGTGGAGGTGAGCTACCAACGTGGTCAGGCACAGGCAGACCGGGCCCACCAGGACTTTGTAGATAACACTGCAATGTTGGGGGCCATTGAGAGGCGGCTTGGCCAACTAGTGGACATCTTCACCAGGACAATCAGGCCACAAACAACGCCACCGCCACCGCCACCGCCAAGGCCACCGCCACCGCCACCGCCACCGCCACCTGCGGCGGATGTGGTACCCGATGCCCCAGCGCAACCAGCTGACTCCGTACCGGCACAAAGACGGAGGGGCCGTCCGAGGCTGGAAGTGGGCGACAGCAGTGTGGAAGCAGCTGCCACACGCTCCAAGAGGAACAGAAAATGACTGTACCAGTACCTGCGCATGCCATTCACCCTGCCAACTATCCGGTCCCACCTGCCACAGGCCTGCTGTACTAGGCAGACACCACCCTATGTGGTGTCCGCACGGACATTTCATCTGCCATAACCTTCTACTCTCACTCCCCCACCCCTTCACTCATTTGTAAATATGCACCTACACCCATGCACAATTTGTAAATAAAAGCCACTTACTCACTCAATCATGTGTTGCCTCCATGTTTATTCACATGAATGCATCAGAAACAGATGTTACTAGGTACAGGTATCCAACTGGTACAGAATCATGGCGCTGCGGGAGTGACCTAGGGAAAATAGAAACCGCAAAGACACGTCAGGAAACATGATCACACTCATCAGAACACACTGCAGTGCAACATTTAACAACCCACACGCATCACAACAGTAATGGATGAGACGACACACATCATGGAGACGTGCATTGGCCACAATTTAGCACACACACACACATGCATGCATCACATAGCAGAACACAGAGATGAAGCACACCACTATGCCACAACACCAGCACACATTCACAGGGCATACCCAAGCAGCACAAGAGGAGCACACTCACAATCAAGGGAAGTAGCGATCAATGATCTGGCGCCTCTGGTCCACACCTTCCTCCTCACCACTATCCTCATCAGTTGACATGGCTGGGTCGGGAGGGCGAGGAACTTGCAGTTCATCAGGGTCCAAGAGCAGTTCAATGTTATAGCGCACAGCCAGGTTGTGAAGCATGCAGCACGCTATCACGATCTTGCATACTTTGCCTGGTGAGTAAGGCAGGGCCCCTCCAGTCTTATCCAGGCACCGAAACCTAGACTTGAGCAGGCCAAATGTCCGTTCTACCACTCGACGTGTCCTACCATGGGCATCATTGTATCTCATTTCTCCAGCTGTAGTGGGATTGCGTAAGGGACTGAGCAGCCATGGCCTGTTTGGGTAAGCCGAGTCGCCTGTGTTGGTGGAAGAGAGAGAGAGAGAAACATCACAACCTGCATTGTGGGGCACACCATGCCACACAGATATCACTCCTGTCACCACAGCATACTCACCAACAAGCCACGCTTGTGCCGGACGCAGATTAGCCATCAGTTGGGGGACCATGCTGCTCCGCATGATGTGGGCGTCATGTGCAGAGCCAGGGAATCTTGCACACACATGTGAGATGATGTTGTCGGCCTGGCACACCACCTGCACGTTCAGGGAATGGAAGTGTTTCCGATTCCTATACACCTGCTCACGTGCCCGTGGTGCAATGAGAGCGATATGCGTGCCATCAATGGAACCCACAACGTGTGGTATACGACCCAGGGCATAGAAGTCAGCTTTGACCGCTGCCAACTCCGCCGCCTGAGGGAAATGTATATAGTCATGCTTGTACAGCATCATGGCTGTCAGTACAACCCGGAGTACCGTGCTGAACATGGCCTGTGACATTCCCCCGGCATCTCCAACTGTGTACTGGAATGTGCCTGTTGCAAAGAAATGGAGTGCCGCCATCACCTTTTGCGTGGGTGTCATGGAATCTGGATAGGTTCTTCGCGGCTGCAGGTGAGGAGACAATAGGGTCACAAGTTCCAACAATCGACGGCGATCCAGCCTGAATTTCCGGATCACCTCCTCGTCCACCATATCCTCCAGCACAGTGTATGGGCGATGGACATTTGGAGCCCTCCTGTGTGGGAGTAGATGGAATGGAAGTCAAATCACATACAACGCATGTGTGTGCACCTCAATCACATGTCAACGCCCTCTACCAACATGTAGTATCCAGTGTATGCTTGTCATATGTGTGACTCCTCTGATTGTCAGGACAACATGGATCGACGTAGCAACAATGTGCATCCACTAGCAACATGATGTTTAGCAACATGTGCAATGCACACTGTCTCACCTCAACATCACTGCCAACCAGACATGTGACATGACCCACATGTGTAGGCCCAACATCACATGCACACATGCAAGTACATGCACACATACTAAATTAAACACCCCCCCACCCCCCCATATCATGATGCACCAATGGCAACACCAGGAATGGTGGGCATACGGACATCACATGCATGGGGACACAATAGGCAACACACATGTACAGTACACAACAGAACCCCCACCATAGTCATCATCTGACACATACCACTCACTGACAACTGATTCACAGGTGCCCATACATACGGGATCTACTGTGTACATGTGAGGTACGACAAAATTGTGTAGGGTACTACCCGATGTGGACATGCACACGTGATGGACACTTGTGGCTCACCGATGCCCATGGTATGGACACACATGGGATGGAGCATGACATGTGTAGCCACGCAATCACGCACACAACCGTGAGCAGGCAGCTGCAGACAATGGTACAAGGTGCATCATCGGCTAAGATGCAAACATTGACCACGCCATGGCGGTGCACTGCATCCGCTGTTTACGTCTGGGCATATGCGGGCCGCCTTCGACATTCACATTGTCTGCATGTGCACAGACCGTCACGCCCACACACCGGCAAGTGCATGTGCAAGGTTCCGGGACGGATGGTCGATTTGCAACAATGTTGTATCACTGGCGCCTCCATGGCGGTGCACGTACACAGCGGGGGAGGTGCAGGCCTATACACCCTGTAGATGTACTCAATGGACATGCCAGTTCATGACCCCCCTTACAGTCACCTTGCATCATCCACCGTACACCGGCCGGAGCGGCCGGCCCATGAACAACCGCCGTGCCAGGCCCTGCCCAGGACCGCCGTGCCGGCCATGGCAACAACCGCCATTGCACGGCCCTTCCACTACCGCCGTGCCAGGCCCTGCCCAGGACCGCCGTGCCGGCCATGGCAACAACCGCCATTGCACGGCCCCTCCACTACCGCCGTGCCAGGCCCTGCCCAGGACCGCCGTGCCGGCCATGGCAACAACCGCCATTGCACGGCCCTTCCACTACCGCCGTGCCAGGCCCTGCCCAGGACCGCCGTGCCGGCCATGGCAACAACCGCCATTGCACGGACCGCCAGGGAACGCCGGTAGTGGAAGGGCCGTGCAATGGCGGTTGTTGCCATGGCCGGCACGGCGGTCCTGGGCAGGGCCTGGCACGGCGGTTGTTCATGGGCCGGCCGCTCCGGCCGGTGTACGGTGGATGATGCAAGGTGACTGTAAGGGGGGTCATGAACTGGCATGTCCATTGAGTACATCTACAGGGTGTATAGGCCTGCACCTCCCCCGCTGTGTACGTGCACCGCCATGGAGGCGCCAGTGATAGTACATTGTTGCAACTGAAGCATCCGTGCCTGAGGCTTGCACGTGCGGTTGCCGATGTGTGCCCGTGACGGTCCCTGCACATGCAGCCAATGGGAAGAGGGACGCTGGCCGCATACGGCCAATCGCAAGTAGCGGAAGCTGTGCACCGCAACAACAGGGCCAGTCATTGGCCCATTTCACGATCACGCTTCCAGGGCTGACCAATTGCTGGCGACGTATGCCACTGACACGTGCTGAGGGCCCTATATATGTGTGTTGGCCAAAATGAAACTTCCTACCCTGGGGACCATTGCTGCCTGTGACCATCACCTCGACCTGCTGCTGCTGCTGAGCTGACCACCGACTGCTGCCTGTGACCATCACCTCGACCTGCTGCTGCTGCTGAGCTGACCACCGACTGCTGCCTGTGACCATCACCTCGACCTGCTGCTGCTGCTGAGCTGACCACCGACTGCTGCCTGTGACCATCACCTCGACCTGCTGCTGCTGCTGAGCTGACCACCGACTGCTGCCTGTGACCATCACCTCGACCTGCTGCTGCTGCTGAGCTGACCACCGACTGCTGCCTGTGACCATCACCTCGACCTGCTGCTGCTGCTGAGCTGACCACCGACTGCTGCCTGTGACCATCACCTCGACCTGCTGCTGCTGCTGAGCTGACCACCGACTGCTGCTCTAGTGCCATACTCCGTGATCTTGCCATGTCGAGAGGCAAAGAGATCCGGTCTCGACCCTTCACCGCCGCGGAGCTTGATGTCCTCGTGGACGGTGTACTCCGCAACTATGGACGCCTCTACGGCGCACCGGGACGGGTGGTAAGTGCAGTGTGGGACATGTTGGTGTGCATGAGGGGGCCAAATGATCAGGCCTATTTCTATCTTAGCTGTGTAGTGTGGGCTAGACATATGTTCCTGATTGTGCATGGCTGCTGACAGTAACGTCTTGCCCCTATGTGTGTGACAGGCCACCTGTCCACTGACTTACACCCTTTTGTCTCCCATCATGGTAGGTCAAGCTGCACCTTCGCAAGGACCTGTGGAGGAGCATAGCACGGGAAGTACGGGCATTGGGGGTGTGCAACAGACGACATACACACTGCCACAAACGCTGGGACGACATTTCCAGGCTGAGCAAGAATGTAGCGGAAGTAACACTGGGCCTGATTCCAAGGACGCCCCGTCTGTCCCGACGCTCCATGACCCCTCTCATGCACCGTATCATTGCAGTGACGCATCCTGAACTGGCCGAACGTCTGAGTGCCGATCAACAGCAAACTAGCGGTGAGCATACTGTCTGTGTAGGAAACTTGTGAGTGCTATGCATGTATTGGTGCACAGACACACTATTGAGTTCCGTGTTGCGTATGTATGCCTGTGATGCCATTTTGGTCCCATTGGGTGGTACTCATTTGACATCCAGGTCCGCCATGTTGACACGCCACTTGCTTAGTAGTTGAGTGTAAAAGCACATCCCCTAGTGGTCCATGGCCCCATGGCAGAAAATGTGAGGATGACTGGTAGGGGTGGGCCATGTGCAGGATGAGGGCTCCTAAACCTTTGTCTGCTATGTGATTTGGCTAGCCTGTTCCTTCTGTACGTGAGTGTGCCCATGACTCACACATCTTTTCTGTGCATTTCAGCTTTGACAGAGGACACTCAGCCACAGACGGTGGAGAGTAGCCGAGGAAATGAGTCCGGCTCAGACTTCGCAAACACGCAGACTGACACGGAGGAGGCCAGCGCCGGAGAGGGGGACAGGACCGTCCCTGAGGACTCGCATGTGGAGACACCATCGTCCTCCTCGTCGGACACTCTTGGTGAGCCTGCACTGTTGTCACAGACTGGGAGTGGGCACTCATCACCTTCTGTCGTAAGACAGCACACAGGGCCCACACTTCCGCCAACTGCACCATGTACTGTTCGTGGCCGGAGGAGTAGGGGGAGCAGAGTGGCGTTCGGTGCAGGCACCGCTGCCCCTGCCACGGTGAGCCAAAATGCACTGTGTGCTGAGGCCGTTGATCTGCTGCGACAGCTGTGTGTGGGGCAGACCAATATGACAAATGCTTTCCAGGACCATGATAGGAAGTTGGGGCAGGTGGTGGCATTCATGGAAGGGATGCATGGCGATCTTGCAGGTCTACACAGGACAGTGCAGTCATTGGCAAGCAGTGTGTCGTCTGCAATAGTACAGTCGAACGAACAGGGTGCTACTTCTGTTTCACCATCTACACCGCTGGATGTCTCAGGGGGTAGTGATTATTCTGAGCAGGACTCAAATACAGGTTATTGCACTAGAAGCAGCGTCAGACAGCACGTCAGGGCACGCAGGGCACAGACCCCATCCCCTAGATCAGCTAAATCTGTTCACGTAGACGACGTCAGATGCACTGGAGTACACACACAGGATCCACAAGTGTTGTTGGGGGACATGCCTTCCGGAGCTACACAGGCATTCAACACGAAAGGTACTCCCAAGGCAAGGGATACTCACATGTCCATGGACTGTTCCTTGGACAAGGCCAGTCAGAAGACAAAGGCACCTACTAGGAGCAGGGAGACTCCCAAGGGCAGGCCTACAGCAGAGGTAAGGGACACTCCCAAGGACAGTGAGGAGACTAAGGCACCCACTGAGAGCAGGGAGACTCCCAAGAGCAGGCCCACAGCAGAGGTAAGGGACACTCCCAAGGACAGTGAGAAGACTAAGGCACCTACTAAGAGCAGGGAGACTCCCAAGAGCAGGCCCACAGCAGAGGTAAGGGACACTCCCAAGGACAGTGAGAAGACTAAAGCACCTACTAAGAGCAGGGAGACTCCCAAGAGCAGGCCCACAGCAGAGGTAAGGGACACTCCCAAGGACAGTGAGAAGACTAAGGCACCTACTAAGAGCAGGGAGACTCCCAAGAGCAGGCCCACAGCAGAGGTAAGGGACACTCCCAAGGACAGTGAGAAGACTAAGGCACCTACTAAGAGCAGGGAGACTCCCAAGAGCAGGCCCACAGCAGAGGTAAGGGACACTCCCAAGGACAGTGAGAAGACTAAGGCACCTACTAAGAGCAGGGAGACTCCCAAGAGCAGGCCCACAGCAGTGGATAGGACCACTCCCAAGGGCAGGGACACACACAGAGAGCAGGTGTCTGCTGGAGACAGGTGCACCACAGACGACAAGTCTGCTGGCAGGAACAGGGCGGCGAGCAGGGCACAGGCTACATCCAGAGACAACACTCCACCTAAGGATAAGGCACATCCTACGGACAAGGCATCTAGCATGGACAATGGCGCTATCAAGGACAGGCATACTTCACCCCTGGCTGCACTGAGGCTGATGTTTTCTACTAAACGCCAAACTGATGTCTCCGCGGCGGAGTCCCCCCATACCTCCACTCCCATCCAGGCCAGTCAGAAGCAGAGGAGGGGGTCCCCTGTTGTTGCATCCCCCATTACACATCATTCCGAGTCCAGGCGGCAGGCACAGAGCAAACGACAAGCAGGCTCCAGCACGTCCCCCGAAACCAGATCCCCGGCAGCAGTTGCTCCACCTATGCTGGGTGGTGATTCTTTGGAGTCCCCACCACTTGGCAGTCCTGTCCTGTCCAGGGTGCACTCACACCTCCCTAAGAAACGCAGACACACACCATTGACACCTGCCAACCCCGATTTGGCTCTAGGTGAGCTATCCCCAGCTCCCAGGCCCACCCTGCCTCCTGGCCCATACAGCCCTGTGGCTCATCATTTCAGTTGTCCCAGTGGCGCTGGTGCAGTTGACTCTCATGTATCAGATGGTGGCACAGTGTCAGTTGTGCCCTCTCCTGTTGCAGATCCTGGCAGGGTATGTGGGTCTATGGCTCACGTGTCAGTTAGGAGATCTGTGGCTGTGTTGCACACTCCTGTTTCTGGTGCTGGCAGTCTGTCTGGGTCAGTGGCTCACGTGTCAGTGACTACATCTGTGGCTGTGTCTCACACTCCTGTTGCTGGTGCTGCCAGTGTGTCTGGGTCCGTGGCCCATGTGTGTGTCACTCGGGCTGTGGCTGTGTCTCACACTCCTGTTGCTGGTGCTGCCAGTGTGTCTGGGTCCGTGGCCCATGTGTGTGTCACTCGGGCTGTGGCTGTGTCTCACACTCCTGTTGCTGGTGCTGCCTGTGTGTCTGGGTCCGTGGCCCATGTGTGTGTCACTCGGGCTGTGGCTGTGTCTCACACTCCTGTTGCTGGTGCTGCCAGTGTGTCCGAGGCAGGTAGTTCACGCAGTCCCCCTGATTCTGTGATGTGAGGTGCTGTACACTTCACTCAAATGTTAGTTCACATGGTGTGTCCGTTGAGAACTGCGTGGCACTCTTGTGGTCCCTGTGACGGTTTGGTAGGGACACGTAGTTGTGCTGCCTCTGATGTACCTGCTCTGTACTGCACAATGCCCTGTTGATGCTCTGATACTGCATTCTGCCCTCTCGTTTACTGCCTATGATGTACCTGCTCTGTACTCCACAATGCCCTGTTGATGCTCTGATACTGCATTCTGCCCTATCGTTTACTGCCTATGATGTACCTGCTCTGTACTGCACAATGCCCTGTTGATGCTCTGATACTGCATTCTGCCCTCTCGTTTACTGCCTATGATGTACCTGCTCTGTACTGCACAATGCCCTGTTGATGCTCTGATACTGCATACTGCCCCTCTCACGTGCTGCCTCTGATGGGCCTGTTCTGTGCAATGGACTGTTGATGCACTTTGCCTCTCTCACGTGCTGCCTCTGATGGGCCTGTTCTGTGCAATGGACTGTTGATGCACTTTGCCCCTCTCACGTGCTGCCTCTGATGGGCCTGTTCTGTGCAATGGACTGTTGATGCACTTTGCCCCTCTCACGTGCTGCCTCTGATGGGCCTGTTCTGTGCAATGGACTGTTGATGCACTTTGCCCCTCTCACATGCTGCCTCTGATGGACCTGCTCTGTGCAATGGACTGTTGATGCACTTAGCCCCTCTCACGTGCTGCCTCTGATGGACCTGTTCTGTACTGCACAATGCCCTGTTGATGCTCTGATACTGCATGCTGCCCTCTCGTTACCTGCTCTGATGTACCTGTTCTGTACTGCACAATGCCCTGTTGATGCTCTGATACTGCATTCTGCCCTATCGTTTACTGCCTATGATGTACCTGCTCTGTACTGCACAATGCCCTGTTGATGCTCTGATACTGCATTCTGCCCTCTCGTTTACTGCCTATGATGTACCTGCTCTGTACTGCACAATGCCCTGTTGATGCTCTGATACTGCATACTGCCCCTCTCACGTGCTGCCTCTGATGTACCTGCTCTGTACTGCACAATGCCCTGTTGATGCTCTGATACTGCATGCTGCCCTCTCGTTACCTGCTCTGATGTACCTGTTCTGTACTGCACAATGCCCTGTTGATGCTCTGATACTGCATTCTGCCCTCTCGTTGACTGCCAATGATGTAGCTGCTGTGGTGCCCACTTTGCCCATGCTTACGCATACACTGTGATTTAACCCCTATTTTGTACAATAAAGGTAGTCTATCAGGTCTCGTGGTCTGTCGTTGTCATTCCTGCTTGCGTACTACTAATGTGTATTTGTATTTGCTTCTCATCATGGTTTCGGTAACATGACACTCCCCCTCCCTACGTCACGTCCCTTACTGGTATTCCACTGCAGACAGCCAATGGTTTGTGCCTTACCTGCGTCGTCGTCCATGGTGGGCCATGACTAGGACGTGGTGGATCGCGAAGAGCATCGGGAAAGCGTGTAGCGCTGGGTCCATGGTGTTGGTCAGCTTGCGGTGGGTATCTCTGCTATGTCACCTGTCTTCGCAGTGGGGATTCCGCCGTGTTCAGACAGGTTGTTTTTCCGCTGCGGTTTTATGTGTATTTTCCGCCATCTTGATTTGGGGGACGGTCTTCGACGTCAGTACGTACGGCGGGGCCTCCGGATGTGTTCCGTCCGCCACGGTCTCGTGTGTAGTTCGGCGGCGGAGCGTGCTTTTCCGTCGCGGACGGAAATTTGACACGTTTTCCTATCCTGATATGGCGGACGGAGTATCCGCGGCAGGCGGACACGGAAAAGGCTTTTTCCGCCTACTCCAGGGCCGCGGTGGCTCTTCCGTCCGCCATCCTAATGAGCCCCTTAGTCTCCATACGAACAATAGCCTGAAAAGGATGTACACATTGGATCAGAATAGTCTCATAAGTATTTGAATCCATCAATTCTGATGGAATATTTATCAACTCTAGATTATTATGAACAGCTCTAGCAGGCATTTTATTTTCATTTAATTTATTATAACAATATTTACAAATACGTTGCTCAAAACCCAAATCAAAATAGTTTTCCACCAACAAATAAGTTGCAAAATCTTTCCATTGACCATTACTTTCATCTTCACTCTTTAAATATAAATCAACTAACCTAGTTTGACTTTTGTAATGAATGCGTCGACAACAGACACAAGACACAAGAAAAATTTGGTTTCTCACCTGCAATTACCTTAAACTTTATTATTTCCTGTTCAAAATTTTCAATATTAACATGTCCAACATTTTCTAACACATTTCCTTCTATAATTATATCAGTTTCTGCATTACCTTCCTCTGGACCAAAATAACTTACCTCAATTTCTGCACAAATCTTCTTAACATCTAATTCACATCCATACAAAAGAGCACTATTTAACTGTTTAAGTTTAAGTGCTGGACTTTTTGCATAATACAACTTTCTCACCAATTTTCTCATTTTAGTATGATGCACTGCTAACATCCTGAAGTGATGAAACACACTGTGGCATATTTTTTTAGAAAGACAAGCCAGAGAATGACCTTGCAGACCTATTTTTTCTCGCACTCTGCAATGATCTAATTCTTGCAACATAACAATTTTTTTTCTAAGACTTTCTTTAGTGTACTTACGTAAGAAATTGCGAAAGAAATCAATTGAATCCTGTCGTACACTACAAATGCTACTACAACTCCAACTGTAAACAGGAACATTAGCACGTCCCCCTGAAGCTTCTCCAGCCATCACCTCTTCTGCATTTCTAACCACAATTTTCTCTTTCTCAATTACACATCCCTCCTTCACCTCGTATCCTCGACCACTGGTGTCAACTGCATACAACAAATCGTTACTTTGAAAGTAACTCTCTTCATTAAAAAATGGTTCAGACGTTGAAGTATGCATCCACTTCCCAGAAAACACTTTACAAAAATTACTCCTATTTATGTGTCTCTTCCATTTACTTTTAGCTTTTAAAACTCGTATTGCCTTATTTAGCGTATTTATTCTATTAAGTACTAAAATAAATAATTTTCTTTTTGTCTCAAACGCGCGCTCAACAATATCCTCTATATATTGTTTCTTCTTAAGAAAAGCAGATCTTCTTTTAGAAACTTTCTCCTTTTGTAATAAATTCGAAACTACTCTGTTGTAAAACATACGCTTCCTGATTTGGCTAAATTGATTCATCCGAGTTTTACTGTACAGATTTTCCTGTCTCCTGATTCCAGAAACATTTTTATCTTTGGTTCCATGTCTCCTTCTCGATACTGGTATACTTTTTTCCTTGTGCACTTCAATACTAACATTTTTCCTTCCACATATTGCTCTCAAAAACTTTTTGGTTTGCTTACCAGGAGCACTCTTCTTTTTATCCGTCCTATGTTCTTTTGATACTTCTTCAATTCCTTTCTTCTTCAAATTGTAAGTCCGTTTATAGAGCTTTCTTTTTTCAGTTCTGGTCGGCATCTTAATTTAAGATTTTGATGAAATTCTCAATCTGTAAAACACAAACATAACAAATATTATAGTTGACTACTAGCATATAACGTACAAATTTAAACCACAGATTCATTTTCTAAGTAGAATAAAGAAAATAACAGAAAGTCTCTGAACAGAGTAGGAAATCCTGTAGTGAATGTTGGTTCTTAATTTTATCACACTCCATATCTGTTTTAACATTATAGACAGTTTTTAATTCTAATTTTTAAAGCATACAAACAGTACACTTTTTTCAAGAACTATGGGTCATCGTAGATGTTTTAATCTTTTTTACTACAATCTCTTTTACACTTCATGAGAACATGTCTTATCACTCTTCTAAAGCACATCAACGACGAATAGGACAGGAAAACTGTCTTCAAGAATGCTTTATTATCAAAAAAAAATTTATTTATTTAAATCTTCATAATTTTGTAGAACTTCCACCATTATATCATCAGGGACTTCTTCAAGTCCAAAGTCCTCATCTCCTTCTACCATCTCTAAGTAAGTAGAGTCTAAAGACATGTCCATAAAATAATTTTTTTCATCTATTTCCTCTTCAAAGACTGCGTCTAAAATTTCCTCCATCACTTCGTTAATGATTTCAAAATGAATTTGTTTCTCTTCTGAGGAATTCTCCATAACTAGACTCAGTTTATTCTTCTGTATCCTTTTAAAAAAATATAGAGACTAAATTATATCTTTTTTCATAAATGTATAACTTAAAAGTACCTTTACTAATTTTTAAACTACATATATTTTTATAATTTCTAACTTATTAACTCTATATATTTTAAGATACCACGTTCCTCTTGTTTTGAAAAGAAATTGGCAATATAACCCTAAACATTAACACTCATCTTTTTTTTCCATTAAATAATTACTGTTGTTAAAAGACATTTTACTGTAAAATTTCTTTTTAGATTTTCTAGATATCACAAATATTGATAATCTGTAGAATTAATTTTTAGAGACCCATTTTTTCAGTTCACCAGTACAAAGAGCTATGTAAACTATATGCACTCTGAAGAGAAGGCTCACACTATACAAACCATAGCATTCACTTAACAGATTACTACTTCCCACAGAGACAGTTCCTTTTATGTTTCAACAGCATACTCACCATGTAAAAGTCATAGCATATACAAAATGTCATACTAAGCATGAAGAACAACCTCATAATAAACCTCTGCATGAATATGTAAAACAATGCCTATACATAGTATAATCACAGACATGCAGGAAAGATACCCATCACACCTAGAACCATATCATAATACCTCTTTGTAAATAAAGGAGAAAAACTGCCAAACATAATGCAACAAGATTTCAAAAATCATGAGCACTTCACAAGATTTAAGTAATGGAAACATGAAAGAATTATACTCCAATGATCCGTAAATCTGAACTCCATCAGTGGAGAAGTGTGGCTCACTGGTTAGAGGAGGCAGACCTGGAAGCAGAGGTCAGCCCGGGACCAGGGTTCAATTCCCGGCTCGGCGGGGTCTTGAGTCCTAAAATGTCCATGGACACGACAATTCTCGCTCCGGTGCCTACTCGATTCACGGGTTCACACTCTGCGACTCTGGGCAATAGCTTGCTTAATCTCCACAACGGCCCCTCGCGGCGGGATGCCTGGCTTTCACCTTGCGGATACCCTGCCGGGGTTATCTCACAGGGGAATACCAAGACGGGTTCCCTAAGCAAGCGCTTAGAAACCGCTCGGTGATTTGCGCTATATAAATTCCTGTACATTTACATTTACATCAAAAAGAACACATGCACCAAGCCCATTAAAAGATAATTTCAACTGTCAGTGGAGAATATCTCAAAATACATATCTAGTATAAGCAGATACAACCCATGTGAATAATTCAAGATAAAATCATATTCCAAAATGAAATTTTACAAACATTTAAAAAAATCTTCTTCATTATTTTCATGTGCACCCAAAAAAATTGCCTATGCAAAAATACCAACTCACCTGAAAAAAAGAATATAATTCCTCAAATTCTGTAATTCAGAAGGCAGGTTGTTGCTTTTCAGCACCAAACACTGTAAAAAAGAAAATAATAAAATTTAATTAACTTATTACAGACTTATTTCTTACACAACATAGAGCCATTATAGCAAAGAACAAGCATAACAGATAAATTCCCCAAGATTCTCTATCATTACAATAAGATACAAAATGTCTCATTTATGAAACCATTGCGCCACAGATATATCACTTTTTCCCATGTTAAAACTCATGCACCAGCGACACAAGGCCTTCATAACTAAAAGCCCATGTGACGGAGAACAAGTGCATAGACAGAAAATACAGGGCCAACCATGGGCATATGCAAGCAGTACACCTGCACAGGACCACCAAACCCCAGGAGCCACCATATTAATATATATCCTTAATATAATAATCCTCTAAGGATGCATACATATTTGCGTAGCGGACCATGGCAGGAATTTGGCGTGCTCTGCCTCTGTTTCACTTCCAAACACCTTGATCCACCCCCCCTCTTCAGTGGGCTGCACGCTCCGCCCCGCCCAAACCCCCTGTTACAGAGCCCCCTACCTACGCTCCCTGCCCAGGGCTGCCATGACCCTATACCCGCCCCTGGAAAATGTATAAGACACAGCAACAGTAAAAATCAAAGAATAGGCAACATGCAGAAAAACTGCACAGTAGATAAAGAAATGATATGTTTAAGATAACCCCATTGAAAAACATGTAGTAATTTTTTTTATCTGCCATGCATCTAGCCCTCCACGACCGCTTTGGAAACTCCTGCTCTAAACCTTTACATTTCATTTTTAAAACAAACGCACGTTTTTTTTCAAAGCTGCATATTAAACGCCTAAACATGTATTTAGTCGTCCACATGCAGGCACTTTCAATTACACGACTTATTTAAGTGGAATCCCTGTAATGTTGCATATCTTTCCAAAAATACACCAGTGCCTATTATTATAACGATTTTTTTTCATTCTTCATCAGTGATATTATTTTTTACATATAATGAAAATCACTATGACTTTTTAAACGACAAAGCTTATGCAGTAAAAATCACTCTGCATTTGCTTCCCTTTAAGAATGTAGTTTATCTACCCCACGCATGTGAACCTTGATATTTCCATCTGGCAGCAAATTCCGGCCTTGAATCACAAGACATGAACAACAGCCTTATTGTCACAAAAAGAAGTTAGTGTAGCATCTGTTCGCGAACATATCTTTCACTTAGCTAATATTCACAGACAACACCATTCCTTATAAAAGAGTGGCCTTCCTTTACAATGTACTGAGGTGACTCCCTTAATTTTAAACGCATCCTCCACTTCAAGACAGGCTATTTTTTTTATAACTACTAAGCAATGGTTTAGTGACCGGACTGCAAAAAATTATATCAAGTCATTCTGCTACTCTTCACTCCATGCTCTGCGACCTATTTCTGTGGACTTCCTGTTGAACTGCCAGTGCTGCGACGTTTGTATTCCCATCTCGTTTATTTCAAAATGGATGTCCCTCCTGTCTTCGCAAACAAGCCGGAACACTTAGAACTATTTCGCCAGAAGATGCTTGACTACTACGGCATCTTAGCACTCTCGACTCTGAATACTTCATATCGATTATCATTTCGATATTCCTATTTCACCTGTGTGCAGCCTGTATTTCATTGCCTGAGCTTTGATTTCATGTGGGCCCTGGACTTATGTCTCTGCAACTTGGTACCTCCTGAAGTGAATTACAATCATCTCATGAATCCGTTAATTGATCATGAACAGTTTTGTTGCAACGGAGGGATTATGGCCTTTTCAGCGATACAAGGAGTTCTGGGTCATTGGGATATATTCGTAGCGGCGCAAGATTTCCTGACAGACAGCTACATTCAAAACCCACCGAGCTGTCCTCTGATGGTACTAGAGGCTCCGGTAATAAAAGATCATGAATGCTGCTTTCCTCTTTTCAATTGGATGGCTGACATGTTTTCGGATCATAACAGTGACTTCTTGTTAGAAGCAGTTGCTGCCTACTTTGCCTATACAATCCTGGGTTGACTGTTATGTAAGCCATTGACGTCCACATTTCGTTTTGCCTCCCTATCTTTTTCACGTTTTCTTGGATATTTTCTTAACATGAACAGACCTATTGGCTTTACTAACAGTGGACATTATGATTTCCTACTGGTTAAATTTTGATCTTTTATGTGGACTAAATTTTTTTTCTTCACCTACTCGATTTTGAACTTTATTTTTTATTAAAGTCTAATCTCAACAATTCTATCGTATATCTTATCTTATGTTATTTGAAACGTACTCGAACAAAAACTCGCTAATATATGCTATATGTGCCCTAATTAATGTGTAAATATAGAATGAGTTTTTTATAACTGTAAACGCAATTTCGCATTTGAACTGCTTAATTCCGCCTCAGACACCTCTGATCATTTAATTTTCCATAAACTAAAATATTTTGATTACATACATGCACCTCTCGCCATTTTGTCGGTTTTGGCGCGTTTTTTTTCCCTTACACAATAGCATAACAGAAACGTGATAGTGCTTCGCATGCAGAGAGCTGATTGATAAAGACATAATGTCTAACCACTAGCATTTTCATGTATCGTTCCTAAACTGAAAGGCCAGAGACCTTCTTCCATTTATTAAAATATAATATACTTCCTCATAAGAGTGTATAATTAATTTTGCAAAACCATATTCATTTTTCATCAACTATACCGTTTGTATTCTATGTACTACTGACTATACCGATTACTTTGTTTTTTGCAATGTCTCTACTCGTATTAGATTAGAAACTTGCCTTGAAAACAGTGCATTTCTGAACAAACATTTCAAATATACACGTTCTCTCTTTTAATCCATAATCTCAACTAAAATGATTGTATACTGAAACAGTATTCATGTGTTCCACGTAACTTCAGCTATACTAACTTAATATTTTCTTTTGTCGACCTGATTTACTCATACTAGAACCCACAGGCCTATAACAGCCCGTGAACCCTTTATTAGTAGGTCGCGCACCATGCAGACAGTTGTACCTCTGTAAAAAAATAATGTATTACTCTTCTCAAGCACCGTCGCAGTTCCGCTTCACTCAGTGTTAATCACTGCTCCCACGCTTCTACAGACCAGACGCTATGTCGTATTTCACTCCTTATCACGCTTTAATCTCCACAATAACAAACACTTCTCCGCCAGCCACCAGAGAACAGAGTGCAGATGCAGAGGCACTAAGTAGTGAAATACAACATACCCTCTGCTCTATGGAAGCAACCGAGCGGTAATTCTGAAAGAAAACATTCACTAGCGCTTCAAAAAAGCATTTCAATTATATAAATAGTTTTTTGAAAACGTTCCAACTACTTTGATGCGACTATCTGTGTGTGCCTCCACAGCAAAGTTCCTCAGCCCGGACTGAAGGCAGACACAGACAGACACACACACAATAAGATAACACAGGGCAACGGAGACGGAAAACAGAAGGCAGATGAAGATGCAGTCAAACAGCAGGAGTGAGAGAGATATTTTTATACTCCGTTTGGTACCTCAATTTACGAACACATTTACTGCACAAATCTGTGTACAACCTCATGGTCAGAACTTTTCATTTTATTTTACTCGACCACCTCCCCCTCTCACCCCACCAGTACAAGCCGCGGCCACAAACTACAATGTAATTTTGTCATCTGTCAGAAAGTTTAAGAATTCATTAAGCATTACCACTTTTTCAAGACGGTATCACATGTAATGTACCAACTTTTCATTTTATTTTACTCGACCACCTGCCCTTCTCACCCTACGCCCACCAATGCAGGCCGCGGCCACAAACCGCACTATAATTTTGTCGTCTGACAGAAACTTTAAGAATTCATTAAACATTACCACTTTTTCAAGACGGTATCACATGTAATATACCAACTTTTCATTTTATTTCACTCAACCACCTGCCCCTCTCACCCTACACCCACCAATGCAGGCCGCGTCCAGAAACCGCACTCTAATTTTGTCGTGTGACAGAAAGTTTACGAATTCATTAACCATTAGCATTTTACTTTTCATTTTATTTTACTCGACCACCTCCCCCTCTCACCCCACCAGTGCAAGCCGCGGCCACAAACTACAATGTAATTTTGTCGTCTGTCAGAAAGTTTAAGAATTCATTAAGCATTACCACTTTTTCAAGATGGTATCACATGTAATGTACCAACTTTTCATTTTATTTTACTCGACCACCTGCCCTTCTCACCCTACGCCCACCATCTCAGGCCGCGGCCACAAACCACACTATAATTTTGTCGTCTGACACAAACTTTAAGAATTCATTAAACATTACCAATTTTTCAACACGGTATCACATGTAATATACCAACTTTTCATTTTATTTCACTCAACCACCTGCCCCTCTCACCCTACACCCACCAATGCAGGCCGCGTCCAGAAACCGCACTCTAATTTTGTCGTGTGACAGAAAGTTTACGAATTCATTAACCATTAACATTTTTTCACGACGGTATCACATGTAATTTACCATTTCTCTCTCTATCTGCATTATCTGTCTCTCTGCTAATATCATTTTTTCACTTCATAAACAACTTCTCTCATTATATATAAAGGCTTCAAAATCACACAAATAATTACTCTTTATATTTTATACTTCATATTTCACATTTAAATTAAAAATAGTTTTAGAAATACAACACATTATGACAGCCAAAAATGAGTTTAGTTTCAAACTATGAGGAAAATCAATCATTGTTTGTGAGTAAACCATATTTTATGGTACATGACAAAACAAACAGTTACAGACTTACCTTTACCAATGCTTTGTACGATGTACAACAGTGACAGTCACAAAATAGATATTCGTTTGACGGAAGTCTCAATTATGCTGCTATCACTGCAACCAAAATTCAATGGCACAGATATCCAGTCAATACAGACTCATATATGTCTCTTCAGCCAATCATATTTCCTCCCGCAAAATTTTGTATTCAAATTTACATTTCAGTTGGTTGTCCCTCACAATATTTTCAATGTCACATAAAAGTCACCCATCACCCACTGCCATCTCTGACTGTTTCCATGGTAACACCTCATTCTGCACCTAGCTGAAGGCACAGGTCAAAAGTTCATATCTCAACGTTCTACAGCAAACTAACAACACTGTTTTACCTCCAGAAACACCTGCCTATCCACAGCTCTGTTACATGTAATTTTTTCACACCCAATACTACTTTTTCTTTTACATAACATTAACATGCAACGTAGTCTTCAATCTTCACGTTTTAGAATCAACCAATCATTTTTCGTTTTTCAACCACACCAAGCTTCATCCATTTTTTTATCCTGACTTTCAGCTTCTAACTGCCATTCCACTTCCAGAACCCATCGGAGTACGAGTGTATCTGCCTTGAAAATGAAGGTTTGGCTTTTAGGACACAGCTATATTCACTGGAGTGGAAAATATGCAGCAAGCAGACGAATTTCCAACCTTGATTTACCAAATGTGCAGATAACGTGGATTGGGCAAAGAGGATTAAGATGTCACCAATTAATACCATTGGTGAAAACTTTTATGCATCTCCCAGAACCAGACCTTATAATTGTGCACTGTGGTGGGAACGATCTAGGCACATTGACTGGGGTAGGTCTGGAAATGCTTCTAAAAGACACCTTTCGACAATTGATGACACTTTTTCCTCGAACTGCCTTGGTATATTCCAATATATGCCAAAGACAGAAATGGAATTGGTCCAATCAACATTGTGCACAAATTGAGAAAGCAAGGAGACATGTTAATAAATCTGTTTCTGCTTTCCTCAGAGATTATAGCATGGGTTCTATTTACCACAACAACTTGCGTTACCACATGCAAGACATCTATAGGACAGATGGTGTTCATTTCACGGATGAGGGAAACAGAATCTTCCTCTGCAACATCAGACTCTGCATCGGTACTTACTTATAAATGCAGAAAAAACTCAATTAACACAAGGGCTCTTTTCAGAGCCACCTTATATCAAAGCACTCAAACTTCTGATTTATCTCCATTTTCACACTCTTGTAAATAGGTGTGCGCGCCCGAGTGCGCGCACCCCGCAACTTTAAAAAAAAAATATATATATATATTTTCGCGTTTAAGGGCCTTACTGCACACCCTGAGAGAACCTACGCAGCAAAACAATCTCTACCTTCTCCCCTTTCCATGTTCCAACGCTTTGAAATGACAATATATTTACTCGCAGTGACAAAATGGCGGTCAACACTTCCTGATTTCCTTCGAATCGAACGTTAACAGACGTCACGCAGCAAAAAAAAAATTCCGCTTGCGCGCAGCCGCTTGAGTGCGCGCACCCGTGCGCGCTTATAGATATATAATTGACTTTAACTTTAATTTTCTCAGCAACTACTGAACAGATTTACACCATTCCAAAAAAAGCGTAATCTGCGAGCCGGACTCTACAGTTTTGCCAAATTTCTTATAAATCCATTCAGCCGTTCGACCTGTAGCCGTGTCTAAACGTCCTATGGAAAATAACATGGAGAAAACACGTTTTGGGACCCCCCTTTTATCTCAGCCCCCACTTCACCAATCCCCCCCCAAACTTTCAGGGAAGGAGCGCAGCGGACCGAGCCATCTTCTTTGAGAAATTCGCAAAGATTCATCCACCAGGGCCAAAGTTAATCCAAATAGAATGTTGAGGATCTCCTATGGAAACTAGGTCCTAACTATAACTACCTACTGGCGACCGCCAGTAGGTAATATATATATATATATATATATATATATATATATATATATATATATATATATATATACATATATATATATATATATATATACATTACCTACTGGCGGTCGCCAGTAGGTATATATAGTTAGGATTTTTTCCCTATTGGATTTTTGAAAATTCTATGTCTAATAACTTTGGCGTTTGTGGACGGAATTGGCTGAAATTTTCAGGAAAATGGAACATTTTGTTTCTGAGCAGCCCCTGAAAATTTGGGGGGGGTTCGTCAAGGGGGGGCCGAGAAAAAAGGGGGGTCCCAAAACGTGTTTTTCCAATGTTAATTTCCATAGGGCGGTTGGCCTCACTTTTAGCCCGAACGGCTGAATGGATTTGCACGAAACTTGGCAAAATTGTAGGGACTGTTAGCCCGATGTGCCTTTGCTAGGTCTCAATATATGTGCTCCAGTGGATTTTGAGAAATTAACGTTAAAAAAAAGATATATATCTGTAAGCGCGCTCTGGGCAGCGCTCCGGTTCGCGTACTTGACGCGTAACGGAACATTCTAAACAGTCCGGAGCGGCCGCCATCTTGTCTCTCGGTAGGATCGAGAGACAAGAGGAGGCCAAAACAAAGGGGGAAATGACCATAAGGGGGCATAGTAGATCCTCCCTGACCCCCTAGGTTTGATGTGGAGGCTTTAAAAGGGCCCTGCAGGGCAAAAAAAAGAATTTTTTTTTTTTTTTTTTGCGTGGGGAGCGCCCGGTTCGCGAACCGGGAAGCGTTCTGGGGAGCGTACTATAAGGAAAAAAGAATGATAGACTTTTCAAATACTGTATGTTAATTGATTGTTGGTTTTGTTGATTATTTTTTAATTTCTTTATTTTTTAAGCAATTATTTATTATTGTGATTGTGTTTCAAAATTTAATAAACTTTCTAACATTTCACTGTCTGAAATGTCATTATTTTCATTGAACATAGTTTGTAATCTCTGAGGGTGTAAAATGTCCTCATTTTGAAGGAGGTCATCTACTGCTTGCACACATTGCAGTAGTTCTTGGTCCCAAGTTTCATCCATAAATTCTATATAATTTGGATCAATTATTTCTTGGCTGCTCTCTTGCAGGACAATTTGAAATGAAACTTTGTGTTCGCCTTCCATTTTGCCTGAAATTTGGATTAAAAAAATATATATTAGTAGAGATAGGGCACTGTTGGGATTAATTTTAGATAGGCAGTTTTTATCAGTGAATTTATCTTTGGGCAGTGTATAGTATCAGAGTGGAAGTAGGAATATAAAAAGTGTATGTGATTTAACGTAAGTAATTTCATAATTATACAAGAGAAACCTAACTCCATCCATAACTATAACAGAGAAGTCTATCTAAATCTATAACTACTACAGAGGGATAGTATATAACTATCAGAAAAAGTTTACCATATTAACTTATAGTGCACAATATACTTCAGTTTTAAAAATAACAACTTACCTTTACAAAGAAGTTGAAGTGATTAGTGAAAATCCAATTGAAATGTACAACAAGAAGTAGTAGTCAAAATGGCTGTGTTTCCTTCTCTTCCTTTATATATATTCAGGTATATAACCAATCAAATGTCAGGTAATAAAAGTAGAAAATGAAAGTAACATTTTCATTGGTTGTCAATTCCAACACTTCAGATGTGTTTTGAGAAGTAATTTACCTCACGGTATTTAGAGAGGTCTACAGGCTAAATGGCTAAATGGAATTTCAATCAAATTTGTGAAAATGATAGGGATTGGTATGTAGTATGAGCTAATCTATATTTGGTGAGAGTGTCTCCAGTCGTTTTTCTGTAAATTACTTTCCCACCTTTTTTGATGGTGCGCTTCCCAGAGAGCGACCCGGTACGCGAACTGGCGAGCGCCCCGGTACGCGAACCTGAAGCGTTACGGGAGTCCACCATTTTGTGTTTCGGTCGACTTAAGATACAAGATGGAGGGCAAATAATGTTCAGAATGGGTAGAAGGGGGCATGGTAGACTTATCTTGACCCCCTAGGTTTTCTGAGGGTGGCTGAGGAGGCTTATATGTGTGGAAAAAAACATTTTTTTTAAAAATTTCGCGAGGTTAGCTTCCGGTTCGCGTACCGGATAGCGCCCCGGGGAGCGTACTTTGTTGAAAATTAGTGAAAAAAGTTAGAGAAAAATAATAATTGTGAGTGATCAGATGTAGGGTAGCTCTGAGAAGAGCTTTTGGGTTTATGGTACATTTAGGTACTTATAAGTAGGTACCAATGCACAGTCTTAAATTCAGAATGAAAATTCTGTTTCCCTCATCTGAGAAGTGAACTCCATCTCCTCTGTAGATATCTTGCATGTAGTAACACAAGTTATTGTTGTACATGGAGCCCATTCCATGGTCTCTCATGTAAGCTGAAACAGATTTGTTTACATGCTTCCTCGACTTCTCAATTTGTGGACAAAATTGGTTTGACCACCTCCATTTCTGTCTTTGGCATATATTTGAATATACCAAGGCAGTTTGAGGAAAAAGTGACATCAATTGCTCAAAGGTGTCCTTTAAAAGCATTTCCAGACCTACCCCAGTCAAAGTGCCCAAATCATTACCTCCACAGTGCACAATTAACAGGTCAGGTTTTGGCAAATGCATAAAGGTTTTAACCAATGGTATCAATTGGTGACATTTTAATCCTCTGTGGCCAAACCACTTAATTTCCACATCTTGTAAATTGAGGTTAGGTAAATTTCTGTTCTCAGCATACCTCTGAGCCCAATAGATGTAACTATGTCCAACAATCCAGACAGAAAACATGGTGAGAGAAGGTTCTGCTGCAGTCAGATGAAGTGTGGCAATGAAATGGCAGTTGAAAAAATAAGAGTTTAAAATGAAAAAAACTGTGGAGTTTCTGTGTTAATGAAGCAGTAACAGTGATTGGTGGATTTTGATTGCTGAAAACAGAAAGTTAGGGTGCATGGATGAGTTCTTTGAAAGATGTATTTTGAGTGGTCAAGAAAAAATCATTAAATGAAAGATTGCACTGGATATGCAGGTGCACTGAGAGTTCAGAGTTCAATTGAAACATTGTTGTGTGAACTTGCAAACACCAGAGGTCTTCCAAGAGGTGGTTGCTATGCAAAAAAGGCAGAGAGGGCAGAGGGGGGAAGGGTTTTGATTTGAAAAAAGTGAGGGAAGAGTTTTGATTGGGTGACATGAGAGATATGTGTGAAGAATTACAGCATTTCTGTGCTTTTGATAGCTGCAGACTCTGGAGTGCATACCTTTTGCTCTGCTGAAGACAAATTGGTGTGTTTCTGAGACTGTTTTGAAACTCATAAAGTATTTGCTAAGGTGAGAAAAGATGTATTTAATTTAGATAGAGAATAGTGTGCTTTAAGGAGAAAATTATGAAGAAAGTTGTGTTTTTCAAATGTTGCTTTATCTCAAGTGTTTTACAAATAGATTTTGTTTCTTTGAGAAATTGTAATTGGAGAAAATGTGAAGTATTAGTACTGACAGGGTGTTTTTTTGCATAGGAGCTGTGGAGTGTTTTCAAATTATGACTTGAAAATCGTTTTTGAGGAAAAGGAATGGTTTTAAAATTTATGACAAGGACATAATGGTGTATGCTTCTTTATAAGGCATTTGAGTGTCGCTGATGTTATTTTTCCCATTTTAATGTAAGACCTTTCCCTGTGGAGCAAATTGCTTGTAAATATGCTCCCACCTGTGCATGGCAAATTTAGATTTTGAATGTTTGCGTTACATAGCCATGTTAAAAGTGACCCAAACATGCTGCAAAGGCAATCAAAAAACGCTTTCATGTGTCTTAAGGACATTTTAAGTCATTTCCCCATGTGCAGTGTTTTCAAATTATGACTTGAAAATCGTTTTTGGGGAAAAGGAATGGTTTTAAAATTTATGACAAGGACATAATGGTGTATGCTTCTTTATAAGGCATTTCAGTGTCTCTGATGTTATTTTTCCCATATTAAATTAAAAGACCTTTCCCCGTGGAGCAAATTCCTTGTAAATATGCTCTCACCTGTGCATGGTAAATTTAGATTTTGATTGTCTGAGTTACATAGCCATGTTAAAAGTGACCCAAAAAAGTTGCAAAGGCTTTAAAAAAACACTTTCAATTGTCTTAAGGACATTTTAAGTCATTTCCCCGTGGGCAGTGTTTTCAAATTATGACTTGAAAATCGTTTTTGAGGTAAAGGAATGTTTTTAAAATTTATGTGTGCCATATGCCCCCAAATTTCTTTTTCAGGGGTGCAGCAGGGTGTTCTTGAGACACCCCTGCACCCTTGGAAAAATTCCTAATTTGCGATGAGCTAATTGCTAATCGCAAATTGCACCTTCATTCCTATGGGCCTCCTGGCCCATGGAAATGAATGGGTAATTTGCAATTAGCAATTTGCTCATCGCAAATTAGGAATGGTAAAGAATCGCTATTTATTCCTTAAAATTCGCTATTTAGGAAATGCAAAATAGTTTGATGATACATATGGCGGTTCATCTCTAACACGATAAGAAGCTTAGGGATAGATTTATGATGACTGGCGCAATGAGGTGGACATCACTTACTTCATTGGTAGGCCTTTACATGTATTATCTCCTCTGTATTCTTCAACAAGCGTAACTTTGATCTGCAACCCTGAGTAGGCCTCACCTTAAACAAACCTCTGGATAGGCCACACCTTATCGTCATCCTGAATTAATCATTTAAAATGATAGGGACAGATTTATGATAGGTGTATGCCTCTTTTGCGCCACTGTGCGTCACTTTTGTGATGCAGTGGCGGTGCAAAAGATTTGCTATGAGGCGACAAAATTACAAATTGATGCATTTAGGCAGATGTGTCATGCTGTAAAAAAAACGTGCCACATGAAACCGATGCAGCAGTGATGCAAAAGATGCACCATGTTGCAAGACAGGCCTCACTTGGGGCCATATGTATCAAGCTAATTAGCATTCGCAAAGGCAGAAATTCTGCGAATTTCGGCCTTTGCGAATGCTAATTAGACAAATGGTATGTATCAAACAAGTTTGATGCAAAATAAGGAATAGCAAAATTTGCTATTCCTTATTTTGCGATTGCACTTAAGGATTTGCAAATTTTGCGGTTACTTAAATGCAATGTATCAAACAAAAAATATGCAAAAAATGCCATTAAGGATTTGCAAATTACCACCAACTTCTAGTTGGTGGTAATTTGCAAATTCTTTTCAAAAAGCTTTTTTTCCAAAAAACAAAAGGTGCCATATGACGCCCATACATGCCCTTAGGGCATGTATGTGCGCCATATGCCCCCAAATTTCTTTTTCAGGGGTGCAGCAGGGTGTTCTTGAGACACCCCTGCACCCTTGGAAAAATTCCTAATTTGCGATGAGCTAATTGCTAATCGCAAACTGCACCTTCATTCCTATGGGCCTCCTGGCCCATGGAAATGAATGGGTAATTTGCAATTAGCAATTTGCTCATCGCAAATTAGGAATGGTAAAGAATCGCTATTTATTCCTTAAAATTCGCTATTTAGGAAATGCAAAATAGTTTGATGATACATATGGCGGTTCATCTCTAACAAGATAAGAAGCTTAGGGATAGATTTATGATGACTGGCGCAATGAAGTGGACATCACTTACTTCATTGGTAGGCCTTTACATGTATTATCTCCTCTGTATTCTTCAACAAGCGTAACTTTGATCTGCAACCCTGAGTAGGCCTCACCTTAAACAAACCTCTGGATAGGCCACACCTTATCGTCATCCTGAATTAATCATTTAAAATGCTAGGGACAGATTTATGATAGGTGTATGCCTCTTTTGCGCCACTGTGCGTCACTTTTGTGATGCAGCGGCGGTGCAAAAGATTTGCTATGAGGCGACAAAATTACAAATTGATGCATTTAGGCAGATGTGTCATGCTGTAAAAAAACCGTGCCACATGAAACCGATGTAGCAGTGATGCAAAAGATGCACCATGTTGCAAGACAGGCCTCACTTGGGGCCATATGTATCAAGCTAATTAGCATTCGCAAAGGCCGAAATTCTGCGAATTTTGGCCTTTGCGAATGCTAATTAGACAAATGGTATGTATCAAACAAGTTTGATGCAAAATAAGGAATAGCAAAATTTGCTATTCCTTATTTTGCGATTGCACTTAAGGATTTGCAAATTTTGCGATTCCTTAAATGCAATGTATCAAACAAAAAATATGCAAAAAATGCCATTAAGGATTTGCAAATTACCACCAACTTCTAGTTGGTGGTAATTTGCAAATTCTTTTCAAAAAGCTTTTTTTCCAAAAAACAAAAGGTGCCATATGACGCCCATACATGCCCTTAGGGCATGTATGTGCGCCATATGCCCCCAAATTTCTTTTTCAGGGGTGCAGCAGGGTGTTCTTGAGACACCCCTGCACCCTTGGAAAAATTCCTAATTTGCGATGAGCTAATTGCTAATCGCAAATTGCACCTTCATTCCTATGGGCCTCCTGGCCCATGGAAATGAATGGGTAATTTGCAATTAGCAATTTGCTCATCGCAAATTAGGAATGGTAAAGAATCGCTATTTACCGCTATATGTATCAACAAACCATTTTGCATTTCCTAAATAGCGAATTTTAAGGAATCGCTATTTAGGAAATGCAAAACGGTATGTATGTACAAAATCGCTTTCCAATAGCGATTCCTTAGCATTCCTTAATTTGAGATTAGCAAATTGTCAATCGCAAATTACCCCTTCATTTCCATGGGCCAGGAGGCCCATAGGAATGAAAGTGCAATTTGCAATTAGCACTTTGCTGATCGCAAATTAGGGATGTTTCCAAGGGTGCAGGGGTGTCTCAAGAACACCCTGCTGCACCCCTGAAAAAGACATTTGGGGGCATATGGCGCACATACATGCCCTAAGGGCATGTATGGGCGTCATATGGCACCTTTGGTTTTTATCAAAAAAGATTTTTGATAAGAATTCGCAAATTACCACCAACTAGAAGTTGGTGGTAATTTGCTACTCCTTAATGGCATTTTTTGCATTTTATTTGTTTGATACATTGCATTTAAGGAATCGCAAAATTTGCAATTCCTTAAGTGCAATCGCAAAATAAGGATTAGCAAATTTTGCTAATCCTTATTTTGCATCAAACTTGTTTGATACATTCCATTTGTCTATTTAGCATTCGCAAAGGCCGAAATTCGCAGAATTTCGGCCTTTGCGAATGCTAAATAGCTTGATACATATAGCGGTTATTCCTTAAAATTCGCTATTTAGGAAATGCAAAATAGTTTGATGATACATATGGCGGTTCATCTCTAACAAGATAAGAAGCTTAGGGATAGATTTATGATGACTGGCGCAATGAAGTGGACATCACTTACTTCATTGGTAGGCCTTTACATGTATTATCTCCTCTGTATTCTTCAACAAGCGTAACTTTGATCTGCAACCCTGAGTAGGCCTCACCTTAAACAAACCTCTGGATAGGCCACACCTTATCGTCATCCTGAATTAATCATTTAAAATGCTAGGGACAGATTTATGATAGGTGTATGCCTCTTTTGCGCCACTGTGCGTCACTTTTGTGATGCAGCGGCGGTGCAAAAGATTTGCTATGAGGCGACAAAATTACAAATTGATGCATTTAGGCAGATGTGTCATGCTGTAAAAAAACCGTGCCACATGAAACCGATGTAGCAGTGATGCAAAAGATGCACCATGTTGCAAGACAGGCCTCACTTGGGGCCATATGTATCAAGCTAATTAGCATTCGCAAAGGCCGAAATTCTGCGAATTTTGGCCTTTGCGAATGCTAATTAGACAAATGGTATGTATCAAACAAGTTTGATGCAAAATAAGGAATAGCAAAATTTGCTATTCCTTATTTTGCGATTGCACTTAAGGATTTGCAAATTTTGCGATTCCTTAAATGCAATGTATCAAACAAAAAATATGCAAAAAATGCCATTAAGGATTTGCAAATTACCACCAACTTCTAGTTGGTGGTAATTTTCAAATTCTTTTCAAAAAGCTTTTTTTCCAAAAAACAAAAGGTGCCATATGACGCCATACATGCCCTTAGGGCATGTATGTGCGCCATATGCCCCCAAATTTCTTTTTCAGGAGTGCAGCAGGGTGTTCTTGAGACACCCCTGCACCCTTGGAAAAATTCCTAATTTGCGATGAGCTAATTGCTAATCGCAAATTGCACCTTCATTCCTATGGGCCTCCTGGCCCATGGAAATGAATGGGTAATTTGCAATTAGCAATTTGCTCATCGCAAATTAGGAATGGTAAAGAATCGCTATTTATTCCTTAAAATTCGCTATTTAGGAAATGCAAAATAGTTTGATGATACATATGGCGGTTCATCTCTAACAAGATAAGAAGCTTAGGGATAGATTTATGATGACTGGCGCATCACCAGGGATGTGCCAGTCATCCTGCGCCGCTGTTCCGCCACCCATGGTGTGCTGCATTTACAATGCGGCGCACCATGGGGCAAAAACAGCACAGATGCGTAACGCATCTGTGCCGTAAAGGTGGCGCATTGCTGGAGTTGTATCGCAAGTGCGATGCAGCTCCAGCAAGGCTCAGGGGTGCCCCATCTCCACAATGCTGCGTCAAGACCTATGCCTGCTTCAAGCAGGCGCAGAGTTTTGACGCAGCTTTGTCCTATCTGATTGTAAATGCGGCACACCATGGGTGGCAGAGCAGCGGTGCACGTTAACTGGTGCATCCCTGGGGATGTGCCAGTTAACATAAATCTGCCCCTTTACATTTAAGTATGTGCAGGGGACACAGAGTCGGTGAGGCTTATCCAAGGTTAAGAAGAGATGAGTCCTGTTCACTGAAAAATTGGACATAGGCTTCACCTCCTCAGCATCGCTGGACATGGCTAAATAATAGCTGAAAAATGTTACTCTTGTTAAACAATTTTACTATTATAATCTCTGAGATTTGTCTCTTACTCTGCAACATCTCATTGTTGTTATCTTTCTTTAAAGATAAAGACAACATCAACATGAGCGACAATCAGCAATCAGTTGATTTCGACCTCATCATTGAACTCGTAATTGAAACATCAGTGGATGTTGATCCCTTGGATGATTTAAATCCTGAGGATGAAGAAGAACGTGATGAGGATGCAGATTTGTCAGAATTGTATGACATAGGATGGGAAGCTGACGTGCTTGAGCCTATGGAACTATAAACATTTATTTTAAAAATGTATAATAAATGAAAAGTAAAAATGTAAACCGTTTCATTTAAAAATAAAGACACCTTCAAAAACAGGTTATGTGTAGTGTCTTCAATAAAATATTAAAATATGCTCATAAAATTAGATCAGATTCACATATAAAACAGCACAGGTAAAATGAATATAAATTCCATTTTTTTTCTGCTATTTCTGTATTCTAAATTTGCCAAGCACTAAAAAATCTTCTATGTAAAAATGTCAAGTAGTGTGTTAAGTTTTTGATGACTGTTATTGATTTACTGTTGGGTAATAGTGGTTAATAACATTTTTTATTATATTTTACCACAGATTCAACTGCAGATCATTTCAAGATTTCAGCATGCCAACCAAAGAAAGACTAAGAAAGGCTGCAAAACGTCAAAGACAGCAGGTCAATGAAAAAAAGCAGCAGTCCTCTAACAAAAAGATTTGTCAAGTCACCAAGAAAGCACCGGGTAAGAGTACAAAAACATTCATAAGAAATATCTGTAGTAAAAAAACATATTACTACAGAAAATGTTTCAGTCCAGAAAAAGAGAAGCAATTCAAACGGAAAGGAAAGGCCAATGAAAAATGTTACTGCTAGAGCAAGAGATAACTCTGTGCATGATAGTAGAAGGAAACAACAGTTTAGGGACATTCGTAAACGAATGTTCCGCAACAGGATAATTGGCAATTTGTTAAAAAATATTAAGAAAGGTCAACAGAAAGTGGTTTTTTATAAGAGAAAAAAAATAGTTGAGAAAGTTATTGATCAGGCATTTGAAATTAAACGTAAGTTATTTATTTTGATAATCAATAGAATTAGGAAGCTAAACAAGGCAATTTATGATTTCAAAAGAAATAGTAGATGGAAGAGAATAGTTAATCGTAGTAATTTTTGTGAAGTTTTTTCTGGAGAATGGATGCATAGTTCAAGCTGTGAGGCATTTTTTAATGAGGAGAGTTATTTCCAGGATAATGATTTGGTGCATGCAGTTGACACCAGTGGTCGAGCTTATGAAGTGAAAGATGGTTGTCCAGTTGAAAAAGAAAAACTTGTGACAACAGAGATAGAAGAGGTGTTAGGTAATGAGGTTTTAGGAAGACGTCCTAAGGGTCCTGTGTACACCTGGAAGTGTAGTAGTATTTGCAGTGTGCGACAGGATTCCATCAATTTGCTTTGTGATTTTGTACGGTCATTTAATAAGAAAAGTTTGAAGCAGAAAATGAAGTTGTTGCAAGAATTAGATCCTTGCAGAGTGAGAGAAGTGACAGGTTTGCATGGTCATTCACTGGCTTGTCTTTCCAGGAGAGTATGCCAGAGTGTTTTTCATCATTTCAGGATGCTAGCAGTGCATCATAATAAAGTGAGGAAATTAGTTAGACTGTTGTATTATGCTAAGAGTCCAGCAATTATGCTTAAACAATTATGCGCTGCTCTTTTGCATGGTTCTGAAATATATGTGAAGAATATATGTGAAGAAATTGAGTTTTGTTACTTTGGAAGTAAAGAGGAGAATGTTGAAATTGACCAAGAAGAAGAGGGTAATGTGGAAGATTGTGTACAGGTTTCCAGTACAGATAATTTCCAGAGGGAAATTGCGACGTTTGAGGTGAAATCAAGTGAGAGGCCAAATTTCACTTGTGTGTGTTGTCGACGCACTTATTATAAGAATCAGACTAAGTTAGTGGATTTATATGCAAAAAGTGAAAGGGAAAATAATAGTGAATGGAGGGATTTCACAACATACTTGATGGTAGAAAATTGTTTTGATTTGGGATTGGATCAACGTGTGTGTACTTATTGTTGTAACAAATTAAATCAAAACCAGATGCCTGCTAGAGCAGTTCATAATATTCTGGAATTGGTTGAGATTCCTTCTGAATTGAAGGATTTAAATACTTATGAATCTATTTTGATTCAAAGTATCCATCCCTTTCAGGCTATTGTAAGAATGGAGCCAAAGACAGGGAAATTGCCTCCATCAGATTTACAGAGAGGATTAAAGGGAAGAGTTGTTTATTTGCCTCTAGATTTGAAGAAAAACATTAACACAATTGGAGTAGAAAAAGTGGAAGAGGAACCTCTGGTTATCTTAGTTAATGGGGTTCCGACAAAGAATAAGAAAATATGGCAAGATTTAGTGGATGTTAGGAAAGTTAAAAAGGCAACATTGTATTTGAAAAAAAAAAAATACTATAAGAATGTATATGTTGCAGAAGAGGAAGTAAGTGAGGAAGAGGATAGCGATTTGTGTGCTGGTCAAATTGAGAAAGTAGAACCCTGTACTAGTGAAGAAATATATGAACATTATAGTGTTCATCCTTTGCATTCCAAGGAAGTCATGGGGAATGCTATTGAGTTGTTTCAAATGAAACAAGCCAAAGGGAGTCCCATTAGTGTTTGGGAGGAAAGTTTGGAAGCTCGGTGTTTCCCACAGCTTTTTCCAACAGGTCAGGGAGGAAGATATGATGAGCGACCTCATCAAATTCCTGCTTCTGAATACCGGACTTTGCGATTGTATGCAGGAGATGCTAGGTTTCGACAATGCATTCCCTATTTGTTTCATCTCCTGTTTGAAAGCGATCTGTCTGGACTGTCATATGCAGTGAACCACATCTTGAAAAGTGGTATACACATGCAAAACATCTCGGCAAGTGACTTTATGGATAAAGTCAATGTCCAAGACAGTATTTTGGATTCTCACCTGATTAATCTCATGGCGTGTCAGCGTGGTACTAATGAGTACTGGTACCGTCGTCATGGTGATTTAAAATGTATGCTGAGGAACTTAGGAACTCCCACATGGTTCCTCACTCTGAGCTGTGCCGAGTATGGCTGGGAAGACTTACTTGAATTTCTACGAGAGGCAAATGGAAACATCGAAAACATCGAATTCAAGACACCCGGAGAACTGTGCTCTTTGGATCCAGTCAATGTATGCAGGTACTACAATCATAGATTTGAAGCTATGATGTCTTTCATCATGAATAAGAAGAATCCACCTCTTGGAGAGGTGTTGGATTTCTTCTGGAGAAAGGAGTACCAAGCAAGAGGTGCTCCTCATATACATATGTTGCTGTGGATCAAGGATGCACCTAAATTTGGAACGGATCCAGAAGACTCAGTGATGAGTTTCATACAACAGTATTCTACGTGTGCTGTTCCAAACGCAAAGCAGAAGAAAAGCCTAAGAGAAAAAGTTCTACGTTTCCAAAGCCATCGATTTGGAAAGTACTGTCGTCGTAAATTCCGAAACAAGGACAAGTTCTACACCAAATGTCGTTTCGGCTTTCCACGACCGGTGATTTCTAAAGGAAGAGTAAACAGTTTGATGTCTTCGCTGCGACATAATGTGATGAAGAAATCACCTAAAAACACATACAATTTGAAGAGGAACGAAGAGTCCAAGTACATCAACGACTACAACCCGGTGATTTTGCCCATGTGGAATGCTAACATGGATATACAGTTTGTGGCTGATAACTGTATGGCTGTGGCTCGGTATGTGACATCTTACATCACCAAAAAAGAGAAGACAGAATTGAAGGATATGTGGGAGGACATTTCCCATGAAAAGAGCCTCAGTAAGAAGTTGTACAGTTTCAGTCTGAAGATGTTGTCGCATCGAGAAATCGGAGCTTACGAATGTTCTGACCGGTTGTCTTCAGCAAGTCTCTATGCCAAGTCCAGGAGTATCGTTTGGGCGAGTCTTGGTCTTGCTGCAACGCGTAATCGAGTTCTGAAACCTGTGCGGGAAATTGAGTATTTGGCGGAAAAGGAGCCAAACAGTACCGACATTTTGAAGACCAACATGTTGGATACATATTATCCAAATCGAAGCAGTCACCTCGAGAATGTTTGTCTGTATGAGGTTCTTCAAAATTACATATTCAAGAGGAACATCAAAGAAGATACTGAGAAAGGAGTGTATGCTGTAATAGGAAGTGAGGGATGTCTAGTCAAGCAAAGAAAATGCCACTTGGTAAACCATCGAAAATTGAGTGGCGAATCTCCTGAAAAAAAGGAGTTTTTCTATTTAGCACGTTTGCAACTTTTCAAGCCTTGGCGTGCAGAAGAGGAACTGCTTGGAGATTTTCTCTGTTACGAAGACTCTTTCAATGCCGCCAAGGAGACCATAGAATGTCCTGCTTTTCCCAAATATGTAGAAATGTTGAATGCGGAAATTGAGCAGGAAGCAATGATTGCAGCCGAGATTGCCAGAGACAGTTCTCAGGACAGTCAGAGTTCTGCTTCATTGAGTCAGGATCCACTAGGAGGACCTGTTATCGAAAATGAAGCTGCCACTGCTATGAATGAAGTGGAAAGAGCCATGGCACATGCTCAGGAGGATGCGGTTAACTTAGAAGAGTTGGAAAGACAACTCAACGTTGAGCAGAGGAAAATATATGACGAAGTTACCATGCAAATTGATCATGGATTAAGTCATGAGAAGAAAGAGTGCTCATGTACGTCGTTGAAGCCTGTCCGACTGTACGTGAGTGGAGAAGCGGGAACTGGAAAAAGTTTCCTTATTAAAGCAATTTCATGTTATTTGCAGGAAAGGACAGAGTCATCGCTGTCTTGTGTCGTCACCGCTCCAACTGGACTGGCAGCACATAACATTAAAGGGATTACTTTACATTGTTTACTGATGCTGCCAGTGGAGCATGACAACAAATTACAATATCACAAGCTATCTGGAGATGCTTGTTGTGAAGTTTCAAGAATCTTGAGGAAAATGAAACTTCTTATCATTGACGAAGTAAGCATGGTTTCCAATGTCATGCTTGCCTTTGTGCATTTGAAAATGCAAGAAGTTCTCAAAACAGAGTATGATGTGTTATTTGGTGGCAAACACATCATTGTTTTCGGAGATCTTCTGCAGCTGACACCAGTGAAAGGGCAACCTGTGTTCAAAATGCTCACGCATGAAGATACCAGGAAGTGCCTAGGGAGCATTGGCAACGTCAATATATGGTTAAACTTCAATTATGCTGAACTGCATGAAAATATGCGTCAGGCGATGGATGAAGTTTACAAGACTATTCTACAAGATGTTAGAATTGGAAAAGTGACCGAGCATGGGAAAGAAGCTTTACATGCACGATTACTGTCAAATTTATATCCAGAACAAGATGTTGTGCCTGAGAATATTTTTCAGAAAATTACTGAGAAGAAATCTGGAATATGTTTGATGCCAACTCTTGCAGAATGTGCCAAATTCAACAACAAAATGTTGCATTTAGAAAAGCAAGAGATTGTGAAACTGGAAGCTATTGACAGAGTAGAGCATATGGGATCAACAATTATTTTGTCTGAGAATTTGAAAACAAAATTGGATTCATTAGAGAAGACTATATCTAAAACTGCAGGTTTTGAAAAGACTCTGAATGTGTGCTTGAACTGCCGTATAATTTTAAGAAGGAATTTACATGCTGAAAGAGGTCTGGTAAATGGATCAATGGGTAATGTTGTTGATTTTGTAAAATACAGAAATAGAGATGGAATTGAATTTTTAAAAATTAAATTTGATGGCATTGAGGAAGTACAGCTAATTGGTCGTTGTTCTGCTAGATTTTTGCTTGTAAAAGACTTATATGTTCGCCGTAAGCAGTTTCCTGTTTGCTTGGCATATGCGGTGACAATCCATAAATCGCAAGGTTTAAGTGTAGACAGTGCATTGGTGAATATTGGCAGTTCTGTGTTCAAGGAGGGTATGGCATATGTGGCATTGTCACGAGTTAGAACTTTATCGGGATTGTACTTGATTGAGTGTGATGTCACAAACATTTGTGCGGATCTAGATTGTGTTAAGGAATACAATAGGCTAAGAAGAGAGTATGCGCCACATTTGCCTCAATATCATTTGTTTGAGAAACGTGTGGTAGGCCGAAAACGAAGAAATGTGACCAATACTGGGGAGGTTGTAGCAAAAAGACGAAAAGTCGATGAACCTGAAATTATAAGCAGAAACAAAAAGGATTCTGTTGAAGATGTTGTTGGTTTTCAATTTGAAAACAGTTCTGGTGTCAACTGCTATGCTAATGTAGTGGTTAATGTTTTGTTTTCTCTAGAAAATGTAAAAGAAGAGATTGTGGTCAATTCTGATCAAAGATTTAGCAGTTTGTTAAATTCTGTGTTAGAGAAATGTAGCACTGATAGAACAAAAATAGAAAGTGTGTCTGAAATTCGAAATCTGTTAGACAGATGTTCAGGCCAAACACAATTCTCTCAAAATATTCAGCAAGATTGTCAGGAGTTTTTAATGTATATGCTTGATGTATTGCATGCTGAAGGTGTAGATGTAGATCACCTGTTTGGGCTTTCTTATCAATGGCAGCATGACTGTGAGAACTGTAGGGTATCAAGTACTACTAGTGTAGACTCAGAAAGATTTATATATTTAACTTTGCCAGACAGTAAATCAGTCTCTTTTAATAAACTAGTAAAACCAGCTGATCACAACATGGAGTGAAGCCAATGTAAATCTGAAATGATGTCCACATTATTTATACGAACATATGGCCAGTATGTTATTTTAATGTTCCAACGATGTAGGCCTGATGGAACAAAATTGACAACTTTAATTAAAAATGTTGTGGCTTCACAATTGTCAATATCAGGAAGGACTTTTGTAACTGCAGCAATTATATATCATGACGGTCCTTCAATAACATCAGGACATTACACAGCTTATTTAAAGTCTAGAAATGTCTGGTCATTCTGCAATGATACTGTTTTAATTTTCACAAAAAAATTGCCGTATGACCTTAAAAACTCTTACCTGGTGTTTTTAAAACCAAAATTTTAGGGAAAGAATCTCGGGATGTGCTCTGAGGAATTTCAAGAAGTTCTAATGGCTCCTACACGATTTGGCCTTGAGGATAAGTGTAGTACAGAGACATAACTTCTTACCATAACACTGGACGTCATGGAGAAATAACTGCACTTTGAATGAATTCAGAAAAACTGTTTCTTTTTATAAGCAAATTGAAGCAGCCAATCAAAACATGGAGTAGAGGGAATGTAAGTCTGCAATGCTGTCTACTGTTTTATATTGTTTTGTGATTAAAAGTGATGTAGAGAATTAAATAATTGTAGTAGTCATAGAGATAGTGTAAGTCTGCTTCATAGTAAGCAGTATCAGTGTCATAGGAAATGTAGAACATGACTGAGCAAGAAGGGGAAGATCTTACTAGTCCAGGATTGTGAAAATGATCTTCAACATTTTAATTGTGAAAGTTGCGGAAATACAACATGACGGGATTGGGTTACAAGAATTCTAAGAGTTATAAATGGCTCTGACATGATTTGGCCTTGTGGAAACGTGTGGTAGAGAGCAAGAAGTCATTTATTGTATGTAACATGTTTTTCAAAACGATGGAGGTTTTCTTTCAGAAAGTGGCGGTCTGAAAGTAATAACAGCACAACAGAGTGTAAGCTGTTCATAGGACATCCTTCGACGTCATGGAAAGTAAGTTAACTTTAAGGAGTTCGGAATTCTGATTTGTTATGTTGTATGGGTTTTTTAAACACAATCATTTTGATTGTGTTTTTTTTTTCCCCGCTGTTATATGATGAATACCTTCAAGTCACTGTTTTTAGTGAAATTTGATACATTCTGAGAACAGCAAAAATAAACCATTTAACATGTATAATTAATTCTGTACTGTTTGCATTTATGATGTACATTTAGAACTGTGTAGGAGGCATGGAGAAGGAGAGGCTTCTGTAAGTGTCAAAGTTGTTGCATACAGTGCTCATATTCTACGTAGTCTTTCATATGATAGACTACATTTCCACAATGAGATACCTAAGCAAAGGAAACACAGGTGATATGATTGTGGAATGAGCAAAAAAAATTGCACGTTTTTCAATTATATTACCTGTGTTACCTAACATTACACATCACATTGTGTAGATGAGGTTTAGGCCTGTTCCTGGAGACAGAGGAGGTCTGACATTTTTTCAAGAGTGCAGTGGACATGACTCACTTCGTTGGTAGGCCTCCACATGTATTATCTCCTCTGTATTCTTCAACAAACCTAAATTCCATCTGCAACCCTGAGTAGGACTTACCTGAAACAAATCTGTGGATAGGTTACACCTTATTGGCATCTTGAAACAATCATTTAAAATGTTAGGGTCAGATTTATGGTGGCCGTGCGCCTCTTTTGCTCCATTGTGGGTCACTTTTGTGTAAAAGATGCACCATGTTGCAAGATAGGTTTCAGTTCATCTCCAGCAAGATACCATCCGTTTAAAATGTATATAATTAGCACTGTGTAGGGGGCATGCAGAAGCTGAAGCTTTTGTAAGTGTCAAAGTTGTTGCATGCAGTGCTGCACTTCTGGGTACTGTTTAATATGCTGCACTACATCTGCACTATGAGATACCTAAGCCTAGGCAACACAGGTGATGTGATTGTGAAATGAGGAAAAGAAACTCCACATTTTTCAATTACATCACCTGTGTTTCCTAAGTTTACGAATGACATTGTGCAGATGAAGTTTAGGTCTGTCCACGGACACAGAAGAGGTCTGGCCTTTGTTCAAGAGTGAAGTGGACATGACTTACTTCATTGGTAGGCCTTCACATGTATTATGTCCTCTGTTCTCTTCAACAACTCGAAATTTCATTTGGAACCCTGAGTAGGCCTCACCTCAAACAAACCTCTGGATAGGACACATCTTATTGGCATCCTGAAACAATCATTTAAAATGTTAGTGTCTTGCGACACTTTTGTGAGACAACAGCAGTGCAAAAGATGCACCATGTTTTAAGATAGGCCTCACTTCATCTGCATCAAGATACTGTTAGTTTAAAATGTATATCTTTAGGACTGTGTAGGGGGCCTGGAGAAGCAGAAGCTTCTGTAAGTGTCAAAGTTGTTGAAAAACTGTTTGTCCTTCAATCTTTTCCCTTGTCTTTTCTAATTTTTAAATACATGTTTTAATATTTTTCAAATGTTTGTTCTCTCTTTCACAGATTGAAAGTATAAAAACAAAAAGTGAGTAAGTTAACGACAATTATAAGGTAAATGTTTTGTACTCTTTTCGTTACATTTCTATCACATTCACCTACTAGTAGTTCGACAGCTTCATTTCTTTAACCCTCAGTTTCCTGCCTTTGCTACTTCCCTCATTCCTTTCTCTATTACCTACTTACTCTACTCCTTCCACTCCTTTTCTCAGTCCCTCTCTTCTCATAGTTCCTCACTCTTGTTCACTCACTCCGTCTCTATTACTCTTAGTGTCTTTGACTGATCACTCTTTCACTACTTGTTCATTATGCTTTTTCTGTGTAGTTGAAGCACACTAAGGGGCATATTATGAACACAGCCAATAAAATTATTGCTGTTTTTATTGGCAGAAAACTGTTGCAAAAGTGGTTTTAGCGGCAGTTTTCCGCCGCAAAAGCGGCTTTAGCGACACATTTCTGCCGATAAAAGCTGCAAAACTTTTATTGCCTATGTTGATGATATGGCTCTATGTTATTTACATTTCTTTGCTGTTTCAATTAATCTTTTTCTGTTATTTTTTCTTTTCTGTTTTCTGTTTTTTCTCTCTGTTATTCCACATGTTTTAATCTGATTTTCAACATTCACTCACATTCTCCAAGAAACTCTTCTTTGTTATTGTTCTACTCTCTTTTTTTTCTTTCACTTCCTTATCTATTTTGTTTTTCACAATTATACCCTCTTCCATCTTTTCTTCGGTAAATAGATCTATTAAACAGTATCTCTGGTTTACTCCCTATAGCTGTCTTTCTTTTAACATTACTCTCTGTTTACTTCCCTTATACTTACTATAATTTTTTGGTTCGCTCCCGGTTCGCGAACCGGGAAGCGAACCGGGAAGCGAACTAAAAGAAATAGAGCTTTCCAGAGTGCTAAACATTCTAGCAATTTTTTTTGAAAGGGGAGATAGTTCTGAAAAGAACTTTTTTTTAATGTTTTTGTTGTTTTATATATTTATTTATTTTTGAACATTTTTTGGTTTTTTTGTATTTTTTGAACAGTTTTATGTTTTTTTTGTTTTTGATGGAGGGGAAACAACAAAAAACAGGCATTGAAAAGGGCTCAACAGCAGCAAAAAAAAAAATTACTGTCTGGGGCGGTTAGGGCAATTGTGATTTACATAAGCTAGGTTGATTAACGTAATGCTCATGTTACCACATGACAGCAATGCACCGCAATACATACAGGTAAATTTGATATGAGCAAAGTTCTCCTGAATGTTTGGCATGGTTTCCCGTGCCTCTGCTCCTGTCAACGATATCTGTGATGTTGACCTGGCCACAGGAGTTGTTGTTGGGTTATCCTGCATGTCACGTATCTCTGCCTGGCTGTAGTTCAATGGATGCCACCTGTTCATGTGACGATGCATTGTATAGTTACCGAAGCTATATTTTTTATCAGTGCCTCTAGATAACCGGTCTTTACAAATGAGGCAGGTGACATACCTAGCATTTACTTTCTTCTGCCCTCGAGGGAGTGAAAAAAACTGCCAAATAAAACTGGCTTTCCGATGGGAAACCCGGGGCACCTCTTGTAAGAACTGTGGTCCTTCTGTCTCCTCTTCCTCTAGTTCATCCTCTTCCTCCTCTGTGTTGCTGATGAACTGGGGAGGTGGTCCTCTCTTCCCATGAGGAGGTGGAGGTGGTGGTGGGGGTGCACCAGCTGAAGCAACTAATGAAGCCATTGCTCAACTCTCAAAAAAGGTCTTCCTCTCACAAAGATGAAAGTCAGAGTGAGGAAAGAAGGAGGGGTTTTCATCATTTGGGAAAAACAATAGTTCTAAACCAATGAAAAGTGTTATTTTTAGGTCACCTGACCTAGCCTTACATCATTATGAAACCAAAAGTGAAATGAACCAATGAAAAGTTTTATTAACAAGTCACATGACCTCTTACGCTTAAGTTACGCGCTGGGAACGAGCCCCAGATCGCTTCCGGGTCGCTGCGCTTCGCGCCTCGGTTAGCGCTCCGGAGCACTTCCGGGTGCGCTAACGCGGCGCGTCATAAGACGCATTACGCGGCAACGCGATACGTCGCGCTTTCGCGACGCGCCGCGGATCGCTTCCGGGGAGCTGCGCTTCGCGTCTCAGTTCGCGTACCGGAGCACTTCCGGGTGCGCTAACGCGGCACGTCATAAGACGCATTACGCGACAACGTGATACGTCGCGCTTCCGCGACGCGTCACGATGTTGATTTCTAACGCGGCAGTTGCGCAAACGGAACGTTTACCGGTTCGCGGACTGGGTCGCGGCATCAAGATGAGCTAACGGGAAGCTTCCCGGTTCGCGAACCGGGAGCGAACAAAAAAAATATAAAAAAAAAAAATTATTAATAAACATATAAAATATATTTTGGGATTTAAAGAAGAATACATTTTACAGCTACAGATATTAGCTTTTAAAAAACCAATGAAATTCACTGAAAAAACCATAGGTTATAGACCATATATAGTTAGGAATTAGCATTTACAAAACCTTGAAAATTCACTGAAAAAACCATAGGTTATAGACCATATATAGTTAGGAATTAGCATTTAAAAAACCTTATTTTACTCACACAAAACCATTGAAATTCCATATATAGTTAGTTGTACTAACTATATATCGCGCACCCGCAATCCACTGCTGATCATGTCACATATTACATCATTCATGACATGGTCAGTGACATCACTGATGACATCACTGATGACATCTCAAATGACATCACTGATGACATCACTGATGACATCTCAAATGACATCACTGATGACATCACTGATGACTACATCCAGTGACTGTATAATTCTGTAAAGTTAAAATATGTCTTACATATTGAAGAATGAGTGGATGTATAAGTGTCTTGATGAAGGATTTAGTAGGGGCATGACTGACTGTATGAGTGACTGATTAAATGTGTCTCACTGAGTGCATGGGTTAGTGACTAAACTGTCTTAATTTGTGCATAATTATGTCTGTTGTTTTGTAAACTGCTGCATGTGTTGATCAGTAGCTATATGATTAACTATATGGGTTATTGATTGGTTGCCCAAGCATTTGTATGGGAGACTGAGTGTGTGTGTGGGTGGCTGGGAGGTGTATGACTCTCTGCATAGATGTGTGAGCAGTTGATTGACTAGATGTATGGGTTCAAAAGTGCATGTGGAAACAGCTGTATGGGCGGTTGACTGTGTGCATGAGTGTATTGGTGAGTGAATGGATATCTCAGTGCTATATGTCAAAGTAAGTACATATGTAAAATACAGTACATGTGAGAGTTGACATATATAAATAACTGTGCATAAGAGCCAGTGAATGTGTGAGTGGCTGTATGGATCATTGTGAACTTGTATCAGGGATTGTATAAGAGAGTAAATATGTGTTAGTATATGTTTAAATAAGTAAGGTGTGTATAACTGTATAGTTGAGGAAATGGAGGTGTGATTGATTCTTTGCATGACTGACTAAGTGTCTGAGTAACTCCATGGATGAGTGACAGTCTATGAGTGTCTGTTTACACTGAGTGTATCTAAGGTTATATTAGAGTCTGAAGAGGTTCATCGTATTATCACATGAATTATGTCATCAGTGATGTGATCAGTAATGTCAAATGAGATGTCATCAGTGATGTCATCAGTGATGTCATTTGAGATGTCATCAGTGATGTCATTTGAGATGTCATAAGTGATGTCATCAGTGATGTCATTTGAGATGTCATCAGTGATGTCATCAGTGATGTCATTTGAGATGTCATCAGTGATGTCATCAGTGATGTCACTGACCATGTCATGAATGATGTAATATGTGACATGATCAGCAGTGGATTGCGGGTGCGCGATATATAGTTAGTACAACTAACTATATATGGAATTTCAATGGTTTTGTGTGAGTAAAATAAGGTTTTTTAAATGCTAATTCCTAACTATATATGGTCTATAACCTATGGTTTTTTCAGTGAATATATATATATATATATATATATATACACACACACATATATATATATGAGGATTCCTCTTGCTGAGGGGCGGAGTATACATACACGCACCTATCATAGTGCGGTTGGGTGCATTTATGAACTACAGAGCGTCAGGACTTCCGTTTACACCACCGCAGGCGCTGATGAGGCCATACCGGCTGAAATGCATACGCCATTGATCTGAAATAAAGGGTGCAGCCTTTTCAATCCCCACTGAGGCTCCTGCTTCTTTCGTTGAGAGGAGGTGATTACCTACATTGCTGCGCGCCTTCCAGGGGCGCGGTTCAGAAGCCCCCTCATCACAAGTGGCCTGGAGACTCTGGAACCTGCTTCGGCATTAATTTGTTTCTTCAAGTTATTGAAATTCTCCAGGCTCGCCGGCAGTCCACGCACCTGAAGCGATACAGCGAGACATTTTCTCCATCTGGGCGGGGTGCATTTCTCCCTGCTCACGCTATTTTCGTGCTGGACGTATGGTTGATGAGGTAATGGGGACCCAAGGCTTCACCACCAGTTTCATTTTGCGGTTTTCATGAACGCTTTGCTGGGCACCTGTCCTATTGCTATTTTCTTGCATTTACCAAGAACGCACCAAAGCAATACTCACCTGGGAGCCACTGGTGCATCCTGGGATATGGAGTTCGTTGATTTTCTTGGACTCGTCATCATGAGGATTCTGCTTGCTGAGGGGCGGAGTATACATACACGCACCTATCATAGTGCGGTTGGGTGCATTTATGAACTACAGAGCGTCAGGACTTCCGTTTACACCACCGCAGGCGCTGATGAGGCCATACCGGCTGAAATGCATACGCCATTGATCTGAAATAAAGGGTGCAGCCTTTTCAATCCCCACTGAGGCTCCTGCTTCTTTCTTTGAGAGGAGGTGATTACCTACATTGCTGCGCGCCTTCCAGAGGCGCGGTTCAGAAGCCCCCTCATCACAAGTGGCCTGGAGACTCTGGAACCTGCTTCGGCATTAGTTTGTTTCTTCAAGTTATTGAAATTCTCCAGGCTCGCCGGCAGTCCACGCACCTGAAGCGATACAGCGAGACATTTTCTCCATCTGGGCGGGGTGCATTTCTCCCTGCTCACGCTATTTTCGTGCTGGACGTAAGGTTGATGAGGTAATGGGGACCCAAGGCTTCACCACCAGTTTCATTTTGCGGTTTTCATGAACGCTTTGCAGAGCACCTGTCCTATTGCTATTTTCTTGCATTTACCAAGAACGCACCAAAGCAATACTCACCTGGGAGCCACTGGTGCATCCTGGGATATGGAGTTTGTTGATTTTCTCGGACTCGTCATCATGAGGATTCTGCTTGCTGAGGGGCGGAGTATACATACACGCACCTATCATAGTGTGGTTGGGTGCATTTATGAACTACAGAGCGTCAGGACTTCCGTTTACACCACCGCAGGCGCTGATGAGGCCATACCGGCTGAAATGCATACGCCATTGATCTGAAATAAAGGGTGCAGCCTTTTCAATCCCCACTGAGGCTCCTGCTTCTTTCATTGAGAGGAGGTGATTACCTATATATATATATATATATATATATATACACACACACACACATATATATATATATATATATTTTTATTTTTTAAATTTCGCGCAAAAATAAACGCCGCACTCAGGAACTGTAGTTAACCGGTTTATTTGACAAACTCCACAGCAAGTCTGTCACACCGACGCGTTTCGGGCACACGCCCTTTCTCACGGTAGGTGGCACTACTTTTTTCTCTGTTTAAAAAGGCTATGCAATCGAAACCCATCCCATGGATTTCTGGGATTTGTAGTTTATGTGCATCCATATAATCAAATGACACCTTTTGTGACAGTAATCTATCATAATTTGCAATAACATTGCATGACACAGTTTTATAATGCAACTGCACTTCATTATGCGTGTTGTCTACTTCAAATTCGAGGTATAGTACCTATTTAAACAATATTATAAAACAAATTGGTGCAGTTGTATTTTTAACCGATTTACCACAAGTTGATGTATGAGGTCCTTTATATTTATGCTTTTGGTATAGTACCTACAGTTCTCAATTATATCTTTACACGTGGCTATACTCCTATCTTCACTGTGCCATTTACTCATCACTACATTTTATAAAATGTTAAAGAATTGTTGCTGACAATCACATAACTGATTTTAGTTCCAATTCTAATTTCAGGTTCCTGTTACAAATGTACAAAGAGTTCCTCATCAAGGTTCATCCCTCTCGGGATCTTGGTTTTCATGCGAATTATGTACTTTGATTCAAGTTGTCGCAGTTTTAATTTTTGATCACCCAATCTTTCATTTACTTCGATGTTGTCTATTCCAAAAAAGCACATTTTCTTCCAGTTCCCACCTTGGCATTCAAGCATATGTTTCGCTGTAGCATATGTCATGTCTCTGTTCTTTACAGTTCTTATATGCTCAAGCATTGTCTTTTTCAGGGCGCAGATTGTGCTCCCTATGTACATTTGTGCACAGTCACATTGAATTATGTACCCTACAAATTGGGTAGTGCACGTTATTTTTGTTTTTATTTCAATTTGTCGACCTTCTGGATCCCTGAAGGATTTTCTGTTTTTCCCAATTTTGCACGCCTTGCAACGTCCACACTTATAGAATCAATTTTTCTGTTCTTCAAGCCAGTTAATAGATGTTTTGCTTATGTTTTCAAAGTTATTTACAACAAGGGGTGGTGATGGACAGAGTCTCTGAATTAAGCAGAGTACTCTCACCCAGTCAAGAGATCAGGGCTAGATCCAACACCGTTTTTTAGCTCATTGCACCATCCCAGTTTCAGAACCTGGCTGTATGCAAATTAGTCTGTCCCTGGCCCAGTGCATCATGGGAACAGGGCAGACCAGACTACAAAAGCCAATTCTTACTCTGGGAAGGAAACAAGCTTCCGGGGACCGGTTTCTGCCATTTCAGGCGTCTTCGGCCCGGCTTGCTTGAATCCTGATGGTGCAATGAGCAAGGGACTCACATCTGAGTATACCCTTCCACGCTTAGGGTGGACAAAATTATTTACAACAAGGGGTGGTGATGGACAGAGTCTCTGAATTAAGCAGAGTACTCTCACCCAGTCAAGAGATCAGGGCTAGATCCAACACCGTTTTTTAGCTCATTGCACCATCCCAGTTTCAGAACCTGGCTGTATGCAAATTAGTCTGTCCCTGGCCCAGTGCATCATGGGAACAGGGCAGACCAAATCAATACCACACTCTATAGGAAAAGCACAGCAACCAACAGTATCCTACATGCTGAAAGTTTCCATCCGAAATCAGTAATAAGCAACGTTCCGTTTGGAGAATTTATAAGAATGAAAGGAAATTGTTCTAAAGAGGAAGAAGCGAATATACAAATTGCCAAATGTGCATCCAGGCTGAGAGCAAGAGGATACAGAAAAAGAGATCTAAACAAAAATATGGAAAAGATTAAGCAAAAAACAAGATCACAGATTCTAATACAACAACCAAAAGTGGCAATGAACACGCATGAAACACCGAGGTTGATTCTAAACTACAGCAAAGAGGCACACAAAATACGAGGATGTGTACAGAAATATTGGCCATTATTACATCAAGACGCTGATTTAAAAAAAAATCTTAGGAAATGAGCCAAAATTGTCGTTCAGAAAAGTACCTTCCTTGAAGGACATGCTGTTGAGAAGCCACTTTGAAAACATAAGCAAAACATCTATTAACTGGCTTGAAGAACAGAAAAATGGATTCTATAAGTGTGGACGTTGCAAGGCGTGCAAAATTGGGAAAAACAGAAAATCCTTCAGGGATCCAGAAGGACGACAAATTGAAATAAAAACAAAAATAACGTGCACTACCCAATTTGTAGTGTACATAATTCAATGTGACTGTGCACAAATGTACATAGGGAGCACAATCTGCGCCCTGAAAAAGACAATGCTTGAGCATATAAGAACTGTAAAGAACAGAGACATGACATATGCTACAGCGAAACATATGCTTGAATGCCAAGGTGGGGACTGGAAGAAAATGTGCTTTTTTGGAATAGACAACATCGAAGTAAATGAAAGATTGGGTGATCGAAAATTAAAACTGCGACAACTTGAATCAAAGTACATAATTCGCATGAAAACCAAGATCCCGAGAGGGATGAACCTTGATGAGGAACTCTTTGTACATTTGTAACAGGAACCTAAAATTAGAATTGGAACTAAAATCAGTTATGTGATTCACTGAAAAAACCTTAGGTTTCAGCCTCGTTATAGTTAAGAATTAGCATTTAAGGCACAAGATGGCTGCCAACACTTCCTGGTTTGGAGTGTTGACAGCCAATTAGCATAAAGCTCGTGCTCGGGAAGGTACGCTTACTGTAAGCGTACCGTACTTTGTCTATAGATAAAGCTATGATTTTACTTTTGATTTTCTCTTGAACTACCAAACGGATTTACACCATTTAAAAGAAGCATAATCTGCAAACCAAACTCTACCTTTTTTCCAAATTTGGTGTAATTCCGTTCAGCAGTTCGGGCTGTAGCCCGTCTTAAAGGTCCCTGTAGAAAATTGCATGGGGGAAACATGTTTTGGGACCCCCCTTTTTTCTAGGCCCCCGCTTTACGTATCACTCCCAAACTTTCAGGGAAGGAGCGGAGCGGAGCAGGCCATCTTCTTGGAGAATTCGTCGACCAGCGCCAAAGTTATTCCAAATAGAATGTTACAGATTTCCTATGGAAACTAGGTTCTAAAATTCACTGAAAAACCATAGGTTTCAAGCAGGTTACAGTTAGGAATTATCATTTAAAAAACCTTAGAAATTCATTGAAAAAAACATAGGTTTCAGGGGTGTTATAGTTAGCTGAACATTTCACTCATACAAAACCATTGAAATTCCTCCGTTATAGTTAGTTGTATTAACTGTAACTCTCGCGCCCGCAATCCACTGGTGACGATGTCACATATTACTTCATTCATGACATGGTCAGTGACATCACTGATGACATCTCAAATGACAACACTGATGACATCACTGTTGACATCATCCAGTTAAAAACGTATTATATACATAGCAATCTGCATTGAAGATTGAGTGGATATATAGAAATCTGGATAGTGGATTTAGCGGCAGTGTGATTGATGATTGATTGTTTACTTGAGTAATTTATAGTGTCTCACTAAATATATTGGATTGTGACTAAACTGTGTGAACATCTGTATTACTTGGTCAGTTGTTGTGTAAACTGCTGCACCAGTTGGTTACTAGCTACTTGAAACTCTATATTAGTTATTGATTAGTTAACTCATTATTTGCAATGGAGAGTGAATGTGTGTGTGCTTCGGTGGGGGGTCTGTGACTGCCCAAAGATATGTGAATAGTTAATTCAGTACGTATATGAGGTTAAGACTACATATTATAATGCTTGTTTGGGTGAGTGAATGTCTTTATGGGTGTGGTGATGAGCAAAAACATTTTTCAATGGTACATGTCCAACAAAGTAGAAAAAAATAAAATACAGTGTATGTGACAGTTCTTGTATATAAATAAGTGTGATTGCATGAGTGACTGTATAGATCATTTTATACTTGTAATAGAGATTTCATAACACACCAAGTATGAGTTACTATTTATATGAATAAATGAAGTGATATGTGTATAAGTGTGTAGCTGAGTAAATGTAAATAAGGTACATTGTTTGCAAAAGTGAGTAGGATGACTGCATAACTGGATAGGATGTGTGCTGGTGTGTAATGTTAATATAAGTGTATAAGTATATTTGATAGTGCTCTATTGATCATTGACAACATGTATCAGGACCTATACTGCACAAACAGTCTACACCCTTACCGTACTATGCTGGTGAGGGTTCCACTTGGTGGGGCGACCACTTTCACACTCCACCATATGTGCGGCTAAAATATACGCCTGTAGGGATAGAAAACAAAAGTGAAGTCCAGACAACATTGATACATTACCAAGTCTGGTGAAGGTCATCTGGTATGCCACATACGCATGCAAAATTTAAATGCGTGGCTATAAGTGCATCAAGTTGTGACAATTGTCAGTGCACTTAAAAGAAAATGGGGAACACGTCCCCAATGCTTACCCTAACTGATGGGGCCTACTATCACCTTAGGAGAGTGAGAAGGGGAGACCCCTTTGGTAAAGCGCTAAATAAAGAGGAGAGAAATAGGAAAAATCCAGGGGGGTCAGAAACATGTCCCAGGAATGTTCTGAGTTCTATTGTGCCCAACATGATGCCAACAGCTAGACATACGCCTGGAGTATGTTACCATGGATTGCCAACACATTCGTCCATCCCATACATGCTCTTACTGTAAATGGGAAGAACTCCTGCCTCTGCACCTACTTCTGGACTCCTCGCTTCCTCGCTGGTGAATGAGGGACATAACTGCATGCTACTTAAACTCTTTAGCGTCCATACGTGATCGCTATTTAGTGTTAATTGGCGAGGATCCGGTGTTGGGAGGGAGTGCTATGAGAATGGTGCCTGACTTGCCTGTTGCTTGTTTAAAGACCGGTATGGTACTTAAAAGGACATCCTCTGTCCCAGTGGTGGCTTGCCTGAGTGTTACGGCATAGCGAGGGGCCGTTGTTCCTGCTAGCGCCTGTCTGTCTATGGTGCATGCTCACCACCTCACAGGGGAGGGGGTGCGGGCTTCTGACTATGACAGAGCGGGCTGGGGCCGTCTGATTAGTTGCGCTGTGGAGTCTGTCTCATAATCGCGCATGCGCATCACTGTTAATTGTATTGAGGGGTGGTTCTAAGCTGCTGCACCTAATGCAGCTCGCTTCTCAAGGCCTAATATTCATCTTGAGAGCTGTATATAGTCAGCGTTTGAGCGCAAAATCCTTTGCATCAAACCAAACAAAAATGGGGAACAAAAGGGCAACCGGCTCCAGATAAGCCGTCATTTTCATATTGCATGATGAGTCTTATTTGCACCATGGTCGTGGGATGCTCACATAGACCCTGCTGTAAGTAAAGTGCCATGTTATAAGGCCTCCAGGTGAATTGTTGGCAACTGTGTTCCACAAAAGCGGCAGCTTATCCATACACACCATTCTTTAAGATGACATAGCTGCCAGAAAACATAGGGTTAATAAACCACAGACTTGCCCATAACAGTGCAATGACATATGTGATCAGTGCGATTTCTTTGTTTATATGTTCCTCTGGTCAGTGTGAGCTAAAGGCGGAATGGGCCACTATGCGGACACGTAGATGACTGTGCCAGTTGGAGCCAAGGGATCTCATCATTGAGTCCCTTTTCCCATGTACATAGCCTGTAAACCCACCTCTGTTCTCTGATGTGTAGAGGTTTGGTGAGATCATTTTTGTGTTTTTTCATAACTTCCAGAATTCCAGAATTACCCATCTCAAGTCGCTATCTTTATGACCTACCACCCAGGTTAACTCGCGCTGCATTAGCGCTTCGTTTTTAAAACCTTTTCGCGTTTTATTTAGGTTTGTGTGTTTAATTTGTGGGACTTACCCTTGTTTTAAATTGTGGCTTCAAGTTGCCTCAGCGCTTGCCTCCTGCCCCCTCACTGCATTTAATAAGTGCACTTTGTGCCTCCAATCACCACCACTTTGGTGGGTCCGGGCTCAGGGGATCTTTCTCGGCGCCATTTTGGGTTGGGGGACTTCATCCTGCGGCGGCCGCCATCTTAGAGCGGACTCCGCGCGCGCAGGGTGACGTGAGAGCCTATTTAAGGCGGTCTTCTGTGTGACGGGGCTCTTGATCACCTACCACCCAGGTTAACTCGCGCTGCATTAGCGCTGCGTTTTTAAAACCTTTTCGCGTTTTATTTAGGTTTGTGTGTTTAATTTGTGGGACTTACCCTTGTTTTAAATTGTGGCTTCAAGTTGCCTCAGCGCTTGCCTCCTGCCCCCTCACTGCATTTAATAAGTGCACTTTGTGCCTCCAATCACCACCACTTTGGTGGGTCCGGGCTCAGGGGATCTTTCTCGGCGCCATTTTGGGTTGGGGGACTTCATCCTGCGGCGGCCGCCATCTTAGAGCGGACTCCGCGCGCGCAGGGTGACGTGAGAGCCTATTTAAAGTCACTCTCATACGCGCAGCGTGACGCGCAGGTTGACGCCCTCGCTGTGCCTGAGTCGTGCCGGAGTCCTGCCCGTCTGCGCCCGTCAGCGTCCCGGAGGCGGCGGGGCGGCGGGGGACTTTGACCGGCACGACTCTGGCTGCGATGATCTGCTATTCCTCTGCGTCACTGCGGGACATGCGGGGCTATTCTAGCTCCTGCCGCTCCGTTTTCCCGGGGCGGTTTAGGGGTAGACGTTGCTGCCCGTCCTGCGGCTGGAAGCCTGCCTTGTCTTGTGTTTCAGTTTCCCGCCAGGCAACTGCTGATGCGAGGCATCTTTGTATGCTGCTGAACACAAGGTCGGTAGGTCGTCATGCCCTGCACATCCATGACCTTTTGGTCAGGGAAAATCCCCTGTGCCTGTTACTGATGGAAACTTGGCTCGGAGAGGCTTCCCATCCGGACGTCTTCTCTGCTATCCCGCCGGAATATAACATCTTCCGTCAGGACAGAGCGAAGGGTAGGGGAGGGGGAGCAGCGGTCGTGGTGAAAAAGAGCGTCTCCTGCTCTGTGCTTCCCTTGAATCCTATTGGGAATGCCGAGTCGATTGCCTTTATGATCAGATTGTCCCCGGGCCAGGCCCTGAAGGGGCTGCTGGTCTATAGACCACCAGGTCCTGTGGGTTCCTTTTTGGAGGATCTACAGACTGTCGTCTCAGAGTTGGCGTTGTCCACCCAGCACTGCATTGTGGCCGGTGATTTTAATTTCCACCTGGATGTGGCGGATGACCCTGATGCGGCCAAATTGCTGGATGTTACATCTCCGCTTGGTCTTATTCCATGCGTGACAGGGCCTACACATGAGAAGGGGCACACCCTGGATCAGGTGTTTTCATCGGTTCCACTTATGGAGGTTGCTACTCTGCAGATGCTCTGGACTGATCACTGGTTGATTAGTTTTCTGGTGCTGGAACGTGCGCGTCCGGATCACAGAGCGCCTACCTCGCTTAGACCGGCCTCGAGAGCGCTTTATAGAATAACTCCCGTCTTGCTCGAGCAGGCGCTGCTGGAGCACCCTTGTCCTCTCTCGGGTGACTTGGATAGCGACACGGAGACTCTGCAGCGTTGGCTTACCGATCGGCTGGATGATCTTGCCCCCAAGGTTGTCCCCCGGTCCACGGTGGTTCGGTATTCGGCCCCGTGGTTTACGGAGGCGCTCCGTGTGGCTCGTAGGCAGTGCAAGGTGGCCGAGAGGGCCTGGCGCCTGGTGTACGATGGGGAGGCTAAACTTGCCTACAAGGCGGTGTTGAAGACTTACCATCGGGACATTCTCGGTGCCAAGAGGGAGTATCTGGCTAGGAGGATAGAGGCATCTGCGAACTCCTGTAAGGAGATCTTTAATATTGTGAGGGAGTTTACGATCCCCAGCTCCCATCCGCCCCCACCAGCTTCGGCGGATGCCTGGGCATGCGATCTCGCTGGTTTCTTCACAAATAAGATCAAGGCCATTCAGGCCACCTTCGCGGAGGAACCGGACGGAGGTAGCGGTGTGAGGGTGGACTGTGGACTGCCGCAGATTTCGGCGGCAGTGCTGTCCGACTTCCCCACTGTTTCCAGCGAGGCCTCTCTTACGCTGTTGGCCAACCTCAAATCTGGTTCGCCACTTGACCCCTGCCCTGCCAAATTTTTGGCCGGGATGGCGGCAGTGGTGAACCCTTTGGTCAACTTTATCCTTAATGCCTCCCTGAGGGAGGGACGGGTCCCCAGCTCTTGGAAAAGAGCGATGGTGATCCCCCTCCTAAAAAAACCGGGCCTTGACACCGAAGTTTTGGCGAACTACAGGCCAATCTCGCTGTTACCAGCACTGGCGAAGCTGACGGAAAAACATGCCCATGGGGTGCTTTCTAGTTTTTTGGAAGCCAATAATCTGCTCCATCCATCTCAATCGGGCTTCCGTCCTAATTTTAGTACGGAAACAGCCTTGATAGAGGTGACTGAGATCATCAGGGAGACTCTGGATGTCGGCGGAAGGGCCATGTTGGTCATGTTAGATCTTTCGGCGGCTTTCGACACCGTCCCCCATAAGGCGCTTCTAACCAGGCTTTATGACATCGGCCTGAGGGGGACGGTGCTCAGGTGGTTTACTTCTTTCCTGGAAGGCCGCCGCCAGACGGTCTGGGTTTCCCAGAGCTCCGCCGAGATGCCGCCATTGGGAGTAGGGGTTCCACAGGGTTCTGTGTTGAGCCCCACATTATTTAACATCTGTATGTCCCCTCTGGCGGCCTTGGTGGAGGCGTATGGGGCCCAGATCGTCTCCTATGCCGACGACACGCAACTCCTCTTCACATGCGGGAAAGATCAAGAGTTTGTGGGAGAGAGAATCCGGGACTGCCTGGCGCTGGTCTTCGACTGGTTCCAGCGGAACGGTCTGAGGGCCAACTCAGGCAAGTCCGAGATTTTATTTTTTGGTTGCGTTGCCGATCCGGAGTGGCAGCATTGGTGGCCGTCCGACATGAGTCCTCCCACACAGTCCTCCGTGGTGGCCAAAAATTTGGGCGTCAAGCTAGACAATCAGCTGTCGCTCCGAACTCACATTCTTGGCCTGGCCGGCACTTGCTACGGACTACTGAAAATGCTCCGCAAATTTTTGCCTTTGTTATCTGAGGAGCACAGGAGGATTACTGTGCAGGCTCTGGTCGGTTCGAGGTTAGATTATGCCAACGCTCTTTTTCTCGGCCTTCCTGACTATCTGGTCCAGCGCCTGCAGGTGGTGCAGAACTCTGCTGCCCGGGCGATCTTTGGCTTAGGGAGACGAGCTCGAGCTTCCGGCCTGCTCCAGACGCTTCATTGGCTCCCCATCAGGAAGAGGATCCAGTTTAAATCCTTGACCCTGATGCATAAAGCTCTGCATGGATCAGGAGCGGGCTATCTGCAGCAGAGACTAACTTTCTATCGTCCAGCTCGTTCCCTCCGTTCGGAAGCTCTTTGTAAAGCGGTGGTTCCACGGGTGAGGAAGGCCCATGCGGGAGGGCGGTCTTTTGGCTGCAGAGCCCCCCAGCTTTGGAATCTGCTTCCATTTTCTCTTCGGAGTACTGCCAATCTGCTCCAGTTTAGGAGGGGCCTGAAGACCTGGCTTTTTAACTCCTAGTCTGTTTTTAACTTCCCACTGTTTCTGCATTGTTTTGTTGTCTGTTTTTTAGCTGTGTTGTGTTATTTCCTATGAGTTGAGGGTGGAAAGCGTCGGGACACTCCTTGTGAGTAGCTGTACGCTATACAAAAACTGAATAACATAACATAACATAACATTAGATTCCAGAAAATGCCTGGTGACTTTGGTGTTTGTATTTTTGCATTGTATCGTACTACGTTGTTCATTAATGCAAACCTTAATCTAGCTGGTGGTCATGCCCACGTAGATGAGGCCGCAGGGGCATGTCAGGAGATAGACCACATTTTCAGTGTTACAGTTGCTGAAGCTGTTGAGTTTCCACGGGTTCCCCGTGCCTATGTCCACTTCTTTAGTGGTTATGGTGAGTGGACATGCCACGCAGCCTCCACAGGCAAAATGGCCAGTGGTCTCTAAGTGTTCCATATGGTGACCTGGTTGTTCACTGGTGTTGGAGGGCCTTTTGCGTGTACTAGAACATCTTGGATGTTTTTACTCCTTTTGAAAGCAAAGAGTGGGGGTTCCCATTGTTGGTTGGCTTCATCCACAATGTGCCAGTTCTTCTTGATAATCCTCTGTACAGTGTTTGAGACTGGGGCGTATGTTGTGACACGCACAATGCGGTCTGGTTTCTCCTTGTTGCTGTCCTCTAACAAGGCCTCGCGATTATTATTCCTGGCTCTCTTTTTGGCTTTCTTTATCATCTTCCTAGGGTAATGTCGGCCCAGTAGCTTCTTTTCAAGTTCCTCCGCCTGTACAGTGAAGTTCACTGTCTCTGAGCAGTTCCTGCGTACCCGTAAGTACTGACCAACTAGCAAGTTATCATGCAGCACTTTAGGGTGGTAGCTCTCGTATAGTAGGAGGCTGTTCCTGTCCGTTGGTTTGTTATGTACTTTTGTACTGATGCCCCTTCCATCATGATAATATCCAGGTCAAGAAAGATGGCATGATGTTTGCTGATGGAATGGGTAAATCTCAAGTGACTGTCTTTTGTGTTCACCCAGTCTACAAAGCTTTTTGCTGTGACCTCATCCCCTCGCCATACAATGAACACGTCATCGATGTAATGCTTTCATGTTTTCATTTGTTCAGCGAAGGGGTTGTTGGTGTTGATAATGTGGCCTCCTCGAATTGGTGCACGTACAGACACGCCAGGATAGGAGCGAATGTACTGCCCATCGATGTGATTGTGATTTGAAGGGTAGATCACTTCTTCGAATTAGAAAAAATTCTGCCGGGTGAGTGCAGCTGTTTTTGTTTTCTCCTCTTGGGGAGGAGCAATCTGAGTTTCCCTGTCCACAAGAGCATTGGCAGGGAAAGAAATGCCCATGTTATGGCAAGGGAAGGCTTGTCTGCTACAGGTCGCTGGAACTATTACTTGTACCCCATAAACCCCCATCAACCACATTGTCATCAATGATTTTATTTAAGATGTCATCAGTTATGTAATAGAACATGTCATAAGTGACACAATATGTGTGGTCATAAGTAGTGCATGACGAAGGCACAAGTTATAGTTTCTTCAGTTAACTATAACTGGTGAATTTCACCGTTTTTTTGGTTTGAATTTAAAACGTTATATTTTAACTGACATTTTCACCTATCTATAACATCACTTAAACCTTACTATTTTGCTGTGAATTTCTGAGGATTTTTTAATGTAAAGTAACAACCTAAAAGTTGTAATTTTAAGTAAGGCAGACCTTTCCGCTTTGTCAAAGTGTCAGAATACCAAAATATAAAAGGCAGCCTATTGGCTTTATCAGGAGGTCAGGTTAGCACATGAACATGTATAAAGCAGACCCATTGGCTTTCTCAAAAAATCACCGCACTAATTATTAAGTAATTACAAGGCAATGTATTCCTTCCACCTACACACATGGCAATACACAATAATAAATGTCCAAAATATTTCAAATAAAACATTTCAATTTAAAACAGTCATAAATTTGCTTTGAGCTTTTTATTAACATTCTTCAGGCCACAAAATGCAGTCATACAACTAGCCGAAACGAATGCCAGGACTCCAGCTGAAGAACATTCAATTCCAGCACATAGTGCTTTAAACATGATGGTAAGCTCTCTGGAGTCATGCTTTCAGAGACCGAGGTGACTTGCAGTTTTTTGTAACTTTACTGGGTTGCTGCTGTCCTCCATGCAGCCCTCACAACACTTTTATTATTTGGTGGTGGTGTTCCTGCCCCTCCTTGGGGCACCACAACATTTAAAAACAAAGCCCACACGGGGCATTATGGGGCTCCCGTAATGGAGCCGTGAATATTGAATGAGTGGCCTCATGGTTTCAATGGGTAGAGAAATGTATTTATAATTTTCTATTTATTTTTGTACAGCAGTTTAAGGAGAATAACACATTAAAAAAATTATTACATTGCACAGTAATTTGTAACTATTACCGTGGTACTCCCTAGACTTTTTGTGGAGGTTTAAAAATATTAAAAATGGAAAACAGACTGTAATACACTATATTTGTAAAATATAAAGTACTAAAGTGTATGAATTTGAATTTGAATTTAAAATTTCTTATAGAGCGCACGTATACCTGCGGTTTCTTGGCGCTATTACTGACAGGATCCTAGTTTGAAAAAGCTGAGGGAACAGGAGAGTTATTAATCGAAGGATCTCGTGAATAGGTAGGTCTTAAGTTGTTTGCGGAATTGTGGGTAGAGCGAGATGGTGCGGAATTCGAGGGGGAGGGAGTTCCAGAGGGTAGGGGCAAGGGTGGCAAATTTGGAGCCTCCCCACTTCTTTCTCCGGTAGCGTGGGATGGTGAGGAGGGACTGGGAGGACGAACGAAGTTCCCTGGTGGGAACATAGGACACAATCTCGGAAGAGATGAATTCAGGTGCGAGTCCGTGTCGGGCCCGAAAAGTAATGGAAGCAAGCTTGAATTCAATTCTGGCTCGCACAGGGAGCCAGTGAAGTGATTTCAGGAGCGGGGTAGAGCGGTGAAATCTGGGGAGTTTGAAAACCAGGCGGGCCGCCTGGTTTTGGATCTGTTGTAGGCGACGCAGACTGTAGGCGGGGATGCCGGCATACAGGGCGTTGCCATAGTCCAGGCGGGATACCACCATGGCCAGGATGATGAGCTTTAGAGCAGAGAAAGTGAAGAAACAGGACACCCTGCGTATAGTACGCAGTGAAAGAAAGGAAGAAGATACCACAGAGCTAACCTGGGAGTGAAGGGTGAGTTGAGAATTAAGTTTTATACCAAGTGTTTTAACTGAGGATGTGGGGGTAGGAGGAGGGCCAAGAGAAGGGGGCCAGAAAAGAGGGGACCAGGGGCTGGATGAACCACCCGTCAATACCAACTCAGTTTTGTCGGGGTTGAGTTTAAGGTGGTTGTGGTTCATCCAGTCCCTGATGTGAAGCATAACAGATTGAAAATTAAGAATAGAGGAAGGAGACGATAGATTAAAGACAAGCTGGAGGTCGTCCGCATAATTAAATACGCCGACCTCCATCTGTTGAAGAGAGAAGATTAGGGGAGCAATGTACAGATTGAACAAGAGAGGAGAAAGAGAGGAACCTTGGGGAACCCCGCACTGAACTTTCCGGACGTCCGCCGTGAAGTCACCCAGGCGAACGGCCTGGGTGCGGTCACTCAGGAAGGAGGACAGCCAGACCAGGGCGGTCCCCCCGATCCCCGCCGCTCCGATACGGGAAAGAAGGATGGTGTGATCCACCGTATCGAAAGCGGCTGAGAGATCAAGGAGCACAAGGGCCTGGTGCTGATTAGTGTCCATACCCTCCCTGAGGGTGTCCAGGACCGACAGGACGACGGACTCCGTAGAGTGTGCAGGGCGGAAACCGGCTTGACGGGAGGCAAGAGCACCATGATTCTCCACAAAGGAGCTCAGAGCGCAGGTGACGTGGCGCTCGAGCACCTTGGCAAGAAATGGTAGGAGGGAGATAGGACGGAAATTGGCGGGGACAGAGGGGTCCGCCCCGGGTTTTTTTAGAATGGGTACAATTACCGCAGATTTCAAGGGTTTAGGGACGATGCCTTGAGCGAGAGAGCTGTTAAGAAAGTGAAGAGGAGGGTCGGGGCAGGAAACAAAGATATGGCGGAGAATGTGAGCGGGACAAGGGTCGAGAGGAGAACCGGATTTGACCAGGGGAACCAAGGTAATCAGGCTCTCCCGAGTGATAGGGGGAAATGAGGTAAGCTCGCCCTTAGGGGGGGGGCATAGGGGGTCAACAAAAATGGAGGAGGGTGGCGGGATGTTGGCCTTAATGGTGATGATTTTATGAATGAAATAGTTGTTGAGGGAAGAACAGAGTTCTTCGGAAGGGGCCGGCTTAAGAGTAGTTCTGTCCGAGAACGCTAGGGTGTGGACGATGGTGAATATCTCCTTGGATTGGTTTTCCGCAGCTAAGATTTTGGAGGAGAAGTAAGATGTTTTTGCCTCCAAGATGTCTCTTTTATACTGGCTCAAGATGTTAATGTAGTCCAGTTTCAGGGTGGGGCAGTAATTTCTTCTCCATGCCCGCTCAGCGCGGCGGACTGTTAATTTGGTGGTCTTAAGCTCTTCGGTGAACCACCGATTGGCGTCCTTGTCGCGTTTGGAGGTAATACGCTTGAGCGGGGCAAGAGCGTCACGTCCGTTGGAGAGCCACTGATCTATGGCGTCGACCTGGGAAAGTGTGGGAAGACCCTGTAGGGAGGGGAGGGACGAGGTAAGGAGGGAAGAGAGATTCTCCAGATTAACACGACCCCATGATCGGACCCAGGTGTTTTTGGGCCGGGGGGGTTTGGCTGGAGGGTGGAAGGGCAGGAGGAATGAGATTAGGTGGTGGTCCGACCAGGGGCAAGGGGTGACAGAGATTGAGTCCACAAGGCAGTTCAGGGACCAGATCTGATCGAGTATATGACCTTTGATGTGGGTGGGGGAAGAAACGTGGGGAATGAAGTTGAGGGAGTGAAGGGTTTCGGAGAATTCTTTGGAGGATGGGCACTCCGCGGAGTCGGAAGGCCAGAAATTAAAATCGCCAAGGAGCAGAATGGAGGAATTGTTAATTGTGATGGTGGCCAAGACCTCCAAAAAGTCGGGGAGGAACTGTAAGGGGGACTGAGGGGGACGGTAGGTGAGGAAGCAAGTCAAGGGGGGAGAAGTGGAAACTGTGCGGATCACCAGAAATTCAGTTGTCGCGATGTCAGGTAGAGGTAGCATTTGGAAGGGGAGATTGGTGCGTGCGATGACCGCCACGCCACCCCCGGCTCTGCCAGAAGGGCGGTCTGCCCTAAGGGCATAGTAGGTGGCCGGTAGGGTGGATAGTAGGGCAGGGAGGGAGTCATCGCAGAACCATGTCTCGGTCAAAAAGAGAAGGTCGGGAGCATGGAGATCCAGTAAAACGGAGAGTTCATGTGCATGGGCAACAGCAGACCGGGTGTTGAGGTAAAAGGCTGTGAAGGTTTTAGGGGTTGCTGAGGGAGCAGTGCTACAAGACACAGGAGGGGTGTCAACTGTAGGAGAAGGACAGAGATAGGAAGTAGCAGAAGAAAGACCAAGAGAGGAGATGCGAGAGTAGGTAGAGGCTGAGATGGGCCAGGGGCCCTGGCAGTAACGAAGTTGGTCGGGGGTATAGATGATAGGCGGGGCAGAGTGACGAGCCCCTAGTCCCGGCCCGTCGTGGACGGGCGCAGACGGGCTTGCCTTAGGCGCGCCTTCGGCGCGCAATCGTCGCGCCCGCTGCGCTCGTCCGCTGCGCTTCCTACCAAGGCACATAATTTATATCAGGTGGTCGGGCATTGGAGGGGGCGTGGCCAAGAGATGTGGGCGTGTCTAGTGGCTCGCCTCGCCGTCGAGAATGGCGACCTGGATGTCAACAAACGTAGCAGCGTGAGGTCCGCTGTTCAAAGATGCAGGAAGTCGGGTAGGTTTCAAAAACAGAGCAAATACAGTGGTCATACAATTTTTAAAAAGGCAAAACGCGCTCCCGGCTTTCCGCCTCAGGAGTCTCTATCAGTGACGCGCTAGTGGTCAGCGCGCACTATTTGTAGGTCTGGTGAGGGGGCGTGGCCAAGAGATGTGGGCGTGTCTAGTGGCTCGCCTCGCCGTCGAGAATGGCGACCTGGATGTCAACAAACGTAGCAGCGTGAGGTCCGCTGTTCAAAGATGCAGGAAGTCGGGTAGGTTTCAAAAACAGAGCAAATACAGTGGTCATACAATTTTTAAAAAGGCAAAACGCGCTCCCGGCTTTCCGCCTCAGGAGTCTCTATCAGTGACGCGCTAGTGGTCAGCGCGCACTATTTGTAGGTCTGGTGAGGGGGCGTGGCCAAGAGATGTGGGCGTGTCTAGTGGCTCGCCTCGCCGTCGAGAATGGCGACCTGGATGTCAACAAACGTAGCAGCGTGAGGTCCGCTGTTCAAAGATGCAGGAAGTCGGTGTATTTTTTTTAATTTTTTTAACAAGATTTTTTTTATGTATTTTTGGTACCGTTTTTCTCTAGAGGTAGTACCTCGGAAAATGTTCTAAAAATACATAGAAACGTATAAAATATTTTTCTATTTTGCGTATAGGGTACATTAGTCAGAGTAACACAGTACTTTTGATCTTTTGCAAATCCGGGTATATATTTAAAGACGGACTCTATGCATTTAGAGAAAAGTATGTCAAAATAGATCTTAATTGCTCATTGAGCACATATTTGGATGCAAAACCATGATAATCCTCTCTGTTGAATAGGTTAGGTTTGATTTTTTAATTGTTACATTTTCACGGTGTGAATGAGTAAGGGTAGAACATAAGTAGCAATTTGGCATACAGAGCCATGTGCCCCTGATGTTATCATTACAATATAACAGCAAACTGATTAAGAACTAGAACGTTATGGTAATTGTTGTTACTCCATATGTAACCACATCAATGCTCAGAAATCATTTCAAAGTTAAGAAACAGACCAACCATATTATTCGACCCTGCTAACTCTAAAGTTACTGTCTATCTCTTCAGCACCCGTACCACATGACAATGACAGCAATTAATCACTTCTGGGGGGTACCAGCCAATTAAACTGAAAGAAGTACAGAATCGTAACCCCAGGGAGAGTAGTAAAAAGCCTAGGACTGAAAATTGATTCAGACTTGTCCATGGCCCCCCAAGTCTCCGCAGTAGTAGGCACCTGTATAGGCCTACTTAGGCAACTGCGGAAACTTGTTCCCATTCTCTCTCTGTTCCGGGATTACAATCCATTGTGTCCGCCACAGTTATTTCTCGGCTGGACTATGGTAATGCTCTTTATCTAGGCCTCCCTCTGAAGCTCCTCAGGAAATTGTAGGTAGTCCAAAATGATGCAGCCAGGCTCATCTTCTCCCTACCGAGAAGAACACGAGCTACCCCCTTCTACATTAATTGCACTGGTTGCCCATTGAATACCGAGTGCAATTTAAGTGCCTTTGTATAGCCCACAAAGCTATTTGTGGAGAGGCTCCTAAATACATTAAAGATCGACTGGTAAAGTACACCCCAGGCAGAGCCTTGCGCTCCTCCAAGGCCTGTAAGCTTGCCCCATCGAAATTTAAACTCGAATCCAAGGGTGGTAGAGCTCTGTCGGTCCTCCTTCCTCAAATCTGGAATGAGCTACCAGAAATCTTACAAGGGGAATCGGTGCTATTATCCTTCAGGAAGTCACTGAAGACCCACTTGTTTAAAAAGACAACAGCCTCAATTTAGTTCAGTTTGGTTGCTGGCCGATCACCGGTGGATATCCGTTTTGTTCCTTTCTTTAAAAGCGCTTAGAGACCAGTGGTGATTTGCGCTATACAAAAATAAAGTAACATAACATAACACTCGTACATCCACGTTAGTAGCACCAGGGCGACAGACAGTATTGGAATGACCCGATCAACACTTTTCTGAGGACCACTGGCCTGCGTGTTTTGTTCCTTATTGAATGACATGTAATATTAACTTTGAAACCTGTCCTTCACTTTGTATTGGCAGGGCAGAGACATCTATTTAAATGAGGAGCATCTGCGTGAAGGAGTAACCTGCATTTTAGATGACTGATCGATTGACTTCATCCAGTATAGTGAATTTAAACCTTTAGATGACGGGTCAAAGTGGACCTTAGCCTCTCAAGGCATGGGTGACATCACACCCCTCTGACCACCTTTTCACACAGGTGCAACAAAATGCATGAGTTATTTACTATTTCGTCACCCTGTCCCCACAGACTAATTAAAAACCCTCTAGCGGTTCTCCTCTATGTGCGATTTGGAGTAAGCTGGTCGAAGGGCAAGATAAGAGAGACTGCACAGATATGATTCTTAACACTTTTACTAGATCACATGAGTTTAAGGCATGCGTTCCACCTGAGCGGTTCCTCCACACTATGGGGTATGAGAGGGATTCCAATCAGTTCACCTCCTCTAATATAGAAGTTTTAGTGAAATTGTGGCATGATAAGCACAATAGAACCGGAGTGACTATCTATTAATGAAGATAGTTCTGCGAGATTGTGACATGAAAAGCATGTGATCACCGGTATAATAATCCACCCCAGGGGGACAAGCACACAAAGCACATATGAGAGCAGCCGCGCCCTCTTCCTTTCTTCTTTCACTTCCTAATCTGGAATGTTGTCCGCCAGTTGTTGGCCAAGCTAATATGTATATGTTCATGTGGATAAGCACATGTAAGGGGCATATAAGAAAAGAGCTGTTTTAACACACATGTTGGCACGTTTTTGAACAATATTCTTTTTGGGCACCTCTGTGTTGACTTAGTCACAGCTTGTTTATCATTGCGTTCTTATACATGACAGCAATACCCATAATAACAGAGGGCATTTGTTAATTTCATGTTTTATTTAAATGTAACAATTAACTTGCTCAGTCCTGGGGAGGCAAGAAACTCAACAGGCCGAAACGCGTCAAGAAGAAATAACTACCAAGTCCTCCCCAGAAAAATAAGTGCCAGGGTTTTTGTCAGGAGGCAGTTTACACCAGCACATTTCACCTGTTAGCGCTGCCTACTGAAGAGAGCCCTGGCACTTTTTATTTTATAAATTAACCACTGACAAAACATCAAAATATGTATGATAAGATTCAGATCTTTTTGACATTAGATTGAGTGGCAAGTGTATACATATGTGGTCTACCTAGAAGACGGATCTAGCGTATAAAATAAGACGTGGGCTGTCCGTTTTCTCGTATAAAAAATGTATGAGGAAAGAATGTAACATTTTTATAAGGATATCATTGGATATGTTGGCGATGGACACTATTTTGTAAATAAGAGAAAATAAAACATAGACAAGAACAATACCTACAGCTATCTTGAGTAGCTTTTGTTATAAGGTTTAAGTAATCACAGGCAAATTCATTGCAGTAATCCAATAGCAAATAATATACTATTGTTGATTGAATAATGACAAAATGTTGTCCCTCGTTGCCCAATCCGGTTTTGTTCACATTTAACTTTTATAAAAGCAGTCATTAGCCAATCACATATTGACTTGTCATCGCTATATACCACAGTATTTCAGTGCAGTACTGTGAAATACCCGGACATTTTAGAAAATACAGTGAAAACTGATATCACTGAGTTAAAATGGTCACCAGCATCATGACACCCTAAGCAGCATGGGTATGAACAGAGATGGGTACCATGCTCACTGTGTCATTGGAACCAAGCTGTGCCCATAACTAGAGCAAAACCAGTCCTGAGTTGCCGGTGTTCCGGTTCACGGAGGACCTGGCTTGGCAGTTCTGGCTGGACTGTTGTTATGAGAAGCATGGTCAAGTCTGATTTGCATATGGCTGGGTCTAAACTTCAGTGGCTGGTGAGCAAAAGAACAATAGTTTGGACAGCTCCCCCAAGCCAATGGTTAAACGTATTGCAAGCAGCCTCCCATCACATTCTGTGGGTTTCACAACATATTTTTGGTGTCATTTCACTGAAAATCACTGACAGGACACGGTGCACATCGACATGATGTGTATATTGCACATTGCCATGGGCACGCATTATGCATTCAGAGCTATGTCTCCTTAAGGCACTTCTCCAACTGCTCCCATGAAGCATGTTGTATAGTTCTACAATGAGGCATTTCATCCGGGTCTGCATCACCTTGTTCTTCCTTGGTGCATGCCCCCCTTGCTTGCTCTCCTACTGCACTTCACCTTGTGCCCTTTGCGGAGCATCATACTGTGCTTCGGTGATACACCTCACCCTTTTCCCCTGCTTGACGTTTATGGATATCTATCCACCTTTGTATATTCATACGTTTATAATTGTTAGTCTTTGTGCCTTGATACCTGTATCATTTCTGGACTTTGGGAAATGTCTCTGTGAGAGAGCTGGACTGTGTATATTTCCTATGTGTGCTTGTGAAACCAATCCAATCCAATCCAAAAATTATTTATTTCGGTCTTTTTAGACCATAAAAGATACATGCAAAATACATTAAAACAGCACGTTAAAAACGATTACATTAGTATGATACAATAATTAAAAACAATTGCCAAATTGATACGGACGTAATAAAGATAAAAAAATAGATCATGGTTAGGAAAAGCATTTCAAATCCTGATTAAGAGCACAATTCATACTTTTAAGAAACAGATTCATATTGTCAACATTTGTGCCTTTAACAGTTTTTTCCTAATCAACCACATAGCCATAATGCATTTCGCTACTGCAAAAACTATGTGGGGCAGGGTACTGGTTCTCAATACTCTGTACGCATGCATATGGCTCCTGAATCCCAGGTTCCTACATAGAGGGACCAGCCAGTACTTCCTTGGTCTATGATATGCATTACAAAAGAAGAGAAAATGGGCTTCATCTTCGTCATGAGAATTACAACCTGGGCAAGTTTTATCGTCGCTCTGGAGCCATTTGCAGGTAAAGGATTTAATAGGCAGAGTGCCATGCCTCCACTGTATAAACAATTTCCTGGCAAAAATGGGGAAAATTATGTCCATAAAACATTCAAAATCATATGTGTTTTTGGATTGTAAAAAACGTTCGGTTAAGGTGCCGTTGTTAGTTGCGGTCAGGATAAGTTCTAGGCTTTTTTCCTTGTGAATTTGGACTAGGCGTTTACGAGAAAGCTTGTGAAACTATATTGACTGTCTCTGTGAGCAAGGATGCAGAAGCCAAACCTACTGGCTTTGTCAATATTTGTTTTAAATGTTTGTTTCGAAAAGTACTGTGTAGAAGGCCCCATCTTGGGAGTTTCATAACACTACTAGATGTCTCTCTCTAATCTATTCACAAATAACTTTACAGAGGATTCTTATTCTGCTACATTACTTTAATTTTTTAACTCCTATTGATCACCTGACAATGTTATGAAACACTGTAGGCTGGCTCTACTTCTTCCAAGCCCATCCTGTAGGATATTCTAAATTACTGCACTATACAGCAAAGAATTTCCACGGTCATATTTTTGAGACAGTGATGTATGACTCTGCACTGCATTTTGCAGACACACACATTCAGCTGCCTTCTCTTCTCTTACCATCTTTACTCTTTTCGTTTTAAAGTTCATTGAGGCATGTTGTTTGTAACTGAAGTACATGTTTTCAAACCCCGTGCTGCTGTCTGAGGTTTGCGTGGGGGCTGGGGTCAGAGAAACAGAGGTGCACATGACTGTGCATGTTTCTGTGTATCCATATATTCAGTCTCTTATTGAACATTCCTTCTCGAACCCCACTCACCAGCATCACATTAGACCTGCTAACTGTGTGCCACACTATATGGGCTCCCTTCACTGGGTGGATTTCCAGCTTGTCTTTGGAGGTTTTGAACAGCCTATGTCTAATAGGGGGTGTGAGAACACCGCATGACGTCGGCCTCATCCTCACTAAGATTTTTTTATTTTTTGGAGTGGGTGTGTTTGCGTGGGATGGGGCAGACGTGCCTCCTAGATAGTTCCCAGCATGAGGCTCCGCCCACTCCAAGGCCAGCTCCTCCTCACGCAGTGAATTTATTTGCACCTGACAGGTCTGTGACATGCTGGCATTCCAGAACAGGGCTTGATCATTGGCGTGGTGAGGTGGGAGAGAGAAGGTTGTGTGTTCGCGAAAAGATATCAGATCCATGCTTATGGGCAGAAAAAGAAAACAGACAAGGAAGGAAAGAAACTGACTTGGACTTACAGGTAGGGGAAAGTAAAGTAAGGTTCTGTACACTATAAAGGGCCTCAATCGAGGTGAGTAGTAAAGTTGAAGTCCACACAATGAGCCCAGGAGTTTCCAGCTGCTACCTTTGGTGTCCTCTAAATTACTTCCATGGTCAAGATGGAGACTTGTTTTGCCAAAATGAGGGGGTTTTCCAATTGACAAGCCACAACGTCTGTCCTGGCGCTCGGGGAAAACATATTGTCACTCTGGAAGGCTGACTTAAGTTTGTGTATTGGACATGCCTTACAACCCAGACCCTCCTTTTGGAACCCAGAATCACCTTTTGGAGGTTTGTAAATTGAGTACTGTTAAATTGAGTAATGGTAACATCCACTATTTACAGTGCTTAGTAAGTGCACATGTGCTGTATGACGTGCTATGTAAACAACAAGTGATTATATTACTCTAAAGTCATTCCTCTTCCTCATTCTCCCTGTACTTGCATCAGCCAATCTTAATCACATTCTACTTGCACAAACCAAACCACAAGACAATCCCGGTAAGCAACTCTTCTTCAATCAATGGACTCTTCATAGTTATGAGTGGGCGGCATGGAAGTGAGTTCTTTATCATACCTGGTAAATACCGATACTACAGGTTGTTGTCTTTATCATGTGTCATAAATGTCTCCTAGTCTTAGGCTTCTCGCAAAAAATGGGGAATAACATGCAAAATGTATCCGTATTCGCCACTCATTTTGCCGTAGTACATGGGACATATTTACAAGGATTAAATGCTGCTGCAGCGTCACTTTTGTTTACGCTGCCGCAGTATTTATTTTAGCGTACTACTTCCAAAGTGACACTAGAGCCTTTTATTGTCAATTTCCACTGCTAGCGCCAGTTCTGCTAGCAGAATTTCCCAAACATTATATGCAAGGTATATGTTCCCTCAGAAAAACTCGCACCAAACTGACACTGCCATTTGTACAAGGATTTACCGAAACGCTGCTATGTTACCAAAACTGCCGCTAGGTCCCATTAGTGGCAGGTTTTGATGCTAGCAAAAAGCTGCTCTTACAAATGACACGGGGGTGCCCCTGGAAATGGGTGGAGCTGTGGTCCAATTGGAATGACTATCGAGGTACCATATGTGAGCCCCCCGAATCACACCCATTGACGAGCTGATTACACTTTAAACTGCTATTGTGCTTATACTGCTATGGAACGTTCTGTACTTAACAAGTTCTATGTACACTGTGTTTTCCTATGATACTTATGTGGCTAATGTATTCCCTGCTTGTGCTGACCACAACTTTCTCTTTGTTGCAATAAAAAGAGTTAAGAAAATGACACTAGCATACTGGTATGAAAGGAGAACAGGCCCAAAGCCAGTTGGCAAACTCAACCACATCAATAATCTACTGCAGCTATGAGCACCAAGTAGACCACCACCTCCACCACAGAGGCAGTATAGGAGAAGGGAGCGGACATACCGGCAGAGGATAACCCTCAATGACCTCAGGGAGGAAGAGGTCATTGCCCATCACAGGCTCGGAAGGTAGTCCATTGTCTGCCTCCAGCATCAGATTGAGCCAAGGCTGCAGACAACGTTGCAGTGCTGCACCAACATCCCTCTGCAGGCCAAACTACTGGCTGTACTACACATGCTGAAGTCTGGAACTTTTCAACCCACCACAGTCAGAGTGACAGTATTATCCAAGGCATCCTTTTCCACCGTCCTCAATGCCATCAAAAGCCTCATGCCCCAGCACCTCTACTTCCCCAACACAGTGCAGCAACAAAAGGACAACAAGCAAGGTTTTTGTGTCATTGCAGGATTCCCACATGTGCTGGTGACAATGGACTGCACCAATGTGCAACTTGTGCCTCTTGCAGCTATATCCCATATCTACTACAACAGGAAGCACACCTATTCCATGAACATGCAGACAATCGTGGACCATTCAGGACTTTTCATCAATGTCCTTGACAAGTACTCGGGTAGTGCAAATGACTCATTCATCTTCCGGCATTCATCCATCAATGAGTGTTTCCAGAATGTGACCTATGGGAGGGGCCTGCTTGTTGGTAAGTACATCTCAAGCACTTGACAGACAACAAGGCACTCAATCAGGTAAGAATAAGTTGACATATCAGTCATGGGTTGAATGAAACAGTGCATAGGATGTTACTGTGGCCCAATATACTTGTCCCATACTACATGCTATATGCACAACACATTTCCTACAAGTCACACATGTGGACACCACCTTAGCCACTGTGGCCCACATATATAAGTCAACTCGAGTGATGGAGTATCATCTATCATGATGCTCTGGTGAAGCAGCTACCCAAATCATGTCAACGTTGCTTTGCTGTATGTCAGCATGACAGTGCAAGGCCTCATAGGTTTGCAGTACAGAAAGCCACAACAAAGTGCATCTCTCATTCATCCTACTTTAAGAAGGTCTACCATGGGACTTTTGTGGCCTTTCCCGTCAAACATCAATGAAGATCACACATGTTTACACACGTCCTATGTACAGGGACCCCGGGGCAGTGTGCAAGAAGTGTGCCTCCCAGTGAGGTGAAAAGAGGATACATAATCGCATGACACATTCTCATGTCCAATTACAATGTGTCCAGCATACCACATGATGCAATGAAATAGGGAGTAGCACAGATTGTATTAAACTAGTTTCAAAATGTGTCCCTTAAAGCATAATGTCATATCTGGACACTAAGCTGATAAACATACACTATGGTGCAAGGAAGGGGTGTTGGCACGAATCAGTATTATGTGAGTTTCCGAATGTGGAAAAACTGTGGATTTGCTGTATGTCAACAGAAAGGCACATTCCAACACTTCATGTTGGATGCAGGTTAGCTCAGCCTTTTCGAGTCTATTAATGCCCAGTGGCTACAAATGCTACATAAGACCCTGTGTGCACCATCAGTTGTGTCAAAGACTCTCACACATTTCATTGGATTCCAAACACATGGGCAGGAGGCATGAAGTTCTACCCCACACCTGATAAACTGAGAAATATGGGCATATATGAACCTCACTGGATCAACTCAACAACTCTACATTACATCACACAACATATACACACATCACATCTAATGTGCACAATATGTTCAAATTTGGTGTGGAGACCACTACATAAGTCATCCAAAGTGCCAGACTGTGCAGCAAGGTGCCCCCATCATGCACAAACTACATCCCACACGACATGAAACAATACAGTTCTCAGGGAAATAATGTAACTGTCATGGAGATGTGCTGCACTGCTTCTGCCTGTGCAGACACACAACCATGGACACAGAATCATGTGGAAGAAATAGCCGACACTGTCCCCAAGATGTGTGGCACTGTAGTGTACGCAGTCTAACTGTCGCACTGTAAAATACAAAATTACCACATATCAAATCACACTTGTGTACTGTCACCATAGTAGACTCCGTGCACTGCCATGTATATACTACCATGTCTCATATTTACATACACCCGCTATCCTTCCCATGGCTGAACACATAATAATAATAATAATAATACTGCTATTTGTAAAGCGCGAACAGCTACCTCGCAAGGAGGTGTCCCGGCGCTAGCTGAGCATTTTTCGTCAGACATAGACATGTTCGACAAGATTATAAATACAAAATATGTATGAGAGAAGTAAGACATCACCAGCTACTTTTACTTGTCCAGTCAGACAGGTATCAGTTCAGGATGTGCTATAGTAGCCTAATATTGACACAATAGATGATTGTGAGACCTGTGCCTACCCAATGGCAAAGAGACTAACCTCATTGGTGACCAATCATCACCTTCATGGCATTGGCACTGAATGACAAATACCATGTGAATCTCTGCAGACAGATCACTTGTATGTGTAGCTCTGTGTCAGCCATTGCCAATATCAACTTCCCTGTATGACACACAATGTCATAGCATGTTCCTGCCAGTTTGCAAGGTGTGTGAGTCAAGCTGGACGCAGACTAGAATGGCAAGTAATGCTGGGCTAACCCTTATCATGACTCTTGACTCATACTTTACCTCCTTTCTTAGCAGCAGACCAAGGTTTTTCTCTGATGCCATGGGTTATGACTCCTGTTAAAATCCTGCAAACAGAAGCCCAGCGGACCTACAACCATGCCCTATGCCACACCAGGTCCATCTTTGAGTGTATATTAGGAGTACTGAAATCATGCTTCTACAGCCTTGACGTATATGGGGGCAGATTGCTCTACTCCCCACCTATGGTCTGTAAAATTATCTTGGTCTACTGCATTTTGCACAATATCTGTGTCAGGACCAATGTGCCATGGCAAGATGAAATTTAGGATGAGGAAATGCTGGGTGATGATAAGGAGAAAGAAGAGGACCCTAAATTGCAGCAATACGGCGGAGGGTCAATATCATCAATAATTCTTTTTCCGAAGCATGATTGTCCAACATCATAGGAAATATTGGAAAACAATTACACATTGCACATCTATCTGTAAATAAAATGTCAGAGCACTACCACTGTGTAAGCATTTGTATTTCATACTCGCACTAAACCACTAAAATTCCACATTTGATCCAGTACTATTTGTCACAAAGATCAATGTATGTAGCAATGTGAATGAAACAGCATTGAACATCATCTAGTACAAATGAAATAGTTTGCATGCCAACTACCTGTAGCATATAGTCCTTCATTGCCAGCCACAATGACCATGCTGTGATAATATAGATAGTGGGCAATGGCTGTGGGGGGGGGTCTCTCCTGATGCTAGCCATGTGTTAAGCCTCATACTTGTGGCTGAGAGTAGCGGCCACGCTTTGGATGATGACTTTTCAGTGTTCCACATAGGATGTGCATGGGCACACTCTCCCAAAAGTACAGTCTACATATGAATTTACCAACATGTCACATCCTTAAATTTGCCTCAATTTACACAGACAAAATCCACATATCATACTTTGTCAGTGCCACAGTTTTGTTTGTTTACACCCAATGCTATGCACAAGCAACATTGTCTTGATGGAGAGTGTAGGTATGGAGTCACTTATGTAGCTTTGCTGTCAGCAATATGTTAAAGGACACACCAAGGCATGAATTGTGATGTACTATACCACAATCACCATCAATAAGGATCATGATGGCCACAAATGATGACACTTTCACTGTACTGTGGGGTATGGCCCTTGGATACAGATGGTATTATGCAAATAAATGAATGGCCCATCAATACATCCCCTTCCAGGTTTGTGCATTCAATAGATGCACACTTTCACATTATAACTACAGCCTGATGCCTCCACTGTGCAACATGGCGCCATTGTGTTGTGGGCTAAGTAGTTGTAGATGTAGATGCTGTTTCACTGACCCCATGGCAGTGGTAGTTTCTGGCATCCCTGATGGAAGCTGATACATTGTCAATTGGTAATATTAATAGCTTAGCACACAGAGCACCTCAGGCAATCTGTCCCATTGTACTACCACAGTATTTGGGCCCAATACAGAGAATGATCCATGAACCGGAGGATCCCACACACAGGTATACTTAATTACACACATATGACACATGTGCAAACAGTGTAAACAGGTCAACTCTACCCATCACACACGAAACTGCATTCACTGTCAATATTTAAATGAACTGCACATTAAAAAACGTAACCCAAAATGTAGACTTCTCACATAAAAAAAAGAAGCTAGACCATTCAGCATGATATATTCCTGCCGCTGCGTAAGTGGCAAATTACGCTTTTCCTCGGACTTGCAATATTAACATTTTGTACCATTGACAGGCCTTTAGGGAAATTGACTCATTGAGCGGAAGCATAAAATAAAAACAATGCATAGGCTCAAAATGTGCCACATTCACCCAGGAAGTGAAGTAATGGATAAAGGGAAGTAATGTAATGGATTCTGCATGCTGCAAACCCGGAACTGTGAAGATACTTTCACTTTCACAATAAGTCACAGTTTTACTGTCTGTGCTTGGGAGTGGTGGTGTAATGATTGTGCTGGAGAGTAGTTTTGGAGTTTTTAGAATTTGTGCATTGTGTCTGCTGTCCCTGTTGTGTCCCTTAGGTCCTTTCTGTGTGTTTTTGTGGTATGTTGTCGTTTATTGTCCTGTGTGTTGTCAAGTGTTTTTCTCTTGGGGGTATATTTCTTATAGGGGTATTAGGGTGTTTTTGTTTTGTTGTAGTGGAAGGATTGTTAATTGTGGGTGGGATCATGCCAGGCCACAGCCGTAGTCACCTCATGAATGCACAGTAGTTAGGTTTCAACAAGACAAGGGAACCCTTAAGGTATAGCATAGGGACCTTGGGCATTAACTATTATAAAAAACAGTGGTCCCTATAATGAAAATACTGTAAGTAATAATCATACACTTAATAGGTTGTATGTCTTCTGTCCGTCCGGACAGGAATTGCTGTCCGGATGCACAGTAGTTAGGAGCATTCATATGTCTGGTCTGCCATTATGTCCTGAACATGAGCCTGCGGGGGCTGTGATCCAGGGCTACCAGGTTAAAAAAAGGAAACAAAGATGGGAGAGCATACGTCAACAGATGCAGCACATCCATTGAGTTGACAGTGGGAACTAGCAATTAAAACATTGCTGGGCAAATACGGTTGGCAGGGAGTTTGACCTCCTACATTAAGTACTTGGGCATTGAAGCTCATGGTCGAACATTTAAGTACACATAATGTGTCTGCTCTCTTATGTTTCTCATGTAAACATTCATGATTTATAGAACCATCAAGTATGGCACACAATAATATTTTGCTCTAGTTGGTCATGCCCCCATGCAAAAGGGGCAAAAGCCATGCATTTAGTGCTGACACAATATGTGCACCAGTTCCATTTGTGACACTGTGTGGCCCACACCATCCTAACTGTTAACGCAGGTGACAGAGATGAGTCCCAGGGAAGCATGGAGTTGATGTACATTGTCATAGCACGTCCAGGCAACTCATGTGATGACAGGGCAGGTAGTGCAGATATGCTCCAGAGCTGCTTATTTCTCAGCAGGCCTTTGTTATGTACAGTTGTAATGGAGCATCACAGACCACAAGTCATATATAAAGTGGCTTATTTACAAGGCCCTTGCACTGGTAGCGTTTCACTTCTAACAATGTCAAACTATATGCAGTGGCTGCGCTGGAGCCTTCTAAAGAAGCCTCATAGTAATATGCCAATGATACTCCGAGGCCTAGCTCTCCTGAGTTGTCTGACATCAATGAGGCCTGCCATGGCTTACACTGCTTAGCTCACCGCTGAATGTGGCAGTATACCTTACACTGGTCTTGAACACCATTTCCTAAGTATATTGGGTATAGTAACTTGATGCCCAATATGGCTATGCTGTGCTTTGAACTGCTTTGCCTGACTACATCCCTTTTACTTTATAGCAATTCCCACATGCTGTATTTGCTTGCATGGCCTCATGCAGGGGTTATTGAGGCCAGACCCACTGGAGCAGTCTCAACACAGATGGGAGCCCACTCACATGGCACATGATACACAGGAATGCTTGCCTGAACAAGACACATCTCTGCTGATACCATATGTATCAATGAGACAATATGTAATAATCTGCTTTGGAATGCATGGCCCATAAGTGTACAATCTTATGCACTCAGCAACACTGACAGGTAGAGCACTCACGTTACTTAGGGGACCAGTACGCATGAATCGAGATGTATGTAGCTTACTCATTTATTGATGTCTGCTTTTAAAAGGGCCTCAGATACCATTACCTGACTGGGTAAGGAAGGCAAATTCTGCCAGTGCACAGCATCATCCAAGTCAGCTACTATTGTGTTGTTAGGTAGTGATGCTGGTCAGCATATGGCTAGGCAAAATGAACTACAGGTACATGTGTAAGTCATTCACATGTATGTTTGACTCAGCCAGCCTTATCAATGTGTGTCATCCAGCCATGTGTGGTATATAAATAAATAATACCGGATCTATTTTTGAGTGAATGAATGAATAACAGATAGCTCAATAAATAAGAGTCAAGATTCGAGGTAGAAGGAGTTTTTGCAGGTTTAATACAGCACAAGGACAGGAACAGGACAACCTGCATAGGAATAGGATGACAGGGCCCAGCAGCTGCTGGGGCTGGGATGAGCGCGCTGACTTTTAATAACAATACATGAGCATATATACATAGCGCAAACACATAGCATTACATTGCGGTAGGCGTAGCAGTGGGTGGAGCAGAAGGCGTGACGCGTAGCAGTCGCGAAAGATAAGAGTAAAAAGAGGTGTAACTGGGCGTATACATAGACATGTGGTGCAGACGTAACAGGATATGTCATGAATGGGCGGAAACATAGGAGGGGGCTACCTAAGGAGCCGGGACCTCTAACCTGATGGTGCGCGCAAACTGGTAATGACGTGTTACGAGGAGAAGCTGGGGGCTATGAACTCTGTGCTAGGAGCAGAGACTAAAGTCTGGAGGGTCGGAGCGACATGTACCCAAACCCTATCTAGTATCTAATGTTTAGGGAACATGTTGATATAAACTAGAAGTCCTGAGGGGAAAGGCTAACTGACTCTAAGACTGGAGCATGCATTTATTCTACATGTAGTGCGTGATGAAGAATATTAAATGACCATTAAATACAGTATTTCTCTTAATATGGAGCCGCATAGGCTAGACAATGACGGAAACTATTGATGCAGTTCAGTAGCTTAGGAATGCAGAGAAGGAGGACTAAACTGATAACTGGAATCATAATATAGTCTTGGCAGACTCAGAGACTGAGCCAAGCTGCACCGGGCACTGCGAGGCAGGAAGTAAGTGAAAGGTCGAGGATACAGGTGGGGGCTGTATCGCTCCTCAGCGAGGCTTCAGGAGACAGGAGCTGAATCTAGTGTCCAGGCCCTGTTGAGGCCTAGAAACGGGGACTTTATAATGAAATAACGTGCACACTGAGAAACGTGGCAACATTACTTTACATAGGCCTGATACTCATATTACTCATGGGGACTGGGAAATGACATACCAGAGGTGGACACAACTATAATTGCGTCTTGAATCGGACATAGGGAATAACATATGCATATTGGTCATGCACACATAACATATGATGGATGACACGTAGGGACACAGAACATGACAAAATTTACTTTTCCACATTCCCTCCTTGTCACTACGTTTCCATCAGGAAACATCAATATTCATGATACCATCTATCATTTCATACAGTACCATTTGTTCATCTCGAATTGTCTTGGAACGGGATTTAGAACGGGGCTTGGGACTAGGAATACAAGAGGTAGCACACATGCCGCAAATCGCAGGGCCACATTGTATACAGAGGCAGCAGCTGAATATGATCGCTACTGCGATACCTAGAAAGGACAGGACTTTCCATCCCCAGGCGGAAATTATATTCCAGAACCAACCGGACCATGTCCAGGTGCCTGGATCTTGGTGTAACAGATGGGCAATTTTATGAAGTCTGGTTATAGCTAAATAAACAGACGGCGCGTTATTTGGAATGAAAATGCAGCAACTAGATCCGATGAGTCTACAGGCCCCGCCCCTATCGGCCAGTATGACGTCAAGGACGAGACGATTCTGGAGCACAACAATTCTCATAAAGGATTGCTCTTCGGTTAAGTTACCTAGAGCGGAGGCAGTCTCATCTACTACTGCTTCAAGGGTTCTTGTTAACCTACGGATTAGCTTACTATTTACAACTGTACCTAAATAAGGGAACACACCTTTATCAATATCAATGAATTGCTCTGCAGCAGTTTCAGTATAATCGACAATCGGGAGGTTTCTTTTGTGTCTAGTATGTACTAGGAAGGAATTCCTATGGTAGTCAGGTGGGGCTAGGAAAACAGGTGGCAGTAGGAAGGCAATGTAACAGGTTCCCTCCCAATCGAGGGGCAGACGAACATATGCGGTTTGACCACAAACAAAATAAGAATGACGTGAAGCTTTAAAAATAGATTTCCCACTGTCACTATACTTGATAATAGTAGTACAATCACTATGTCCTACGTGTACAGAACCATAATTACGGACACATAATTCGCCTTTGACTGGTAATACTGAAATAGCAGGTGAGTCTGGAGTAGTATCAGACTGAACATTCAGGACCATGAAATTCGACGAATAGTTACCTAAATTATACACTTCATTTTCTAGATCTAAACCTGTTCTGTGGGGGAAACCTTGCTTGTCTGGGAAACATGTACTGTTAAGAAAAGACATATCTGTTGAGGATGACGTTAACGTGGACCATGCTCCACACGAACCATTATGTGAAAAAGGATAAGGAAAAAGTGGCAGAACTCCCTTTGACGTCTGGAAAGGGGGCAGTCGACCACACACCCAACAATTAGTGGCATTGCTGGTTTGATGTGAATAATGTAACATGCGGATAAATGTATTGTTACGCATAGCGAGGCGGTAGGACAGTTCATGAGGGGGCAGATCACTAAACGTGTGTTCTACTGTAACATTAGAAGGCTTATTTACATGAGGAACTGGAAAACACAGGAAAAATGCGTAACTAGTGCAGGAAATCAAAAGGCTGAGAAATAATATGAAACTTAGAAAAACGATACATTGGTTTGAGTTTTGACTAACTCTCTCACTATGGGGGTCTATTTTATACATGTCAGAAACAGTCTAACCGTTTCACCTAGGGGAGGACTTAGACAATCAAACTGACTGACTTATTTTACTAGACCGGAGTTTTTGCTTATACTCCTGCTGCGGAGTTTTCTCTAACAGGGGAGGGGTTGTGTCAATGTCATTTGCGGGACAGTCCTTAGGAACAGTGTTTTGACAAGTCTTGATATCCTGGGAAATGTTCTTAGAGACCGGTTTTAATCCGTAGAATTTCTTGACGTGCGAAAGGTGCACCCAGCCGCGGCGTCCTTCCAATTTCACAGCTGTACGGGTGGTGAGGAGGACCTGACGGGGCTCCTTCCAACGTGGCTCCAGCGGACTCGATCTGTCAAAGTTCCGGACGAGCACCATCGAACCTGGAACGATCTCATGCGGTGCCACCTCGGTATTGTCTGGAAATGCGGCGGCAACCTGTGAACGACATGAGTTGAGGGCAGACATCAAGGAAGCTAGGTAATCTGTCAGCATATTACATGAAACATCAGTAATACTTCGGGGTCTAGGAATACCCCACATGTTAGGGGGGCGGCCGAAAACGACCTCATACGGGGACAGACCTGATCTGGAATGTGCGACCATGCGCATATAAAACAAAGCAACTGGCAGAGCTACTAGCCAGTCCACACCCTTATCTTTACATATTTTGGCAATTCGAATTTTCAGAGTCTGATTATGTCTCTCGACTAGACCGGCTGCTTCAGGATGGCGTACACAATGAAACTTCCACTGGTACCCTAACAACAGGGAAACGTGCTTCATCAACTCAGATGAGAATGGCTGACCGTTATCAGAATATACGACTCTAGGGAGTCCATATCGAGGGAAGAATTCACGAACCAACTGTTTGGCAGTGGTCGCGGCTGTGTAATCTGGGACTGGATATGCTTCTGTCCACCTGGACAAAGCGCATACAACTACAAGGACATACTTGAAACCTCGACATCGCTCCATCTGAATATAGTCCATCTGGAGGACCTCAAAAGGGTGGTCAGGAGGCTGGAATCCCCCTTGTTCCACCGGGACACTTTTACCTGGATTAAACTGACAACATATCATACAGGTACGGACTTTCTGCTTGGCTGCAGCTCGTAAATGCTTGTTAAACCAAATGTTCTGGATACTGTCTAACATTGCTTTTTCTCCTAAATGTGCTGGACTATGTGCGGTATTAATAATGACTTGAACCATAGAGTCGGGGAGAAACCATGTGGCTCTACCCTTTGTTAACCATCCTTGATCTGTCTGGACCCCTCCTTGTTCAGACCATTTCTTGATTTCATCGGGAGTAGCATGTAACTGGATATCTATGACATCCTGAGTAGGGTCCTTAACTGTCATACATGTAGTCAGATCTGGAGTGTGTGTCATGTTAACTGGACTGTCTAGAGCCTGTGCTGTAAGCTTGGCTGTGCGATCTGCTAGATCATTACCTTGAGAAATAATGTCAGTGACTTTCGTATGTGCTTTGCACTTCATGATAGCAATAGATGTCGGTAAGTGTATGGCATCTAACAGAGCTTGAATAAGGAGACCATGCTGAATCTTGGTTCCATGAGAAGTCATGAAACCTCTCTCCTGCCAGAGCACTCCAAAGTCGTGTACAACTCCAAATGCGTAACGTGAATCTGTGTAAACATTAACTTTCAGGTTCTTGGCGTGTATACAGGCTTGTGTCAGAGCAACTAGCTCTGCTGCTTGAGCGGACAGGGTATCAATGCGGTGTGTTTCAATAACTTCGGTGTCAGTCGTCACTGCATACGCGGCGACTAGTTCTCCTGTACTAGTTCTCATACATGAACCATCCACATAAAGTGTCAGGTCAGGATCTGGTAACGGAATGTCTGTCAGGTCTTGTCTTGGCTTTGTCGTAATGTTGACTACTTCCACACAGTCGTGTGCGGCAGGATTTGAACTAACTGATGGTAACAGTGTAGCAGGATTCAGGATGTTGCAGCGTCTAATATCTATGTGTGGCTGAAACAGTGTCAATTCATAACCTGTTAAACGTGCAATTGTCAAGTGTTGTGTTTGTGTTCGGTTTAAAAGAACTTCCACGGAGTGTGGGACTTGTACTGTCAAGGTATGTCCTAAGACTATGGAATCACTTTGTCTGATAGCTAGTGCTGTGGCTGCAACTGACTTGAGGCACGCAGGCAGAGCCTGGGCGACTGGATCTAATGTGCTAGAAAAATAAGCACAGGGCTTGTATTGTCCTGCTTGGTCTTGTGTGAGAACAGATAATGCTGTACCTTCGCGTTCAGTGACGAAAAGTGTAAAAGGCTTACTGTAGTTCGGTGTCGCTAGAACTGGAGCTTGACATAAAGCTTTCTTTAACTCATTGAAACTAAGTGTATGTTCAGATGTCCAAGGGAGGACAGTCGATACGGCTGCCTCCTGTGTCGTTAACTGTATCAGTGGCTTGGCTAGGAATGCATACTGAGGAATCCATTGTCTGCAATAAGAAGTAAGGCCAATAAAGGCACGTACCTCCTTCTGGGTTCTGGGCTGGGGAAGACTCGCTATCAACTGGATACGGTCTGGTGTCAACTGCCTACCCCTCTTGGACAGTAAGTGTCCTAAGTAGACCACTTGCTGGACACAGAATTGAAGCTTCGAAGGGGACACCTTGTGCCCCATCTCGGCTAGGAAATACAAAACCGTGAGTGACGCTCGCTCGCAGTCACGTTCAGAACGGGCTGTGATCAATAGATCATCGACATACTGGAGCAGGGCAGTGTCAGTTGGCATGTGAATGTTGTCTAGTTGTCTCTTGAGTGCTTGACTGTAAATACTAGGACTTTCTGTGAAACCCTGAGGAGCGCGTGTGAACATATAGCTCCTTCCATTTAAACAGAATCCGAAAAGAAACTGGCTGTCTGGATGGATGGGAACACTAAAAAATGCGTTCTTGAGGTCTATGACAGTGAAGAACGTGGCTTCGGAATCAATGGCTGTCAATAGGGAAGAGATATCTGGGACAACTGGGTACTGAGGGATAATACATTTGTTAAGTTCTCGTAAATCAATCACTAATCGATATACTGGGGGTGCATTTGGATCAGTACGTTTCATGACTGGAATGATCGGAGAGTTACATACGTTGGAGTCAGTTTCTACAACTACTCCTTGAGCCATGAGCTCGTCAATAATTTTGGATAAGGCTGCTACAGCCTCGGGTGGCAATCTGTACTGTCTGATTCGTGGTAACACTACACCTGGTTTGAGAGTCACACGATGGGGTGTGATTTGCATGTAACCTACATCAGTTGGACCTTGCGCCCATAAATGCTGCGGAACTTTAGACAGTCTGGGATCAAAATCTCGTAATACATAGTGACCCTTAAAGTCACGTAGGAACAGACGTATTCCCTCTGGGGAACAACATATAACTGCACCTAACTCTTTCAGTGTTTTAATGCCCAATAGATTTTCTGGACATGACTTAGTAAGTAACAGATCAGTAGTGCGGGACAATGGACCTACTTCTAGAGTGACTGGCTTTGAAATCTCATTAACGATAGGCTTTCCTGAAAATCCAAGGGAAACATTTCTTGAGCCTGAGAGCGGAGCCCCTGGAACTTCGGCGTGACTAATTGTGGTCCTACTTGCCCCTGTATCAATCAAAAACTTTCTGTCTTTCCCTAATACTTGACTGTGAACATAGGGACCTTCTTGATCTACAGGTATCTCGATGAGAGGCAAGCCTACCTCCCTCTCTAGGCTGTTTCATGAATATGGCTGGTACTCTGGATACTCAGACTGTGCATACTGGTACATCTGCGATGTAACATGCTGTGTTGCAGCAATAGGCTGCGGTACTGTAACTGTCTGTGGTGCATTCTGTGGCTGAGGAATCTGTGAAACTTGTTCCTGTCTAGGCGGACGTGGTCTTTCTTTAGTCTTACCAGTAGCTATGTTATGTTTCAGAACCGTACACTCGTTTATGAAATGACCTGGCTGTTTACAATAATTGCAGTTCCCTTTAACGGGTGCTGCAGGATGACTGGCTTGATTCGGACCCCTCTTCTGACTGTCTTGAGGAACAGATTGTGCAACTAGTACTTTCATTTTCGTGTCTTTCATACGTTTTCTCTCGTGTTCTTGCTCTTCCCTGATTCTATTCTGGTGGTACTGGAGCATCTGGAGCATCTGGGACGGAGTATTTGCTTGCCAGGTGCTTTCGACTTTCAGAACTCGGTTTTTAACTTGTGGGCTTGAATTCTCGACTAATTTGGTAACGAAAAGGTGAGGGTATGACTCACTACTTGTCTTGAGGCCACTGTTGATACTAAAGCATTTTTCAAACCTAGAATAAAAATCACTAATATCTTCCTCTTGTTTCTGTTTACAGGCTGAGATTGCATCCCAGTCTTCTTTTCTCGTTGTTAATAATCTGGGTAAAACTTGAATTAATAATTCTGGTAATTCTTTACATTTCTCTCCAAGACCAGTACCTGGTACTCGTATCTTATCTTCTGCTTCTAGGACTGCCCAATCTATCTTTTTCTCTCCCACCTCCCATTCTTTTTCTTTTAGCTTTTCATACACCCCTGCGGGTAGCAGAACCTTTAACATTTTAATGATATCTGGGTAAGTGTATTCTCCCATACGGAGCATGTCTTTTAATTCTCTATGGAACCCTGCTGGATCTTTGTCATGACAGGGAATTAATTTCTTCATTTCGAGGAGTTCCATCTTTGTGATCGGAGTGTATACAAACACTCGTTGCATTTCGCCACCCGCTCCTCTGACTGGGTGGACTTCTCGTAACGGATTCTGTCTGTCTATGTAGAATGATTTACTTTCTGGGGGTGAGACATGAACAAAATGCGGGTTCAAGAATGTTCTATATTTGTGGCGCTGTTCTAGAATTACACTAATTAAATCGGTACCTAGACCTCTCCATTTATACTGGAGTAATTCATTCAGGATATCGTGTAACGGGCCTGGATCAGAATGTTGACCCTCATACAGAGTGATGAGGTGCTGAATCATATACATACCCACCAGTCGCTGCTCGGCTGGGGGCAATTTCAGAAACATTTGTGCCACTATTTCGTCTGGAAAAGTAGTAGAATCAGTAATCCATCTGACTGCTGACCGAACTATTTCTTGTTCATGCATGGTACTTAACTCACTATAACCGATTCGTGATTTCAGAATGTGATCGGTAGCTTGAAATACTTGTTCTAGGGAACCTTGTTCTGGTGCTGAATGATGGAAAGTAGACTTGGGTTCTAGACGTAAATGGCGATCTGGAAATCTAGGTTTTCCTACATACGCTATTCTGGCAGTATTCTCATCGTCTTCCTCTTCAGGATCAGAGGTACTTTCTTTCTCGCTTACTTGTGCTGCTTTACGCTGTTCGTGTATCTTTATTATCTCTCTACGGATTTTCTTGTACATACTTTCCATGGCACCAATGGTATTGGGCTTTCCTTCGGCTATATTATCACTCCACTTTGTTAGAGTTTTCATTTCTTCCGGGTCTTTAGACGGATGATCTTGTTCTCTTATTAGACAGTTAATTAAGAACTTCAATATCATGCGCTGAATCTCGGCTTTCCTTTGAGACATGGCATCACTAATACTTTGTGGGTCATCCCCTGTACGGATGAAACGATATATCCTGTCTAGATCTTCTTTCATATTCGGCAGGGTGACTAGATACTCGGTCACTCTCCTTACGCGTACGGAATATAAAACCATATTAAACTCGCCTGGAACTGGGTCATAGACACATTCGCCAAGGGTTTGCCTGATCTCTGAAACAGACTTATTACTCTTAGGAGTACGCTGTGATGCTTGAGCATGTAATTCGAGTGCTGATAAACGCTTGTATGGCGGCGGGGTTTGAGGAAGACCTCCTCCTGCGGCCCCTAAACTAGAATCATCAACTGATGCTTTTCGTCCTGGCAGGGTGGGTAATTGTAACGTGGGCTGGACTTGTATGGCGGGCTGACCCGGGGGAGCTGTTAATGGCACCCCGGTGTCTGGAGGAGCAGGAATTACCTGGTTTACAGGGACTGGCGGAGTGCGAACAGGATTTGCATATTCTGGGACTGTGTCGTCCAGATAGGACGAGATGAAAATATCAGCTGCGGTCGGTTTGTGACGTAGCTTGGTCGGAACTAATGGTGGCGGGAAATTACTGGATGCCTCCGGGGTCGCTTTTGGCAAGCCCTCAGCAAGAAGAGGATACATACCCTTAATGAGGGCATTCCTCTGTCTGTCTGATTGCTCAGTTCTAACTCGTTCACCTATCTCGATTAATTCTCTTTCTTGGGCTCGTTCTTGGGATTCTCTACTTAGTTCTGACTTTCTGATTTCTCTTTCGGTTCTTTTATGAGCTTCTTTGCGCCATAACTCGATGGCATCTTTCTGTGACTGTCTGGCTTTCTTTTTCCATAATGCCTCTTCTACTCGCATGATGCATTCGGCATCCCATGTACCCGATACGGGCCATCTATACTTTTCTTCTAACTGTTTGGTATACTCTACCCATAAATCTAGATACAATATGGCACTTATGCCATGTTTCTGATACATAAAATGACCTGGACTGTCCCTGGGCGGGACGGGAACTGCTGCTTCCAGCAGACCCTTTCTAGTTTTTAACTGACGTAACTTGGAAAATATGGGCATGACTGAACTGTAATCTAGACACAATACAATACACAATAAACACGATACTTATTTCCCATTCATACCACGACATTAGAATACATGAAAAACATTATGAATAACAGTTCGGACAGAATACTACCTGGAAATACTGAGAACAGAACACGTGAATTTTCTCGAGAACAGAAACTGACTAGAACAGAAACTAGATGCACTGCTGAAACAGTACGAAACTTACCGGTCTCTTAAAGAGACACGTCAGGACCCGTATCCACCGAAGTGAACACTTCGTTTGTGGGACTGTGTACCACCAACCCACAGACCAGAGTCAATTAAATTGACCCTGTCTAGATACTACCTCAGTAACGGTACTCACCGGGCAGCAAGAACGGAAGGCCTCGGACTGGACTGGACTGCTACGACGACGAACTTCGGACTTCGGACTTCAGTTACGGGTGGACCTCCGGATACCTCGGACCTTGGACTCTTGGCTTGGGCTCTGGTCGGGACTCGCCGCGTTCCTCCACCGTCTCGTCTGGATGCTGGACCGCCTCCTCCGTCTCCTCCGTGGGCCTGAGGGATACTTGAGCAGAAATATCTGCCACTGCGCAGAAGAGTTCCGTCACGACTGCAGAGGGTCAGGGGGTCGGCGTGGCTTCACCGACGCGTGGGGAAAGGGCAAGTCCCTGTTCGGGCGCCATTATGTGGTATATAAATAAATAATACCGGATCTATTTTTGAGTGAATGAATGAATAACAGATAGCTCAATAAATAAGAGTCAAGATTCGAGGTAGAAGGAGTTTTTGCAGGTTTAATACAGCACAAGGACAGGAACAGGACAACCTGCATAGGAATAGGATGACAGGGCCCAGCAGCTGCTGGGGCTGGGATGAGCGCGCTGACTTTTAATAACAATACATGAGCATATATACATAGCGCAAACACATAGCATTACATTGCGGTAGGCGTAGCAGTGGGTGGAGCAGAAGGCGTGACGCGTAGCAGTCGCGAAAGATAAGAGTAAAAAGAGGTGTAACTGGGCGTATACATAGACATGTGGTGCAGACGTAACAGGATATGTCATGAATGGGCGGAAACATAGGAGGGGGCTACCTAAGGAGCCGGGACCTCTAACCTGATGGTGCGCGCAAACTGGTAATGACGTGTTACGAGGAGAAGCTGGGGGCTATGAACTCTGTGCTAGGAGCAGAGACTAAAGTCTGGAGGGTCGGAGCGACATGTACCCAAACCCTATCTAGTATCTAATGTTTAGGGAACATGTTGATATAAACTAGAAGTCATGAGGGGAAAGGCTAACTGACTCTAAGACTGGAGCATGCATTTATTCTACATGTAGTGCGTGATGAAGAATATTAAATGACCATTAAATACAGTATTTCTCTTAATATGGAGCCGCATAGGCTAGACAATGACGGAAACTATTGATGCAGTTCAGTAGCTTAGGAATGCAGAGAAGGAGGACTAAACTGATAACTGGAATCATAATATAGTCTTGGCAGACTCAGAGACTGAGCCAAGCTGCACCGGGCACTGCGAGGCAGGAAGTAAGTGAAAGGTCGAGGATACAGGTGGGGGCTGTATCGCTCCTCAGCGAGGCTTCAGGAGACAGGAGCTGAATCTAGTGTCCAGGCCCTGTTGAGGCCTAGAAACGGGGACTTTATAATGAAATAACGTGCACACTGAGAAACGTGGCAACATTACTTTACATAGGCCTGATACTCATATTACTCATGGGGACTGGGAAATGACATACCAGAGGTGGACACAACTATAATTGCGTCTTGAATCGGACATAGGGAATAACATATGCATATTGGTCATGCACACATAACATATGATGGATGACACGTAGGGACACAGAACATGACAAAATTTACTTTTCCACACATGTGAAGTGTGTCTTCTGAACACTTACAACCTGAATGGCTAAATAGCCAATAGCCTTCCAAATGTACTTTGCTGTTGTTGTTTATCAAACAGGTATAGTAAGTGACATGATGTGTTTTACTTGTTATGTCTTGTGGCTGTGCCCCCTTCATACACGGATACTGAGATGGCCAACTTCAAGAACACCAACTTCACCAGTGAGAGCCTTTATCTGTGCTATTTGTGTACTGCAAGGAGTGAGTGTGATGTCAGATGAAATGGGAAATGCCAGATTCAATGTGCATTCTCATCACAATTGTACTTTTGGAAGGTCAGAAATAGGTCATGGAAACTATCAGCCTCTAACTACAGTTGAGGAGAACACTTTGTCTATCTGGGATAAACAAACTGAAAGGATTGAGAGGAGAGCCATGACCCTAGTGTCAGACAATGCTATTGTATATGGTAGTGAATGGACATTTGAAATGTATGTGACTGTCAGTGCTACAGAATGCATGTCAGTTGCACATGCCATGATATTGGGAGCATGTATTGAGCAGTGACATGGCCCACCATGGAGTTGCAGCAAACAAATGATGGACAGAATTCTGACAATGCAAACATTCTCCCCAAGTCAAAATCTGGGTTAAATCCATTGTTCTTTTGCCCACTACGCCACCCCAGTTAGGACTCAACCATATGCAGATCAGTCTTGACCCTGTGTCCCATGGGAACAGTCCAGACCAAACTGCCAGGCCAGGTCCTCTCTAGACCGGAAACAAGCATCCTGGGACCGGTTTCAGGGTATGTCACCCTTCTTCAGTCAGGCTAGCTTGAATCTGTGGAGTTGCTGCAGGTCAAATAAGAGAAGGTTCACATGCATCTGTATGATATGGGGTACTTTTTCTATATCCATTGTTACATGTAATACTTCCAAGTTATCTGTATAGGTAGCAATATGGCCCAATATGTCTCTGTATCTTATCAATTACTAAACGTTGTGAGGCAAGACATGTGTTGTCAAGACATGAACCTTCTGAATATGGTAAATGCCTATGCCATAAAGGCCATTGCCGGATGCCCAAAGTATATTAATACACAGTGAAGGGGAAAATGTGTGCCATTCCATAGGTACCAAAAATTGTATGTTTCCAAGCATACTCAGTACTGAAATAGCCATAATTAGATCTGGCAATGGTGTTGCTATTGCAATTAGCATTCCTTTGCAATGATGCCTGAGGACACCTGAAATGCTAGGTAATAGGTAGCTGTATAGTCGCTCCAAGCTGCAAGATGAATTTAGGATGTAGGGGCTACTACCTTATGTGTAATGTAAATATTTATATTTCATGTTGTCAATACCCGTTCCTAGTCAGCCTTTGAGTGACATATATCCTCATTGTTTCAACATGATCCCTGATGAGCTGTGCAACTTCAACAAGCGTAAGGTGTGCTTTCAACACAGCAAAAGGGTCGCCAAGGTGTACAGGGCCATGAGGAAGCATCATGATACAACAAAGGACCAGGGTCAATGGTCTGTCTTTCTGTTGGGACCACCAACCACCACAAGTGAAAGCTCAGCCCACCATGGAAAATCTACATTAGGGGCCTTACAAACAGCCATCGCCAGTACCTCAACCAGCGGACCTCCTCAACCACGGGCACCCAAACATCAGCCCACAGGAGGGCCCTCACAATTTGAGATGGACATGAGGAAGGCATTTCTAATCTCAAACATAGGGTCCTTGAAAACAAGGCCTTATCCCTGCTGCACGACATAAAGCAGGCAGTTGAGCAGGCCAAAAGATAACGGCCACAGGGACCCTTCTGCCATTCACCCTGCTTGATATGTAGACATTTTCTGTATAGGATTTTATAGGTTAGTTTAGGTTAGTGTAGGTTTTAGTGAAAGTGTAGTGATAATGGTTTTAGGGGATTTTTTTAGGGGTGGGCTAGTTTGCCAGTCGGTAGGGCTACTTTGGGTTAGTTAGGGGTTGGGGTTTATGTGTTTAATATGCATGAAAAAAATAGATTGTTTAGGTTTTTACGCATAGGTAGTTAATGTTTGTCCTCTGTGATAATGTGACTTAAGGGGGGGGTGAGGCATTGATATTTTACATTTTGTGCTAATTGTGTAGATTAAACTAAGTTACGGTAGTTTTAAAGAGTAGATGGGCTAAGTTATTGTAGGATAAGTTAGGCTAGTTATTTACCATAGGGTAGATAGTTATTTCTATTTAAGCTTTTATATTTCCATTAAATCTAATAGTTTGCTACATACAGGAGGTGATTTACTGTGTGGGAGTGAGAATGTGCACTCAAATGAAGTTTTTTTCTTGCATTTGTCTTTGCTTGCAGTGTCTGGCAACATTTGTGAGTGTGTTTCTTAGCTATGGACAGGGATCTGTCAAGCTGCCATGACTTTACATGATCTTACGATCAGAGATTGTTGAGCAGGGGACCTGGCATTCACGGATGAATATTGACACTGTGCTCGTCTTGTGTTCAGATACAAGATCAATGTGTGTGTTGCTAATGCAACCTGCTGCGGAGGTATGTTGTGCTCTATGACTTTTGAACCTTTAGCAGGTATTTGGACTCATACACTGATGACAGCCCTGTAACCTCTCACACTTGCAGTATATACTTGTCAACCTATTGTTGTATGCTTGCTAGTAACCGTTGTTGGACCCAACACTTGTGGGGTGATTGAACTCACCATTGACATTGACTGCATGACAACAATTGAACTCAATACTTGCAACCTTGAGTATGCGCTTACTAGTAATCACACAAATAGTAATTACAATATTTGTAACACTCTCACTGCCTAGCATTGTACCAGACTAAGCAAACAAAATTATGCCCCTCTGGCTAGTATTTGTATTTGCCTACCAGAACGGCCAATGGTGAAACTGTTCCTGACTCATAGAGATACAGAACACACAGGTAGTCCTTGTTGGTGGGTTTATTTACAAGTGCTAATGTTGTAGGCTATCACAGCTAAAGTTAATTGCACAACAACCCCAAAGGATGTTTAGAGCCAGTGGATGTCCACACTGAGTCCATGTGGGGAATATGTTATGAGACAAGTTGAGGTGAGTAGTGCTTCAGTTAGGAGGTTGACCACAGTGTAATTAGGGAGGATAGGCCACATTGTCACTCCACAAATGTTCAAGGTGAACAGATCGAAGTCAAAATGAAGACAGTGACCGTAGATGTTCCCTGTCATGTTGACCAGCATAGAGCTAAGGAGAAACTGGTATTTTGGCACAGATGAATGCTACCGGACACTTCTACATTGGAAAGAGGTATCATCCACATCTTCCTCCTAGGATGTGTGCAGTGTCTCCCATGAGGCTGGTGTTGTATGTGCAGCAGCAGAGGGAGTCACACACACACATCAGGGGTGGAAGATGTGGATCCCGTGCCTGCAGCAGCATTCATCTGTGCCCATACATGAGGCAGCACAGCAGTGAAGAGGATCTGCTGGTTTTGCAACACAGCAGCAATGTTGCGGTGGTAGGCAGCCATGGCAGCCATATGGGAGTCCTGCTTTTGCTCCATCGTCTCCAAAATAGTTTGGATAGCCCCCAGATCTTTGGCCATGTCGCTGGTGCCACTTTGGCAGGGCAGTTGTTGATGCCTCTGCATCAGGACCCAAGTGATGCCCTGCCAGGGACTGCTGGCAGCCATGGAGTGAAGCGTAGGTGCCTCTGATTGTGGCAGTGTTGTCCTATTGGGACTAAGGCACACACAGACACCCTCTAGAGTGGCTGTCAGGGTCTCCATCCACACCCACACTTGATCTACCAACTCCCGCTGGACTCCTACCACAGTACATTAGAAGGTAATGGTTGGGTCCTCGGAGTTCAAGAACATGGGTGTGGTGGGCGGTGGTGCCTGTTGTTTGTTATGTGGAGATGCCACAACACTGCTGACCCTCCCTGGGTCCAGAGATTGTTTCCCAATGGAGTCAATGGGATGATGGTTGGGAGATTGTCATCATCGCCATCATCACTGATGCCCGGACAGGGTGCTGGTGAAGGTAAGAGTTCATCCTCTAAAATGAGATGTGGGAATGCTATGGGATGTTGTCAACATATTGACATGTTTTAACACCTTGCCTGCTAAGGCAATTCCCGCTGGGTGCTGAGCTTCCTGAATCCCCATTGTTCATGACAAGGTCAGCTCGTCATAAGCACAGCTCCAGTGTACTGCATGACGAGCTGACCTTGTCATTAGCATGGAAGTGGTTAAAGGAGTTGACAAACAAAGTGCATATTTAATAGAAATGATGGAGCACAGAGCTGAACCAAATTTAGCAGCGCCACGCTCTGATGTTTTCAATACACAGGGATGCACCATATTTACTACAATACCACGCACCCCAGTGTTTTCCCTAGCGCTGGCACTAAAAGTAGTTGTGTATTGCCAACCCAGGCACCCTTGTACCATAGTGCAAAGGTGCCTGCGATGTCCCTTCCTGCACATAAAAAATCCATAATCGACATTTTTTACTTCTATGTGTGCTGCATTCTGTAGCACACATAGAAGAAGCACATCATTATTATTTAATGATTGTTTATGTGCAGGAAGGGACAACTTCTTGCACATTAACAATCATTAATGGCTTTTTTCTCTTTCTAAAAACAAAAACGAGTTGAAATAAAAGCATTTCTTCCGATGTGCCATTCTAACACCTGCTCTTCCATTGAGTTAGTTTTTTCCGCTGCCACAGATTTGCACCTCCTTGTTAATCTGGGGCAGAATCAAAAAGCAATGGGTGTTACAGTGGATGCCCATAACAACATCCATTGCATGCCCCTTTGCTGCAGAGGACTGCAGCAAAAAGGGGAATATTTACAAGGCGGCATTAAGCCACACTAAGGGGCCGATTCCGATTCGGTAAAATCCCTTTACAAATAGCCGTATGGAGCAAATTTCCCGTACGAATCATACCCATAAACGTCCCCGTACGTACGATGAAGTAAGATTCGAATCCAAAGCAGGTCTCCGTACAAATCGTACTGAAACCGTACGACTAAAATATATGTGTGATTTGTATGCGAAACACGCAGTACATGATGTTCGTACGTAATTAAGCAGCAGTTTCCGGCCCAGCAAGTACGATTTGTCTCTGCGACACTCCGTACGACTCTTTTTCTACGGGAGCTCAAAACGTCCAGAAAAGAAGAGTCCGACCCGAACCGCATCCCCGGTACGTCCATGAATGCCGGGGTATAGTGCATACACACACCATGAATGCCGGGGTACGGTGCGTACACACGCCATGAATGGAATGCCGGGTACGGTGTGTATACACGCCATGATTGCCGGGGTACGGTGCTTACACACGCCATGAATGCCAGGGTACGGTGCGTACACACGCCATGAATGCCAGGGTACGGTGCGTACACATGCCATGAATGCCGGGGGACGGTGCGTTACACACGCTCGCGTATGGCTCCATTCCAATAGTGATACGACTCGCTCATATGCAACGTTTTCCGTACGAATTGCATTCTGATTCCCTGGTTTGGATTGTACTTGTCAGGTCGTACAGCATGTTTTCGATTCGTACTGTTCACTTTGAGGGTCCGTGTCGTACGGATTTTCCCTTGCTATTCGTAACGATTCGGTCGTATACTTTTCCTACGAATCGTACTACAGGATTCGGACGGTAATTGGACGAGTGGTACCGAAAGGACTAAGGATTAGATTTGGTTGTACGGATTAGTTTACCGAATCGGAATCGGCCCCTAAGTGGCTTAGAACCACCTTGTAAATATTGAAAATGGTGTTACGCCACCGGAGTGGCAAAAAATTGAAGCTCCACTGGCGATAGGAGCTTATAAATATGCCCCATATGGATTATATGACACTTTCAGTTCCTCATTGATGTTTAGGACAGCTGTCATGCTAGGGTGTGGATGGCAGATAGCACTGTCCCCCACATGCATCAATGTAGGATTTTGCATTTCTTAAATAGCGAAAATTAAGGAATCGCTATTTAGGAAATGCAAAATCCTATGCATCAAGAAATCCTAAAAGTTTTTAGGATTTCTTAATTTTCGGAAATTGCGATTCCTTAATTGCGAATCGCAATTAAGGAATGGCATTACATTGATTCCTATGGGCCTAGAGGCCCATAGGAATCAATGCCGTTTTGCATTTTTTTTTTGCACTTGCAATTTGTTGATGCATTGCAAGGGTGCAGAGGGGGGTCCAAAGGACACCCCCCTGCACCCCTGTAATGTATTTCCAAGTGCATGTTTCACACACACATGTCCTAAGGACATGTGTGTCTGTAACATGCAAGTTTAAAAAATGCATTTTTTTGCTTTTTTTAAAAATTTCGCGAATTAACACGAGGGTCAACCTCGTGTTAATTTGCACTTCCAATTTCAAAATTCGCTATTTTTTACAAATTGATGCATTGCATTTAAGGAATCGCACAAATGCGATTCCTTAATTGCATTTGCATTTTTAAGAAATGCAAAAAATAGCGAATTGTTTAATGCATCCCAAAAACGTATTTAGGAAGTGCAAACGGCCGAATTTACCGATTCGCACCGTTTGCACTTCCTAAATAGGTTGATGCATGTGGGGGTGTATTTCCATTTCTGATGACAGGACCTCAGCATTTCATCAGTACCACTGTGTGCCTACTCAGAGTTGATGGGTCCTGTCCTAGCAGACATATTCTAATCACTGACTTTCATGCCATTTCCTCATGACTAGAGTTGGTTATATGCAGGTTGTCAGACATTTCTTTAATCTGACCCATGCATTTGTAAGTGTCCATGTCTCCTCTGGCTGTTTAAATTAGGTCCTGGCAACTGACTTACTGCCACACGGTGATGGTAACTTGATCATAGGTTGATTCTGCTGTGTCTATGACACCTATATCATGTGTGGCCATCTCAAATGGGTTAACATGGCAGGTTGTTATAAAGTGACATGTATTTGGCAGCACCCCAGATGGAGTGACTTCTGACCTGCCTTTGGTCAGGAGCTCGCTCCCCCATGACCGCAGCACCACCTAGCTGTGCCCGTGTCCCTGACCCCCGCCCACACTGCGGTTCACGTGTTTGAGGCCCTCCTCCACCCGCAGGCATCCGCCTGCGCCTCATCCCTGTTGTATAGTGGGCTTCTGGTAAGCGTTGCTACACTTGTGCATTGTCCATTATTGTAACTGTTTTACTAAGCCCTGTTTTATCGTCTATCACCAGGGGGACAAAGTTCCTAAGGGCAGGGTCAAAAGTCACCAAGCCCTAACAAAGACAAATCAGAGAATAAAAGAATTCCTAGATTGGAGAACCACTCAAGTGATGGGAAGATCACTCCTTGTCCTCTGTTGCCCTCACACACCCCAAAAGGTGTCATGCTTCATCATCGGGCGGTTGCTCCTCGTAGGGCCGGCGCTGCAATTCCCTACGGGCCCCCAAAGGGTCACTTTAACAGAGGTCTTTTAAGAACCCCCGGATGGTGCATGTGGGTGTGTGGGGAGTGGGTTCTAAAAAAAGGGGGTAAATAAAGTGCGTGCTAGTGAGTGAATAAACTGTTGATATAAAGGGTCATCTGGCAGCAAATTTCATTTGATGTACCCTTAGCAAGAATTTGAATGCTTATGTTTTATTGTGCCTTGATTTATTGTGCCGTTCTTCATTCGTTTCCTTTGTGCCTTTCTGATTTTTCTGCCTGTTCTTGCCCCTTGTGCGCTCCCCTTTGCCGGCTCTCTCTGAGCCGCTTCCCCAACGCTTCCTCCATGCCACCCCGCCCCCCTCGCGCCCCCATTTGCCGCTCACTCCCGCCTCCCAGCTGCTCCTCCCTTCCTCCTCCCTTCTTAATGGCAGTCGCTGTGCGACTGCGCCCAGCGGGCGCGCCGCTGGCGCGCCGGAGGCAAGCCAGAGGCAAGCCCATCTGCGCCTGTCCACGCCTGGACCGCGCCCAGCACCAGATCCCCTGGACCCCGTGCCCACCGCAACGACAGACTGCACTACGACTCAACAACCCTCCACGGACTCAACACCGGACGAGACCACCCCTGCTACCAGGCCATCCCAAAGCGCAGCCAAGGGCCCTTCACCTGCCGGAACTGCAGCTTCACCAGCATCCAGCCCGCCAAACCTCCATCCAGAGAACCCAACCACCTCAGATGACTCCTTCTCAACACCCGCTCCGCTCGCAAGCACGCCATCGAACTTTAGGACCTCCTAGATTCTACCGCTTTGACGTCGCCTTCCTGAAGGAGACCTGGCTGAACGCCACCTCAGCACCAGACATCGCCATGGCCATCCCACAAGGCTACAAGATCTCCCGCAGAGACTGCGTCAACGGAGTTGGAGGGGGACTCGCCATCATCCACAAAGACACCCTCAGAGACTCGACCAACACCGACAACACCCTTACCACTGTCGAACACATGCACTTCCAGATCCACACCGACCCCAACACGACTCTCAGAGGAACACTCGTCTACAGACCACACGGACTACGACCACAGTACAACGACACCATCGCCGACCTCATCAGCACCACGCCCTCGCCTCCACGGACTACATCCTCCTCGGGGACCTTAACTTTCACCTCGAGAACAACAACGACGCCAACTTCACCGCCCTGATCGACAATCTCGCCAACCTCAGACTCAAACAGCTCATGACGACACCCACCCCCGCCGCCGGACACACGCTGGACCCCATCTTCTCCGCAAGCCCCCACCTCTCCTTCAACCACACCACCGAACCCCACTGGACCGAACACAGATGCGTCCCCTTCACCTTCAAGAAACCCACCACACACCACCGCGCCCAACAGTTGCCACGGCGCTGCTAGGGCAAGATCACTGAGGACCAACTGACAACCACCCTCGCCCTGAGACCACCCGCCGACCCCATCGTTCCCGACACCGCCGCGACCAACCTCAAACAGTGGATCAACGACTGCGCCAACACCCTCGCCCCTCTCAAGATCTCCACAATTAACCACACCAACAAGAAAGCCGCCTGGTTCACCGAAGACCTCCGGACATCCAAGTGCACTTGATGGAAGCTGGAGAAGAAATGGCTCCACGATCGAACACCAGACAGCCACACAGTGCACAAGAACGCCACCCGCAGACACCACCAACTTATCCGGACCACCAAGAGGACCGCCTTCAAGGACCGCCTAGACAACAACGCACACAACACCAAAGAGCTCTTCAGCATCCTGAAAGAACTCTCCAACCCGAGCTCAAACACCAACAACATTCCACAATCACAGGACCTGTGCGACTCCCTGGCCACCTTCTTTCAACGCAAGATCACCGACATCCACGACAGCTTCAACTCTGACACCCCCACACCCACCACCGAGACCACCACCCCCGCGACCTCCAGCCGCACCAGCCGCCTGACCGCCTGGCCCACCGTCAGAGACGAAGACACCATCAAAACCATGAACTCCTTCCACTCCGGATCCCCATCCGACCCCTGCCCTCACCACGTTTTCAACAAAGCCAGCACAACCATCGCACCCCACCTCCTGAAAGCAATCAACAGCTCCTTCGAGACAGCAACCTTCCCGGAAAGCTGGAAGCACGCCGAGATCAACGCCCTACTGCAGAAACCCAAGGCGGACCCCAAAGGACCTCAGAAACTTCCGGCCCATCTCCTTGCTCCCATTGCGGCAAAGGTGACAGAGAAGATTGTCAACAAACGGATGTATGACGTTACAACGCATGCTTTTACCACGCATGCTGTTACAACGTAAGTATTACAACGCAAACTTTTACAACGCATTACACTTGGGGGTGCTGGATAGTAAATAGTTTAATTTACTATTCCAACTCCAGTCCCCGTGGACACTAGGGCAGGTGTTGGATAGTAAATTAAAACTATTCCCTATCCTAGAGCGCCCCCCAGTGTAATGCGTTGTAAAGGTTTTCATTGTAATACTTGCGTTGTAACAGCACTGCGTGGTAAAAGTTTCATTGTAAAGGATGTTTCCCTCAACAAATAGCTAACCCGCTACCTCGAAGACAACAACATCCTGGACCCTTCTCAATCCGGTTTTCGCAGCACTGAGACCGCCCTCATCGCCGCCACCGACGACATCAGGATCCTGATGGACAAGGCAGAAACAGCCGCCCTCATCCTCCTGGACCTATCAGCAGCCTTCGACACGGTCTGCCACCGCACCTTAGCAGCACGCCTCCATGACGCCGGAATCCAAGAGAAGGCCCCGGCCTGGACCACATCCTTCCTCTCAGGCAGAACCCAGAGCTTCCGCCTCCCACCCTTCCGCTCAAAAACCACCGAGATAATCTGCCCGACGCTGTTTAATGTCAACATGGCACCGCTCGCCCACATCGCACGACAACATAACCTCAACATCATCTCCTACGCCGACGACACCCAGCTGATCATCTCCCTCACCGAAGACCCCCACACCGCCAAAGCCAATCTCCACAGAGGAATGAAGGCCGTCACCGACTAGATGAAGGACAGCAGACTGAAGTTGAACTCAGACAAGACGGAGGTCCTCATCCTCGGACCCACCCCATCAGCCTGGGACGACTCCTGGTGGCCCACATCGCTAGGCACTGCCCCGGAACCCACCGACCATACACGCAACCTGGGGGTCATCCTCGACTCCGCCCTCTTCATGACCAAGCAAGTCAACGCCGTCTCCGCGTCATGCTTCAACACCCTCCGAATGCTCCGCAGGATCTCCAAATGGATCCCCCCGACACGAGAAAAACCGTCACCCAGGCCCTCGTCACCAGCAGACTCGACTACGGGAACGCCCTCTACTCAGGAACAACAACCAAGCTCCTGAGACGACTACAACGAATTCAGAACATCTCGGCACGACTGATCCTCGATGTCCCCCGACGCAGCCACATCACACCCCACCTGAGAGGCCTACACTGGCTCCCCGTCAACAAGAGGATCACCTTCAAACTCCTCATCCACGTACACAAAGCGCTACACAACACCGGACCTACATACCTCAACGACCGACTCAGCTTTCACACCCCCACCCGCAGCCTCTGCTCTGCCAGCCTCGCCTCAGTTCCTCGTATCCGGATAACCACTGCCTGCGGCAGATCCTTCTCCTACCTCGCCACCAAGACCTGGAACGCTCTCCATACCAGCCTACGACAGACCCAGGACCTGCTGGCCTTCAGAGGACTCCTCAAGACCTGGCTCTTCCATCAGTAGCAGCCATTCCCCCCAGCGCCTTGAGACCCTCACGGGTATATAGCGCGCTTTAGAAATGCAGTGATTGATCGATTGATTGAGTGTTGCTGGGAATGGTGATGTGTACCTACTGAGGGACATGTTCACATTGAATGGCACAACACTGTGCTGAAAGTACTTTATCTATGCAACCCTGCATCATTCCACATAAATAAGAACAGAACTGAATTCACATGGATCGGGCGCACACCATGTGTTTTCCCTTGCGCTGGCACCCATAATGACAGCCAAGCACCAACACAGACAACCTTGTGCCATGGTGTCAGAGTGCCTGCATTGGTCCACAGGTGTCCTTTTTGCAGCAGCGCAGTGGTGTTCACAGGGGTGGGACATAATCCAGTTCATACGGTCGATTCATGCATTTGTGAAATGATGCATGTTGGAGCTGCAGATGTGTTTACATCGACATCCTGCGCTTTTTCACTTAAACTATGGCTCATGTTCCGCTGGAGTACATAAGTTGCATTCACCCCCATACACAGTCATGTATATGTATATGAGAGGAGTTCAGGTGGTCCCTACCATGGCAGCTGAAAAATGTGTGGTCTGAGCCTCCATGGCAGGACAGCTGCAGTCCATGTAGTTTGCTCTAGGCGAGCATGGAAGTGACAATATAACTGTCCCTATGTGTAGATAGTAGCCATGGCCGACTGTGTTTGGGCAAGCACTACGCGTCCCAGCCTTCCTTTCTGCTGCTTGACCTTCAGCTGGCTAGATCCGACACAGGTACTCTTGAAACAAGGTGCTGAGGTGCCTGCTTTGGTGTACGTCTGCTATATGTGCCCCAGCAGATGTAATTCATCCTCCTGGGGCTCTTGACTACCACCTCTGGTCTGCAATGCTGCCTGTAGATTGGGTGCCAGTTTCTCCTTAGTTTTGCTCTTGGCATTGTGCTAGCGCTTCTTACAGTCCGTCACTGTTCTCTTGACTTCAGCTACGCAGTACACCTTGTTCACTAAGGAATGCCACTTGGTCGTTTTCTTCCCTAATGACACTTTGGAGCTGACTGTTTGTGCTCCATCACCTCTGTAATCAAGATCTCATGTTCCTCCTGACTGAACTTGAACTTTCACTTCCACTTGGTAGTGGGGTTGGGGGGGATGTTGTCATGTGCTGTGCTCATTCCTGGCTGCTCCATACTGCTTTCAGTCAAGTGTAACTTTTTTTCCCTCTCAGCTGCTTTTTTTTTCATGCTGGGCGCAGAAAAGTGACGTCAGGCCAGCGAACATGCTAGCCGATAATTGACCAAACATCACTTTTGGTACCGTTGCGTCATTTTTTTTATTGACGTAACGCTTGTGTTTGCATAATTTTTTCCCGCTGCTAACCGTCCTAATGCAATGTAGCGCTGTATTATAAATACAACACTAACATGGAGTTAAGAATTGTCGTACGGCCGCAGTAACATTTTTGATGCTTCACTGCATGAAAACAGCAGAGCGACATTGCTTGTGAATATATACCCCCAATACACTTAAATGAGGCGTTTGGGCTACTAAACCAACACCAAGATAAATAATAGCAGAGGTTTAAATCACATCACTTGGGTGGCTGAAGATCGCTATTTAGATGGTATCTGGAGAATTAATACACACAAAAATGTGAATAAGATGAAATGACCTTAAAGCAGTATTTCCTATGGGCCCGATTAACAGAACTTACTTAATACAAAATCCTAAACTTACTACCATTTTGGTATTCACAGAAGGCACTTACTTATCAATGAGTAAGTGCCTTCTGTGAATACCAAAACGAATAAGTGCCTTCGGTGAATACCAAAATGGTAGTAAGTTTAGGATTGTGTCTTAAGTTAGTTCTGCCGCTGGCACCGCGACACGAAGGGGAGCATGGGGGGACAGCGCCCTAGTCCCACACGTCTGGCGAGCGTAGCCTGCAGCGCGCCCTCCTGTGCCGCCCCCCCCCCCGGCCAACAGCCAATGGGGAGGGCTCTTCTGGGGACGGGGGAGGGCACGTCCAAAGGGTATATGACCTGGCCAGCAGCTAGGCTCGGCCTTTCTTCCCGCGCCGAGGCTGCTCTGCGCTGTAATACACACAAAAATGTGAATATGATGAAATTTGGGCTACTAAACCAACACCAAGATAAATTATAGGAGAGGTTTAAATCACATCACTTGCGTGGCTGAAGATCGCTATTTAGATGGTATCTGGAGAATTAATACACACAAAAATGTGAATAAGATGAAATGACCTTAAAGCAGTATTTCCTATGGGCCCGATTAACAGAACTTACTTAAGACAAAATCCTAAACTTACTACCATTTTGGTATTCACAGAAGGCACTTACTTATCAATGAGTAAGTGCCTTTTGTGAATACCAAAACGAATAAGTGCCTTCTGTGAATACCAAAATGGTAGTAAGTTTAGGATTGTGTCTTAAGTTAGTTCTGCGAATCGGGCCCTATGATTCTGTTTAAAAGAAACGCACCAGAGACAGTGACAAGACAACACTCAATGCTCAGCTGTATAAAACAGTGCAGACCTCAGCCGGGACTGTTCAAAGTCGTGGGTCGATGACACATGGGTTCCAAGGCACGGTGAGGGTGCAGTAGGAGCCCAGACACTATCAATACAATTTCTATTTGATCACAGGAAATGCTATATTCATGCAAATAGATTTTGTAACGCATTAAGTGTTTTACGATGGCTTTTTATACCATTCCAGTCCAAACCCAGTTCTGCTGCCAATGATGTATGTCCCAGAGGAACAGTCGGAATTATTCACGGCGGCTCGGGAGCCTCGAATCTGGATTGTGCCTACTGTCGGGAGCCTCGAGTCTAAATCCGATGGGTCCGATGGCGAGCGCACTGGCCGTTGGGCCAGGTTCCGCCAGTTAGGTGAAGCTCCAGCCGGGTGAAAATGGTCGCATGTGGGAGGGACATCTGCGTTCATTAAATTGGCCTTTTGTCCGGAGTATTGACCCTTAGGCCTGGGATTTTGTAGCACGATGGCGTGTGCTGCATCCTCTTCTTTCTCGGTGCCCTCTTGTGTCCGAGGCTACCCGCGCGATGTCGGCTTGCCCCCTCCCGTTATAGGCACCCATAGCTGAGAGGGCAGGGTCAGAGCCTGGCAACCGTTTGACGCCCCGTGATTCAGAGCAGTTGCGAGGCAGCCCGGCGCTGTCTGCGCGCCACACGGCAGCTTCCATCGGGCCGGCCGTGCACTGCGATTGAAGACCAGTTGCCCTGTGCCCTCGGCTTGCTTTCCTTGGGAGTTTCAGGGCGCTGGGGGGGCTTCGGGGTGATTTGGTGGGCTGTTTCTCGGAGCCACGAGGTGCCTGAGCTGACTGCTGCGGGCAATTGAGCCGTGGGCCCCGCGCCCCGGAGTCCGCCGCTTGGGCCGTTGCGCCACACCTCTCTAACCGAAATGCTGCAAATGGCAACCAGGTTGCCGCATCGCGGGTTTGTTTTGCCGACCGCAAATCTGAATATAAACAGAAACTCTGGAAGAGAAAGAGATTATGCTGATGGTGCTTGGCAATGCAGAAATTTAAGGGGTTGCGAGCCCACGCCTGCCCTGCTTCTTTCTACAGACTCTTGACATCTACCCTAACACAGCACCAAACGTGCCTCAACTTGCAGCCAAGAATTACAAATAGGAACATTTCTCAAAGTAAAAATGCTCAAAGGATGAGCATTGCATTTGCCTTTTCTGCTGCTGACTTGTAGATGTTGTGCAATACTGAGTGTTTGAAAGTGGGGGGGAAAAATTCGAATTGTTTGATTCACGAATGAGGATTGTGGCGTTTGTGGTGAGCGGAGCGCGTAGACTTTTAGCGCGAGAACAGCCCCAGGGAAGCATGTAGGGAATAACAAACTATAGTTTGGGGAAGTAGATAACGAGTGGGAGTAGATTCCGGCACGACAGGAGTCAAGGTGCTAAGGTGCCGTCCGTCCCTCGACCTGAGAGTGCGCTCAGGTCAAGGTAGGCGTTAAAATACCAGCGGGTCCACTCAGCCCATCATCCTCTGAGGTCGATAAAACGAGGACGATTGGTTGGGTTACGATAAACAATAGTTATTCAGTGCCTTGAGAGCCATGGCTGATAAGTGCGCCTTACAAATACATGCAATAATTATGTTGTGTTATGGCGGGCAAAATGAGGGCCGCCGCCATCAGCAGTCCTTTGTCCTCAGCCCTTCGGATGCCCGGGGCTCTGTTCTTCAGTAATGAGTCACCGTTTAGTAACCTCGGTGTTACTGAATTTCAGGGTTGATCCAGTGGGGGGTTGCGGGCGCTCTTGCTGTCCTCGTCCCCGCTTTTCCCGTTGGGGCTCTCATTTGACTACCCGGCATGGAGGGGTCATCTGGTGTGGGGGGGCCATCTGAGGGTGCGGGCCGGCATCGTCGCCGCTCGCGCTCCGCTTGCTGCCGTCGTTAGGTGAGTTGCCGGACTGGTAATTTCACGGAGCTCGATACCGTAATTGAAATGCACTGAGGTAGGGTTTGCACGATGGTATCGGCATGCTGGCCCTCCGACTACCAGCATTCATGCCCTTGTTTGGTCCGAAGGGTGTTTGGTAGTCCGTAGGCATCCTTGTCCTCTTCTCTTGGCAGCCTAGCAGTGTTGGGCGTTCTCCTTTGGCTGCCATTGATACATTTTATAAGTTATTACCAAAAATAGATACATTAAGGGTGGTGATGATGGCACCATGTTCTTTGGATTTATAAAGCGCGAAGGTCTCAATGCGCTTTATTTTGACATGGACACATTTATTTTGTTAGTCGCAGGAGACTAAGCGATTTATCCAGAATAACAGGACGTTAGCGTCCCTACGGAGACTCAAACGCAGTTGCCCAGTTTCGCGGTCGGCCGATCTGGCCGTTACACTACATCCATATTGATATTTTCGATATTTGGAATGAAATATGTGAAAAGTATGGAAAATGCCGCCATTGCCGGCCACGCGTATCAACGCACTCCATAATTAAGCACTAATTAAGCACTAGGCCATGGGCGTTAATAAAACTATTTAGTGCAGGCAGCCATCTCTCACGCGAAGAGGCCCAGCACTTTCATACTGTAAAACCCCTTTCAACAGTGCCCGAGCCACAGCTTTGTTTGCGGAGGTTGCAGTCTCAGTCATTCCTAGCGCCGTTTATCATCAAGGTGTGGAAATAAACTCTAAAAACATCAGGCTTCCAACATGTTCGTGTCATGTCTGTGTGCGCGCGCGGCTGCTTTGAAGTGGCCCTCGGATCACTCGCCTCACGCAGTATGGCGTCATTCTAAACGTACCCCTGATGGTGCATGTAGGCCTGGGCGGATGGACAGGGGCTGCCGGTTTGCCGACCAGTATCGGGACATTTCTAACGACTCCATTTATCGCAGCGCATTGTAACAAATCCAACGTCAGTGCCCGCGCAGTTCACATCGGAAGTTATGTAATTTCACAGGCGTTCATTATCATGGCGCCTAATAGCGTTTCACAGTAAGGACAGATGGCAAGGCAACATTCAGGAAAGCCTAAATAGAGTTCAGGCAGGGCGAGAATAATGAGCTGGTTATTGTCAACAAATAATAGGCAACAGTTAAAGACATTGCCATTTCAAAGGGTCGGGGTTTACATTAATATTTCAGTATAAATAAATATAAAAACATTACCTTTTAAACAGTTCCTTGCATTGCAAACATGTTAATTAGGGTCTCCGAGCGCCGAGAAGAGACGCATCCTCTAAAGAATGTTTTGCAGCACAAGGGCCGTAATAGCGTTGCGGCTGTCTCACTCCGAGTCAGGCCAAGCATGTCAAGCTGCCTGCTCTGGTTTCAGCAGCAAAATTCATTATTGCTAATATCTGCTGGTGACTACAAATTGGGCGTACGTGACATGAGCATCGGTTGGGTTACAGAATGACGCATGCAATTTGTGGAGCACGGGGAGACGAAGTTTAAATTGTTTGCCTTCAGTTCGAGTTTTATATAACCCGAACTCGACCCTAAGGTAGCGCTTTACATGAATACTGGGTGATCTACAGCGGGACGCAGGCATTTCTGGAGCACAGGGAGAGGTAGTTATTTGCCCAGAATAACATGATGCCACTGCCGAGCTTCGAACCCGGTTCCCCAACTTCGCGATTGATCACGCTAGCTCCAGTGAATATGGTGCCATGACTCATCACACCGCAGACGTGATAGGTGACGGGCAAGAAAACTCGGGCCTGCAGTGAGCAAACATGTGCCAATTCCGCTCTGGCTCGCTTGAGATTGTGTTTTCTTTTGGTAAAAAGAATAGTGTAACACGCTCGGACGGGGGTGGTAACTGCGGGTCGCACGACACGTGCGGTTTCAATAGAGAATGCTAGCGCGTAAACATTACCCGCAGAAGTTAGAGCGTTATATAAATAATTAAATGCGTTTTTATCGGGCAAAAATTATTGAAGGTTAAAAAGGAGCCATAATTAAGGTGCGGGAATACATAAGTGCGCACATGGCCAGCAATAATCCAGCTAGAAGCCACGCGCCCAGGATACTAAGGAGAACTATGGATAGGCTTAGGAATTGGGCACAAGGGTCATAGGTGCTAGCTATGCACCTTTCTACACTAGTCCATGTTACTTTATCGTATGCGACCAGTTAAGCGGTGAGCAGAATATTAACATTAGAGTTCATAGGTGCCAGCTATGCACCTTTCTACACTAGTCCATGTTGCTTATTGTATGCCGACCGGTTAAGCGGTGAGCAGAGTATTAAAGATTCACGTCCCTGGTACCGGCACACGGCTATTGAGGGTGGTATCTGACGCCCGGCCGTCGACAACGGAGTAAGGTGGCGGTTAGAGTCGGCTTTATGCGTCCCCGTCGGGCTAGAGAGGGTAGTCGCACGAACGCTGTATAAATAAACATTGGCCATGCAATAGGTCCGATCCTGCTTGGAAGGGGATCGTTAAGGTACCTTGCGCTCGTAGTGACTGACACCAGGCGCGCACACACAGTTTCAGTATGAACGATTTAGAAACAAGCATTGGCCATGCAGCAGGTCCGAGCCCGCTATGCGAAAGGGACCAACAATGCAACTTGCGTTGGTGGAATTCCGGGATGTGGGTGCCATCTGATGGGAGCAGGCGTCAAGAGCAATGCGGTTAGCTACTCCAGAATTCAGTCTGGTACTTAGCAGTCCCCGGCAGCCCCTCCTCTTACATCCTGTAGAGGTCCCCATGTCTTACCCCGTAACAAGTAGGACGGACATTCCCCCTTGTCGCATTCGCCATGTAGCACATTGCCCAAAGAATAGGAAATGTGCAGCAGCCGAAAGTATGGCACTGCGCGTGACATCTGCGGGATGTAGACATCGGCTATTTCCACCAGGGTGACGTGCCCGTGTTCGGAGCCCAGTTTCCGGAGCATAAATCACTCGTGGGAAAGGAAAGGGTTTTTCAACTGACATCCTTTCTGTCCGCCAGGGAGGTCGTGTGGAGGATGGTGATTCTCTCCTTTGAAGCAATCTTCAGGCAAGGATGGCTGATCAGGGGGATTCACCCAACAGTTACAATTTGATGTCTTCCAAGTATGAGAAGAGATAACACGCATTACAATGCAACGGTCTCGCCTTTGCAAAAATTTTGAGCAATTGACATTATAAATGACACAAATGTATGTATGTGTTGGTCTTGAAAACAGACGAAGGGAAAAGAGCATGGGCAATTGGAGGAACGTGCGAGCAGTTGGAACACAAACAAAAGTGTGCACAACGAGTACATTTTCGTTCTTTCAGATCTGCCAAATACAAAAGAATACCACACACAGGTGCAAGGATAATACTGCAATAAATGGCAAATACTTCACAGGGACTGCACCACTCTTTCCAAGGCAGGATGGAGCGCTTGGAGGTAACATGCACACGGTACATGGACATACATTGCGTGAGTGGGTAATTACAGCAGTATACATGAGGGGTTACATGAGACGGCGAGGGTTACAAGGGATAGGAGTACCACCATCTGTTAGGTGTATCTGCCAGGCCTTGCCATAACCATCCAGGTAATGACCTTGCAGTGTTTAGCCAGGACATGCACTGCACAATTGTTTCGGCTACTGGGTTCACGCAGCAAGTAATTAATTCTGATCACGGGGTGACTTCCATAATGCTTTCACTTGCTTGGTCGCATATCACGGGTTTTCCAGCACCAGATTCAGTAAGGCAAATAGGCACTGGCCGAAAACAGCTTACGCTTGTTCATTAAGCAGATAGTAAGAAAGGTGTACTAATATGACATCTTGAAATAACACCCTTAAGTTCCCTGAGGGGAAGGATAGAGCATGAAGTCGAGGTCATGGCACTTAAAAGGCCTCTAGCAACTATACCGTATTTACAACAATACACGGGAAGGAGGATTGACAGAAAATCCATTGTCATAATGACTACTATGTCATGCCCGCATTACGGTGACATGTTAAAAAGAGTACTAAACACAGGTACAAGGATAATAATGCAGCAAAATGGCAGTGACTTAG